>NC_138764.1:65970985-67314836 GCF_965113315.1 Podarcis vaucheri | reverse complement strand
CTGTAGAGTTGTTTCTGGTGCTGTTTTTGATTGGTTTCTTATGTATTTATTTATTTATTTACTCTTTAGTACACCACTGAAAGTTTTTTTTTTAATCAAAGCAGTTTACAAGTTAAATAAATAAGATGCTTTCCTACATCTGGAGGAATCCTCCCTTCTTCTCCTGAGTTTTCTGTCTTGCGGGTCCCCCTCGTAAATGGCAACCTCGTAAACATTGTTTTGCCAAATGATGACAACATACTATATGCTTGTTGTACATATTAATCTCTCCTCAGAACCTGTCTTTTCCCTGAAGCCTTTGACTCAGCCACTTAGTTCCTATAACACCATAGCAGCAGTGGCTAACCCCCAGCAGTGACTAATCTACACTCTCACCCCGTAATTTTTTCTAGCCCTCCCAAGACTCCTCCCCTCACAATTTTTGGCAGTGGCAGCAAAAAGGAGAAACAAATTAAAGTAGACACAGCACTGGGGTGTGTGTGGAGTGGACAGCATCCTAATGAGCAAACAGGTTTTCCCTGGTTATCAAACTGTTTCCTCCTTTCACAGAACTTCAAGAGTTGGGATTTCAAAGGAATCACAACATTTGCTACCGGACATCCTAAAGGTATCTCAGTTGGGAGCCATGAAAGTTTTACAATGAACTTTATTCAAATTAACGAACTTTATAAAAAATATATGAAATGACCCAGGCCATCATTCCACAGGGGAAATTAGATATTGCACACTAATGCATGTAATAAAGCCCTAGCAGTATTTTAATAAATAGAGGCCCCAGGAGGCTGCAATTTTGAGCAGAAGGGGTAAAATGGATAACTCTTCCCCACTGATCATTTCCCCCTACAAGATTTTTCCCCAAAGCAGCTTTCTCTCTCAGGTGCTTCCAGATATAATTTCAGAGTTGGTGAGATGCAGGTAGTCTTTATCCCTTTAAGGCATACTCACAGTGATGAAATCTTGGGCATTGAGCAATTCTCCATTTGGAAACATTTGACACTTCCTTGTTCAATATGTTCTCTACCATGGCCTTGACTTACACAATCTTGGAGCAATAGACTGTTATCAAAAAGATCTTTTCCCACCTATTCTTCCTGCAGGGAGGAGACTCTGAAAACCACTTTTCAAGGCAACTGGCAAACTCCTTATTATTCAAGAAGCCTGAAGCGAAAATCTGGAGTTGCCCACCTGTCGTGTAAGGAGGAATAAGTGAATGTTGTTGAAGGAAAACAAAACTCTTACGGTAATTCCTTTCTTAATAAATGGCGAAGTCAACAAGCATCTTGGAAATGATTGCTTCTCATTGAAGTACAATTTCCTTTACGCATTTTTTTGTCCCTTTCTCTGAAACTTGTTTAACTATTTGTTAACAGCACGCACAATGCTGGCACTCTTTTTCAGGACAAGTTTTTACATACCGTACATTTACATTGTAAGCCGTTTGCTCTTTGCTACGTGTGCAAAGCTGTTTGGTCTGCTGTGCACCTGATTTCTAACCATGCTGGGGAATGTTTTGGACAAGCTGGTCCTTTTGAAATGGGAGGGGCTCCACTTAAACCAGAATGGAGCCAGACTGTTGGCACTTTCAAGAAGGTGCCACAGCAGCTTTTGAAATAATTACTGGGGAAAGCAAGCAGGAACTGAGGAGCTGACTGTTTAATTATCTGTTCTAGGACCTCTCCTGGTATCATTGTCAAGCTGACTGGTTGGTAGTTACTTGGGTTTTCTTCCCCCCTCCCTTTTTGAAGATGGGGAGAACATTTGCCCACCTCCAGCCTGCAGGGACCTCACTTGTTCTCCAAGAGTTCTCGAAGATTATTGGCAGAAGTTATGAGGCTACATCCTCAGCTTTTTTCGTACCCTTGGGTGCAGCTCATCAGGCTCTGGAGATTTGAATTCATTTAACGTAGCTAGGTCTTACCATCTCTTTCCCTATCTTGGATTGCAGCTCCCTCCATTTATTCTGTTATCTCCAGGCTGGGCTTTTGTTTTGGGTGAAGAGAGAGGCAAAATAGGTGTTAAGCAGTTCTGCCTTCTCTCTGTCACCCAATAGCATTTCTCCATCTTCTCCATGCAGAGGACCTACTACTTGCTTGTTCTTCTTCCTCTCGCTTTGAACATAGCCAAAAAAACCTTTTTTAAAACCTCTCTGGCAAGCCTGAGCTCATTCTGATCTTTGGCCTGCCTCACCTTCACCCTGCAACTGATTCTTCCTATGTGATTTTGATGTCTCCCAATCTTCTTTCTTGTTGGAGTTGTCTGCCTTTGTACCTTCAATATTTCACCTTTAGGAAATCCCCCTCCATTTTGGACTCCCTTCTCTTTCAGTATTTTTGAGGCGCCATGAGTTCCTTCTTCCTGTGCTAAACAGTGACAGATTCTGTGTTTGTGCATACTGTTCCTGTCGGTAACAAGCTAGAAAGCAACCAAACAAAAACCTTCCTAGTTTGGAGTCACCATTAGCCGTGTTTGCTTTTGCATTCACGTTGAAGCTCTCCGGCACAGTTCCATCCTGAATAAGAAAAACGTGAAGATTTTTTAATCCCATGAACATTAAAACTGGACAGTTACCAGAAACATCAAAGACAAGCGCTCTTGCAACATGCTCTCTGCAGCCTGTGATACTCCCTCTCCCAATATTCTCACCATAAGAGCCCAACTGGCTCTGGGGAAAAACCTGAAATCACAGTTAAATTTGAAACCAGTACAAATTAGGCTTTCTTTCTTTCTTTCTTTCTTTCTTTCTTTCTTTCTTTCTTTCTTTCTTTCTTTCTTTCACCAAAGCTCTGATATAGCAAATACAACAATATATTCTATTAGAAAACCAGCCAGTTTTTTTTATGGTTTTTGCTATTAAAAAAACACTCAGATAAGTAATATGTTTAAAAAGGAGGTGAAAGAAAAAGGGTATGAGGAAAAGGATTCGAAGTTCCAAACAGAAATTGTTAATAATGATCGTAAAATCATATCAAAAATGTATAAAATCCTACTAGAATGGCATACGATGGATGAGGAGGTGAAAGAGGTAATGATCCACTGGGCCAGAGATCTAGGGTACAGTATAGAGCTGGAAGAGTGGCAAAAGATATGGAATCAAAATCTGAAATTCACAGCATGCATAACACTAAAAGAAAATGCCATGAAGATGGTATATAGATGGTACTTAACACCGGTTAAATTGGCCAAAATGTATAAGATCTGTAATAAATGCTGGAGGTGTAGAGAGAAAGAGGGCACGTTTATGCATATGTGGTGGGAATGCGAGAAAGTGAAGGGTTTCTGGGGAAAAATATATGATGAAGTAAGGAAAATGCTACAATATAGCTTTGTTAAGAAACCAGAGACCTTTCTACTAGGAATAACCAGAAGGGAAATTAAAAGGAAGGATTTCAAACTTTTCCAATATGCAATAACTGCCGCGAGGACGCTGATAGCTCAAAGGTGGAAACAAGAACAAGTACCGACTCTGGACGAATGGAGAAATAAACTAATTGATTATGCGGAATTAGACAAACTAACGGGGAAAATTAGATTTCAAAGAGACCATAAGTTTTTGGAGGATTGGGGAAAATTTAGAGAGTATTTGAAAACTATATGTGAGGAGAATACAACGCTAGTGTGTTTTAAAGAGGCTTTGTGAAAAGTGAGGAATATCGCAAAAATGTAAATAAGGATATAAAGGAATTACTTAAAGGTGATACTATATATTAAGAAATGTGTAAATAGGAGAATTATTATGGATGACTGTCAGAGGAGTGGAGGGAGGTTCAACAAACTAAAATACGTGATGTGGAAAATGGAAAGATGGAAGTTTTTATAGAAAATGTAATAAAAAATATTTGCAAAAAATAAAATAAAAAACCACTCATTGAATGATCCAGTATCCACCGAACCATTATGTG
Organism: Podarcis vaucheri; assembly: GCF_965113315.1. Taxonomy (NCBI): domain Eukaryota; kingdom Metazoa; phylum Chordata; class Lepidosauria; order Squamata; family Lacertidae; genus Podarcis; species Podarcis vaucheri. Next base: position 67,310,937 of record NC_138764.1, on the reverse strand, counting down.
AACCAAAGAATATGCTGCTAATTATGTAAACTTTACATGAATGGAAGTCAAGAAACTAATTTCTTGACTACTGAATATGTCATACTGAATATGTCATAATGTGTTAGGAATATTTTCAGGGGTCCTGCTAACTCTGAAAAAAATGAAAGCAAAACATCTAGTTCAGTTTCTATTGTGGATCATGCATGTGTGTTGTCCATCAGGTGAAAGAAGGATCATAAGGAGCTTGTGGTTTGTTGTTAAAGATACTTCTTACTATATAGTCAATGTGGTATCAATGATAATTTAACGGTCATAAAAGGTAAAGGTAAAGGTACCCCTGCCCGAATGGGCCAGTCTTGACAGTCTTTACCCACGGTCATAGCCAGCCCCAAATAGCTGGGAACTGTAGTTTTCCTGACCACAGAGCTACAATTCCAGCAATATTAACAAACTACAGTTGCCAGGTTTTCAAACGGGGTGATTTTAAAATGCATGGTGTGAATGGAGTCATAGATAAACCAAACAGTAGCCAAGGAGTGAATGGTTTGCTTCCACACTAACTCTTTCCCCTAGATCTAGTTACAGGTAGGCAGCCGTGTTGGTCTGCCGTAGTCGAAACAAAATTAAAAAAATCCTTCCAGTAGCACCTTAGAGACCAACTAAGTTTGCTATTGGTATGAGCTTTTGTGTGCATGCACACTTCTTCAGATACTTCTCCTTTCCCCTAGAGTATTTATCACTCACTTGGTATAGCGCATCGGGAAGTTTATGTTGCTAGCCTGTTCCACACTAGCATTTTCTGTGTTTGCCGACTGCTTTTTTAAAAATCTGATTTGTGCTGCCTTTACCAACTTCTAATATATTTGCATTACCAGTTTTGACAGGCAAAGCATTCCCAAGACTTAAAGGGAGAAATGGGCAGTGACATACTTGTCCCCCCCCCCCCCGCTATTTCGAAGTTGCCATTGTATGTTTTGCAACCAATCCTTTCCACATTGGGCAGCACATATAATATGCAAATCTATGACCCCAGTCTTTATCCATTACTCTAGGAGTACTGCAGATTCTACTTTTCATTCTAAAAATATAGATTGCTGCAAAATGATAATTTCCTGAAAGAAACTGACACCCAGACACCTTTCACTGCTAGTTGTGTGTGTGTTTATTCTTATAATTTGCTTTCTTCTTCAGATATAAGTCTGTATCTATGTTAATACTGAAACTGAATAAATATATATATATTAAAAAATCACAAAATCACAAAACAGAGAAACCAGTAGGAGAACACTTCAATCTCCCAGGACATTCTATACAAGATCTCAAAGTAGCTGTTTTACTACAAAGGAATTTCAGAAATAGACTGGAAAGAGAAGCTGCTGAATTGCAACTCATTACCAAAATTAAAACCATGGAGAGACCTGGTCTGAACAAAGACATTGGATTCTTATCTCATTATACATGACTAAGCCATTTTTCACCTTCTCACCTCTTGCCTTTTCCTGTAAGACCTATTGCAGTCGTTAAGAGTCGTCAACAGGCTCATCTCAGCTATCTGCCAATCTCCCATTCCCACCACCCTTCTGAGTAATACCCCTCCCCACCTTCTCACTATATAGAAGGATCTGGCAACTTCTGTTTCAGTGTATCTGAAGAAGTGTGCATGCACACGAAAGCTCATACCAAGAACTAACTTAGTTGGTCTTTAAGGTGCTACTGGAAGGAATTTTTTTTATTTAAAAAAATATATATTGTGAGATCTCCATGATCAGGACCATCAGGACACAGCTGACTTCCCGTGGTAAGCCTGAGGTTGTCCAGGGGGGTGGGGAAAAGTAACAATGACTGTATTTGATTTTTGTGTTATGCCACCCACCCACCCGTGGCAGTCATTTTGTGATTGGTGCCCACAGCACTTTCTCAATATTCAAAATGTTCCCACTGGTCCAGTGGTAATTGAAAATTCTCTGGTGGGCTGTGGACTTTCCTCCCGTCTGCTGGAAAGAAAGGTGATTGGCTCTCCTCCCTTTGTTTTTCCAAGGGCTTACCAGAAAAACACTCCCTTTCATTCACTGCAGAGAGGTTCTCTAATGCTCCAGTCTTCTCAGCTCAATCATACCTGCTTCCAAGAAAACACAGACAGGAAATTAGTTACAATTGTGGGGTGATGTGAAGAAATGTCTGTGAACAGGAGCTCTCTTCCAGCAGGTATGTTGCAACTCTGTGCTAGACATGCCTATAGAGTTTTATTCAGATGATTAGCAAAGGCTCATTAGAATCACCCCAGAAGACACCTGCCTGAGGCATTGGTTTGTGCAGATGAACAATTCCCAATCACAGGTGATTTGTTTGTGGCGGGTGGATCAATTATCACACTTCTGCTACATTCCTGGGATGTGTGGGGTGTTAGGGGAGGGGTAGGACTTCTGATGGGGGACACATTGTGTTTCTTCTGGGGTAGTTTCTCCACCTTTGGAGCTCTCACCTGCGGCCCCTAGAAGCTGCCAACAAGCAACAGCAGCCACACCCCAGGAATGGCTTTAGCTGGCCGGCTAAACCAGGTGGGGGTAGCCAAGGGGTCTAAAACTCTTGGTGAATTGGGGACTTCCACTGCATGTGGTGTCTCCCTACTTGTGGAATGTTCTCCCCAGGCAGGCTCACCTGGCACCTTCATTACATACCTTTAGGTTTCAGGTGAAAATGTATCTCTATAACCAGGCCTTGGGCTGATTAATTTTTATTTATTTATTGCTTTTCTTTATTGAATTTACTTAATATCATAACATGATTATATATGGTCTTTTGAAAAAAAAGATTACAAAACAATGTCAATTCAAAATACAATACAATTCACCATACATATATACATGTAAGAGATTGTACTCCCGCAATGCCTTTACCTTTTCTATTTTCCTGTCGTACAAAACTTAACATTATACTAATTATACTGTCTTGAAGTTTCCTATTAATTTTTAGAACCTTTTCATTCATATATACAGAAATCATTGAAATGCTGTCAAAGAAGCCACCCCACTGTTATATTTCTTTAAGTAGTTCTTGAACATGTCCCATTTTTTAAATAAAATTTTGGTTAACATTACCTCTCATGGGCTGATTAACATTTGGTGACCTTTTAAATGTGTTTGTGGGAGGAGACTTATTGGTTCATTTTTGTTTTATTATGTATTTTGTGTTCTCAGTTTGTATTTTTATGTTGTGAACCACGCTGATCTTTGGATTAAGAGTGGTATACAGATTTCATAAATAATGATAATGATAATGATAATGATAATACTCAGATGAGGACAAGTCCTCTATCTCTTCTTGTCAGTCGGCTGCAAGTCTGTACACATATGAATTTAGTCAGCAAACAAGGTGTTTTGCCAGGTTTCACCTGTCTGAGAGTAAGTCCCATTGACTTACTACTAGGGATAGATAAATCTGACAATTGTGCTTTCTCTCATGTTCACATTCCCCAGTCAAATTCCATTCTTCACATTTACAGTTTGTCATGGGTGGGGCGTGGAATCCTCAAGAAAATTCATCAAAACTCTAGAGTGCAATTCTCCTCATAAACACATTTTTGTGTTGGTTATAAACAATACACACATTTTTGTAAGTGCTTTTTCTCTACTAGAAAGATGTTTAGTGCTATTTTCACTAATATGTATTTATATGCACATTTCCCCCCAGTATATGCATTTGGTCAGAGAATTTCATCACAAAATTCAGAGAACTGTGAATTTTTAATGATAGCTGCATTCTGGTTTGCATATTGGTTCGAAAAGTGTGAATTAGGTGGTTTCTCATTTAAATGCAAACAAAATCTGATTGCTTCTTCATTCTGGCTCACTATTTATGCCATTGGTTGCTCTGAAATGTGTATTTTTTTCTGTTGGGCTACTACATACAGTTTGTCTTTCTTAATAGCCTATCAAAAATGTGCTTCTGCAAATTTGGCTATTAAAATTTTAGCAATTTTTTGACACCCCTTGGGCTCCACTTTTCACTAGCTGCCCTACCCACGGCCCCACCAGCCCAAATAGACACCTGTCACTACTGCTTATCCTGGGACATGAGAGAGCCATTACTCAAAACAGCTGTACCTTTGTGAAATTCAGGAATAAATAGGTCTATTCCATTTGGGAGATGCTTATCATCTGCCATAGGTAACTGCAGCGCATGGTTGATTCTCAATTTAAGGATAACAAGGATGCCAGCCATGGTGACATTTCTGTTAAAGCTGAAGAGTTTTCTCTCTTCCATCCAGCTAGCTACACCTTGAATACACCAGGAGCTTACACTGTCATGCGTGAACTGGGACTGTGCTGAATGTTCAACCATTTCTAATTTCAGTGTAAGTGCAGTGCCATCAGGGGCCAAAATATTTGTGAAAACCCTTCATGATTTGAATTCTCCCTTTCAGCAGCACAGTATATTGTTTGTGGGTGCTACATGCTAGGGTTTGGTCAAGGTTAGAATTTATGTGTGTTTAAGATGTGTGTTTATGTATGTTTAAGATAGATCTGTGCATGTTTTTAACCTGTGTACCAGATACTTCTAGTCATTTAATTAGCAGGTGTGAAAGCTAATTATTCTGGACAGACTTCTTAAATTGTATATTGGGTACGTCTTAATCCTAGTTGAAAGGTAATGGAGTCAGACTACCGTATTTTTCACTCTATAACACGCACCTGACGATAACACGCACATAGTTTTTAGAGGAGGAAAACAAGAAAAAAAATTCTGAATTAAACAGTGGATGTATCATTTTGGTGCTTCATGCTGTGGCATGAAGACATGTGATTTGACGGTGAGTTTGGGGTAGGCCAATGCAAAAATCCTGAGAATCCATGCAGATCTGTGCTTTGTAATCACAGCAACCGGAAACAGCTTTTACAACTTTGTAAACAAAGCAACTGAAAACAGAAGAGGGTGGGCAATAAGACCCTGAGGCAGAATGCAGGAAAGCAGCAGCCTCCTCTCTGCAGCGCGCGATCTGAGTTTTGCCTGATTTTTGCCCCTGCACTTGGGCCAGTCGGCTCCAGGGACCACACATTTGCTCAATAACACGCACAGACATTTCCCCTTACTTTTTAGGAGAAAAAATGTGAGTGTTATAGAGAGAAAAATACGGTAATTTCCTTTGAGGTAATGGCCTGGGAATAATGAGCCATTAGCACATCAAAAGGATGGGGCCTCTTCCTGAGTTAGAAAAGGCAGAGACAATGAAAGCTGAGGCAACAGTGTGCTGCAAGCTGGCAGGAGGAAGTTAGGGGTTAGAGTGACAAGACTGATTTGCTGCTGGGCTGCAAGGCTGCAGTCATGAGAAGGACAGGAAGTGATTCTGCAGAACCAATCCATCTAGACCAGTGTTTCCCAAACTTGGGTCTCCAACTGTTTTTGGACTACAATTCCCACCATCCCTGACTAGCTAGCTAGGCATGATGGGAGTTGTGGACCAAAGACAGCTGGAGACCCAATTTTGGGAAACACTGATCTAGACTCAGGTGGTATATATGTGTAAATAAACCATATATTATAAAGACACCACAGTCTCTGCTGTGCCTCATTGTCCAAAAGGAAACACAGGCTCTGATAAGCATGCCTGGTACCCCTGGAATCTCACACAATTTAGAGATTAGCATAGTGTGTAATACTATTAAAAAACCCAATGAAGTAGTCTTTGCATTCTGTCCCTTGACTGCTCAGATATGGTTTCTAGGAAGGCTTCAGTACTGGCATTTCTGGTTAAAGACAACTGTTTGTATTCAAAGAACTATGCAAAATTAATTTTTGTAACTGAGGAAAGTTTGAAAAGCAATTTCTAGCATAGCATGAGGGTCAGCTGATATGTGTACGCTCAACATTCCCACTGGGTAAAACCCCCTCAGAATCAAAGAATCATGGAATTGTAGAGTTTGGAAGGGATCCTGAGGGTCATCCAGTCCAACCTTCTGCAATGTATGAATCTCAACTAAAGCATCCATCACAAGTGGCCATCCAACCTCTGGTTTTAAACCTTCAAGGAAGGAGAGTCTGCAACCTCCCGAGGGAGACCGTTCCACTATCAAACAGTCTTACTGTCAGAAAGTTAGTTGGAATCTCCTTTCTTGTAACTTGAATCTGTTGGTTCAAGTCCTTCCCTCCAGAGCAGGAGAAAACAAGCTTGTTCCATCTTCTGTGTGGCAGCCCTTTAGATATTTGAAGATGACTATCATGTCTCTTTTCCAGGCTAAGCAAACTCAACTCCCTCAATCATTCCTCTTAAGGTTTCCAGACCCTTGACCATCATGGTAGCCCCCCTCTGAACATGTTCTAGCTTTACATATCCCTCTTACATTGTGACACCCGGAACTGGACACAGTAATCCAGGTGTGGTCTGACTAAGGCAGAATAGAGCAGGACTATTACTTCCCTTGAAAGGGACGCAGGTGGCGCTGTGGGTTAAGCCACAGAGCCTAGGACTTGCTGATCAGAAGGTCAGCGGTTCAAATCCCTGTGACGGGGTGAGCTCCCATTGCTCGGTCCCTGCTCCTGCCAACCTAGCAGTTCGAAAGCACATCAAAGTGCAAGTAGATAAATAGGTACCACTCTGGCGGGAAGGTAAACGGTGTTTCCATGTGCTGCTCTGGTTCGCTAGAAGCGGCTTAGTCATGCTGGCCACATGACCCGGAAGCTGTACGCCGGCTCCCTCAGCCAATAAAGCGAGATGAGCGCCACAACCCCAGAGTCGGTCACGACTGGACCTAATGGTCAGGGGTCCCTTTACCTTATTACTTCCCTTGAATTGGACACTATCCTTCTGTTCATGCACTCTAAAACAGCATTAGTCTTTTTTTCTTTTTTTTTGCTGTGTCACACTGTTGAATCAGGTTAAATTTGTAGTCTACTAAGACCCCTAGATCCTTTTCACATGTACTACTGACAAGCCAGGTGTTCCCCATCCTATATTTGTACAGCTGGTTATTCCTGCCTAAGTGTAGCACCTTATGTTGGTCCCTATTGAAATTCATTTTGTTAGTTTGGGCTCAGCTCTCCAATCCGCTAAGGTCATTTTGAATCCCAATTCTGTCTTTTGTGGCTTTAGCTCCCCCTCCAAGTTTGGTGTCATCTGCTAATTTGATGAGCACCCCTTCAATTCCTTTGTTCAAGTCATTTATAAAGATGTTGAACAACAATGGGCCCAGGACGGGCACTCCATTTTTCACTTTTCCCCTTGTATATACCAAAGTAGCTCTTTGGATGTTGATGTGAGAAAAAAACAACGAGTCCTGCAGCACATTCAATGCTGACACATATGTCATAAATTATGGCACAAGCTTTTGTGGACTGGAATCCCTTTCTTCTGATGCATGAAGTATTGTATAAGGAAGTGGACTCTAGTTCATGAAAGCAGTAAGCCACATCAAATGTGATAGGATGCACTTCTAACCGTGTCTTTTCATAAATAGGTTATATGGGATTAGGACTGCAGCTTTAGTCTTGAAGGTACTATGAGACCCTTGGACAATTTCCTATGACAGTTGTCCCCTCTGGAAGTTTTTACCATGAAAGGCTTATAAGCACTCATGATAACACCCACCCACCCCCAAAAAATTCCCTCGTCCCTGAAGGCCTGGGTTGTATAGCTAGAGTGAATGGTGTGATATCTGATACCATCAATATGTTCAAACCTTATGGTTATGTGTATGTGAGAATGTGCAAGGCAGAGTTTCACAGGAATTCTGCAAGGCAGCAATAAATAAAGTACATGATCCTAAGCCACGTACATTTCCCAGTACTGCTTAAACCCTGCAGCTATAAACTCCTACACTTACTCTCATGGCAGTACAAATAAATAGCACAAAGCAATATTGATTTCATCTGCTACGTATTACATGGGGTGCAGTTGTCCCTAGCTCTCAGAGCCAGCACAATTAAAGTATGTTGCAAAGCCTCAATCAATCACATTTTGAGCAATTTGAAGTTTCACTCTGCTACTGTTCATTCTGGATGTGCCATTATGTAAACTGTCAGAACAAAAACTTAATGGGATTATGATTTCACCACGACGGCTGCTTCCCCCACCCCCCTTTGAAGCCTGAAATCTGCTTCACCAATAAATTTGTCTCGATTTCTGCTAAGGGTTGCCAACTTTTCTGACTTGGCTGTGTTGCCTTCAGTTGCTGCCTGCCAAAGACATTTAGCATGTTGAAGCTGTTTCTGGCATTGAGATCACAGTTGGCAGAGTGGCATCTGAAGTGTCTGCATCCCCAGTTGCTGTGAGAAGCAGGGCCAGAAATAAAAGGAAAGAGAAATGGTATTCCCATTTCTACCTCCCCATGGAGTCAGCTGTCAGTTCCTACATCATAAAGCCAGAAATATCGCTAGGACTTGTTTTTCCAGGTTTGGAACTCTGAGCCCTGGGAGCTTGTAATACACACCTCCAATACAAAATGAGCATTGCAATGGCCTTTCCCTTTCCTACCCACCCCACCCACAAACCCTGACCCACCAACAATCCTCCAACCTCCTCCTTGCCACCCAGATGGCCAATCACTTGTATGCTGTTATTGTGATGGCAAGCAGGAATAATTAATTCCATCATATACCTTTAGGCGCCAGGCAAGCACGTTCCTTTTTAACCAGGCCTTTGGTTGATCTTATTGACATCCAACACCCTTTTAGAATGTGGCTTTTTGGGGGGGGTGGAGGTTATTGGGTTTCTGCTTTTGGTTTGATTTTATATGTTGTAGTCTTGTTGTGAACTGCCCTGAGACCTCTGGGTATAGGGCGGTGTATAAGTTGAATAAATTATAATAAAAATAAATAATTATAGCCACTGGAAAATGTAATTTTCCTGAGAGTTAGCGTAAATATCTTCCTTCCTCCTTGCAATCACCAGATTTCAGTATTCAGCACTAGATTGATACGACACACTATTAAAGTTATGGGTTATCAATGTCTATATGTAAAGATGCATCTGCATATTTGGTGATGAGAGAATAAGAGCTGTCAAGGTTTTGCTTGAGAGGGATCCTGTACCTTTGACAACAATATGTGTGTTGAGTACAAGCAGAAATTCAACAGATGAAGCTTTTCCTGGCATGCACATGCTATAGTGCAGGGGTTGCTAACCTTTGGCCCTCTTGATACTGATGGACTCCAATTCCCATCAGCCTCGGGGTGGGATGATGCAAGTTGTCCACAATATGTGGCAGGTACAGGTTCTCCACAACTGCTATAGTAGGAAGAGTGTCATATGCTGAACCTCTGCTTGATATGCTGCTGTTAAAAGCACAGAACCCAGCCAGAAACAAAATATGGCAACCCCAAATAATAAAATAAAATAAAATAAAATAATTGTAGATAACATTTCCAGAGTCACTCTTGAGAGAAGCCAAATGTCTCAGACCTTATAACAGTGTGTTTTCAGAAGGTTGATAGACACAAGGGATTAAGGAATCAAAGTTTTCCTCACCACTTCTCTCCATGTCAGGAATTTTTTTTTTTTTTTTTTGCATTGTCAGCCTGTTTTCAAATGAACTCATCCAGTAAAATTTCTACCTAACATAGCAATTATTTTCATTTGTCAAAGATGGGAAGGTAAAATTCATGTCATAAAATTTCCTCAGTGGCAGCTCCATAATGCTTTCACCATCGCCTTCTTTGTAGGATGACGATTTGTCCTTCTGTGAGAGCAAAGCTCTTAATTGCTAGGCAAGGTTGTCTCTCTACAGTCTAGTCAAACCTGAGGTTTTGGTATTTGCAAAAGTATTTAAATTTAGCCAATTAATTCATTGGGTCATTAGTTAAAAGAAAGGTGATTAAGCAATTAAAATTGTATCAGCAGTTTGAGCTGCACATCCAAGAAAACACATATCCCAGAGTGTGCAGCCATTCCTACGAATGGTTTATTTGGGAATGGTTTTCTCAAGAGCCTTGGTTCCCTTTCATGTCCAGGGTCAAGGAAAGAAACAAGCTACAGAAAGGGATAGAGAACATTTTCCACCTCAAGGGCCACATTCATTCATAGAGACGCTGCCATAGGCCGCACACCAGTTGTGGGCAGGGCCAGAGATAAAAGTGTGTAGAAAAACAGCTGTGGCTCTTATCTTCTTACTGTATGCTGCATTCCAGCCAAGCAAAAGTCAAGGTTTTTTTATTATTATTTTTACTTATGCCCACAGTGCACACCCACATCTCTTCATCCTTCATTCAGGCAAGGAAGAGACATTATCTCAGTCAAGGGCACATTCCATTCAGTCAAAAACACTCATGGAGGACACGGAGCATAACTAGGGAGGGCTGTGGCCTGGAGAGATGGGTTGTAGCCTGAGAAGGGCATGACCTAGCGAGAGTCCTGAGGATTGGAGACAGAGGCCTGGGGGGCTGCAGTCAGCCACAAAATCCAAGGTACCCACTCTTGCTACTACTATCTACTAAAGCCTGTCGGTAGATTTTTCAAAACCAATCCATTGGATAAAGATTTGGTGACTCCACAATGATAAGCCTGGAACAATACTTTTTAAAAACATATATTAAAAAGTGGGACCTGTGACAGGCTGTGCCATCTATCCATCCACCCAGCCAGTCATATAAAATGTCAGATGCTTAAGGAAGTCAACTCACGTTCCTCTTTCCTTCCTGCATTTCTTATATCCTTCCTCCCCAACCAACATTCAACATTCCATGGCTTATAGGGCTTTTTTGGTTTGTTTGTTTTTTGTGTGGGTGGTGACCTCTTTTGGTGGCTTTAAAATAATATTTCTTCTTCTGCAAACCCTGGGATTTTCCCAAGCAGGCTAATAACTTGCTCTTGTTTCTCAGTAGCACCATATTGGTTCTGTTTCTATCAGGATTGGGGCCCTGAGTTCGCTGTTATATTGATTCATTTTCAAAGTACTCAGTACCACTAAACAGGGAGTGAAGGGCTTATCGATGACTTATGATTTACAGTCTGCTGCTGTTGCATTTGTACACCATTGGCACTGATTGATATAATATTAGTCAAAAGATTTTCCAAGACTAAGTTAACCCCCCTTTTTTCCGGCTGCATGACAGGCAGAAATTTAGCTAGTGAAGTTTTCCCAATAGCTTGGGGGGGGGGGGCTGGACCCCTTCTATTAAATTTCTGCCTCCCATGCATTTCTTAAAGACATAGCATTAGGAACAGTGCCAAAAGTCAGTGACATCTCAAGCCAATAACTTCTCATTCTGTCTGTGTGTCTCATTGCAAGAAGGCTGAGTACAGCCAAAATTTAATTTCTTTTCTCGGTAGTTCATTTCTTTATTACAGCTTGCAGCATATAGCTGGGAGGCAACTGCAGGGTTCGACCAAAAAGCTCGTTACAAGATAAAGGTAACGCAAATCAAATCAGGTTGTTACTAATTTCGGATGTTGTAAAACTTTATCATATAAATATATCACTACTGAGGACTTTATGATCACAGGGCAGAGATACAATGATAACATGAAAGCATGGGTATAAACATAGCAGGGATGGGAGATAGTTGTCTGAGCTGCCTTACAATAGGGGTGGTGACAACATGTAGCAGACATAGAAACTAAATAAGTGTTGCCTGTTGCCATTCTTAAGTCCCTATGTGCATCAAGCCCTCTGTATTTCTTTTTGGGGAGAAAGAAAGGAAAGCTAAGAAAGGAAACTCAGTTAGCATAGGACTTTACGGCAGACATACAGGGTCCCACTCAGCAAACTGAGCAGGATAGCTCCCAAATGCAGAAGGTTTGGTTTACTACACTGAAAAAAACACTTACTTCTATCTCAAGAGCCTCTTCCCACGGCCATTTAAACCAGAGATTAAAGTATCTAATGACACCAAGAATACTGAGAATCTGGCAAAATTATCCCCCCCTTCCTTCCTTCTTCCCCTTAGCCCACACCCTCCAACATTTCTCCGATGAAAATAGGGACATCCCATTCCATAATGATAATTTTACTATTTATACCTCAAACATCTTATTGGGTTCTCCCAGCTACTCTGGGCAGCTTCCAACATATATAAAAACATAATAAAACATTAAACATTTAAAAAACTTCCCTATACAGGATTGCCTTCAGACAGCTCGGGGTTCAGGTAACTCCATACCCTCCAACATTTCTCCAATGAAAATAGGGACATCCTAAGGAAAAGTGGGATATTTTGGGATCAAATCAGAAACTGAGACGGCTTCTCCAAATCAGGGATGTTCTTGGAAAATGGGGACACTTGGAAGGTCTGTTAGGCCAATGGGCTAGCTCAGATGGGCTAGCACAGTAAATCAGATAAGATCATGCAACACCAGCCTCATCCAAAAAATACATACACAGGCCCCAGTACAGGTGCTAGAAGTTTGGGAGCTAGAAGTGTTAGTGCAATAGCTTCAGTGGCACAGTTTAACTTAAATCTAAGTACTTTGCCTTAACTGGTTTGTGGATTGTAGTGTAAAAAACCTTCACATTTTGATTAGGCCCACTAGGGACAGTTATTAATGAATTGAACCTTTTAAAAGGGACATAGCAAACACACATAGATGTTCAGTCTTGTTCAGACAACATATTTGTTTTGACTGAAAGAGAAGAGAAGAAATAAGGGAATCTGGAATGGTGGGCCCTTCCTCCATAATATTCAAAGGGAATGTGCATAGGCACAAGTCCTGTTTGGAAGCTATGATGACTATACAGCATGAAATACCCCATGCACACTCAGGGCAGATATACACTATACATTTAAAGCATATCTAATGCACACTTGAAGCACACAACTTCCCTCAAAGAAACTTAGGGACAACAGCCCCCCGAGCTATAATTCCCATCACCCTTAGGAAACTATAGTTTCCCAGATTCTTTGGGGGAAGTAAATGTGCTTTTAATGAGCAGTGGACGTGCACATTACATATATGGTGTGGATCTGTGCTCAATCAACACAAGTGTGCTATCGAAACAGGACTAAATATGGGTTAAAGGTAAAGGTACCCCTGCCCGAACGGGCCAGTCTTGACAGACTGTGGGGTTTGTGCGCCCATCTCACATTTATTGGCCGGGGGCCAGCGCTGTCCGGGGACACTTCCGGGTCACGTGGCCAGCGTGACATCGCTGCTCTGGCGAGCCAGAGCCGCACACGGAACGCCGTTTACCTTCCCGCTGGTAAGCGGTACCTATTTATCTACTTGCACCCGGGGGTGCTTTCGAACTGCTAGGTGGGCAGGCGCTGGGACCGAACAGCGGGAGCGCACCCCGCCGCGGGGATTCGAACCGCCGACCTTTCGATCGGCAAGCCCTAGGCGTTGAGGCTTTAGCCCACAGCGCCACCCGCGTCCCTAAATATGGGTTAAAGGCATTCAAATCCTCTGAGGAACACTCTACCTTGATTCCTAACCACCAGACTCTTTTCAGATTTTTTTTTAAAAAACCTCAACCTCAAGGTTTTTGACATCTTTGCTAAGAGGACCATGTTGTGGTGAATATCTAAATCTATCACTTAGATCAGGGATGAGGAACCTGTGGCCCTCCAGACATTATTCCTTTCACCCCGACCATTGGCCACGCTGGCTGGGGCTGATGGGAGTAGGAGCTCAACATTTGGCGGACCTCAGGTTCCCCATTCCTGAGTTAGATGTTCTGAACGCCTGGACCATTTTCACAGAACTGAAAACAGATTGTTTTTTTTACACAGGGCTGAGTTCATATTATGTGCATTCTCTAACCTCATATCTCTTCCCCCACAAAAAAATGAGATAAAGATGAGAGGTTACTCCATAAAATATGTAGCATTTGCAGATGGGCCCACTGAAATTGCCCTTTTGGCACACATTTGTCATGGATATATAAGGCTAGTAGTCCTGTGTCGAGCTAATCTGGAAATAAAGTTGGCAGTGTAAACAAATATTCTGCTGGAAGGCATGTATCAAGAGTCCTTGATGTATTTTCTACATCTGTGTGGGGGTGGCATATTTACTATATGCCAGTCATCTCAGTGAGAAATGTGTTCTAGGAAATCTGTTTTGGCTGAGTAAGCTTGTACATAATCAGGCGAGAAATCCAAAGGGGATTACTAAGCATTTCATTATCTTCACTTATAGTATATAAGTGGAAGACAATCTCAAGGACAGGTACACAATGATTACCAATAAACAGGGAAGGCATCTCAAAACACGGTAAGATATTTCTATGATATGTTTTCATGCACTTTCACAGTACTTGCAAGTGTGAATTTATCCACTCTATAAGATAATAGATATATCAGATAGAAAGACAGTATCCAATGCAGCATTTAGATAGATGATAGACAGATAGATAGATGATAGATAGCTATCTGAAATATATGCATCTTGTTGTATGTTAATTAGGTTATTCACGGTAAAGGGTCATTTTATAAAGTGATTTTAATTCTTCAAAATTTAAGAGCATTCTTCCCCCACCAAAAAAAGAAGAAAAGAAATTCATTTCTGATCTTCTATGTCCATTTCTGTCTTTTCTTTTGTATACTTTCAAAAAATATCAGATACTAAAAAGGTGAAGAGACGTTCCATGCAATGACCACTATTATGTACATTAGGGACCCCTATTTAGGCTGTAGCTCCCTGACATGTATCTTAACTTGTATAAGTATGTTCACTTGTCTTTCACGCTGGACAAACTTGCCATAGGAAACACTGGTACACTACCAGGGTACCTGTGGCAAACACAATCACCATGAAAAGTGTGGTGTTGGGGGGGGGGGTTTGAGGGCTTCATCCAAATTTGACTGGAAAATGGACATTGATGTGCATGAAGATGCTAAACATTAATATGTTTATTGAGAACTACCAACTGATTCATTTCAGTGGGACCCTTTTTATGTTATCTTTCCTTTTCTTTACCTCAGAAAAAAACTTGATACTGTTTTTCACATTTCCTGTTTGTATTTCTTTCTGCTTTTGAGACCTGAAACCCTTATTGCAAGCAGCTCAGAGGAGGTTGTGCTGTAATAATCCAGGAGGTCCTTAAACATAAAATAAACTTAATTAACTGTTTACAGAATGAGGAATCTATGTAAAAAAGGAAGCCATATAGCTTCTCTATTGCTGAATCATTCCAGACTCCTCTGATTCACTTGAGCACAACCCACTTCTTATCCTCACAACAACGCTCAGAGGTAGGCTAGACTGAGAGATGGTGACTTGTCATCCAGCAGTAAGCTATGTGGCTGAGCAGGGCTTGGGGCTGAAAGGCTTTCAAGTGAGAGAGAAGGATGTACTGGAACAAAAGATGGGGAAATATACAGGCGTTGCAAACTATTTACCATACATTCCAGCTCATCATATAGAAAAGGTTGGAGTATACATACTACTGAACAGAATTATGTAGATGAGCCCCAGTGTCCAACAAGCATCTTGCAGACCTGTTAAAAGACCAGCATGTACCTGTACAAGTAGGGCTGCCTCACAGGTCTTTTATTTCCCATTAATAGCTCTCCTGGCTGAATAGTGAATGTTTTCTACCCAGTGCTGAAATGGAGGGTGGCTACATTCTCTTGCTTCTGCACACAGCCTTTCTGCTGTGTTTGATCCCTAACAGCAGCCTCAAACAACTCCACTTTGGGCACTGCATGGTATCTGTGGATATGTATGAAATGCGGAAGGGATTTGGAGACATCAAGGAAATGACTGTGAGTATTGGTGGAAGGAGGCTTCATACGTGTTTGGAACTGCAGTGAATTTCGTGCGGGAAGCTTAGTCACAGAGACAAATCTTGATGGATCAATTTGATTACTGAACCTTTTGGGTTTCTTCTTCTTCAGCAGTCTCAAGATCAGCACACAAACATCCGCCTCTTACATGGATCACATTCTCTTCAAAATACAAAGGTATCTCTCCTAAGCCATTCAGTGATTAAATTGGGGGTGGGAGGAAGAAGATTTGTGTGTGTGTGTGTGTGTGTGTGTGTGTGTGAGAGAGAGAGAGAGAGAGAGAGAGAGAGAGAGAGAGAGATTTGGCAGACTTTTCAGATTTTCTTGTAAATCTTTGTCCTTGAAAACTTGTTGGTATAAGCTTTCTGTCCCTTGCACATTCTGTTCTCTTATTTGGAGAAGTGCTCATATTCCAACAAAATATTAATCTTAAAAAATAGAGGTGAAAATAACTCCTGTTGAACTCAGTAGATGGATACAATTGGACTGAAAATCTTTCTTTATTCAGAATGTGTCTCCTTTGTGTGCCCTAATATCTATGTCTTTTGTTGGTGATGACGTATATGTATCTCATATGTTCACACATATGAATTCTAATATATCGTTGTCCCATTTACACAATAGTGCCAAAGTTGGCAATAGTTCTGTAATCAAAGCTAACAAAGTCATACCGTGGTACCTCAGGTTAAGTACCTAATTCGTTCTGGAGGTCCGTTCTTAACCTGAAACTGTTCTTAACCTGAAGCACCACTTTAGCTAATGGGGCCTCCTGCTGCCACCACGCCACTGGAGCACGATTTCTGTTCTCATCCTGAAGCAAAGTTCTTAACCCGAGGTACTATTTCTGGATTAGCGGAGTCTGTAACCTGAAGCATCTGTAATCTGAAGTTTATGTAACCTGAGGTACCACTGTGTATGTAATCAGGGACTCAAAGATTGCTGCTTGATTGGACTCCAAAAAGGGTTTGATTTCTAAGATTCTGTCCTGTGAATTTTCACACTGATTATTAGTTACATATTCTCTGAATATATGCATTCCAATATTTGCTTTATTTTATATTGGTATTTTATTTTATAATTGCATTTAATATTTAATTAGATTTCAGGATTAGATTTTTGACAGGTCATGACTGACATTCAGTGGAGTTTAGTATTAATAGTATTTGTTACTTGCAGTATTTGTTATATGCAGTATTTGAAAGGTGATATGAAATTTAAGGAGATAACTATTTAAGATGTTTCATATATGATAACTGATAAAATCAAAATGATTGTGAATTGTCAATAAGCCTCTGATTTGAACTGTAATGCATTATTCAATGACATGTTGCCTAGTCTAATAAGTTATCCTGATTTGCTTTAGTCTGAAGACAGGTGTTGCTTTTTTCATTACTTGTTGAAATTCTACCTGGTTAATGTCTTCAATCAATGCACAGAAGGAAACAACTTTCATCAAAGGAGAGTCAGCAGGATTGCCAACAACTTCCTCAGTATTAAGAAGGAACTGACACTCTGTGTAAGCTGCAGCAATGAACAATCCTATAGCAGTAATGGGCATACTTATAGTAGCTTTAGTACATAATACCAGTAAAATCATGCATGCACTGAAAACAGCTAACCAGATTACAACTCATACAACCTTGGAATAAGTCTATGGGCTTTCTAATTGGTCATAATGGGTTTCAGTTCTCCCCCTCTGGGGTCAGCCAAGACAAGAAAAGTGCCCAGAACATTGGTGCCTGCTTTTAAATACATATCTTGTAAATTTCCTCTGGGTTTTTTGTTTTTATTTTATGGGAACTAACAATCTGAGTAGACAGTCCTATGCATGCCTACTCAGATATAAAATCCTATTGAGTTCAATGGGGCTTACTGTAAAGGAATGTAGGATTTAGCTGGGAAGCTTTTTCTAAAAATTTGCAAAGCAGTGCAGTTTTTCAAAAGTTCATAAAGAAGTAGGTTGCAGGACTGTGCCAAATTTTAATAAGGTTTGATATGTGAAATTTACAGGAGGGGGAAACTCCACATTCCGGACTACCAGATATTTTTTACACTTGTTTGTAAAACAATTGTTTGCAAAGGGGGGGGATCCCCAATTTTTATTTATTCCTAGCCAATTCAGGATCATGTAGTCACAATGACATGTATCCCATAAGATATGGATATATCATTGAAGGGAGAAAGACAAATGAGCATCGTGAAAGGCAGGACGCGTTTTTGACTATGCTAAATCTACTTGGGGATGGGAAAGAAAAAGGGAACATGTTCTTACCACCTAGTTTAAGTTCCACATCCTTCAGATGGAATGATATGAACAGTCAGATGCACGTTTGAATTTGCATCCCGTTGAAAATAATGCTGGACGAATGGATAGCATTCATTACCAGATGTGAATCCAGAGGCAAATCATGATGCATTCATTTCAGTCGAACTGGCGTTCAGGCTCAAAACTGGATGTGTGCCCCAGTCCACATTCTGCTCCAATCATGCACAACTGTGAAAATTAACCAATGGGCACAAATCCTCATAGTTTCCCCTTATGAACAGTTCCATATTTTTTTCCACGAAGGGGTGCAAAAATTGTCAACAAGGCAGCATGTGTTTTTGAAGTGAGGAAAATGTTCGTGAAATCTCTCTCTCCCTCCCTCCCTCCCTCGCTCCCTCCCTCCCCCCCTCTCTCCCTCTCCCTCTCCCTCTCTCCATTTCAGCTCATTGTTAAATATATAACTCTCCAAATTGGCGGATGTTTTCATTATGGCAGTACCACTGCTACAAAGTTTCCTTGAGGTTTCCAGTGCATCTCAGATGCTTTTTGTGGGCCTGAAATCAGCAATGATGCATGCTTTTAAAAAGGAAGGAAGAAAAACTCAGCAGATCTGTAAGAACAGCAGTGATCAGAGAGCTTTCCACAAGTACATCAGACCTAGTGGGTTACTAGATAGCCAGAATTTCTCTCTCTCCGCCCAGAGCAATCATGTGGGTTATCACGTGGGTTAAGGCTTTGGTTTTCAAACTGTAGGGAGGGCCCTTGAGAGAAGAGAGTAAATGACAGACCATCCTTGAGCAGTATTCACTGAATACTGAACTCAGTGGAACTTATTCCAGAGTAAGCTAATAAAAGAGATGAATGGGCAAAATTGCTGCTGAGGAATAAAATACATGCAAAGGGTTGCCATATTTCAAACAGGGGAAATCCGGATGGAAAAGTTGTTGTGCTTTTTCTGGAAAATTGAAAAAAATAATAATGAAGTTTTCGAGCTATTTTTATGGAAAATAAGCAAAAAACAAAAAAAACCTACTAGTTTGCCATACGTCCAAATTTTCCTGGACATTTTAAAGATTTCTGCCCAGACACTGCTGCTGCCTACAGTATTCCGGATATGTTCGGGAAATTCTGGACGTATGTCAACCATATACATGCATGGGGGGGGGGAGGAAGGGGGAGCGTTCCTACATTATAAAGCCCTCTAATATTCCTTCACCCTAATATACAGGTCTTGACATGAGGCCACAAATGGCTGCACATGAGCATCTCTGCAAGTTTGAACAAATGGACTGAGCTTGGTTCTGGGGCAGGGGGGAAAGTATGTTTAGAAGGAAACCCTGCTTTCAAAGTGTTAGAGAAATGTTGAAATAAGTGCAAGCTCCATGCAGAAAACTTGCCACCCTCATAGAATTGTCATAAGCAGTGGATGTAACAAGCAAAAACAAAATAATTACATACACAGATGTAGCACAGTTGATAAAATGGCTTTAACTCTGAAAAACTTCAGATAACGTGTCAGATGCCAGTCCCTTGTCAACTGCAGTTATGTTGCCCATAGGTACATGGATATCAACTCCATCTGCAAGAATGATTCCAGGATATATATTAAAATGGGTTTTGTGTCTTAATAACATGCATTCAGTAAACCTAAATTCAGATTTGTAATTTAAAATTGGTCTTCAGTAAAGTGCCAAAAGCTTCCATTTCTTCATTAGCCTTTGTAGTAGTGTCAAATAATATAGCTCTTTGATGTTCTCATTGCTACATTTTCTTCCTCCTTTGCCTGATGTGGCATTTGATGACCAATTAGCTTTGTACAGCACTTATATGCATGAGTGGTTACAGCAGACTAGGACGAAACTGCTTCTGCAGACCCTCTTTTCCATATTTTATTACATGGATCTCACAACATATTTTTCACAAGTAGAGAATAGATGTGCTCCCATACCAAACAAGATAATTTAGTAATTCAGCATTTGTTTTTGCATTCAGTTCAGCAGTACTGTGAATCTTGTTCCTCTTGAAGATATATGTTTGAACACAATATACATGAAGAAATATGTCTAAACATAATTTATTTAATAATTATTTTCCTTCAGGATACTGTCACAACATGCTCCTGTGGGAAGGAAGCCAATCAAAGATATGAACAAATCCTGAATCAGTTTCAGAGGGTAAATGTGTTTTCACTTTGCAATTTAGCTAATGGAATGCAGGTGCTCTCTTAAGCGGGTTGCAGGTGTCTGGTGTTGAACTGACTTTTGGCATGAGACCAGCCTGACTGGAACCCTTTCGTGTCACTCCAGAAACTGTCTTCATGGCTTGCTCAGAAAAACAAGCACAGCATTTCCCAAGCCTAGCTGGCAACCTAGGATCTTTCATAGAATCATAGAATTGTAGAGTTGGAAGGAGTCTCAAGCGTCATCTAGCTCCCTGCAAATGCAGGAATCTCAACTAAAGCACCCATCACAGATGGCCATCCAACCTCTGCTTAGAAACCTCCAAGGAAGAAGAGTCCACCACAAGAGTCCACTGTCAAACAGCTCTTACTGTCCAGAAGTTCTTCCCGACATTTAGTTGGAATCTCCTTTCTTGTAACTTGAATCCATTGGTTCAGGTCATACCCCCCAGAGCAGGAGAGAAGAAGCTTTCTCCATCTTCCATGTGAGAGCACTTTAGATATTTGAAGTTGGCTGTCATATCTCAGTCTCTTCTTTTCCAGGCTAAACATACCCAACTCCCTCAACCATTCCTTGGTTTCCAAACCCTTGATCATCTTGGTCGCCCTCTTCTGCAAATGTTCCAGCTTGTCAATATTCTTCTTAAACTGGCACCCAGAGCTGGACACAGTATTCCAGGTGTGGCCTGGCCAAGATAGAATAGAGAAGTATTTTGACTTCCCTGGATCTGTCTGGACACTGTACTTCTGTTGATGCAGTCTAGAATAGTATTAGCTTTTTTTTGCTGGTGCATCACACTGTTGGCTCATGCTAAGCTGAACCATGGCAGAACCAGATGAAGAGAGCCATAACTGGATCTTCTGTGTCTTAAAGAAAATAAAAGCAAGTCAGCAAGGAAGGAGGACACTTTGGATTGAGAATGTAAAATTTTCCCCTTGCACTGATATAAATTGTCCCCAATCCTGCAGAAGCTGCTGTTTACCCTGTTAAGGTACCCATACTTACATAATTTTCTGTTACACCTTGCTGTACAAGCAGCTACAGAAGTAATGCAGGAGACACCAGAGATATGTCATTTGTTATCCAGTATTCACACTGGTTGTTTGGAAAATTTATCTTTTCCTGTTCCTTTTCAGATGGACTCACACTCTGCAGCAGTTAAAGCCCTTGGGGAGCTCGACATCCTACTGGATTGGATCGATAAGACAGACTAGGAAAAGGCTGGACACGAGAATGGGCCACACAGAGGAGATGAAATGAATTTAATTTTGTGAACCCCCAAAAGCTTCATCCACTAGCACTGATGTTGAATATCTGCCAAGTGCTCCAATATCTGATATTGGATATCTATATTTGACACCTGGCAATAACTTGTAGTACTATGTAACCATCTCATGTGCAATTCAACTTCCCTCGTCTCCTCCTTTCATGCATCCCTAAATCTGTTCTGGGTTTCCCCTCAACCCTTCAAAGCAAATTTGGTCTGCTCTGAGGCCTTGGGGCACTTGCAAGGGAAAGAGGGGGGGAGTCCTATTGTGGAGTCATAAATCCTCGCACTGTTGGGACAGTTACTTGGTGCTACATTGGGTACAAGTGAACATTTATTCTTCTTAACATGATTTATGTGTCAGACCCAGGTATGTACAAAGGTCATTTGATCTAGTGCAGTGATTTAGTTAGTAAATCACAAATTTAAAAAATGTCCCAGAGAGTCCCTCAACTCTCCAGGGTTTATGTTTGGGACAGCACGGGGGAGAAATAATGGATGAAAATTGGCATTTCTACAAGCAGAACATTCCACCTCTAACCCCATAAATGATTCAGCACAGTACTAAATAATTATCAGCCAATGTTCATGGCTATTGCACTTGCAGTTTGTAGTATTTCATGAAATGTTGTAGTGTTGGTGTTGACATTATTTATTAATAAATATTTATTTATTGAGCATGTTTATATCCTCCTGCCTTTCCAGCCAAAAGGACCAGCAAGGTAGCTTCACCTCAGCATAAAAGCAGCTTGCATTGTAAGGAGTTTTTGGTGGGCTTCTTGTGGGGAATATTATGGTGTCCAATCTTTTAAAGGACTTGAAACTCTTGCTGATACCCACTTACCCGGGAGTAAGCCCCATTTAAGACATTAGGGTTTACTTCTAAGTAAAAAACAAGCATTGTATTGTTTTGCGATAGGTTTTGATGCGGAAGACTGGGGGAGAGGCTGGTTTCATCTTTATACATTTTGTTTCTGATTCTGTAAGGCTGCGAGGCAGGGGACTGCAAGGGCGAAAGCTTCATTCCCTCCTTTTATTTCTTATACACATAGAATCATAGAATCATAGAATCATAGAGTTGGAAGAGACCACAAGGGCCATCGAGTCCAACCCCCTGCCAAGCAGGAAACACCATCAGAGCACTCCTGACATATGGTTGTCAAGCCTCTGCTTAAAGACCTCCAAAGTAGGAGACTCCACCACACTCCTTGGCAGCAAATTCCACTGTCGAACAGCTCTTACTGTCAGGAAGTTCTTCCTAATGTTTAGGTGGAATCTTCTTTCTTGTCATATTTAACCTCACCCGTAGGACAGAGTTGTAACATGTTGTGAGGAGTTCTGAAGTGATTGAATACATTTTGTGTGTGGTTATGTGGTGTTTAGTATGATCATATTCTTTGAAGTGTAGGGTTGTTTGTAAAACCTGCTCCTTTCAGTCACTGACAAAAGCTGTCTTTGCCAGTGCTTGTTATCCTGAGAAGTTGTCTTTCCCAGTTCTAAGAAAGCTGTGTTGTCTCAGAGCCCCCAACTGGCATAGCCTGATGAAGGAAACCTTTGGAGAACTGTGTTGGAGTGCAAAGGGTTCCCCTTTTTGTGTACTCCATTATACAAATATCACATAGACCCCCGTAAGATGCAACAGAGAAATTTGTGTAAAATGTATGGTATTAAGTTGCAAAACAAAAAAAAAAGTAAATCTCACCAAAGTATTAGTGCTAGATGCAAATTTATTGCTGTATCTCCTGCCACAACAAGAGAATTCAGGGAAGCTCAGGTCAATACTAAATGTGTTCTGAATGTGAAACATTTTGGAAATATATTGTTTGAGTAGATTACACAAAAAAATGTGTTTCTCGCACACAATCATCCATTTAGCAATACAAAGAGTAATACAGCAGGTATTATTTCAAGACAAGTACAGTAATGTATAGCATTTAATTGCATTAAAATCAAATGCATTGTGTAATTATGGCTGTAATCCTAAACACATTTACTAGGGAGAAAGCCCTACTGAGCACAGCTGCACTTCAAAGTGGACCTTGCACACCACCTTGCTTTCATGAATGGCAGCAGTGAAACAATATATAATTTATAGTCATATAAAATATATGCAGAAAATTGTGCTGCATAAGTACTGTATAATTAACAGGTGGAATTGGTCCATCAGATGTTTTGTTTTTGTCCCAATTGAAGCTGATCTTATTAAGAGACTTCCTTGTCTCAGCTTTGTAGTATATGAAAACTCACAGTCTTTAATATATTTACAGCACAATCCTATGCATGTTTACTCAAAAGCAAGTCTGCCTTACTTCAGTGGAACTTATTCTAGGCTCTTGGTGATAGGGCTACATCCCTCACATTCAAACCCTAGCATATTTTCTTCGAAGTATGCACTGCTTAGTGAGAGCAGCCTTGAATTTATAAGCTTGGGATCCAGAATTCCCAGGAGCAGATCTCTGCTCATAAGACAGGAAGGAAGAGTTACGGTATACAGGTAATTTTCACTGCTTCCTGCTTCCTAGTGCAGCCCCTGTGCCATCTGAAAAGGTGCTCTGGAGGACTAGGGCGCTCTTCAAAACAGTGTGGGAAATGGTGGTGGGCAGGAAGAGGGAACATTACCATCTCTTCTTCTGCTGGGAGCATCTGCTGGATCAAAGCCTGTTCCACGATGAACTAGTCTAATCTAAATATTAATATTTCAAGATTTACCAGTAATAGCTTATATGTGGTTCCTACAATCAGTTTACCTATTTGCTCCATTTTCTATGGACATGATTTCTTTTAGTGTGTTGCATGTGGAGATACAATGGATAGTTTGTGTTATCTGCAATTAATTATGTGACATGCCCCAATTAGCATTTCCAAATTTCTTCATATAAAAGTTGGTGCGTTATTGAACTGGTAGCAGCCTTCCCAAGGTATTTCATATAGGACAAAAGTATATTTCAATTCCCCATATCTAGCATAATTGTCCCTCTTTTCCTTTCTTTGCCAGAGTTGTTCTCATTTACAAAATTAAGCTGATTTTGCACATATCCACCCATTCACAATAAATACTTCTCCAGTCTTCTGTTTCTGACTTACCATAAATTGAGCTATGCCACCATCCTACAAATATTTTCCTTTCCTTTCCTGCATATTATATCAAAGTAATTGGGGTCCGTGGCTATATTTGTTTTGGGGTTTTAGAATCCCACATCCTAACACTCAGTGAAGGATATGTATATATACAGCAAACATGTGAAAAATACTAGTTCCAGGATAGCAAGGGACAATAATGCACAAATTAATAAAAACAAAATGATAGGGAGTTGTGGCCTGGACATGTCTAACCATGAACACATGCAGCCTTCCAAGAACATATATACACACTTCTTGAAATGAGTGAAAGGTGTTCAAGAGCAGACATGTTTTGAACAAACTGAACTCTTGCAACAGTCCTGAAATCCAAACAATTGCCTTGATTTTTCCCCCCACTGTCCTTTGCAAACCGGCAGAAATTTGCTACCTGGATAGCATTCTTCTCCAGTAGAAGGAAGGGTGTGGGGAAGAATTTCATGAAATCTCAAGGAAGAGATATTACTGCCTTTTCAGCTCTCTGAATCAAAGCCCCTTCCACATATATAAGCACTACAACGGGTGCCAGGGGTCCCTACATGAGCTGGTTGCTTTTGTGTTGGGAGTGTTCTGTTCTGGAACCTTGTCTTCATATGCATAACTTTGGTCATCAGATCATAGATATTTTGAAACCTGCTTTAGGAATAGTTAAAGTTTAACAGAAATGAATGTGCTTCCAGCATAATACTTGTTGATATCCATGAGAATGTTTTAAAATAATTGTGATAGAGGTAAACATGCGGGGGGAAATATGTAGACAGCAATCACCTATTCAGGGTTGGGTTCTTGCTGCTGTTTTCGATGTAAGCTCACTGGAAGAGAAAAACTATCCATAATGTAGCTTGAAATGCTTTGTTTTTAACAATATGTTTTGCCTGACTCCTCCTCATTTAACAATGGATGGGTGCACTGGCAATCTACTCAGTACAACTCCTGCCTAGGTCTGTCCAAGACAAGAGCACATTTGCTTTACAACAAGATGCGGTTTGATTTGGTTTTGCTGCTCATTTAATTGTAGAAAGTCTTGCATGATTCGAGAGGTGGTGCAATTGACTCGCAGATGAGCAAAGAGAATGTAGGAAAGTGCTACCTGACTGGAGCAGAGGTGCTGTCCCCAAAGCTAACTCCGTAGAACTGAACTTTGGAAGACCCATAGCAGTCCTGCTGCTAAAGTCAAACCCTTCCTGTTCAAGTACAGGGGCTGTGTGTGTGCATCCGTCAAGCCCAGCACCCTATGCAGTTCTTTAAGGCACAAGAGGGCTTTGCAACTTAAAGCATTGGGGGGAATTGGGTCTGTTGACGTGTGCCTGCTCAACCACGTGGCAGTCTAATGGGCACCCAGGTGTTTTTCAAAGCCTCCCATCTAGTGCCCACTAGCGAAGTGCCCACTTTTATCTCCTTAATTCTCTAGAATGGACTATGCAACACAGAATACTGACTCTGATTCTAATATGCCTCCAGCCAATTTAGCAGGATATCCAGTTCTCCAAGGGCTTTCATAGCAGCAAGTGTAACATCCATCTGGAAGTTAATTAACATGAAAACTTGGTCAATAACAAAAGCATTTGGGGGTGGTACATTAGCATTTTGGGGTGGGATGTAAACATTCCCCTTTAGTCAACTGCTGCCTTTATTTTTGTTGTTAAGATTAATATCATAATCAATAACCATTTCTATTGCACTTTAAAGTTCAGGTTGCAGTCCAATCAGTTTACCTGCTCATAGTTTCTGATGATCTGATGATATTTGTTTATTGCCTCTTCCCCACAGTTGCACATATTTTCATCCTGCTGGTAAATTATAAAAATACCCATTGGCATAATAAAATTCAGTAGAGGTTTGGGACATACCAGTTTCGTCAGCTGCGTTTTATCAGACTGTACTATATACAGTGAATCCATCACTACCACTAATAGTGGACTTGGGTGGCTGATGGAAACAGAACCAAAGTGGGGCTATGGAAAAAATCATTCTATTCTTAAATTCAGGTCTCTATATCAGCTTGTTTGTTTGTTTTTAAAAAGAAGTCCTCGTGAAAATTCATTAGATAGTGCAAATTTCTCCTGACATATATATATGTTTGTATGTAATTTTGCTTAATATACACAATTTTGCAGAACATTTCCTTCTAAAATAATGCATTTTGTACCATATTTTCACCATATTGAGCCCAGTCCTGGCCAGGGAGGGTGGGATATAAATAATTTTTTAAAAATTATTACTATTGTTATTATTAGCATTAGCATTTTAATGGAAACTTTACCACTGTGTGTGCATTTTTACACATGTTACTTGACAAGAGAACTACAATGCAAACTTTGGAGAAGTCTAAACAAAATTAAATAATTCCTTCCAGTAGCACCTTAGAGACAAACGAAGTTTGTTATTGGTATGAGCTTTTGTGTGCATGCACACTTCTTCAGTGCAAAATTCAAAGGATGGCTGTGTTTCAGTTCATATATTGTAAATGTAAGTTAGATAGATTCACCTTTTAATGGAAAAGAAAAAAACAGAAAACTGAGGTAGAGGGTAAGGAGTTTGCCCTGCTTGTGTGTAATGGCCAGCTGCAACCCTGAATGAACTGCTCTTGTGAGTATGGCAGTTACGCTAAAATATTCTGTGGCAGGCCTCAATTGTTATCTTTATTTCAGTAATGCTCTGTGGTAGTTGTTCGACTTTGGGGCCAGAACTGCCTGCTTGTGTACTTCTCTGCACATTCCTGCTAATTCTCTACATTAGGCATTATCTATTGCATAATATCTTTAAAACACCACTCAGTACTCTGACAGTATCTCCTCCAAAGAAAACTGATCCTTTCACGTGGTTCATATTCTATAACTTAAAGAAGGCAACAGTATCGTAATGAACAAATCTGAAGATTAATCAGATTAATTTACATCCCTTCCTAATAAACATTCAGGGCAATGAAAATATGATAACTTCCACAAAACTAACATGTGACTTACACACACTCTGAATTTCTTCTCTATGCTGAGGAAGGAGTTGGCTATGCCACTGATTTTCCGATTGATGTAAAGACTTCCTGTCTCACAGTGCCTGAAGACTTTGTCCAGGTAAAATCTTAAGATGCTACGAACAAGGCAACAGCTGTCTAAAGTCTCCAGGGAGAGAGTTTGGATTTATTAAGCACCGTAAGACAAAGCTTTTTTCAGAACCTTTTGGCAAATTTGCATTGAGAAAAGGCTTCCCACACACCAGGAAGGAAAACTGATAAAAGCTTATATCCTGCTCCCACCATCCCAGCCCCCCAGCAGGTGAACTTGTATCATATCACAATGGGTTGTATTTAGCTTAGTCATCTGCAGAGTAGACCCACTAAATCCAATAGACTTAACTTAGTCAAGCCCATTGTTTTCAATGAGTGAATGCAAACATTATTTTAAAGCATTTGTTGTTACATTAATGCAGTGTTTCCCATCAGCCAGTGGAGAGTCCTGTACTACTGGAACTGCCAGATTAATGCAGGTTGAACTAATTAATTAAAGAGTAAAAAAAAAAATCATGCTGTTGTGGGAAGCAGTTCAGATCTACATCTAAGGCCACTTTCCAAAACCAATGCCTCCAGCAACACATCAGTTTCCAATTGATGCATTTCTTGGTTGGGAATGCTGGCATATCAGCAAAACAAAACCCACCTACAGCATTTACAAGGTTTTTTGCCCCCCTCCAAAAGCTGACCAATCCTAAAATAGCCTTAAACATGGTTTACACATCAGCAGTAGGTCTTACACCGTTAAATGGACCTGGGACTACAAGCATTCCAAATACATTTATCTAGAAGTAAAGCCAATAGGGCTTACTTCTCAGTGTAGATGCATAGAACTGCCTTATTTGTTTAGAAGACATACCGGTATACAGCAACACTCTGCACAGAACAGCAACTTAACATTCAGCATGGCATTTCGACCCATCTAAAGCCATACCATTCAAGAAACGTACAGCATTTGTAGTCTCCTCAGCCCACTCTCTTTCTAAAATCCCTTATATCTTGCCTTTCCATTTTAAATAAAATGCTCATGCAGACTTACAACAGATATCTAAAATCAACCAGCCAAGGGCAACAGAGATGGCAAGGGAGTTTCAGACAAAAGTAGAATGAACTGTTTAAAGTAGGATGAACCGTGTGATCGTTAATGTTCTTTTAAATCAAAATCTGCTTGCTTTCCACAAGTTGATTCAAATATATTAATAGTGATATCATTTTGCTACAGAAATTGCAAAGAGATATTCTAACTAGTAGCACTTACTTGAAAGTTATGCAGAGAATGTGGGTGCAAAATGCTTGCTGTTCTGATAGGATCTCTGGCTTGCTAAATAGGGAAGAGAGACAATCCAGTCTGATTATGTGCTTTTTGCCACACCGATCATTAAACAACTACAGCCCAACAGCACATAAATATAGTTTAATATAACTGTAGGCTTCAGCTTGAAAAAAGGTAACAAATCAAACAATATCTGGAGGATAAAACAACTGTACTTTCAGTTCAGCCATATTTATATTGTCACTGGGTCTAAGTACGTTTCTTCTGCATTGGATGATATTGCTACAAATGTTAATGAAACAGCTTTCAGAATGGAAAGATTTATGGGAACTGATAAAATGTGATTGCTAAAGTTGAGTTTCTGAATTGATTGAAACGAAACATTTTTGATCCAACAAACAAGCACCCAGCCAAGAATATATGAGGTAATGGTCATCTAGGTTTGCCGTAAATTTCAAACTGGTATGCTTAAAGATGAAAAACTTCAGATCAATTCTTTAAATTCAACACCCTTTTCTTTCCCCACACTGCACAATAGTGAGAGTAATTCTACTGAAACTTCTTACATTGACTTTTTAAATGTTGAGAGACTCCACTTTCTTCAAGAAATTTGAAGAAATTCTGCAGGGGGAAATGTTTCTTGCAACATAACTTTAAGCACATTTACTCATATGAAGGTCCCATTAGTTTCTTCTAGGTAAATTTAGGACAGCCAGCTATTTTTTTTTATTTGAGCAATCTAACCCATTCAACCTACATCCACAATTCAAAATAAAAAAATTCCTTCCAGTAGCACCTTAAAGACCAACTAAGTTAGTTCTTGGTATGAGCTTTCGTGTGCATGCACACTTCTTCAGATACACTGAAACAGAAGTTGCCAGATCCTTCTGTTCAGATACACTGAAACTTCTGTTTCAGTGTATCTGAAGAAGTGTGCATGCACACGAAAGCTCATACCAAGAACTAACTTAGTTGGTCTTTAAGGTGCTACTGGAAGGAATTTTTTTATTTTGACTATGGCAGACCAACACGGCTACCTATCTGTAACTGGATCCACAATTCAGTTTTCCAAATCAACTCATGGATCAGTTTAGCAATTAAACATTTGCAGTAATTGTGTTTGCTGGTGTTGCTTCTTGTCCTGTCTTCAGTGGCAAAATAGAACAATCACTTGTTATCTTACTGATGATTGTCTTTTAAATATATGGATATTATTAGCCCACACGCAACTTAGAAGTTCTCTCTATGCTGAATTGTGGCTATACCAAAACAGCCATGCTTTTTTTTCTTTTTCACGAGGGTTGAAAAGCACCCCTTATTTTCCTCATGCTTTGGCATTTTTTGCAAGCACACCCATGTTCTCTTAATGCTAGGGTTGCCATATTTCAAAAAGTAAAAACCAGGACACCCTGAAAGTTGAGCACAGCCTTTCAAAAATCCCCCTCCCAGACATCAATTCCACCTTTGAAATCCTGGTAATGTCCGGGACATATGACAGCCCTATTAATGCTATACTTAATGTTCACAATTTCTTCTTTTCCCTCACAGTCCTCACTCTCATTTGCATACATTGTCATTTAATCCTATTGGTTGTGGTGGCCTGTGTGAATTTGATGATGATATCTAATGCAATGCCATTGTGGGCATTTGGAAGCAAAATCAATTGGATTTAACAGTAAGGTGGGTCAATGAAAGCTGTGAAGGAAATGAGGAAGAAAGAAAATATTGCCAGGAACTGTAAGCATGTGCCAAGTGAATAAAATGATGCCAAGGAAGCAATGAAATGATTCTAGTATTTGGCAAAGTGAGGATTTATTTTGCCACAACCCATTCAGCTGTGCCATGAGTGCTACTTTTGACATAAATACTGACAAAGAGAATATTTGACACAAACCTACTGAATACACTCAGAGCTGTCAATCTTTCCTCCAATTTCTTGCTCTTAAAAGTCATCCCCGCTCCCACAGCTATCAAGACTTTTGGACTTTTGTGAATTGTAAATGCTCAACTCAAGGAGTAATGCAGGCAAACCATTATCGTGTTGGCTTCCATATGTCCTCTGCACTGAGTTTCCAAGAGATTGGCTCTTATGATAGAAGGAGAAAAGAACAATACTTACAATGACCTTTTTAATTGTACCAAAGCCATCCCGGATTTCATGAATATTCATTGAAATGCTGCAAGGTCCAAACTGG
Source organism: Podarcis vaucheri (assembly GCF_965113315.1). NCBI lineage: Eukaryota > Metazoa > Chordata > Lepidosauria > Squamata > Lacertidae > Podarcis > Podarcis vaucheri. The sequence goes on along the minus strand of NC_138764.1, from coordinate 67,279,996 downwards.
AAAAACCTGTCCCCCAAAACAGGCGGCAGCAGGAGATAGAGAAAGAGGCTGAAAAAGACTTGCATAGTCTGGAGAATGAAGAACCTCTGGGTGGCTAAAGTGCGTTCCTGTTAAGAGGGGAAATGTTTTTGAATTATTTTGCCTCTGCATTATGCTTCATGCATTATCTGTGAAGTGCTAATAATAATAATAATATTCAATTTTTTTTAACAAGTGGGTCAGATGTTAATCTGATCCAGACATGGAACTTCTTGTATTGTTTTATTATTTTCACCATGCGCTATCTGCAACTCCTCCCTTTATATTCTCCCTTTATATTTTACAGTGCGATAGTAGTGCTTTCTGGACAGAACTCTGGAGCAGAAATAAGATATCCAATAGCAGGGAAAAAATTGGCTGGGTAGGTTGAAAACCAATGAATATGCAACTGCTGCTGATAACTGCTTTGAGATCAAGCCGTATATACATTTTATTAAATAAGTAAGTAAGTAAGTAAGTAAGTAAGTAAGTGCAAGGTGAAGCCTGTTAGGGTTGGTTGGTTGGTTAGTTAGTTAGTTTATATTTACAAATATTTGCTGTTGTGGATGCCTTGTTGAGATTTCTGCATTGCAGGGGATTGGGCTAGATGATTCTTGGCACCCCTTCCAATTCTATGGTTCTGTGATTTTATGAACCACTGGCCTTACTACACATATATACAGGAATAGGTTGCAAACTTGACTTTAACTTTACAGGATAAAAAACTGAGTTCATAGTAGAAAGGTCCCTGGAGCCAGCAGCTCAGTGACATAGTGTCTTAGAGTGTCTGCTCTCAGTGGGGCTTATTTTCAGGTGAGTGTGTATTGAACACAGCTTCAGAACTCAGTGTTAGGAAATATTAGTGGAGGATTAGAGGTGAAAAACTGTAGCACCTTTATATTAATTGATAATTACTCACTACAATTCTGATTCGTCCACTTGATAAAACCAGAATCTTGCCACCTGCAGCTCCCTCCTCACCCTTCCTTTGAAGGAGGAACCTGCATCCAGGACCATGTCACCAACTTCTAGGGACTTGAACAGGGATTGGAGACCCTCAACCCTTCCAGATGTTGCTGGACTCCAAATCCTATCATCCCTTACTATTGATCATGCTGGCTGGGGATGATGGGAGTTGGAGTCCAACAACATATGAAGGGCCACTGACTCCTCATCCTTGTATTGCAGAAACTGCCATACAGCCATCCATGTATCTGAAGCATCTTATGTTATATTGGATTTAAATAACTGAAAATTTTATTGAAAACCAATCTTGACTAAAATGTGGTTGATAAATGTAATAATTAATAAATTAATTAATAAAAAAGATGGATTAAAAGATTAAGAGGGAAATATTTTGTTGCTACAGTGTAAGAATGAAATTAATAAACATATAATTTCATTTTACTCCAAAAGAAGTAATTATTGACCTTATGGTACAGAATTAAAAGGAACAGAAAATTGGGTTGTTGTTTTTTTTACTAACATTAGATCATTTTTAAAGATTTGCGGATGAATTTGTGGAGTTAGATCTATTAATACCCAGGTATAGCATAATCCTATTTAGTGAAAACTAAAATTTTAGATATCATAGCACAAAGGTAAAGGTAAAGGGACCCCTGACCATTAGGTCCAGTCGTGGCCGACTCTGGGGTTGCGGCGCTCATCTTGTTTTATTGGCCGAGGGAGCCGGCGTACAGCTTCCGGGTCATGTGGCCAGCATGACTAAACTGCTTCAGGCGAACCAGAGCAGTGCACAGAAACACCATTTACCTTCCCACTGGAGTGGTACCTATTTATCTACTTGCACTTTGACGTGCTTTCAAACTGCTAGGTTGGCAGGAGCTGGGACCGAGCAACGGGAGCTCACCCTGTTGCGGGGATTCAAACCGCCAACGTTCTGATCAGCAAGTCCTAGGCATAGAGATCACTATTTTTACAGTTTGATGTGCACATTCAGATAGCATTTAACTGGTTTATAAATTGTGAAAATAGATACAGAAACCAATTCCACTGTAGTATAATCTCATAGCATTCCTGACCCAGAAATTGGTCTCTCATGTAGTTAGTTACAATCCTAATTCTGGAAGGTCAGTCCTTTATTTTTGCCTGTCAAAAAACACTGTAAGTTTACAGCAGCTACCTGGATCTTTTCATGCATACTCATCACTCAGTTGAAGCATATTGCTGCTGGTGCAAAATAACTTTCAAACAAGATCAACTAGATACAAATGCCTGAATGGTATAACTGCATATGCATATAAGCAGGGAGGCATGTTGTAATTACCGAAAAGTAAGCCAAATGCATAGATATACATCTTGGATAGTGTCTTACCTTAGGCTTTGATGTGTAGATGCTTGCCTCTTAATTTGATGATGAATCTGAAAATGTCTGATGGTTTTATAGAGGTAAAGAGCGGAAATCAGTCTTTGAGGTTTTTTCCATGTGTCCTTTTCTCAGTACTCCATTTCCACATAGTTTTCCTTTATTTGGGAGTGGGAATTTTGGAGTTTCCTTGTACTGATTCGATCCAAGATGAAAGGTTGAGCTTCACGTAGCTGTCCCTTTTGCCTTATCTGTCAGCTAGCAGGCATACATTGGCAATGAATTCCAAAACCCTGTATCTGCCATTGCTTTTGTCTCAGGAGCAGAGGGTTGTAACCAACACTGTCAAAACAGAATTCTACCCACCCAATATAACACCAGTCATGGCCCAACTGCATTGGCTGCCAATTAGTTTCCAAGGTCACTTTGAAGTGCTGGTTTTGATCTATAAAACCTTCTGCAGCTCAGGACCCCAATACCTCAAGAACTGCCTCTCCCCATATGAACAGGCCTAGATTTAGACCCTGCAATCGTCATCTGAGGCACTTCTTTGTGTGCCCACTGCATGGGCAGCCCAGAGAGCCCATTTGTGGAACCCTCTCCCCAGGGTGCTTTCATTATATATCTTTAGCTGTTAGGCAAGAACATTCGTCTTAAACCAGGCCTTCAGCTGTTAACCAATCTATGGCCTTAAAACAGTGTGTGTGTGTGTGTGTGTGTGTGTGGTTATTGTCTTTTTAATTATGTGTGAGATCATAGAATTGTAAAGTTGGAAGGGACCGCGAGGGTCATCTAGTATAGAGTATGGGGCCAGGCAGCACTAGGGATTTGCAGTTCTTCTAGATTACTTTGCTTGGTCTAGCATTTCATGTACATGGTATCAAACATAGTAGGCTGTGTTCTGCTGGCACTTCCCATCATGGTCTATTTAGCATTGTGGAGCTAAAGTGGAGGAGAGGGTACCTCCAGGAAGAGATGTGCATGAGAAAAGGGGGTTCCTACAAGAGGCATTATTTTGGATTCTGCCACCCATTTTGTTCCTTAGGCAGCCTACCTTCTGAAAATGCCCTTCTCTTAAAATATTGATTGATCCACCTGAGAATTTCCTTCTTTCATCACTTCAGGTGCTGCTCTGCCTGCAAGGAAGATGGAAACTGTGTGTCAAAGAAGGCTGTTTGCAAATGCTGCAGAAAATGCAACTTGAAAAAAGAGACAATGCACATATTTTTGTAAACTAAGAAATCTTTAATACATTTTTTTTTAAAAAAAAAGGGCTTTTGAAGCACCATGAGTGAGAACGTCAGACTATCTGGTACTCAGCGGGACACCAAACTGCTCCCTTCCCTTCAATAGAGTCAGACCACTGCATGGCAAACTAATATGTTTGCCACCTGAAGAACTAAAACACAGTGAGAATGTTTACATTTTATGAATGAACCACAGGAAGGAGAGTTTGAGGATATAAATCGGCCTGTTGCCCTTTCTTCCATAATGTCTCTGCTGTATGGTGTTCCAATAATCTTCAATTAGAATTCTAACATTAAAGACCTTCTTGAAAAGTCTTTTGCCTCATGTTGAAGCCCAGGGTGGCCAATTAATAAATAATTTGCATAGTGCAGAAATTTGCACTGCTTAGATTAGTGGGGCAGTTATAAAGCAACTGTAACAAGGAAGCTACATTTTAACAGTGCCAGGGTGTGGTTCGTTCTCAATACATTGCTGAAAAATTAGGTCTTCAGCAATGTTTGGCATTAAAATTTGTAAAAATGCAACACAAATTTCCCTGAGTTTCCAGCTGGTGCATGTTGGGGAAACACCAAAGGAAGCAAAATACAGTACATTTCCCACCGAATTGTTATATTTGTCCATCTCCCCAAAATTCCCCAACAGTTTTTCAAGAAGAAGAAGAAGAAGAAAATGATGACAACAGACATTATAATCACTTATTATTATAACCTACAGGTGAACAGAAGTAGAAGGTTAAAGTCCAGCAAAAAATAAAAATCAATCAACAGGAAGTATACACACACACGTGTGTGTGTGTGTGTGTGTGTGTGTGTGTGTGTGTGTGTGTGTGTATGTCTATTGGAATGGAGAGGCAGATAGATTTTTAACAGTGAGGTCAGTTATCCATTTCCTAAAATCATTGTCCACAAAGCCCTAAGGATGGGAGCAAATACTCTTCAGAACTTTCCCATCTTCTAAAAAACAAAATCAATTTTAAACACGCCTAGATAAAAAGAAGAGGAAAAAGACCCTAGACCTATTTGTTTGTAATTGGAAAGTTTCTTAGCTAGCAGGACTGTTCTCATGTGCTATTTTTATCCAATTATCCACAAAACAATAGAGAATATTAAGTAAATCCCTTTAAAAAATCAACCTCAAACTGTAAAACAGTGGCATATAACCTCTGGCCCAATCAGGCTCAGTGGGCGTCCTAAATAGGCCCATAAGGTTGCTTTCCCCAAAGCATGCCCACCTGTCGTATGCCTGACATCATATGTGATGCCAGGTGTGGGGCAAGTCAAGATGTAGCTGAGGGAGCTCCTTGGACATTGTGACCTGTTGACCCACCCACCTGACAAAGAGGTCACAGGAGTTGGGGGAGGTAAGAATCCAGCCAAATTAAACTCTTCCACGTGGAATCCCTTTCCCTGCAAAAAAATAAATAAAAAAATCCATGCTTTCATTCAAATCTTCCTGATTATATATTTTTTTTATTTTAGCAGTGTTTCTCTGGTTTCATAGGTACCCCACCATCTTTAGGCTCCACAGGCTGCAGAAGAAAAGATCATGAACAAGATACCTGATTCATGCTGGCTTCTGGTCATGGATCTTCTATGCAGAATCTACATTAGTTTTTTATTTTATCAAAATATGGTTTTTGTGGTTCCCTATATTTTTTTTACTGTACTCATGATAGAGGGAAAATCTTCCTATGGCAACCACTTCCAGAATCTCTTTCTCCCATGGTTAATAATGCAGCCCTACTTTACTGGCAAAACCCGCACACTGATCATTCAACACATATTCTTAACATTCAATCTTAGACATATTCTTCAGGCGCCATCATTGTTGTTTTTTAGAGACCTGGCCAAGTCTGACCTCATTGGTTGATATTTGAATGCTGTTGAAGATTGTAGCAACTGCTTTCTTCTTCTTCTTTCATTTTATTGGTATTGTTGATGTATCATTGGTTTTTAATATTGTTTTAATTGAGTTTGTTGGCTGTCTTGAGGGCCTTTATGCTATAATAGTAGAGCAAACAACAAACACACACATTATCACAGTGAGGGCCCCTCTGAATATAGCCTGGGACAAAACTTACAGGTGTGTGAAAGAGAGAGGGGAGTGAGAAAGTTTTGCCTGTTACTACTACCAACTCCATTTTGTAACACTAGAGGGAAGCAAACTCTCTTATTTATTTGGTGCAAGAGTTTTTGCTAGAAATGACATATAAAACTGAAGTTTGTACTGCTGCTGCTGAACTGGTCTCCTAGGTTGTGGAGCTGTTAAGTCCTTACTGGAAATTCCAGTATCATAGGCAGGAATGTAGAAAAGATGTGCTCAGGTCTATTGCTAGCCTGCTCTTTGCAGTTTCATACCAGTTGTCCAGAGCAGCTAATCAAATCAAATCAAAACTTTATTAGCAAAGCCAACAGGCCACAGCTGTACAAAAGTTAAAAATGAGAATAGGGATAAAAGGAAGAAAAGAACAGACAAAAAGAGGTCCGTCGGGTGAACAGGTCTGTCACTCAGATGGTGGCCCTCAATTTCACAGCTCTCTCGATGTACCTCGCGACCTTCTCTGTTATCTGACTGTTCGTATCAGATAATAGAAAATGCAGTGTAATGTCTGTTGAACGGCCGGGGTTGGAGAGAATGAGTGGAGTAATAATCTCATTCCTTAGGTCTTTGTAAAGAGGGCAAGAAAAAAGGACGTGGGACACTGTTTCCGTGTTACCATCTCCACATGGGCAGAGTCGTTTTTCAAATGGGGTCTTTTGGTAACGACCTTCGAGTACAGCAGAGGGAAGAACATCCCATCTAGCCAATGTAAAGGCACGTCTGTATTTTGGGATGGTTAGTTTAGACAAATATGAGGCTGGAGAGTCAAAATGAGAAGGGGGAAAGTAGGTATACCATGGGCACAGTTTCTTTAAGATAGTCAGGTTGTTTTGTCGTTCGATGTCTTTCAGGCGCTGGCCTATTAGACTCTTTGCTTTGATGAGGCCCATTGATAGTAGGGACTGTGAGTGCAGACCGCATGTAAGGAGTTTTTTATGCACAGTTTTAAACCACTTGCTTTCGTGAGGGTCTTGCATTACTAGCGGCAGTAGACCAGGAGGATTCAGATTAAGACGAAGCCAATAATTAAATGTTCTCTGCCAGGTCCGAGTTTCCACAGATGGAAGGCAGGCCTCGAGTCGCAATGCTGCGTTTGGAACACAGGGGGGGACACCGAGTATTTGCCTTAGAAATTTGGACTGGACAGTTTCAAGACTGGAGCAATGGGTCCCCGTCCAGATTTGCGCCCCGTACAATAACTGCGCCAGAGGTTTTGCTTGATAAACTTCAAGGGCTGCTGGGATGTATCTGCCCCCCTTCGTATAGAAGAAGCGGGACAGCATCTTGATGCTTTGAGCAGCTTTTTCTTTGGCACATTTTTGGTGGACATCCCAGGACCCGGTCGACTGGAAAACGATACCCAGATATTTGAAGGCTTTGACTTGTTCAATTGTCTGGTTATCCATCCTCCAGCTGTACTGTCTGTGTTTCCTTGCAAAAACCATGATTTTGGTTTTCTGATAGTTTATTGCAAGTTGCTCTCTTCTACAGTATGCTGAGAATTCATCTATAAGCCTATTTAAACCTATTCTTGTTCGGGATAGGAGTATCGCATCGTCAGCGTACAAAAGCACTGATATTGCTTTGTCAGCCAGTTTGGGGGCGTGGAAGTCCGGAGATGACAAACAGTTAACCATATCATTGATGTAGATGTTGAATAGAACTGGAGCCAGGATACAGCCTTGCTTGACCCCCTTACTGACAGGAACTGGTCCTATAAGATGGCCATTTAACGAAGTTCTTACATGCAGCACCGTGTCTTTGTATAAACAGCTGATCAAAAATAATAGTCTTTTGTCTATGCTAGAGGTGCTCAATTTGTCCCAGAGTCTTACACGTGGAATTGAATCGAAAGCAGCCTTTAGATCAATAAAGGCTGCATATAACACCCCACGGGATTTTTTGGCATATTTGTCAATTAAATAGGCTAGGGTGAAGCAATGGTCTATGGTGGATCTGCCTTGCCTGAAACCCGCTTGCTCTTCCGCTAACCAGAGCAGCTAATGGCCATTGGTCTTACCATAGCTGTACCTTCTTACAATAGCTGTATCTGTCTTTGTCAGTGCAGAATTAAATTTGGTGCCCCCAGAAGGGACCCACTGACTCTGTTTGGGCATTCAAAGACTGTAGCTTAGTTGTACGTTCTTTGAATGCCCAAGTAGAGTCAATGGGTTGGGTCCCTTCTGGGGGCATCAAATTCCGCTTGCTGGTTTCTCACAGGCATCCATTTGGCCACTTTGAGAACAAGAAGCTGGGCTAGATGGGGCATTGGCCTGATCCAGCAGCCACTTCTTATGTTCTTTTAAAACTGTGGAGATTCACTGCCAGTCAGTGGAGCTGACAGTACTGGGCTAGATGGATCAGTGGTCTTACTTGCATAAGGCAGCTTCCTAAAGAGTAGCTCAGGGTATGGGGCTGCACACATCACTCTGTAGGGCCCAGTCTTCATGCACTGAGGCCAAAAGTCTGTAGGTCATGAATGGCACAACACATAGCCAATCTGCTGTTTCCACAGCTTCGCCTGCACTGCATCAACCACCTTGCCTTTCAATCTCTCAGTTACCTGCCTCAATCTCCATCAGGCATGCAGCCAGGTATGCAACGTTGCCCCACCTTACTACTAAACGGTAAAGGTAATTTAGATAAACATTCACATTATTAGCATCAGAAAATGTTTGGAAGATAGTGAAATAAGATGGTGTATTTAATTTTATTTTTATGTTTTTAAGGTTTGATGTTATGTTATTAATAACTTTTTCTGTTGAGAGATAGCAAAGTGGGTGAAAATAGAAACAAACCAGAAACGCAAGTTGGGGGAAGTCTTGGAGGGGAGGGAGGAATATATAGCAAATATTAAGAATTTGAGATGTATATAATGAACAAAAATGAAAAATGATTTTTTTTTAAAAAAAATAAAAAATAAAAGGTAAAGGTAAAGGACCCCTGTCAGTTAAGCCCAGCCGCAGATGACTCAGAGGTTGCGGTGCTCATCTCGCTTTACAGGCCAAGGGAGCTAGCATTTGTCCGCAGACAGTTTTTCCGGGTCATGTGGCCAGCATGACTAAGCCGCTTCTGGCGAAACCAGAGCAGTGGACGGAAACGCCGTTTACCTTCCCGCCAGGTATTTATCTACTTGCACTTTTTTAGTGTGCTTTCAAACTGCTAGGTTGGCAGGAGCAGGGACCGAGCAATGGGAGCTCACCCCGTTGCGGGGATTCAAACCGCTGTCCTTCTGATCGGCAAGCCCAAGAGGCTCAGTGGTTTAAACCATACCGCCACCCGCATCCCTTTACCAGCCACTACTATAGGGGAATTCTTTGCATGATCTCCTGGATGCCCTTAGAATCTTCCTCATGATCAAGAACCCAATGAATCAGGAATTCTGCTCATGAGGAAGATTCTAAGCCAAATGTGTCAGTAATTCCTCATCATACCTTGTTGCTCAATGAAGGTAGAACTGGCAGTGATACGGATGTTGACTTGGGGGGAGGCAAGCTAGCACACATGCCCTCTTTCCGCAGGCATTCCTTGACTATGTAAATAGTGCTACTGACTAGCATGTATCTGTGTTCACATTTCATGCAATGGCCCCGGGATTGCTGCCTTTTTTTTCCTGGCTCTGCTCCTGTGCCTCAAACAGCAGATCAACAGGAAGAAATTAAACAGGAACGGGGGTTTTTTAGCATCGAGAAAGAGTGATATGAAGTATTTTCCCCTGCTTAATTTCTTGATTGTGATTTGTTTCAATTAGTTAGTCTAATCCTGGCACTTGTTGCTTTATCAGGTTGCTGATAAAGGGAAAGTAACAGTGCTCCACAAATCCCTTCAGTCCCAGCCATCATGGCCAACAATCAGGGAGGATTTGGGGTGCAGTCTAACATCACCTGGAGAGCCACAGATCCCCCATCCGTGGTCTTAGGAGAAACACCGCTGTGGCCTTGTGTTTAAGAGCCCTGTTGGTGGACTATACACAACTCTGTTGAGAATGCGGTTGTGTTACAAATACCTGTGTGGAGTTAGGCAGTTGACGAGACACACCCTTAACAGTATTTTCTATGTGACAAGCTATTTCCATGCAGTGGAGATTTCTTTTAAACAAAAAGAAAAACAATGACACCACACAGTGGTTTGTTTTGGTTTTTTGCCTAGGTTTGCGGATTGCAATGGCAATGGGAAAATTTCTTAATCAACATGACAAGCCACTGTTTTGGAATGTGTGCTGCATGCAGCAGCCTCCCCCAAAGCCATCTGAAGTGGCAGTGATCAAGCAAGCAATCTATTTCACAGCCTGCTGTCTGCACACTTGCTACAATTTGCTTGGCATTCCTCTATTTGACCCGGGTGCCAGGGTCTGTTCTAACATGCAGCCGGACATACTTAGAAAAGTGGGGAAGGGGGGGGTTATGCCACAGGAACAAAGTTTTGGTGCCACTGGGTCTATATGGAGTGTAATAAGGAGTTTGCTTTCTCTTAAAATGAAATAGCATGGGGGTTGGAGAGAAGATAAAGGGAAATTGAACCAAGGATGAGAACTGTTTCCTTTCAATCTTCGTATCTTTTCTTTTCTCCAGCTTGGCTCCAGTACCGGAAATGGGGGAAATTGTGTTAAAGCAGTGGAGCAAGGGAAAGTAATGCGTAGGGTCAGGGGAGTGAGCTTCCCCACACGCTCCTCTTAGAATTAACTCCTACCCCCTCTTTTATAGCTGAAAAGGGTGGATTCCATGTTAGGAATCGTAAGGAAAGGTACCGAAAATAAAACTGCCAGAGCACTCTTCATGTGTTACTTGCATGTAAAGGGTACATATGTTGAATGGAGGCTCAAGGCTGCAGCATTCTGAATCACGTGGGAAGCCTTCATTTATAGCAAATATGGGGGAAGGAGGAGTGGAATAATTTTTGGGGCGAGGCTATATGCATGGCCCCAAGCCCCCATTCAACACACCTTCTACATGTGAGTAGCACATGAAGAGGGCTTTCTTTTCTTTTTTTTCTTGTTTTCCTTCCCTACTCTTCTTTTCCCCACCTCTTCTATTTTTTTTTGTATTTGTCCCCATTTACCTTCTTCTCTTTCCTGTTTTACTTTGTTACTTTTTGGTTAGCAATAGATACATGAGCAGTGAGCATGAAAGGAAGAAGAAAGAAAGAAAGAAAGAAAAAGAAAGAAAGAAAGAAAGAAAGAAAGAAAGAAAGAAAGAAAGAAAGAAAGAAAGAAAGAAAATAAATGGGCTGGAGCAGGGGTCAGCAAACGTTTTCAGCAGGGAGTTGGTCCACTGTCCCTCAGACCTTGTGGGGGGCCGGACTTTATATATATATATATATATATTTTGGGGGGGGGGAAATGAACAAATTCCTATGCCCCACAAATAACCCAGAGATGCATTTTAAATAAAAGGACACATTCTACTCATGTAAAAACACGCTGATTCCTGGGCCGTCTGCAGGCCGGATTTAGAAGGCAATTGGCCGGATCTGGCCCCTGGGTCTTAGTTTACCTACCCATGGGCTGGAGGGTTGCTGCATGAACTGCCTTTGCAGTGAATTGGGGTTGGGGGTAGACAATGGAAAGAACCTATGTGATCATTCCTACTACTACAGAAGCCACTGCTGCTTGTCATTCTACTATTCAACAACAGTAACTCTTTTGTTGTTTAGGTGGGTTGGACGGCAGGGTAGAGAGCAGTATCCCCCTATGTCATGCCTTTACCTGCTCGGAAGTATTTCCAGTTCTGCTTGGGACCTTGGCAGTCTACACTTCTTTTCTAGAAGACACACCATCCATAACGAAGCACCCGTTCATGAAGTAGAGTGAGGTGGAAGTGAAGTAGACTGAGGTGGAAACCAACCAACGTGTATAGTACCTAGTGGGGCGACTGACTGTGGAAGAGGGAATAAAGGTAATTAGCAATTAAGTTAAATATGGTTAGGAAGTAAGTTTTATCAGGAAGCTCCCTTAGCTATCATTTAATGATATAGTAACCTTATTTCAGCAAATATAAGCTAGTCTTAAAGAAGCAATATAGTATTCACCAAATCATATCTTTGTAATTTATAAAGAATATATTGTCACTTTTGTTAATAAAAAGACGTTTGGCTGATTGATTTTGTACCACATCTAGCCAATACCTACTGGGATATAAATGTGTTGGTAAACAGCACAGTACAGATATTTGGTGACAGCGGTTAGGAGGCGAATCAGCAGTGATAAATAAAAGCTGGTTCTCCAGCCCACTTATAAAGAAATAAGAACTCCTTCCACATATCCAAGCATAGTGTATATCAAAATATAAAACACTGAGATATGTGGGACTCAGTCCTTCCCCTTCCACATGCCAAAATCTGACATGCATAACAACAAATGACTTCCTATACTGATGGCAGGTATTACTTTAAAGAAATTAAACATTTACACCTATATTTAATAGCAATCCCAAAAGATTGCCAAAGCAGGGGGAACCTTTTCTAGGAGCAAACTGTTTCACCTTTCCATTTGAGTTGATCACTACAGTTTTCTTTGAGTTAATATAATTTAGTTATAATATGCATTGCATGATTTTTCTTTTCTTTGCTGTAGATCCTCAAACGTTACGGTATCTCATACATTTTTGCACAGGTGTGTATATAACTCTAGTGGATTGATTAATAGGATTTATTTCTCCAGCAGTTTCATTCCTTGCTGAGCTAAATTCAAGCTGAAACTGTGAGGCTGCTTAAACAGTACTTCTATTTCCATATAGTGACGACTTATTAATCCTATTAATAAGTCGTTAATCTTAAATGAGTCAAATGTGGCTGTGAAGTAATGCAGGTATACATTTGGAATGACTAGGCCACCCTAATAGGTCTTACAGCACAGCATATTCTTTGAAACATAATGTATTTTGCTTCACTTGCAATTTCTTCTGTAGCATGAAAAACTATTTAGATTTCTTTTGCTAGTTTTGTTTCCTTTATTACAGATATATCTTGCCTTAGTAAAGAATGAAATATCCAAGTAGTTATTAAATGCTATCTTTCAGAAAGTTCTGTTTCTTTTGCTTGGCATAGTCACATGTTGGTAAACTTCAAGAAATGGTATAAGATGCTTAAATTGCAAAAAATTGATGATCAAAGCAATAAAATCATAGTTTGTTCATCCGGTCCTTTTTTGTGGTAGAAAAAACTATATTTGTTTCTCAGAAAATCATGCAGCTATGACTCAAAACAAGCTGGAAGGTGGTATAGATTGAGTATGCAATCTTTGTAGTCACGTTCTAACCTCAACCACAGACTTTGAAAGTCAGGAGCGATCTTTCACTGTGAGTTCCCATTGCTATCAGAAAAGAGATGTTTAGCTTTTTGCACAAGCTTGGAAGATAGAAACAACAGATTGTTGACCTTAAAACGATATTGTAATGGCAAATTTTATTATGTTTTTATAAGTGAAGACCCAGGTGTCTTTTGACTTGATTACTTGCAAATGAGTACTGATTACTCCCCAGATGCTCTGGTTGGGTTGGAAAAAGCACTTATGAGTGGCAACTGCAAACACAAGTTTTGAGTTTTGTGGTAGGTAGGGGCATGTGTTTATAGGCCATGCTTTTGGAAGCAATGGGAGTGCTCACTGGAAGGACAGATCCTGAAGCTGAGACTCCAATACTTTGGCCACCTCATGAGAAGAGAAGACTCCCTGGAAAAGACCCTGATGTTGGGAAAGATTGAGGGCACAAGGAGAAGGGGACGACAGAGGACGAGATGGTCGGACAGTGTTCTCGAAGCTACCAGCATGAGTTTGACCAAACTGCGGGAGGCAGAGAAAGACAATGCCTGATGTGCTCTGGTCCATGGGGTCAAGAAGAGTCGGACACGACTAAACAACAACAACAGGGGCATGTGTTTATAGGCCATGCTTTTGGAAGCAATGGGACTGCTTTATAGAAAAGCAGTGACTCTCTGGGTTCTTGTCTGCTCCTCCATGGTCAACATGTATATTTGCTAAATATATAGACATGCTATAAGCATGCAGCACTCTCTGCTTGCAAGAAATAGCTGCCCCTGTATATATGTAATGAACAGGAAAGTGTGAAGCCCCGCTCAATAAAAGCAATGCAACAAAATAAAGGATTTCTTCTCCAGACACATTCAGTTGGCGTTTGTTGTTGCTGTTTTGCCCTCTCCTCTTCAAGGTGCACCTCAAAGTAAGGAACATTGTAAGCCAAATCCAGATTCAATAGTACAGCTGAAATTTAGCCCCAGTGAAGGCAGCAAGGAGCTTGTTGTTGATTAAACCAATCCAGAATTTCACTCTAGACCATATGCCATTTGTTTGCTGTCCAAGTAATAGGCAATCTGACCCTACAAATAGGCCTTAGCCGATAGCTGTATTGCTGCAATTAAAACGATGCCAAATCTAATCCGAGCACTTCGGAGAAGAATCAGTCTTATCTCGCCTTTCGCATCTGACATAACAGAAAAGCAAGCCAAAAACACATTAGTTTTCTGTTATATCAGATGGCAAAAGCTTAGCAGTGGACTGTTAGCAGATGCCGTTGCATAATTGGTAGTAGGAGACACTGCATTTTCTCCTAGCTTTGCCTGAATGGTGTTAAGGGTTTGAAAAAAGGCCACAGAATTCACTCAAATCATAGCCTTAACTCAAGAAAGCATGGGAAGAAGAGACGATTAGATTCAGTTACCCAAATGTCATGCATAAAAGCGGAATGAGGCCTACTTTGTCCACCCTGTTTTAAAGAGTTCAGTGAACTTCTGCTAGTTTAAGAAATCAGGTGGACATTCACCCCCCCTTCTTTAAAACATTTCACAAGAACATCAAGACAATGTTCTGGGAGTTTTCCAAAGGCTGCAACTGTCATTTTCGGTGCATTTTAAAATTTTGCAACAATTTTTATATAACTCACTTTTTGCAACATCTGGTTAAAAGCAGCACAGTGAGACAGTAATTGAAAGTGATAAAAAAGAAGAGAGAGGCCTTTGACTGTGTGCAAAAGTGTTGACTAAACCCATTACCAATATTGTCAATGTTGAGTGCTCCCACAGCAACTACATTTGAGAGCACTGGGTTCAAATAACCTCTGTGATATTCTGCAAATGCTTCTGTAAGCGGTAATGGAAGATGTTAGCTGCAGGCAGTTCTGCAGCTAATCTCTGTCGTCCATTTGTCAAAATGGAAGAATATCCTTGGATTTAGTTTCACTTTTCTGATACAACATTGTATGTGAGATATGCAATAGCTGTGAATAGGCAACACCTTTCCTTTGCAGAACAGCACCTTAGTTTCAGTACAACTCAACATATTTATGCTTTCATTGCTTTTTTTAATCCTTTTGATATGGTGATTTGATGTTTCAGCAGTAACACTGTACAAAAACAAATAAAAGTGAGCAAATGTTATTTTTGATCCTTGGAGCAATTGGGGACAGTAAAGCAACACTTTTTCTAGGAACAACAGAAAAGGACAAAGAGGTCCCATGAAAGTGGTTGCAAGTTGGATATTTAAAATAGGAATAAAAAGACATTTCTGTTAGAGGGCCTGAGGGAAACCAAGACTCTTAAGTCTCATGCAAGCAAATGGTATAAAGTACAGAACAGGCTGACTTGAGTAGATGGCACAAGCTTGGGGTAGCTTGCTTCCACCTTCTAACAGGTCACAGGGGTCTTTCTTAAGTGGTCCAGTGTTGGTGGTTTCCCATGAGGACTGATAGGGTAGACATCACCAAAGTCAGCAGTAGATAGAGTCGGAGGTGATGAGGGTCACAGCCAATGAGTTCTAGTTTCTTCCCATTTTCCTCTCTGTAGAGTTCTACAATGACAATACTGAGACTGTGGAGAAGGAAGTTGACAGGTAATGCCACCCCCTGGACTGCTTTTAAGTAAGAAGGCATGGCAAAGGGAAGCTGGCTGAGGGCAGACTTGAGGTTGGTTGGGCAGCTCCCCATTCACCCTATGGAAGCATGGAAGTCTCCATGGAGGCAGTCACAAGGAATGTGAGAAAGGGCTGCTTAATATGACCAGCATCTTGATTAGCTGCTTCCTGCAGTATGAGGATGCCTCTTCAAGATGGCTCAATCAAGAGTTTTCAGGAACAAAACCAAAACCACAAGAAAGAATATTCAAGCCTTTGATTATTTAAGGGGACCTGGCAGACGTAGTGGGCTGAATTCAAATAAATAGCTGCACTAGTGATTTCCAGTGCAATGAGTCCTTCTTAGAGCAATGGGACTACAGAGTAATACTGGCTTATTACTGCAACAGTGTACATTTCTCTACATACATCCAAGGCTATTTTCAGATACTCTGAGAAAGCCCAAGCATAGCTGTAGTTCTTTAGTGAAGACAAATCTTACTTGCAAACAGTTTTCAATTTGTAATATGAATCTTACTCACAAAAAGCTTTCTAACAGCAACTTGAGTTCTTAACAATTTGGCTCCTATGAGTGATCATGAGAACGAAAGTCTGCTAGCAAAAATTGGCAGTATGTGTTTGATAGGCTAGTGATGAATTGCAGAAAGGGCAGCTAAAATGAATTGAAGGAACTGTATATTATCAGGATCTATCCTGTTTTCTGTGACTGCATTTCAGCTGATTCCTTGGTGACCTGCTGGAATGCGGAGTTAACCAGGGCTATCGACTGTCTGGCTCTGAAGTGCCCTCTCCAATTGCATGGAGCCTGGACAGTCCCATGGTTTCCCCTAGAGCTGTGGGCGATGAAACAGTCACTGAGACGGCTAGAGTGCTGGTGGCAGAAAACTCATTCTGAATCAGACCAGACAGGGGTTAGAGCTCAACGTTGAGTCTAACAAGTGGTGACAGCGACGGTGAAGAGGACCTTCTTCGCCGCCTCTGTTGCTTCTGCAGAAAACAGCAGCAGAAGACTCTTTCAGGTGGTTTGCAATCTAATGGAACCACCTCCACCATCAGGGCCTGGTGAAGACCCCAATATCTCCTACAATGATTTTGCAATTTTTTTTGCAGATAAAGTTTCAGAAAGAGGTAGACTCCACCATGGTAGTAGGGTCAGAGTGGGAGAGTGCTAGAGTCCTGTCTAGTCAAGTTGCATGGGATCAATTCCAATCTGTTACCTCCGAGGATGTGGACAGGCTGCTTGGACGAGTGAAACCGACCACTGTCTCCTTGATCCTTGCCCCTTAAAGCCCTAAAGGCCTCAGCTCAGTATACCTGAAGGAGTGTCTCCACCCCCATTGTTCAACCAGGACACTGAGGTCCAGCACTGAGGGTCCTTCTGGTGGTTCCATCCCTGCGAGAAGTGAGGTTACAGGGAATGCCCACCTATCACATGTCAAGGAAATAATCAAATACTGTATCCGACTTTTAGAAGACATCTGAAGGCAACCTTGTATTGGGAAATTTTTAATGTCTAATGTTTTACAATTTTTTGTGTGTGCTGTAAGCCGCTCAGAGTGGCTGGGAAAACCCAACCAGATGAGCGGGGTATAAATAATAAAATTATTATTAGTAGTAGTATTAGTATTATTTTGTAACTGCAAATTTTAAAAACTGTTTTCAGTGTATTTTTGTAGTAACCCACCCTGTGACCTTAGGGTGAATGCTGGGTAACAACAACAACAACAACAACAACAACTCCTTTTCAGTCTTGTTCTTTTGCACTCAAAAGCTCACCACAAAGAAACTGACTGAAGAAGTGTTCTTAGTGCCCCAAAAATTATTTTTACAGAATTCTGAAATACCATCAAACTTTGGTATTTTTAAAAAATGCATCAGAAATCTATGCTGCTACGTTACAGCTGCAAACACCATACCATTAAGTCAACTGCAATGTTTTCATAACATCATAATGCAATACATAATAGATTGGATCCAGGCTTGGTCATGCTCAGACCTGGTGGGAATTAGGTTAGTCATAGCTAAATACAAATCCAATATCATGTGTTTAGTATTACCAGTTGAGATAGAGCTGACTAAAGTTAACAAAGCATTTGTTGGAAGAACAACTAGCAAATCAAGGCAGTGCTTGAGAGTGGGGAAATGCTGGTGACCAGCTTGTTCCTCTCCACAAAATCCCTTCTATGTGCTTGTATATAACTACTATCTGGAAACTTGACCGAGAGGAAAGCAGAGTAAGAGCAAGGAAGGCAATCCATGACAAACGAAGAAGTTGGCTTATAGTAGCAGTGACTTCAATCTTCTTGCAGATACAAGGGCTTTGATGCAGACTCAGAATTTCCCCACCTTCAATTTCCCTAGAGTGCTGGCTCTAGACTGCAGAGCTGTCCTCTCCATTGAAATGAATGTGCAAACCTGCTAAATGGAAGCTTTATGGGCATATCAAGTTCTGCAATCATCTTTGAGCTCTAATCTTCATTCTCCTCTACAATATTTTACAGCTAAGACATTTCCTAGTTGCGTTTGATGATATGGGCTCTAGTCTACAGAGTCTGTGACAATAAATTTGTGAGTCTTTAAGAGCCAGGCAGCTCTTTCTTTCTTTCTTTCTTTCTTTCTTTCTTTCTTTCTTTCTTTCTTTCATCATTTTTATTGATTTTCCAATAAAAAACATCCAATTAATATATCCAATCATAATACTCCAATTAAAATAAAAAACTAAAATTAAAAAGAGTAAATTATAGTCCAAATTATATTTATTATTTTTTCAGAGCTCCCCACAGTCTGGATCTCTGAAGCATATCTCCACATCTCAGTCCTGCCTCTCCTTGTTGTTTCCATATTTCCCACATCTCGATTTTGACGCTTTATAATTCTCCGTCCCTGAGTCCATTTTTTTCTTTTTTTTAACCTAACAAATGTGCTGCTGTCTTAAATCCATTAAAACCACTTTTCTGGTACATCAACTTGATTTTCTGAATGATAATTTACCATTGGTTCATTGTGGATCAAATAATTTGTTTTTTTTAATAAAAATTTTTATTGGTTTTTCACAATTTATATAGACACAAACAATACACAATACAAACAAACAAACAAACACATAAACAAACATGTATAATTTCATATCCTTTTTTCTTAAACCTTACTTCACCGACTTCCCCATACCTCCCCTTTCTGCATCCCAATTTCCAAATTTGTTTCAGCAAATCCTCCCCCTTAAGTTTATCTAATTTTCCCTTGTTCTTTTCTTTTACTTAATCTTTTACGGCTGTAATCCCCTTTTTTCTTTAACCTCAACATTTTAGCACTCATTAATTTTACAGTATTTCTTAAGATAAATTTTGAATTTCTTCCAATCTTCTTCCGCCGTATCTTTCCCCTGGTCTTGGATTCTGCCAGTCATTTCAGCCAGTCCCATATAGTCTATCACCTTCATCTGCCATTCTTCCAGGGTGGGTAGATCTTGTGTCTTCCAATACTTTGCGATGAGTATTCTTGCTGCTGTCGTAGCATACATAAAGAAATTCCTATCTTTCTTTAACACCAATTGGCCGACAATGCCCAAGAGAAAGGCTTCTGGTTTCTTGGGAAAAGTACATTTATGTACCTTTTTCATTTCATTATATATCATGTCCCAGAAAGCCTTAATCTTCGGGCACGTCCACCAAAGGTGATTAAAAAGTACCTTCAGTTTCTTTACATTTCCAACATTTATTATCGGGCAAATGCTAGATTTTTGCAAGCTTGACTGGGGTCATGTACCACCTGTAAATCATTTTCATAATATTTTCTTTTAAGGCATTACATGCCGTAAATTTTATACCGGTGGTCCACAACTGTTCCCAGTCAGCAAACATAATATTATGACCAATGTCTTGTGCCCACTTAATCATGGCTGATTTAACAGTTTTATCTTGTGTATTCCATTTCAGCAACAAGTTATACATTCTTGACAAATTCTTAGTATTGGGTTCTAACAGTTCTGTTTCTAGTTTTGATTTCTCCACCTGGAAGCCAATTGTGGATCAAATAATTTGCACAATGTTTTTGTTTGTTGTGAACTTCTAAAAATTGGCATACCAAGCAGTAGCATTTTTGTAAATTAAGAATGCTGCTGATATTGTTTGCGTGTCTGTCATTGCAAAAAAGAACAACAAAACAGTTATAGGAATGAATAGACCAAGATAACCATTTTGACTTTTAGGACCTCATTACTCATTTCTATGGCTCCTTCCTACCAGTAAAAAGCAAAGTCCAAAACCACAGCATCTCTACCCACATGTCAGCCTCAAAGTACATTAATGATTCAAAACTTGCTCAACAGGCTGACCCCTCATTGTACTAAGCAGACAGAAACTACCTGTTCATAGGTCCCCCCCCTAGCTTTTGTAATCTGAATCAAGAACAAATGAATCAGTCTGTTGGCCATTCATAAAGGCAGGCAGCCACCAAAACTGAAACTTATACTTTCAGTAATTGCTTGTGAGTTGTAATTCATCTTTCAAATTGAAGTATTGTTTTCTTCAGAATGTTATTGGTACCTGCACCTGGCATAAGCCAACACTAAGCTAGGAAGCATAGCACATAGGGAGGATAATGTTTTCTGACTGAGTAGGGATGTGAACCCTGATCTCCCAGCTCCTTGTCCAGCACTTTAACCACCACACCATACCACACAACAACTTCTGAGTAGATGTACCAAGTAGAATTGCATTGTCCATGTTAGATTGTCATGAGTACCTCCACCTCCTTTCTTGGAGGGAGGAACTCAAAACCCACTGAATTGGGAGGAGAAGATTCAGGTATTAAAGCAACTAGAATGGAGTAAGACACATTGTGTGGGCAGGTAATCCCTCCCCTGCCTGGCCTGGTCTCCTTGGCAACGCTTCCCCCAGGTGGGATTGGACAACTGACTGAGGTAGGCGGAGACCTCCAGGTATCCCACCTGAGGGAAGGCAAACCAAGCCTATGCTGTTGGAGCCGCTCCAGATCCAGGGGCTGTGCGCGTCCGCGCAAAGGGCGCCCCCCGTTTTAAGCGTGGAGCGGTCACTGTGCCCGTAAAGTTCAGAATTGATTTTTTATTTTTTTTAAGTTACAATGCTTCAAATCCCAGGCTTTCAAACTTCTCAAGATGGTTTTGAAAGGAAGGCTTATTTGCGAGTACTTGGTGAAAGATATATTTGTCTAAGAGAATGGTTAGTGGTAGAGTGAGAGATATTATATTCAGGTTCTCCTTGTAAGCTAAAGGCACCTGGCTGGCCACAATATAAACAGGATGCTGGACTAGATGGGCTTTGGCCAGATCCTGCAGGGTTCTTCTGATGTTTTTGTTATACTACAGAGTCAGGTACCAAGCACTAGCTCTAGTTCCACCACCACAGGGACACATCTACCACCAAAGCTCTCCAAAGCTTCAGACTATTATGCTTCAGGGGGTGCCCGTGGGCCACACTTACCAGCTATACCAGCTGCACTGGCTCCCAGTGGAGCACAGGATCAGGTTTAAGGTGCTGGTTTTAACCCTTAAAACCCCATAAGGCCCAGGACCCACGTACCTACATGACTGCCTCTCCTGTTATGTCCCACAGAGGACCTTACGGTCTTCAAACAAAAACATCTTGGAGGTCCCGGGCCACAGGAGGGTTAGGCTGGCCTCAACCAGATCCAGGGCTTTTTTGACTGTGGCCCCGATCTGGTGGAACGCTCTGTCACAAGAGACTAGGGCCCTGCGGGACCTGACATCTTTCCGCAGGGCCTGCAAGACAGAGTTGCTCCACCAGGCCTTTGGCCAAGGCACAGTCTGACCCCCTCCTTTGGTAATCCTCATCGAACTCTAGCCCAATGGTTGCCATTAATTTGATTTTGAATTGATTTTAGAATGAATTGATTTTAGAATGCTGTGTTACTTTTATTGTTAGCCGCTCTGAGCCCGGCTTCGGCTGGGGAGGGTGGGATATAAATAAATTATTATTATTATTATTATTATTATTATTATTATTATTATTACTACTACTACTACTACTACTACTACTATTATTACTGCAGATAGTGGGGTTCCAGAGCAGCATAGTTTCAAAAAGTCTACCTCAGGCAACACTCAAAAGCAGGTATCTTCAACCTTTGCAGACCCAGGACTCACTTTTTACCCAAACATGCATTTGGGGACCCATTTCTTAATCT
Source organism: Podarcis vaucheri (assembly GCF_965113315.1). NCBI lineage: Eukaryota > Metazoa > Chordata > Lepidosauria > Squamata > Lacertidae > Podarcis > Podarcis vaucheri. The sequence continues at coordinate 67,258,262 of NC_138764.1, read as the reverse complement.
TTTGCCATATATTTGCATGGTAGTAGTGCTCCTGTTGCGACCTACCTTGGATTACGTCATGACCCAAACATGCGTCCCAACACACCAGTTGAAGACCTGTGGTCAAAAATCAACAGTACAGCATGTTCAGGCAATGTACAGCAAGGTGGGTGTCTAGGCAGCCAGATACCTGGACAAAAATGGAAACTAAGAGATTATGATGAGATAAAAGATCACTTTCAGAGTTGGTTGCATTATCGACAATTACATGAAACATACAAAGAAGACAATAAGAAAGGACTCAATTACACAATATCCAGGTTTCAAAGGGAAGTGGTAGAAGGGAAAGTCAAATTATTGAAGGGTACATATAGCATCCTGCTAGAATGGGAGACGAAAGACGAAGATGTGAAATCAGTTATGATTAAATGGTCACAAGATATAGGTCATAATATTATGCTGGAAGATTGGGAAACGTTATGGAAAAGTGATTTAAAATTTACAGATTGCTCCTTGCTGAAAGAAAATTATATGAAGATGATGTATAGATGATATATAACACCAGTGCAACTAGGAAGAATGTACAAAACCAGTTCAAATATGTGCTGGAAGTGTAAAGAAAAAGAAGGGACCTTTTATCATATGTGGTGGGATTGTAATGAAATTAAAAAGTTTTGGGAAATGATATATAATGAACTGAAGAAAATGTTCCAATTAACATTTGTTAAAAAACATGAAGCTTTTTTGTTAGGGATTGTAGGAAAAGACCTGCCAAGGAAACTGAAAAATATCTTTATGTATGCGACAATGGCGGCAAGAGTCTTAATAGCACAAGGATGGAAGAACGAGGAAATCCCAACTAAAGAACTATGGCAAGAAAAATTGATGGACTATGCAGAATTGGCAAAATTGACACACAAACTACATGACAAGGATTACTGTGATTTTAAAGATGAATGGGAACCCTTTACAAAGTATTTTAAGAAACAACAAAATGAACTGGACTCCTTGGCAGGCTTTGAATGAACATTCACAAACTTTTTATATTGATAACATTCAGATAGATAAATTGAGGGTCTGTACAGTTTTGTAACATGCAGAAAATAACATATGCTGACAAGAGAGAGGAGCTGAGGGAAGTCGAGGGGGAGGAGAGGGTGGGTTATGTTTTGGGAGAGGGGAGGGAAAAACAGAGGGGGAAATTTAAGGATGTTATGTTTTTTGATAAAATGTGATGTTGAAATTACTAATAAATGTGTTGTTGTTTTTTAAAAAAGAAAAGAAGCCAGAGACCTGTGTTGTTTGCAACAAATGGAAATGCTTTGGCTTCCTAGACAATGCCCTAACCACATCCACTGGAAGCAAAGGAGTTCCAGAGATTGCTTGTGCACAAGTAAACAACCTTACTCATGAGCCACACAATGACTTCAGGTCTGTTAACACATGCTATTTCATAGCTCTTCAAGGGTTCTTCAGCTGTCTGTCACTAGAGGGGATCCTCAGTACTGATTCCAGGAGACCCTGTGTGCTCCATAAGGTCTTCAACCTGTGGAGTGTCTGATTCATCTTCTGAGGAGTTAGTGTCTGGCAATAGGTCAGGACTAGGCATGACAGAAGTCTTTCCCAGCCCTGCTTGGATATTCCAGGATTGAATCTGTGTCCTTTTGCATGCAAAGCATGTTCTCTTGAACATGCTTTTGTTGTTAACTTTGAAGCTAGCCACTCAGCAAACATGGGGTGGATCTACGCACAGGGGTGGGGACAATGCTATAAATAAGTCAGAAATTAGATTGTTTTAACACACACACACACACACACACACACACACACAACCCCTATGGAAAAACACGTATAAAAATTTCCTGCTCTCTGGCACCATCTAGTGTTGCATGTTTATAGCACATTCAAATATAGCACACGTCGTTTCTTTACTAATGTAGTTGAGTCCATGACCTCCCACCCCATGCGTCAGCAATGTCAACTGAAAAGAGAGACGAGCTCTCCTTCCCTTCAGTTGGTTAAGTATTTTAAATGCCTATTGGTTTTGGTGGGAGAGGTTTAAACGAATGTTTAGCACTCTGAGCAGCCTTAAGAAAAGCTTCATCTGGAATCGTGGAGTGTACTCATAGATGCTCAATAGTCATAATAAAAATGTTATGTACCACACTGGAGACAACTACTTTGTTTTGGCAAACTCTTCAAATGCGCGGCATTGATTTGTAATGTTGTATTACATAAAACTAGTGATAAGAATCCTGTTAGATACTTGCCAGTGAAGACCATTAATCATAGCCTCTCATGTTATACCATCGCAGCCTCTCATACCACCTGCAAATCCTTGTACTTAAGGTTTGAGCTGGCCCAAAACAAACATGCTTTTGGCTTGCCTGCCTTATGACTCAGTTCATTAGGCAGGGCCTTGGGCAGGTATAAATAACACACCTCTTCTTATACCATGTCATGTGTGTGAAAGCAAATAAAAAAGGTAAGCGCACTTTGGGCAACCCCATAAAATCCCCTCACATCAAACAAAAGGGAGCCCCCTTGTAACTCACATTTGCATGAAATAGCAACACAGTGCATTTAGTATTATGGGAAGGTCACATGTTGTTACAAGCACTCTCAGAATTACAACATCTGTCAGCCATCTCAAGCCACAGGTGCAGAAGAAGATTACTCAATAGGAACCAGGCCTGAGGGACTGGTGTATTCACTGTGTTCCAGTCAGATGTTTTGGGGAAATCTCCAAGTAAGGCATGAAGGCAATATCCCAGTCCTGTTTATCCCGGCAAGATCTGGATTTCAAAGTATACTTCCTATGAAAAGCTAGGTTCCATTTAGCTACCATAGACTGAGGCTGTGCACACATCACCAGCTTTATTTACCGTATTTTTCGCTCTATAAGACACACCAGACCACAAGACGCACCTAGTTTTTGGAGGAAGAAAACAAGAAAAAAAATATTCTGAATCTCAGAAGCCAGAACAGCAAGAGGGATCGTTGCACAGTGAAAGCAGCGATCCCTTTTGCTGTTCTGGTATAGCTGCGCAGCCTGCATTCGCTCCATAAGACGCACACACATTTCCCCTTACTTTTAAGGAGGGAAAAAGTGAGTCTTATAGAGCAAAAAATACGGTATTTATTTATAGCATTTATTTCCAACTTTTGGTGGTGTGCATGGTTCTTCCCTGTCATTTAATCCCACAAACAACCCTGTCAGGTAAATTAAGCTGAGAGACTATGAATTGCCCACGGTCACCCTTCATGACTAAGTGGAGATTTCAACCCTAGTCTCCCAGGTCCTTGTCCGATGCTCTAACCAACACAGCACACTGTCTCTCCTATGCTGCTAGGTTCTTTTTGTCAATTTGGATCAAAGCTGATTTGGGGTAAAGCACATCAAGGTGAAGTATTTCATAGGAAACAACAGGGCGGATATGGATTGGGGCTAATGTCATGTGTGCACAGCTTCCCAAACCAGCAGTGGGAGCACACTGGATGCAGATTAAACAGGAGTGTGTACACCACCCCATTCTTCATGAATCTAACACTTTTTGAAGTCATTCTCTCTTTTTTAAAAAAATATATCTTTATTAATTTAAAATAAATACATTTATGAGAAAACAGACGCACACACAAGTAAACAAACATACAATCAAACAAACAAATAACAGAAAAATCAAACAAACCACCACACTATAAGATACAAGAAGATTAATATAATTATCATAATATATACTCCTGATACTGAACACAATTATAAAACTTATAGAGAAGAAATTGAAAACTGACTTCCAATTAATCTCACTGTACTTTATCTATCCATTACTTTATACCGCACAGTTACATATTTCTTATATAATTTCTTTTTACCTCCCTACGAACTTATATTTATACAATACAGGGATTCTTGGAGCACTGTTGCTTATGTAGCTAAAACAACACCATGTACGCACTCAAAGAGTAGGTATCAGCAGATCTGTGAGGTCACCAAAGTCTGTAGAAGTGCAAACAAAAAAATATTTTTTTGAGGTGGAGACAATTGGGGAAGCACAGAAACTGCCTAGACTGTCCTGGTCTGCTTGTATATATTATAGGAACATATGTTTGCTTATGTGAAAAATTTGGGGTTGGCTTTTGCAACCCAACTCCGTATCAGTGTCCTCTCTAAGTCTATTATTGGTCAGAGAAGAAAGGATGGAGGCAGGAACTAGTTAAAGCAAAGCAGATCTTAATTTTTCTGTTGCGACAAAGTTGTGCAGGGCATGGGGGGGTGGACAACTGTAGGTATAAATCTGTGGGTTTAAGAAATAAACCCACTGGATAAAGTTTGAGTGCTTCACTTGTAGTTTTATAAATCATTTAATGTGCCAACACAAATAGAAGTTATTAAAATTGCAATTGCTGTATAAGGAGTTATTATTATGACTGGAATATAATTGAAATTAATAAGATTTTGGAATGCAGAAATAAAGAAAATCATCAAACCATCAATTCTAGAATTATATAATTTGGTATTTGAATGATTGTTATTAGCAATTGTATTATATATTGGTATTGTTACAATGAGGCTCTTATTGGATTGTAATTGAAAACTAATAAAAAAGAATATCAAAAAAGAAATAATCCCACTGGAGCTCAAAGATCATATAACAGTGCATGCATCAGTTATGTTCTTGAGGTCAAATTGATGCTAACGGCTGCTTGTGACCTAATGTTCTCTAAGCCATAGATTCTGATCAACCTTTTGAAGTAAATGCATGAACTTCTGTTCATGAAAGCATTATGCAAACAAGGATTGCTCAATCATATACTCCCCACCCAAACTCCAAAAGTACTGTGAATGTGAACAAGACAGTGAGTGGCATTCAACTAAGTTTTACTCAGAGTAGACCCATTGAGATTAATGGCTCTTTATTTGTATGGGTTGTTTAAATAAATAAATGAAATAATAATAATAATAATTTATACCCCACCCATCTGGCTGGGTTTCCCCAGCCATTCTGCGTGGCTTCCAACAAAATATTAAAATACAATAAGTTCAATAGGTGAGTAAAACTGAGTTCAATGGCACCTAGTACATCTCACCATAGTGGAGAAGACATCAGGTGCCTTGTGTGCTTGCTCAGTCTGCTGACCAGGCACTGCTACCTGTTGGTGGGCAATTTCTCCCTTTTTATGGTTCTTTAGCTTTGCACCAGACAGGAACTGGATAACCCTTAAAGAGAGGATGTCTACAAACAGAGGACCGCCCTCCATAATGTAGGCCACATGGCCACACCACCAAGAAAATGCATGGGATCTGGCTATAGGAACAGCCACACACCTTGTAGTCACTGTCCTCTCCCCCACCCTCTGCATCCCTCACAAGCCTCTCAAATGAGCCCCTAGCATATTGATTTCCTAGTCCTTGTTCAGAGTCTAAGGCTGGGTAAGGTATTTTTTTAAAGGTCTCTTGTTTGGCCTGAGATGGTGGGAAGAGCAGGGAATAAAGATGACGGGATGTGTGTCCCCCACTCTCTTCTGCAGAGAACAACCTAATCAAATTTGGTTGGACTGCAACTCCCAGCTTCCCTGACCAGTGGGTGTACTGACTTCATCTGATGGGACTGTGACTAATAGCTGTGGACACAGCATAAATTTAAATCAACGCGCCCCGCCATGATGTGGGCAAAGCAAGTTGTGTCCTTTGGCTTAGACTGTATAAAAGGTAAAGGTAAGGTAAAGGACCCCTGGACGGTTGAGTCCATTCAAAGGTGACTATGGGGTTGCGGCGCTCATCTCGGTTTCAGGCCAAGGGAGCCGGCTTTTGTCCACAGACAGCTTTCCAGGTCATGTGGCCAGCATGACTAAATGGCTTCTGGTGCAACGGAACACCGTGACGGAAACCAGAGCACACGGAAACGCCGTTTACCTTCCTGCCACAGTGGTACCTATTTATCTATTTGCACTGGTGTGCTTTCATACTGCTAGGTTGGCAGGAGCTGGCACAGAGCAATGGGAGCTCACCCCATCACAGGGATTTGAACCGCCAACCTTCCAATCGGCAAGCCCAAGAGGCTCAGTGGTTTAGACCACAGCACCACCCGCATCCCTGTATACACATTTACTGGGTTGAAACAGCACTAGGTTGTTCTTTTTCTCAATTTGAATAAAAGCTGGTTGTGGGAGGCAGGGAGTGCGTCAAAATGTGGTATTTTGTAAGATATGACAGGACAAACATGGGACAGCTGTGAATTGTGACTAATGTCATGTGTACACTGTTTCCCAGAACAGCAATGGGAACGCACTGAATGCAGAGTAAATGGAAGAGTGTTCATAGTCTTACCCTTCAAATCTCTCTGTTCTCTGTTATTTTGCTCTTATAACAAAGAAGAAGCATACAACCAGATATGCCAATTTCACACTTGGTCTACACTGATCCTCACACTTCGTGCTTTTAATGAAGTACAATGACATGATCGTGCACTATTTTGTGATACTCTGCCCACTGGGGGGTAGGGGTGCCATATTTCAAAAAGCCAAAGTTAGGGTAGGAGATACTGATCCGGACCAATGGCCTGATTTCACATGAGGCAGCTTCCTATGCTCTTCATGGACACCTGCACCTGTCAAACTGTTGCTTGTTACACAAGTGTTAACATCACAGATACCTGGTTTTCATGGCACAGGAGGCCAAACTTGGGCTTACTGGGACCATGCAAATGTGTGGGCTCCCAGAGAGCAGCTTGTAGCTGCTTTGCTCTTCCACACCTGAGCTTAGCCAAGGTTTGGCTTAGCATAACATCGAAACCTTGCCTTGTGGTTAAGCTTTCTCCTCTCAAACCAAAAGCTGTAGCCAAGGTTTGTTCATAGTTTGGCTTACTGTGTCATGTGAATGAGGCCAGCATCTCTATCAGCGCGGAAATCAGTATTAATTCTGCAAAAGTAAGTGTGCTAGAAAAGCCACATGCAAATTATAATTGGGTTCCCTGCAGTACAGGCTGCTGAATTTCTCCTTACAAATAAAAACATTTAACATTTATATAGCATTTTGCAATCCTGTGCATACCTGGAAGTAAGTTTTATTAAGCTGAATGCACCTTACTCCCAAGTAAGTACACAAAAGCATGCAGCCTTAGAATATTCGCAGCACTTCACCTCTGTAATCTTTAGATCAACCCAACAATGTTGATCTGTACTATTATCTTAACATGGCCAGGGGTGGGGTGGAGCTGAGAATGAAGGGCTCACCTAGGGCTATAGACAGTGTAATCCTAGGCATATCTACTTAGCGCTTGCCTCCAGGTATGTACAGGAAGTCTAGCACTGAAACCCTAGTGACATTTTGTGCCAGAAGGGACGTTTCAAGAGGGGACTTCCTGGTTTACATTTGAGACCCTGAACCATCATTGTTACATGAGTTCTAAATGTGAACATAAAAGATAGCTATCTAAAACATCAAAACAGTTTTCTGCATAACTTTATTCTTAGGTCTTTCTTTGCATGCTTCTTTCTGGGAATCAGCGGGTCAGGTTTGTTTGCTTTTTAACTAAACAGTCTTTGGCAAATCAAAACTACTCATTCAAATGTGCTATTCGAAAATATAAGTATGTGACTATCCCTTTTCTTTTGTTTTACTGTCTGAGTAACACTTTAAAATCCCATTTTGTCTTTACGGAATTTTTCACCAGGAAATAAGAGAGGGAGAACCCCAGTGACACTGTTGAATGCTACCATGAACTTTTTACAAACCAAGAATGAGGAAAGCCCCTTGTTAGAAAAGTATTGCTGATATACTACTACTAGTAGTACTACTACTATTAATATATTGCCCTATACCCAGAGAGCTCTGGGTGGTTCACAGAATAAAATCAAAATATAAAGCCACAAAATATATAATCAAAATAAAAAACAACAACCCAATAACTCCCTGCCCCCCCAAAAAACCCCCACTGCTTCCTTCAAACAGGCAGAGACCACTCCCTCTCGTAAAGAGGCATTGATCACCTCCCCGGCCCAGCCAGCTGTTCCCTCCCTGTTGGTTTTTAACAGCCAAGAGTGGTAAGGGCCTAGAGTGCAGGTGGTCGCCCTGACTGATCCAATCACCTTGTCCACATCCTCAAGCCTTACCAACTGAAACTCATCCAACACAACAGGACTAGACTGTGCTCTGGACACCCCATGAGATTCATCTGCTATAACAGCAGAGTCAAGGTTTTGTGGGATGTGAGCGATTTTGTCCTCAAAATGCTTTGCAAACAAGTCACAGAGAGCTACTGTTGGTTCTGTCACCTCCTTTGGGCCAACCTGCAAAAGGCCCTGTACAACCCAGCAAAGCTCTGCTGGATGACATAATGAGGATGCAATGGAGGCAGCAAAGTATGCCTTCTTTGCTGCCTTCACTGCCACTAGGTAGGCTCGATAATGAGCCTTTGCCAGTGTTCGGTTGCATTCATTTGGATCTTTCCTCCACTTGTGTTCAAGCCGTTTCTATAAATATAAATATTACTGTATGCAAAACCAATGAATTTTGACTATGTTTCTTCCAGCTTACAGTTTCTCTTAGCTAAATAACACAATATTATGGGGAATTTATTTCAAATACATTACCTGGATATTTGAGTTTATTTAGAGATATACATACTGAGCACAGGTGGAGGCACAGCTTTAAGACACCCAACAGACAGCCCACTCCACTGCCCTGCATCTCAGATAGCTCTGATGCAGACAAGGAACGTGCATGTATGCAGTGGCTCCACTATTCAGATCCATGTAATAATAATAATAATAATAATAATAATAATAATAATAATTTATCTATACCCCACCCATCTGGCTAGGTTTCCCCAGCCACTCTGGGTGGCTTTCCGACAGAAATCACAATAAAACATCAAACATTAAAAATTTCCTAAACATTCCTTTGCTGCTTATTAAACTGAATGTGGCAGCCAGTTGGTGTAAGAATGTCCTGTAAGTAGTATTGGTCTTGGGCAGATGTGTGGGCTATGTGTGTACTCTCTCTCTCTCTCTCTCTCTCTCACACACACACACACAGAGAGAGAGAGAGAGAGAGAGAGAGAGAGAGAGAGAGAGAGAGTAACTATAGCTAACACTACAATAAATCCTTACTTTGCCCAAATAAACAGGACCTTCTAGCACCCTATTGCTCTGAATCTGGTGAACATGATGATACAGGAAAATCAACATCCCCGTTGAGCAAGAGAGATCGATGTATCCGGTCGATATGGACACGGGTGTATTTGCATCATTCTGCTCATCTGAACCTCATTAAACCTGCTGGATTTAGATGTGGGCAGAAATGGGCATCTCCATTTAGGGCCACTAGCGGGTGTACCTAGTTCAAGCAGGAGTGGAGCCATTGAGTTGCAGAGTCATTAGAGAGCATTCACTGAGAAAGTCTTTCTACATATTTTTATGGTTTGAACCTGGGAAAGCTTTTGCATACTGAACACTGATCTTCAAGACTGCAGATGGACACAGGAAAGAAAGAGCGTGGTGGCCAAATTGCTCATAGGTCATGATTATGAAAAGGGAGACACCACAGCTTGCCTTTCTAGAGTCACTTGGAATGTACATACAAACATCAATATGAGTCATATTTATTTGCTTGACATACATATACAAAATCCAGTTCCCAGGAAAAACAATTTTTGTATTTGCTAAGAGAGAAAAAACCCACTGATGGTGTCTAAATGCAAAGGGTACTGCTATTGGAAAATATTAGTCATCGTTAGAGAGGCCAACTCATTTTAAATAGATTGCTTGACTTTAAGAAGATGAATAATAGGGAATTCTTGTGTCACCTTTCAAGACATGGAATTTGATATACCAAATTTCTAGATATAGATGTCTTAGTAGACAGCAAAGAATGAAAAGGCATGAGAGAAAGAGGCACGTTGATATGTTACTGTGGAATTCTAGGGGATTGCTTAAAGCAGTTATATAAAACAAAGAACACTGATGACGAGTTATTTCAAGGAGCATGACAGGCCTTGTAAAATTTCCCAGTCTCTTTACACAATAGTCTGTCTCCTGTTCACCCTGCAAATATAGGAACCACCAGTTTAATTTTAGTACAATCACCAATTCCCAACTTTACTTGTGGATTTTCAAAGAAATTGTGAATTTAGGCACAAATCATTCCTTGGTTTTCAATAGGGTAGTTTCCCCCACCCCTACTTTTGAGTTTTCAAAAGTGAGATTGCAGGCATCAAACATGTGCCAAGATTCTTTAGAGCTTCTGGTTTCAAGTTTACATTGTTGCCTGACTTTTAAACACACTTTATAGCCATGGGGTGATATCCAATTGCAGAGTCCTACATTGCACAACTGACATCCCGGGCTGGATCTAGACACATCAAAGAAGCATTTCAGTTAAACACATTGTAAACTTTGTATGGGAAATCAGGTTGGCAAAAACGGAACTCCACAGCATCATCTGGTGTCAGAATGTTATAATGCATATGCAGCACATATAAAATGTGTTTTCTTTACCAATTGAGTTGAGTCCCAGGTCTTAAAATTGGGCATATCCTGCCTCTCTTTCCCTATCCCATTTCCTTCAAAATCTGCTCTGGGGGGTTGTGGGATCCTTTGTAGCAGAGGTGGGTACAGGAAAGAGGGAAAGAAGGTGAAGTCCTATAGTGTTCATTGCTGTGGTGTTAGATCTTGCCCATGGGATGAATCCTGTGCAAGCTCAGTCTGCTGAAATCCCTAATAGATTAATTCTATACAGGAATGCTGCCTCATTTTGCATTCCTAAGCATGTATGTATATGGAAGTATGTCTCATTGAAACCAATCAGATTTTTTCTATTTTCAAGAAAATGAAAATAAATAAAAGTACATGTTGTTTTGTATGTGTACTTTTATTTTCCATTGTCTTAAAACAAAAAACAAAAAACTCACACACAAAACCCTAAAATAGCAAAATATTTTGTTTCTTAAGTTTCTTAAGTGGTGCACAGCACAAAATCTTATAAAAGAGTATAAAGTTAATATATAAAATTCTCCCAGCAGTAATAGACCTTTTGATGATTAGCGTATTCATATTTACTCCTAATCTTTGTGCGATATGTTTGTATCAGGGACCATGCTGAGGAGGGCTGCACTGAGGAAGAAGGGTGGGAGCTACCCCCTCCCCCTGATCCTGATCCTAAATCTTTCCAGGAGCAGGAGGGCAGCATAGATTTGGAACAGTGGTTTGCAGAGGGGCAGAGCTCAGAAGGCAGAAGCTGGGAAATCTGGATGGGGAACAGCTAGGAAAAGAAACGCTAGAAGAGAGAGTTAACAGATTCAGTCTCTGGACAGCATTCAAATCCCCCCCTCCAAAGACACAGAGAGCTCAGAAAGTGTTAGAACAGAAAGCGCAGAAGGTACAAACTCAGTTTACAAGATGTAAGAGTGATGTAGATTAATAGGGATGGTGGGGGGGAGTGACCCTTAATTGAGAGCACCGCCATTTCTAGGAGACGTGTTCTTTGTTCTTTCACTGTGATTATTAAAGATTCTAACTGGTAAGATGTTCCTTTCGTTTGATCTTCTTATCTACTGCCACGGGGGACAATTTTTTTACTCTATCCAATGTTTTTCTTAGCTGTTCCAAAAGATAAGATGGAGTCCATTATTCCATATTATTCCATATTGGGTGCACACAATCAAAGCTGCTTCTAAAGCAACATAGTCTCTGTTAATATATGTAATAGGGGTCCTGATGTTCCAAGTTTCACATTGGATCTGTGCTTCTTTCTATTTTTTAAGGACTTGTTTCTCAGTCCCTCTGTGCTTTGGTCTGAGTTTCTGAGTTGCTTCCCATGCTGAAATTAGGCTCAAAAGAAACATTCTATTGGAGCAAGTTTTTAATACATTGTGGTGTGTGCTTAGTTGCATTATGTGTGTGTGTTCAACACTTTCCCTCATTTGCTAATATGTCCACATGTTCCAAAGGGTTGGTGAACCCTGTCTTAAAGTAATGTGAAGATATTGTATTGAAAGGATGTTGATCTGCATAAAAACTGATTTGTATCAGGGACCATGCTGGTGTTCAGGCCCTCTGAAGTCACACCCACCGCCTCCTCACATACAGATTCACACCCTTTGTTGCAAGACCAAACTTATGTTCACTCTGTGGAGCCGCCTGAGAACTTTCCACTAGAAGCTTCACATGAAAGCAGAGTGCAACCTTCCAAGGCACTCCAAGAGGATGGTGAAACTAAGTCATTTTGTATGTCGTAGTTACAATGCTTTTTGGGATGTGAAAAATGAAGCTAGGATTAGAGTGGCAGTTTGCATCATTCATAGCACATGAGGCTCATGTTTTGCATAGAGAGTGTCCTGTGTTTGATCACAGAAAATGACAGACCTTCCCAGCTCTCACCTGGGAGCCTTCCTGTCATCTCTCAATCTCTCACCTTGGGAGATATTCATCCTGCAAGTCCAGTTTGCCTATTTCTGTGCTGTGGCAGCCAGTTAACACAGTCCTCTGTACCAAACTGAATCAAATTGAATGCAGCTTTGTTGCTCCAATCAGACCATAAGCCTACACACTCCCAGAATGGATTAAGTTTGAGAACCAAGATACCACTGTACTGAGAGCCCCACAACATCCCTTCACCTTCATCAGGCAACAGGATTGGGAAATACCTTTGCCGGAGATATTGGAGAGCAACTGCCTGGCAGACCTGGCTATATTGGGTGAAGTAAATCAACTGCAGATTTGTTTGATCAGTAGTTCTGGTGACTCCTGGGCAGAAGTGGCTCACAGGGTGGGGAAGAGCTGCTATGTTAGCCTCCTGGCAGGTGGGTTGTTGTTGCTTACCAGGAGAAAAAAGGGAAAGAACAAGGGGGTGAGGAGGACAGCATGGTGCAAACACATGAGCAGGTGCCTCAGATTGGCTCTGTTGTTGTTTGCATCATGCTGACTTCCCCACCATCTCATCCTTCCCCTCTTCTTTCTGGTAAGCAACAGTGACAACACCTGCCGGGAAGTTTGTGCAGTGGCTCCTCTCCACTCAATAAACTGCTTCTTCCTCTGGGTTCCTTAACATTCGGTAATGGTGAGAAAGCTTTCCTATGAGATAATTTGCACACCACTCTTCACTTTCCATTTAGCACCTACCCACCCACACTCTTTTAGGTCACTAACAAACTCAATCTTTTGGTTATGATTTGTGTATATGCCCTCAGTGTCCTTTGCAAGCAGTTAGGCTTCCTTGCGTCATGAGATCCACTTTACTGTCAGGCTTGGATTTGGACTGGCAGGCTTTGACACAGGAGAAGAAAGAAACAGAAGGAGGCTGAATGGTAGAACCTGGGTTGGAGGAGGGGGGGAGACACTTTGGAAGGGGGAGCGGGGAGGCTGCCTCTCCTCTCTGACCTTCCTGTGGAGCAGACAGCCTTAGAGAAGGAGCAGATATGGGGTTGATCAGCCAATGGGGGAGCATGAAGGTGGCAGAGACTGAAATGGAGTCTGAATAGGAGGGTGCAGCCTTGTCTCCTGGAACCAGATGCTTCCTTCACAGATAGGAGCAGACCCACCTGCCCTAACAGAGTGCGCTTGAAAGCTTTACATTCTCACAATGCATGAGAGTCTCACAGGTGATCACACCACACTTTGTCTTTAAAAGCTGGCGGGAGAGGAGCTTTTGGGGGCACATCTTTGTCTCTTGTGTCCAGTTCTGAACTTCTTGTCCTGCTGAATTGTGCCTCCTGAGCACTGTCTGCTGCTGAGCCTGTACCATTACTTGCCTGAGTAAAGATCTCTTACTTATAAATAAGAGTCTCTGCTTGCATGTGTTGGGCAGGAACCAGGACACCTTGACTGATTATTAGGGCTTTTTTGGCAGATGATGGTGAAATATACTCGGAGTCGCAAAGTGATTTCATGCTCTTTATTCAGCTCATAGTGGTGAGGAGGAATGAAATGAAAGTCCCCTCACAGTATCTGCTTTATATACACTATTTACACAATGGGCTGCACATGATTGGCTAATTCCGGAATTCTACTGTAAGCCAATCAGGTTGTGGATTCACTTCTATCTGGAGCAGGATTGGGTGGTTCCTGCCAACCAATCATACTGCTGCATTGTTCTAGGACCAATCAGACTGCTGCATTCTGAATCCTATTGTTCTAGGACTAATCAGACTGCTGCAATTTGGATCCTATTGTTCTAGGACCAATCAGACTGCTGCAGTTTGAATCCTATTCAACTCAGTACATAACACCCCTCCCCTCTAAGTTCCAGTCCTGCCCGGGAGGTCGCATTCATAGTCCTCAAGGTATGCCGGCGGCCTACGTGTGCGTTGCGGCCTAGGGTGTTCCCTGGTCCGGGCTCCCGGTTCTGGCTCGTGTTCCAAGGATGCTGGCTGTGATGGGGTTGTTTGGTCTGGTGCAACCGGCTCGCTCAGTCGTGGTTCTGGTTCTGGTGTCCTTTCGGCCTCACGGGTCCTCTCTGTATTTACTGATTCTGCCTCTCCTGCTGGCCCCTCCTGCTCTATGGGCCTCACTGCCCCGCTGTTCCCTTGGGACTCCTCTGACATGTTCTCCTCCTGGGTTTCTCCCGGGAATCGTCGCCGTATCTGGTCGCAGTGGCGGCGCCAGCATTGCCCCCCATCCGTTAGCACCTCGTACGACACTGGGCCAGTGACCCTGGTGACTGTGGCGGGTACCCATGCTGGGCCTGCCCCAAAATTCTTTGCGTACACTGGGTCCTGGGCCTCGAAGGTCCGGGGGTTCCTGCCTTCCCCCACCACTACCTCATCCTGAGCTCTATCTGGGTGAAGGCGGTCCAATCTGATTGCAAGGCGCCGACCCATTAGTAGTTCAGCGGGGCTCCGGCCGGTTGTTGAGCTGGGGGTGCTGTGCTGTGCTAGAAGGAATGTGGCAAGGCGGTACTCCCAGTCCCCTTGCGTCATGCGGCGAAGGGTGTCCTTGGTGGTCCGCACCATGCGTTCTGCTTGGCCATTGGTGGCAGGGTGGAACGGTGCCGAACGGATGTGGCGGATGGCGTTCTGTGCTGTGAAGGTTTGGAATTCTCCTGACGTAAATGCAGTCCCGTTGTCTGAGACAAGAGTGTCAGGGAGCCCGTGGGTTGCAAACAGCCTGCGTAGTACCCGGATGGCTGCGGACGTGGAAGTGGACGGTACCAGTGCGACTTCCAGCCATTTGGTGTAGGAGTCCACCACTATGAAGAATGTTTTCCCCTGAAAGGGGCCAGCGAAATCCACATGCAGGCGTGACCATGGTGCTCGGGCGGACTCCCAGGACTGGACTGGGGCCCTTGGGGGATCTGGGCGGGATTCTTGGCAGGCCTGGCAGTGTTTGACCCAGGCCTCTATCTCTCCATCGATCCCCGGCCACCACACATAACTCCTGGCAAGGGCCTTCATTCTTACTACCCCTGGATGTGTCTCGTGTAGGGCTGTGAGGACCCTTTTGCGGAGGGGCTGGGGAACAACGACTCTGCTTCCCCATAACAGGCACCCCTTGTGCGCCGACAGTTCATGTTTGCGGGTTGTGTAGCCGGCGAATTCTGGCCCGGGGCTGCCGCTGGGCCATCCCCTCCACACCCAGTCCAGGACCCGGGAGATGACCCTATCTTTCTTGGAATGGTGTGCAACTTCTTGTGCCTGAATGGGGCGGTCGGGAAGCAGCTCCAGGCTCATAACCTCTTGTGCAGGTGCTGGGTCAGGGCCTGTTTCCGGTAGTGGTAGCCTGCTGAGGGCGTCCGCATGGCCCATCGCCTTCCCAGGTCGGTGAATCAGTGCATACTGGTAGCTGGCAAGGAAAATTGACCACCTGAGGACCCGAGGAGACAGCACTTGGGGGGTCTGCTTTTCGGGGGCAAACAAGCCAAGCAACGGCTTGTGGTCAGTCACCACGGTGAAGGGCCGCCCGTACAAGAAATCATGGAATTTTTTTACTCCCTTCACGATTGCCAGACCCTCCTTGTCAATTTGCGAGTAGTTCTGCTCGGTTGCGTTGAGTGTCTGGGAAAAGTACGCCACCGGTACCTCTCTTCCATCCGAGAGTTGGTGCCCCAGGACAGCGCCAATGCCATAGGGTGAGGCGTCGCATGCTAGCACCACCGGCAGCCTCTCGTCGAAGTGTGCCAAGACAGAGTTTGAGACAAGCAAGTCCTTGACTGCCTGGAATGCGGCCTCCTGGCGCTGGCCCCACACCCAAGGGGCCCGCTTGTCCAGGAGTCTGTGTAGGGGCTCCGCTACCGCCGCCTTGTGGGGAAGGAAGGAATGGTAAAAGTTCAATAGTCCCAAGAAGGCCTGAAGTTCAGTCTTGCTCTTGGGCGCTGGAGCATCACAAATGGCCCGTACCTTGTCCCCAGTCGGGTGGACCCCTTCTGCGTCCACCATAAATCCCAGAAAGTCCACCTGAGGCACTCCTAGTAGACATTTTTCCCGCTTCACCTTGAGACCCGCCGTCTGGAAACGGTGCAGAACGGTGCGGAGGCGGTCCTCAAACTCCTCTGGTGTGGGCCCGGCAATCAACACATCATCGAAGAAGGGGGTGACACCAGGAATCCCTTTGAGGAGAGAGTCCATTAAATTCTGGAATATGCCTGGTGCCACGCTGACCCCGAATTGCAGCCGCTTTACCCTGAACGCTCCTCTGTGTGTCACAATCGTCTGTGCCTCTGCTGTGGCCTCATCTACTGGCAGCTGTTGATATGCTTGGGCCAAGTCCAGCTTGCCAAAAATTTTCGACCCAGCCAGGGTGGCAAGGACATGGCTGACCACTGGCACTGGGTATGCGTGGGCCGTGAGGGCCTTGTTTATGGTACATTTGTAGTCTGCGCAGATGCGGACCGAACCATTAGGCTTGACGGGTGTGACGATTGGAGTTTCCCAGGGGGCATTAGGCACCGGCTCCAGCACTCCTTGCTCCACGAGTCGGTCCAATTCCTCATCTATACGGGGTTTCAAGGCGAACGGGACCCGGCGGGCCTTGAGCCTGACCGGTCGTACTGCGGGGTCAAGCTGTAGCGCAATGGGGGGGCCCGTATACTGTCCCAATTTCCCGTCGAAAACCCCTGGAAATTCCTTGCATATGGCGTCCACGTCCACTTGTAAGCTAGTGTGGTTCACCCCGGTGACAGCTAGCCCCAGTGGTCCAAACCATGCCAATCCCAGTAAGCTAATGTAGGGGCCCTTGACCACAAGCAAGTCTAGTTGCCGCGTCCGCCCTCGGTATTGCACCCTGAAGCTCCCCACCCCCATTGTGGGGACCTTACGTTTCTGGAAGTCCCGGAGGGTGAATGGGGCCGGCCTGAGTTTGGGACCCCCAGTAGGACACAGTTTCCTTAAGGTCTTTGCCGAGATTATGGATAGAGTTGAACCCGTGTCAAGCTCCATGCGGCATGGGGCCCCCTCTATCTGTACCTCTACATAAATTTTCTCTACGTTGGGGTGGGGCAACTGGTATACCTGGCAGTCTGTGAGCTCCGTCGAGTTGCCTTGGTGCGTTGGGCCCCGGGACCTGGGGCTCTTGGGTTGGTCATCTGATGCCTGGTGTTGGGTGGGCCGAGCCCGACACACCCGGGCGATGTGTCCCGATTTTCTGCACTGCCTGCACTCTGCGTTGCGGAAACGGCAGGTCCTCCTCTCGTGACTCTCCCCGCAGCTTGCACAGTTTCCTCCTTCTCGTCGAGGCAGCTGTGGTCTGTGCGCTGCTTGATTGCGCTGCTGTACTCGGTGCACCTCCTCCCTGTCGGATCCTGAGTCGTCGGTGAGGTCTTCATGGTGGACCCTCGGTTGGGATGGAAGGCTCGGCCGTGCCTCTTGCGTCG
Organism: Podarcis vaucheri; assembly: GCF_965113315.1. Lineage (NCBI taxonomy): Eukaryota > Metazoa > Chordata > Lepidosauria > Squamata > Lacertidae > Podarcis > Podarcis vaucheri. The sequence continues at coordinate 67,240,480 of NC_138764.1, read as the reverse complement.
ACCTCTCGGCAGCTTCCGTTGCCAGGGCCTCCTCCAGAGCGACCTGGAACGTTAGGTCCTTCTTAGCGTAGAGGCGTCGTTGCAGCTTCTCATCCTTCAGGCCACCGACGAGGCGGTCACGAAGCATGTTCTCCAGCTCTGAGAAGTTGCAGAACCGGGCGGCTTGGCGGAGAGAGGTCACAAACCCAGTTATGGTTTCCCCAGGGGCTTGTCGCTTTGCGTAGAAGGCATTTCGACGAGCCACCACTGAGGGCTGCGGCGAAAAGTGCCCCTTCAGCTGTTCCATTATTGTTTTGTATGGAACAGTAGCGACGTCTTCAGGCGCAAGGAGAGCCCGGGCGATTTCAAACGTCTCCTCTCCGCAGACGCTGAAGAATATCGCCCTCTTCTTGGCGTCTTCTTCGTCGGTGACCCCTTTGGCTTCTAGGAGGAAGGTGAAACGGGAGGCGTACGCTTCCCAGTCTCCAGATGCTGGGTTGAACGGTGAGAAGCTGCTGTCGGTTGCCATTCTGAGTTCCTTGTGTCCCGGAGCTGAAGCCTGGATACACGGTGCGAGGCAGCGGTGCGGCAGGTGGCGGTGCTGCGGTGCTGTGTGTGGCAGTCAGCTCAGCGGGATCCCACCTTCGTCGCCAGTGAAATATACTCGGAGTCGCAAAGTGATTTCATGCTCTTTATTCAGCTCATAGTGGTGAGGAGGAATGAAATGAAAGTCCCCTCACAGTATCTGCTTTATATACACTATTTACACAATGGGCTGCACATGATTGGCTAATTCCGGAATTCTACTGTAAGCCAATCAGGTTGTGGATTCACTTCTATCTGGAGCAGGATTGGGTGGTTCCTGCCAACCAATCATACTGCTGCATTGTTCTAGGACCAATCAGACTGCTGCATTCTGAATCCTATTGTTCTAGGACTAATCAGACTGCTGCAATTTGGATCCTATTGTTCTAGGACCAATCAGACTGCTGCAGTTTGAATCCTATTCAACTCAGTACATAACAGATGGGAAAGGAATGACCCCAAACCAGCCATTTTAAAAACTGTTGCATTGCATCCAGCCACCTTGATTTTAATTCAATTATTACATAGTTCATCTACCCCAGCTGCAACAAAACATGTCTCTCCCGTATCAGCCTCTACAGCCACAGCAGGTGCTGTAACCTTCCAACAGTTTGATGTCACCCTCAAAGGCTCCATTGTCTCCCAAGACAGATGGATATTAACCAGAACAGAGTTCTAAGTATAGATGTAATGTGATGCCAGGCACATATTTCCTTTGCATGAGCTTTTCCTGAATGCAGCATCATGCTTATTGTACGCTTTTATTCTGCAAACCACCCCGAGGTCTTATGATGAAGGGTGGTGTATAAAGTTTAAAATAAAATAAATATATCACCGGGTATTTCCTGTGCTCACAGTAGAAAATAATGACATAGAGATGGTATTATTTTTCATTCTGAAAATGTTTTTTTTGGGGGGAAATTAAAAGAGAGAAAGAAGATATATTACCTAACATTATCCTTCTGGATTTCTCTTTCACCAAGTACACAGCAGTTGTCAGTTTGAATTCCAAGTATGCCAATAAGCAAAGCTTAGGAATTAAAACTGAAACTGCAATGTCATGATCTGCAGAAAATAGTAAGATGCTTCCTACGCATGATACCAACACATCTTATTCCTAAAGAGCATACAAAGGGATGTGGGTGTATTAAAAAATGCTTTAGGATACAAAGAGTACAATGCAGGAGTGCCAACTTGAATAAAATATGGGGGGGGGCAGGTCAGCCCCGCCCCAATAATTGATCGCATTACATGGCTCATGCACACCATTGGAATGGCAATGCACATCAACTTTGGGGGGGGGATACAGGAGAGTTAGACTGAGGGTGGTGGGAACTGTGGAGAAAGGTTTGCAGCCCCACAGCCCCAATCTGACATGTCTACATATATGGTTGTCAAATCCATATCTTGTTTAGTTGCTTCCTAAATGAACGTAGTATTATGAGAGGATTATTCCACCAGACCAAAGATGCTGAATGACACAAAAGAACTGGGTGTTTTAGAAAACCATGATGCAGGAGAAAAAGGTTGCGCGTCATATCAGCATTCTGTGAATACGAAACTAACATGAAACTGCGGCAATCTCACACGAGGCCAGTTTGATTAATGCTTTCTCTTTCATGAAAACTAGAGCTAGAAATTGTCGCTAATAATATGTTTTTTAATCCAACCACAAAGCAGGAGATAAACAAATGCATAGATTGCATTACACTGGAAATGCAAACATGCTGTGTTGGAGGAAATTGTTTGTGTGTTCAGTTCTCACCTTTTGGTCCCATTTGTTCTGACATCTACATCCAGAACTGAGCAGAATGCTTAAGGTTATCATAAACCTTTCTGCTTCTGAGAAGCTTCAATGACCTACAAATGTATACAATGACCTACAGATGTTTAGAGGAAGGCACTGTCTCAAACAGCTAGGTGCTGGAGATGTAATGCTGGAAATGCCTTGTTGAGACACATGACTAGGGCACATGCAGTAATATATTCTTTTTAGTCTCACATTGTTGACACATCAATTTTATACTGGTAAAACCCTTGATATTTGCAGGTGTTCATGTATTTTAAAACTATATTCCAAAGGGGATTAAAGTCTGGACAACAAAAGTGAACTTTCACATATATGTCAATTCTGCGTGGATACCTATTTTGGTATCTGGCAGGCTTATATTAATTTATATGATTCATTTAAGATTCATGAACTTATGGTCCCTGTATCTGCAATGTGAATTGTTTGTTGTTTACTGCTATTAGTAGTATTAACTGTAGATTGTCTTTCTTTCTTTCTTTCTTTCTTTCTTTCTTTCTTTCTTTCTTTCTTTCTTTCTTTCTTTCTTTCTTTCCCCCTTTCTCTTCTTCTACTTTACTTGTTAAATTTACAAATAAGAAATATTTTTTAATAAATCATTCAAATAAGAGGCAGCTTTTGGAGTATTCCAATCACCACCAGTCTTTCAACAGTATTTATTTTATGTAAGCACTGGTGATTGACCACAGTGGTGCCTTCCAAAACATTTAAGCAAGCCAACCATGTCACAGACCAGAAAACTGTCACACAAGGCAGTGTGTACAAAGGAAAACAATTATTTGCACCAGCCTTCAGCTATTGCAATATATTTCCAGAGTACATCAAACATAAAAATGCAACTGAACACATAAAATTGCCAGATAAAAAATTATACAATTTGAGATTCAGAGATCACCATAGTGGCCTTTAATGCCAGCTGTTAGAAATTTTGCAGTCTATGAATTTCCAAACAGTTTCCAAACTGTGTAGAATAGCTGTTGGGAAAGACTTGGTAAATAACCTTGAGATCTGCCATTCTCACTGAGTCCAGTATCACATCTTGGCCACACCTACTTTGATATGCATAACCCATAAAAGAGGATAGGTATAATTCAACACATTCCGTTAGATCAAAAATAACGATGGAAAGAAAGAAGTGTGGGACAGTAGCCAGGATAAAAACACTGCACAATATTTATCCAAATTACTGTTTATATCCATTCAGAGATAATGTGAAAAATTCAATTCACTTTTGTCTTCATATTGGGCAAGACTCCCAGCAAATATAGAAAACTGCTTTCTCCCCACCCCCATTTAGCCCAGCGTTGTCCACTCTGAGTGGCAGAAGTCTTCCATCACATGTTACATGGTCTTTTAAACTCGATGTAGAACGTGGAATCTTCTGCATGCAAAACAGATGTTCTACCTATGGTCCTTCCACCAATATGGAAAGATTAGTGCACATTTTTTGATTTATGAAGTACTGACTTACTCCCCCCTGCAGCCTCTGGCTCAGTGGTGGCGAACCTCTCCGTGAGCATGCGTGCCGTCACCCCAGCAGAGCCGTAGCTTCCATGCTGGGGGTGGAGGAGGAGTGGCGGGCTCGCACGTACTGTCCAAAGCTTGGCGAGCATCGAGGGGCTGAGCAGGCATTGACTTTTGATGCACCAGGGCCTCAAGCCAGTCTGATTTTCCTACTCGGGAGAAAGCTGTCTTGAGTTCAGCAGGGCTTAACTCCCAGGTTAGTAAGCATATAAAGAAGGCAACCTAAGAAGGGGCTGCTGGGTTTACATGTTCACTGGGCTTTCCCGCGGAAGCCAACAGAGAAATTCATTCCATGGAGGCTACGATCAAACAGCAGCCAAAGAAATGGCTAATAATAATAATAAATATTATTATTATTTATACCCTGCCCATCTTGTTGGGTTTATTTATTTATTTATATTTGTATGTGCACATGCAGACTATCATTATTATCTCATATTAAAAATTGGGAGAGGGTGGCTCTTAGTACAGCCCTCCAGTGTACACTAGTGTCCAGAATTGTGGAACCTCCTGGGGAAAATATATTTCAGAGGTTTGATGGCTCATAACACCACTTTGTTTTGGAGTAATACCAGTGCTTTTTTTCTGTGGGGACACAGGAGGATGCATACCCTTAAACATTTTGTGAATTTAACAGGATAAGAAATTAATTGTATTTATTTTTCCCAATTTGAACTGTATTTATTTTTCCCCAGTGGAGATTTTCTTGAGTCAAAATGAGAGTACCCCTAAACATTTTTTTAAGAAAAAAAGCACTGAGTTATACCATAAAATTATATATCAATGAAAAGATAATTTAATGAAGGATTATTTATTACAACAGCAGTCATAAAGAAGAAACGTGAAACACAGAGAAAAATGAATATATACAGGTTAAATTGCCATGTTGGCACTTTGCGATAAATAAGTGGGTTTTGGGTTGCAGTTTGGGCACTCGGTCTCTAAAAGGTTTGTCATCACTGTTCTGGCCCATAGTTTATCAAAGCCCTGGGAATGGATCATGGCCAATCATACTTTTAAGAATATGAATAGAATTTAGGTATTGTTTATAACTATCTTATTTTAAAACGTTGGGACAAAAAAATAGAAAATGCTAGTGCAGTTGTATATGAAAAAGAAACACAGTCGTTATAGCAATCAAAATTCCATATTTGCTGATTAACAGCACATATTTTAAGTCTTAAAATATCAAATCTTGAAATCCAGTCTGAATTATTACTAATGCCATTATAACTGCCATTAATAAAGCAAAATATGTGAGAAAGTTTTCCTATAGACCAGTCATGCATTTATATAATATCATACTCCAAGACTAAAGGGCTTGTCCGTCATGCAGCAGAGTTTAGGCATGCTTAAGACCAGTGAAATCAATAGGTTTAAGTGACAGAAATTTCACATTGAAGCTACAGTATTTATGGCCCATGGCTGTTTCAGAGTTTTATTGACTATATCAATTAGCATCTTGAATTGTAAGTAAAAATATTAGAACTTGCGAAGTGAGGCGAAGGCAGCAGTCTTAACAGCGCTCCTCTTGCCACTATGGTCCGCTTTCCTGGTTTATATGAGTGTGCAGACCGAATCCTTTTTCCCCTACCCATGTAATTTTCCACCCCTTTTGTTTCTTCATTACACAATAGTCCACCACTGCAAGTATATAAAATACACAATTCCCTCAAGAGACTTTAAAAAGACCACTTTCAGATGGAATATGATAGAGAAGCAGTTTTAATGACACATTCTGAGAGGCAATCCAGTTACCCCAAGTATAATGCTGTATGTGCTGACATCAAGAAAAAGAATCTGGGAAAGAGAGAACACGTGCAATAAGCAAATCAAATCAAATCCATGCTGAAATATTACTGGAATCAACCACCAATATTTTTTTTTTAAAAAAATCAGATTCTACAAATGTAAATTACATTCTACAAATGTAAATTTCCTTCCCCACCCACTGCAGAAAAGGTTAGAACACAGACATATCATGGAAGAATGGAAGAATTGCCTTACTAAATAAAACTCAGCAGTGACCAGCCAGTGACCTCTGGAAGCTCACAAGCATGACAGCAAGGTGGTGGTCATCCCTTCTTGGTTGTCGCCAGCATCTACTACGCTAGGTGCATCTGCCTCTAGATATTACTGCCACCTAGCTATCGCATCTCAAATCTATTGACAGATGTTGACATACTTATGCAAAAACTGTCTGCAAAGCACAATTACAATCTCCCATTCACTTCAGGAGCACTTTGTACTCGCCTGTGGCATTTGTTCCAAACATAACATTTGAAAGGATGCCAGTAGGAGTTTCTCCTAGCCGTCCAAAGTACATATTGACAGCAGAACAGTGCTGTTCTCCCAAAGTCCTGTGATTATAATATTATAATTGTCAGTACATTTAGGATTGCAGCTTCTACTGAACTACACTGGAGCAGCTTCTAAGCAAACATACGTAGGATTGTACTGCCTGCACTGTGAGTTTGCGAGGGCCTGGAACAGAGTGTGCATTCTGAGGGGAGGGTGCTCAAAAGATGTGGCTGGGAGGGAGACAGACTAAGGAGGACTCCCAGATAATCAAGCATGCCAGGGGTTTTTTTTGGGGGGGGGAGAAGAGGACATGGCTGGAGGGGGATGGGTCAGATGGAGACTTATAGATACATGCGTTGTGTTGCTTGCACTAACCACTTTCCCACCTGTGGTATCATTGGAAGCTGTGCCCAATGGACTGCTGTTGTTACTGAATGCTAGGCTGGTTCATTATAAGTCTGTGCTGATCCATTATCTTATTGTGAATAAACAGGCTGATCTAATCTGTATAATTGAGATGGGTGGGGGGTGTCCCTAACCTGACATGGCTGTGCCCACCTGGGCAGCTTATGTTCTGACCAGAGGGTTGGGGAGTGGGAGACATTTGCCAAGGTTCATAGAAGTTAACTGTCCTTCACTAGGAAACCTCTCTGCATAGGAGCTGCACTGCATCTGGTGTGGGGTCATTGTCAAGACAGGAGTCGGGAGCAGGTTAGCAATAACTCAAAGAGTGTCTGTGAAGTTCTGGTGAGCACAACAACTTTTCCCAGCAGGTTTTGCCCCAATGAGGCAGGAGCAAGGACAGAAGGTCCCCTCCTTCCCTCTGTTCTCTAAGACTCCTTCGTCTTCAGGTCCTTCCCAAGCAATCTAAGGCTCCTTCGACTTTTCTTTCTTTGTCCAGGGAGGAGGGGATCTGGTCACAGCAAGAGGGGGGGGGCACTCACTGGCTTCTTCAGCAGCCACCACCAATCTACCTCTTGGCCTCCCTCCTCCTCACCTTCCACTCTAATTCTGACTCTGCCACAGCCTCTTCCTGCTCACTAAACCCTGTTACCTCTTCAGCTTTCAGCACCTCCTCCTCCTGGTCTGCTCTCTCTTCTCCCTCTGACCACTCACTGTCATCCCATCACCAATTCCTTGGTCTGCGCCTTCTTCTCTTGGGGGTTCCCCAGCTGGTACCTCCCACTACTCGTCTGCATTCCATGTCAGTCATGGAGGCAGGCTGGGAATACTCTTGGTGTACCTTTCAGCTCAACAGCCTCCCTTACTGAGCTGGTCTCCAGACTGCCTCCAGTGTGGTTTTGGAAGAACCCACCCAGGTCTCTTGTCCTGGGTGACTTCAGCATGTGTGCTGCGAATGCCTCGAGTCCAGCCCAAGATTTCATGGCCTCCATGGCAGCCATGGGACTGTTTCATACCATATGGTTATCTGGCCAATGCACAGAGCAGGTGTACCCTTGATCTAGCCCTTGCTCCCAGTAGAGAGATGGGTGGTCTGGATAGAGTGGAGTGCCTTACCATGTTGTTGTGGTGAGACCACTTCCAGGTGAAGTTTGGACTTTTGGTGGCAGTCTTACCTTGTAGCAGTGGGGCACCAATTCAGATGGTCCACCCCCAGAGACCAGTGGAACCTCGTAGGTTTCTCAGTGTTGAACAGAGATAGTCTGGTCATGGTGAAAACAGCCCAGAGCAGAACTATGCAGCGCTCAACAATACAGAAAAACATACATATATATGTTTAGAAAAGTGCAAAAATTTAAAAGTGTCAGGAATAATATTTGCAGTTGAAATAGGTGATCTATTAAACCCATGGGGATTTTAGCTGCATCTCCTTAGCAAACATGAAACGAACAGGATATATTGTTTTACAATTAATCTCTTGTGTTATTTTTGTTTGGTTAATCCTTATTTGCATTGAGATATATATGGGGATTTTACATAGTTGGGGAAAACCTTTACGCTTTTCAGAGATGTGTTTTAAAAATCTGAAATTGATTTGCCTACCAGTTGTGGCAGTTTAACAGGAAAAACAACAATTTAATTGGGTTTTCAGAGATTTAAATAGTGAAAGGTCATTTTCTCCCTTACAATAAGGACATTTACCTAAAATTTAGGAACTAAAGGAACAAAATACCATGATAAATGAGAAAAGCACCTTTTTATGTTTCCATCATACTGTAATTAACACAGCACAATCTTTCCTTTCTCCTTTCCTACATTTAAATTTACAAGAAGGAAATTATGTAAAAAGATAGAAGGAAGGGGTCTTGACAATTCTTTTTCTTTTTTAAAAAACTTTTTATGGGAAGAGGTTGACCTTTTGGTTAATTTGAGTACCATATCCTGCGAAATGAGGAAGGAAGCTGGATGGTATAAATTAGGAGCCAATCAAGGTGATGGGCATTCAGATCTGGCTTTTTGCTTCTTGCAAATTGAGCTGAACCACAAAGGAAATCTGCGAAGGCATGAACTCTCTCAGAGCCTTTACTCTTCTGTCCCTGGTGCTCAACCTCGAGAATGCACAGGGCCATCTCTCCGAAAGCAGCTGTAAGCGTTTTGCAGACATCCTGCCTCACAAGCTCCGAGAGTTGCGGGTCACGTTTCATGAGATTAGAGATTATTTTGTGAGTATGACGATCCTTTCTTCCTCTAGCAGCTTCTATTGGATCCAGAGTTTAGGAAGAGTGGAGGGAAAAGGCTTTGCTTCTTTTTGTATAGCAATTGAAAACACTTAACATAGCTTACTGTGCTATTTGTTTTTCCATGTTTTGATTTTTTTAAAAAAATGTTTTCAGTTGACGTGTTTTAAGCAGCTTAAAAAAATATTGTTGTATTGTTTTATTATTTTTCTGTTTGCCATCCTGGGCACTTTTGGGAAGAAAGTTGAGATAGACATTTAATAAAATAAATACTTGCTGATAAGTACAAGAGATGCATTGCTTGGGACACAAACCACCAAGAAGTTCTCCTGTGCAAGCCCCAACAAAATGAATGGGATTCAGTGAATTTTTTGATGGATTGTGCCTTTCATTTCAAATGCTGTCTAATGAAATTATGCGAACAGTTGTGATTGAAACTGACAAGAAAAACTTTTAAGGTTAACTCGTTTTCTGATTTTGGGAAGGGAAGAAAGCTTGTTAGGAACCAAAATGTTTCTGAGGGGATCTGAGTAACATTTATGTTATTCTATGTTACCATGAATGTCCAGATATTTGGAGAAAGTTGATATGCATGTGTGAAGGACAACAACAACAGATGGAGTGTATGAATAGCTGAAACTCTATATCCATTGCCCCATTTTTTTAGGCATGCATGAGAGAAGGCTGGCGATTACATTTAAGTGTATATTGCTTTTACTGGTGTATTTCTGAGCTTTTAGATAGCCATACATTTGAAATCTGAGTTTAATCATTCACAAAAGTTTAGGCATATACAAAGGTTAGGCATATACTATCATGTATATATATCCTGTGCAATTAAAAGCTTGCTGTAACAATATTTGTCATAGCTATTATCTACGAGTGGATGCAGTAGAGAGGGAAGACCCTCAGATAAGAAGTTGCATCAAATCTGAATGCTCGCATGTAAATGAAACTGGGCGATACTAGATGCTCTAAACTCTTTGCTGATAAGTGGGGTCACACTTATCTGAGTCTTCTTCATTGCATACTCTTACAGCAAGCCAGAGATGATGAGCTAGAGATCATGTTGTTAAAAGAGGATCTACTGGAAGATTTCAAGGTGAGATTTTAATTGTCTTCATGCTATTTGGAAATAAGTCCGTGCTGATCTATGGGGTCATGGAAAGATGTTCCTTGGCAGAAATAAACTATGAGACCAATATTTTAGACATCATGCCAGGCAAGGAGGTCTTTCTTATATAGTAAACCATCCTGTAATCTTCGGATGAAGGGTTGTATAGAAATAACAACAACAACAACAACAATTCACAATAACGTGAATCTGCCAGTGTATGTGTGGAGAGCTAGAAGATGCTGTTTTGAAATGCATGTTATTATATGCATTTGTATTCTAAGTCTGTACTGTTAAAATACTTGATTGCACCTCATCTCCCTTAACTCCCACTTTCCATTTCCACATACAGTACTTACTTGTGAGGAACTTGTAGGGGAAATTGCAACAGTGCCAACCCTATAATAGTCAGCATTACTGTATAAATCAAATATCTTTAATACGGTCAGTGACCAGAAAGCAATTTATAAAATATGACATTAAGAGTACGTAGTATTGTGCTACAAGTAGCAGTAAAAATATGGCCAATTCTCAGAATTGGTGCTTATATTTATGATCAGGTTTTGAGTTTTAAGTTTTTAAAATTCAATTCAGAAGTCGCTACTGTTTATTATCGTTCCTTCGATGTTTACAGTTTGAGCTCCTTTGTAGACATCATTGCTCATCTTATTCTTGTTGCAATGTAACAGTACTTTGCCACGGACCTGTTAATTTCGGGCTCTTTGTATTACTGTATAATATTTAGGTTGTTAGAAGCCTGACTAAGAAAAGCAGTATTAAGTGTACCTTTGCCTGAAAAAAACAGTTCTGAACAAAATATCCCAAGAAGACATTCCCTTTCAAAAGTGTTGAGGTTGCATGGGGCTTTGTTCAGTGAATGCATAGTGTGATCTAATGAATAGACAATAGAAGCAAGAAATATCTACTAGGTAGAGTCCAGCATAACTCAGGGGAGTTATTCTCTCACTTATAGCAGCACTTCTTCTTTTGATCTTAAAGAGCAGGGGAGTTCAGGTCTCTTGTCAACTGGGAGTAATCAAGCAATCAGGAGCTAACTGAGGCTTTCTCTGTGTTGTTTTATTTTTAGGGATAATAGGAGTTTTAATGATGTTATAGTTAATTTACATGTATCAAAAAAAAATTTATTGCCATGCACTATGATGGAGCAATGGAAAGACGTTATAGAAAATTTACTGAAATAAATAAGTTGGCAGCCTATGGAGTCACAATTTTTATTTGTATTATTATTTTATTATTTTTTGCATCAGTTTCCAAGTATGTCATGTGCGTGTTTGGGGAGAGTTTATCTTGGCTTATCAAGTAGCACAAGGAAACTCTGAAGTAAGAAAACATTGTTTACAGCGACAGAATTGTCATATGTGTACATCGTAATCCATGGAACAAAAGTCATAATGAGCCATCTTATTTCTGAAATGCCTTATTCATGTGCTCTTACCATTATTATTGTCTCCTCTTCCTTTAGGGGTACTTGGGCTGTCAGTCAGTGGCAGAAATGATACAGTTTTATCTGGAAGTTGTTTTGCCCAACGTGACCACTGGCAGCGCCATTCAGCGAACTGTAGACTTTCTTGGAGAGAGGCTGCTGGATCTGAGACAGACAATCAAGCGCTGTGTAAGTCGGCCCGTTTCCTTTCCTAGGCCACCTGCCATGCTCCCAATCAAACTGCAGTTTCCTGCCTCTGTGGAGCTGTTCAAAAGGAGTGAAATATGGCATCCAATGGTGCTTAGACCCTAGAAACAAACAGCATGTTCATTATGCAAAATTAGTGCTCTACAAAATGTGACTACATTCTAAAGTGCAATATATTATTTTGAAAGATAAGAGAATAGTTTCCACTTCTATTTGTAAAAAGTGTTGTGGGGACAGAAAATATAAGCCAGAACATGGGTCTCCCGTTGTTTTTTTGATTACAGTTCCCATAATCCCTGAGCACTGGTCCTGCTAGCTAGGGAAGGTGGGAGACTCAAGTTTGGGAACCCAACCCCTGTATTAGAGATTTCAAAAATGTAGGCATTGCCAAGGTGCCTTCACCATTTCTTCAGGTGTCAGAGTCAGTGTTATGTATATTCTGGGCTACAAAAAAGATAAAAATGTCTCCTCCCAAGTAATCACAATTTTGTCCCAAGAAAAGCATAATCCATAATATGTATAAATTATGCATCGTAAGCATACAATGTGCATAACTTTGCTTATTTTGCCAAATTAATTTTGTTACTGCTATTTAAGCAAATGCAAAAAGTCATTCACGGCACGGCAGATACTAGAAATCCAGCACAGCCTGTCCTCTAGATTTAAAGTTTCACTATGCATGACTTACACCATTTCAAACAGATCTTCACAACCTTCAGGTCTAGAAGCTAAATTAAATTCAAGATTCTTTCTGTACTCAATTCTGCACCCAGTAACAATTTCTGCACACAACTGTAGGATGCACGTGGTCTTTGACATAGCTGTATTCATTAAGCACAGTGTTGTAGTTCCTTCAGGAATGAGGTTACCTTCTCTATAATGGTGACCTCATAAACAGATTAATAAAGCACAGAGAGAGAGGATTATTATGTATGGGACTACACAAACTGACCATTTTATCATACAGCCTATGGATAAATATATAAGTTAAGTGCTGATGTCTTCTTTCATAAACCTTACGTAAAATTCTTACCTAATAGCTGCTGCTTTTACAAAGGCACAACTACAGATGACAGAGCTATTCAGTGCCACATCCTAACATTACTTTGCTGTGGTGTCCTCACTGTGTCATCTGGTCACAGTATGACTCAGAAAACAAGCATGCAAGGCCACAAGGAAACCCTCTGTGCTTAGCAGAGTTGCAAGAGGAAACTCTCCTCTCAAAGCTCTTTTCTAGGACTAAGGGGTATTCATGAACTTACTCATCAGAGTTGGGCTGGACCTTTGCCAAGTATAGAGCTGTAGGGAAAGGCATTTGCACTGAAACAAAGCAGAAGTTACCCTCTTCCGTCTCTGATTTTGCGTTCCGTGGTGCTTGGCTTTGGATTGTGGTGCACATCCCCACCAGGCCAAAGATGTATCCAGCTTGTTCCGTGTTGCCTGGATGAGCATCACCAGTGGAACACATCTGTATCCCTTGCATAGACAGCAGCTGATTGCATGGGTGGCTCTTCCTTGCTGAATCAGGCCAATGCGCAGTAGAGCTCTTAGGATTTTCAAGGATAACCAGAAGAAAGCCACTGAATTCACCATTCTTCTGCTTCCTCTTTTCAGCATAGGTTCTTCATCTGTGAAAAGGAGAGCAAAACAATAAGGAACATCAAAGAAACCTATGAAAAGGTAGGTTCCTATATCCCATGGCTAAACACCCTTGTTTAGAGGCTTTGCACAGTACATCAAAGAGCCAAAACAATCAAAATATGCACACGAAAGCTCATACCAAGAACTAACTTAGTTGGTCTTTAAGGTGCTATTGGAAGGAATTTTTTTATTTTGACTATGGCAGACCAACACGGCTACCTATCTGTAACCAAAACAATCAGTGTGTGAGAGTCATGCATCCTCTTGCCACTCTTCTGGATTAATACATACACTGTAGATTGGATCTTTCCAAATAACTCTGTGGCTTGCCTGTTTAAAAACATTTAAAACCTGAGAAGACTAGCACTGTCAAGTGGAAGTTAAGGAGAGGGAGCAAGCTCACTTCATGGCGCAGGGAATGCAACTTTGTACTTGCACCCAGGCTTTTAGGTGTTCTTCTGGGCATGCAATGTACACCTTTGGGCAGGCTACCACTGGCTACAATAAACACACACATAAACCAGTTGTAGGTGGTACTTAATGTTTTATTTTAACACTCAATCAGCGAAGCTGAAAATGCTGTATTCTACTGTCTGGTGTGAGCATTCAGTTTCAAACAACTTTCTTTCATTTTCTGTATCATCCAAGTAATGTCCAAGTGATGCCTATGCTGTGTACTGTTACAAATGAGGACTTGCTTCCTATTACGTTAAGAATGCTGTTAAAAAGTGTCCTGAAGTCCAAGTTGTAGTTTCAAAGCAGCTTCCTTCTGTGACCTACTGGTATATCCTGCACTGATCCAGTAATGTCTGTAAAGAGGAATTGTGTAGGTTGCTTGATTGAGATAGATTCTTCTTACACTAGCAATTTGTGTTCATTGTCCCAAATGATGCACTCAGAAACCTTTAAATAACAGTGATTTTTCATCTATTACTCCATTTGTCCAAGTGGCATGTTTACTTAGTCTTTTGTTTCACTGGAGACCCTCTTTTAAAAATGATTATTCTCCTTTGTTCCCTTCTTCAAGCCAGAATGGAATAAAGACAGGGAATTGAAGGCTAGGCTTCACACAGTGGTGCAGAGCTGTGTTGTCGCAGGGAGGGGCTGGCAGTCTTGCTCTGTCAGCCCATCGCCTTCCCAGTCCTGTTCCCCATGCTTGCCTCTCCTTCTTGGAAAGCATCACTTCAATCCTGGTCAACAGCGTTCAAAATTCTGTCGCATGCCAAATCTCCAGAGTAGAATAAAGATGATGGGAATATGCATGCATATTTATCTTGCAATAACTATTATTCCTTCAGTTTGTAATTAATTATCCCTCCGCTTCCTTTCCAGCTGCAAGGCAAAGGCATCTATAAAGCAATGGGAGAGTTTGACATTTTCATTAACTACATTGAAGAATACCTGGCAATGAAGATGAAAAAATGAAACTGTTTTTTCCACTCAGGACAACTAACTTCTGTAACTGTAACTGGAATATATTTTGCAAAGGTGTTACAAGAAATCAGTATTACACAATACTATATATTTTTAACTTAAACTTATTTATTAACACAGATACCTCAGCTTTTGTCAGTGTTATACATTTTTATAAAGGAAAAGCTATAACGTAATTTATTGACCTGTTTTTGCTTCTCCTTCTCCTTTTTACACAGCGTGTTTTTGTCCTTTTAGTTTTCTCTTAGCTTAGGAATGCTCCAAATTGTAGCATTCAAGGAAATGCTTTTTAGGAAGTGAGAAATTGTGAGAAGTAGATTCAAAATCTTTATTATGTTTGAGTCAGCATTTTGGATTTAAATGTGAGCACCATGATCCAAAGACTTCAAACAGGTTGCTAATTTCAGGAAGGGGACTGTCTGCTGTATGATATTAAGTACATCTGAGCATGTCAGTTTCCATTTCAGGTCAGATGTTAACAACTGATAGTTTGAAAGTACAGCCACCAGGCTGCTAGCTGAAACCCGTCATTGGGAACACATCCCACCAGGGCTTAAATACCCTCACCAGCTCTTGGTCCACATCCAAGCACAATTCAAAGTGTTGGTGCTTACCTTTAATGCAAGGATAGCTAACCTGTAGCTTTCCAGATGTTTTAGACCTACAGCATGCACAGTAGTCAGAGACTGGGATTTGGAAGCATTCGGAAGGGTACAGGTTGGCAGCCCCTATTTGCCCATGCACTGGGACCTAAATTTGGAGTGTCTCTTCAAGGTGCCCGAACATTTGAGGCAAGATGGGTAGCAACTGTAAAGAAAGTTTTCTTGGTTGAGGGCTCCCAAGTTACAGAGTTCTCAGTTCAGGGAGGCTAATTCATTGCCTATACTGGTTTTTTTATACTTCCAGAGATTGGGTGATTTTTTAAAATTATTATCTCAGATTTTTTCATCGCTGATATATTTTCCCCCCTGCTGAATTGCTTTTAATGCTGCCTTTGTTTTGTTTTTAATAATTCATTGTTTTTATTGGACTTTTCACAGTATTTTGATGGCAATGCCCTTTAGAATGTGATATATATTTTTTTTAAAAAAAGGAAGGATAGGGTGCGGAAGTTTGGAAATAAATAAATAGGTCAAACAAAGAAAACATGCACTGAAATATTTTAAAATTTAATATCATTGTTGTTTGCTCGTGCAAAAATAATACCTGTCTTTGCGACGTGACTTCCGGTACATTTTATTGCCTGTGCTAGCAATGCATCAAATCACAATATGCTCGTGCATTTCTGTGGATCTGGGTTACAGTTGCCTTGACAAATGTGAGACTGTTACTGCCATTGATTTTGCATTTGTTTTTTTTAAACAGGAACTGAATGTTTTTCTTCTGCATCAGAATGATTTTTAACCTCAAAGCAGATGATTAAGCATGTTTGCTTTTAGTTATGTAAGCTTATAAGGAAATGTGAAAGCTCTTGTTTACGTCCAACACACTCTGATGTCATTAGGCACCCCATGATGAACAATAAAAATAAAGTAAAACAAAAAACAAAAAATCTCAGCTCCTGACACTTATTCATTCTTAACTTGCTGTTATATGGAAAGGTTAGGAAGAATGAAACTTGGAATAAGAATATGAAAAGGTTGATTTTCCAATCTCATCTTCTGAGTCATTGTTCCTTCTGCTGGGGTTTGCTGGGATGTGATTCACTCAACTGGGCTCTCTGGCTTCTTCCCCTTCTTTTTGCATTGCTATGTTAGCTAAGCCGTCTCCTCCTTGCTGGCTACTCCATCCCACTCAGCACCTTGAGGGTCCTCAGGTTTTTCCAGCTGTAATGTTGCTAACATCACCATGGCTTCCTGCAGTGTTGCAACTGCCACTTATGCGAGAGTTCGGTTCTGGTGGTCCACAGAGAAAGGTGGTCTGACCTTTAAAGCCCTAAACGGCTTCAGCCCTGTATATCTGAAGGAGTGCCTCCACCCCTATCATTAAGCCCGGACACTGAGGTCCAACGCCAAGGGCCTTCTGGCGGTTCCCTCACTGCGAGAGGTGAGGTTACAGGGAACCAGGCAGAGGGCCTTTTCAGTAGCCGTGCAAACCCTGCTGCACACGCTCCCAGCAGGTGTCAAACAGCTAAACAGCTATGTAATTTTAAAAAGACATCTGAAGACAGCCCTGTTCAGAGATTTTAGTGTTTGCTGTTGTGTTGTATTTTTACTATTTTTTTTGTTGGGAGCCACCCAGAGTGGCTGTGGCAACTCAGTCAGATGTGGTTTTTTCCACAAAATTGGTGGCAGTGGAAGAATAAAATAGTGGTGTACAGGTCAATAGTCCGTGAAACGACCGGGGGCTCTGTACAAATGCCACAATGGGGTTTTCAGGAAACAGGTAGCCAGGAAAGCTGTGCAATGCAGACAACTGAAGAGATGGTTTGCAGAATGAAAAGACACACACTAATAACCCGTGGCAACCTTAAAAGTATGGGAAGCACCAAAAACACAGGCAACATATGCAAACAGTATTAGCAAGAAGAGAAGTCTGAATCACAAGGGAATCTCCATGTAAATAGTGGTGGGTTTATCTTTAAAATAAAGCTCTCCACCCAAACTTCCCCAAGTTTGAAAATAAACTACAATGCAGGGAAAGTTATATTCTGTTCTTATGCATGAAGAACAACAGCATCAAAAATAACCCAGAAGAAAGGAAGTATAAAGGTGAGGTATAGGTAACTTACATTATTACTGATAGCGCCTGTTGTGTGTCTGTTTTGGCTATTATTCTGAACCAAGTTTAAAAAACAATATTTCTGGCACCTCTTTATCAGCATACAGAAATAGTGCACAAAGGAAACATTTTAAAATGCATTGCTAACAGTTATACATGTGACTCACAGCACCTACATCAAACTAGAAACAGAGTACTAAGTTTTAACTTCCTTGCCTTGCCTTATCATTTGCTTAAATCTGAAACTTGCTCACATAAGGTTTTCTGTTGCATGTTGTTTTTTATCATCGCATTTTCACATAATTTAAATTTAGTTACAGTGGTACCTCGGGTTACATACACTTCAGGTTACATATGCTTCAGGATACAGACTCTGCTAACCCAGAAATAGTACCTCGGGTTAAGAACTTTGCTTCAGGATGAGAACAGAAATTGCATGGTGGTGGCACGGCAGCAGCAGGAGGCCCCATTAGCTAAAGTGGTGCTTCAGGTTAAGAACAGTTTCAGGTTAAGAACGGACCTCCGGAATGGAGAGGTACCACTGTATTTGGTTTCTCTGCTGCCTAAACTGTCCTTCAGATTTAGTTATAACACTGACAGCATGAGCATATTTTCATTATCAGTACTCTAATCAGCCTTTCAGTTAGTGTTAAGGTGAGTGGAATTTCCTAATTTTTAAAAATGCATTAGCAGCATCCGGGGGGAATTGGCAAAATGACAACTTTTTGTGTCTTGATTTTTTCTTGGAATATGGCAACCCTACATTTTTGTGTCTGGATTTTTTCTTGGAATATGGCAACCCTACATTATTATGTATGAAATGGGGAATGAAATTCTACTTTGTTTGTAATGATCTGTCTGCAAAATGAGTCCTGCTTTTACAGGACAAAATGTATCCATTGTTCCTGCACTTTATGGAGGAGTTCACGTCTGGCTTATGGAAAGGGATTGTCTATGGGTTTATGGCCCACCAATCCTGGCTGCAGGTTTCCTTTTGCTAGGGAAATTGCTGGCTAATTACCCAGGATGGGCAGTCCCCTGTGATCTCTCCTCCAAAAAGGAACTCAAATTTGAGTAATGCTAACCCTGGAGCTCCTCACTAGTTGGGAAGATGGAAGGGAGCATAACAAGAACATTGCATTTATTTTCCAGAGATGATTATGTGATCAAAAACTGGAAATAGGTTCAGAAAATATCCCATAGACACACACATTTGGAAAAACCACAACAACAGGATGAGGAGAAGAATAAAAACCCTACAGATAATCTCCAAGTCCTTGAGACAGATAGCATAGCTGGTGGTAATGTGATGTACTTCCTGTGCCTTTAATACAGAAAGGAGACACAGGCAGAGACCGCAATATGGGGCCCAGAAGAGGGGATCTATCTAAGACAAAAACTACACATAGACAAAATCCAAACTTGCATAATTCTGGAGGCTGTGAATAACCCGTGAGCTAGGGTGATATCCAATGTGAATCACTATTACTTTGTCAGAGTTTAGGTTAGCTCTTTCTGGAAGGGCATCCTGGTGAGAAGGATAAAAGTATAGTAGTGTCAGTATTACTCGAAATAGAAAAAAACATTAATAGATAACACAAACTGTGAATAAAGACAACTGGTGACTAACAGGCATCATGTGGGTGAGTGACCAGCACAAGAACCAGTGGGCTGTTGATGACAAAAGTTGTTGGTGGGCCATCGAAGAGGAATCTTGGGCCTGGGCAGACAGAGATGCTATGCTGATGGTATATATGCTTGAGGTGAGAGGGAAAGAGTGTATTTCGCAAGTTGTACTTGGAAGAAGAAGGGAGAACAAAGATGGAGATCCATCTTGGGCAGGTTGGCTGAAGGCTGGCTGGGAGAGATGCCTTGCACTTCTGGGGGGACAAGCCCTTCTTGAGATGACAATGCTGTAAGATCTCTACTCCCTCCATGCAGACTGAAGGGGTAAATTTGTGAATAAATAATATTTTTTAAAGCTACAACAGTCTCTGCTACATCTTCAATTCTCCAAAGGAGTGCAGACCCTGGATGAGTGTCTGGAACCTCCTGGGAATTTTTCACCACTCGGCAAAGAGTGGTGGTGGAGCCGAACGTTTGTAACAGTAGTTTGTTGGGGGTTGGTGGTGTTCAAGAGCATACCAGAAATTTAGGTTTGTTCAATTAAAGTGGATTAAAATGCTCTGTTACAACAAACCCATTCTCTAAAACAACTTTTTATGGTTGGGAAAGAGGTAAGGAAATGCACTGAAAAGTCTATGGTTATTAATAAGAAGACTTCAGCCTTTGCACAGCAAGGCAATTTACAAACATAATAAAAACAATTAAAATGTTTTTAAAAACAGTACAAAACAGCAATGCAAAATGAATTCCCAAAGCAGAGACCTTTTCATCCAGCTGGAAATGCTTATTGAAATTGAAATGTTTCCAGTTGTTTCCAGAAAGGCCAGATAGTGGGCATTGTGAACAGGAACAGTGTTCCAAGGAACAGGGAAAGCCACACTGAAAAGCCCTGCTCCACGTAGAGCTTCTGATATAACCACCACACACGCAAATCAAGATGAATTCAGGATGAAAGTTCATTGTGGTATGACCACCCCTCAAACAAACCAGAATGAATGCTCATTAAATACCAGACATACTCTAATCTCTGTGCAAGCAGGATAAATGCTCAATAAACAGTTCATCTGGAGGTGTCCTTTGTCTCACTCACTTAACCACAGAAATGCAATTAGGGACAGTATCATCCCCTGTACTGGATATTTTCTTCCTGCTACATCAAGGAACACACGTGTTAATCATCTCTTTGTCACATCCTTGTTGACAAATCCTGGAAATATCTGGGGACCAAAAGACGGAGATGGAGCATAAGAATGTTGTTGGGTAGGTGGCAACTTCTTCAAATGAATATGAAAGATTAAAGGAAAGTCACGTTCACTTGTTTGGGGAGAAAAGGGGGAAGGTGCTGTCCTGATTTCAGTAGCTCTTCCATTTGTGCAATGTTCTAAAAAGAGGAGAGATAGTCCTGTCCTGCCCCACTCTGCTTTCAGGCCAAAAGAGCAAAGAATGGGGGAAGTTGGAGAACTGCCACACCATGGAAAAACATTGCAAGGTTGGCTGCTGCTCTCAGACCTTCTCCTCAGCCTTCTAATCAATCCACAAGTCATGAATGGGAGCTAGGATTAGTTGGCCTACTCCTCCTCTGGGTGAACATGCTCCATCTCTGAAACCACAGCAGCAGAAGACATAGTGTGCTCTTGTGGGCACGCTTTCCCTAGTGTGAATGGTGCTTCCTATCCCTCTACAGCAGACGTGACTAACCTGTGGCCCTCTAGATATTATTGGATCCTAACACCCAAGAACTCTAGCCAGCATGGCCATTAATCAGGATGGATGGGACTTGTAGTCTGGCAACATCTGGAGGTCAAAGATTAGCCACCTCCACCATACAGGAGAGGGCACTTCCAGGCATTCTCTTTTTTTGTGCATTCATGATTATAAGTGTTCTTGTTGCTATCGGGACAGCCATACACAATCACATTTTAAATATTTTTAAAATGGCGTAGACTCTCCTTCATTGGAGGTTTTCAAGCAGAAGCTGAATAGTCAACTGTCATGGGTGCTTTAGTTGTGATTCCTTCATTGAAAGGGGTTGGACTAGATGACCACTGTGGTCCCTTCCAACTCTACAATTCTATTACAGTGGTATCTCAGGTTAAGTACTTAATTCATTCCGGAGGTCTGTTCTTAACCTGAAGCACCACTTTAGCTAATGGGGCCTCCTGCTGCTGCCGCGCCGCCGGAGCATGATTTCTGTTCTCATCCTGAAGCAAAGTTCTTAACCCAAGGTACTATTTCTGGGTTAGCAGAGTCTGTAACCTGAAGCGTATGTAACCTGAAGCATATGTAACCCAAGGTACCACTGTATTCTATTATTCTATGCTGCTTCATTTCCAATCAGTGCATATCCAGTAAGTAACTTTTGAAATCCTGTGACCTTTTCTACCACAAATGTTCTGACTTTGGTTTGGCTTTTGTTGCACGATAGCCCCTCTCAGCAGTGATAGTGTGGTAACGAGGGGAAAGCACTGCAGACTAATCTGAAGCAGAATAAGTCTACCTCTAATGCACTGTTGTGTCAAGCAGATGGTGCAGAATACACATGTGATAAAACACAAGCCTGGAAGCGTCCAAGGAGATGCCTGTGCATGCTCCTCTCTGTATTTCTTGCTCTCTCTCTCTCTTTCTTGCATACACAAACACACACTCACAAAGCAATGAGGCCATAGCTGTCTGCCTGTACGTAATAAATTGAGACACCTGATTTAGACAGGTGGCAACATTTTGCTTTCCATAGCAAATAAACTGTGCAGAATGTGAAGGGAGTGGATTAATGTAGCAACCAGACAGTCTTGAATTTAATTATTGTAATTTGTTATGTCTTTTTATGATGTTCAGAAGAATCTGTGCAAGCAGGTGACCACAGACTATCTTTGATCTATGTTCCAGACATCACAGACCTTTGCAGAAAGTCTGAGGTTTGCATAAAATAGGTCAAATTATGCCATTGTCTTTCATATGGGCTTGACACATGTACTGTTGTAACAAAGGTTGATAGAGGAAGGGGCCTCAGTCCATGACTTCCCTCTGCACATTAATATACTCTTTCTTACCCCTGCCCAGCCTTCAAGTCACTGTCCCAACTAAAATCAATTGCTTATTAAAGTTAAAATTACTCAGGTTACAAACTTTAAATTCTCGGAATGATTGAAGAATCCAGTAACAGTAATACTATCCAAAGAATGAAACAGATGTTGAAATTCACCACCTTTGCACACTTTATTAGTGGGGTGACAGAATGGAAGTCTGCAGGTGCAGCTTCTCAAAACGTGAAATCGCAGTGAAAGCAGGAAAAGCAATAATTGCTCATTTCCTGCAGAAAGCCTCTCTTAGGAAAAAGAAGATTGCATTGCTACCAGTGGATGACATGCTACGATTCTTTTTGTTTCATGAAGAGGAGCAGCACGGGCTCAGGCCATTTTCACACTATCCCACTTGTAGCACAGTAATATAGTTTTTCTCAATTTGGGATTGTTCTCATCCTCAACAGCCTCCATCTAGATTGATTCTAGCTCTTGCCATATATAAGGGTGGGTATGGTTCTGAAATACACATTTCTACGACATGGTCAACGATCATGAACATTTTTTTTTTGTCATCATAGCAACAGAGTGACAGTTAATATATTCTGTGCAGAGTAAAAGAAGAGTAAAAGCCAACGGAGATTTGCTTGGCCCAAACTGGGCAGTTGTCTTTGGTGTACTTTCTCAGTTTTGTAATGATAAAGAAAACCACACCTCTGGACCTTTGATACAGAAGCTTTTTCTCTCCATGAAATATTGCAGCTCTATCCTTAATGCTCAGGAGTATATTACTGTCCTTAGGCATCTTTGTGCACAGTGTCTGCTGGTTATATGGTTGGGATGTGGGCAGTCTTGGGGGCAAGAGGCTATGCATTAATGCAGACACAACAGCAGCAAGTTGGTCACCAGCAGGCTCCCAGAGCTCTTGATCTGTATCATTCAGTTCTGCTGTCCCCATTTCTTAGGGTCAGCCGTTATTACCCGACAGCCATCCTTACTGTCTGTAGCCATTACTGTCCATATTTCACCTGCAGGAATACTGCTTTTACTGCACATTTCATCGTACATGTCACGCTCCTCTCAGTGAGAAAAGCATTCTGCATTTGTCACCAGAGAGGTTGGTGAAAAGACAGAGGTACAAGCAGATGGGAATTCACACACCTTTGAAAAATGCCTCTCTTAATGAACAACTATTGTGATGTTGTATCAGAGCGAAGTAGGAATATGCATGGCTGGGTGGTGTACTCAGGGGAAATCCTGGAGAGAAATTTCCTAAGTTTCCCTTAAGGTGAGGAGTGAGTTCTTTCTCATCTACCTGTGAGGGTCTGGTTAGGGATTAATGTGGCCTGTAGCTATCAGGCTACAAATGAGGGGGGGTGTTGTGTTGTGATCCCAGCTGCTTAAGGCTCTCACTTCAGGAAGGAAGGCCAGTAGGAAGAAGTCATGGTTGCTGGTACGCATCTACTTTCTCTAAAATTATTGGAGGCACAGCAGGTAAGGGAAGGCCGCTGACATTTTGCTAGCAGTTTTCCTGTTGCCTTTATCAGCCACTATGCCTTTTTTTCTTTATTGTATACAGGCCACTGGGGGCCCAGAAGTAGAGGGATGGTTGTTTCATTCTGCTTGTGGGAAGACAGTACGTCTTATATAAGGGAAGTGGTTGTATGGGGGAAATCTGTTCTGGGTG
Source organism: Podarcis vaucheri (assembly GCF_965113315.1). NCBI lineage: Eukaryota > Metazoa > Chordata > Lepidosauria > Squamata > Lacertidae > Podarcis > Podarcis vaucheri. The sequence continues at coordinate 67,216,751 of NC_138764.1, read as the reverse complement.
ACAACTGCAGGGAAGGAAGCTAAGCTTGGTAGCAGCACACCACTAAGTAAAGTTTGTTCCATCTAATGCAGTCCCCATGCATGATTTGTAATCTTGCAAATACTATAGGTGAAATGTGCTGTTTTCACTCTTAAACCAACCAAAGCAAATTAAAGCACAATTTTTTCAGCCAGAAGCTTCTCTGCTCCGCCTTCATCTTTGGGCAGGGAACACATTGTTGCGTCATTAGATAGGGTGAAGGAGCATGACAACAGTCAATGAGGGAATCTGTCCAGACTAACTAGTATGACCAGCATGTAATTATCCTGACACTGAGGTGCAATGATCAGAAAAGTATTTTTGGTTTCTACACAAATTATGTTGTGGTTTCCCCCTCATGCCTTAATAGTCATTTTCTCATAACCAGGATCATCCCCCCTAACCCTTGCTTTCATATAAGTCCTCGACCGTTATCTCCTTATTAGTTATTTAGTGAACTAAAGAAGTAGTTGTTGAGTTGTCAGTATTGTAAAGTAGGGTAGTGGAGCATTTTGAGGGCTTTCGTTTGGTTCCATGAGTCAGATAAATTGTGCTGGCTACTGTGTGGTTCATGAGGTCAGGGCTACACACATATATAGGCAGCTTCTCAGAAACAAAGTTGGCTTCAGTTAAATAATTTTAAAAGAAATGTCTCGACACAAATTGGTTTACCAAAGGGTCATGTGAGTTACTCAGCTATTCACGTGTGAATTAAAGTTAGAACACAGTTTGGGTGAGTGTCCCCCGACCAAAGGATGTCTGAGTGGGAATGCCAGCAATATAGTAACCAGTGGGGGATCTCTGAGGTTTTTTGTTAACAGATATAGTAACTTTTTCAGTCAGCGATAAAAAGAAACTTTACTGATAGGTATCAGCTTTCTCACAATTGGGAAATTGTCTCTAAGCCTTGGTTAACAAAAGGATGCAGTGGGCCTCCCACAGTTACCTCTTCCACTTAGGTGATAAGCACTTTCCCATGTTACCAGTGTACAGTAAGTAGGAAGCCAATGGCTGAGAAACCATTTTACAGCAGCAACTCTCAAACGGGGTACACATCCGCACATGTAAAACACTATGATACAATTTTAACAGGCATGGATCCCTTCCACAGATCCTGGGGACTGTAGTTTGTTAAGAGTGTTGTCAGGAGACCTCTGCTTCTCTCACTGGAGAGCCAGTGTGGTGTAGTGGTTAAGAGCGGTAGTCTCGTAATCTGGTGAACCAGGTTTGCATCTCCGCTCCTCCACATGCAGCTGCTGGGTGACCTTGGGCTAGTCACACTTCTTTCTCTCAGCCCCACTCACCTCACAGAGTGTTTGTTGTGGGGCAGGAAGGGAAAGGAGAATGTTAGCCGCTTTGAGACTCCTTCGGGTAGTGATAAAGTCAGATATCAAATCCAAACTCTTCTTCTTCTTCACAGAGCTGCAATTCCCAGAGCTCCGCAGGAAGATGAAGATATGGTTAAACCACTCTGGTATTTGTAGCACCGTGACAGGAATAAGAGCTCTCAGTACCTTTACCAAACTACAGTTGTCGGGATTCTTTGGGGAAAGCCATGACTATTAAAGTGGTGGAGTGAAGCTTTAAATGTTAAATGGTGTGGATGTGGCCAAAAATAGTGTCAGTGGAGCCACTGTCACAAACTCCCAGAAGCATGTCAAAAGAGATAATCAGTGAGAAACTCAGGGTTCAGTTCATATGGCATCAGAGTCAGCAGAGGCTGTGGTGTCTTTAGGATACATGGCTTTATTTACACATATATACAACCCAAGCATAATATGGAGGGGCTCACAGAATTAACACCCCAAAAGATCTTACTTCTCCCTTGGTCACAGGGCTCATCCACACTTCCTTTTGTGCCATGCTTCGAGGCACAGGTCCATGTTTCCCCCAGGAAAACCTGCCTTTCACCACTGAGCGGAACAAACGACAATTGGGCTTCCAGTGGATTGCTATTTGCTCTGAATCAGTTGTAAAACATGGGTTTTCCAATTATTCTCCACAGTGTCTTCAACTGCTCAAAGGTTTGCTAGATATTCACCAAACATTTGCTTATGGTATCCTTAACTTGCATATTCATATCCGATCGATATTTCCTTTCAGCATTTGATATTTGACAGTGTTTCATACTTGTACAAGCTGACATGGGCAGCTAACATGGACAAGCAGCATGCAATGTTTGTTGACATTAAATTATATTTAGAAGCTTGCCACACTTGTATGTTTTAGCGGACATCAAATATGTAATATTCAAAACTATCAACAGTTTCCAGTAAAGTTACGTTGACTCCATTTTGGGACGGACGGGGTGGAATTCACAATTATAAAAAAATGTACCATATCTTGAATCTGAAATATCCCATCCAAACTTTTAGTGGCAAAACTGGAAGATTTATCAGATTTTTTGAATTTGTTAAAATATTGTGTTGACAGTTTCCTCTGTATTTTATTACTTTATAATATTATGAAGTTTTAATGATGTCATTGTACCTCATCATTATACCTTTCTATGAGTTGGAAGCTTGTAAATAATCTAATAAATAAATAAATAATGCTCCACAATTCACTTGTCCACCTGACTATTTCACCCCACACCTATATTCCTGGGGTAGAATTAAGCGTCACTAAAATACAATTTTCCATCTGTGGCCATTTCTGTTTACCTGGTAGAACAATCACCCCTCTCCTGTCCTGCATTTCCCCAACCATCCAGAGTGAATTTGGGGGGTGGGGGTGGGGGGAAGCAGCAGGGAGAGAAGAGAGAAGCTCTATTAATTAAACAGCAGTTTAATCTGGGCCCTGGGGACTTTCCCCCATATAACTCATCATGTGCTAGATGGAAATCAGAGCACAGAGTGAAGCTGTTACAACAATCATTTTGCCATGCATTCAGAATTTAGAGCAGACCAAGGAACGAGAGCTAAGGTGCAGTATTGTAACGTATGCAAGCTTTTAGTCGCATATCTTTTAACTGTCTCTTTCTGCCAACTTCCGATTAGTAACTCATTATTTGTCTTGGCATATTGGTGCTGGTGAATGTTCCTGGAACAGTGTTGTACTGATGTTGTTAGATAAAGCAGTAAGCGAGTGCCATCGTGTTCACACTGGCTAGCAGAGCAATTTTTAGGCTAGGCCCATTGTGTTTAAACGGCATATTTCCATACACAGGTGGTGACCATTTCATGTAGGGGTTCCGTTCCTGGCCCCCGCGAACATTAGCAGAACATGCATAAGCATGTCCCACCCCCTTATGCCCCTCCCCCTTATGCCCGTGTTACACCCTCTTCTGGGTCCAAAAGGACCTGCGCATTGGCGATCACGTGTCAGCTGGTCACTCCTAAAATGCTCACCACCCGTAACTAATCTAGATTAACATCCAAATAGCTTTGGCAAACACTTCAAAATTAGAAAATCTGTAGTAATTAGTGAGCCCCATTGCCATTATATAAGAGAACAAGGGAGGTGTTCATGATGAGTTCTGGCACCTCCTTTTCTGGAAAAATAGCACTGGTGCTATGTATTAAATCACTTGGTCATCTTTCTCAAAAACTATGCAACGTGATTTACATTAGATAGCATCAGACAAAATTTGACAACCATCTGCCATCACAGCAACAAGCAAAGGTACTGCTTATAGTCAAAACGTGTTTGCAACAATTTTACCTGGAATTGCATCAGCCATATGCAAATAAGAAACTGGTGCAAGTACTGAGAATTTAGAGGATTCTGTTGAAAACTCAAATTGTTAATCTAATAAACATTTATTGATGTACAGTGGTACCTCGCAAGACGAATGCCTCGCAAGACAAAAAACTCGCTAGACGAAAGGGGTTTTGTTTTTTGAGCTGCTTCACAAGACGATTTTCCCTATGGGCTTGCTTCGCAAGACGGAAACGTCTTGCAAGTTTGTTTCCTTTTTCTTAACACTGTTAATACAGTTGCGACTTGACTTCGAGGAGCAACTCATAGAACGCAGTGTGGTAGCTTTTTTTGAGGTTTTTAAAGACTTTGGTGATTTTTGAAGCTTTTCCAAAACTTTCCTGACACCGTGCTTCGCAAGACAAAAAAAACTCGCGGAACGAATTAATTTCGTCTTGCGAGGCACCACTGTACTGTATTTTTCCATGTATAAGGCTAGGTTTTTTAAAAGCAAAAAAAATAGGTTTAAAATTGGGGCTCGTCTTATACATGGGTAGTGCCGAGTGGTGTTTTCTTAATTTGGAGTCCCCCAAAATAGGGGGCGTCTTATACATCTTATACACGGAAAAATACAGTAAATTCTTCCATAAGGCCTCTGGTTATTTTAGGGTGGGGAAAACTGCCGCCACTATACATGTATGATGGGGAAGCATTTGATTTTACTTCCCAATATCACATGCTATTGTGGTTTGGAATTTAAAATATGAGTTGGCCTGAGTGAGTCTATATGACGGTGTTAGTTATATAACACCATAAACAAACAGCATCAGAGAAGACCACAGACTTCTCTCATCAAACTAGCTGGCTACCACTTCTGCCTATCATGGGGAATATTTTTAACTGGGAGAGAATTTAAGCCAAATAAAAATATGCTGATTATGGATGACATGTTTTTTCACATCCTTCTGATTATAAGCCTGAGGGCGATGGCCATCTTACTACTATGTTAGTTTTTGTACACCACGTTGAGGTCTTTTTGCCTAAAAAGCAGGTTATGAGTCTATGGCCATACTACCCTGAACACGCCAGATCTTGTCTGATCTCAGAAGCTAAGCAGGATCAGGCCTGGTTAGTACATGGATGGGGAAAAGCAGGTTATGGATAGGAAGCATAGGAACATAGGAAGCTACATTATTCTGAGCCCAGTCATTGGTCCATCTAGCTCAGCAATGTCGGAACTGACTGGCAATAGTTCTCTAGGGTTTCAGGCAGGGGTCTCTGGGCCTTACCTGAAGATGCCAGGAATTGACCTTCAGGATGCAAAGCAGATGTGGTACCACTGAGCTATGGCTCTTCCCCATGGTTTCAATCAATTATTCTGAAGTGGCATCAGTGAGATTTTTTTCCTGCTCAGGGCGAAGCAGTGGTCTCTGTATGCTACCTTGAGCGCTGGAAAGACAGCTTATAATTTTTAAAACAATAGTTATGGCACGAATGAAGAACTCATTGTGCATTATCAAATAAGTAGGTTTGTTAAGAACTGGAAATCCAGTGATGGAATTATTATTATTTATTAAATTTGTATGCTGCCCTTCATCTGAAGATCACAGGGGCAGGTTACAACATAAAAATACAAAATGAAAATACAAAATACTTGATAAAACAAAAGCCAAGCAAACCAATAACTTCCCCTCCCACAGACACATTTTAAAGCCCTTAAAATGTTAATCAGCCCAATGCCTGGTTGAAGAGTTTTCTCCTGTCACCGATGTGTAATGAAGGCGCCAGGAATGTAGGAAGGAAGGCGAAAGGGTAGAGAAAAGAGGTGTTGGGTTGCACTAATACTCTAGTAGAGGAGTAGCCTCCATTTACTTTTTGTATGTATCCAAACGGCGTTGTTGAAAAACCAGAAGTGTTGATGTCTGCTAAACATGTGCTTGCTGGTTTGGGTATATTTTCATTACTAAATAGAACACAGGGAATGGGAGTAAACCTGCCACCCACTCTCTCCTCCCCACTTTGAGGACTTTATTCCCATGAGACTCACTTTTGCCACTGGAGATAGACTGGGAGTGGGGAATTAAAGTGTGCAGCACAGCGAAGCAAGCAGTAGGGGGGAGTATTTTACTCCTGTCTCCCATCCATTTAGGCTGTGATCCTAACCCCCACTTACACAAGAGTAAGGTCCATTGAATTAATGTCTGCTTCTGAGTATGCATGGTTAGGATTAAAGGTAAAGGTAAAGGGACCCCTGACCATTAGGTCCAGTCGTGACCGACTCTGGGGTTGCAGTGCTCATCTCACTTTATTGGCCAAGGGAGCCGGCGCACAGCTTCTGGGTCATGTGGCCAGCATGACTAAGCCGCTTCTGGCGAACCAGAGCAGCACACGGAAACACCGTTTACCTTCCCACCGGAGTGGTACCTATTTATCTACTTGCACTTTGACGTGCTTTCAAAGTGCTAGGTTGGCAGGAGCAGGGACTGAGTGACAGGAGCTCACCCCGTCGCTCCTGAACCGCCGACCTTACGATCAGCAAGTCCTAGGCACAGAGGTTTTACCCACAGTGCTACCCGCGTCCTATGATTAGGATTATGTTGTGATTAAAAAATATATATAGATCCACAGTCTATTTTTATAGCCAAACAGTGAGTGTGTGTTTAGCAAACATACTTATGTGTCATTTGGTCCTATGCGTTTTAGTTCCAGAATGATTTACTATTTGTTGTGCTATACTATCTAAACTTTGCTGTACTATCTGAACTTTACTTATTATCACTTTGTTTAAAAACGTCTAAACTACCCACCAATCCAAGTACAGTGGTACCTCAGGTTAAGAACTTAATTCGTTCTGGAGGTCTGTTCTTAACCTGAAACTGTTCTTAACCTGAGGTACCACTTTAGCTCATGGGGCCTCCCGCTGCCACCACACGATTTCTGTCCTCATCCTGAAGCAAAGTTCTTAACCCAAGGTACTATTTCTGTGTTAGCGGAGTCTGTAACCTGAATCGTCTGTAACCTGAAGCATCTGTAACCCGGGGTACCACTGTAATCTGATAATACAATAAACCATAAGACATCATAAAATAGTAAAGACTAAAAGGCAGTAGCTAAAAACCCTTTAAAATGGCTGGGCAAACATGTCTTAAACTGGCACTGAAATCATTGGAATGCCAATTCATCTCCTCTAGGGTGGGGATTTCAAAACCAGAGTGCTACCACAGAAAAGGCATCTTTCTGCAAGTATAACTCACTTCAGCAAGTGGCGGCATTCAGAGAAAGACCTCAGTCGGCAATCCTAATAATCATAACACTACGTTAAGTTGCCTCTAAAGTATCTGTCTTTTTAGGGAGGAAAATGGTGATGATGTAAAACAAACCAGCCCTGAACATAGTTATTTATAGACATATGTACCATCTGATAAAACTCATTATCAGTGTTCTAATAAATATTCCTTCCTCCCCACCTACAGAAGGTGGTTGTGTCCGTAATCGTTGTCATTAGGTGAAAATAAAGCATCATCTTTGCTCAACTTGTTCCAAACACAGTCATAAAATGATATATTTATCTCACAGCTAGCCGTGACTTCCAGTTATACTTATGATGCAGCAAAATGGCATCACACCTTCAATTTATCTTGGAACATGTTGTTTTGAAATTACCTCCGTTTTTCAGTAGAAATTCTAAACCAGCACCTTCTTATAAAGTGAATTAAAGGTCAACATGAACCCAATAACTTAACAAAGGTAATTAACACACTGTAACATCTAACAAGCATTTGTAAACACTGTTTATAAACACAGTTTTATACCATTTCCTGTTCTGAGGTCAGTTCTGCGCAAATTGCATGCAGACAGGGGCTTGGATGCAAAATGCCCCACGTGCCAGTGGACTGCAAATCCATCCAGTGAGGCTGCTTATTTTCCATCCCAGCCTGCATACACTTTTGCAGCTCCAGCCCTTTTCATACCGAGGCAGTGTTAAAGCTGGTGTCGATGTTTTGCCATACTTTAATAAGATCCCTGCTTGCAATTCAAAATTCTTAATTCTGACAAGCAACCAATTAGATAGCTTACCTTAAACCTGGGGTGCAGAACCTTTTTGGCCAGATGGGCTAGCTCTTTATCTGCCCCCTCCAGACAGGCAGAGTTTGACAGGTGGCTAGGGCCACCCACCTCTCCCTCATCTGATGTCATGATGATATTAGGTGATTGATAGGTGGGTGGTTTCAACCGCTTGCCAAAGTTGGCCTGTGGTTTGGGGGAAAGGGTCTGCTTCATCTACACATTCCCCACAGAATGCACTGGCAAAGCAGAATGGCTAGGACCATTTGCTTGAGAACTTTGAATCTCATTCAGCTGGACTCTGAACCTCCTGAACAAGTTCACTTCTACATTCAAATTCTCACCACCTCCCACTCATTGACAAAACAGTTCCTTTGAACTGTGATGCCTTCACAGAAATGAGTGCCATTTCATATTTGTTTTACTCTCAACTAGGAGCAAAGTGTGAGAAAAAGGGTGTGTTGCTACTTCCATCCACAGAGTTGCAACCCCAAGGATGCCACCATTCTAACTCATGAGACCAAATTCAACTAGATAGTTGCACTAGCGGGATCTAGCACTATGACTTCCAGTAGCACAGTGGGGTTTCCTCCTCTCCTCCCCCTGGGACCCTTGCTATGGCAAAAATGTGCCCATAGAAACATTTGACTATTTTCTGATTTGGTACCTGTTTTCTTACAAGCCGCTTTCAACATGAAAGCTATTATGCGGGGAGCGGGTACAGCCACTGACTGACTTAGTCAAGGAGGCCAAGAAACACAACTCTTTTTATGCCAACTTGGCACTCTTCAATAGAATTCACTTAGAAACAGATTTCTACAAGATTACCCACAACTCAGGCGTGGTATAGCTAGCTAAATAAATGACTGTAACTCGAATTCTTGGATGAACTGCATGCAGTCTTCTTTGCATGAGTTGAAATGCAGTAAGGCCTTAACAGTTGTGGCTACTCTGGTGGAAATGAGCAAAAGTGTGATTTTTTGTTTTGTTTGCTTCATTCTTATGCTCTTGTTATAATCTGTTGTGTTGCTAAAATACCTCTGTAATAATATATATACAGTGGTACCTTGGGTTAAATACTTAATTTGTTCCAGAGGTCCGTTCTTAACCTGAAACTGTTCTTAACCTGAAGCACCACTTTAGCTAATGGGGCCTCCCGCTGCTGCTGCTGGAGCACGATTTCTGTTCTCATCCTGAAGCAAAGTTCTTAACCCGAGGTACTATTTCTGGGTTAACGGAGGCTGTAACCTGAAGCGCATGTAACCCAAGGTATCACTGTACTGAGAAAAGGCAATGAAAGTGTTGAAAAAAATAAGTGGAGTTTACCAGCTCAAAAAGAATGTATAAATTGGCCTCTAAGGGAATGAAGGTCCAAGCAACAAAAAAATAGGCTGATATATGGTGCATCAAGTGCCATTAAATAAATTTATATTGATGCAATATACTTCAGCATCTCCAAATATATATATATATACACCCCGACTCTTACACGGGAAGACACCCGAAGACACCAAAACCTGCATATATATATATATATATATATATATATATATATATATATATATATGCAGGTTTTGGTGTCTTCGGGTGTCTTCCCGTGTAAGAGTCGGGGTGTCTGTGCGACGTTTCGACGAGGTCTCACTCGTCATCTTCAGGCTGGTGCTTTCGGCTTCTTGTTACTGGAACAGAGCAGAATCTGGTGTTTGAGTTCCTATAAATACTGTTGAGGGGTGTGGTGTATAGCCTCCAACGTTCTGGGCAGAGAGGAAGTTCCTAGATTAGTGTGCCTTTTCTTCTTTTGTTCCTTAATTACTTGAGGGATATCTTGAGTGATTTCATGAGTGATATTCTGAATACCACTGGGTGGGTCATTAAGTGTAGATTAGTTGCTAAAGCTTTCGTGTCTTGACCTCTTGAGCTTGTGAAGAGTTTTTCTGAGAAGATGGCTGTGCTGCATTTAGTTGTGCTCTGGCTTGGCTTCGTGTATAGGGGCGAGCTGTGGTTTTGTGCCTTGTGCCAGCCAGATCTGTGTAGGGATTGCAGGGGGGTGCAGCATCCGGAGGTGCCACTATAGTTTGGCTACTGGATGGAGTCTGTAATATGTCTGTGGAGAGGGTCTGGGTTTGGGTCTGGTGTGGTTGATTGGTGACGGCGTTCTGTGTGCCTCTGGTTCTGGTGTCGGTTTTTGTGGGGAGGGCTAATTTCCAGATGTCTGGCAGGCGGGACGTGTCGTCACGCTTGTTCATGTTGTGAGGGTGTTTCTCTATCTCGATGGCTTCCATGATTATTCTCTTGTGGTGATGTTCCATGTTAAAGAGCAATTTGGAATCTGCAAAATTAATTTCGTGTCCTGTTTCTTTCATGTGTTGGAAAAGAGAGGAAGTTTTTTCTTCTTTTTTGACGGCATTCTTGTGTTCTGCGATACGTGCATTTATTCGTCTGTTTGTTTGTCCAATGTACGTGGCTGGGCAGACTTTGCAGGGTATTTCATAGACCCCTTGGTTTTCCAGCTGGATTTTGTCTTTTGGGTTTCTGAGGATATTGGCTATTTTTTGGTTGGTGCAGAAGGCTGTTTTGATATTGTGTTTATGGAGGATTTTGCTGATTTTGTCTGTAGTGCCCTTGATATAAGGAAGGAGGGCCATGCCATTGTTTTCTTCTGTGTCTTGGTTTTTGGGGGGTGTTTCTTTTTGGATTAGCTTCGTAACCCTGTTTTTCTGGTATCCATTGGCGATTAACACATTTGAGAGATTCTGTAACTCAGTTGTCAAGTGGTCTTTGTCAGCCAGGCGTTTGGTTCTGGAGATGAGAGTCTTGGCTACGGAGTTTATTTGTGCAGGGTGGTGGTGTGATTGTGCATGTAAGTAGCGGTTGGTGTGTGTTTTTTTCCGGTAGATAGTGTGTCCTAGGGAGCCATCAGGTTTTTTGTAGATTAGGACGTCAAGAAAGGGGAGTTGGTTGTTGTCTTCTATTTCCATAGTGAATTGTATTTTGGGGTGTAGGCTGTTGAGATGTGTGAGGAAGCTATCTAGTTTTTCTTTCCCGTGTGGCCAAATTACAAAGGTGTCGTCAACATATCTGAGCCAAAGTTTGGGTTTATGTTCTGACTTGTCTAAAGCATTGGTTTCAAAGTGTTCCATGTACAAATTTGCGATGACCGGTGAGAGGGGTGATCCCATAGGTGCTCCTTCTATCTGTTTGTATCTTTGTCCATTGTGGATGAAGTACGTGTTGGTTAGGCAGTGGTTGGTCAGGTCCAGGATGTATTTGGGGGGGTTGTATTTGTTTTGAATGGCTGTCAAGGCTTCATTAATGGGCACTTGAGTGAAGAGAGATACAACATCGAAGCTCACAAGTAGGTCATCGGGATGTAGGTATTGCTTCTTTATTGTTTCTATGAACTGGAAGGAGTTAGTAACGTGTGAAGCGATGGATTCTGCATAGGGCTGAAGTTGCTTAGCGAGAAATTTAGCGAGATTTTGTAGAGGTGAGCCTATGGAGCTGACTATTGGTCTGAGTGGTGTTCCTTCTTTGTGTATCTTGGGGAGACCGTAGAGTTTGGGGCATTTGGTATTCAGAATATCACTCATGAAATCACTCAAGATATCCCTCAAGTAATTAAGGAACAAAAGAAGAAAAGGCACACTAATCTAGGAACTTCCTCTCTGCCCAGAACGTTGGAGGCTATACACCACACCCCTCAACAGTATTTATAGGAACTCAAACACCAGATTCTGCTCTGTTCCAGTAACAAGAAGCCGAAAGCACCAGCCTGAAGATGACGAGTGAGACCTCGTCGAAACGTCGCACAGACACCCCGACTCTTACACGGGAAGACACCCGAAGACACCAAAACCTGCATTCCTGTACCCGTGAAAATCTACGAAAGCATATATATATATATATATATATATATATATATATATATATATATTAAAAAAGCAAAGCAACAGAGCTGCTGGAAGGTACAAATCTGCCTATACAATTAACTATAATGCTGAGTTTTCAACAGCAAGAAAGAGGTTTCTCTGGTTTCCTTCTGTGTCACGTTGAGGTAGTTGAGCTGTTTCATTCCTCTGCTCAACTCATGGCTTCCAACTCTACAATTCGCCCTCAATGACAAATGCTGATTTCAGTGCTGTTTGCTCAGTAAAAGATACTGGCAAGCCACAGTCTTTTCCAATGGCAGCCATACACGAGCTTTCACAACATTTTGTGTGTATACCGATAAGTGTTGCAAAGGCCAAATTACAATGCATGCGCTGGAGAAAGCCTAAATTTGTCTGGTACCTTTGCCCTTCTATTTGTGTGCTCGCATGTTAAAATCTCTTGGCCAGATTTTAAAAGCTGCACGTGACATCGGCCTTACTGAAGCAGTGTCACAAAATCCAGGAAGCACTCTCTTCGAAACCCAGAATGCTAACTTAAAGCCAGTTTAAGGGCAATGGATGCACCAGAGCTAGACAACTGGCTCTGTCTAGTAGAGGCTTCCTGTCAATACAAAGCAGATCCAAACCATACATTTAAAATACAGAACTTCCCCCAAAGAATCCTGGGAACTGTAGTTCCCCCTCACAAAGCTACAAATCCCAGCACCCTTAACAAAATAGTTTCTATAATTTTTTTTTGGGGGGGGTGGGAGTGTCCCACTTCTGACACCAGTCCAATCTCTAGTGTGAGATTCCAGAGGTTCCGGGTGCTTACACTGGGGTATGTATTTCCTTTTGGAAATGAGGCACAGCAGAGACTCTACAATACAGTTTAGGTAAAGGTAAAAGGACCCCTTGACCATTAGGTCCAGTTGTAACGGACTCTGGGGTTGCGGGCACTCATCTTGCTTTATTGGCTGAGGGAGCCGGCGTACAGCTTCCGGGTCATGTGGCCAGCATGACTAAGCCACTTCTGGTGAACCAGAGCAGGACACAGAAACGCCGTTTACCTTCCCGCTGGAGTATTTATCTACTTGCACTTTGAAGTGCTTTTGAACTGCTAGGTTGGCAGAAGCTGGGACCGAGCAACAGGAGCTCACCCCGTCGCAGGGATTCAAACCGCTGACCTTCTGATCAGCAAGTCCTAGGCTCTGTGATTTAACCCACAGTGCCCCCCCGTCCCAATATACAGTTTATTTACACATATATACAGCCTGAGCCTACAATGGAGGGGCAGACTGAAGTTAGTGGCACATTGTTCCACCACTAGGTCTGCCTGGGAATTAAGATCAATATCAGAGGCCTTGCTCTCTCAATGCCATCTCAGGAGATTCTCATTGGCAGCATCGTATACTCTCCCCAACTGAATATTGCAGTAGATATCTGAAATAGACATTATTGAAGTGTCATATATACGAGGCCCGATTCTTTTCATGTGGCTCTTCCATGCCAATATTCTCCAAGTAGCCACTGCTGGTATATGTCTGAAACTCCCTGCTTGCAAGCCGTCTTTAGCACAATCCACAACTCATTGTATGTGAAAAGCTGATCTGTATTAAAATCATAACTGCTAGAAAACTCTTTGATCACACTTCTGTGCTACAGATATAGCCAGCCCTTTCTGAGCCAAAGCCTGCTCTGGCTTCCCCCACCCCCCACCATGGATCACACAAACACAAGCTCTGATGTATTGGGCGTCTTTAATCCAAAATGGGAAAAAAGCAGAGCAAATAGTTTTTTTTCCAGCAATGAGACACCACCAACAACAAAAATTAAAACTTTTTTTTTTACAAATTAAAATTTCATACAGTGTCTAAAATTCCACCTAAAAGCTAAACCTTTCTTTAAAAAAAAAAGGAAAAGTGTGTGTTTTTAAAACACTAGTATGCCAGTGAAACAAACGTGGCAAAAGATATTCATTCATGGACTAAAGATATACAGAAAGAGGCAGAAAAAGGGATTGACCACCAGCATAATGAGGCAAAAGTTTATGTGAAGGAATACTTTCCTGCTTTTCTTCCCTAACGTACAGGTAGAGTAAGACTCAAGAGAGCTTGACTTTAGACAAATGTGCCCAAGTCTGCAGCACATGTCAATTCCCTCCTTCAAACTTGAGCTGAGACTTTTTGGTTTTCTAGGCAGAATTCCCATCATCATATTCCCATATTAACATTTGTGCCATCTGGCTATTCAACACCCAAAGATGCTAAGGAATCCATCTAAAAAAGACTCATTTTTATGGTACTGTTTCTGTTTTTTCTTCACATATCAGAGTGGGCATGTGGCAGGTTCTGTCCCAATGAGATGCAAGTCTCAGATTTGAGCCTTTTGCTATGTGCTCCAAATAGTTGCAGTTTCCTGGTAAAGTAAAAGATCAGGATGGTTGTGAACAGCAACACAGAACAAGAGCCACAACAAAACAGCTGGGGTGGAGGATATGAGCCTGCCACCTTGCAGCATGAGATCTTTAGAACTGCATCAAGGTCTTAAGTTTTAACACTGCACAAGATGGTGGTGGAAACTGGGCAACAGGACATATTCTGATGTAGTGCTCCAGGAAGGCTGCATCAGTTATTGAAACAGATCAATCATGAACTTCTCCACTCAACAAACACCTACTTTCCATCCCTCCCACCCACCCAAATAACCCTGAGATCATAACTGAATTCTGGGTGCTTCATGGACCCTCCCCACACACTACCCCTCAAAAATTCAAGGTAGAATACAGAAGGGGGTGGGCCTTCCTGCCTATACTTACAATATCCATCCTATCACATTATTACATACGATCCACAAACACACAAGTGAGAGGAAGTCAATCCTGTGATTGCACAGTTAGAGGCAGAAGGCTTTCAGTTTAAGGAGCCCTATTGTACTTGGGACAATAACTTCCCAAACTGAATTTAAGGTCCATCAGCCAAGGAACAGTTCTTGATGTTAAATGAAGACCACAGTATCATCAGTGCCTTCGTTTTCAGGTGGAATTCTTCAACAGCCCTGGCCTTTTGTTGTTGTTGTCGACACAAACTGAAAGCCTTTAACTCTAAAACAACAACCGCTGTACTCAGCACAGGACTCCTATCTTGATTTCAGCTCTACAGTAGTTTTAAAAATATAGATTATATATATTTTATTTATATTATTAACCTTTAAATGGTGATCACAGGAATTTCAGTGTCTCTGAAGGAGGAAAAAACCAAGGGGGGATGTTACTAAACAAACAAACAAAATCTGATTACCAGAAATATTTCCCTACAGGACCAGGGGCTGGGAAATAACATAAAAGTATGTTTTGTACATAGAGCAGCTGTCTCCTGCTGGACCTCAGAAAGGTCAGAACCATGAGAGGCAGCTAAAAAAAAATAACTAGTCTGGTATAAAGATCTGAATTCCATGTGTTTGATATGACAGTCTTTATCTCCAATTTGTTTTTAAAAATATATAGATATAGTTATTGCTTTCACAACCACCAGGTTTGGCTCTACTGAATCCTCAGTGGGGGAGTGCTGTAGGTTCAGCGGGGTTTGCTTTCTTCCGCCTCTTCATAAGCAACGGGTTGGATGAATCTTCGATTTTCTTAATCTTGATTTGTTCATAATCCACTCTCATGGTGGCCAAGGCACTTGTCATCTCCTCCTACAAATGTGAGGTAGAGGAAACAAATTAACATCTGGCTAGCCAAATTATTCTAGCTTCAGGCATTACTGTCATCCAGAGGAAAGATCCTATTTGTAACTTAACAGTGAGCACAAAAGACTACTTCCAAGTTCAGACTGTGGTAGAGTGAGGAGGGCCTTTAAGCCTGAATATCTGGCATTACCTACTACAGTGGAACTTCAGTTTTCAAATGTAATCCAGTGCAGAAGACCGTCCAACTTCCGAAATGTTTGAAAACCAAGGATCAATGGGCAGTTGGCAAAATCCATTGGGAAAAAAAGGAAAAACATGCAGCGAAAGCTTCCGGGTTTTTGGCATTCGGGTTCTGAATCGTTTGGCTTCCGAAATGCTCAAAAACCGAGGTTCCACTGTACAGGCTAGGAGTGGCTTGCAGCACTGATGGACAGGCTCACAATCACTTACACCTGGAGTTGCGTAACCTTCATCCATGCTGCTTAGCAGTGTGTGAGATGAAACTTGCAGACAACTTACCTTAACGTCCTCCCAAAGATCTTTCTCTTCTTTCAAAACTCTGCTAGTGTGCAGCGGGGTTTGTGGCACTTGCATTGATTGCTGCAGAGGGAAGACGAATGGAGCTTTAGTCTAGGGGTTGGGGAGCCTCCGGCCTGGGAAACTCTCTTTCCAGTCCTTGGGACTTGCCAAGACTTCTTCTGTCCTTCTTTGACTGGCTGGGTGGTGATCATGCCCCTTGCCTGATCGGATGTAGCGGTGTGTGTACTGTAGAAGCCTCTGACTTCTGCATGGCTGGAATACAGCCTCCACCCAGTGCTCTGCCCACTTTCCCCTCTGGCCCCATCCACTTTTGCCTCTCTTCTCTCTCCCCTGCCCCCTTACTGGCATGCAGCTGCAGGAGTTTTCTCACAATAGAACTGGCGACTGAGCTGAAAAATGTTTCCCCTCTATCTATAAAGCTACCTCAGACTCCCTGCACTCATGTTTCTCAGCCTAGGCTTCTGCGCCAGTTTTTCTTCCTGAGAAATGACAGGTGGATTCTTACCATGATCCAAGGGTGATTCATGAACTCCATTATAGTCATTCGCTGGGTTGGATCCGTCTTCAGCAAATTCCGGATCAGCTGCTTAACTGAAGGTGGAGAAAAGGAAACAGCATTAACAACAACACACACTGTGTCTCACCACCTCATTCCAAAGCTCTCTTCAGATGTTGCAGAAATTCTGAAGCTTGCACAGCAAAAGGAGAGACAATGTACACAAAGGGATGGGTCTATTTTAAGGAGAACATGCTTTGACTCATATAAAAACCTGAAGAGACTTCTCCTGAGCAAATACGTTGCTTGTGGAGATAACACATGAAAAGTACTCTGAGGACTCTTAATACTAATTAATTTTAGTACATATGATGAGTAATGTACTTGAAAGAATTGTCATGCATGACATTGTGGGGCCTGGCCTTTTTTTGGGGGGGTGCAGTGTTTATTTTTATTCATTTTCTCACTCTCCATGTTGCAACCTTTTTATATCATGCATGCACAAGATAACAAAGGCAGTGGGGAGAGTCAATCTGGCCATGGGCTGTTAGGGTGTGGAGGTCCAGGGGGAACCCTCACCTTGCCAAAGCCTCCAAACACAGGAGCAGAATCCCGTAGGGGAAGGAAGGAAAAGGAAGAAGAGAAAGGCAGGGCAAAGGAAAAGCAGAAGCTGTTACGTACTGAAGTTCTCACCCTGGGCCAGCAGGGGGATACTCTAGATAGTTATGCAAATAAGGGATCGAAAGGGACATTCAGTGATTGGATAGTTTTAGAAAATTGTTACAGTTACGTTGTACTGGAGCTCTATATAAGCAGGCTGACTGAACCCTTCAGTTCAGTTCTGTTCTGGCCTTTGAATAAACAAGAGCTGTTTGAAGAATCGCTGTGTTGTCTGATATGTTCACCCACAACTTAACAGAAGCCATAATATGGGGGCAGCAGGCACTTTTTCTTCCCTGGCAGCAAAACACTCCAGCTATGGTGGCCCAGAAGAATTGCTCTGAACCAGAGCAAGACCTCCTCTTGAGCCATAGCTTAGTCGTGAGTAAAAAGGCCACTCATGAAAGGCAAGAGAGCCAAGGAATGAATGAGGTTAGTGCAGGGGTGGGTAATGTTGGGGGTTGTATTCCAACAACATCTGGAAGGCCACAGCTTAGCCAACCCTAGACCAGAGAATCACATTTTTCCAGGTTCTGAAATCCCATTTTCCCTTTCAGAGGAGAATAGCAGCTTCTGTTCACAAACATTTACCTTCCTCAGATACTTCTGACCACTCTGGGTTGGGAAATTCGTACTGACCCATCCGGATCCGTTTCTTCATGCCCGGAGAAATGGCCAGACCATGGTTGGAATAGAAAGGGGGGTACCCACACAACCTGGGCAAAAGAGAAAAATAGAGAAATGACATGTAGAAGAGAAGTCCATTTTGAATGCCTAACTGATCTAATGTGCTTCCCCCCCAAAAAGGTATCATTTTTATTGTTTGTACTATAAAAGGCTGTCAGGTAAGAGAGTCCACTACAGCAGTGGAGAACCTCTAGCCTAAGGCTCTAAGTTAGGTTTACTAGGCCTCTCTCTGCCTTAGGCCTGTGAGGCCATTTTTGGCAAACCACGCCTATCTGTCAGTCACTTGGCATCTGTTATCTCCAATCTAAACAATACAGTGCTAAGATGAGAGATAACTCTGTGCTCACTCTCTGAACAGGAAGTTGTCAAAGGGCTGGCAGCATTTTCCTGATCTTCTTCAGGATGTTAGTGCTGTGAGACCACAGTCCTAACGTTAGAGAGAGCACCCTGCTCCCGCTGTTTACTATCAAAGAGCAAACAGAGACTTATCTCTGATCTTTATGCTTATTGGACCTGGGGAATCATCTCTGTAGTTCCACTATACTTCCAGGCACAGTGCAACACTGGGAAACTAGCCCTGACCCACAGCTCATATTGGAGAGAAAGGCTGAGGTCCCTCTTGTTACACTTGTTGACAGAAAGCAATGGAGCACTCCCCATGGCAAACATGGAAAGCTGAATTGTGAACTTTTGTGAACCTGGGTGATGAAGGGCCCTGGGGAGACAGGTTAAGGGCACAGCTGTGCTATACAGGGAGCAGCAAGAAAGCACTAGCATCAGTGGGATAAGGAAACATGTTGTCTTGTACACATTTGTTTAGCATGTTTCCTGCCCTTCTCTTCAGCACAAATGCGCTCCAAGCAGCAATCTAACTAAAAGGACATTAGGAAAAACAGGTTCCAAGGTACTTTAAATGTTAAAACCACTTTGAGGTGTGGCATGCTGGAAACCACCTGCCTAAATCAGGGGTGCCCAAACTTTTTTCAAAGAGGGTCAGATTTGATGAAGTGAACATGCGTGAAGGCCGCCCAAAGTTGTTGAGGTTTTTTTTTTAGGATTGAAATTGCTGAGCTTTATTAGGATTTTTACTCCAGGACATATGCTGCCGCCACGGGGGCCAGATTAAATCGACCGACAGACCAGATTAGGCCACCGAAACGGACTCTGGATATGCCTGGCCTAAATCCTATGAGCCATTGTCTCAGTGCATTAGTAGCTCATCAACTGGGAAAAACATTTTAGCAATGACTCAGCATATAAAACAAGCAGCGCTCCAAGTACAGCATAATCATATCACATGTGCATGTTTCTTGCATGAATTCAGTTGCAAAAGCTTGGCTCCAGCAGCAACAGCCTTCCTAGCACAGTTGCAGGAAAGACTAAGGCAGAAGGGAGGAGGGAGGCAGACAGAGAGAGATGCAGACAGAAGAAAATGGGTGGAATGGAACTGCAGCTTCTGCCTGCCTCTCTCCTACTTTCTGCAGGCATGAGAACTGGATTTCTTCTTCCTCTGCCTCCACTGCTTTGCCGCTCGCCTTGCAGTCAAGGGAGGCAGGGTATCTTTTTCCTCTGGCAGCGGCCTTGGAAAACATTCCCAATTTCATCTTCCCCACAATCAATGCACCCAATTTTATTTCTACCGCCCAGGGCTTGTTCCTAAAGTGTGTTGAATCAGCCAGCATAATCTGTGCTTTTTTCCTTGATATCAACAAAGGATCTTCCTCAATGACTCAATAAACAGAACATGCCAGAAGCACAGCCCTTCCCACTTAACTGGCTCAAGAATATCCCTAACTTTGAAACTTTATGGAATCCTGCCAGGAGCAAGAACACACAGAGGAGAATATACAAAGCAACTAACTGTGCCGTGCAGTTAGACTTACAAAATATACATGATGACACCAAGGGACCACATATCGCAGGACTTATCATATTTCTCTGGGCCTAGTACTTCTGGAGCTAAGGGAGATGAAAACAAAATGCAAAGTCAACTTTGTCACACATGCTATCAGTACAACTTTGTCACATGCTATCAGTACAATTTTCAGACATTTACACTTCAAGAGGACAGGCTGTCCCCCTCTCTGTGGAGCTTATTACCCTTGGAACTATGCCTGGAGTACACTTGCAAAATAATATGCTGTTTGGATACAGTTTACCTGGCACTTGATATTAGTTCTCAGTTCATGGGAAAACCTCTGACACCAAGGCTGTTTGCCATAGAACATTTATAAAACTGCCAGCGAAGGACATTAAAGGGTCCCAGAAAAGTACTGTATTGGCCCAAATATAAGCTGCACATTTAAAATTGGAGGGAGGAGGGAAAAAGAAAAAATACCCGAATATAAGCGGCTCCCTTCCTCGCTGCTCCTGGCTGCATACTGGGGGGGGGGGCGCTGCGTTTCTGGCGGTCTTTCCCCTTCCTCGCTCTCTCCCTTCCTGGCCTTGGGGGAGAGGACGGGGGACTACATGCGGGGCGGGCACCACTTTGCCACGCTCCTGCTGCTGTTTGCCTCACACTCCTGGCTGCATACTGTAAGGTCGCGAATATAAGCCGCACTTTAACTTTTCAAGGTCGGAATTTGGGGGGAAAGTGAGACTTATATTCAGGCCAATACGGTGTTTAAAAGTGACCAGAGGTCTTAGCCTTTGAAACGGAATGATGCATTGTTTTCTCTCTTCCATTTAAAAATGGACCAGAACTAAATCCCCAAACTAATAATAATAATAATAATAATAATAATAATAATAATAATAATTTCCCAACTTTTTCCCAGGCCAGAAATAGAATGTTATAGAATGAGGGGGATCACCTGCACAACCTCAATCTGGTCGCCACATGATAGTGACACCTGTGTTGGCTGCTTTTCTTAAAGGTTTCACCCTGTGCCAATCCCTTTTCTTTCCAGAATACTAAGTAGGCAGCACAAGCAATCTATTGGAAGCGCAGAGACCAGCTTTTGAAGCATGCTCACCTGTTTGCCCAATCAGCTGCAGACCAGTGCTGAGGTTTTAAGCTTGAGAGATATGCCATTTAGTTTAAATGATGTAGCTTAAAAATCTTGAAAACCCATCCCTGCTCTTATTACAAAACGCAACAGCAGTGTACATGTGCCCTGAAGCTCACCATCACTATTTCTATGAAAAAGAGAGGTGTTGGAGGTTGCAATTCTTATGTCTCGGAAGCGGGTGATGCTCTCCAATGGTTTACTTACCCACATAGTATGGTGTGTAGCATGGTGTAGCTAGGGAGTTATGTGTGGTGGTTTCTTTAGCAAATCCAAAGTCGGTGAGTTTTAATACAGCGTTGGGCCTTTTTGAGGTGTATAGGAGGTTTTCTGGCTGCAAGACATAATAAGCAAAACCAGCTTAAGAGAAAACTATATTTTGCACCACCTTGCAGACCCTAGGCTGGGCACATGGTAAGAACTAATGATCAGGAGTCCATTAACCTTTGCTTATTGATTTATACCATTTCTTCATGCATCTGCAGTAAAAATTACTCCCAAGGAAGCCTGACAGTCATTTCAAAGACATTTAATAGAAAAGTGAAGCACACCTATGAATAAACAATTAATAAAAACCAGGAACAGACTAAAACACAACAGCATTAACAGGGGCAAGTGAAAACAATCAAAATGAATATTTTTTAAGACCTGGGGGAATGAAAGCCATCTTTGCCTGGTGCTAGAAAGGCATGATAGTGACAGATAAGCATCCCCAACTGAAAAGGCCCTCTCAATAGCTGCAATTATGCAGATGCCATTACACATCTGTGTACATTAGGTATATGATCCAGATTATATTGACAATTCCCTATAATGCTTATGCTACTGAGTTTATTTGCAGTCCTCAAGACATGATGCGTTTTATATTTGCAAGGTCAAAGCTTCAGAGAGTCTTTTACAGCAGACACTAGGACATTAGAGGAATTTATAGAGGGACAGAGGATTAAACACATATTTACAGGGGAAATGGTGGTATAGCCAATTTACCCTCCAAAATTAAATAAATACCTGAAGTAAACATAGTCTCTGAACTCTTTATAAGTGTTGGCCGCAAGGCTCTTGACCAGTTTATTGAAATGCAACGTTCCCTAGCCCATTTGTTCAGCGAATGAAATGT
This sequence comes from Podarcis vaucheri, assembly GCF_965113315.1. NCBI lineage: Eukaryota > Metazoa > Chordata > Lepidosauria > Squamata > Lacertidae > Podarcis > Podarcis vaucheri. Next base: position 67,194,962 of record NC_138764.1, on the reverse strand, counting down.
TATGTAATATTTATTAGCACAAAGCTTAAGGTTGTGAACTTTTGGTGGGCAGGAGTTCAGCCACGAAGGGAGTAGGCAGCATTACAGAGAGTTTTTGATTTTGACACCTAATCATGTTTTCGTGTTAAATGGATGAGCCTCATTGAAAAACCGCTACACATACCTGTTGAAGTCCTAAAGCTGCTTCCCTGTGGCTCATTCAGGCTCAGCCACAGACTGCTAAACTATGGTTTTGCCTTAGGTGGGAACATGGTCGGTATGTAAAAATCTTTGGGTCTATGCAAGTGGCATGTTAATGGAGTGTGTGTGTGTATTTGAATTTGAATTTGAGTATTGCAAATCTCTCTCTCTCTCTCTCTCTCTCTCTCTCTCTCTCTCTCTGTGTATGTGTGTGTAGTAGTAGTAGCAAGAGTAAACCAGAATGTGAACGGCTTAGATTGAGAAGATATATGGGGGAGGGAACCTAAAACTACCCTTCAGACTTGAGAGTGTATACCCACCCACATCTCAACTTCTATCAGTGTATGCAAGTATATATTTTGTTTCAGAAAGCATAAAATGATCAACATATACTTTGCACCTTGAATGTTAATAATATAGATCAAGATCCACAGCAGGCATGTGTGTGCATTGGAGAGAGCCAATATGTATCTAGAGCTCTGTTTTCAGCAGTGGTGCAGTGAAACCAAGGCTCGAGTTGTCCACATGAATACCCCCTTCTTGATATTCTTTATCTAAATAACATGTGTCTGTTCCTGCATCTCCATAAAAGAGAAGAGCCAAAAAGAACAAGACTAAAAATACGGTTCCATAGCCTTTGAGGACTTGAAATTTCGTCACTTAGGAGAGAAAGAATGTGCTGGCAGGTGAGGTAGAATTATGTAACAGGCAGGGAAAGGGAAACATTTTCAAGCCCATCCTATTGCCTCAGGGGCAGTGGGTTATAATTACAGCAATTGGATTTTTCAAGCCTCATCCTAAATCTAACAAAGAATCTACCTTTTATTTTAAAAAACATGCTTGGGAGCCCCTTCTGTTAACAAGGATTCTTAGTCCAAATACCCGGGGGTGGGGGGTGGGGTTCTAGACAAAAGGAACCACCTAACCAAATTAGCATTCTTGCAGGAATTCATTAGCTTTTCCTTACCATGCTGAGGTGCACAATTGCTATTCCTCAGTGTGGTTGCATTCTAGACTTTGTTCACATGCCCCTGCTTAGCTGAAAACCACATCCAGAGAAGATTCTTCCAGAGCACCTGCCTACATGAACCTAGTGCAATTAAGCTGGAGCTATTAATTTTACCCACAATCTGTTCAGGAATTAAACTGGGGTTGCTCTGATTTAAATATGCTTTGCCCTCCTCTCTGTTAACATGACAAGTGAGCAAGGGCTGCCTATTTAAACTAGCACAGACAAACATGTGCCCTCACCATCCACTCATAAAGCAAGGGTGGCGCTGTGGTCTAAACCACTGAGCCTCTTGGGCTTGCCGATCAGAAGGTCGGCAGTTCAAATCCCCGCGACGGGGTGAGCTCCCATTGCTCTGTCCCAGCTCCTGCCAACCTAGCAGTTCGAAAGCACACCAGTGCAAGTAGATAAATAGGTACCACTGCGGTGGAAAGGTAAACAGTGTTTCTGTGCAATCTGGTTTCTGTCGCAGTGTCCCGTTGCACCAGAAGCGATTTAGTCATGCTGGCCACATGACCCGGAAAGCTGTCTGCAAACAAACGCCGGCTCCCTCGGTCTGAAAGCGAGATTAGCGCCGCAACCCCATAGTCACCTTTGACTGGACGTAACCGTCCAGGGGTCCTTTACCTTAAGCATTAATTTCTGTATATGTGAACAACTGCACAGGGCACCTGTTCACTCAACGTACAGACACTGGAGGCGGGGCCAGGAGGCATCCCATTCTGCCCTCCGTGAGTTAGCATGAAAGGGGATTATGTAGGCATTCAAACAGGTTCCATTAACTTTCACAGTTCATGCTGGGTTGAGATGCAGCAGGGCAGGTCTCTCTTGACCAGAACAGTTGAGTAGGGCAAGGGGATAAGAGAGTTCTACAGCACTCTCTACCAATGGCCGCCAGTGCTGGTCAGTGAGAGGATGATGGGGTTCCTCTTTCAGAGACCAACACAGGTGGAAGGGTGGGTGGGTTTGAATCTACATCTTCTCAGGATGCTTTCAAATCATAAAAATAAAGGAATATTTCCTCCTTTGCTGGCAGACACTACTGATATCAGAGGTAGGTAGTATTTGCTTTGTGCCACTGTTCGGTTCAATTACGTTTTAGACCTCCTAAATCAAATTTAGTACTATTCCAGAAGCCATCTGCTGCTGGCATTTTACTGTTGGTACCACATGAATTGCACATTGGTTGCAATGAAATAATTCAATCTTGCTCCCAACAAAGCACTACACATTCATGACCCCAGATTTTTAGGGTCAAACTGGACATGAAATTATTTGACATAACAAATTAGACATGGCATTTGGCTTTCCAGAGTTCCCCCCTAATAAATAGCCATTGTATTGGGGGGAGCCAGACTGGGCTCAAGGCATGTGAGGAAAGGGGGAATTAACTCTTTGCTCCTGCCATGGCGCTAGTCCCAGTGCCTTCAATTTGCAACCAGAAGAAAGCTCACACTGGCATAACATCGAATTTCAGGAGCTGGGAGGCTAGAGCAATTTGAATAAGAACCATGGCAGGGGCAAATAGTTAAATCCTCCTCCTTACCATGGTCCTAATCAGGACGCCTTTTGCCATGCTGGTTATGCATTGAAAACCACCACCACACAAGGCCAAGTGATATGAACAGCATTGTGTCTGGACCTGAGGGACACCTTCATTTGGTCAGAGTCTTTGGAAATAGTTAGTAGTTTTGTGTGGACCACATCCAGGAAGTCAGAAAACCATCAGTCGAGGTTGATGGAAGTCCTAGGCTGTGATAGCCAAAGGTTTGCTATGTTGTTTAAAATGGGGTGTTATGCTTGGGAAACATGTGTAAAAACCAATAAAAAATATATTAAAAAGAGGAAGAGTACCTTAACATCCCGGTGTGCAATGTTGATTGAGTGTAAATACTGAATGGCTTCTCCGATGCTCTTCATTATTTCAGAAGCCTCTGGGGAAGATAAGAAAACAAAGCGGGTCATTTTACTCTGCAGCCAAAGAGGCAACTGCCACCTAATATCCAGATTACAAGGAGTTAGAGGGAACAAAGAACATTACTGGTCAGGTTACAGAGCAGAAACAAATGTGACAAAGAACATGAAGCTGATGCTGCCCCATGGTGTGGTCCTCCTCTTCTCCACCATAACATCTACATAACTTACCCCCACCCACCTTGATGTTTCCTCACCTTTCCTCCACATCACTGGGTGCTGTTGGCAAGAGAACGTGGCACCACGTTCCTGACCACAGACTTAATTCAGGTGATCAGAAACAAAAGTATGAGCTCATGGTTTCCTTTCCATGTCATTTCTAGTCATACTTGGTCATGACATCCAAACTGGCAAACTGAACGCTAGTCCAGAATCGGAAATCCACCTCAGTCCTTTACTTGCAGGTTCCAGTTTGTTTGTCCTTTGACATACAGAGGGCCAGTGGTCCCCCTTCTCTGCCTTAAAAAGTAAACAGTTGTGCCTGAAGTCTTAAGACTTAAATTGTCAACGCTTGTTAAGCTTTAAGAAATCTATTGTATCCCTTCATACCTCTTTCTGTGAACGCCTGGTCTCCTCTGTCTTGAATTCGACTGAAGAGTTCCCCACCATCCAAGCTGAAAGTCATAAACAAGTGCAGTTACAAAAATGGAAGCAACAAGAATTACTGCCTAAGCAAAAACACCACCAGGCTATGAGTACATTTCCATGCACACACACACCACTTTCCCAAGGCCTCTGGGTGAAACTCAGATCAGATCCATCTGGAATTAATCTGAGCCTTGAAAAGCACATATAGGGTTGAAAAAGAGAGTAAGAAAGAGTGTCACTCTTCCTCCTTCAGCTCTATGTAGTTTTCCAAGGAGAAAAAGGTAACTACCATCACCACAATCATGACCAAGGGACCTGGGGATCAGAGGGTTTGTGGGCACCAGGGAAAGACATCAATCAAGTTATTTAGGGCATAGATTGTTTCAACAGAAATGTGGCAGTGAACCCATGTAGTCAGCACCCATCCCAAGAAGCTTGCAACGGCCACAGTGCAGTTAATAAGCATAGAGTGATATATCTGCTCAAATGTCTCTGAATGGAAAGAAGAACAAGGCAAGCTCTAAAAGACTGAAGCTCCTTTAAAGATGTAAGGCGTGGAGATTAAAAGAAAGAAACATATTAAACTGGCTTACAATTTGACTTGAACTATCTTGATGAGAATCGCTTTGGAACAAATCTATCTATCTATCTATTGGAAGAAAAAGGTGTGGGGGCAGAATGGGCTGCACAAAAGAGCAAAATCCTAATAAAGTAATAGGTCTATTAGCATCTAATGTAGCTTCAAACTTTGCTTAGAAGTTTTCCACTGTTCAAGATGTTTTGTCACATAAAACACTGAAGAGCTTTCTTCTGTCTGTCTGCTTCTGATGCTACCTAGGACTTTGACTTGCCCTGTACAATTGCCTATCGCAGCCAATGGTTACAGAAGCACCAAGCAGTTCACACAACCTGTATCACCCCATCCTGCAGCCCCTCGTAACTCAATAATCTTCTCCAAACAATCAGTAGGGCTTTGTCACACAGTGTAAGGTGGGAGTCAGTGTAGGGGGATGGCCATCAGGTGGAGCACTTTTCTCCTAGCAGAGCTCCCCCTGGTGGAGGCTCCCTCAGCTCACATTCAGGCACTTCCCCCGTCCCTGCTTTTAAAAGTTCAGCAGCAGGACATGATTCCTAGTGTTCAGTCTCTTCCCTTCTTGGATAGGAATGACCTTGCCATGATCTAAGCATGTCAGGATTGGATTACCGCAGTGCACTGCACACTGCAATTCCTTTGAAGACCACTCAGAACGTTCAAGTTGGTTCAGAATGCAGCGGCAAGTCTGCTAATGTCAACAGCCAGAAATCAATACATTGCATTCATCTTTCAATATATTTATTTGCTCCTGTTGTGTTTCCAAATTAAATTGCTCGTTTTGATTTATAAAGCCTTAAAGAGCCTAGGTCCAAGGAATCTGGAAAAACTGCTTCCTTCCATAGAAGCCTGCCTGCTTACTTAAATCTGCATTAGATAAGGTGTTTGCATCTTTTCCACCGTGCCGCCATATCCTATCCTCTAAAGCTGTTTCCCACAAAACATCCAGGGACGTTCTTCTGTGTTGCCGTACATCTAAAAGTGTTTCACGAAAGAAATCCACAGCTAGTATTTAGACACTCAGTAAAGACCTGATGATTTGCCCTAGTTTCTATCTCGCTATTTCTTTCTTACTGTGTTGTACTTCCTTACTATTGTTTTTCTTGTTTTGAATGTGCCCCCCCCCCAATTTTTTTAAGCCACTCTGGGCATTTCTCTCCAAAAAGCATGGTGTACAGATGTTAAGCAAATAAATAAAATTAAAGCACCCACCCCACCCCTGGATTTAAGCAAGGGTAGCAATCGTGAATTTCTTTTTTAAAAGTAAATTACAGCAACAACCCCAAAAAAGTCATCTGAAGCACTTTACCCAAGAGAAAAGTTTAGAAAGCAGGAAATGAGTTAAAAACAAAACAAAACACCCCACAACTTCTATAATCTCTCCCTGATTCACACCCTGCCCACCCACCCACAACTCTGCCAGTTTCAGTACCAATTTACCCAAGTAGAAACACTTAAAATCTGTATCAGTTAACTCTTTGCAAGGAAGATGCCCTATCTTTAGCAAACTTATGGTTGGGAATAAATTATCTCGGCACTGTAATAGTTGCATATGTTAATGAGTTGAAATGCGTATGTAAATGCCATTTCCAGTGAAAATGAATGATATATATATGGGTTGTGGGACTACCCATAAAGGTGGGTCATATCCACATTTAGGGAATGTAGTGATAAAACAGCACTTCTGACTACAAAGCTGTGTGTGGTGCTCTCTAGCTGTGAGCAGTGGTTAAGCATGGCCAACTGCACAACTCGCTTTGTCCCATCAAACCACAACACTCACCATTCCATGACTATCAGGAGACATTTTCGACCCTGGTAAAGATTTTCATAGACATCTATAATCTTCACGATATGAGAACACTGAGATGCCCTCCAGTGCAGCTCCACCTCCCTGCGAGCTTTCGGACAGTCTTGCAGCATCTGGAAAGGGAAAGAGAAAAAGGAAGTGTGAGCTTAGCATGCTTGACCATATCATCTTTGCCTAACAATTAACATCTTGCCAGCAATCATTTCCCCAGTGTACAGTAGGATTAAGTTTGCATCATGAATAAGACGGTGGGACTCAGATTTCACACAATCCCCCAAAAGAACACAATCTCTCTCTCTCTCTCTCTCTCTCTCTCTCTCTCTCTCTCTCTCTCTCCTTTTTTCAAGTAGTTTGCTTAACAAATCTTTGCATCTGTCATGTTCACAACAGCTAGGCAGATCCTAAGTCCCATTTTACAGATTGGAAACTAAGTGACCTCCCCATAGTCAAGTCGGGAGTTGCTGAGGCAGTAAGTGCAAGATGGGAGCTGCACCTTGGGGTTTTCTTGGTGTGCCCACAAAGTCCTGACTGCACTGTTACCTTGTCCCTATACCATCCTGGTAAGTGGCAGAGACACTGATTTCTGTAGAATGGCATAGCACCATTCCACCATGTCAGCCACTCCTAGCTTAAGTGACAAATATGAAGTGCATTAAAAGGACCCAATCCAATAATTCACTGGACATTTTATCACATTAAGATTCCCCACCCCCCAATTTCTTCCAAGAACTTTAGGATGCTACTGTATACTTTCTTATTTTTGCCCAAGAAACCCACCACAAAATGGGATGAAAGATGGACACGGCCACCTTGAGAACTTCACAAGCAGGGGCTTGAACCAGACAAAAAACCATGAAGTCTGATGTAATGTTCAGAAGAAGTTGCATTCGAATCCCTTACGAATCTTCTGAACCAGCAAAACAAATAAAATATCAAGGTATGCACTGCCACCTTGTGGTGAATATTGTAACTGCAACTCACACCACTTGGCTGGAGCAACCAATTGTGGATGTATCCCAAAATGGTTTTTGACCTTCTAAGGGGAAAGTGGATGTGATTTTCACTGTGCGACAGCATCAAGAAAAATGCAGGGAGCAAAATCAACCCCTATATATGGTTGTTTATTGACCTAAGACCCTCAACACTGTAAATCGTACTGCCCTGTGGACTGTCCTTCCGAAAATTGGCTGCTCAAATAAATTTGTGAACATCCTTTGGCTCCTCCACAATAATATGATGGCAACAATCACGGATAACCATTCACAGTGGGTTCATGCATTAAACAGGGATATATTATCACCCCAAGTCTATTACAGTGGTACCTTGGTACTTGAACGGCCGGCTCCCGAACAAATTGGCTCCTGAATGCCGCAAACCCAGAAATAAGTGTTCCGGTTTGCGGACGTTTCTCAGAAGCCAAACGTCCGACACTGCTTCTGCTTGAGTGCAAGAAGCTCCTGCAGCCAAATGGCCTATTTTCAAACAGTTTTGGGAGTCATACTCAGTCCTGGAACAGATTAAGTTCGAGAACCAAGGTAAAGGTAAAGGTAAAGGTAAAGGTACCCCTGCACGTACGGGCCAGTTGTGACAGACTCTGGGGTTGCGTGCTCATCTCGCTTAAGAGGCCGGGAGCCAGCGCTGTCTAAAGACACTTCCGGGTCACGTGGCCAGCGTGACGAAGCTGCTCTGGCGAGCCAGCACCAGCACCGCACACGGAAACGCCGTTTACCTTCCCGCTATAAAGCGGTACCTATTTATCTACTTGCACTTAGGGGTGCTTTCGAACTGCTAGGTGGGCAGGAGCTGGGACCGAACGACGGGAGCTCACCCCGCCGCGGGGATTCGAACCGCCGACCATACGATTGGCAAGTCCTAGGCACTGAGGTTTTACCCACAGCGCCACCCACGTCCCCCAGAGAACCAAGGTACCACTGTATTTTTATCACCATGGTCCTACACACTGTTGAAGGGAAACTTCCCATTGGGGTAGATATCATACATTGAGCAGATGGAAAGCTCTTTAACCTGAGTAGCCTGAAACAAAGTGTAAGGTTACCGTAACTTCCGTCATAGAGCTTCAATATGCTGATGACAACGTACTGTGTGAACACTCAGAGGATGACCTCCAAACCATCCTAAATATCTTTGCAGAAGCTTACGGAAAGCTTGGCCTATCAATCAATATCCAAAAAACCAAGTGCTGCACCAACAAGCACAAAACAACCCCTCTGCGCCAAATTCAACTTAATGGTGTAACGCTGGGAAGTGTTGATCACTTCTCCTACCTGGGCAGTTATCTTTCCACAGGGCCAACATTGATACCAAAATTGAGCACTGCCTGAGCTCTGCGAGTGCAGCTTTCTCCCAAGTGAAGCACAGGGTGTTTAAGGACTGGGACATTCACAGGGAAACCAAAATGCTTGTTTACAAAGCTATTGTACTACCAACCTTATTGCATGCTTGTGAAACATGGACCACTTATGAATGCCATCTCAAACTCCTCAAAAGATTCCACCAACAATGTCTCTCAAAAATTTTACACATCACTTGGGAAGACAGGCGAACTAATGCCAGTCTACTGGAAGAAGCAAAGATCACCAGTGTCAAATCAATGATTCTTAATCATAAACTTTGTTGGACTGTTCATGTTGTTTGGATGCCTGATTATCATTTTCCAAAGCAACTACTCTATTCAGAACTTAAAAATGGAAAGCGTAATGCTGGTAGACAAAAATAGGTTTAAAGATGCTCTCAAGGCAAATCTTTAAAAATGCAGTATAAGCACAGAAAACTGGGAAACACTGGCCTACGAGTGCACCAATTGGAGAAGAGCCTTTACCAAAGGTGTCATGGGTTTTGAAGAAGCACAAATTCAGGGCGGAAAGGAGAAATGAGCTACAAGGAAGGCACATTTGGCAAACCCTCACCATTATCAACTCCCACCTGGAAACCTATGTCCGCACTGTGGAAAGACATGTGGATCCAGAATTAGCCTTCACAGAGACTTACAGACTCACTGTTAAGACCCTGTTCATGGAAGACATGATCATGGAAGTGATCGCCAAAGAAGCAGCAGCAGATGGGTCAGATATGCAAATTCCAGCTTGGATACAATACTAGAAATTAATATGCTTAACTTAGTCCAGCAAATAGCAATTATATATGCATTTAGCGAAACATTTAGCAATCAAAAACTCTTTTAAGTAATTAAAATAATTAATCGGTCCTGTGGAGATCCCTCCATGGGCCATTTTCGGTGTCTGTGTCTGCACAGATGCGTTTTTTGGCGTCTGTGCATGTGCAAACGCAATTTCCAGTGCCGCAGAAGTGAGTCCCCACGCCACGTTGCATCAGTTTAGCGCCGTGCGCAAAAGGCAGCTCAGCTGTGGCTTGTGGGCTGGTCAAACGACCTCCGCGGGCTGCTTCCGGCCCATGGGCCTTAGGTTGCTGCCCCCTGATCTGTATCTATGAACAGCAGCAACGAAAGAGCAATGCATTGAAAACTACCTCTTTTGAAAAACATGATTATGTGACCTATGGTGCCACCTAGTGGCTGAGATTATTCTAAAAGTTTCACTCCTAGAATTGCAACGTAAGCCAGACCTCCCCTCAGCCCAGTAAGTCCAGGGAGGACCAGTTGAATCCACCACATGGTCAGGAGGTTACAGTGACCTTGGACCAGTCACTCTCTCTCAAGCCAACAGTTTGGTGCTGTGCTGCTGCCTTCCTAACAGTCATTGTTGCTGCCTCTTACTGTGAGGAAGCAGGATAGGGCAGCAGCGGAGATGGAGGTTATACACTGGCAGAGCCAATCCAGCGCTCTGACACATCCCTGACTGCGCCACTGCCCGGCCCTAAGAAGTGGAAGCAGCATCACTATTGAAAGGGTAGCACCACCTCCATTCTTGGTCAGCCCCTGCCAGCTCAGACGATATTAGTGATGATGATGATGATGATGATTCAGGGTGGATAAAAATCAATGGATTTTTTTTATAAAAAAAACAACGAATCGGATTTTTAAAATTTGAATCGGATTTTTAAAATAAAATGCTTTTGGAGGAAAAATCTTTTTAAATATAGTTTTCTATTTAAGTTACATTATAAAGGGTAAAGGTAAAGAGACCCCTGACCATTAGGTCTGGTCATGGCCAACTGTGGGGTTGTGTGCTCATCTCGGTTTATTGGCCGAGGGACCTGGCGTACAGTTTCCAGGTCGTGTGGCCAGCATGACTAAGCCACTTTAAGCATTCAAGGCTTTTCTCCAAAGTATCCTGTAGTTACAAACTGTAGTTTGTAAAGGGTATTGAGAGTTGTTTGGTGATCCCTCTGATGCTTCTTTAAATGTATAATTCAGATGGGACCTTAATAATTAAATTTGTAAATTCGCCTGAAGAACACACAACAGTACAGTGGTATCTCAGGTTACATATGCTTCAGGTTACATACGCTTCAGGTTACAGACTCCACTAACCCAGAAATAGTACCTCAGGTTAAGAACTTTGCTTCAGGATGAGAACAGAAATTGTGCTCTGGCGGCGTGGCAGCAGCAGGAGGCCCCATTAGCTAAAGTGGTGCTTCAGGTTAAGAACAGTTTCAGGTTAAGTGCGGACCTCCAGAATGAATTAAGTTCTTAACCCGAGGTACCACTGTACACAACATAAAAATGCATAACAAAAAGAGGAGTAAAAACAAAAACTAACCAATAACCCCATTCCTACAAACACGTTTAAAAGGACATAAAATGTTTAATTAGCCCAACACCTCGTTAAATAATGATAATAATAATAATAATAATAATAATAATAATAATAATAATAATAATTTATTATTTATACCCCGCCCATCTGGCTGAGTTTCCCCAGCCACTCTGGGCAGCTCCCAATCAAGTGTTAAAAACAGTACAGCGTTACATATTAAAAAGTTCCCTGAACAGGGCTGCCTTAAGATGTCTTCTGAATGTCAGGTAGTTGTTTATCTCTTTGACATATGATGGGAGGGCATTCCACAGGGCGGGCGCCACTACCGAGAAGGCCCTCTGTCTGGTTCCCTGTAGCCTCACTTCTCGCAGTGAGGGAACTGCCAGAAGGCCCTCGGCGCTGGATCTCAGTGTCCAGGCTGAATGATGGAGGTGGAGACGCTCCTTCAGATATACTGGACCGAGGCCGTTTAGGGCTTTAAAGGTCAGCACCAACACTTTGAATTGTGCTTGGAAACGTATTGGGAGCCAATGTAGGTCTTTCAAGACTGGTGTCTCGGTGGCCGCTCCCAGTCACCAGTCTAGCTGCCGCATTCTGGATTAGTTGTAGTTTCCGGGTCACCTTCAAAGGTAGCCCCACGTAGAGTGCATTGCAGTAGTCCAAGCGGGAGATAACCAGAGCATGCACCACTCTGGCGAGACAGTCCGCAGGCAGATAGGGTCTCAGCCAACGTACCAGATGGAGCTGGTAAACAGCTGCCCTGGACACAGATTTGACCTGTGCCTCCATGGACAGCTGTGAGTCCAAAATGACTCCCAGGCTGTGCACCTGGTCCTTCAAGGGCACAGTTACCCCATTCAGGACCAGGGAATCCTCCACACCTGCCCGCCTCCTGTCCCCCAAAAACAGTATTTCTGTCTTGTCAGGATTCAACCTCAATCTGTTATCCACCATCCATCCTCCAACCGCCTCCAGACACTTACACAGGACCTTCACCGCCTTCACTTGTTCTGATTTAAACGAGAGGTAGAGCTGGGTGTCATCTGCATACTGATGAACACCCAGTCCAAACCCCCTGATGCTCTCTCCCAGAGGCTTCATATAGATATTAAAAAGCATGGGGGAGAGGACGGAACCCCGAGGCACCCCACAAGTGAGGGCCCAGGGGTCTGAACACTCATTCCCCCCCCCCACTTTCTGGACATGGCCCAGGAGAAAGGAGCGGAACCACCGTATAACAGTGCCCCCAGTTAAAGAGAAACATTTTTGCCTGGCACCTAAATATATGTAATGAAATTGCCAAGTGAGTCTTTCTGGGCAGTTCATTCCACAAGTGGGGAGCCACTTCAGAAAAGGCCCATTCTTGTGTTGTCACCTTCTGGACCTCTTGTGGAGGAGGCAGATGAAGAAGGGGCTCTGAGGATGATTGCAGGGTCTGGGTTGTTTCATATGGGGAGGCAGTTCTTGAAGCATGACAGTCCTGAGCCATTTTACACTGAACTGAAACTGCCATTATGTATTCACCCAGTCTATTTTATAAATTCATTTTATAATCTATTCATCATCTAATCTATTTTATTTGAAAAGACCATTTTGGAGCTCCTTTTTTTCACCACTTGAAACAATCTGGTGTTGACAGAAAACTTGGCCACCTCATTGCTCACCCCAACCCTAGAACCATTTCATATTCTGCCACAGAATACTTATTTGTCGGTTTATTAGGCTGCAGCAGAATACATTTCCCAACTTCTCCAGCAGGAGGAGCCCATTGCTTTAAACCACACCACTTTCTTTCTTTTTCAAAGGAATTGTTTCTCAGCCCAGCAACCCCTCCTCCTTACATCATTTGTGTGTAGCTAACAGTTTATTACCCTTGGGGAGCATAAACAAGGCAGTGTTAATTATACCCTGCATGTTTGCAAATACAGTACAGAGCATCAAGGTGTCTACATCTGAGGCTGTTGACGTTTGTCCAAAGGAGCCCAGACTAGATGTCAAATGCTTTGCAATTGCACCCAGACTCTCAAGTGTATTTTGCTTTTTAGTTTTCTTAATCAAACACTTCAGAGGGACAGTTTTACACAGCCTGTCATAAGACAGGAAACCCCTCCCCGCTTAAAGAGTCCCTTTCATACATACGTTTTTAATTAAAATGCTTGACCTAATATCAACATTTCACATGTGGTATTGTCAAAAATTACCAGCTAGCAACCAGGGTTTTCACTTCTGCATGGAATACAGTGTTAAAATGGAGAGAGCTACAGTAATAGAGCAGGGATATACCACACACTTTCAATACATAAATGTCTCAGGTTAAATCGGAAAGACTGTGAAAAGTTGTTGCCAGTTGGAAGACTCTAAACAAGGCTAGATGAACAAGTGGCTATATATGAGATTTCAGTATTATCCAGTATTCTCAGATTGTAGGGTTTGTTTGTTTGTTTGTTTGTTTGTTTGTTTGTTTGAAATACTGATGCATAATGAATTCCCCTACTGTTACTTTGTGAGCCCAAAACAGGAGTGCTACCAGCCAGCATCTCTACAAATCTGTAAAAGGTGGATTTAATTAAATTCCAGGATTTCATTAAGCATGTATTTTGATACCCTAGCCAGAATTGCAGTGGGGTAGTGCTTGTCTTAGATTCTCAAGTTGCAGAATAATAAAGCCTGTACTTCAAAAGCAAAAACAGCCAGAATATTAGCTAAAATATTAGATATGTCAGCACAGTGCTATAGCAGCATGGAGCAGAAACACATGCAGATGAAAGGGTAATTTTTTTAAAAAAATGCTTGTTGCATGTCATCTCTGCTCTCTGGTTTATGTTATTAGATGCAATGAAAATACTGCTACCCCACCCCCAATACCACAACACATGTGGACAATTTTTATTTCATTTAGCAAGAATTACATGCCACATAATTTTAAGAAATCTCTGAGAGTGTGATATAAAATAGTATAAAATATTTGCTTATTTCCCTTGGTGTGAGCCATTCTTAAGGAACTGCATCATCTCTGAGACTAGGACTTGCATACTGTCGAAAGAGATTTTCTGTTCATGCCTTGGTTTTAGCCAGAAAGGGATGTTGTTCACCTGGCAACAAATGCCGACTTATCACTGAGGTAGCAAACCTGTTGCTGGGCTGTACCACTTCAGACTGTATGGGGGGCGGCTCACGGGGCTGGATGCTTCTCCATACCCCTCCATACAGAAAACTAACATGTCAAAGAAGAAGAGTTGTGGCTTAAGCTAGTTTTCAATAGGGATCTTTGACTCTCTTTGTAGGGGGGGAGTGAATAGTTTGGAGAAGCATTAGATTATGTGATTTTTTTTCAACTAAAGTCTGAAGTGGTAGAGTCCAGACACAGGTTTACTACCTGGATGAAAATTAGACCAAAGTTGCAGCAACAGAAATAGAAGATTACTCACCCTACATTGTTTATGGAGCACTTGAAAGAGACAGAGAGGGATGCACATATAAGGAAATGTTGCCTTATCTTCAGATCTCTAAGCATTTGTTTATGGCTTTGAAGGGGGAAATCCACCATGCTCTACTGCACATACAAACATGCATAAGGTAGCAGTATGTAAATAGCACATAAATCACATCTGTCAATCATGGTAACCAAGTTGCTCACATCTTATATAGGAATCAGTTCATAACAGCAGTCATAGTTTATGACACAAGTAGTATCATGGTCCAATATGCCTGCCAATAGCATCATTTCATGTGTGACAGCTGACAAAGCCAAGGTAACTTTGAAATGTTCCTCTGTTACCACATGGTAAGCTGTTCCAACTATATAGAAGGTTGCCAGATGATGCCCAAAATAGTCCACACCAACATAAAAAAGCAACTCATCACATGGCAATAGCCACCACACAATTAAATGTAAAGACTTTACATTGGTTTTACTCAAGGGCTATTTTGACGAAAATAAGCCAGGTCTCCACTCCCATTCCCCAGACAGGGGACTCCATATAGTCCTCTTTTCCTTTAGGACAGCTGGGTTCCAGACAGAGGCGGATTTTGGGGAGCGTGACCGGTGTGCTGAGCTGAGAGAGCGCTGCAGGGAGCGCTGCAACAATGATGGACAATGGAAGGCGAGAGGCAGGGGGCAAGCTGAATTTTGGCGTTGCACAGGGCACTACTGAAATATTAAAGCCCAAAGTCTGCCACTGGAGTTCCCGATGAGACTATGCTCTTGAGGGGGAAGTGGATTTAGCCAAGGGACCACCAGGATAAAGGGAATGGATATGAAAAAAGTTTGCTGCCCAACAGACAGCAAGCAACTGTTACAGTAAGCTTTTCCTTGGCTTAGGGAGATTTGGGCCTAGTTTAGATGTCACTTCCAAGCCTGCAACTGTGCCATGGATTGCTCCAGTTCACACTTTTAGTTATTTATGCATAATTTCCCGCAAACCATCTCAAAGCAATTTCACAATAAAATCATCAATAAAAACAACTACAGAATTCCTTATTTCAAACAATTATAACTATGTTCTTTTAAAATGGAAAAGAAATCAAATTAAAAACAATTTCAAATCCAATACAGATATATATACTGGGATAGCCTCTCCTCCATTTCTGGATTTCTTCTAACCACAATTTTGGCGGATTTTGTGAGTTGTCGTTCTATGTTCATTAGTTCCTATGAGATTTCTTTGGGATCACGTATGCTGGTGCCTTGAGAAGTCCCACAAAGCCACTACTACCACACTTTCCATACCATTATTTCCCATCAAAGACTCCCAAATAATATCCCCCTCAAAAATGCAGGTCCCCCAACATTGACCAAAGAACGACCGGAAGCAAACCCTAAAAACCATTTTAATGCTTCAGCCAGCATTTTCCCAAAAAGAAAAGAAAAAAAGCTGCTGCTTCTTTTTTTAAAAAAATGTGTACATGAAAATAGATTTTTCACCCCCCCTCCTCAGTCCTGGCACATGAGGCTTGTACAAGTTACTGTATAAACATTCACAATGTTAAGTTCATAAGGGAAGATGGCTGAGGGGGCAGGGAGAATGAAAACAGGGCAACTGCATTCTCTTCTTGACCAAAGGACACTGCTGCTTTTTTGGTGCTACTGTTAAAACCCCAAAGGTTTTGTTTAAAATCCCTGCCTGAAGGCAGATAAAGAGGCTTCCCTGGAATCCAAACCGCAACCAGCAATGCCAGACCAACAAGTCTATGACAGCTTGTGGAAAGAATGCAGCACATGGCCAGCCGAGTATGCATGAGATAGAGCCAGCCACCAGGCGTAGAATCTGCAGAGGGTCAAGAGAGGAAGGAAGGAGAGTGTCGGTTGAGGCAAAGCATTGGCACCACACACGGGGCTAGAGATGCACACTGACAGACACTGAGACTTCAGGATACTTCATGGGCAAGCAAGGCAGAGAGGTCTCTGCTACAAATTTAAAAGGGAGAATGAAAGAAAGAGTTCCTATGGATCAAAAGGTTATCAAGACAAGCAGTGAATGCATGCTCAAATAGCCTTTAATAATCCTCCATTCAGATACAGTAGTGTGATGCTCCATTCCAGAATTTATCCCTCCAACTCAAAAGGGGGGGGGGGAGGCAGAGCTAGTGTGCTCATACCCATCCTCCTTCGCTGACCTGGTCCACATGTAACACTAAGCCAAACAATGTGCAGGCTCCTGGAAAGAAGATAGCAGCAGCTCTGGTTCTTCTTTCCTGTTGCTGCTGTAAACTAAAGCCAGTATTGTTTATCTTAGTCCTACGGCCACAGCCAGCCTTGCAGTTTACCTTGCTCCAAGACATAAGCTGTAGCTCAGGGGTCAGCAAACTTTTTCAGCAGGGGGCCAGTCTACTGTCCCTCAGACCTTGTGGGGGGACGGACTATATTTTGAAGGGGGGAAAATGAACGAATTCCTATGCCCCACAAATAACCCAGAGATGCATTTTAAATAAAAGGACACATTCTACTCATGTAAAAACACACTGATTCCCGGACCGTCTACAGGCCAGATTTAGAAGGCGACTGACCCGGATCCAGCCCCCGGGCCTTAGTTTGTCTACCCATGCTGTAGCTTATTGCT
Organism: Podarcis vaucheri; assembly: GCF_965113315.1. NCBI lineage: Eukaryota > Metazoa > Chordata > Lepidosauria > Squamata > Lacertidae > Podarcis > Podarcis vaucheri. Next base: position 67,178,053 of record NC_138764.1, on the reverse strand, counting down.
TGTGGTTTGTCTGAGGGAGACGAACTGCAAATCTGAGTGCAGATGTTACACTAAATAAAATCTCACAGGAGGAGCAGCAAGCCTACCAAGATCTTCTCTCTGGGAGCCTGCATATTTGCTCATTTATGCTAAACCATGGTTTAGTATGTGGGGATGCGGGTGGTGCTGTGGGTAAAACCTCAGTGCCTAGGACTTGCTGATCATAAGGTCGGCGGTTCGAATCCCCGTGGCGGAGTGAGCTACCGTCGTTCGGTCCCAGCTCCTGCCCACCTAGCAGTTCGAAAGCACCCCTAAGTGCAAGTAGATAAATAGGTACCGCTTTATAGCGGGAAGGTAAACGGCATTTCTGTGTGCGGCACTGGTGCTGGCTCGCCAGATGCAGCTTCATCACGCTGGCCACGTGACCCGGAAGAGTCTTTGGACGGCACCGGCTGCCGGCCTCTTGAGTGAGATGAGCGCACAACCCTAGAGTTGGTCACAACTGGCCCGGACGGGCAGAGGTACCTTTATCTTACCTTTATGGTTTAGTATTATGTGTGAATTGGGCCATTGTTTGAGAGATGGGAACATGCATATAGGACTGGCGGTTAATCTTTATAAACCTGACATTATATTTGTTTTCCCACCAGTGGTCACAACAACTGTCCGGCATGAGAGCAACAGAGAAGCAGATTGTAGCTTCTCAGTGCTACCATGGACTTAATTTCTTAAGACAGAAAATCACAGGAAAGCCCTATGGCAGCTGCACCAAAGACTCTTGTTCAAACCTTCTGGCCTCCTCAGCAACACTGACTTCACTCACTGGGGAAAAATAGCAGCACTACAGTAAGTAACTACCTGTTTCATTGGGAGTCAAAGGCTTCTATAATGCTGTCATTGCACAGCATCTGTGGAGTGGGAACCTGGATGAGCAGAACCGAAAATGATTTTGTTCGATGAAATACATCTACAGTGGTACCTCAGGTTACAGACACTTCAGGTTACAGACTCCGCTAACCCAGAAATAGTACCTCGGATTAAGAACTTTGCTTCAGAATGAGAACAGAAATTGTACAGCGGCGGTGCAGCGGCAGCAGGAGGCCCCATTAGCTAAAGTTGTGCTTCAGGTTAAGAACAGTTTCAAGTTAAGAACCAACCTCCAGAACGAATTAAGTTCTTAACCCGAGGTACCACTGTATGGTGAAGGCGGTTAACGGGGGGGGGGTATGGGTGGTCCCATTTTATCTAACTCTGCAATTCTAGGACCTTTGTGTCATATGTTATATTAAAGAACCTTAATGAAGCACATTTGCCCTCATGCAGCCCCTGTAAATAAGATAAACATGGTGTTGCCTCAAAGTACTTCTAAACACTATCACTATAAACAGAAAAGGAAACAATAAAGTCCTAAGCGGCTGCAGTGGCGTAGCGTGGGGGGTGCAGGGGGGGGCCGGCCGCACTGGCCGCAACATCTGGGGGGGGCGCTCGCACTCGCAGCTCTCTGCCCCTACCTGGCAGGGGCGCAAATTACTTGCCTTGCCCCGGGTGCTGACCCACGCTATGCCACTGAGCAGCTGGAGGAAGTCATTTCATGGTCCTGTAACAGCCTGCGAAACATGGAGATCCCCACCTGAAAAGTATGACCTTTGAAGTGGAAGCCCAGTGTCAGAATAGTTCCCTGGATATTAATAGTGTACAAGCCAAAGTCATAACAGTCATTTGAGGGGGGTAAAGAGGGAGTGGAAGCCCTAGCCCTTATTATAAAGGACAAAGTTTACTCAAAGGGGAAGTTTTTCAACCATATTCATAGCATTTTCCCCAAACCAAATACAGTGGTATCTCGGGTTACAGATGCTTCAGGTTACAGACTCCGCTAACCTAGAAATAGTACCTCGGGTTAAGAACTTTGCTTCAGGATGAGAACAGAAATCGCGTGGCGGCGGCATGAGACCCCATTAGCTAAAGTGGTACCTCAGGTTAAGAACAGTCCTCCAGAACGAATTAAGTTCTTAACCCAAGGTACCACTGTAGTAGAGCAGCCAAGCACTCCAGTCTCCCAAACCTGGTGAAGCTCTTTTCAGCATGCTATCACTGGATAACTCTATTAAGCCTAGGTTCCTTGTACTGCTAAAACATGAGGAGAATACTTTATATTGTCAGGGGCTGAACAGAATAATCAGCCAGCAGCACTTCTATACAGTGACTTGGGTTGGAGGCAATTAACACTTAAACAGTATAACACTTGAACCAACTGGCTGCAACCAAACAGGATTGCCAGCTCTTCACTGTTTTCTGAAGCTTTGTCAGGCTTAAATTCTAAAATGGAACAAGATGGGAACTGAACAAGTTTTCCCAAAGTGTCCCTTTCAGAAAGGGAACTTGCTAGATGTCTTTTATTCAAACGCTCACGCATGTTTTCCGTTGTTTTATTTCAAGGGTAAGACAGTTCCATTAAAAAAGAATGTTGCTTCTTAAGAGCAAAAAAGCTCTGTGACATTTTCTACCAGGTTCTATTCCAGACCTAGATCAAGGAGGGTGAGAGGGAGTACATTCCCCCAGTGGCAGGTAGGGGGATGGCAAAACAGCAACCTCCATGAGAGAGAGGGGAGAGATGTGCTGGGGCCGCAGCACACATTTGGGTAGAATCTACACACATATAAAAAACGCTTTGAAAATGCTTTCTTATATATTTTTAAAAAAAAAGGTTTGGAAAGTACATAGAATTTTGCATAGCTCACTTTCGCCATCTAGTGTCACATTTGTAGACTGCACTTTACAACCCATTTAAAACGTGCTTGGTTTTTTCCGCAGCTGTGTAGCTGAGTCCTTGGTGCCTCCTTACATTCCAGATACCAGGAATGTAAGGAGTCACCAAGTGTGTGCTTGCAAGCCTGCAGTGCATCTTTCTTCTCTTTCTCCCACACTGTGCCATTGTCAGGGGGTGGGGTGCTGACTCCTCCTTTATGTTCAGGCTGAACCTTTGTTTACCCCCTGCTGCCATGACTCTCTGCAGCAGCAGCAGGGGGGTGTAGTGGGGGAGGCACTGCAGACCTAAGGGTAAAATTTATAGATTGGCCACGGGTCTATTTTTCTCCATTAAAAATATGCAAAGCACAGCAGCAGTGAGCAGGGCAGCCCAAATTTTGGTCCTTAACTCTCAGGTGACTGGTATGGCATGTTTCATACTTCTCTTCTGAAGGGAAAGACGGAAAACAGGCATTTGCCCAATTAAATCCAGAAACAACAGATAGCTCACTTGTTGGGGGAGAAGAGATGCTGGCTTGTCTTAAAGTCTGCAGAGAAAATACTGTTAAGGAAACACAATGGACTTACACTACAAACAGTTCTACTACAGTCAGATTCAGCAGAGAGATGGTTTTGACAATGCTGTCATAGGCAATTAATAAGCAGTTAGGCTCACAGAAAAAGACTTCAGGGAACCTATTTTCAAAATGCTGCATCAGGTAGACTAACCACTGCTAATCTCTCCCTCAGGAGCTGCCAGCATTAGGGCCTTCAATTCAGTATTGCCGGCCATTAATTAAATACGCTACAGGTCACTATGCATAAAAGCCACTCTATGAAATCACTTAAGAGCTTAAACTACAGGACAAAATGTAGTTCGGTGGTCATGAAAGAATCTGAAAATCTGAAGAAATCATTCCTGCCCTCCTTTTTATTTAGATTTCAAGGCCCCAACTTAATACTCTTACTCAGACTATGCCAGCTTGATGCCTGGCAGACATTTTGGCCAAAATTCCCATCAACCCCAGCCAACAGGTGGACAACCTTACACAAGTCACCCAAGGGCCAGTTTCTTTTCACAGGTTCTGTCCTCTCTCCCAATCTTTCTGGTTGGGCATATAGTCATGTAGGTAAGTTATGTAGACAAGTGGACTGGGTGGTCGAGGATATGGCCAACAGCCATTCACACTGTCACAGTGGCATGCCTGACAGCCACAGATCAAATATAGTACTGTCAGGCAGGTGTGCAACAATCTGGCTTAAATATTATTGCCTCATGGCCACCTCTCAAATCATCCTTCACCAGCTACTCTAGTAAAGCCTTTATGTATTCTGGGAAGCTTTTCCTGCTGGGCACATGATCATTTTATCTAAAGCTTGTGCTTATCTGTTGTATGTTATATTAGGATATTGTGGTTTTAATTGCTTTAAGCTTCCCTGAATGTTACATATGCAGGTTAGAAAACACCCTATGAGTAAGAGCTGAGGAACTTTTATCAACTCAAGGGCCACATTCTCTCCTGGCAAACTTTCCAGGGGCCACATAGCAATGGTTGACAGGGCCAGAGGTAACAATTGGGAACAGCAACATCCATGGTTCTTAACCATTGTTCAGTAGACTATATTCCAGCCACACAATTTTAGAGGTTTCTTTCTGTACATACGTGCCCCACACAACCCTCACTTCTTCCAAGTAAGAGGCATTGTCAGTACTTTCATACATCTGTTGTTGTTGTTTAGTCGTGTCCGACTCTTTGTGACCCCATTGGACCAGAGCACGCCAGGCACTCCTGTCTTCCACTGCCTTCCACAGTTTGGTCCAACTCATGCTGGTAGCTTCGAGAGCACTATCCAATCATCTCGTCCTCTGCCATCCCCTTCTCAATGTGCCCTCAATCGTTCCCAACATCAGGGCCTTTTCCAGGGAGTCTTCTCTTCTCATGAGGTGGCCAAAGTATTGGAGCCTCAGCTTCAGGATCTGTCCTTCCAGTGAGCACTCAGGGCTGATTTCCTTAAGAATGGATAGGTTTGATCCTCTTGCAGTCCATGGGACTCTCAAGAGTCTCCTCCAGCACCATAATTCAAAAGCATCAATTCTTCGGCGATCAACCTTCTTTATGGTACAGCTCTCACATACATCATATATACATCTACTTATGTACAATAAATATATGTAGTGTGGAATGTCTCTTCATAGCCATATTTATTTTCCCTAGTGATTTAAAGCACTGCATTTCCTTTCATCAGTACGGCATTTGTGTGGGCCTACATGTCAAAAGCTTAATTAATACCACTAGTTATTTTCAAAAGGGGGTGGAGAGAGAACAAAGGAACTACCCAGGGCAGGCAAAAAAAATCAACATTTCCCAGCTAGAAAAATCAAAAGGCAGGAAATAATCTAATTACCTTCCTCCATAAAGAGGATAAAATAAGAACATACTTCTGCTTTCAAGAGGTTTCACAGAATTAGCACAGAGGTTCTTTTGAATTAGCACAGTGAGTTACTAATGATACTGAAAGACATAGGCCACCATTACTTCCACAGGTGGAGCAAGACGTCTTTATGGAAGGATGCTCAAACATCAACACCTCCTCCAAACATGTCCGGAGAGCATGTTTAGAGCATGTACATGCAGCAGGGCTACAACCTCAGCCCCTCCCTTTGAAGAAAACAACAAGTTCCCACAACTAGTTCTTAAAAGTCTGCAATCGAGATAAAACTAATACTTATACTTCTCCTCCAATTTCCTGCTTCGCCAGGGGAATGAGGAACAATCCAGCCCAAAAATGAGGGGACCAGATATACCGTATTTTTCGCTCTATAACACGCACCTGACCATAACATGCACGTAGTTTTTAGAGGAGGAAAACAAGAAAAAAATATTCTAAATGAAACACAGTAGATGTATGATTTTTGTGGTTCATGCTGTGGCCACAGACATGTGATCTGATGGTGAGTTTGGGGTGACCCAGTGCAAAAATCCTGAGGATCCATGTGGATCCGTGCTTTGTAACCATGTTTTAAGTGGGGAGGGAAGGAAAAGCACTCAAGGGATAAGAAGCACGCGTGGGGTGGGTGGAGAAGTAGCTTTTCTGCGAGCTGAGCAGGGAGGGAAAGAGCACTGTTGCTTTAAAGGTATACTTAAGGTATTTGCCCTGTGCCTGGGGTTTTTTTCCATTTAACAGTTTGCAGCCTTTTTCTTCTGCTCCTTGTTTTGAGGCAGAATAGATTTGAGCAAGTGAGGAGGACTTGGATTGCAGGGGATTTGCCATTAGCTGTGTAAAAGCTCTCCTCCTTGCAGCCTTCTACTTTGTTTGTGCAGGTGGCTACTGGTATCAGGTTCAGTTTGAGTGATAAGCAGCCACCAGCAGCAATAGAATGGAGCACAAAAAAGCAGTAGGGGCACTAGGACCCAGACAATGCTCAAATCTATCCTGCCTGAAAACAGCTGAGAAGCGGGGGGGATAGCCTTTTCTTTTACTTCCTGGTTTTCACTGCGCTCGTGGCTCAGAGCTCCAGGTTGGTTTGGGGGTTTTTTTGCTGCTGGTTGCTTAAACTTTATCCTTCCTGATCCAAGCCCTCCTGTCCCTCTGCAGCCTCATTGCTCCATTTAGAGAGCGCTAGGACCTTTGCTAGCTGAGGCTGCAGCAGCTGTTACCGGCTACTTTAAAAGCGCCTGCTGGCTTTGAACTGCCTGCCTTCTCCCGGCTTGCTATGGCTCCCGTCTGTCCCTCCTCGCGTGTAAGCGGCTGCTGCCCGCTTTGCTGGCATGGCTCTCCTTCCCTCCCTCCTCCTCAGCTCCTCCCCCTCCTCCTGGCTGTAAAGCAAGCAAAGCTAGAGCCGTGCAAAGCCCTGCAAGCGGCTCCGCTTTGCTTGACTGACGGCAGCCATGGCTCCGGTCGAGTGCATTCGCTCTGTAACACGCACAGGCATTTTCCCTTACTTTCTAGGAGCAAAAAACTGCGTGTTATGGAGCGAAAATTACGGTAAATCATCAATAGTAACCTTGTGACAATGTTTGCTGTTCTTGGGGAGAATGTCCTCGGCCCATAACTCAAACTGAGTACTAACATCAGGATCTGGGAAACTGTAATGTGTATTTAAAACAAACAAACAAACAAAAAACAAACAAACAAGTTTTCATTGTAGGTGTGTGTGTGTTTTGCTTATATTGAAACTCAATAAAAATTAGACACTAAACAATAAAAACACCAGGATCTTAAATTCTGAGGCACATTAATGCCATTGTCTTTCAGTCAATGTTTTTATTGTGGTAGTGGATGTTAGCCCAGCTGGAAACCCTTGGAAGTGAAAGAAACAGCTCCCATTTTGAGACTAATTGGCTGTGAAGCACAGAAAATTAGCTTTCTCCCTAATGACAAACACAATAGCATTTTGTAAAAAAAAGTAAAAGGTGAACTGTTATGAACAAGCCAGAACCAGAAGAGAGTGTGGTCTAATTATAAGGCCATTTTGTAACCACAAAGTGGCCAAGACTTGCTAGATGGACATTTGGAGAGTCACTTTGAATATTACAGTGGTGCCTCGCAAGACGAAATTAATTCATTCCACGAGTTTTGTTGTCTTGCGATTTTTTTCGTCTTGCGAAGCACGGTGTCGGGAAAGTTTTGGAAAAGCTTCAAAAATCACCAAAGTCTTTAAAAACCTCAAAAAAGGCTACCACACCGCGTTCTATGAGTTGCTCCTCGAAGTCAAGTCGCAACTGTATTAACGGTGTTAAGAAAAAGGAAACAAACTTGCAAGACGTTTCTGTCTTGCGAAGCAAGCCCATAGGGAAAATCGTCTTGCGAAGCAGCTCAAAAAACAAAAAACCCTTTCGTCTAGCGAGTTTTTTGTCTTGCGAGGCATTCGTCTTGCGAGGTACCACTGTACTACACTACAAATGTATACTGGTTTTATAATGAGTTAACTGCTATGGTTTCCCTTTTAAAAAATCCTGGAAATAGTAGTTTGTGAAAGTGCTGATAGAGCCAAACTCCCCACTAACAGCTACATCTCTCAGAGTTCCTTGAGGAGAAGAAATAACTATTAAACTAGCTTAAATCTGCACCAGGCTTATGTCCCTTTCCCCTCCCTCTCATATTTCAGCTGCCTATTTGTAAAAGTGTTGCATTGCCTAAGGAAATGGCACGCAGAACTGGCTCTTCATTCCTTAGGTATTACAGAAACTGAGGCATCTTGTGTCCAGTCTCTCTGTCACACAATCTGTTTTCATCAACACTTCTGGATTCTATCACAGCACTAGCACACTCATTATCTCAAAGGCCTCCGGATGTAACTGAACTCCAAAAAGGATAGCAATCTTGCTAGCAAGTTTCCTGCCATTCTTGTTCCTATTCTTAGATGCTCTCCTAATGCCTCTGCCACAGGTCAGCCATGCTCTGCTACTCCTATCCACAACCTCAGTGCACTTTGAACACATCAGGTCACAAATCAGCAAAAGTCAAATGGGGATTTTTCAGGAGGCTTCCTACAGAAAAACCTCAGACCACATCCTTGACAACAAATGCGCAGAGGCAGGCAGCCTTCAACTGATTCACCATGTTTCCTGCTCCAAACCACTCCTTCCCAAGCCTTCACAAAACTTCCCACTCTACCGGAGGTCAGGGGTGGAGAGCAGAGGGGCCGCTGTGTGCTGGGGTCATGCACAGTGTATGTGGCCCTTTTGCCCAACTTATGCCTACAGTCCCTGTTTGGACAGCACACCTGAACAGGGCCAGTCACTCTGCTAATTCCTCTTAAGTTTCATGGGAGACATAAAAGATAAGAACATTTCTGCCTATGCCAAAAGCTATGACGCTTACTGGCTTCACAGGCTCTTTCTGAAGTACAGTGGTACCTCGGGTTACAGACGCTTCAGGTTACATACGCTTCAGGTTACAGACTCCACTAACCCAGAAATAGTACCTTGGGTTAAGAACTTTGCTTCAGGATGAGAACAGAAATTGCGCGGCAGCGGGAGGCCCCATTAGCTAAAGTGGTACCTCAGGTTAAGAATGGTTTCAGGTTAAGAACGGACCTCCGGAACGAATTAAGTTCTTAACCCAAGGTACCACTGTACAGTGGTACTTCGGGTTACAAACTTAATTCATTCTGGAGGTCCGTTCCTAACCCGAAACCCTTCTCAACTTGAGGCGCGCTTTTGCTAATGGGGCCTCCTGCTGCCTCCGTGCCGCCAGTGTGCAATTTCCGTTTTCATCCTGGGGTAAAGTTCTCAACATGAGGTACTACTTCTGGATTAGCAGAGTTTGTAACCCGAAGTGTTTGTAACCCGAAGCGTTTGTGACCCGAGGTACCACTGTACAGAAAAGTATAGGAAAGTGACAGTTACTCTTTGTCACTTTGGACAAATCTTTTCTCACCCTCAGTCTTGTGTCTCTAAAGCATGAGCGCCCTTCTTGTTTTGGATGCTAACAGAATAAGCTCCAATAGCAATAAATGAAGCTGAAAATAAGATGCTGAACAAATAAAGTGTCTGGGCCATGTAACGTGGCTGCATTACTTCTGGTTCCTTCTGAGCTCTCAAGGCTCATGGCATCTTTCTATCTATACTATGGGGATCCGTATATATCATATATGATCATATATGATCTAATAACATAAGAATGTTGGTTTGCCTGCTTGAGGTTAATAGGCCATATTTAAGAGTGAACTCTCCCAAGGCAGTTTACATCATCAAATATCAAAACACAGCATAATACTTAATATGCTGGACTACATAACCTCAATACACAACTTCACATCTTCACCTCCCCCACCCCCCACTTTTAAAGACTACACAACATACTTTTTCTCACTAGATGATGGTAAAATGCTAACAGCCTAGCCCACTAATGATCAACATGTTCCATAAGATATGTTGTATCTTATACATGCAGGTCCTTCTCTATCAACATTCACTAAATTCATTAATCCAAACGTGAGGAATTAGTATGCATACCATGCTATACACACAGCAGATTCAGATATCTATACAGAGAGCATTTTTTTACTTCCATGTTTGCCTTTTGCTGGTTGGTTGAAGAATGGGGGGAAGGGGACAATTGGGACAAATCAGAAAGCAGTTTTCCTGGGTTTCCCCAAGGGTTTTTGTTTTGTTTGTGGTGTGTGTGTGTGTGTGTCAAAATTCCATGCTCAGGAATGCATTAGAAAATTTCCCATAGAATTCACTGGAAATCGTGGACTCGTTATGTGAACACTCGCCTAACTAACAATTTCCAGGGAATGCTTTGTGTTTGGTGAGTGAGACCTATATGTTTGGAATTTTCGTAGTGCTTCAAAAACATTATTTCACCAAAACCATACAACAAACCAGTCATGTCAGTCAGCATTTCAATCCCTGTGTTGGGATTGGGAGGAGGGGTCCAGTAATTTATTTTAAACTACAGTTTACTGTGATGTAGAAACTGGGCCACTCTTTCTTGCTACACTATACCAGCTCTCATAACATCTCACATTTGGCTAGAAAGGAGGCACTCTAGGTGTGTACATACACAAATGATCCAGCGTCAGAGTGGAATGTAAAGAAAAGCACTGAGTGTCATAAATAACCTCCCGAGCTAAGGGTAGAGAGACAGGACAGGGAAGAAAAATGACAAATATGAAGATAGATGGTTTGCACTAAAATACAAGGAAGCAGCTGTTCAAGGTTCAGCATTTTCCATTTGGGGAAGGGTCATAGCTCAGTGGTAAAGCAACTGCTTTGCATGCAGAAGGTCACAGGTTCAGTTCCTGGTATCTCCAAGAACAGTCAGGAAAGACCCCTGCCTGAAACCTTGGAGAACAGCTGCCGGTCAGTGTAGACAATACTGAGCAAGGTGGAGCAGCAAGTAGTCTTCCTATCTTCCGACATGTGATGGCCAAGGCCACCACTTTGCCCTTGTCCAAGTGGAACATCTGCACAGGCAGCTTGAGCACATTCTGGCTTCCTGTTTCTCTGGTTGCTGTGACTTCATCAGGTGTCGTACGTTAGTGCAACAGCTGTTTACAGGGCTTTGTGCTATTGTTTGCTTTTCTCCCATTAAAAAAAGGTTATGATTTAACCGTTGCTGATGGAAAGAACACCTCACATCTCAGGAAGAAGAACTTAGCACTCAGACCATTTCTCATTCAAAATGTGATCCTAGACAGAAATTGGTATTTGTGGGGGGGGAATCATGTACACTGTTCACTTCTGAAGGATGGTGCATGTTTTTATTTGCTCATATTATAGAATCGGGGAATCACTATGTACAATTTGACTTTCATGTGGTAAGTGGCCCTCAGATTACTGGAAACGCTGTCATAGTCTGAGAGTATGCATCTCGAAAGCAGCTTCACTTTAATGCTGGAAATGACTGAGAATACTTGAGTGCCCTGTTTAAGTGCTAGGTATTTTTATGAGTAAATGCAATATACACTCTTAAGGTAGCACGTAGACTAGCTGCATGGGAGGCTGCTTAAGTATGGTGCCTTGATATATCCCCATCTGTAATGTCATATCATCACCTGGAAAGCTCCATGTCATTAATGGATGGCTCCAGGGACATATATGATGCTAGCCTCTGGAAGAGCACCCAAAGGAACCTCTCCAAGAAATTGGAAGAATCCAACCTGCACCAGATTTTCCTCATGTGTTCACAGATGTTTGGGTGTTCACTACAGCAAACCTCTGATTGGAAGATGCAGGTTTTGTAAACATGCAGTGGACAGAAATGCAACAAGGAGCTGCAGCCCATTGTGGCTACCCAGGAGAGAGAGAGAAAGAGAGAGAGAGAGAGAGAGAGAGAGAGAGAGAGAAAGAAAGAAAGAAAGAGAAAGGTGTGTCCACCATGGACACTCTGCAATGGTCACCATCATAAAGACTGAGCTGCATTCAGTAAAAACAATTGCTGGGTATATGTGAACCAGCTTGCAAAAGTCTGCAGTTAAAGGATTCTCCAGAATCTCTGTGTAAGATTGGATTGGGGAGGGAAGCAGGGTTGTTTTTTGTTTTTCATAAAAACCTATGCCGCCACAGTTGCTGACCTAACCTTGGTCTCAACACAACCAAACTGTGAGTTTGCAACACTTCACCAAGTTTAATCCCACCCTCTACTAACATGTTACCATAAATGGTGGTGGCATTTCACAAAGAGGTGAAGGGTAGCTAAGGGTAGCCTGGAAGTACGGGGCTTTAAGAGGAAGCAGCCTCATATGGCAACACTTGGGCAATAGTTTGATAATGTTAAGACTGGACTTCTTGGTTCATCCAATAACAGGCAGATGAAGGGCTTTCACATCTGCAAGATAGATAAGATATCATCTTGAGCGACACAAACAAAAATCAGACTTCAACGTCTTTTTCAAGACCACAAAACAACTTCAACACAAGTATATGATAAATTAAGCTGATGTCACCATCAGGCTTGATAAGATCGGGGGGGGGGGGAGAGATCTATCAGGAAGGGCTTAGCAGCACAAAAAGCATCTATGGGAATTTCCTTGTAAAAGATTGTATGTTCAGAAGATGACAGGCTGATGTGGGCATAGGTAAAAAGCAGCAGAAATATTCAGCAGCACAGATGGGCAGGCAGTAAGTACAGTGGTACCTCGGGTTAGTAGCACCTCAGGTTAAGAACTTTACCTCAGGATGAGAACAGAAATGGCACGCCAGTGGCGCGTTGGCAGTGGGAGGCCCCATTAGCTAATGTGGTACCTCAGGTTAAGAACGGTTTCAGGTTAAGAACAGACCTCCGGAACGAATTAGGTTCGTAACCAGAGATACCACTGTACTGCAAAAGTAGTTTTGCCAACACCCAACTAATATTTTCAGAGCTCACAGCAGAGTCTGTACAAGCCCCATCCTACCATGTATCAACTCACAACATCCCCCATCTCTCTCTCTCTCTCTCTCTCACACACACAGCTCTTTGGTAAAGGCACGTGGGTTCTACCACACGTAAATGTTTTCACCTGCTCCAGCTAATCCTCCTATTTATGTCACACAAGAGAGAGATTTTAAATCATTGGCCCATAAACCAGTAGCTTGCAGATCACGTTCAGGGAAAGAGACCTAATGTTTCACTACAAGACTGTCAGCTGGAAGCAGAACTCAGCCTTCCAACTTGGGTCAAAGAAGGATTGATGGATCTGAACACCTCTCCCATAATGCTCAGAAAAGTGAAGTCTGACTCTTGTTGCTTTTTGGTTGAATTTTAAGTGGGACCCCTCTCCCACATTTGCTGTCTGCTTTCCACACTGTTATTTGCTGAACTGATATAGTACTGGACAGCGGGAAAGTGTGTATCATAGTGATTTGGGCCTGTAGGCTCTCTGGGTGAAACCTTATCTCAACCACAAACAACCCACGGTGTGCCAGGTTCAGTAGCACCATTGTGTGTTATGTAGGATTCCACTACTTTCGGATATCTGTGGAGCATTTAGGAGAAGCTTAATTTATTTATAAAGTATTATTATTAGCAGCAACATGCTGATTGCCAGACCAGTGTGGCTATTGTGGTGAATATTGTCAAATGCATACATAGCAAGATTTCAGTACAGCCCACCACTCACCGGCCAATGTTTACTGAAAGTAAATGCTGTTGGGAAATTTCTAGGCTGATAGATTCATAGTCAGGGAATCATGGTTCCATTATCAGCTCTGCTGCTTATCTGTCTTGTATAAGTCATTTCTCATTTATCTTTCTTCCATAGCTTTGGGTTTCTTGTCTATTTTGTGCAGAGCATAGAAGCACTCACATCCACCGCAGCCGCAGTTTTCTTTCAAGGTCAGCTAACAATGTCAAGGAGTGCAACCTAGATATTCATACCCATGTCTTGGAACATAGTATTCACTGGTTATTTGAGGGGCACAGTAACAGTTCCATGGGTATGTTTTTCTTTACTTTAGGTATCTGTGATTACATAATTGCCAATGAAATACATTTTAGCTACAGTTTTTCCTTAAAATATGTCTGTCTGTCTCATCAGTGATAATTTCCAATTTCCTTTCCTTATACAAGCCTCCAAAGGTCTATTTAAGTTTTGCATTTGTGTTCCACCTTTCCTTCAGTGTGTTCAGGGTAGTTTTCTCTCTTATATTTGCAATCATCTGCAACTCTGTGTCCAGGTTAGGTAGAGACCAGGACCACCTAGCAAGCTGGAATGCTGCATGAGATAAGAACCGAGGTCCAACACTGCATCCTAGGTCAGTTCTGCCTTTTTTCAATAGGTCAATTTGCCTGCAAACTCCCCATGAACAAGCAGAGGGCAATGAACATGCTAATTCCCCCCTCCCTCCAAACAGTTCATTTTTGGCTTGCAGCAATGAATAATTTGCAGTTACATTGAAATCTGCATTATATGGTTTTACACTTGCTCTTCAAATCAGGATTGCAAACCAGCTTAAAAACATCGCTTGAGATCTGGGTTTGGAGGGCCATTGCCAGTTTGTATGGAATGGCAACCTATGTTTCCCTTAGAATTAAGAAGTACAGCACCTAATTAATCTCAGTTTGGGGAGAAGCCTTAACCATGCACATCTGAACTGTGTAGAGCGAGGTGGCCAATGTATTGACCTCCAGATGTTGTTGGACTCCGAATCCAATCAGCCCCATTCAGCATGGCCAATGCTCAGGGGGGGTCGGAATTGTAATCCGGCAACTTCTGGAGGGCATCATGTTGGCTACCCTTAGTTTAAAGGTAAAGGGACCCCTGACCATTAGGTCCAGTCGCAGATGACTCTGGGGTTGCGGCACTCATCTCGCTTTATTGGCTGAGGGAGCCGGCGTACAGCTTCCAGGTCATGTGACCAGCATGACTAAGCTGTTTCTGGCGAACCAGAGCAGCGCATGGAAATGCCGTTTACCTTCTCGCCGGAGTGGTACCTACTTATCTACTTGCACTTTGACGTGCTTTCGAACTGCTAGGTTGTCAGGAGCAGGGACCGAGCAACGGGAGCTCACCCCATCGCAGGGATTCAAACTGCTGACCTTCTGATCAGCAAGTCCTAGGCTCTGTGGTTTAACCCACAGCGCCACCCGCATCTACCCTTGGTTTAGGACCACAGCAATATCCATGGTGTAGCATATGGTAAGTCAGCTTAAAACAAATTCTTTAATGTTCACTTGTTTTCAACTTCATGTAGATGTGCCCAGAATCAGCACATCTACCTCTGAGAGGTACACGGTAGCTGAAGTATATTATAGGCTTCGTAAAGGGGCAGAGATGCATACACAGTATCGATAAGGGCACAATATTAAGCTCTGGCACTCCTGCATCCACACAGTGAAGCATACACTCCCTAAGGTGCACATGGAACGCAGGGAATTTGGAGGCCCTCAGCCAAGTAGGGCATCTGCTGTGTATTTATTCAAACAAGTGCAAATGGTCACTCTTCCAGAATGACAGCTGTGGCAGCTATTCAGGCTTTTCAGCTGGGAACAAAAGCCCCCTCCAGAAGCACAAAGGCAGAAAGTGAGTTGTGCTTAAATAGGAGCCACCTGCCAGGGGCCCCTTGCTTGCCCCCCTTCATTTGGGTGGGTGCGTGGGTGGGGGAACCCAGCATCCCTGCATTGAAAACAGCTTGTGTAAACAAGGCGCTGCTTCCGTCCAAGCTGTGCTTCAGTACAAAACTCATTAGTCATATTTTTAAAATATACAAAGATCATCCTGTATTGGTTTCTCCCCCCTTGAACCAAAATCTTAAAAGTAAAAGCAAACAAACTAGCACGTCATAATTCCAAAAAGGTTAGCAAGAACATTTTGTGGGAGGCGAGAAAAGAGGACACAATCATTGAAGGAAGACTATGACATCTACTTTCACCCGAAGGAAAAGGAAGTAGGTGGGTAGGGCTGAAAGCTGTAGTGTTAAAATGACAAGGTCAAAATGTTTGACTCAAAAGGGTGGCAAAAACAGAGCTCCAAAACTATCTCTCTGACCTGGATGAAGGGGTATTAAGAATGTTATTCAGTGCCGGTAAGTGTAGAGCGAGGTAGGCTAAGGGTAAAAATAAAATAATATCCTAGCATCACCTATACAGAGATGGGGCTCTAAGCTGGCAGTGACTGACCAGGAATGAGATCTTGGGGTCATAGTGGATAGCTCAGTGAAAACACTGCAGCTGTGAAAAGGCAAATTCTGTGTTGGAGATCGGAAGCAAAACTGCCCCCATCATGATGCCACTAGACAAATCTGTAGTAAGACCACACCCAGAATTCGGTGGAGAAAGTTTTGCTCCCTCTCTTGTACTACCACAACTCAGGGTAGTCCAGTGGAGCTGAATGGTGAGAGATTCAGGGCAAATAAAAGAAAGCATTTGTTCATCCAGTGCATAGTTAGACTACGGAACATGCTTCTACAATATGTTGCAATGGCCTCCAACATAGACAGACATAAAAGGGGATTGTATTAATTTACAGATGATAAAGCTGTCACTGGCTGCAAATCGTGATGGCTCTGTACTATTTCCATGATCCATGGCTCTGTACTATTTCCTTGCCTCTGAATACTAGTTACTGAGGAACTACAGCAGGAGAGGGCTATAGCACACATGTCCCGGCCGTGGACTTCCCAGAGGCATCTTGTTGGCCACTGTGGGGAACAAGATACAGGACTAGCCAGGCCTTTGATCTGAGCCAGAAGAACTCCTCCTATCTTTGTAAAATGGAAGTGCTACTGACAACCTCCATTTATGCAGTATTGTATTTCTCTGTGAATTGGTGCAAACAAGCAGGGGACAACAAAATAAAATGCATGTACACAGCTCCATCAGTGCAGGGAAGGGAACTCTCCAAAACAGACAATTCTCACCACCCTTAAGCACTTCCTACTAAGAACTCCTAAGTATCAAAAGCCTCTTCTGAATTGAGCCAAAGCAAGTTCACCCATCACCACCAATTACATTTTCATGTCTGAGTCTTCAAACAGGATTGCCAAAAATGTTTTCAAGCTGTTTGGGCACAATTATTGTTGTTCTTATTTATTAAATGTCTATGCTGCCCTTCATCCAAAGATCACAGGGTGGCTTGCAATACAAAAACTCAAAAATACATACCATAATAACAAACAAAAACAATAATCTCCCCTCACACATACACACACAGTTTAAAAGGCCATGGATTGTTTAATTAGCCAAAGGCCTGAGAGAAGAGGAATGTTCATGCCTGGCACCAAAAGATTTATAAAGAAGGTACCAGGCAAGCCTTCCTGGGGAGAGCACTGCACATGTAGGGAGCCACTGCAGAAAAGGGTCACTCTCATATTGCTGTTTAAGGCTTTATGGGTCAAAACCAGCACTTTGAATTGGGCCCGGAAACTAATTGACAGCCAGTGTAATTGGGCCAGAATTGGCATTATATGCTTAAAGCCCTGGTGAGAAACCTGGCTGCCAAATTCTGCACCTGAAGTTTCCAAACCATCTTCAGAGGTAGCCCCATGTATAATGCATTGCAGTGATCTAATCTAGAGGTTTCCAGAGCACAGATGACAAATGTTAAACTATCCTTATCCAGCTGATAGAAGGGATAATAATCAAGAACTTGCACTTTTGAAAGCAAAGTTAAAGAGAGATTCTCAAGTTTCTGACAAGGGCTCTACCAGATTACATGATGTTTTTATAGACAGGTTTATATTTACAGACATAGGTTTATTTATATAGATATTTATAGGTTTGTTTATAGATTTCCCAGCACCACAACACACACAAAAGTAACATATTACAATGCATAAAATTTCCAATTTTCCGTAGAGACAAGTGTGTGGATTATATCGTTGCCATTTCACATTAGGTAGGGTAGAAGGAGAGGATTAGTTTTCATTTGTTCATTCAGAAATGGATTTGTTGGGAATCATTCCAGTTTAGAGAATCCTCCTAGTTAC
Source organism: Podarcis vaucheri (assembly GCF_965113315.1). Classification (NCBI taxonomy): domain Eukaryota; kingdom Metazoa; phylum Chordata; class Lepidosauria; order Squamata; family Lacertidae; genus Podarcis; species Podarcis vaucheri. The sequence goes on along the minus strand of NC_138764.1, from coordinate 67,160,468 downwards.
ATCTTCTCAAAAGGCTAAACAAAGCCTAGTTCAATGCAGCACATTAAACCCCACATGCCTCTTTACTCATTCTGGGCTGGGAGAAGGGTTACTTCTATAAGTCACGTGATTTAAAGCCAGGTTATAATCCGAACTGACTAGCTTTTGCCTAAATTTAAGTAAGGAGGAAAAGCTTCCTCTTTAGCATCTCTCTGACGTCCAGTACCATGGAGCATTAGAACTGCTGCATGCTTATTTGCACGTGTGCCTGTGAGAGAAAGAAGAATGTAGGTGTTTCTATGGCAGTAATGCTGCAGCCACTTGCCCCCGATAAACTCTCACCTCCACCACCTCCACTTAGGAAAAAAACATACATAGGGATGGTCAGATCAGTCTCTTTTCATTCTGTGTCCATTTTGTTCTGTCCCCTTGCAAAAATCTGATTTAAAAAGAAATAAATCCTTATGAACATTCTTTTTTAAAAAATGTGTTTAAATAGTATTTAAATATGTATTTCATCAAATGTATCCCTTTAAAAACATTTATAAATGCAATTTATCCATTATCCTATTTGTCATGCATTTAGATAATTTTTTTGATCTTAGAAGTGCAACAATCTGAAGGATAACTATATTCCAATCCATGTATCAGGCAGTGGACATGGTCTATTCAGTGAAAAATGAAGACCAAATGTAATTCTCCTCCATCCCTAACTAAACATGACATCAGTGATGCAATTAGCAGCTGCACGAATGGTTCTTTAATAAGTTCAACTATCAGCTATGGGAAGGATGATCTGAATTAGGGCCCCTGGTGGTTAGGGAAGGGGGCTTTAACCTTTCCACCTATAGTCCTAATTCAGATTGGTGTCCCTGATTTTTGCATTGGAAGGAAAGCTTGTGCTGCCATGATTCTTTGGCTTAAAGAGACAACTTGCACTCAAGACTCCATTCAGTAACTTTCCTCCAGCTCAGCTCCTGCTCCTCCCCAGTCACGTGAATGCAACAGAGATACACCCTGCCTTCTTGGGCAAGTTACTTAAGCAGGTGGTGCTTGCGCAATTCCAGCTGCTTTTGGATGAAATGGACAATATCCAGACCTATCTCCATGCAGTTTGAGGCCTGGTTTTGGTACAGAGACTGCCTTGGCTGCCCTATAGGATAGAGAATGAGTCTTTCTAGATTCCCTGGGACTTCTCAGTGACTTTCAATACCCTTGTCTATTACTCCTTTCTGGATAGCTTCTTTGGATTGGAAGGTGGAGGCACAGCGAGGGCTAATTCCAGAAGGTGGGGCTGGAGGACTACTGCTTTTTAACAGTTATGTGAGGTCACTTAGGGATTTGGAGAGAGGTGCCACTCAGGTGCTGATGGCATTTCTGTTCCTCATTTTAATTGTATTCAGGTGAGGCAGTGGAAATGCTGAACCAGTATCTGAAATCAGCAAGTGGATGTTTGATGAACCATGAAACCATCCTTGTTTATGGACTTTCGGGCATCTCTTGAAGACCTTTGTCTGCTGACAAACCTTTGCAGTTGCTTGTTTTTTACTTTTGTTGGCCGGTCACCTTAGTGATTATCTATCTTTTTATTTGTATTTTAAATGGTATTTTGTGTTTTCACATTGTAAACTGCCCTGACATTTTAGGATATGGTGGTATAGAAAAACTTTCACAAACAAACAAACAAACAAATAAACTGGAACTCAGTCCTGGAAAGACTGAGGTTCTATGAGTAAGTGATTTGCCTAGTGGGAGAGATGGTGCTGAACCTGTTCTGGACAAAAGGGTCATGTTCATAATCTGGGAGAAACCCTCTATCCAGTTTTTTACTGGAAGCTTAGTTAGCTTGTATAGCAAGGAGTACTTTTCATCAGCTTTGGCTGGTGCACCAGCTGTGCTCTTTCATGGACAGATATTATTTGCCCACAGCCATCCATGCTCACACCTAAGATTGGCTACTGTAATGTGTTCTACATGGGGCTTCCTTTGAAAACTGTTTATGCATTTCCATTCCTTCAAAATACAGCTGCCAGAAAGTTGACTGGGACCAGTCAGTGGGAACATATCTTGCTGATAATGGAAGATATTCACGGTAGGCAACAGTATAATATTGCTTTAGAAGCAGTGGTGGGGCAGTTTGAAGGATCTTTAAGATGTACACACAGATAAACTCAAAGTATTGTAAGTTGTAACTAAGCCACAGATTGCTATAAAAAGGCAAAATGTGGAAGAGGACAAAGGGTTCATCACTCTTCCCTGGAAGAAGCAGGCAGCCACAATATAAGTGGATTTTACGTAGGAAGGCATTGAGCACACAAAAACAAGGTGGCTATGAGTCAACAAAATTTCAGAGAAATAGTACAGGACGCAGTAGGCAGGGGAAAACAAATAGATCAGAGCAAATTGGGGCCATCAAAGGAAAGGAAGAGGAACTGTCTCAATCAAAGGCAGAATAATTGAATTGCTGTTGTGTCAGCTGGTAACTTAGTGAGTGGCAATCAAAAATGGAGAGGAGCAGGAGCATATATTTTAGAAAGGCATATTCACCTGAAAAATGGAACACTTGTACCAACACACACTGAAGAAGCAATGTCAAGGCCAAATGTGAACAATGGGGAAGGCACCTGAGCCTCCTTTGCCAGTTTACTCCTTCATAAAGTGCTGTTTTCTTTTAAAATCAAGCTTTATTAAGAATTTTCAACATAAAATAAAAGGCAAACTAATCTAAAGAAGATAAATAGGTAAGAAGCAAGAATAGGAAAAAGGAGAGAAGAAAGAAAAATAGAAGAAAAGAAGGGAGAGAGAATAAACACCAGGCCCTCTATCACAATTTTATCTTAATCTTTATTCCATGCAGAGAAAAGTGACCTGCAGGGGAGCTTCTCTCTCTTCCCTCAGCCTCCCACCCTGGAAGACCCTCTCTACCCTGCCTCTCACTCAGGACGCTTCAGCTTCCATTCATCACCCTCCTGCGTGTATCTTCATTAATAGGAGACTTCAAAAAGCAAAGCATAAATATAGATAAAATTAACAGGGAGAAAACAAAGATTACATATAATAGAAAAGGAAGATAAGAAGAAAAAGAAGATCTTCCAATTCTCCATCTGCCAATTATGTACATGACAGTCATTCAAAGTATTAAAGGTATGCACTCCAGATAACCTCTAGCTGTGCTAGTGTGCAATATCAGACAGATAAAATATCCTGACTATAAACAAAAGCCCAGCTATATCAAACCAAAGGCCCAGTAATTTCAGCACTGTTTCCAGCAGTTGTAAACCAGTCACAAAAAGCCATCTCTTGTCATTTGCCCCCAAGCATATGGTATTCAGAGGCATGTGCCCTTGAAAGATGAGAAGCTCAATTTAGCTACCATGGCTAACAGCAGGGGGGCCAGCCTGTGGTCCTCTAGGTGTTGTCACTGATCATTGGCTATGAGAGCTGTGGCTGGTGGAAGCAGGAGTCCAACAACACCTGGAGGGGCCTCAGCTCGTCATTCCTGGCTGACAGCTTTGGGTACCGTTGCTTCCCGCTGGTTTTTAAATCCAGATCTTCAAGGGGCTTGAGGAAAGCAAGAAGCATCAGCTAACTTCAAATTACAGCTCACCCAACTTCTCTCTTCTATCTGTAGAAAAGAAGAGCAGCAGCCTAGCTTACAGGATCTGTTTGCCGATCTGTCTGTTTTTGGAGGATGAAATGAGGATATAATAAACCCAAGTTACTAAGGTGATATGATAAGAGCACACACAGCCGCAGGCACAGCAGTGAGGTGTTCCTTCCAATCCCAATATCACAATTCTTTGGGAACCCAATGACTTCCTCAGCTATCATAATAGCTTCAAGAAGCAGACAATGACACTACAAAGGCACTGCAAAGCAGATCTTGTGAATTGTGTGGCAAGTATGACATTCCAAGCACTACATTTGAACAAAGGATCAAATGTGGCAGCTTTTAAACAGGTCAGGATAACCAAGGAACCTTGTGCTACTTTGGCTCAGATTTTTTTTGGGGGGGGTGGGGAGGAGGAAGAAGTCACTTAACTCTGTAGAAGTGGACACAGCTGACCATCCAGTGCATGTCAGGATCTGACAGTTAAAGGAAAGTTTGTCAGCAAAGGAAGAGCACAGGGATACAGAAGTCAGACCAAGCACAAAGACATGGGAGACCACAAAGAAGTGTAAAATCAGAACAAAAGAAGAGCTTTGCTAGGCCAGGCCAAAGGCAGCATCCTGTTCTCACAGTGGCCAACCAGATGCTTGTAGGGATTCCACTAGCAGGACCCAAGTGGAACAGCACCCTTCCCACACTGTGTGATTCCAGACAGCTGGTATTCAGCTGCTGTCACTGGAGGCAGGACATAGTCATCATAGCTAGCAGCCATTGATAGCCTTATGCTCCATGAATTTGTCTAATCCTCCTTTAATACCATCCAAGTTGGTGGTCCTCCTCACCACATCTCCTGGGAGCAAATTCCATAGTTTAAGTATGCACTGTGTGAAGAAGCACTTCCTGAAACTTCCAGCATTCTGTTTCATTGGATTCTAGTAAAGTGGTACCTCGGGTTACATACGCTTCAGGTTACAGACTCCGCTAACCCAGAAATATTACCTTGGGTTAAGAACTTTGCTTCAGGATGAGAACAGAAATCATTCAGCGGTGGCGTAGCAGCAGCAGGAGGCCCCATTAGCTAAAGTGGTGTTTCAAGTTAAGAACAGTTTCAGGTTAAGAACAGACCTCCAAAACGATTTAAGTTCTTAACCCGAGGTACTACTGTATTATGAAAGAGAAAAACTTTCTCTATACCACACATAATATTATAAAGCTCTATAATGTTTCCCCTTGGTCACTTTTTCCCCTAAAAAAACCCAAAGGTTGTAACCTTTCCATATACAGCTGTTGCTCCAGCACCTTGATAATTTTGGTTGCCCTTCTCCCAGGTTCTACAATATCATTTTTTGAGGGAAGGCAACCAAAGGAACTGTCAGAAGACCATTCTGCCTAGTTATACAGAGCTGGGGAAAGTGAAGTGAAAAGCAAAGAGAAAGTTGCAACACGTAGAGTCAAAGTGGTCTGTGCTGCATCCAAATAAAAGATTGTTCACATTACAGAAATAACCTACAATCTAGTCTAGATTCTGATGCTAGAACTTTGTTGAATTTTACAACAGAATTCTACAATAGGATTAAGAATGAGAGTCTTTTATTTCCAATTTAGGTGCTAGTCCCCTTTTAATCTGCACAACTATCAAAACAATCCTTAAACTGTCAGAGTGAGGGGGGGGGATCAGTAGAAACTATGGGTTTCCCCTATACTAGGAACTTGTCTCAAGCAAAATTTCCTCTAATTTATCCCATGCCAAGTCTACAATCCTTTGAGGCTCATCGCTGTTTATTCTTCTCCTTATTTGCCTGAAGCAGTCCAACTAATTGAAAAAGTTTGTGTCTGAGAGCTGAACATGCTTTCTTTGGAGGATATGGATTTACATGTCACCGACTAGCCTAAATTTAAGTAAGGAGCACAATAAGCATCACTTTGCAGGGGTCTAAAACACAGCTTGTTACATTGTCCCTAACTCCATTCCAGGCAACCTCTGATGCCATGGATGTACAAAGATCCCTCTTCTACTCCCACTTTTCCCACATAGGATAGAGAGCATAAATAGGATGTTTGCACTGGACACAAGAACAAGGACAACATCATAACAGAGCCCTGGGGAAGGCACCCTGGTGGATCCCTCATCACAAGACAAGAGGGAACAAGCAGTAGCAAACAGCACAGCTCTAGCTGCCCTGATACTCCCTCTGCCTAGTGCTGTAAACTGAGGAGTGGGAAACCTCTGGCCTTCCAGATGTTGATGGACTATAACTCCCACAATCCCTGACCATTGGGGAGCTGGAGTCCAACAACATCTAGAAGGCCACAAGTCCCCCCCCCCCACTTGTTCTAAAGTTAACAGCTGTAAGAGACCAGCTCCATTGCTCTCAGAGTCATCTGGTTTGTGCACAGGACTGGGGTCTTCTCACTGTCTTTGTACTGGTCCTTGGAAACAAGAAGCAGCACAAGTTCCCTCTTACGGTTTCTCATTCTTCCAAGTGCCTGGTGCAAATGGAGAGACCAATTTCACCATATGCCGGAGTGGAGAAGGGAAGAATAAAAAAATAGTGGTTATTAAACCAAGCCAAAATGAACCCAGGCATATGGCTAATACATATGCACTTTTAAATAATTTGAAAACATTAAGTAACTCCACAGACTGGATTAAAAGTAGCCCTCCCCATGTGTCTACAAGTAGGCGTTGTTTCCTGCTGTTCTTGGAATTATCCTGTTGCAATTTCCCTTGTCTCTTCAGATAATGTGCAAAACCAATTTTTAGCCTGGCACAATAAAGAATTGTACGAGATCGTCTGCCTTGTCACAATAGCCTTAAGCTGCTTAAAAAGAAGTCACTTTGGTACCTGCACAAGTCAGAAATACACAGCATGTCTGGAGAGTGCAAAATGAGATGCAAAAGCATAAACATTTCTTGGCTTTAAATATATGTAACATATGGGTTCTTACAGCCTAGACAAAGGCCTGTACTCTTATGCTTTGGTAGCAGGTGCTGTGTTTGCACAGCTCCATCCCGGATCAGTCTTGGTTAGTGTCATAATATAGAAACAATATGGAAATGGCATGATTTGGAAATACGACTGCCACCACTATCACCAGTACCACCTCCACCTTCTCACAAGTACAAGTGGTTTCTTCATTATCTGGAATGGTGTGGGATGGTGCTAAGGAGAAGTGGAAAATGTAGCACTGACCTGGCAAAATAATTTAGTCTTCAATGGAAGCAATGGCCGTGATGGTGAGGAGGAAGGTAGTAACAATAATAGCAAACACTACGGGTTTACCTTCTTCCATTAAGGAAATAGGTTCAAAACATGCACAACAGCTCACACATTACTCATGTGAAAGGGCGATGCAGAGAAAAAGGGACTGCGGGACCATGCCTCTGCTCCCCCCCCCACCAGCCACATGTGCATAAGCACAGATGTAATGCACAGCTCCCCATAGATTTGGAATGGATGACTGAGACAGGGGACCCTATACATGTGCATCTCTATGTGAGAAGGCTTTCCTGGGTCCTGGAACCTTGCACAATTGGGGTTCTCGGATCCAAGGAAGTCTGCACAAGTAAGCTTGCCAGACTTAGACATCCACACTAATGCATGGAGATCAGTAATGGGGTCGGGGGGATGACGACACAGAAGGTATGGCCGGGGGCAAGGGCAGGGATGCGGCCCTGCAGCTCCTTTCTACTCACATTAGCTCTTTGCACAAGGAATGCCTGACATAGGTATTGAAACATAGTGAGGTGGGCTCCTAAGAGGCAGCACGACTCCTATTCTTACAGTGAGACGGCTTATGTAAAGGTAAAGATCTCTCTCACACACGTGGGATATTCTTCAGAGACACAGAATGATGCAGATTCACAGAGCAAGGCCATACCTAACTGGGGCACATTCTCTTTCACTGCAATGATACTTCAAGTTATAAAAATCAGTCTTCTCAGCAGGAATGTAATACAATATTATAACAGGCTAGGCATGCAAACAGGTAGGCGAATGGTTTATGTACTGAGCATGTATTGTATTTTAATACGCTGAACACTTTAATAATGTATACATGAAATGATAGCTTTGTATGGATAATTCATGAGTATATACTGCAACTTCACCTGTGAGATAAAAGGTACTTGGTGTTACAAGATTATATTATTGTTGCTCTAAAGTGCTTTACTTGAGTGTTTTTTTTTTATCCCTTTAGCATTAACAAGAAGTCTGTGCAAAGCTATCAGGTAACAGCCATTACTAGCTGCAGCAAACCTCAGCAACATGATGTCCAAACCTGTTAATTACTGGAAATTCCAGCCGTTTTATTAGTAACCCCCAGGCTGCTAGGGAGATAGAAGTGTTTGGGGATTCTTCCTCACATACTGCTTTGAAGAAAATTTGTCTGCCGCTTTACACTAAGACCCTCAACTGCAACTAGTATTTCACTGACATGCCTTAACAGCTGTATTAGGCAGAGGAAGAAGACCTTATTTAGTTAAAACAGCAAAACTGGGGAATACGTTCAAAAACACCAACTGCCATGCATTTGTATACTTATTTCAGGGTTGAATTCGCTGTGGGGCTGAAGGGATGTTTTTGGATTTTATGTGACAAGGCATGAGAATGACTGGATGATACCCAAATTGCAGAGTGTCTCATCCCACAATTTATAAGCATCAGCTATCATGCATTTAAAGTCAAAGACTTCTGCATGTTAATCTGAAAGGTCCTGTTTGAATACCAAGCCAAATTAAGTCAATCATTCCATGCTGTGACCCTATGCATCCTTGAGCGAAAGTTCTGTTCCTATAAATCACACTTGCTTTCAAGTAAATTTCTGATAAACTTCAAGTTCAAACTTCAAATTTCTGATAAACTTCCAGTTTCAAGTCAGTTTAGTACATAAGGTTTGCTACATCACTGGTCTTAACAGTGCCATGCTTTTTAGGCTTTGAGATACCTGCCCATATGCAAGTGGGCCTAAACTCAGACCTGCAATGCAAATTTCTTTCCCAAAGTGACAAGGCATTCAGTACCAAAGAACCTGACTTTAATGTTCAAGCAAAAGGGACAACTGAGCAAAGGAGTATTTCAAGATGACTTAACACAATTGTCCAACTTCACAATTCATGCAGACTGCAAACTAACTGGAGCAAAGGCTACATCTTTCCTCAAGCCAGCATGCCACACTTGTTGCTCCCATGGCAACTTTCTCAACTGAACAATCTCTTTTACGTACATTACAGGAAGGCACTGTGTTTTTCTTCTGCCCACCCCCCACCCCACCTGCTACTTTTACAGCTGGGGACAGAGAAGCACAGAGAAGTGGGAATCACTCACCCATGGCCACTGCTGACTGGAGCAGCTGACGCAACTCAGATCTCATGATTTTGTACATGTTTTATGAATCACAGACTAGTTCCTTCCGAATAGCACAAAAAGGATAGCAGACTCCTGGTGATTTGTAACTATGTTGGACAATTTATGCTCTACCCCCTGCACCCAACACATAGTGAACACCTAAGAATCCAAGAAAGAATGTTCTCAAAACCAGAGACTTCTATAGCATTTTAAACTACCTAAACTTTGTGATAGTGAATGCCAATCCTCTCCATGTGGCCTCAGCCAAGCTGAGTACAGCCTAATTTAAATGAGCCATATGGTACAACTGGCAGCTGATCTCTCCAACACCTGTTTAGTTCAACCACCAGCACATGGGCTGTGTGGACAACACATTTGCCAGCCATGTTTTTGCTTGATAGATATAGATTCACACAACCTATGCCTGGCCATGTGCATCTCTATTCACTCTCTCTTTAACCAATTCACAAGCTCAAGTGCAATCCAACTACATAAGCAGTCACTTTGCCATTTTATTTGTGGGAGAATACCACAATGGAACGGGGTGCTTGGACTGCATGGGGATTAGTGAAAATACAGAATAAAAACAGTCCCAGAGAGTAAAATCTGTTTAAAGCAAAGACAAAAGAATTAATGCTTGGGGAAATAAAAGGGTAGTTTACCTGGAACCAAAATAATACCAAATCAACCAGCCCAGTTAACAGTCTCACAGCAATATTCTGGACTATTTTCCAGACTATTTTCAAAGGCAGCCTCATGTAAAACACAGCAGTGGGAGGTTACCAGGGAATGGACAAATAAAGCAAGGCTATATATCTGTCCAGGTTGGGTCAGAGCTGGCATATCAGTCTAAGCTGGTAAAAGGGAAATAGAGGCTACTCGTATCTCCAGTGACAAAGATGGTTCAGTGAGCACTCCCAGACTATAAACCTGATCCTTTAGCAGGAGGGCAGTCCCTTCTGCAAGAGGTTGAAAATCACTTACCCAAACAGACAAACTACCCACGTATCTTGTCTGAACTGAACTTCAGTTTATTGGCCCTCATCCAGTCCACTGATGGCTCACAGACTGAATTCTCCTGCTACCTCATCTACATTAGATATAAAGAAACAGAATGAGATGTCATCCTCAAATTGACGACACCTCACTCAAAATCCTCAGGTGACCTCATTCAGTGGTTTCATGTAAAAATTAAAGGACATGGGGAGTAAAATAAAACCCTGTGAGACCCAAGAGCATTAATGCCAAGGAGCCAAGCCAAGACCCAAAGTACCACCTTCGGGAAATTGTGATCCAGGTCTGAGCCACTGGAGAGTAGCCCCACCCCCACCCCGTTTGGATGGTCTCTCCAGAAAATAACCATGGCTAATTGTATCAAAAGCCACTGTCACTCTTTCTTGGTAGAGGTCCTCCCACAGAGCAACTCTTAAGGCAGTTTCTATGCCAAAACAAGTCCTGAAACCCAACTGAAACAGAAAACAGTTTAATCTAAGAGAGCTTTCAGTTGGTCATCAACCACACACCCAAGCATTTTGCTCTGGAAGGGAAAGTTAGACACTGGCTGACACTTGTTCACATCTTACTCTAGCCTCCCAGGACATGATCAGAACTGTGGCAGTGGGGATAGGAGAGGAAGGCCAGCACCTAGACTAAGAAGAAGGATCAACATCTCTGTGAACAGAATTCAGCCTTATAAGAAACTATTTTAAAGTGACAAGCGCAGGCATCAAGGGTTTCATAGTGAAATACAAATATGGCTTCTTTCTCCCTCTTTCTGCATAAAGGGGATGAAAAGTCATTGAAAGATTCCAATGCAGCCTTTTGTCACCATTGCCTTTCAGACAAACTAAGCCGAAAATGTACACATGAAAAGTCATGTACACAAAAGATGTTCAAAGCAGGGGCAATCCATGTCTCTTCACTAAAAAGTAGAAGCAAGCACCCAAGCCTATATCACTCTTCTTATAAGAATATTTTGCTTTGATGCAAACTTTCCCTGCCTCAGGGCCTGCTTTTGAAAGGTAACTTTTCAACAGGAAAGCAAGAAAAGCAAAAGAATCTAACTGGGTGCTTTGCAATAATTCCCCTGGCACCGATCCAAATATTATGGAGATATTATTTGTAACCCAGACCTTCCCCAAAGAAGGACAGGCTCAACATTACATGCAATACTTGCATGACTAATGAGATGCTCATCATCACCACACCTTCCCCTCAGTGCTGCTATGTTAGTCATATCTGCAACCAGTCAGGTATACAGCGAAAGGATACATGAGTCAGGAAGTTAGCTGTATCAGTTTTCCCTCTCTAAACTGAATAACAAAGCTATACATCTACAACACTTTGGGAGATAGAGGTAGCTGTCACTTATCCCACAAATGTGTAATGTGTGGGTATACCTTGGAGCAAATCATATTAATAATTCCAGCTAGTTTGGCTGAAGATTTAACACAACCATTTTTTAAGCACATTGAGCTTTTCTTCTAAAATTGGAAATGCTGAACCACAGGTCTGCAGCAAATGAATCCCCTTTCATTTGTATTTCTGTTGAAGATTTCTTGCTTGAAGAGTGGCAGCTCTGATATGAATGCAAGGTCTCACCTTGGTCTCACGTTTCGGAGATATAAATGTGCAAAAACCTCTGATAAGAGAGTCATATTTTTGTTCACAGCATGCATAAAAAGTTACAGGATATAAATCTGGAAGTTCTAACTCTATATTATACAGCGTAATAAGATTACCACCAGTGATATATCAGTGGAGATAGGCACTGGTTGTAAACACTAGGGGTGTGCACCAGCCACAGGATTCAATTTGTTTCTGTAGCTTTGGAAAGCAGCCTGATCTGTTTCAGAGTCATTGCATGACTTTCCATTTGACTTAGTATTTTGGGACTGAATTAGATTTTTTTTTTAAATGAAGTTTTATGATGGGGAATCCAAAATCAGCTATGGCACCTCTCCCATTGTTTTTCTTCACAGAAGCAGATAAAATTTGCAGGCATAACAGCCCCCTCCTTCCCAAATAGATTAAGCCTACCAAATTATAGAACGATAAAATCAGTGGGGGGCATCCTGTTGCACTAATGGAACTTGGTGCACTTACTTCTGCTAGTTGAATCCGGCCCACAGCTTTTAATCTCTCTCCCAAATCACTGTGATTGGGAGAATAATTGTGATCTGGGAGAATAATTCCCTATGATTAAAAGCCTAGACCTGCCTGTCAAAATGAAAGATTTACCCAAGCTTCCATTGCCTCCCCACTCAAATTTAGCACAGCTCTCTAGTTAGCTTGGCTTTAAATTGATCACTTGTAAAATGCCAAAACTTTGATCCAACTTGAGAAGCCTTGTTAGCTGTGCAATCTGACTCAAGAAAGCCTCATCTGAATCAACACAAGCTGCTTTGTAACTCTGGTAGTACACAAAGTTGATGCCAAACCCTAGTAAACACCATTCTCCCATTCAGAAATCAGGACAAGTTGTGTTGTGCTCTTCATCCATTTGGGACTAGCCCCATAAAAATTGTGTACTGCAGTGCTTTACTACACACACACACACACACACACACAATATCTTGTTCATGGTTTAAGTGAAGGGTGGATCACTGTAAAGTACAGTACAAAGATTAACTGGAGAATACTGGTAAGAAAGCTATTAATTCCTCATAGCCAGATTTCCTAAATTCGAAGAAAGTTTCTGGTTCACTCCTATCGCCTATGGAAATGAAGCCTTACAGCTAGGACACCTTCCAATGCTTATTGCTATGCAAAGCCATCATGAGCTCAGCAAGATCTGACCCAGTCAACTTTTGGGTTCTACGGATTACACAAACTACCGTATTTTTCGCTCTATAAGACGCACCAGACCACAAGACGCACCTAGTTTTTGGAGGAGGAAAACAAGAAAAAACATATTCTGAATCTCAGAAGCCAGAACAGCAAGAGGGATCGCTGCACAGTGAAAGCAGCAATCCCTCTTGCTGTTCTGGCTTCTGGGATAGCTGCGCAGCCTGCATTCGCTCCATAAGACGCACACACATTTCCCCTTACTTTTTAGGAGGGAAAAAGTGAGTCTTATAGAGCAAAAAATACGGTACTTTTGTTTCTGCTGTGTTTTCTGTATTGTTCTTAAGACAGATTTTTATACTCTGTGAATTTGATCTGAAGTAAGCTGGTTGAACTTACTTTCATGTATTTCAGTGGGACCTAATTTTAACTAATGGATCCAGGTCTGAGTTTTTATATTTCTTAGGGGCTTTGCGAGTCTATGCCTGGTTAGTCTAGAGGGATATAAATTTTAAAAGTAAAAATACAAACAACTGGCAAGGCTAAAATCAGGACAGTTTTGTTTTGTTCTCAGGCAGCCATAAGGCTCTGTAACTCAGCTGCATAATATTTATACAGTAATCACTTGTAATAAGCTGTTCCCTCCGTTCCCATGGTGATATTTTCCGGTGGTTGGCTCTACATTTTGTGTACTGATCTAACAAAGCATAATATAAATATAATAAATCTTCCGCAGCATCACAGGAAGTGTCCTCCGCACATGCAAGCTGTGTGTGTGCAAGGAACACACACAAATTCACTAAAGAACATGTGCCATACATTTGGCAGGGGAGAACCTGCCCAATACCTCCACCATGTGATGATCCCAGGGAGATGCTGGCTGCAGGTCAACTACTTATAGCATGGACAGCCGCCATCATGCTGAAAGGGAAAGTTGGCCTTGAAGTGTCCTTCTGGTCAGCAGAGAATGGAGCATGCAGCCCTGCCCTGTCCCTGCAGTTGAACCTAAATGGAGGAGGTGAGGTATTCTTCAGAGAGCTCTCCCAGCATTTTGGGTTTGTGTAGTAACCAGATCAGGGTGGAGAGGGCAGTTGTATCACCTTTACCCTTCCACTGGGCTGGAAAGTGCAGTACAGTGCTATGATGGCTGCACACACCTCTCCTCCCAACCTTCCAGCACCACCAGGAGTAAATAATAATAATAAATCACTCCACTTTCACTACTCTCTCTCTGTCAGATCAAGCAGCTCAGATAGTCACCATTATGCTCTTTCCAAACTCAGTAGGAAGTTTCAGGAACTTGGAACGGAAGTGACAAAAGGCAGGGAAGTAGGGAGAGGATCCAAAGAAGGTGAAGAGAAGCAAAGGACTTTGAAACTAGTGTTGCCCTTGAACATTGGCCAACAGGTTCCTTTTAAATTTTGAGTCAATGCACTATTTATCCCCCTGTGAACCCAACCAAAAGAAACATAAAGGACTTTAAGAAATCACCAGATCACCCAAGGTGTGTGGCAGGTTGACATTTGTAATTCTCAAACTTTGAATATTCGTTAAATCGAAAGGCATTACAGTGGTACCTCTGGATATGAATTTAATTTGTTCCGTTCTTACCCTGAAACATTTGCATCCAGGCGGAAACCTTTCTGTTACTTTCAGGTTTGCCGCATGCATAGCCCAAAGCATTCGTATCCAGAGGTGCTCGTAACTAGAGGTACCACTGTATCAGCATGACTCCAAACATTCCACTCAAACAGCTAAGATCATATGGAGACCATTTTTATAGCAGTTCTTACTGATGGCACACCATGCAGCTGTACTACATGGACAAGTTTATGTGACCCAGCCTTGGAGTGTTATTAGCTATACAAGCTATGATACATTTCCCTGACCCTGATAGCTTGTACAGTGGTACCTCGGGTTACATACGCTTCAGGTTACATAAACTTCAGGTTACAGACTCCGCTAACCCAGAAATATTATCTCAGGTTAAGAACTTTGCTTCAGGATGAGAACAGAAATTGTGCTCTGGCGGAGCGGCGACAACAGAAGGCCCCATTAGCTAAAGTGGTGCTTCAGGTTAAGAACGGACCTCCAGAATGAATTAAGTACTTAACCTGAGGACCACTGTATTCAATAGCAGTGTTTAATTTTATGCAACCCACAGGACTTCATTATCATCAGTTATATAAAATCTCTTGAGATTCCACATGAATATTCTGGGTTTAAAAACCCCCAGAGCACCTTGAATTCTGTGTGGAAGTCTGCAGGAATCTAAACACAATGTGTTTTTAATACATTGCCAAATATTCCTGGAATATTATTTTCCCCTCCCGATTGTAACGTCTATTCCTGAATAGTTTGTTTTATGCTTCTGAGACAAAAAATAATATGCTGCCTTCCAAATACAAGTTCAGGTGCAGATTTTAATAGGCAGGTTTCTGAACCAAAGATGGTTTCTCAGCTGAAATCAGTGTGTGTGTTTTACTTTATATGAGAGAAGCAGTCCACAGTGAGAGTAAGTGGAGGGAGAAGAATAAGGGAAAATGAGTTCAGTTAGTATAGGCTTCCTCAACCTTGGCCCTCCAGATGTTTTTGGCCTACAACTCCCATGATCCCTAGCTAGAAGGACCAGTGGTCAGGGATGATGGGAATTGTAGTCTCAAAACATCTGGAGGGCCAAAGTTGAGGAAGCCTGAGTTAGTACCACTAGTATCACCTGGGGGGGGGTCTATGGTCCTCCAGGTGTTGGACTTCACCTACTCTCAGTCCCCAGTCAGCATGGCCCACGATCAGAGTTGTGATCCAGCAACATCCAGCGGGCAACAGGTTCCGCTTCCCTGGCACAAGAAGTTACAGATGGGCATTTCCTGAGAGGTACACCCAATGAAAAGATTTGATAGAATATGGAGGCCAATTGTAAAGATGGCAGTGCCAAAGCAGCAACTCCTTCAGAGATGCAGTGGGCAGCCTTATCCTAAGTGTGACCAGGTGCTCTGGGCTCACGGCAGCCTTACATTATGTTATTTAATTCATTCTTTGTAGAAACACTAGAAGCCAGGAAGCAATGTTATATCAGTTGAAGCTATTTGTCCATTCAGCTGATTCTTCTCTACTCTGACTGGTCTTGGCTCTTCAGGGTCTTGGGCAAAGGTGTTTCTCATTAGCTGTTGCCTAGTGTGTGTGTGTGTGTGTGTGTGTGTGTGTGTTTAATTTGACAGGCCAGGGATTGAACCTGGGGCCCTAATGCATGATCTACTACTGAGCAGTGTTCTCTTCCCAAACCTTTCCAGCTGCACTCTAATGTGTTCCTGCACCTGGTCAGTGAACTACTATGACAGGTAGTCAACTGAACTTCTTAAGGAAGTACTTTATGTGTCAATTCTTTAAAAGGAATGTGTTCAAATGCATGTGACTAATTGGTTCGTGCCAGCATAAGCCTATTTTCTTTGCTGCTGGCAAAGGTTAACTGCATGTCTTTGTGGGTACACATGAAATCTTTTAGTTTTAATGATATGCCCCAAAACTCCATGTCAGCCTCTGCCACCCAGCAGACCAGATTGCTAACAACAACATCTAACCACTAGAGACCAAGTCTCAGAAATACCAATAAGTAACCTTTAAAAATATTTTTTTAAAACTGACAGATGGCCTTATGACACCCAATTAATTATTTGCATTTGCACTAGCATTTAACTAGACAGAGTTGTCCCAGGAGGTTACAAACAGCAACACAGATTCTCACAGCCTGAGGGCACAACCTAAATGCCTCCCCATCTGACAGAGAGAAATCCCAGGTCTTGCACTGTAAGAATTTAAGCTTCTCCAATCCCAGTTATACAAGAAGTATTATGAAAAGAGCTTAGGGCCTGAGGAATGTTGGACCCAGCCAACTTTCAAACAATCCATCTTCTATGAGCTTCTGGGCTTAGTCTACCCTTTTCAGGAGGCTAGGTAACATTTATCACAGTACGCACAAGGCCAGTGTGACTAGTAGGGGCTAGTCCCCCCTAGAGACTAGCTAACCCTCAGTACATAATGGGCGAAGGAAGCCCACACAACATGGCATCTAGAAAGGGTATATCAGGATCCCCTGAGATATCACAGACAATACCATGGAAAAACAAAACCTGGCACTGCTTCACTAATGTTTGCTGTGTGTAAGCCAGGAATTGTGGCCTAGTATCTTATACCACCCAGCAAGAGTCCCTAGGATACACCTCTCTGGCAATGCACTGTAGATCTAGGAAAACAACATGTCTTGGGTAGATGCTGGGAGCATAAACCACTCCTGCAAATGTCACATTGTAAGTGCAGAGCATTGCTCTTATTCTGCTCATGCTGGATTCCAATTTATGTGCTCTAGCTTAATTCAATTGCCACTGTAGTGAGAGGAATGCATTCGTCACATGCTGCCTCCTTATTAGCCCTGGTTTCTAAAGTCTGGCCAGCATCCATTTTTATTACAGCTCAAATTCCAATCTAAAGTTTGCAAAGCAGTGTGTGTGTGTGTGTGTGTGTGTGTGTGTGTGTGTGTGCTGCACTACCTTCATGTGCTGCTCACTGCCAAAAACCATCCAGGGCTGTTGCATTTCTTTCCTTGACCAGACCTTTCCAGGAAGATGTTTGTGTATGTGCATCCCCTAGGAGACTAGAAACCTGTTCTCCTGGAATTCCCTCATACAAATGCCAATCAACCTTGTTGCTATGGGAGTTTGAGGCCACGCTGACCTGGAAGTGATAATTCATTTTCCTCCTGCTGGGAAATCCTATTTGTAGAAAGCTCCCTAATTGGCTTCTTTCACCATAATTGGCCAAAGGACCTGGGGAGGGGTCTGATCATGCGGAACCCTGGGCCTGGATTTCTTATCTTCCTCCCTCATTGTTACTCGTGGAAGAACACTGATTACCACTTATTGGGTATGAATTCCATTGGCATGCTGAAGATACTTAAGAACATTAAGGGTAAAGGGACCCCTGACCATTAGGTCCAGTCGTGACCGACTCTGGAGTTGCGACGTTCATCTCGCTTTATTGGCCAAGGGAGCCGGCGTACAGCTTCCGGGTCATGCGCCCAGCATGACTAAGCCGCTTCTGGCGAACCAGAGCAGCACACGGAAACACCGTTTACCTTCCCACCAGAGTGGTACCTATTTATCTACTTGCACTTTCACATGCTTTCGAACTGCTAGGTTGGCAGGAGCAGGGATCGAGCAACGGGAGCTCGCCTCGTCGCGGTTATTCGAACCGCCGACCTTCTGATCGGCAATTCCTAGGCTCTGTGGTTTAACCCACAGCGCCACCCGTGTCCCTTTAAGAACATTATCACTGCACAAAAAAGTCTTGATTGTTATGATTTAATTGGCTTCCCACCACCACCAATAAGAGCAGCATGTGGGCATCACTGTCAGCACTTGTCCCTGACTGTTGAGGTTTCCAGGGTGTCAATGGATATGCCAGCCATTTTTCCAGAGTTTCTGAATCCCCTTGCCTCCCTGGTTGAGCATGTATAGGTCACTCAGTGGTATTTCTTCTCCCACCCTAGTGTACCTGAGGCATAGCACTGCTCTGCCCAAGGACTTTTCTACAATCAAAGAGCCAAATATGGCAGCTGGAACAGCTGTGAGGACTAACCCTCACCTAACAGATTGTAATGGAATGTCACCTGGGCTTGCCAAAGTTTGTCTGCATGCTGGCAACGTGCTAAGCAGAGATTTTAAAAGGGCATTCTCACCCTCCTTGCTTCAGCTCTTACGTGTTTTGATGCGAAGCTTTATTCCCAGTCAAACACTTCAGGGATTTAGAAGAAGCAAAGACCTTTTCAAAAGGGTATGCAAACCTTAAAAGCATTACTCAGTGCTGACTTAGATCTGCAACAAGTGACTTCAAAGCCTAGCACTTTCTGCACAGCATTTGCAGTACTAGATCTGGCACTGTGGGCGAGGAAGCAAGATACAAATTACCTTTTTAAAGCTCATCCCAGAGTGGTGATGGTAATCTGCTGTGCAGGTACTGCAACTTTGCTTCATAAGGCCTTCACATAACCAGCAGGTGTGTGAAAAACCAGATATGAATGCATTCTTACTCCAGCTGCACAACTGTTGCCGCTTACAAGCTCGATAGTGTGTTTCTATCCCCCCTTACTGGTAGGGAGCCAAGCTACCCAGGAGGACTCCCCTGCTGAATGCCCCAGTCCTGTCACTCACCACCTGGCCTAGGGCGGGGCCTGACGGACTCCATAAAGGACTGCTGCTGCTGCTGATGGGTAGAGAGGGCTCTGTATTTTTATTTATTTAAATTGCTGTTATTTTAAACTGCGATATCAATGCTTTATTCTTAGTTTTAGTTTTTGATTCATTTGGAAATTATTTTCCATTTGGTTGTGTATTTTTTGATGTGGTTTATTTATTGTTTATGACTTTTGTAATTATGTAAATCTTGTCATGTTGTAAGCCGCCTTGAGCATTGTTTTTAACTGTGGAAAGGCGGCATACAAATAAAATGATGGTGATGATGATGATCTAGCAAGCTGTATGAAAAGAGCCATGAAGATTAATATATTGGAGATTATAAGACACCTGTACTTCTGTATATGGAGAGGGCAGCCAGAAAATTGTGACTCATGAATCCTGGACAGTAGTCGCATGAAGCTAAGCAGAGCCTTACAATTTATGGGAAGATCTAATATATTTGAGCTACCTGTACATCAGAAATTACTACAGTCAATCTCCCAAAATAAGACAGACAAGTAATCGCCAGCTCCAACTCCTGATTCCTTATTTCCATTTGTAGGATTTGTTAAGTTTACACCAAAACAAGTGGTGGACTCTAAGCAGCATTAGGATTACTGAAACAAATATACTTTGCTACAGGTAATTCCGATAATGAATGGATTAAGAGAGTTGCAAAATCTGTATACTTAGTACATACTGTGTCATAATGCTCCTCTGCTCGTATTGACTCACTTCAATATGTTTCATGGGAAGACATTCATAAATAAACATATGGTGATATTAGGGGGGCTATGCATTTTTAATTAGTTGGGTACGTGGGTCTCTATCATTTGTGTTGTGCTTGCAAAAGCATACAAATTTAAAGGCTAGTTATGTTTCAGTTCTAATACTGTATGAACCACCAATTCAATCCACATTTGATTTATTAAGAGATATTAGCTGGTAACATTCTGTAACACCAAAAATCTAAAATTTACTGCAGCTTTATCTGGGTTTTTGTCTCCTTCCTTTCAAATCCAGGTAATAGAAGATGGTATTTTTTAAGAGCAAGCTACAGGTGTTCAGCTTGCTGATCGAAATGAGATCCTAATATGACCTGACAGACTTGCAACCTGTTGTCATCTGACAGACTCTCTCAAGGGCATCCTTTGTCAAGCATGGGATACAGCAGGATTTCACAGCTGTGTGACACAAAATAGAAACAGAACACATGCCTTCCTCCTGCCAGATAATACTAGGAGGGCTCTCTCAAGATAAAAGCACATAGAACTGATAAGTGTGCATGAAAATCTACCACCTCTCACAGAAAGCACTCCGAGACTAGAACCACCATTTCATTTCGCCACCTTTGTTAATGCTAAAACTAATGACTTATTTTAACATTATATGAGGGTTTGGACGTCTTGCACTTTTGGAAGATTTAATATATTTTGGTATGCGTTACAATTTACATGTAAATTGTTTTCTGTTTGTTTTCACTACCCTTAGCT
The DNA here is from genome assembly GCF_965113315.1 of Podarcis vaucheri. NCBI lineage: Eukaryota > Metazoa > Chordata > Lepidosauria > Squamata > Lacertidae > Podarcis > Podarcis vaucheri. Next base: position 67,140,025 of record NC_138764.1, on the reverse strand, counting down.
GCTGAGGAGTAAGGGAAGTAGAACAAACACCACAAACCAACACCAGGCAACAGTAGCCTAGAACTGATACAAGAAGAAAGGGCTTTTATGGAACAGATTTGTCTGAATAGTATGATGACACACAAAAAAAGGAAAGAAATGAAAAAGAAAGTTTCTGCATTCATTCCACTAATGCCACCGAGAATCATCTGATCTGTATGGAACGTCAATAGTGGACACTCTGCTCATATTCAGAGGCTGGTCACCATATTTCAGTGCTGAAATCGGCAAGAGAAGCAGTGAAACTTTTTGACTGCTAGAGTGGAAGAACTTTGCTGAATGTACAAGCAGCAAGTAGCATGTACTATACTGCTCAGTTCTGCCTCAGAAAGCCACAACGAATACAACCCAGTGTCCTGTATAGCAACACCCTGACCTTCAAAATGAACCCTTACTAAACCAATTAGCAATAAGACAGCCGGCTCAGATCATCCAGCAGTCACTCTCATTTTACTCACTTCATGTGAGGGGGATGGGGTGGCATACAGGTCATCTGATAGTATATTGGCAGACCCAAGAATAGAATCTAGGCTGTCCCAGTGTCAGATTCCATGGCTCTGGAAGATCAAAGTACTGCTGTCGGTAATGGAAACGCCACTCTCAACCACAAAGCACGCCCTCCTGAAGGAAATCCAACTGTGTGCTACTGCTGCTGCAACATAGGCACTGTGTATAGGCTACTCCCTAATGGCTCTCATCCACAACACAGAGCCAGTCCAATATTCTGGATTCCTTGAGCACGATGAAGGCAGGCAAGCCCATCAGCTAAAAGCTGCTGAGTCACAATTTCACTATGATGATGATGTCATTTGGATAATTACACAGCTGCTGATGCTGGCAAGCTTTGCTGGCTCACGCAGACAGACAGACTTTGGCATTTGCCTTACTCATCCGAAAAAAGAAAGCTGGCTGCATTGTCCCGAGGATTTAAAAGAGGCATCCCAATCTGATTATTTCCGGCAAATCTTCTTTCTAAGGAAAATGAAAATCTGATGGATGCCAGCAACTGCGGCAAAGACCAAGTACGTGAAGCAAAATCTGAAGGAGGAAATACAGTGGAGGAGGAACAAAGGATAAGAACAAGTTCAGCTCATTGTTTGAACAAGCAGGATCCTGCCACTGATTCTTGTAAGGCAAGCAACTAAAACATAAACAGGTGTTAAGTGAAGAACAGGTCTTCTCTCCAGCTATTTGAATGTATGTCTTTTGGCAAGCCATAATGAAATGTGTCTCCTATCCTATCCTAAACTGTTTTAAACACTGTATTTTAAGGTCCCTGGGAGCTTAGGGTGAAGGGCAGGAAGAACAACAACCAGGATTATATATCTATCTAGCACCAAAAAGTAGACATGGGTGAAACTTGCTGGAGCAATTCCACAGATACAACATTACCATTCAGTTACTGGTCCCATTCAGCTACTGATTCTGCCCCCAAATCAGTGGAGGAAATCATGCTTGGCCCAGACAGATTGCCTTTAAGTATCAGCCACCCACTGACATCACTGGCATGCACAAGCACCAATGAAAACCTCTAACAGGTAAGGCAATACAGAAGAGACACTGAGAACCGGAACGTCTGTGCTGGCGAATGCCTCTGCAGCTCACTTTAAGACCATCCCAATAACGAAAATCTTAATTTTCAGTGTTGCTCCAAAGTATTTCATTTTGTTAAGATTAACGGGACTGCTGAACTACTTGTTTAATGACCAACATTTAAAGAGAGGAAAAAAAGAAAACAGAAAGAAAGAGAGATTGATTTTGCTAGACTATGCAAAGGCTTCTTGCTGGGTTTCTAAAGCAATATCGCTGTATCCCAGTTTGAGATGAGGGCTCTGTCAGAATCTTGAATCCAGGCAGTCAATCTATTGATAGACCCTATTTTTAAAATGGAACTGAATAGATATATATTGTTAGACTTCCTTAGCAGAGTTTTATCACTGCATTTCCCTGAAATCACATTTAGAAGTAATTCTCTGAATATTGTGGATGCTTCTGAATTCATAAGGAGGATCTTTTAAAATGTCCCTATTGTTACTAAACTCATTTCAACTGTAGCCTGCTTAAAGAAATTGAACAGGCACAGTCTGTTGAGAATTTAGGTATGGGTTGTCAGCCTTTTCAGGCCCTTGAGCACATTTGCAAACAGGAGAACAAATGTAAGCACCCCGCACAACAGCTTCGTTAAGCAAAATTGCAGCAGGAGGAGGGGACCCTTTGGGTGCCAGGAAAGACCCCCATGGGTGCATGGGAGGTGACAGATGCATAGCTTTGAGGTTCTCCAAGTCTTAGGACAAAACTCTTTTAGAAAGTAGCTGGAAAGAGACTCACAGCCTGAGCATGCTTTTAGTCTTTAGAGTCATAAACATAGAAAAGGAAATAATTGTTTAACGAAGCACCCAGCTTGGTCCATTCTATTTACAGATCAGCCATACACTGTGCAACTGCCATCAACTCATTCATTTCTATTTGTGCGTACACAAAACATATAAAGTGGCACTCCACCCCTTCCTTCAGTTCTTTCTATTTTCTATGCCTGATAGTCATTATCAACATTGTTATGTTTTGTAAATTCCTAGCAAAACTCAATTACAGCGGCTCTCGGGCATTCAGTCTCACATATTTTGGTGGTCCTAATGGTGGGGTCTCTGAGAGGTGCAGTGATAAGTGTAGTTATATTAGGGCTTTCCAAACACCCACCTTTTACCATGACATCATGACTTTACCCAACCCAAATGATGCCACCCAGGAAGTTTTCCTGTTGTCTGTGAACAGTGGTTTCTCAGCAATCAGATCAGCAAGTGTTGGTGCAATAATTCCGTCTTCCCAGCAAGTATGACTGTTTCACATGATTTATTGCTAGAGAACTAGATACAATATTATCACAGGGCACATTTAAAGCATTCTTAAACCATGGCAACACTAATGGCTTCCCCCAAAGAATCCTGGGAATTGTAGATTGTTAAGGGTGCTGGGAATTGTTAGGAAACACTGCAAAAAGATACAACTGCCAGCAACCTTAACAACTACCGGTCCCCAGGATGCTCCGTGGGAAGCCATGACTATTGAAGCAGTGTAAGAATGCTTTAAATATATGGGGTGTGTAAACATGGTTTAATGGGAGCAAAGGACAACACTACAAGGCATGTTAAGAGTCCCTGCCCCCTGCCTGCTGATGTCTTTCTGGAACATGGTCTAAGTTGAGGGCATGTGGGGTGCCATAGCAACTGTGCTGTGATTGGCAATTATGGCTCCATCTGCACTATAGGCTGCTATTCCCCTCACATGGCTGCAATCTCCAGAGTTCCTTGGGAAGAGAAAATGATTGCGAAACCATTTGGGATTGTAGTTCTGAGGGGGAATAGGGATTTTCTAACAACTCTCAGCACCCTTTACAAACCACAGTTCCCAGGATTCTTTTTTTTTGGGGGGGGGTCATCACTGTTTAAAGTGGTTTGATAACTGCTTTAATTGTATAGTGCAGATGGGGCCTAAAACACAGGCCTCGGGGTTACTACTATGTGTGAATACTATGTAGGGCACTGTTCACGCTTCATTCTACCATAAACGAATTACAAATTAGGAACAGCATCTGCCTGTTGCGCCTTCCATATTTTAAAACTATTTGCCTGTAAGGTAATTGTTTCAAATCTCTGGCATACGAAAGAAAATGAATTACGTTACATAACACACCTAGCTGTTAAGTGAGGAGAGTCGACATCAGAACATTGAGTTCAACTGCTCCAGGGCATTAGTGGGCATGTCTATGCATTTGTTTACAGGGAAATAAGTATACTGAAATGCATAACCAGATTCTGATACAGTTAAGTAACTACATACCTTGGAAAATCAAGATCTCCAGGTGGAATCTCAATGGAGACAAAGGGCTACCCAGTGCAACAGTCACATTCCAACTCATATAAGACAACAACAAAAAAGATATGAGGCGGAGGAAAAGCTAGGATGATGGTCCCCATTGCTTCACCCTTCCATGATGGCTTACACATTTTGACAGTGTCCGAATAGGTCTTATGAAAAACTCCTATCTAAGATTATTGCTTGGTTGCTGTTGCTTTAAAAAAAATAAAAATCAAAGCCGTTTACGAAAGATAAAACAGTAAAATCAAGAAAAATTCACAAACCTACTTTAAAACATACAAAAGTTAAACTAAAACAGATTCAAATTACAGTTCCTTGTTGATATTACCCTTTCAGACCGTCCTTCACTAGAACAAGATACACGTCAGGCTCAGGACAGTTATTCTTGGAAGTCTGAAGGTGACCTCATGCAACAGGACTTCCCACCTTTCTTCCTCCTGCACTTTCTCAACTCTGCTCTGAAGGGTTTGGGGAAAACCCAGGACAGATTTAATGGGCTCATGGGGAAAGGATGGGGGGCAGTAAGCCCTATTGCACAAGTGCAAATCCTTGCGCTAACAGGATGGTTAATTTCCACTACTTAGGATACAAACCCCAGTCTCTTTTTTGCTACACTAGTCCAAAGTAGCCATTTTATGCATGGCAAATAAAATGAATGAAATATAAAATCCTGGTCAACCTTACACATTGCTCTAAAACAGGTTCATAGCTGCTTGCCAGCAATCTCAAACCACAATGCGACATTTCTGTTTGCATGCTAATGCTACTCTAGGGTAATCGCCTACTCACAGATTTACCACATTCTTAAAGGCAGTGTTTACGAAGGCTTTCCTTAGTACATTTTTTTAAAGAAATAAGTAGACACAAATTCCAAGATTCCTTGGCTAGAATACTAAGTGGCTGGAATCATAGCAAGTCGTCACTGCAGCCTGTAAACAAAGAGATAAATAAAGAGGGTCTCTGTGATGCCAAGGAAAGGAGACCTTGCTATGGGCTATTTTTGGAACCACAGCTGAAGACATTTAGCAGGAAATACTGCTGGAGTCCAAACTGTCAAATATAGAAGTAAAAAGTCAACCAACTCTACAGTTCTTTTTCCCTCTTCCGTATTGGCTGTTTTTCCACTAGAGCTATAATCAGTGTCTAATTCAAACAACAGACTGATTATCTACCAGCAGCAGCAGCAAAAATGCCCCCCTCCAAAAAAATACAGAAGCTCAATTGGCCTAAAAGCAGAAGCCAGGCATTTAGTGTTGCTGGTCCCATGCTGTGAAACACTCTTCCAGCCTAGGATCAGCGCATCCTCACTTTTGACTCTCAGGTGCCTCTTTAATCCTGCTTTTTATGCAAACAGGCCTAGGCAGCTGTTTGAAGCTTTTTTTTGACTGGCCAGTCATTTCATGATGCTTTTGTTCTGTTTTATGTTACATTTCATTGTTGTGCAACACTCTGGGACTGCAGTATATAAATGGCAGTAAATAAATAATTTTTATAAATGAATAAACCTGTTCCTCTCTCTGCCTTTGAAGTCTCCCCTCAGTATCGACTTCTTCCACAAAGTCTTTCTTGACCCCCTACAACTCACCTGTGTTGCAGCCTTTGCTAAACCCTTCCCTACCTGCTATCCACAGTTTCACTCTCTCAGACTCCCTGCACTGTTACCTTGTGTCACTAGGACCACAGTCAACTGGATCTCCCTGGCAAATACACACAAACAAACATTATCATTCTGATGCATTTCCCACATCATTCTTGAATGATTATAGCAGGCTTCCTCAGCCTCGGCCCTCCAGATGTTTTGAGACTACAATTCCCATCATCCCTGACCACTGGTCCTGCTAGCTAGGGATCATGGGAGTTGTAAGCCAAAAACATCTGGAGGGCCGAGGCTGAGGAAGCCTGGATTACAGCCTATGCACCATATCTGTGTCCCCAACTACAGTGCTTACTTCCCCATATTTATTTGCCTACTTAATTTATATAGCTGAGCCACAGTAGAACTCTAGAAAGCCACTGCGTTATGAAGGGCTGAGTGTGTAGCTAAGAATTCTATGTGAATTTATCTGGGAGTAATTCCATTGAATCGATGGGACTTGGTTCTGACTAAAGATGCATAGGGTGGCAAGGCCTCACTATGCACTTGAGTGAAGAAGGCTCATTACATGAAGCAAAGTGCTACAAGAATGAATGTCAACAGCACATGTTCTAGAAAGCTTGCTGCTCTCTGTGAAGCACTTTGAGGTCCACAGGTGGAAAACACTACACAGAAGCCCTGTATTAATACACAATAAACAGGGAAATTATGCATGAACACAGATGAAACAACAGGGACACTCAATCTAGGACTTGACTCAGCCTAGAAGCCTCTTTTAGAACTCATGAGACCTGCATTTATATCATTTTTTCCAATAGAGAGACCTTAGATCAGGCCCCCAACTCGGCCCTCCAGATGTTTTGAGACTACAATTCCCATCAACCCTGACCACTGGTCCTGTTAGCTAGGGATGATGGAAGTTGTAGTCCCAAAACATCTGGGGGGCCGAGTTTGGGGGTGCCTGCTTTAGATGCTTAAAATGCAGGGAATTTTTATTCCAAACCAGTACAGACAGAAACAAACACTGTGCCAATTAAAAAAATGTGTCCTTTGGAGTGGGTGGGGGAAAATAAAGTCAGCAAAAAAAGTCTCCTTGGTAACATTTTGCTTCGATGTTTTAACTGTTGCATAAGGACCCACTTTAGACTTCTCAGGAAAAATTGTGACTGAAGATAACATGAAGAGTCCATGTAGCCACAGAAAGCATTTAAGACAAAGGCTGTATACATAACCAACAGGCAACAGAAAGAGTTATCTGAAGAACTGACAGTGTCACTATAGTGAAATATGCATAAATCCAGGCAAACACTTAGGTGGGTAGAGTTTAACACTTCAGCTGGAGTTACTGCAAGAGAGAGAATAACACACTTTTTTTCCTGACGGTAGTTTGAACATAGGTGTACACCCCAAGGACTACATTAAGTTTTTAGCTAAAGTCATAGGAAGTTGTCAGACCATTTGTCCAGGTATCAAGCACAACAGCTAGCATTTGAGGGAAAAGAAAGTAGAGAAAAGAAAGTAGCAGCAAAAGAGAGAAAAGAAAGTAGCAGCAACATTTCCTGTCCCGACCAAGATTGCTTTTGACCCAAGTCATTCTGGCTGAAGATCAAAACAACACAAGTCAAAGCCCATAGCCTGTCCCACTTGCAATCTCTGATCCCAGCCAAGAGCAGAAGCTTCAATATATTAGGAAGAAGTCTTCATGAGATCTAATCACACACCCTAATTAATGATTAACTTGAGCCCTAAATCTGGTAGTTCTCCCTGCCTGAAAGCACTTATACTAGAAAGCTCATGCTTGGATATTCTTCCCAGAGAAGATATAAACAACAACCAGAGGTGGCCCCTTCATGTTAGCATTCCACATATAACAGCTAAAAAAAGGACCCAAGTCCTGAAAACTAATTGTGGTTGCAACGGAACGACCAGATCATATTTCACAATGCTTCTTTTATCCAAGCACATGATTGGGAGAGGGGCATACAGAGAATAAATATAGATGATGAAGGGATGAGAAGTTGAACCTATTCCATGTTCTCAAGCTGCATACGAAGCAGACATCCAGATAATTTCCTAAATAAATGACCAAACTGGCTCCAAAGTAGTAACTCAGGAATATTGGGCAGTGGGGGGGTGGGTGGAAGGGAGGGAAATCTGAATAATGAACTCTAGTTCTTTTTACTTAAGGAGAAGACAGGAGCAGCCCATCCTATTGGACTGCCTAAACTGAGTTCCGATGTGAAGTTCCAAATCTCTGAACACTCAACCATAGTTACAACAAAATGTGGAGAGAGGGGTATTTGCATGAGTGAGGAGAGGTGGGAGTAAATGAGCCTTAAATAAATTTGTGATATTTAAACAATGCTTTGAATTTTGGTCCTGTTCAAATGTAAACTTGCCAATAAAATAAATCAGAAGCAGTTCAATCCAAATCCCAGCATAGCCAAAATAGTGACATCATTTTTGCAGATGACATCTAAAGCAGTTTTTTGCATTTCCCCCATGACAAAATCAAATAAGAAACCTGCACTGATTGTTACGTCCATTTGAATTCAAAATGGCTTGCCTCACATTAGAAAACATTTGTGACCTATTCCAGACCAAAAACAGAGTCCTTGCTTCCTTTGTGAAGATGCCCTCAGATTTAAACAGATTGAATCCCCTTTGAAGCAAGCCAGCATAAATCAGAGTACCTTAGCTTTGAAATAGATTGGGCTGGCTGCCATTATGATGTGCATTAAATAGGCTGATCAATAGCAACTGTGTTAACCACACCAGTGAAAAATCTTTTCAGCTGGACTAAATGAGAATCTCTTAAGTTAAGGAGTAATAAACACGCATACACCCATCACTGTGAACAATGGAATTATTCTCAGGCTGTCAAAATGGGGGGGGGGGGAGGGTAAAAATCTGCACACTTATAATGGCCAGGTTTTGTTTTTCCACATTCAAAGGAACACATATGATGCTTGTTCTGTATAGGACTGCACTCCCTCTGAAAAAGCAGGTACACAGCTTTGGGGTACGAATGGATATATATTGTCATTAGAGACCCAAGTTTAGCTGAGATTCCTACAATGCGAGGGTTGGACTAGATGACCCTTGAGTTCCCTTTCAACTCTACGATTCTATGATTCTAAGTAACTCCTATGGCTATGAGTGCTTTTTACAAGCCATATCTGGATGACAACTGCGGTCCATGCAGTTAGTAACCTCATGATTGGATTGCTGCATATGCTCTAGGTGGGGTGGCCTTTGACTAGTACACTCCAGCTGGTACAGAATGGAGCAGGTAGATTGCTGATCAAGAGAGATGGCTGACAGCATGAAAAACCTCTGCTAAAACATCTGCAATGGCTGCCCCTATGCCACCAGGTTGTGTTAAGAATCAAGGCCCTGAACTTGGCTACAGGATGCCCTAAGGACCCTCTGAGCCCTTATATTCTAACTCAGTTACTGAGAACATCCAGAACAGGGCTGTTAGTTGTTCCTCATGTTTCAGAAACCTGACTCTGGCTTCAAGAAGAAGTCAGACATTTAGTGTCACTGGTCCCATTCTGTGGAGTATTTTGCCAGCAGAGATCTTCGCTGCCAACTTTCAGACATCTCTTGAAGGCTTTTTGATGACAACAGTTCATCAGTTGTTTCAATTTTTTTTTTAAAAAAGGATATTTATTTATTTAATAAAATGTATACATTGCTTGATTGTAAAAAAACCAACAACTGAAAACCTCAAAGCGGTTTACAAAAAGATAGAACAAGAAAAAATTACAACCACATTTTAAAGCATACAAAAGTTAAAATACAGTACTAAACAGATTAAAAGTACCTCATTTTCTAAGCATCTGGGTATACTTGTCTAGACCAGAATGTTTGTAAGCAGATGTTCAAAAGAGTACAGTGAGAGCACCTGCTTGATGTCAATAGGCAGGGGGCTCCAAGTGTAGGTGCTGCCACAAATAAAGCCAAACCTTTGGAGAGTTACACAGCATGCTGTGGCTGTAGAAGCCAATATGGGAGAGACATGTTTTGTTGCAGCTGAGGCAGATAAAGGGTCAGAACATTGCCCAAACTCAACACATCAATACTGGTGACCACACACTTGAGGTTGTAGACGATTCTGTCTACCTGGGCTCCATCAGAACTAGCAATCTCTCCATCCACACTGAGCTGGACAAGCGTACTGGCAGCTACAGCAATGGCTCGCCTCTCCAAAAGGGTATGGGAGAATGCGATGCCAACAACCAATACCAAGATGAAGGCCACCTGGTCTATTTTTAAATAAAAAGTTGAATTAAGGAAGCCAGTCATACCATGTCCCTGGATCTCATATAAAACTATCAACACCATCAGCTTTGAATATTCAGTCTGAGGTGTTGTTTTCCCAGTTCTGCAATCTGTGTCACATAATGCCTGGACCTCATTAGCAATAAACAGATCCAGGTAAAGTCAGGAATGATTTACATACTCCAGATTTCCCATCGTTTGTACACTTTATTCCTGTCTGTCAAGATGTTTCAGCAGCTTGAGGGGGAAGCAATCATTTCTGCAAATAACTGGCCACAAACATTGACCTTCAAGCTGCCATTTGACGAGGACAGTATAGTACAAATTTTGCCAAAGTGCTTCTCCTGAGCTACTTGCCACTGTCAATGGAAAGTTTCCTTCCACTTTACAAAATTGCTTTCTAGAGGAAAAGGTTTCCAGGTCTGAATGGATACAAAGACAACTTGCTGTTTTCAACCTGCCAGGGTTTAATTACTACTGACTGCTTTTCCAATTTCATTTTGTATAGCAGAAATCAGTGACCAGCCAACATCTTTTAAAGGAAGTCACCTGCAAGATTTTATCATACTGCTGAGTTTTAGTTCTTTAATGAATGGCTGCTGAAATCCTCTTCACACTTACTTGGGAGTAAGCCCAACTTAACTCCATAGACCTTACTTCTAAGTAGACCTGCACTGTTTTGTGCTCTAAATATATTTCATAGACAAGGTTGTCCTATATACCATGGCTACTTGAAACACTTTGCTGGGAAACTTAGATTTATTCAGCTTAAACATACATGGACTTAATACAATTTCCAAAACATGGAGTTCCCAGAGGAGGTGGCATGTCAAGCAGCCTCATTATGTAGTTTCTATCATGTGCTAAAGATGCACCTTTGACTGTTAAGATTTGTGTGGTTTTTGTGAAACAACCTCTATTGTTTGATGTACACCCTTCAATTTGCTTTGAATTGCTTGATTGGGTTTTAATGTTATATGATGATATGTCTGTAGTAACCCATGTTCTTAAATAAATGAAACCATTTCCCCCTGTTCATATCATGGAGATAAGTAATCATCAAATCATAATGTAAGAGCACCTAAAATGAGGGCAGATTTAGCAACAGGCCCTTTCAAGGGAATTCCCAACAGGACCAAGCATAACTAAAAGCAGTACTCTAATATTTATGAGGTTTACAATTGTCTTCCCCTTTGAGCCAAGTTTGCATTAATGCCCCATGACCGCTGGAAACAAGAAACACCAATGGGAAGAGTCAAATGGGCAGAATTGCAGGGAAAGTTTCAGCTTTAGCTCCTGGCAACAACTCAGTCCAATCCTTTGTAACCTTACCGGAAGGAAGACAAGCTCTGTTGCAATTCTTTCCAGATATCTGGTTTGTTCAGTTGTTGGTTTTTTTGTGTTGACGTTGCTAAATAGTCGCCTTTAGTTTATATACAGATATGGATAACAAGCAAACAAAAGCAATATATTTCTAATGTATATATAAGCCACATTTCAGCCCCTGTTTAGCAAATGATGAGTTTGGAAGAAAACTCCAGGCATCAGTAAACAACCAGGTAGCGCTACCTGCTCAAACTCTCAAACAACTAATTCAACAGTTTAAATGAAACTGGAAAGGGTCACAGACCTGTACTTTGCACTGAAATTGACGCATTTGATAAATGGTTTAAGCTCATTCACAAGGAGAGGGAGGAGAGAGTAAGAGTCCCCCCCCCCCAGAGAGAAGTGGAAACAGAACGTCATGTCTACAAACAGTGAAAGCCAAGATTTTACAAAACATTTGCCCCAGCTTAGATCAGGGCTTCATTGTGCTAGGTACAAGTGTGTTTGTTTTAACCCTAATCAGTCCTACCAACAGTAGATCACTCTGGCTAGTATGAGTGACATGTGTCTACCCAAGCCCCCCAATATAATCTCATCCCTGCCATGACCTCACCAGTTAGGAAAAGCCCATCTAACTCAGTGGCACAATATATGCCTGAATAAGATCCCAGGTTCAACCTTGGTATCTCCAGGTTGGACTAGGAGAGACCCCTGCCTGAAACCCTGAAAAGTCACTGCTAGTTGATGTAGTCAATATCGATGTACCACTGGTCTGACTTAGTATAAGGCAGCTTCCTATGTAAACTGGATTGCCAAAACAACACAAGTAAATCTCTTTGAACCCTCAAAGATAGATGCCATTATTTATTTCTGTCCAATGGGAAGAAAAGAAGGTAACAGACATGAGGCGAACTGATCTGCAGAAGGCCAATACTGGAGATAGATTCACACAGAGACACACACACATCCCAAGTCTCTGGTCTAGTTCTCTAACCACTGGTCAACACTGGCAATATCACATTTGGCCACATACATTCCATCTGTACAGGTCTCATACTGATAAATAACAAAAGACCTAGGTTCTAAGAACAAAGTTTAATATTGTGTGACGTATTATTCACCACTAACGTATTACTCCCAGCCTATAAATGTCACTTTAATTGGTTCCAGTTTATTAAAAAAGTCAAAGTGAGATACAGCGCATGACTGTGGCATTGTGCTTTGCTGTCGGCAAGATAAATGGCGCTTAGAGACCTGCATGCCTTATCTCAACCCATGTTTTCAACGCAGAGTGGTCATGGAGATACTGGAGTGTACGCCTTCTCTTCCGCCCCAACCCTCGTTCCTCTTGCTTCACACAGGGGAGCGTTAGAAACTTACAATTTAGAGTGGTTGTGGCAACTGCTGAATTGATTAAGAGTGTTCTGTCAAAATAGAAGCTGAGCCTATTCATTTACAGCTTAGATGGGGGGGGGGTAGAATTAGTGTGTCTCAGACATAATAATAGTGATAAATGGGCATGTTCCCCGGCAAAATGCAGGAATCTGCCATTCAGCTGATTAGGTAAAAGAGCATTTTCCACAGGCTCTTTTTAAGCTCAGCATTTATGGCTACACAGAGACATTTGCTTTGCATGAGAATTGCCGGGGTTTTTCTTTCCAGTTGCTTGTAAAACGGATGTTTCAAAAAAAGGGGAAATAAGATTTAATTGCAACAGAAGGAGACTTCTTGTTTTTCCATCTTTACAATTAACAAGATAATGTATAGCATTTCTGAACAGCTAATGTGTGGGAGCAAATTTATGTCTAAGACACAGGCTGCTCCAAATTTCTGGAAGAGGCAGCAGTATCCATCTCACGTTCACCACTTCCAAAGGCATTTAGAAAAGGGTTCCTGCTCCAAACACATATGTACCACCTATGTCACAATGAACAATACACCACAATGCTGTCTAACATAATTATTGAATCAGCCTTATTGAATTAAGCCCAAGGGGTCGCTAGAAATGAGAATGGTCAGGGTAATTAAGCATTCTACAGGTTAACTTTTAGATAACTATTATTATATGATGAATCACATGAAGGAATATCAATGAAGGTGCCATTTTCTTACTGGCAGAATCTTATGGAATCGCTCACTCCATTCTTTAAACTTTATCTCACAAGGCTGTGGGTTTGAGTCTTGTTAAGCCTTTTGTTCATGGTTGGTTTAGATTAGATTTGTGTTCATCATAAAGGAGATTTATAAAGTCACACCCTAGTTATATGCAACAGCCACACAAGCCAGCACCTTTTGACAGTAGTGCTGTAATGGCATACTGTCCTCATGCACCCAAATATTTCTGAAGTGAGAAGGCAGTGACAGCTGACGCAGAAATATTACACAAATACTAGTGATGAGAAGGTACGTTTCGAAACAAAGAACAAAACAAACATTGACTGTATGCAAAGTATTATGAGATCATTCAGACCCATGTGGAGAGTTTTACTTCTAAAAAGTTTCCATTGGAGGAGGTCAGCCAGTCACACAGAATGTAAATTACAGTCATACCTCGGGATAAATACGCTTCAGGATAAGTATTTTCGGGTTGCACTGCACTCCACGGCTACCCGGAAGTAACAGAGCGTGTTACTTCCGGGTTACACCGCTCGCGCATGCGCAGATGGTCAAAATGATGTCACGCGCATGTGCGGGAGCGGTGAAACGCGACCTGCGCACGTGCGCATTACGTTCTGTTCAGGATGCGAACGGGGCTCCGGAACGGATCCCATTCACATCCTGAGGTACCACTGTATTCAAACCAATGTCAGGAGGAAGGTCAAGAAGATGAGGAATACTAATCACCGCAGCGCTTCACATTCCTTTCTTATGCCCTTACAACACACCTGCAAGATAGGTTTCCATTATTTCCATTTCATGGATGGAAAAACAGCAGTCTCCCTTGGCATTCCAGTGGGGGCTGATCTTTATATGCAACAGAATGAAGCAGTAGAACCCTGAGGTTGTACGGTTTTAAGCACAGGGGGGAAATGGAGGTTTTGAGGGATCTACCTGTTGAATCTCATTGCAGGCAAAATACAACCTTTATAAGTTTTGCGGGGGGGGGGGGGCTATCAGAGAAACAATATATATTCCAGCTCACTTCCCCGATGTCTTAGCTTTCTGCTGCATCTTTTTATCACTTAAGATGTTGCTGCCCAAGGTCATTTGACCACTTCAGGATTCTATTGCTCATTCTCACCTCATTCTTCCAGGCTTCAGTGCACAAAAACCAGAGACACAATGACACAGTATTCAGCCACTATCTAAAATGTTTGTCTCTTAGCTCAAGCTGGTAAAAAAACCACACTCTCCTGGATAATTGTGGGCTAATAACTTCTGTAGTCTTAGTTGCAAAGCTATTTTGGCTGTTACCATCCAGTATTCTTTATTATTAATTGGTATTAAGGTTAGGCTGAGACAGACATCCTCAAGGCCAGCCAGTCAACTTCATGGCTGAGCAGGGATTTAAATGTAGGTCTCCCAAGTCCAACACTCTATACCACGTGGACCTCCCGGAACAGCCACTGCCAGCTTGATGTCATAGATGAATGGGTGGATGTGGAACAGGGAGTCTCAGGTCCAGTATCTAGGTAGTCATGCTTCTCCTATCTAGGTAGACAAGTCGCTCACACACACACAGCCTAAGTTCCCACCTGTAAAATGAACTCACATTTAAACTCAAAATGAGATATTCCCAATAAAAAGTTCGAACATAAACTGTATTAGGAACGCCTACAACCGTAGCACGCTTTCACAAATGATGCTGCTCTCTGTGACTAATATAATACAAAAGGATTTTTACATATAACACTGTAAATATCTTTTAGCCTCTCACCTGCTATATTTGTGGAAATCTGAATGTTGAGAATGCAGGACAGAAAGAAGCGGGGGTTCACCCCTTTTTTCATAGCTGTCAACTATTCTTGCGAGGAATCCTATTCGGAATAATGGACTTTCCCTTTTAAAAAAGGGAAAAGTTGACAGCTATGCTTTTTTTACACAGGGCGCACATTTTAACAAAGCTAGATTTTTTACATTCACTTTATAGGAAATACAAAGGGCACTTCAATTGTAGCGCATATGGTCTCGCACATGTACACTGGGGTTTTTTTAATCTTCTGTGTTTTACTCCTACACAAATTGACATGTCCTTAGAAGTAACTCAGGAGAGGCTCAAAGTGGTGTGTGTCTGTTAGGGGGGGGGCGGTTTACAGCAGAAGCCCAACTACGTTTACTCGGAAGTAAACCCCACTGAACTAAAGTAGGGCTTGCTCCCTGGTGAGTGGGGTTAGGATTGCGGCCTTAGTGCCTGAAAATGACTTCCATTTACCAGAAAAGGACCCCCCCACACACACACACACTCAGGGGGCAGCCAAGGAAGTCCAGCCGCCCTGTGCTCTCTTTCCCTTGTCAAAGCTGAGGAAACACGTGAGCTGTCAACATACATGTTAAGAGGACCACTGGCGAATCTCCATTTTCCTCACCAAGAGGTTCGCTGCTCATGGTGGGCGGCGCGTTTTTTTTCTTTTTCTTTTTAAAAAGCCTTGTCGTGACTAGACGACCAGCCTGAGGAGAAGACTCCCCACGGAAGCCCCTCCTCCCCGACGCGGTCGCCTTCCTTTCCCTGCCGAGCAGAGATCGGCGGAGGGTCCATTTCGCCTCGTCCCTCCTCCTCCTACTCAGACCTGCGGGGAAAGAGGGGGAGGGACCGGCGATGGCGAAACTAACCGTTTCCCTAAAGACCAGGAACTGCCTCCTCCCGAACCACTTTGGGAGGCTTTTACAGAAGCGGGACTTTAAATAAAAGCGGGGGAGGGGGTGGGAGAGAAGGGAACCCCCCACGGGACCCAAAATTAATGGCTCGTGAGTGCGGGTGGCGGGTCCACCTCCGAGTCGTTACGGAGCCGTCCCCCCCACCCCACTCGTTTACCACTTCTACACCGGGGGCTGCGGTCTGCGGCGGCCCCACGTGAGATGCAGCAGCTGTCCACGCATGGCTTTCGATTCTCTTGTTTGTCGCCACCCCCACCCCCCCCGCCCCGGAGACACGAGCTAAGTCCTTCTCCCAGTCCTAGGACCGGTCACAAAACACATTGCAACCCCCTGCAGAGGGCGGGGTGGGGGGCAGAGATAGAGAGAGAAGGGTCAAGTGCCAAGCCTATATTGACAACACTGGGCACAGGGTTGCCAACTTGAATAAAATAACCGGGGTCCCAGGGAAGCCCCGCCCCGAATAATCGATCACATGACACGGTGCACGCACAGTATTTGAATGGCAATACCCATCAACTGGGGGGGGGGCAGCCCCTTCAAATATTTTATTGGGAGGGGCCGAAGTCGGACCCTAGGAGTTGGCTCCAAGGCTGGACAGCATAAGCTTTCCCGTGCCTACTCAGAAGCATGGGTTCAGTGGGGTTTACACCCAGGTAAGTGGGGCTAAGATTACAGCCCCCCCCCCGCGCTCTTGAGCCGCTGGGGATCCCCCACCCCCGGCAACTCCTCGCAGTTCGTTCAAACGCGGAATCCTATTGAAAAAGGCGGCATTGGTAAGGAGGAGTAAGAAGTAAGAGTAAACTAAACAAACCCCGCCACGTGATTACATCATCAGCTGCCCCCCATCCCTTAAAAAAAGGGGGGTCAGAAGTTTCCACTGGTGAGTAAGTGCGGAACTCCTGCCTAGGCCGTAAAGCACGGCGCCTCCATTGCAACTTCGCCAGCCTGCGGGTTTAAACTAGACACAATACCCGCCACCCCCACCTCCACCCCCGATCAGCCGCCCCCGATAGACACACGTCACGCATCAAAATGGAGCAAGTTTTATTGTTCTACGCCGCTACGGATCGATCTGCCACAGGCAGGGTCTACAAGAGCCCGATCCTAATGGTGTTTACTCGGAAACAAGTCCACTATTCATTTCGGCGGTTGCTTTCACGGGGAATGACAGCCCCACAGGAATTTAAAACTTCTAACAGAGGGCAGGGAAAACTTTTAAATCAAGAAAAGGATCGGAATCGGCCTCCCGGGACCTCGACCCGATTCGCTCCGCTCCCACCGCCGGCAACCCGCCTTACCTTCAGAGCGAATTTGTCTCCAGTTTTCTTGTTGAAGATTTCCAAAACTTTCCCATTAATCCCCAGCCCTAGGACTTGCGTGGTGACCTTGTAATCATCCGTGATGGCGTTTTTCTTGATCGGGAGGACGGACTTGATGTGGAACTGGGGGAATTGTTGTTGCTGGGCCAGTTGTTGCTGCTGCTGCTGCTGCTGTTGGGGCGGCTGGATCGGCGGCGGGGGCGGCGGCGGCGGGTTGGGGAAAAGTATTTGGGGGTTCTGGTTCTGGGTGTTGGACAGCATCGTGCCGTCGGGGGAGCCGAGGCCACCACAGCGCTTCCCTCCCGGGCCGCCTCGTCTCACCCCTCCTTCTGGTCCTCCTCCCTCTCCCCCAACAGTATGAAGTTTTGCGCGCGGCAGCCGCGTCGGAAATTCAGGGGTCTTCCCGATCCTCCTGGGCGCTGGCGAAAGGCGCGATCCCTCCTTTGTTGCGACCCGCGCCCGCCGGAGCTCCCGGCCGGAAGAAGCGGCCGCCCGCCCTTCTCTCGCGGCTCCCCTCCCGCCCCAGCTTGGCCCCAGCGCCCGGCTGCTCGCGGAACGTCTCTCGAGCGCCGAGACAGGAAAAGGAATCGCTACAATGTATCCACCTCGCTCCTTTCCCCGGTCGGCTTCCCTGCGCTGATGTCACAGCCTCGCGTTGACTGGCTGCGCCACGAGGGTGGGAGGAGCCGGGGCGGGGCCTGTCCAGGGAGGCGGGGCCTGGAGTTTGTGTGTGAGGTAGTGAAGGAGAGGCGAGGCGCCTGAAGGCTGAGGGAAAGTTGCCACACTTCGGGATGAACTGCTGGAAGGCGACTCCTCTCTCTCCCTGAGTCGTCCCTGGTTTGCAGGCTTTGCTGGGTGGAAAGTGAGCCTGGCAGAGCAGGTGTTCCTTTCCTGTGAACACCAGGCCTGAAGAAGAGCTCTGTGTGGCCGGGAAGTTTGCTTACCAGCGTTTTAAACACTTGGCGGGTCCCCAGTTAAACGAGGGCCTCGCATGGTGACCAAGGTGTGTGGATTCACGCTGGGCAGAGGCAGTCTCCCGTACTGAAGGCACCCAACAGTAAGCAACACCTGGCATTTATATAGTTTCAGTAAATAATTCCTTTATTTTCAGGAAATGTTTCAAGAACTGCTGGTGTCAGTTTCAGTTCAGTTAAAAAAAGCAAAACCCTTATGCACCTCCACTCTACTAAATGCAAAGGCATTAGAAAGTATGCACATTGCCACTTTAAAAGGTACATATTATGCTCTTCAATACAGTGGTACCTCAGGTTACATATGCTTCAGGTTAAAGACTCCGCTAACCCAGAAATAGTGCTTCAGGTTAAGAACTTTGCTTCAGGATGAGAACAGAAATCGTGCTCTGGTGGTGCGACCGCAGCAGGAGGCCCCATTAGCTAAAGTGGTGCTTCAGGTTAAGAACAGTTTCAGGTTAAGTGCGGACCTCTGGAACGAATTAAGTACTTAACCCGAGGTACCACTCTATATCCATTCTGTGGCTGCTGAAAGCTCCGTTGAATCTCCACTAAGTGAGCCTCTTAGGTATTTGTATAGTACTCCTACATGGTTAAAAAGCTTGGGAGACCCAAGAATTTATGAAGAGATTTTTCAGTAGAGTCCCCCAGAAAGAGTACAAATTCAAGTATGTAGTTATTGCAGCTGATCTCTCCCTGGCCATCAAGCAACATCAATTCCAAGCAGGTGTTTGATGGCTCAACTCTCTGGTATCATAGCAAAGGCACGGTGAGACTTACCCTTTCTTATTAATGGAAATGAACGTACAGTGTGTGAAGAAGCTGTGACATCTCAGAAGACATAGCTTTGGGCTAAATAATTTTTTTAAAGGTACTTACAGAGACTTTATTTATAATATCATGTATGACTTTCCACAACAGTGTTCTCTGGGTGGCTTACAACAACACATTAAAAATGTAAACCATGGTGACTAAAGGATAAAAAGTCCTGTGTCCTATGAGAATTACAATATTACACAGGAAAGGTATTGAAGCTTCAGATACACATTTGCCCCAGTGCAGACAGGAACATAGGCACTTGAGAAACTGCCTTATACCGAGTCAGAGCATTGATCCATCCATCTCTGACTGGCAGAGGGTCTCAGGCAGGGGTCTCTCCCAGCTGCATGCAGAGATTCCAGGGAATAAACCTGGGAACGCCTGCATGTAATGCTGATCCTCTACCACTGAGCTCTGGCCCTTCCCTAACACATAGGCTACCAGGAGTCACAGATCAGAAAGGAAGTGTGGAAAGTGGTTTTATGACTGAGATCTCCTGGGCCAGAAACAATAGTTGAGAGATGTAGAGATTCTTTAAATATTTTTGAAGTAAGGAAAATCATCCTCTTGAGAACTGAAATGAATGTTTGTGGATCTGCATGAGAAAAGTCAGGAAAGAACAAAATATTCAGTATACAGTTGTGTGAAATCCCTGGGTTGAAACGAGCCAATTAGAATATCTTTTCGGTGCCTTTAACATTTGCTGATAGTTACTGCATCCACTAGCAACATAAATCCTTTTTCTGTAAAACAGGATACCAATGCAACTGTGCCATAGCTTGCTACTGTACCATAATATAGTCACACAATCCTATAAGCAGCTGTGGGTTGTGCAATACTTTATAACATTGGTCTATATGTCAAGGCTTTAAAAAGATCCCTTTGGGATTTGGCTTCTGTTCACCCAGGCTACGTGAATGTGCTCAGTTTGCAAGCATAAAAGAAGCAGAATGGACAGAGACAGCTGAGTCAATACAAATTATGGAAATGTTCCAAACTTGAAGTGCGTTGATTAAGAAAACGCAGATATTTGGTGCAGAAAATGCCAACAATGAGTAGATGCTTCCCTTCTGTTCCCACAAAGCAAACAGAAGGCAAATATTAAAGGCTATGTCAGGCCAGCCTTTGGCATTTCTGAAAGGCCAATTTCGTTTCTGACGTAAGTTAGAATGAAGGGTGAAATAAAACAGCACGCATTTCTTGTGTTCTTCATAGGGAGGTTGGGATGACCCTGGCCATCATGAACGATACTTTTCAGCTTACATGGCTGCCAACAGGCATGCAAAAGAGCACACCACCAGGGTGGAAGATGCTTTCTTATTCTGCATGGAGAGCTAGAAGCAGGGAAAATAATAATAATAATAATAATAATAATAATAATAATAATAATAATAATAGCACCCTACATCTGCAGGTCTCCAAATATCCTTTGGAATATGGCTAGTATGTATATTGAGAGCCGAGTGGGCAAAATGTGTCCTCCTAAGCCATATCACGTGGACATCTGGCCTCATCACTATGTAAGAGTCTACATGGTGCCTACAGAAATTTAGTGTTGGTTCCTTCAGGATTCTGTGTCCAAAAAGACCTAAAGTTTAAGCACCATAAACATGGACTAAGTCAAACTGGGCTGGCCCTACACTGAGCTGTGTGGCTGCACAAATCAAGTTGATGTGACCAAGTTCAAACTTGAAAGAGTATCTGCTGGAGAGATGGCCTAGTAATATTTTGAAGCTTTTATTTATTTTTTGACAAGCCAATGAAGCCAATAATAATATGATCCTTGGGGTACCTTCCAACTCTATAATCCTATGAATCTGTGATACTAAGGGGCATTTCAAAGATTTTGAAGGCAAAATTTGTACATGGAAATCACTGTTGTACAGAATATAGTATGCATCCTGCACATCAACAGTGGATCTTTGGCTTTTTGCAATCACTAAAAAGATGGGATTAGACAGATTCATACAGGGTGGCTACTAGTCATAATGGCTACTCTCTCCAGAATCAGAGGCAGCATAGGAAAGCAGGGGAAGAACTATCACCCTCCTGTTCTGCTTGTGGGCTTCTCATGGGCGTCTAGTTGGCCACTGTTTCTGGATGAGATGGACCGAAGGTCAGATCTAGCAAAACTCATGTTGTTAAGGCTTTTGTTAGTGTGCAGTTGGGCACAAAAAGTGGGGTAGTTGGAAAGCTAATAAGAAGCTGTTGGAAATATTTGGGGGCAGGTATTAGAGATGCTAGTATTTATTAAGCATATTAAGCAGTTAAGTGACAGCATGTACCCGGTCATTTCCCCATACTTAAACTTCCCAAACCATATTCCTCTTTCTCATCAGAGCCTCCTCTTTTTTGCCTTCCTCTTTCAGCAGGTCATTGCATTCTTGTAAACACCCTTAAAGAACTCCTGGTTTGGCATGCATTCGTTACTGAACTAAGGCAGGTTCATACATGGATTCCCACTGTATAGTAGATAAGAATTACTGACTCCTATGGAGAAACACCACCACTGATACAGGGTATAAGCAAGGATCAAATCACACTTTGTGCTCGTTCAGCTTTTATTTATTTTTTTTAAATCTGATGGGGAATGTGTGCAGTTGGAAAAATCTGCTTTTAGAACCTGCTGCATTTTACCAAGCTATGAGAATACTTCTGAAACTAAGGAAGAGAACACAAGAGGCTGGTTTATCATGTTAGTGTTGCTTTCCAAACCCCATGCTTTTGCTCCAGGCTTCACAGAAGCCTTTCTAGCAGTAATTCCCAAACTGTGATAGGTTAGGAAAGCTTTGAGGGCTTTCCCATATGTCATCATTTTGAAAACAACAACTGTGGAAGCCCGGAAGAATGTAGAGTCCAGGATGTCAGGAATGTGACTGAGGATGGAAGGAGAATTCTAGGGAGGAAGGATTGGCCAGCATAGGAATTTTTTTTCCTTCTCCTTCTTACTGGAGGTCAGGCACATAGATCAATAGCAGAGAAGAGCTGTGTGAGTGTGTATTTTGGGATGAGGGACAATGGGATGGAGCAGAAATAAATACAGACTCCACTAACCCAGAAATATTACCTCAGGCTAAGAAATTTGCTTCAGGAGAAGAACAGAAATCGTGCTCTGGCGGCAGCAGGAGGCCCCATTAGCTAAAGTGGTGCTTCAGGTTAAGAACAGTTTCAGGTTAAGAACAGACCTCCAGAACGAATTAAGTTCTTAACCTGAGGTACCACTGTACTAGAAATCCTTTTCCTTTCAAGGTTTCTCGCTGCACCCAAAGCCCACCCCCTTTGACCCTAGCTTCCTATTCTCAGGCATGATCAGGTCCATGGCCCATCTAGCTTCCAACCATGGAGGTAGAGCAAAGCCCTCATGGCTAGTAGCCATTGAGAGTCCTCTCGTCTATGGACTCTTCATTCCACCACGTGAGGAGGGATATATTTGTATCTGGACCATGCTTTTAGTTTTTAGCAACTTCTTTTTAAAATAAATAACAATTAGGTGCCAAGTTACATATTTTCGCACACTATGTTCTGTAATATTTTAATTTAAATACACCTCTTTTTTTTTTTTATAATGAAGCCATCTTATGTAACGCTGGTTTTTGGCATGCTGTCAAGAAAGACCCCAAAAGGCAGATTGGAAATGTATTTGCACTGTTGATACATGATACATGATAATGGTTTCATTCATTTGTCCAACTAATGAATAAGTATTTGTCCAACTAATGCAGAGTATGGAGGAGAACATACATTCCGGGACCACATAACACCGGTTCTGAGAGATCTGCATTGGCTCCCAGTACGTTTCCGAGCACAATTCAAAGTGTTGGTGCTGACCTTTAAAGCCCTAAATGGCCTCGGTCCAGTATACCTGAAGGAGCGTCTCCACCCCCATCATTCAGCCCGGACGCTGAGATCCAGCACCGAGGGCCTTCTGGCGGTTCCCTCATTGCGAGAAGTAAGGTTACAGGGAACCAGGCAGAGGGCCTTCTTGGTAGTGGCGCCTGCCCTGTGGAACGCCCTCCCAGCAGATGTCAAAGCAATAAACAACTATTTTACTTTTAAAAGGCATCTGAAGGCAGCCCTCTTTAGGGAAGTTTTTAATGTTTGAAGCTGTACTGTTTTTAATATTCAGTTGGAAGCCGCCCAGAGTGGCTGGGGAAACCCAGCCAGATGGGCGGGGTATAAATAATAAATTACTATTACTACTATTACTATTCAATACTGCTATTGGCTAAGAGGCATTGACATTATATAAATAATAATAATAATAATAATAATAAATTTTATTTATATCCCGCCCTCCCCAGCCGAAGCCGGGCTCAGGGCGGCTAACAACAATAAAACAGTACAAAGGTACAACATAAACAACATTCTAAAATCATTCATTATAAAAATTAATTAATTCAAGCCACTAGCAACCATTGGGCCAGAGCTCTGCGAAGATTGCCGAGGGAGGGAGTCAGGCTGTGCCCTGGCCAAAGGCCTGGTGGAACAGCTCTGTCTTGCAGGCCCTGCGGAAGGATGTCAAGTCCCGCAGGGCCCTGGTCTCTTGTGACAGAGTGTTCCACCAGATCGGAGCCACAGCCGAAAAAGCCCTGGCTCTAGTTGAGGCCAGCCTAACTTCTCTGTGGCCTGGGACCTTCAAGATGTTTTTATTTGAAGACCGTAGGTTTCTCTGTGGGGCATACCAGGAGAGGCGGTCCCGTAGGTACGAGGGTCCTAGGCCATATAGGGCTTTAAAGGTTAAAACCAGCACCTTAAACCTGATCCTGTACTCCACCGGGAGCCAGTGCAGCTGGTATAGCACCGGGTGAATGTGATCTCGCAGCGAAGACCTCGTAAGGAGTCTCGCTGCAGCATTCTGCACCCGCTGGAGTTTCTGGGTCAGTCTCAAGGGCAGCCCCACGTAGAGCGAGTTACAATAATCCAGTCTGGAGGTGACCGTCGCGTGGATCACAGTGGCTAGGTCAGGGCGAGAGAGGTAAGGAGCCAACTGCTTAGCTTGGCGGAGATGGAAAAATGCCGCCTTTGTTATAGCTGCAATCTGCGCCTCCATGGAAAGGGAGGTGTCGAAGATTACACCCAAACTCTTAACGGACGGTGCTGGCACTAATTGCGCCCCCGCAAAAGATGGGAGTTGCCCCCCCCAATCCCATATCGCCCCGTCCCAGCCACAGGACCTCTGTCTTCGAAGGATTTAGCTTCAACCGGCTCCCACGTAACCATCCAGCCACAGCTTCCAAACATCTGGTCAGTGTGTCTGGGGCCGAGTCAGGATGGCCATCCATCAACAGATAGAGTTGGGTGTCATCGGCATACTGATGACAACCCAGCCCAAAACTCCGAACAAGCTGGGCGAGGGGGCGCATAAAGATGTTGAAAAGCATCGGGGAGAGTATCGCGCCCTGAGGTACTCCACACACCAAGGAGTGGCGCGATGACAATTCCCCCCCAAGCGCCACCCTCTGTCCCCGACCAGAGAGAAACGAGCGCAGCCATTGAAGGACTGTGCCCTGGATCCCCACGTCGGTAAGGCGGTGGTCCAAAAGTTCGTGATCGACCATGTCGAAAGCTGCTGATAGATC
This sequence comes from Podarcis vaucheri, assembly GCF_965113315.1. NCBI lineage: Eukaryota > Metazoa > Chordata > Lepidosauria > Squamata > Lacertidae > Podarcis > Podarcis vaucheri. The sequence continues at coordinate 67,115,400 of NC_138764.1, read as the reverse complement.
TAAAAGAATCAGCAGCCCTGACCCGCCTCGATCCAGCTGTCTACGAAGGTCATCTGTTAGGGCGACCAGAGCCGTCTCGGTCCCATGACCAGCGCGGAAGCCAGACTGGAATGGATCCAGAGCCAATGTTTCATCCAGAAACCCACCAAGCTGTTCAGCAACCGCTCTCTCAATCACCTTACCCAGGAACGGAAGATTCGAAACCGGGCGGTAATTGGATAGATCTAAAGGATCTAATGATGTTTTCTTTAAGAGCGGGCGCACCACTGCCTCCTTCAGTTCCCCTGGGAATGTCCCCGTGCCAAGGGACAAATTGATGATATTCCCCAGGAGGGCCCGCACCTCGTCTGGACACGCTCTAATCAGCCAAGACGGGCACGGGTCGAGAGGACAAGTGGTGGGCTTTCCAGCTCGGAGGAGTCTGTCCACATCGGCTGGGGATATCTGGTCGAAGTGGTCCAATACTGGACCCGAGGACAGTCGAGGGGCCTCCAGTTCCTTTATTGTATCCAAATTGGCAGGGAGGTCATGGCGGAGCAACAAGACCTTCTCCGCAAAAAAGCTCGCAAATGCCTCACAGCCGTGTGTCAATTTGTTATTTAAATTTGGCTGTCCCTCAAGGGACGTTAAAGACCTGATTATGCTAAATAATTGCGCTGGGCGAGAGCTAGCGGATGCAATGGAGGCCGAGAAGTATGACTTCTTAGCAGCCTTCACCGCCATCTCGTAGGTTTTCATAAAAGCCCTATAAGATGTTCTTGAGGCTCCGTCACGGGCACCCCGCCATACTCGCTCTAGCCGTCTGAGGTCCCGCTTCATTTTCCGAAGCTCCTCGGTAAACCAGGGAGCCCGGTTTCTGCGGGGTCGCAGAGGGCGCTTAGGTGCGATCTCATCGATGGCTGCCTGGAGCTGGGCATTCCAGCCCTCAACAAGCTCAGTCAATGAGTCGCCAGGGGGAGCAAGGTCCCGCAAGGCTTGGCGGAATCTCTCGGGGTCCATCAGCCTCTGCGGGCGAGCCCAAATTGGCTCGCCACCTAAGCAGGGTGGGGGTGGAAAGTCAATCCTGGCTTTCAGAGCGTAGTGATCAGACCATGGCACCTTCGTCGGAGGAGACATGATCACATCTATACCGACGCCAAAGATCAAATCCAGCGTGTGGCCTGCTTGATGTGTGGGGCCCGAAACAAACTGGGAGAGCCCTAGTGTCGCCATGGAAGACACCAGGTCCAGAGCCTGTGAGGAGGGAGTGGCATCGGCATGGATGTTGAAGTCCCCCAATACCAATAGGTTAGGGAACTCCAAGGCCCAGCCGGCCACCGCCTCCAGCAGGCCTGACAGGGTGGCTGCTGGTGCGCTAGGTGGCCGGTACACCAGCCAGACAGCCAAGCTCTCCTCGGAGCCCCACACTAGGCCAACACATTCAATGCCGGGGATCGATGGCGATGGTAGAGCCCTGAAAGGACAATCTTCCCGGATTAATAATGCCACCCCTCCCCCCCGGCCCACAGTCCGCGACTGGTGGAGGACAGAGAAACCAAGTACAACCTTGAAATGTTTCGCAAGCTGTAGTTTCCTCCACCTCTCTTCACATTCCTTTTCCCTTGTGAATAGCACAGAAATCCCATTTCCGATTTTTGCAGAAACAAACTCTCAGCACAGCAGCTCCTGCAATATATTTTATTTCACTTTCTATGCTGCAAAGATATGACTGGTGAAATCAAGGCTTCAAAATCACATTCAACAGTGGGGGGATTTTTATAATGCAGATCAGCTGTGGAGATGAGTAGTTCTGGTTCCCTTTCTTTGAAGCAACTGAAGGCATAGGGTGGGCCAATGGTGGTGCTTTTCCTCTCATGCCCAGAGACCCCAAAACCTAGCTTAGAATTAGAAAAATCCACAGAGGATAGGCCTATCAAAGGCTGTTCACCATGATAGCTGAATGGAATCTAGGGACCATATAACTTTGAATACCAGCTCCTGGACATAAATGGACTATCAGCTTCATATAGAACCAGCCCTACTGTTAGACAGAGCCAGGCAGCTGATTGTGGATGTTGTGAACAGGCATCAAACTATTATTTAATTTATTATGACTGCATTATTACTGCCATGGATGGGGGAGAGGTGGAATTATTTGCTTCAGGTGCCAAAATAATTTGACTAGCCTTGAGTATTGCACACCTTAGCTAGAAGTGGGGGGAGTGGCGAGAGTAGCATCTTTTACTGCCTTGCCACAGGCAGAATAATGCTTCATACCCACCTTGCAAGCATCCTAGAGGTTTCTAGCAGACTACAGTGGCAAAAATGCTGCAATAGACAGTCTGATTCAGCGGCATCCTTGTCTTCAACCTGCAGCTATCCCTGAAGCTGAAAGAGATGAGGTTAGGGAGGGGTCTGTATAGGTTTGGGCAGTGTTTTCCCCTTCAAATGGGCCTCCTCACTGGATCCACCCAAAGGTCATGAGAACGTGGCTTGACTTTTATTCTCTGAGTACAGATTCAGGCTTTCACTATGTGTACATTTAGACACGTGATCACCCTCATATATATTTAACAATGGAAATATATCATCCGTGAGAGCCACTGATCCAAAGCAAGAGTGTGGTATGGAGGTTTAACCCTTGTTACGTATGCATAGATTATTGGCAATTTAGTTGATAACTTCATATTCTCAACTGGAAATGGAATATAGAGGAACCATTTGGGTTGCTTTGAGAAATGTGATAACATGCACAATTTTTAAAATTAAAATCAATCACGCACACACACCAAGTCACACCAGTATCAGGAAAGCCACAACAGGTAAAAATAGCATCTTCCCTTCCAGGTCAAATAGTCGCTTCAGGAGGCAATTTTAATTTGCCACCACCCATGCCATGGTCCAAGTCTGCTTCCATTCCAAAACACAGTGGCAGCGATTCTTACTTGCAGGTAGGGAAGAGATATTTATTGCTGGAAGCCTCCCAGAGTGGCCACCCAGTTGGATGGGCCGCATATAAATAATAAAGTATTATTATTATTATTCAGGCTAACAGTGGCATAGGCTTTGCTATTGTGCTGTCCAAAACAAAACATACAAGCAAAACCTCTATGCAAAGAAGAAATCTCCTCCCAAGGGTGATTTCATTTAAGAAACCTCACTCCATTTTAGTCACTTTGTATCAGACATCTCTAATTCCACAAATAAAAACATAAGTGAGTTAATCATTACGTTGGCCAAAGCCTCCTCTTTCCTGATGAGTGTTTATCTATAATCAATTCCCATGAAGAGAAGGGACATGAATAACAGAGCAGGGAGGATGAGTGTCAAAGAAAGGCCAAGAGGTGAGAATGAGTTCTGCAAAGAACAAAGCACATCCCAGCAGCGGCAAATTAACTCGCTCTTCCGTGTGCAGCTCTGAATCCAATAAAGAAACCAATGATCCCCAGAACTGGACTTCAAAGATAAGGGACAATCATTCAGAGCCAATTTATCACTCTGAAACCTGGCATCTGTTAGGGCCCGATTCAGATTAGATTCAGATTTGTTCATTCAAACGTTAGTCATCAGGCCTCCACAAAGCATTGGTTAGGCAAAAGGGAACAACAGATCCATAGTCAAGTTAACATAATAATTCAAATAAAACTACACAACCAATTGGAAACCTGTTATTCCAGGCATGGTAGAAGGGGAAGGGTTTTTTGTTTTTGTTTTAAACAATGAATGGGAAAGCTGCTCCCCAGGATTCTTAAGGCGTACGGTATTTGCACATTCATACAATGACTAGTTTTAATAATTCTGCACATGTTGTTTGAGGCAGTGGTGAACCTTGGGGCCCCAAATTTCAATGGTGCCTTGTGTGATGCCAAAATTTGGTGCCCTCTACCTTTCACCTTCCATTCTACTATATCATAGTTGTGCCCCCCACCTGACGCTCCGTGCCCAGTAAGAATGAACCGGTTGTGCTCCCCTAAATCTGCCTCTGAGGATAGCAGGCCCATTCATGTGTTCTACACTGTAGATAAATATAGTGTGTAATACAGCAGGTACCTGCATATATCTGTATATACATATGACTACTCACCTCTCAAAAAAAGGGGGAACTTCGGGGGGGGGGATTGAGAACTCACAGAGTGTCTGCATGGCTTTTCTTCTTCTTCTTCTTCCAGTTTACATACCACCCTTTATCCAAAGATCCCAGGGTGGTGTACAACATTAAGAACATACAGCATAATAATAAAAACAGCATACAAAGCATATTAATACACAGCATAATAATAAAATAATCTCATGCTGCCAACCTCTGGACCTCTCGTGGAGAGGGCACATGAAGAAGGGCCTCAGATGGTGACTGCAGGGTCCAAGTCCATTCATACCTCATACCTTGAGGTATTGCAGATGAAACAAGGCCCCTCCCCTCTCCCCACAAGCTGTTCTGGGAATTCTGGTGACCCCCTCCCCTTTGAGCCAATTTCAGGGACATGGGGGAAAGCCCTGTTGTGCAAGCAGAAGACATTATCACTATAATTTACATACCCTGGTCTTTCTATGCAAGGCAGTTCACAATAGTGGGGGGATGGGACACCCTAGCGGAATCCTATATGCACATACTCAGAAGTAGGGCCCATTAAATTCAATGGGCTGTAGTTCCAGGTTGCAACCGAACAGTGTAATAAACAAAATAAACAGTGTGGAAGATAATTTAAACAGCCAAGTCAGATAAGAATACAAAGACGTTAATTGGGTTTTTTGGTTTATTAGAGGATTTTAGGGCATTTCCGGTGGGCGGTGAATATGGTGGCACACTCCCAAAATTAGTGAGGTGTTGTAGCAGCTTTCGGAGAAAACAGGCAGAGGGTGACCTGCTGCCCTTCCCATTTCTATGACCGCCAGAATGCATGTTTTCTTAGCAATGAGATGTTGCATGAACAATAGTAAAATGTGATCAAGCCAAATGATAGTAGAATGCAATGCAAGTACAGTGGATGCTTGGGTTGCGAATGTGATCCGTGTGGGATGCATGTTTGCAACCAGCAGCGTCCGCAACCCACAGTGGCGCACATGCGGGTTTCAATTTGGCACTTCTGTGCATTCGCAAAGCGCGATTTAGGGCTTCTGTGCATGCGCAACCGCCAAAACCCGGAAGTAACCCGTTCCGGTACTTCCAGGTTTCGGCGGTCCATAACCCAAAAAAATACAGCCTGAAGCATCTGTAACCCAAGGTATGACTGTACTATCTAGATGAAGCATATGTGGTTCTCCTGCAGAAAAAGTGTAGAAGTTGTGCAACGTTTAGGCAGCATAAACAGACTGGTCATTCATTGGATCACTGTAGAATTTATTGCCTCTGGTTCCTGGCCTTTTAATTCAAGTATCTTTACCTTCCCTCTCAACCTAGGTTTTTCCAATATTAAAATGTTAAGTTTGTTTTATCCAAAACTAGACCAATATACCATCACCACCACTACCATCATTATTCTTTATAAAATATTGTTACACGCTACTGCAGTCTCCAAGAAGTGCAAAATCCCAGGAGTTCAGGTGCTTAGCCAGGGTTTGCGTTTCCTTTTGGAAATGAGGCATAGCGGAGATTGTGGTGTCTTTATGATATGTTGGTTTTTTTACACATATATGCAACCTGAGCCTACAATGGAGAGGTTCCCAGCACGGCCTTTTGCTTCTCGCATAGGAGAGCAGCCTTGGTCCCAAACAGAAATCAACCATGTTATCTCTCTCCTTTAACAGCCTGTCACAGTTTTGCTAGCATATCACTGCCAACTGCAATCCTAAAAAACCCCCCTAACACTGGCCTTTTGTCTTACCATTTAAAACCAGGGCCCAGGGAGGGGCTTCACCCATTGGACTGGCAGGCACTGAATCTCTTGGTGGCGCTACCTTTTGTTAGGTCAGTGACTCAGCCATTGTCAAGTGATTACCTCATGAGGAAGCTGGCCTGTGTTATTTCCAACCCTTGCTAGATACAGGAATTTAGGGGGTTTCTTAAATACTAACCCTTTACTGAATCTGGAGATTTAGGGGAGTCTGACCCCCATCACAAACTCATAACAATATTCACCACGCATGGTACAAAAAGATAAAGAGTGGGTCCCTGCCGGCAGTGTTAAAGTCTTAAAAAGCATAAGGAAAGGATAGTTGATGGTAGAGGAGGAAGGAAGCCATCTTGTTCATGCATGGCATTTTTAATAAGGCTGCATTTTGGTGTGTATACTGGCTCATGACTAGCCAATGCAATCACTTACGTGCCTATATGCCATTCACCACCCAGATGTCATGAATGACAGGCTCAGACGCTATCTCTTGGCGCCAGTAGCATCCATTGGATCACAAAGCGATTAAATCTATCAGTTGCCAGGCAGCATTTCATATAAATTATAAAAATCTTCCCAGGGAATCAATGTCTTCTGCCCGGAAGGCCTTGGAATCTGCAGAACAGCAGGAGCCTATTACCCATTTCCAGCTATGTTAGCTCTTAAGTGTTTGTGTTAATATTTCTCCTACCAAGAAACCTCATTAATTACAAGGCGTGCAGCATCTCAGGAAATCCTTGTTACAAATGAGGTCTTTTTTCTGATCCTTTTGCCCTGATCACCATGGGGTTTGAAACTGTACATGTGTTAAGTCTGTACGTGGTTGCTTTTTAAAAGACCAGCACAAAGCAACGATAAAAGATCAAAGAATCTCTTGGTGGTGCAGTTAGGTAATTTTAGTCTCTGAAATTAATGGTCTCGTTTGCATGCACGCAGACACATCCATCTCTTTAGATGGTAATGTCTATGATTCTGCTTGCTTCAATATGTGGTGGGCGAGACTGGCTGTGTTTGGGGTCTTCCTGCCCCCATCCTGCTGAGTGGGGCCCTGGATGTCTGTGCCCAAAGCCTTCCCTGACACTGGTACTGCTGGTAGAATATTTAATGAAGCTATCACACTTTATGGAATTGCTTTATGGGATTTTGGAGCAATGATAGCTATGCAGAATATGATTCCTTCTTCCTCCCTTCAAAACATTCAGGCAAAATCAAGCTTTGCAGTGCAGAACAGCAGGCACGGGTAGGAGCATCCGGTTCTCTGCTTATGAAGTCAAAAACTCATTTCTCATTTAGGGTTCCAAAGATCTCATGTTATAGTGTGGGTAGAGAAGGCTCTATGAAGAAGGGTCCCTTTCCATGCAAGGCTGTCCATTCTGGTGCCCTTAATAGCTGCATCACAGAATCTGAGAGGTTATGCAGTTGGACCAGCCTTGCTTAGTATGGACTAATTTAGAAAAAACAAGATAACACAAGAATGCCAATTGCAGCAGGAGAACAAGGAGCGGGCAACTCAACGTGGATTACTTGTGTGCACATTTGATAAAGTGTGTCTGAGGAGATTCACAATACTATCTGTTGATGGGAATATTTTATTTTTTAAAAAAGAAGATTTGGCTAGGAATCAGGGTTTTGTGATAAGATTTGGGCTTGCACAAAGCTGTGTTTATGTGATCCTGTGAGTATATGATCCATGCAATTCTTTCCTTAAACACTAATGGGTGGAGCATTTATTATCTACCTATTTAAAGGGTTTTTTATCCCACTCTTTAGCTGAAAAGGCTCTCAGAGCCTTGCTTATACAAAACTACAGCCAGGGCAGTCCAGGTTTACTACTCCTGCTGCTGCTACTACTAATAATAATAATATTTCATGACTTGCCTTGTATATAAATTTAAAGGCAATTTACAATTATACAATAATCAAGAATAGATTTTTAAAGAATACAAATAAGCTTCCATGGAAACTTTACATTTACCACCACCACCACACTCAACTGGAAAATTTGGGGGGGGGCGAACCTACAGCACACAAGAAAAAAGGATGGCAAGGGACGAGGAAGATAAGCACCAGTTCTTAAAAGTTACAGATCGCTTCCTTAATTAGTTTCTTTTTTATTACAGATTTTATTGTGTTACAAAACAAACAAATAAACAGCAAAGTTACAGTTCTTATAGCACTGAGCTGAAATGAAAATTGTTCACATAGCTTGAAAGAATGGCAGGTGCTCGGTGACAGTTTGGGAGAGCCAAAGGCAGCTGGTCTCTCAGCAAAAAAAAACACGATGGGATAGCCCTGCTTCTCTTATCTCCTTCTACTCTGCAGCAGTGTCTGCCGCTAGGCGATAGCTAGTTTAAGAGTAATCTTATCTATGGTGTTTAGGGGAGAGGCAGCAGGGTCCCTCCTCTACCAAACAAAGCCCTTTGCCACTCCAGGTATCTATGAAGTGCCCCAAAGGGTCTCACAACAATAAAAAAACACCCCACCATTTCCCCTCTGGAGTGGAGGTCCCTCAACAACCTAATGCAGAAGACTTTCCCCTCCCCCCCAAAAAAAGGCCAAATATTGGTCTGCTTGAGAGATTTACACATGATCGAAAGGAAGAGAAGGTCTGTGCTGTGAAAGACCAAGGACTGTTGACTCAGGCAATAAAACAGGACAACACTGATGTTCCACAGCTATTAGTGGTGGAAATGACACATTAGTTGGCTGCAAGTCCAGCCCACAAAGGCACAGTGTGCTCACAAAGACATGACTCTCAAAAATGCTCCATAAAACTAGGTGGAGCCCGTAGCTAATGAACCCTGCACAAGACTAACAGAGACCATATACCACTCCCATTTACACCATATCCCATGTTCTCCCACCACCAGTTTGGGGTATACACATGATATTAACTACAGTCCTGATCCATCCTGTCATTTCCCCAAACCAGCTTTGAACTGGATTAAGAAACAGAGCATCCTAATAGCATTTTAAGCCAGTAATGTGTACACAGCTTGTGTTGGGGGCAGGGAGTTGAAAGAAAGAACATGGAAGAGGGGCAATATATGGTCAGCTTGGAGAGATAATCTGGTGGACAACCTCTGAGGGCAGATGCGGGAAGGGGGAAGATGGGATGTGGGAAATCCACAATCTGATTTCTTGTCAGGTTTTCCACTTTGAAGCAGCTGCGTGTCTGTCCAATCTTGCTCAAAGCAGCGCTAATCCTTTTCCCCAATCTAAATTACCTTCCTGAAGCTGTTCTTGGACCCATAGAGAGAAAAGGCAGGCATGACACAAGCACCTGTCTTTTTTCTACTATTGGTTTAATATCAGCTTCAAAAGGAGGGGGTGTTAGATAGGAAAAAGATGAGGGTGGTGGAAAGGATTAAAAGTCCCCCGCCATCCTCTAGCCCACCTGCTCCAGTCAAAATGGGAACACTTCCCTCCTTGGGCTGCTTTAAAATGGGGGGAGACATTAAGAGATCAGAACACACAACTCCTGCATTACACCAATTTATGTGTGTGGTTATGATATGTATTCCGAATTAGGCATCTGGTGAACATGGCCAAATCTCATCTGTTTGTTGCGTTTGTTACACCACCTTGCAATTCACTAGGTGGCGCCAAACAGTAGGAAAAAGTACCAGCCGGTAATCAAAAACTGAAAAGATTATTAGATCTGATTTATTTTTTATTTGAAAAACAGAGAATGTTATGAAGAGCCAGGATATCTGTTCTTGAGGGTCACTTCACGCACACTCTTTCTCCCCACCCCCACCCCCATGAAATGATAGCACACCCATGCAGAAGGGAGCTGCAGTCCATTCCATTTGTAACATTTGCTGTGGCAAAGTTTGTAAATTGGTGCCGCAGGAGACTGATAATAGAAAACAAACTTTTATTTAACTCTGTACAGCTTTAATTGTAACTGATCTACAACTGACTTAGGTTTCCGTGTTCTGCTAGGGTTCCCCAGAACTGTTTTCCTTCGTCCAGCACTCCCTAGAGTTTTTTAAAAGGAGGTTAAATAAAGACAGTAGGAACCCAAGTGTTCCTATTTAGCCTCCTTTTAAAAATGAAATATTTGTCTCTGTTCCTAATAATAGCTTTTCTTCTTCTGATCCTTGGTGTAGCGCTAGGCCTCTCAGGGCCCAAAAGCTGCTCGGAAGTGAGTCTCACTGTCACCATGACCTGCAGCAGTTCCTTCTGTTCTCTCTTGAGATTAGTCTAGCTTGTTTGTATCTTTTGACAGACATGTCTACATTTTTTTCCGTTGTTTCAGTCATCACTGGCTCAAAGCTTTGAATGCTCCGCAGATCTCTTCTGTTCCTCTTGTAGACAGCCACATTATTCCCTTTGAACTAAATTGTTCTATATGTGCACTATATAGAGCATCAGCCCTGAAAACTCTTAGCCTGGCTTTAGGATTAGTGGTGTTAGGACTAGTGGTCATCTTAAGATTCTTGGACAAGTTATGCAAGCATTTTCTGAAAATTTCCTCCAATGATTTCTGTTGTGCTTCTCCAGTTATGGGTTTTTTCCACGGATGTATGAGTCAGACCTTATGCATCTCAACATCATCGCCCGTGTTTCTTTCTCTAGTTAACTGTGTTAATAGATGTCAACTGTGCAAGATTAGATGCTACTGTGTTGTTGCTGAAAAGGTCAACTGTTGCCTATGTTTCCGAAGCACTGTCAACAGATCCGTGTTCAAATAGAAAACATCTGCATCTCCTTTTACTAAATTGGCTCTTTCAAATTTAAATAATTTATGGCCTCTGTACCTGAGATAGCTTGCACACCAAAATCTGCTACCTAAAATTGCTGCTGAACTGCTTGGTCTTGATATCAGTAAACTGAGATGCTTCCAGATCAGTATTTAATTTCCAAACAGGTTGCTGGCAGTAGGTTTCTTCATTTTTTTTCCTTAATGGGTTTTCCATGGATAGGCTAAATCCTGATTTGTGGGGGTGGGCAAGGGAATATGGGCTGGCATTTTGATACCAACAATGTCTTATACATATTGCCAAACAAAATGGAAAAAAAAAAATCATGCATGAGATGCACTGATCCCACAGTAAATACCCATTGGGAAACACCCACAGATTACATTTATCGGTTATGTGCAGTCTTTCCCTTAGATATGCTACTAATCTGATTTGCAAGAACTGATGAGATTTTTCAAAAAATGTTATTGCATTAACCAGGCATGCCCCTGTGTACAATTTAAACTAAATTGGTTTGTGATCAATTATGAGAAGATCCACATACAATTTGTCTTCCACAACTGAAGAATTCAGTTGACTGATGAAGAAAACATGTGAGTATTCACCTGTTTCTGCCAGTTTATATATATATTTGCCTTGAGATTTGTCCCTCCCTAGCTTTAAACATTATAGTTTTATACATTTTAACAACATTTGCCATATTTTTCTGCCTTCTTTCCCATGGAGGTATACAGTGAGAGATAAGTATAATAAATAAATAAATAAATACATAAATAAATACTATTTCCCTCCTTTCTCATATTCTGGGCAGGAATTTATGCAATGGTTTTTGCTGCACCTGCTGTAAGTTTTTGCCACTTCTGCAAGTGACACTTCCTTCTGTTTAGAGCATTTGCCAGTGCTGGGGGGTTGCTTTTATCCGAGGCTGCCTGTCTTAAGAGTTCTTTGCACCCAGTTTTGTTTTGTCCCTGCTATTCTAAGCCCTTTTGATTGCTTTGTAGCTACTTCCTGTATTCCATATATTCACTGCATGCAGGTTAACCTGGATCTCAGTCTGTCTGACTTTATACCGCCCACATGCAGTCTTTTAAACAGCTTCAAATCAGTTACTGGTGGGTCAATGCTCTTCACTCTGGTGAATAATTTATGCCTTTCATTTATGCCTTTCATTTATGCCTTTCTTCTAGGCAGTGGCGTAGCGTGGGTTGTCAGCACCCGGGGCAAGGCAAGTAATTTGCGCCCCCTAACCCGTGGATTTTAGCACTGATTTTAGCAGTGCGAGCGCGCCCCCCAGATGTTGCGCCCGGTGCGGCCAGCCCCCCCTGCACCCCCACGCTACGCCACTGCTTCTAGGAGCACAATAAGTTTCAGATCTATCAATCAAAAGTTGATACCCACATTGTTATCAAAATGAAATGTATTAATCCTCTCCCTGGCTTCAGCTGGACCTAGGTAGACTTGACATCAAACACATAAGCTCATTTAATGTGTCGTTTTTAAAGAAAAACTTTCAAAATAGCAGCTATGCTATTTTGGACCCCAATCAGGATGACAGCACACAAAGTGGTGAACCATTTCCTCCAGTGTAACAATCCCACAGAAAGTGCTTTCCTGCAAGCAGATACTGTATTTAACCTGAAAGGATGAATTCACATCATTTGAGGGGGACAGAAATTTTTCACTGTGACCATCATACGTGTAGAGTAAAACCACTTTCTCCATGTGTCATAGTCTTGATCCCCACCCCCACCCCAATTATTTTGGAAGGCTTTTAAAAATAAATAAATGTTAAAGTGCATTTTTGCTTTGTTTTCCACCATATAAACCAGGGGTGAGGAACCTCTGGTCCATGGGCCTGATGTAAGCCACAGGGCTTCTTCATCTGGCTCACCATTTCTCCAGGTGGCCCTGCATCTAAGTCTCAGGCCCTCCTGAAGTCCTCCTCCAATGGCCTCTGGTCCCCTCTTGCTCTGCAGCAGTTAGAACCACAAGCTTTGGTGCCTGTTACAAGTTTCCACTTGAGCTGCTTCCTCTCACAGCTCCGCTCACTTCCTCCCCACTTCTGATGAGGCTCCCCTGCAGCTCAGCTCTTTGGACAAATGGGGTCAAAGGAGGAGCTATGAGCAGACAACCCTCCTGCGACCCTCGGGCTGGAAATGGTTCCCCATTTCTGACATACAGTTTTGTTCCAAGTCATAGCACCAACGGAAACTTCTCACCTTCCTTATCTGCTCCACTTGCAGTGCAGCACAACTTGCTTCCCCTTTCTTCAGTGCTCAGCAGCAATTTGTCTGCACACCAACCTTTTGGAAGTTTTTAACTGGCCCATCTTTACATTCACTTTCATGTTCTCTCCTGACACAGTGTTGTATTAGCTTACTCAAACTTTGTAAAGCAATGCCACAGGCGAACTGAAGGGCAGAACCAATTTTATTTAACGTTGTACAATTTGTCCCTGACACATATGCCTACGCGGTGCATATGTGATGGCAAAAGTGCACTGTAATGTGCAAAGTAGTCCTCCCGACTGAGACGGTGTGGATGAGAATGAAATACACTGACCCAAGCGATTACAGCAGAGTCATCTCATCAAAGTCTGTCTCAGATCAAGGCATCCATGGGGAAAAGCTCAAAACTGGGGAGAAGGGAGGGGAAAATATCAAGCACAATATTTCCACGATGACTTCAGAGTTATACTCAAGATGCTTAAATTCTCCTTTTGTTGAGCACAGGGGCTTTCCACAAAACTGCCTGCCAGTGAGCATATAGTTCACAGAAAAAAATCAAACACTCTGAGAAGCTTTTGTACAAGATGTCATCAGGGAGGAAAAGAGCAGTGGAATAAGGCTCAGTTCAGACATAACAGGAAACCGTGGTTTCTCGTTTTGAGAATTAGGTTCAGAATACTTTGCGTTTGCATACCCCATATCCCTCTGTTCTCCTGTATTGCCCCACTTTTGATATCAAACTAAACAAAGTTTCTCACAGTATCTGAACTCAGGAAACTGGTTTGTTTAAACTATGGTTTGGGAATAAGCCAAGAACTACAGTTTGACCTTGGTTTGGTTTAAACAAACCACTGCTCCCCAAATTTTGACATCACAGAGGACAGTGCATGAAAGAAGAGAAGAAGAGAGTGGGAGTGTAGTCAAAGCGTGAAGCCATGCTTTGTATGCAACATAGCACCAAAGTGGAAGTTCCATTAGCACAAGGATTTCTCCTTGTGCCATGGAACATTCTTCCTGTCGCCTAGTCCCACCCCCAACCCCTAAATCTGATGGGGGACTCCCCCAGCCCTCTGTAGAAAATTTGGAGGTAGTGGAAGGGGGGATTCTATTGCACCAGCACAGTTCCTTGTGCTAGCACAACTATTTAGTTGCACACTGCCTCATTGTTTTCCATAACATGTGAGTTTAGCTATATTCTCTTCATTATGTAAGATCTGGTGCTAATGAAATGAAGGATTTATATATTTATATTTATTTATAAAACGGAGTGTCTTCATGCAGTGGGAGGAGGCAGGGCAGGAGAGCTGGTCGAGACCCCATCCTTGCAGAAAATTGGGGGATATTTAACAATTTGCTGGCCTTCACTCCAGGCCACAAAACCAGCTCACATGAGGGGTGGAAATGGCTACTCCCCTCATACTACGGGAAACATCCCTGTCAGCAGCACACACAAGCACTAGCTCTGAGCTCAGAGAGACCAGGGAAATTGGGTTGGTTAATCAAACTAGTCTTCTGCTGGCTTGGCACTATTTAAACTGAGCATTATGATGGTGGTGGTGGTGGTGGTGGTGGTGATGTTATTTATTTACACCCCACCTTTTCCTCATGGGACTCAGCATCTTCCAGCACTGGCTGGTAAACTGAATAAGCCAGTGATGATGTAGAATAATCACAGAGCTAACAAGACAATAGATTTATTGATCAGCGTAAATAACAGCAAGGTTGCAGGTCCATTTTCTTCCCCAGTGATTCTCAAGAACCTGCAATTCAGCCCCTCAACCCCCAGAGAGCAACATTGCTTCACTGCTGATTACCTTTTGGCTAATATGCTACACATAATCATGATGCTTACACTGTGGCATCATGAAATCACAATCACAATATGTGCTGCCACTGGCCTGTACCCATAACCTGACAAAAGAGCCAAAGAATAGAAAATCCTAGAAAAGTGATAAAGTTGACAAGGGGCTTGAAGGCAGCCAATCCTCTTATGACAGCTTTCTTCCATCTCAGTTGTTGTATTCAGCCCCTCCATTCTGTCCATTCCAATAATCTAGCTGTATATCAGTTTGAGTGCATGAAACCGCACAGGAAAATCTTGTCTATATTAGTTTCCAGCCTATGGCAAGGCAGTGACATGTGACATGATGCATCCACCAGCACATACAAGTTATTGACATACCACTGACCATGAATGATATTCTTCAGGGTTCCTGGTATGACAAAACCTGAATTGACTGAAGCATGTGAATAGCAGCAGGTGCAACTTCTGTGCAGTCAAAGCAGTTGGGAATCAAAGGGGAAAGGATGTCATAGACATAGACTGAAACAATCAGTACACAGGTCTGAAGATGGTTGTGGGAATAAGCTCTCAACTCATGCACTTTCAACAGGATCTGGAGTCTAAAAATGAAATTAAAATGTGAAAGTACATATTTAGGATAGATCTGTGTTGCTACATACATGGTGGCTTGAATTTTCACAGATAGTATTTTACTGAATCAGATGCTAGCTGTGAATATATAGTTATGGCCATCCATAGTTAAGCAGATTATTGGCTAATGGCCCAGAATGACCAGTGCGTGTTTTCTCAATAGCCGGGGGGAAATGGGGCAGAACACTAGAAAGCTTCTGGGATGCCCCTCTAGGGAATCTGATGTATGTAGTGGATTTGCTGCCTTGTAGGAGTGCTGTGCTGATTGCCTTCACCAATGCTCAAACACATATATTTCTAAACATATGCAAATATTAGCTAGAAATGCCATAGGCTTCCAGCAGTGTCTCCTACACAGGAAACCAAGCCAGGGTGAACACTGCCCCTGGAACTTCCAGTCTGTGAAATGCATAACAATATATTGGGTAAAGGTAAAGGTACCCCCTGACCGTTAGGTCCAGTCGCGGACGACTCTGGGGTTGCAGCACTCATCTCGCTCTATAGGCCGAGGAAGCCGGCGTTTGTCTGCAGACAGCTTCCGGGTCATGTGGCCAGCATGACTAAGCCACTTCTGGTGAAACCAGAGCAGCGCATGGAAACGCCGTTTATCTTCCTGCCAGAGCAGTACCTATTTATCTACTTGCACTTTGACATGCTTTCGAACTGCTAGGTGGGCAGGAGCTGGGACCGAACAATGGGAGCTCACCCCATTCGAACCATCAACCTTCTGATCGGCAAGCCCTAGGCTCAGTGGTTTAGACCACAGTGCCACCCGCGTCCCAACAATATATTAGTTACCCTCTTTTCCTGCATCTTTAACACCTGCATGGTGAGTGGAAATGGAAATGCAGGGACGAGAAAGGTATCACTCTTCAGTTTCTGCTTGTCAAGATCCTATTGAACATATTGAACAATGCTATTGTTTCCTGCTTGGCAGGGGGTTGGACTCGGTGGCCCTTGTGGTCTCTTCCAACTCTGATTCTATGATATGAGGTTAGCAACCTGTATGGATATCTTTGTCTATGGACACTGATAAGATCTAATGAGCCCGTTTATTGCTGAGAACTAAAGCTAAAATGAATGCATAAACATACACAAATCTTAATAGGTGGGATTTTAATAATACACAGTCTAAACAACATATCTGACAAGTGGCAGGTGTTTTTTTTTTAATAGTGAGAAAGATTTAACAATAATCCTTAAAGAAACTTTTAACTATCTTTTTTAAAAGTATTGTATCTACCTGAGTTCTGAGATTGTGCAGGAATGATGAAGTGTGATTAAGTCTAACTAAATGGTCAAGATTGATTCAGGAACTGAGTAGGAAGGCTTGCACTTAGCACCCATTATAACCATTTAAGGATGTGGATTGCAAGTGGAAGCTATTGTGCCCCCACCATCATGTTAAGAAAAGAAAGTGGATGGCCTCCATTTCACATCTACGTTCTTGCAGCACAACTTCACCTACCAGCTAAAGCGTTTTTGCTCAGCATGCAATAAATTGCATCATTATTGGCTTCTATAAGTGATATGAGGCAGGAGGATGGGGAAATTACCTTATAGATTAGGATAAGAACAGATAAGACTGCATGCCTGCAGCTTATTCCTCAAAGTGCCGGTCTTTCATGCTTAAAATTCTACAAAGCATTTAAATAATGTTGCATGCTGCTTTTAGCGCAAGGGTAATTGAGTTGAAAAGATATTGTTAATCCCAATTAGGGCCTATGAATAGCTTGTGAGCGGATTGGAGTTCTGCAATAAACACGGGAGCTTCGTGGGGTTTTCTAAAGCCCACAATTTGTTTCCAATATAGATGAAATAGAAACAACTAAATATCTATGCAAATAAGGGTGCACATTTATTTTTGTATTAGCACTTGCTGCCTTCTCAACATAAAGATAAAGCAAATCCAGAATCAGTTGTTTGCTTCTGCACTATTGCCCATCTTTTTAAACTGGCATGGATTGTCTTGTGGGCTCAGCTGCCTAACAGGCAAAGATTTGGACATTAACTTGTCTAAACAAACCTTTTCTGCTTTGATAGATGCACATTATATAACCATAGGTCAGACTTCCCATGAAGAACAAATTAGCAGATCACCTGCATCCTCTGCTTCCTCGTTCATTCATTTTATTCTTCACTGTCCACAAGAAGTCTAAAAGTAACCTACCCCCCCTCCCAACTGCCAATACTTAATACATAAAAAACCCAGAACACCACAACTGAAAGTGATTAAGCCACAAAACAAATACCCCTCCCCAACATCAGCATGTTGACAAAATATTTACCTAAGCAAAGAAAGAAATACAGCAAGGGATTAACATTCAAATCCTGGGAGAAAAAGAAACAACTGGGATTGGTGCCAAGAAGATGTCAGTATTGGTACCAGGCAACCTTCTCTGGGAAGAGCATCCCATAAAGTTCTGTATGTGTTAACACTGAAAAGGTCTATCCTGTTTTGCCATGCTCCAGACTGTGGCCGGGGGGGGGGGGCACACAAAGATGGGCCTAATCCTAACCTTGTCTAAAGGCAGAGTTCAAGGGTGGACCAAGGTGTACAGAGCAAAGGGGACAGTGTCACAGCCCCTCTCTCCACCAAGTTCTCAGTTACGATTCTAGGTATGCAAACCAGGCATTTGATCAAAAGCAAGGTGCCAGTTGGCTTTTGTGCCTAATTTAAGGAGCTTGCACTAGTGATTAAAGCTATGAACAACTTAGAACGAAAATATCTGAGGGACTGGCTCCTTCCCTACAGACCACCTCACGTATTAAGATTAGCAGGGGGGAATCTCTTGTTAGTTCTGCAGCCCTTAAAGGTTTGAGGTGACAGCAGTGTACATTCTCTGCAGCAGCCCCTAATTTGTGAAATTTCCTTTGCACAGAGGTATGTCTGGCAGCTCTCTGGGAATGCTAAAGACACACCTCTTTGCCCCAGCCTTTCACACCTGAGATGTGTTTTTAGGACATCCCCTCCACAATTCCAGTGACTGTAATTTGTTTTTAATACTGAATTTTAAATTGTTGTAAGCTTCACTAGGATCTGCTGGTGAAGAGCAGGTATTTTTTAAAACAAACAAGCAATATATTATTAGCATTGCTCATGATGGTATTGGGGTGGTCATTCATAATCCCACTTTCAATACTGTTGGCACCTGCAGAAATTTTGCAGTGGTCACAATGCTTAATTTTCAGGCAGTGCATATCTTGTAACTTCCTGCTGATATCCAGTAACTTTTTTTACCACATAAGGTCTGCTTAATTTTTGTCCCACTTTTATTGCATTATAGCCACTCCAGACAGCAATAATGTGGTAGCATTGGGGAAGCATCGCAGGACTACCAATAAAGCAGAATAAACCCACCATGATGTTATTGTATCACGAACATGTTGCAGAATACACCCACAATAAAATACCAGTCTAGTCGGGCCCTAAACTGACAAACCTGGATAGCACTCGCCCCACATTCTCTTGTTCTTTACTCCAGCTTAATACCTTCTTTCTGAGTTGTGTGCATGTATTATCTGTCTAGTGTTCCTACCTCCCTGTGCTATGTGTATATTTGCATCTGAACCGAGGATACTGTACTTAATATGGTGACCAGCAGCCTTGATAAAATCACCTTGAGAGCTTTGATAGAACAGAAATGCAGGGTACCCAGTTTTTAAAAAAGAAACAATACTTTTTCCCTGGAGGTGTAGTGATTGGGAGGGAAGATCCTTACAAATAAGTCATTGTTGTCCTCCTTTCCATGCCAGAAGTTATTTTCTTCATCCACCTTTCACTCCTTTTCTTTCTTGAAACAGTATAAACAAGTAACTACATTAATAAAGTGATCATTCAAAACACGAACACACGCTTGTTCTTCCTCCTCTTCGTGGAATTACTATAACATTCATAAACATGGACAACTATTTATGCTAGGAAGTCAAGAAATAAGACCATTTATAAAAGAGGGCTTCCCCTCCTTGTGTATTCCGCACAGTGGGCTAAAGGAGATTCTTGGCCCAGCCACATGGCAGTCAGGAAAGCCGGCTATTCACTAAGCCAGGTGATGACAGTAATAAACCCAGCTGGTGACCGTAACTCTCTTCATGTAGCTGTCTGCTGGGCTGCTTCATGTCAGCAATTCCATTATGTGCTTCATTTTTTTCAGGGATTTAGAAAGCTCAGCCACTGAGTAAAATGTGCTTGAGGCAATTTCAGGGGCAGAGAGTCTTGTAGTCAGGACAACCATTTGTATGAATTCCTAAAGGAATATTAAAAACAGGGTGACTTTCTTATGTTCAAAATGCAACCAAATCTGCAAGGCAGGCAGGCTGGTGTTGAAATAGGAATGGGTGGGAGAACTGAAAGCAAAGTCTTGACAAATTTCTGCTGGAAGTCCCTTCCATGCCTTTTGCCAACTGTGCCCATCTGCTTTCCCCCTCGTGACATGCCAGTTGCTCAAATTGGCACTCTTGTAGTGAGGAGCAGACAGAAGGACTTCAGCTCCTTCCTTCTCTGCAGCCATATTTTGAGAACGATTGGCCATCTGGCACCACAATGAGGGGCTGGGGAGGATTCCTTGTGGGAAGAAGGTACCATATTTTTTGCTCTATAAGACTCACTTTTTCCCTCCTAAAAAGTAAGGGGAAATGTATGTGCATCTTATGGAGCAAATGCAGAGGCTGCGCAGCTATCCCAGAAGCCAGAACAGCAAGAGGGATTGCTGCTTTCACTGTGCAGCGATCCCTCTTGCTGTTCTGGCTCTGAGATTCAGAATATTTTTTTTCGTGTTTTCCTCCTCCAAAAACTAGGTGCGTCTTGTGGTCTGGTGCATCTTATAGAGCGAAAAATGTGGTAAATGGCCTGGAGTTATACATAGCAATTGGCATGCCTTCCCTACAAGTGGATATAACTTAAAATAACAGGTGACTTGCTGGTCACTTAAAAGCTTCCCCACTAGTTTGGGAAACCCATAAGCCTTGGATAGGTGATTTCAAGATTATGACAGTAGTACGGGATCTGAAGCCTGACCTATGTGAGAAAGTAAAGGGAGACACTGGGGGGTTGTCCTAATCCACCAGCCCAAAGGAAGGCTTGTGGGAGTGGTTTGGTACAGGGATACCACAGAAGGATGTCAAAAATTCTAGAGTGATCAATTCTAGTGCCTTATTATGAGAACAAGACTTACAGCACAGTCTGCAGAGCCCCACTGCCTTTTCAGATGCAGGGCAAACATGGCAACAGTGATAGGTCATCATGAATTGTCTGTACCCAAGCAAACATTTATACATTCTTTATACACAAAGCAGCATAAGTCAGTTTGGCCAGAACCACCATCAATTCACCTGGTAAGACCGCAGGTGGCAACCACCCAAAGCTTAAAGATAGCTCCTCTCTCTGGGCCAAGAGCCCAGCATCATGCAGAACAGAACAGCATCAAAACAAGCCACTTAGCATATATCAAAGCAAGTGAATATAAACATATATGAGGTCATTCTTGCAACAACAATCAATTAGTTTTGGGGTCATCTTGACTACCAAGCATAGGAACCAACTCCTAGTGGCCAAGGGGTCTTCAGCCCCCCCTGTAAAATATTTGAGGCGGCGTCCCCCTTCCTAAGTTGATGGGCATTGCCATTTAAATAGTGTGTGTGATTGATTATGTGATTGATTATGTGGGGTGGGGCTTACCTGGGCCCCTCCAATGTTTATTCAAGTTGGGCACCCCTGCTACCAAGATGGCGTTTGCAGGCATTCCATATGCCACTCACTTCACCTCCACAGGCAGGAGCACCCAGTGATGGCTGACAATTAGGCAGGTTCATATGAATGTATTTCCAGCTTATGGGAACAGCCTAAGGCTGCACTAAAATGCACACTCAAGCTTTTATCAATTATTAACTGATTGGCAACTTATTTCTAAGTATGCACAGATGTTTATTTTAGCAGCTGGGGCTTGAAAACAAATACCATAACTGAATATTGAGAACTGAATAATTCAGGGGTGAACAGTTAGTGGAAGCACATTTAACTTGTCCCTGCTGGTCATTAAACTGTAAATAGTGCTCAGCACCATTTATCTTTGTTGTCTGGACATGCAGCTCTGCTGCCTCCATGACTAAGCCTCTGGTGATTCTCTTACCTGCCTGGAAAACTGTTGGGCCCATTCCCGGGCAGTAGCCCAAAGCGGCCAAAGCTATGACTAGCGCATTACTGTGCATGCCAAGGGGCAGCTGGAATGGTATGAAGAGATGCCAGCCATGTGAGTGTAAATCCACAGCCTAGTGCACAGCTGCAGGAAGTAAAGGCTGCTTGGGCACAGCTGAGATTCTTTTCATAATGCTAAAGCTCTGTGTGATTCCATTGAAGATGTTCAAGTTTAGAAAAGCAATAAGAAGTTGCCACCTTAAACAAATTGTTTAGAAACCCTGACACAGAAGTTTGGAAACCCTGAGAAGCTGTAGTGATATTCCAAACTGATCTGCAGTTTTGAATGTCTACACTGCACAGTTTGGTCTGTTGTAAGCAACTTGCAATGGCTTGGCAGGCTATGTTGGAAGAATCCATGTTCTGCTCACACCTAACATGCCAAGAGCCAATTCTGAAGCACTGAAGCATGAGTCTCCATTCAGAGTTCTCAAAAATGTGCAGGAACAAAGGATGTCAGGACAAATGTCTTGGGCTTAACTTCACTGAAGGATGGACTTCACTGAATTATTGGTTTTCTTCCTTTGTCATTTGAGATACTGGGCTGTCATCTGAAGGGCATTATCTGAGGTGTGGGGTGGAATCAGAGGGCTACAGAGGAGAACAGTTGAATTATTTGCTATACTGACTCACCATTTTCCCCAATGTGCTTCATTTTATTGTTTTCTTTATATTCTGACTCTAAAAATGATTAACAGGCCTTCAGAAGAAGAAAAAAAAGCTCTCAGCAGTCTCCAGAGTAAGATTTCCAACCTTCTCTTACGAATCACCTGCCAGACAGAAATTCAGCAGGGGAACATTTCCCTACCTATGCACTGCTAGACAAAAACTGGTATCTTGAATTTCCACCCGTCTCACACAGTCTCAAAAGCACAAACTCTTCCAGAAAAGAAAAGTGGCAAAGATGGACTACTGATTATAGAATTCATCCTGTTAGCACTTTGCTGTTTGGGCAGCAGTCTGTAAATGAGATAGTCTAATTGTGATGTGAGCCTTTTGACATAGGCTTGGCTGATTCCAGTAGTATTCCTTTAGGAATTTTAAAATAACCCCCTAGATCTATTACCGCCTTTTGTAAAAGGCAATTGCAGAATCCACTTAAAGCTTTCCCATCCATCAACCCCTGCTAATACATTGTATCGAAACTGAACACTATTGGCATCCTTGATGGGTTTCTTTGGGCTGATGCCAATGACTACAGAAGTAATGGAACAGTCTGTCAACTGTTCAAGGTGATTCAGGGCAAGACAGATCACTGAGGACAGGTTAGGTGTGCAGCATGACAACTTACTCTCCCTGCAAGACTCTTCCTAAATGAGAATTCTCGACATCATTTCATGATTCATGATAAGTGCCCAGAGCAACATCATTCCGGAATAAATCTAACAGCTCATTCCCAGCTTTTCCAGTTGCATGAAAGAGCAAGGATGTGTGTGCTGGCAACAGCAATGCAGTCTGAAATCCTTATCTCTGCCCCTCTGCCAGCAACAAAAGGGCATTTGCCTGACAAGATTTACTGAGATTAACTCTATTAGCAATAAGCAGCTCCAGCCACTGGCCTTAATCCAAAGAGGCATATGCAGGCCAAGTTGTATGACCCACAGGGTAGCATTTATTGTTTCTATTGACATGTCCTCCAGGGCACAGCTGGGCTGAAAGTTTTTTCCATTGGTCTGGCAGCAGCCTGGAGAATCAGGTGGCCATCTGAATTTTTAAAATAAGCCGCATCTTGTTATTCCAACTAGCCAATGAGCAGTTAATACGGCCAGAGATTTTTATTCTTTAGCTTGTTAAAATGCTACTATGTTGTGCATTACTTTAAATAAGGGCTAAGGTCAACACCTGTACCACACCTTTAAAACTCATGCCTTCCCCCAAAGAATTCTGGGAGCTGTTGTTTCCTGGGGGCACTGGAAACTGTAGCTCTGTCAGATGTAAACTACAGTTCCCAAGATTCTTTGGAGGAAACAATGCACTTTAAACATATGGTGTGGATGTGAGCAAAATCATATCAGCTGATGATGATTTCTATACTGCATTGTATTTTTAAGAAACCAAACTCATAGTGGTTTACAACACATCAAAACATCAAATAAAACAACCCAGAATAAAACATTACTGAAGAAAGTCAAGTATAAAGTATACTTTCAAAGCAATGTAATCAATGGGAAACTAAAAGATAATATTAAATATTTCAAAATAAAACATTACAAAGGAGGCCCACTGCACATTTAATGCAGCATGCAAAAAAATCTTAAACATTTTAAAAGTCATTACTAAAGGGAGTCAAGTAAAAAATGCAAATTTAAAAAAGCATAATTAGCAAGAGATGTTATTGTAAGCATAGCACATATCTGCTGCTGCTGCTGCTGCTGCTGCTGCTGCTAATCCTTCCAATGGTAGTTTATGGTGGACAGCAGCTGCGGAAGCACAGCCTCTATGACCTGGATCTGCACTAAGAGTCAGCCAAGATTGTCTCGGGCCTCTTCAGCAGCCGTAGCTTCTGTAGCTGGAGTCAGTCAGGGGCCTGCCTTCCCAGGCTAGGTGGGGAAAAGCCAGCAAGGCAGGGATCAGGTTTTCCAGGTCTCACAGCCAAGATGCTAAGTGTCAGACTGCTATAGTAAAACCCACAAAGTTAAGGGGTCACAGAACAAACAAGAGATGCCTTTAACTTTATGGCTAAATGAATACTGTGAAGGAAAGTAATATTAGAAACTGCTTTAAGATTTCATTATAATCAAGCAGTATATAACCTCTATGAAATAAATAAATGATGTGAAATATTGCCATGCACAGGCCAACCCTAGAACAGGTCCCAGGTTTTGAAACGAAACATCTGCTTCCAGGTATGTGTTGGAACAGATGCTATTTATTGGGTAGGGTGATGGATGCCTCAAAATATGGTCAGAACTGCAGTTGATTGGGCAGATTTCCACAACACCGTTTTTCCCCCAAGCATGGCTTCCAGACTCAGAATGACCCCAAAATATGAACCATTAACTGAAAGCAAAACAAGTTATGCTAGAAAAATGATAGTGAGTTCAACAATGAATCTGTTTGAATTCTTACTTGTTCCCTTCGCTTTGTTGAAGTGATGAGGAATCAGCCTTCCGTTCAGCAACTTTTAGAAAATGAAATCCTAACCCTGCTGCTGATTTATTCAGGGCCGTTTGTCAGGCATTGACTGTTGCCCTCTCCAACTCATTTGTAATAGAGCTTGCCCTGCCCCCACCATTTTTGCTTCCTGTTCATACTCCGCTAGCTCCTTCCATCTCCATTCCAGGCAGTGATGCTGTCAGGACAGGACTATGGGACAGAAGTCCAGGGGTCCCCAATGCAGCTTGGCTGGCTTACTATATTAGGGCATGTTGAATTTTTCAACTTTCAGATTCCAAAAATGAGGGGTGCTGAGATGTTGTAACCTGACTTGGGAATTCCAAAGATATTTTGTTTAAATTGACATAATTTAGTTTTGCTTGGTAAGTAAAATATGTTTAAAATTGCACAGAAATAATTAAAACTGGTTGCAAAGTACTTGCAGTTATATTACATATTAATATTTATTTAATATTACCTGACATTTTCAGGAGCTAAAATTAAAATTATTTGGTTTTCCGAAAGCAGTTTATGTGCCTCTTCATTGGGCGTAGACTTACCACGATAAATGTTGTCCAGTCATAAAAGTAATAGCAGATTTGAGTTCTTCACACTCAAAAAAGTATTTTTAAGACTGCTCACTGAAGAAATTTGCAAAAAAATAAGTTTTACTCCCTAGAGTGACATGCCCTATTACTATATATTGAAGTAAGTGAAATAATGCACAGCATAATCTAAAGAGGGGCCCCTTTTAGATCATTAACTCTAAGTGAATATTAAGTGTACTTAAGTACAGTAATGCACATTACTATCTTAGTAGCACCCCCACCCTGCAAGGCCATTAAGTCCGGATTCTAAAATTATCTAACTGCACCTCTAGCTCCAAGCTTCAGGGTAAAAGGGTTTGAGCAGAGAGCCTATCGTCCCTTTCCCCCTTCAGCTGATGCAGGCTATGCTTGGCTCCAACCTTTCTGCCTCAGCAACTTCTCTAAAAAGCCTAATCCAAATGCCGACTTAGCAGGGCTCTCAGGTTTACTGTACATCAACACCCCTGTGTTCTGCCACCTAGGGAGCCAATTTCTGCAGTTTCACGGAACAGAAAAACATCACACACATTATGCAACTGTAATCAAAGCCAAAAACAGTATAATATTTGAGTATTTAGATCTGACAAACTCCATTCAGCATCAGCAAAGGCAGTCATCGTCTGAGACCATGGCTGGGGTTAGGGTCAGTCTGCCTCCAGCAGCGATGCTAGTAAAAAAACAGTTGTGTGCAAGGTCAGGAACATTTTTGCCAAGGCACAAACCCAGATAAGAAGACTCTGGAGGAACATCCTCTGCTCAGGAAGAACAGGCCAAGTTGCAGGAATAGGTACTGCTTTGGATTTGGTCACGTCCATCCAGTAGTGTAGCCAGCCTGCTTCTCTTCATATACATCCATTAAAGAGGAGAGAGGGTTGAGATCCCCCAAACCCAGAGTAGTTCTGTCTGAAAGAGCCAAGAGGGTCAAAATAGCTTTTGAACGCCTTTCTTTTCTTTTCTTACTGTTAGCAACTTTTTTGGCCTAGGCAGGAGCAAAAAAACCTCACTCAGGTTCCGTTTAAGTTCTGATTATATTGGTGACTGCAGAGCATCAGGAGATGTACTACCCATTTTTTAAAAAAAGTCTCTGTGGCATAGTGTCCCAAAGGCCAGTGAACTTGCAAATAATTTGATTTGTACCAGGGTAATTTTGTGCCCCACTTCACTACTCCAAAATGTGAGTGTAGTTTGGCATATACTGTATTTTTCGCTCCATAAGACACACTTTCCCCCTTTTAAAAAGTAAGGGGAAATGTGTGTGCGTCTTATGGAGCGAATGCAGGAAAAGCCCCCAAGAGCCGCACACAAGCTCCGCGCGGCTCTTGGGGGGCTTTTCCCCAAGAGGGAGAAGGGACTGACGCAGCCAGTCAGTCCCTTCTCCCTCCTCGTAGAAAAGCCCGCAGGAGCCGCGCGCTCCTTAAAGGGTGCGCGGCTCCTGTGGGCTTTTGCGGGAGGTGGGGGTATTGCCATAGCCACACGCAGCCTCTCCCAGCCGGAGAGGTTGTGCGCGGCTAAAGAGAAAGCCAAGATAGCTGTCTTGGTTTCTGGCATAGCCGTGCGCAGCCCCTCCGGCCGGGAGGAAGCCAATACAGTGAGCGGGATCCAAAAATAAGATTTTTTCCCCTTAATTTCCCCCTCTAAAAACTAGGTGCGCCTTATGGTCCAGTGCACCTTATGGAGCGAAAAATACGGTAGTTGGAGAACTAGTGTAGCAGTAGGGGCTAAAAGAATGAGCTATGAATTAGGAATATTGGTATTGCCAGAAACTCACTAGGGCTGCATTCAGGCAGCAGTTCATTCCGTCTCTCTAACTTTTAATTTCCGTATTATATGTGATCTTTCATTTGATGTAAAAGCCACTTTTAGAAATCTAAAAGAATCTAGTGGCAGTTAAGCACTCATTTCCGTGTTTAACAGTTCCAGAAGTAATCCAATTGTAACAACATGGCTGTTACGTTGTCTGAAAGCTCAAATATAATGCAGAAATTTACAATTAGGGAAATGTCAGGGAAATGGAAGAAATTGTCATGTGAATGCAGCCTACAGCAGTGTCTGCCAATGTGGTACTGGCACACACCAATATGCCCTCCAGTACCTCCTAAGATACCCATGCAAAGTCTGAGTAGGTATTCCCTCAAAAACCCACAATGCATTAGAGACTGCTTGCTCTTCTTGCTCACTTCATGTTTGCACTAGCTCAGCCACTCCTACAATGAACACCCCCAACATGCCATAGCTGTCAACTTTTCCCTTTTCTTACGAGGAATCCTATTCGGAATAAGGGAATTTCCCTTAAAAAAAAGGGAAATGTTGACAGCTGTGCAACATGCCCATATTTCACTGAATGCCAGGATTAAGCATGATGTTGTGAACAGAGGAGAAGTGCAAAGAGCTTCTCTCAGTGATTGAGTACAGAGACTGCTTATGCCAGCCTTTCTCCCAAATCAATGATTGTGGGGTGGGGAGATATACCTACACCATTTTGTGGTTCTGTCTGATTTTGTGCTCCTTTAGATGTGGCAGCCATTTTGTGTTATGCTATGTCCCCCACAGCAGTCATTTTGTGACTGACACCAAGAACACTCAAAATTCCAAATCATAATTCTATGTGACTCAAAATAACTGGTGACCCCTGTTCCCTTTCAGATTCAGTCCTCCCTTCCCCCATCTGCAACATGGGGGATAATAATACCAATAAACCATACAGCGGTGCTGGAAGAATTACACGTAGTTAGTGTGTGTGAAGTGCTTTAAACACTTGAAAGAACTGCACAATAATAATAAGTAATATCAATTTACCTCAGATAACTTTTAGGTTCCTAAAGTCTACTAAGGAAAGTGAAGAATATATGTGTCTGCATATCTGCATTGCCAGCATAACGTCCCTACAAAGCCAGCATAATATAGTGCTTTATGGTGCTGCATTAACAATGCAGCCCGTATATATACTATTTCATCCCTTTTGTGGTACAGTACTTAAAAAAACTAGGTCAGAAGAACTAATGCTGCAAGTGCCCTGGCAAAACAGCTCACAGAATCGAATATTAAGATCAATTTCTGACTCAAGGACAAGGCATAAACATGTAACCTGGTGATTTTACTGGAACATCTAACAGCATTGCTATGCCAACAGCTGCTCTCACCCCTGTGGGACTCTAGCCACCTGTAAGGTCATTAGCATTACATTTGCAGGGGCAAAAAGAGACAGGCTATATCCAACCCTATATGGCATTGCATGGGCCTTTGGGGCTTCTTAGTGATTGGGACAAATCCTATCATTAGGCAGAATGAGGTGACTGCCTCAGGTGGAAGTAGCTGGGGAGCAGTGGTGGAAGCCTGCTGGCTGACCCTTCTGCTTTAAGGCAGAACTATGTGTATCACATGGCCTGTTCTGCACACCCATAACTAGCCTGCTGACCTCAGTCAAAATCGAGGACATGGCCCCATTATGAGAATCAAAATAAGATTCAACTGCTAGCCCAGTTAGCTTCTGAACATGGAATGGTGGGACACACCATCTTGTCCTTTACCACAGGCAGAAAAATGGTTTGGACCAGTACTGTGAGGTTGAATATAAAAGACCAGATGGAGAGATTTAAGAATTAAAACACAGCAGGACTGAACTATGTGCTGTATGAAGGTGCAACATCCAAAATTAGCAACTGAAATAATAATGGGGGGCTTGGTTACCTATATTGTGCTCCCTTACCCCTGCTGAAACAATACTGTAATGTTTCACTGCACTGATGTGTAACTGTTTTCGTTAGAAAGATCTACATGGCAGAAGAGGAATAAGATTGTCAAAGAATTTACTCATTTTTTGTTCACAGCTAAAAGAGAACAGGAACAGCTCCCCCACTC
This sequence comes from Podarcis vaucheri, assembly GCF_965113315.1. Taxonomy (NCBI): domain Eukaryota; kingdom Metazoa; phylum Chordata; class Lepidosauria; order Squamata; family Lacertidae; genus Podarcis; species Podarcis vaucheri. The sequence continues at coordinate 67,086,488 of NC_138764.1, read as the reverse complement.
CATTCCATGCTCCTGACCACCACATAAAATTAGAAAAGATTTTGTCAGATTTCTAGTAATCTCCACCCTGCTGGACAACGTTCCTATGTCCATCTCAGGCCTGTCATCGGCTTGTCTTAGCAGCATTCCTTAGCAGGTGGCAGCTATTTCAGCTCTGGGGAAGGGAGAGGGGTAGGGAGGGAATACTGTCTATTTTCTGGTGCTGACAAAAAAAACTTTTATGCCAGCAATGGATCTCGAGCAGCAACTGCCATTATGGTGGCCAGAACAGCTGCTCCTGAGTAATGCTGAAGAAGCTTTCATCCTAACTTGAAGTGGACGAAGGCTGCAGCAAACATAAACCAATAATGTAGGATTAAATGGCCCTGACCTACAACCTGGTATGCTGTGTGAGCCAGAAATAAAACTGTTTACATAGCAACCAACATAATAGCAACAGCTAGGTAGGTGAGGCAAATCTTTCCTTTCCCCCACAATTACTCCAGTTTGTTTCTTAAAGGCTAGCTTGTTTACATTTGGTTTGGGTAGGGTTGTGTGTACTTTGCATATTTTTTTTTAAAAAAGACTCCTTGTGGGAAAGTTGGGGCTAAACAGGCATTTTCACCTTCTTAGACCTTGTGTCCCCAAGACAGTTCCCCAGGCCACTTCAAAACATCTCTGGTCTAGTTCAGACCAGTCATCAACAGACTAAGAGAGAGCTCATGGCTCAAACCCATTGAGACCTAATAAAAAAGTATTCACCTTCTCTTTGGGGCATGACTCAATTAAGATCTTGCAAGACACCGAGAATACTGGCTTGTGAAGAGCCAGTTAGAAACATCTACATGATCATAGCTTAAGTTCTGGGCCCATGGACCAATGAGGGCTGGGTAAGGCATGAACAATGTCATACACCTGAACTGCATCACCACATCAGCATCCTGTATCTTAATAGTGAACTCATTCTCTGAAGGCCTGTATTTACCGTATTTTTTGCACCATAACACTCTTTTCCTCCTAAAAAGTAAGGGGAAATGTCTGTGAGTGTTATGGAGGGAATGCCTACGGGTGGCATGCCCACGGATTTTCCTCCTCTAAAAACTACGTGCGTGTTATGGTTGGGTGCGTGTTATAGAGCGAAAAATACGGTATATAGCCAAAATGGCATCATCCGTGCACAGGAAGGGGGTATCAGCAGGGTTGTTTGCATAGGTCCAGTAACTTTAAAGAGGGGGGGAATGTAAATGAGGGAATCTGGACAAGCCCATTGAATTCTAAACATGTTCAGTGGCCAGAGAATGCTGAGTGTATCTTCTGGGAGTGGGAATGAAATGGGAGTATCATAGAAGATGAGGTGGCTGGCATTCTTTATATTGCTACATTTTGCTGCATGCCCCACTTTCTACTTATTAACACAGCATAATCTACAACATGCACCATGTGTAATTTTATAAATTGGGAGTCTGGCACTATGAAATAGCAGATGGAAAATCCTCACACCTCTCAAAATTCTGTTCCAAGAAAAGCTGAGGATGATGGTGAATTGGAATATAGATGTTTGTTCTGCATAAAATTGCAAGTGATCCAAAGGGTAATCCAGCCCATCTCCCTGCAATTCAGGAATCTCAACTAGATCATACATGACAGGGCTGTCCAACCTATGCTTTAAAACTTTCAAGGAGGGGAGTCTATTGGCTCTCATGGGAGTGCATTCCACTATTGAACAGCTTGTACTGTCAGAAAGTTCTCCCTGCTGTTTAGTCGGAATTTCCTTTCTTAGAACTTGAATCCATTGGTTCGAGTCCTACCCTCTGGAGCAGGAGAAAATAAGCTTGCTGCATCCTCAGTGTGGACAGCCCTTTAGATATTTGAAGATGCCTATCATATCTTCTCTAAATCTCCTATGGGTCAAACTTACCCAGTTCCCTCAACCATTCCTCATAAGGCTTGGTTTCCAGACCCATGATCATCTTGGTCACCCCCCTGCACACATTCTAGCTTGTCACTATCCTCCCTAAATTGTGGCACCCAGAGCTGGACAGTATTCTAGGTATGCTCTGCCCCAGGCAGAATAGAGCAGTACTATTCACTTGATCTGGACACTAGTGTTGTTGCTGCACGCTAGGATAGCATTAGCTTTTTTTGTTGCTGCATCACACTGTTGACTCAGTTTCTACAAAACATACTGATGAACAATGAGAGCCTACAAAACAAATTGATTCCCCTGTCCCCCACCCCTCTTGACTGGAAATCCTATTTAGCACAATTTTTGGATTCCGAGATTTCACCAGATACTGCTAACAATGTAACAAGACTCTTAAAAGCCACAAGGATCTTTTATGGCTCTGATTTAAAAACAATCACAATCAAACTCTCAGGGTTCTGGATTCTGCATCCAATTCCATCAAACCTTAATCTAAAACCACCAGTCATTCCAAGGGCACTTAAAAACAAGTTCTCATGTGAACTTCCTTAGGAAGTTCAGCCACCACCAAAAAGATTGGTTTGAAGATCTGTTTCTTTAATAGTGAAATTGCTTTAAGAGCTCATGGAGCCTTACACAAGCTTAATGTCCCCGTTTCAAGCCAACAACTGGATCTGATTATCTGGACAATTCTGCTGCTCAGTGCTTTGCCCAGTTAAGCATTAAGCAGGGCACAGATTTTACCTTTAAGTAGTAGTCACAGAATAAAGAAACTGAGAAACACAGAGATTCATTAGTTGATTGGGGAATTAATCTCAAACAATACAAATGCAGCATGTCAACCACCTCATCCACTTCACAGCTAACAGCTAGCATCTGAACTGATATTCATACAACAAAAATATGCAACCTTCTGGTTTTAATTCAAATTTTAAAAATTTACCTTAAGCAACCAGGTTGTAATAACAATAATAAAAAACCACTTTGATTCTAAGACTCCACTTGTCAAAAATTCTGTTCTGACATACAGAACAAAAATGTTAAATAACTTTTGGGGAAATATAACCAGTTTAGCAGCCGTGGTAGGTACAGTTAGTACTGTTAGATCAGAAGTTAGCCAGCCCTCCTTAGTAAATATGTGACTTGGGAGTTTTGTTCTCTGGCAAATGTGAATCAAAGGCTATTTTTTTCAAAGCTGATGTTCTTGTAACTTTCTGTCCCATGGAGCTGTGTCAGCAGGTCATGCTTGAACCCAGCTCTACCCTTTGGTTGCTAGAAACAGAGTAGGGAAATGGAAACATTTGTGAATAAGCATATCACCACAGGGAGAAAAGTATGGACACACACACCCAATCCATTGGTATTGTGCTATTTCACCAATTGGTCTCATCTGTCTCACACCGAGAGGAATGAAGGACTTGGAGCCACGCACTGCTTGCATTGGAATGACCCCAGTCACATTAAATTGGATCTCCATGGCAGCTTAACTCTCTACAATTGTCACTGCCAAAAACATGAAACACCACCAGCTGGCTGAGCGATGAATACTGCCACTATTCAATCCTTCCTTTCTCTGACACTTCTAAAGCAAATAGGACTCTGTCTTTTTTATGCCTCATACACAATAAAACCAAGAAATCAGGTTTAATCTTAATCATTTTGACACCCAAGGTGTCATCTGAAATAAAGCTCAGCTGCTACCTAGCATGCATGTAATTCCAATTCTATAGGACACTAAACACATGTGATCATATGAAAAGCAATGACATAATATTCTGCCTTCACTTCTACACCCCTAGGGATGAAATTAAAGAAACACACAGTGGAACTGGCCCCAGACACAGATGTTTCTCATCCACAAAACACCCAACCTGGGCCTATTAAATTTATACAGGATTTATCATAATCTAGACAATAAAGTGGCTTAAAAATGCATTTATAAGTAGCATATAATAAAAAAGTACAAGCTTGGCTGGACCTGAAAGGTGTTGGCATACATATGCCCTTTCTTAATAAACTGGCATAAAGAATATGGGTGTTTTTTTCACTGCATGCACTAAATTAGCAAATTCAATTTGAGCATGCCTTTTTGCAGAAATAAACAAGAAAAACCACCCTTTCCAGATCTGACTCAGCTCTTTCATCTCTCCCTCATGCAGAATGTTCCGGTGTGCACACTCTCTGATAAAAACATTGACTCTCTGAAGATACTGCAAATACTACGTCAGAAGAAAGTTAAAGGGAAAATAGATTACTTTTCCTTCTTTCTCCTTTTGCAAAATTAACTGCCTCTGGTAGTCATGGGGCAGCAATACAAAGTATTGAACAGCTATGCCTTGAGCCCTGAAAATCTTATCTCGCATCCTCTGACTCCAGAAAATCTCACCAGGCAGTACTAACCTTTAAAAAATAAAATAAAAAAAATCTAGCTTCACAATTTACAGGAATTAAATGCATGTTCTCAGTTAAAGAAATTCTCAGAATATAAAGTCCTTCTGCCTGTTCAAAATTCCAGGTTTCTTTCTGAGCTCATGCCAAAATCCACATAGACATCCTCTTATTGCTGAATCTTGTATAAAACATGGTTGAGAGATATTGGGCCTCATGAATCTCAACCTGTTTAACTGAAGTGACCTGACTCGGTAATAGGTCACATACTCTGCATATAGAGATTGTCAGACTCAATTCCAGACATCTCCAAGTAGGGCCAGGAGTCTCCTCTGACACTGGAGAACTGGCGGCAGTCACTGTATTGTAGGCGGTAATTCACTATCAGGGGTCTGCAACCTTTAATACAAAAAGAGCCACTTGGACCCGTTTCCGAAGGGGGAAAAAACTGGGAGCCGCAAAACCACTGCGACATTTAAAACAAATATATCTCCGGAGCCGCGATCTGACAGCGGGCGGGAAGGTGACGTCGGGACGGTGCGTGACTAACGCATGCACCGCCCCCATGCAACGTCACAGCCAGTACAGCGCCTGCCACAGTGGGGAGTGTCGGGGCGCACAATGCGCCTCCTCCCCTCGCTAGTATCTGCCCCGGAGCCGCAGCAAAGGTGTAAAAGAGCCACATGCGGCTCCGGAGCCGCGGGTTGCAGACCCCTGCACTAGATGTACCTCTGGTCTGACTCACTGCAAGGCATCTTCCTTCTTTCCTGTGTGCTGTTAAACCCTCTGTCAAGTATGGCCCACAGAGAAACTTACGGTCTTCAAATAAAAACATCTTGAAGGTCCCAGGCCACAGAGAGGTTAGGCTGGCCTCAACTAGAGCTAGGGCTTTTTCGGCTGTGGCTCCGATCTGGTGGAACACTCTGTCACAAGAGACTAGGGCCCTGCGGGACTTGACATCTTTCCGCAGGGCCTGCAAGACAGAGTTGTTCCACCAGGCCTTTGGCCAGGGCACAGCCTGACTCCCTCCTTCGGCAATCTTCGCAGAGCTCTGGCCCAATGGTTGCCATTGGTTTGATTTGAATTAATTTTATAATGAATGATTTTAGAGTGTTGTGTTGTGTTGTACTGTTTTATTGTTGTTAGCTGCCCTGAACCCGGCTTCGGCTGGGGAGGGTGGGATATAAATAAAATTTATTTATTATTATTATTAAGGCACCTTGGGGATTCTGGTTCTGTAAATGAGCTAAACATTTTTAAAAGGGAATTCTTGGGACTGTTGCAGAACTGCAGTTCCCAGGTTCCTTAGGGGCTAACGGAATATCATACGGAATCACACATGACTAAACCCCAACACTTTAAGCAAGCGTTCTACTGCTTTGCAGCAGCAGGAGTGGGTGCCTACCTAACTGATGCCTCGCTACATCAAACTACTCCCACCCCTCCAGCATTCCAATGAGTGTTTGCAAGGGCAAACACATGTTTGGGAAGCCTTCTAGGGTGGGGAAGCAGTTTGAGGAGGCAGAGGCATTGATGGAGGGGCAGAGCTGAGCTTTCTGTCTTTTACATTGGGCCCCAAATCTCCTGCCCCTTCCCTTCTCTTTTTTTAAAATTAAAAACACCAACAGTTTGCTTACAGGGTGGCTGGGCGCTCTGCAAAGTACAGTGCTGGTGAGATCCCAGCCACTCATTATTTTAGAATTGCCCAAAGGCATTTATAAATATAAATTAGCATATATACAGTTGCTGTACCTTGGCACCGTAGCCCTATGCCCTGAGTCCTTTAAATACCTAGCAACACCCAAGTGTGGGTGCCAATTCAGAGTGATGGAGCAGAATGCAGGGGAAGAGTTAAGCATACAATCCTTTTGCTGCTGCTGCTTTTCCAGCGTCTGGATTTTGGGAAGTCGGCATCTGTGGGGCCGATGTTTGTTACAGCTGCCGCCTAGACTCAATTGTGGAGAAAGCCAGTTTTAAATTTTTCTCTAACTCTCAGAATTCCCTTTGCTGATGGATGTTTCTAAAAGAACACATTGACTGTTACAGCTCTCCTTAAGGTTTTCATTTTTTAAAAAAGAAAGCAAAATAAATAAAACGAAGGCACAGTGTCATTGCTTCCTTGTTCACCTCCTAGTTACTCAGCAACCAACGATTCAAACGCAACTCTAAAGTTCTTAGGTGTGGAAGGCCACAAGGCTCTTGCCAACAGAAATAATCGAGGCCTGAGATGAGTCCACTTTTCTTGACACACTGAGGGCTGTTGTGTCCCAGATGGGAGTTGACTCAGCTGGGAAATGCCTTGAGCCGAGCGCATGCTGTGCCTGCTTCCTCAGTCGAGCAGGTTGCTATTGCTAGCATAGCTGTAACTACACCAGAGCTCAAGTGTACACTTATTTATAACACTGACAGAGAGAAGAACTTTCTTGAGGATGTGATGACACCTCATTATAGATAATGTGCCAGCTAAATGGCTTAGCACTTGACCCTCTTCCTCCCCCCCCCCAAAAAAAATATTTTGACTGAAGAGATCCTAAGCACTTGAGACTTCTTTGACCAGCTGCCTCCCCCACACTTACAATGTGGCAATTAGTCTTGGGAGAAACATCCCATTTGAAGAAAAAGGACCTTTCTCCCCTAACATTGATCATTGAGGCCAGCATTGAAGTTGAGAAGGTGAGGCTATGGGTTGGATCCAAATGCATCCCACAGGGCCAAAGCTTACCCACCCATGAGCTAGATAAAAATTCTTTAAGGAGCTACTAAATCTGACCACTCGTCCATGTAATCCAGAACAGTCTACTCTGACTGGTAGCAGCTCAGGTAAGCGTTCTCTCCTAGCTCTGCTGCTTGGAAATAATCCTTCAACTATATCCCAGTAAATATACCAAAGACAAAACTGACAAATATATATATAAGACACTTTGCTATGAAGGGCTTACTAAGTTTTAAATATATTCCAGTCATTTCTATCCTGATTTGGTACACCAAAATGTACTCAAGGTGACTCCCAATAAAACAAATACATCTTAGACAATGGAATAGGGATTAAATCAAGACAAATTGAATTTACTTTTGTTATAAAGATGTGCTCACCCAGAATTGTTTTAATTGGCGTTGCAGCAGGAGTACATTGAAAATCCTTTTGAATGGTCAGAGAAGCAACACTGGGGAGCAAAAGGTACCTCTTCCTGGAAGTGTCCATGCTCCCAGTTTTCTGCATTAGCATCAAGGAGAATTGAACAAATAGATACCACCAGTGATTTTCTTCTAGAAAAAAAGTGCCGGTACTGCGTACCCTTGAGTACCCTGATGAAAAAAGCACTGGATACCATAATGAGCCCAATACATTGCCTGTATGGGGCCTTTTACCATAACCATATAGGATTAGTAAAAACACATGATCCCTCCTAAAACATTATGAGTAGCTGTACCCATTGTGTTACTACAATGGCAAAGGGATGCATTCTTCAAAATTTAGCAATGGAATGTATGATTAGCTCCAATTCCCACATGAATTTTTGGAAGTCCACACTAGAGTTGCTGGAAAATACAGAAAAGTGTATTTTATAGTAGCTCTATGTGCCCAATTTTTCAATAGAAACAGAATTAACCCACTCTTCATATGTGCCAGTACTAAGGCAGGAAGCACAAGCAAGTCATGCTTCCTCTTCCATGCTTCTCAAATCATATGAGATGGTGAGAGCTTCATAACTTTCACCATAGGACAGATGCATAGATACAAGAGCACCTTATCCATCTCCCCATAATCCTACCTTCACCCTGGAAGCAAGGGTAGTATTCATTAAAATCCTACTTGGAATAGAACTACTGAAATTAATGAACCTAAAGTATTCCATTAATTTCAATAGATCTACTCTGAGCAGGATTAGTGTTGACTACCATTCATAGAAAGAGGGGATGCAATTTAGTTGCATAGCCAGTTTTACCACTTCCAAACAATGTGCATCACTGCTTGCCTGTTCGCTTGTATTTTGTATTTTTCAGATAATGTTAGACTTGTGTAAACTTCTATAGGTGAGGGAGTTTCTGCTTGGGAGTAGAGATTTTGCTCAAGGGGGCAGAACATTGCTACAGAACATTGTTTTACTCACCAAACTTTATAAATGCTTGGCTGCATATGATGCTGAGAGACATCAGCTATAAAGAAATAATGGCTTCAGGAAGCTGGCAGAGATTGTAAGAGAATGAATACCTTTGCCATTAATGTGCCAGAGAAATCACTCTAGGCTAAATGCTGAAGGGAATCTGGCTTGATCCTTGCCGTGGACCACAAACACATGTGCTCTTGTCCTATGAGGACATAACAATACATTGGAGTGAAATCAACTGCCTCCAGCCTATCGTTTCTCACTACAAGTGAATGAGATCTCCTGTTGTAACCTGACTTGACCATATTTCTGCCAACTGTAGCCTAATCTAAACTGTACTTAGGTTGAGTGATAATCCACACAAACTCATTATTGGGCTGTGTGATAGGCACACAAGAGTAATCTGGCACATTGCTCTTTTCAAGACAGGGTGGGGTTATCAAGAGGGCAATGCAATGTCATTAACAGCAGCTGAGCAGCAGGAAAAAAGTAGTGTGCCTCAAAAATTAAGCTCTCTTGTTGGCTGAAATGTACTGAAAGTCTGATGGCAGTTTGTAAATTAGCATTAGGCATCGTTAAAGCAGCACAAACAGAGACTGAGAGAAATTAGCAGGTTGAGGCTGCAAATCCTAAACACACTTTCTAGACAGCTGGCTCCATCCTGGCCCATGAACCTAATCTTGCTCGTACTTGATCGATGCTCCAGTTTTATGCAAAAAGTCACTTTGAATATTTAATTTCAAAAATTTATTGAACTGGCATCTATTCATTCATTATCACCATCACTGTTGGCCTTATCCTTATTATTATTGGACATTATTTCATGCATGCGCTCTCTCTCTTTCTGCAAGTTACACACAAAGGTGTTCAAAAGAAGGTGTATCTACAGACTGTACAAGGAAGCAAAAAAATCAAACAAAGGAGAGGCATTCAAGACTACACCTAGGCAATAATACTTTTGTCAAGTCACTGACTTTTCCCATGATACATCTAATAACTTCAGGCAAGAGCAGATGGACAGTAGATCTACCCTTAAGATTAACTGCTCTTGTAATAACAAGAACAATGAAGGGAGATTCCATGCCTATAGCTTTCATTCTCCACTTGCACATGTTAATTATTTTCATGATTAGTGGCAAGTTGATGCAGAACACTCTTGGTGTAAAATTACATCCACAACCTTTCCAATTTGATGACTTTATAGCAAGAATATTGGATACCCAGAGCTCAAATATCTTTCCATTTATGTTATCTGTTATCAACACCATGCATTGATCGAGGATGATTTTTTTCATTCCAGAAATGTAACCAAACATTGCAACAGCATAGCAAGCTCCAAGATCAGAATGCATTACCATTCTAAATTATTCAGGTATCCCTAATGCACCTAGCATTGTTAAAAGCATCCATGAAAAATATGCAAAACCCAAGAGTTGTCAGATGTGCAGCCTAAAAACAAGAGAAACCAAAAAGGAACTGTGATATCTCTCTTACCAGAAGCAACTTTCATATATCCATCATGAGTGATTGGACATCAGAAGCCTCCAGAATCACTCATCTGATTTGTACTTTTAAAAAGAAAGCCTGCAGCCCAAATATTTATGCACTTTTAAATTCAATTAACAACTGACAGTGAAATTCAATTCTCATCACTATCCCAAAATAAATAAGCACCGTATTTTTTGCTCTATAAGACTCACTTTTTCCCTCCTAAAAAGTAACTCTGGGAAAAAGTAAGGGGAAATGTGTGTGCGTCTTATGGAGTGAATGCAGGCTGTGCAGCTATCCCAGAAGCCAGAACAGCAAGAGGGATTGCTGCTTTCACTGCGCAGCGATCCCTCTTGCTGTTCTGGCTTCTGAGATTCAGAATATTTTTTTTCTTGTTTTCCTCCTCCAAAAACTAGGTGCGTCTTGTGGTCTAGTGCGTCTTATAGAGCGAAAAATACGGTGCCCAGGCCACCTGCAACTTCAGAGCATAAAGCAGGGACACCCAGAGGGGCTATGACCACACCCTTCCAACACAGGTCATCTATGACATCAGAGATGCTCATCCAAAGCAGGTTAACCATCAAGAGAGGTGAGACAGCTAGAGGTCAAAGAGAGGAATGAAGAGTGAGGGGGACAGAAAATAAATAGGGAGTGTTGTACTTTTATGAGATGTGTCATCTGTGAGCATGTCTCCAAAACAGTTCAAACTCAGATCCAGCCAGTCACATATGTAAACAGTTTCATCTATTTATCACAAAAGGCTCTAACATGGCAAGCGAAGGAATAGGGTCACATGAACCCCTCACGTGTTGAAAGCATCACCCAAGCCATGCATCCAACATTCATGTGAAGGAGATGTGTGCATGCAGGTTTCTCGATGCAAAAGGGAATATAGCCCCTTCACATACCAAACATTTGGAGGAGGGTGTGAGGTTTGCAGTCACATCCGCCAGTGGATGGAGGTACAGACTCATACAGCACAAACTCATGACTCTCTCAAGCATGCTTACAATGTATGAAGGATTCCCCTGAAACCTATTATGTTATTCAATAGTCCATGAAGTGCAAAGCATTATCATGCAGTTTAGTTCAATAAAAAGTTACTCATGAATCTTAAGACCCAAAAGCCAAGGCCCCTTAAGTTTCCACTTCACACTCCAGTGCCTACTATAAGTGCTTAATTCTTTTTTGACATAAAATGACAACCATAGAAATTGACACCCAGGTTAGTAGGTGTTAGCAGGTGGCCAAGGGGGTGGCGTTCTCAGGCAGAAGTGGGGGGAGCCCTGTTGTGCTAGATGAAATTTCTGCATGGGTTTTCCAGTAGCAGGACCCATTAGATGAATCTGTGTTCCCCAGAGACTTAAACTACCATGTGCAAGTTTTATAAAAATTTGAGTCATGGGCCTATATCCCAAGTCTCTTAGAAATGCCATTGGTGGCACCTGAGTCTACGAAGCCTCACAATTATGTTAGAGGGACATGGGAGGGAGGTGTACCACTACAGCTCTTGGGCTTTTATATAGCATTCACTATTTTAATGGCAGGCAACCCTTGCAAATACCATGGTAGATCAGATTGCTGAGCTTGACATTTCTTTTCACAAACACTGTGTGTTTTAATTTCTTTAAAATTGACCAAGTTCTCATGATCCAGCATCACATCTCCAGAGAAAGACTCCCATTTCTGCAAGTTCTGTGAAAATAGCACAACCTATTTCTCCAGACCTACTCTTCCATCTTTCATAAATCTACAGACATAACCTGCAACTTCTGGCTCTTCCACTCCTTTAGCTCTTTGCATTTCATCTAGTCATTACAGTAACTCTCTAATGAAGATCTATTGCTTTATTCCTCTTCCCTCACAATTCCTTTCCTTTTTGCATTGTATGTTTTAGGCTGTACGTTTGAGAGCAGGGACTGTCTGATTTTTATACCATTCTGCAGAGACTGAACAGTGGAGTGAATAGAGTAGCTAAATAGAGTAGTAAATATAGGAGCACATTCTGTCCTAGGCCCTCCCCTCGAGAGCCTGCAAGCACTGGCCTTTGCACATATCCAAACTGATCCTTCGTCAATTTGTCACTGCATGCCCGCTGCAGCAAGGAATGATCAGAGCTCCTATTGATCAGAGGTTGTGTAAATAAATCATTGGATGAGAGTAATTCACACCAAGAAAAAATTTGGGTCAGTATCTGGTTGATGAGTTTATAGTAATCCCTCTTGTGCAACTTTGCACCATCAGACTAAGGAGTCCTCCTTTGCTTTTAATTCTCTTGCACTGCACCTTCACTCCTTATATGTACAGACTTGCATTGCAGAAGTCTGCAGTTGGCTGCGTCTATGTATAGCAAGCAGCAGCAGCAGCAGCTCTCTGAACATTTATTACCTTTGTGTACATTCCATTTAGCCTGATGACAACACTGTGAGAAAATGTTGAGGATGCAGCTGTTTTATTCTGCCCAAAGAATGAGGGGTCATAGATTGTTTTCCTTTCCGCAAAACCATTTTGAGTAGCTACAGATCTTTTTCCAGAAGAGTAAAAAAAATAATAGATACCCCCACTGTCATAACGTGAACATAAATCTGAATGCATTCATTTTATGGGCCAATACTTTGATGGCTATCCTATTATTTTCTAACAGAATCACTTGCTGGAGTATCAGCCAAAGCCTTCCAATTTAGGTGGGGTGAAGTGGAATTTAAAATGGATATTAGGCAGACTTCTTCCCCTTCTCCACCAATGCACAGCACATACAATATTTTTAAGGCACATAGCACTTATTGAACCAACCACTACTAACCCTGTGAAGCAACTCTAACAAGTGATATGTATTCTGCATTAAGAGAGAGATTTCTGCATCAAGATAAAGCAAACTGCAGGCCTGGAGTACAATTCTGTAATATGCATACATTGCATAAACAAAAGCACTCATTGTAGCTGCCTTTGTGGCATTAACAGTCTATTTTTATTTCTTCATAGAAGTCAGTCCTACTAGATTGAATGGACTGGTTCACACAAACCCTAAGTTTAACCACAGTCTATCAACAAACTGTAGCTTGTTTCTCCTAAGTTTGCTTTGTTTTTCAGCAAAGGAGGGCAACCAAGGTGATCAAAGGTTTAGAAATCAAGCCTTATGAGGAAAGTTTGAGGGAATTGGGTATGCTTAGCCTAGAAACGAGGAGACAGAGATATATGATAGCCATCTTCAAATATCTAAAGAACTTTCACACTGAGGATGGAGCAAATTGGTTTTCTCCTGCTCAGGAAGGTAGGACTCAAACCAATGAATTCGAATTCCAAGAAAGGAGATTCCAACTAAACACCAGAACTTTCTGACAGTAAGAGATGTTCAATAGTGGGATGGATTCCCACAAGAGGTGGTGGACTCTCCTTCCTTGGACGTTTTGAAGCAGAGGTTGGAGGGCTACCTGTGACGCATGAGCTAGTTGAGATTCTGACATTGCAGAGGATTGAACTAGATGACCCTTGGGTACCTTCCAACTCTACAATTCTATGAAACTTTTGCCTTGTGCCTTTGTAGTTTGGTGAGTGTCTGGAGCGGGATGGCCAAATAAACCAGGATTAAGGAAGGGTGCTGGGTTCACATGTAACACCAAGTCATAGTTAAAATCAACCAAGGTTTGTAAGCCAACAACATAGCTTCAAATTGTTTTCTTTACTGTCAACAAACCACATAGTTTGGCAGGGTTTACACACACAATGCTAAACCATGAGAGGAATTCAATGAAGTGCTAAGGAGATTGCTCTATCAGCATGAGCAGTTCTGCTTGCTATATAAATTATATTTATTCTAGTGGTTCAATAGGAGTCTCTTTCTTGCCCAAGTTGACAAGCCTGTCAGTGAATGCATTTGAGAGATGTTCCCTTTCCATCCACTGCCAAGAATGGGAGAAATAAGTCCATCTCTGCCTCCAATGCAAAAAGGCAAGGTCACTTCCTACACTGGATGGCTCAGGAGAAGGAAAGATCAAAGCTGAACAGAATGATGCATCCCTACTTCTTCAGGTTCACTACCTGAAGGAGAGCCTCACCAATCAAAGATAAGATAAAGAACTGCAATGCAGCAAAGGAGCTCTATTCCCCCATGGGATGGAGGACCCTTCTGATATCTATTTCTTTCTCTCCCCCCCCCCGAGAAAATATCCATTTCGAAACACAGGTGCTCTATTTCCCATTTCTACCCAAGAATGCATGTTTGAAAGTACCCTTAAGCATAAAATGGATGCATTTCCTCCAGAGAGGTTACATTGGCTACTTATTGGTAGACTGACTTCATGAAGATTAACTGCTTCTGCACAAAATCTCTTGAGCATATCATCTTGTATTTCGCAGCTGTGAAGACGGCCTTTTTACAGGCTGTAACTTCAGCTCCAAACTATGCAGCTATCTAATTGGGTAATAACCTACCGTACAGCAGCACAGGCTTGGATTCAAAGAAAATCAATGTTAAGTGATTTGTGCTGGGTTTTCCTTTCCAGTTCAGAGATTTAAAAAGCACGCTGGGTTTCTGTGAGTTATATTTGAAGACTGACAGCAGAAGAATGCTATGGCAAGATTCTAGGATGTCCAGTTCCATGACACTAATGACTAGAGCTCACGTTCAGCAACCACAGGGTGAAATCATAGCACATTTTCTTTAATGTACAACACTTTCTTTAATGGGTCAAAGAGGACAATACATACAAACAAACTCAAGAGAACCACAGGAGATGTTGATGGCGATAAGATGATGGAGGAAGAAGGGTGGCCTGTGAACTGATTTGAGTGGAGATGTGAAGATCTAGAAACAAAGTTCCAAGACGGATACATCAGCCCAAGAATTTAAACATGAAGATTACCTTCTGTAGATGTTTGTATCTATCTACACTCATGTGCACAAACAATTATAGTACACTATATATGGCAGTGCTTGCAAGATCCATTAGCTTCAATGATACTTACAAGCAAGCAATAGTCACAACACTGAGGAATACCAGTAGCTATAAAATGTGTTCATCGAAGTAAACGGGACACCTTGGTTGGTGCATGTGTGTCATAAGGGGCTGATAAACCTCCCTGACCCATCACTCATGTAGCATAGTAAATTCATTAAAAAGGCATGGTGCTAGAGACAAAACTAGGTAAAATTTTACTCCTATTCATTTGTTGCTTCATCTACGAACCATCTGAACCAGTGGTTCCCAGCCTTTTTGGCATGTTGCCCCAGAACCCCAAATTTACTGGAAGTTGTGGACATATTTATAGTACCTACGAGGTTATTCAGTTTTGTTTTTGGGAATGTAAGAACACCAAATGTCTGGTTGTAGGTTATTTCTTCATAAGCTACAAAAAAATTTTATTGTGAATACATAGCTACATAAGCAGTGTTAGATAAAATGGAAGTATGAGGATTTTAAATAGTTTTATTGATGTTAAGTCCATTTTGGCAAGAATCAGGATGTCGGAGTCTGCATTTTGCCAATGAGTAGGTCGGTGCAGGGTTTGCTGGTTGTCAGATGTGGCTTCAGATCATTACTGATACGTAGCCCGCTACTGTATTTCGTCTTCAGAGCAATCACTGCTGAAAAGCTTGTCTTACAAAGTTATGTGCTACCAAATGGCAGCATCAGAGGCATCACTTAATCCGTAAGCTCAGGATACTCAGTGGTAACTGAGCAATTTTGGTAACATGAAGCCAAAAATCTGATAAACTCACTTCTGAAAATTTATCTTTGAGGGTCCTGTCATATGACAGTTCAATGAGTTGTTCTTTTAGCACAAACAACTGTGTGACATCAGCTGCAAATGGGTTTCACACCCACTCAGAATTCTCTGTTTCTTCAGCACAAAAGTACTGGATAAATTTTGACTAAGCAAACGTCATCTCACCATCGGCTAAATGATTAATTAACCCAAGCAGCAGATCAAGCAACGCTTCACCATAAGGTGCTCAGATAGGGAGATGTTTTGAATAACTATTTGCTGAAAGCAGCACCAATGCATGAGAGGCAAGCTGTAATGGTCACTGCTATGGGATCTGCCACCAGCTGCCAGAGAGTTGTTCCCAAGTGTTATTTGTAAGACTTGAGCCTTTCCGACATTCAGTCGTGTCAACACAACAAAACAAAACAGTGTAGGACATATCATACCAGTTAAGAACAAAAATCAATAATTATTTTGGGTTTACTTCTAAAGCCCACAACCCATTTGCACAGGATTTATCTGCAGGTCATGACACGTGTTGGGAACTACTGATTTAGGCTACAGGGTATTTCTTACAAAGTAGCGGATGTTGGTTCCTTTTGATGGGTATTTCACTATCTAACTGCTAAATAGTAAGAGCAAATTGTTTTGGTTTCAACTTTTTTCTTTGGAAGTACATACAGCCTTTTGCAAAAGAAAGCTACTTTTAAAAAGAATACATTAATTACAGTTTTAGGAAATATTTTTCATTCCCACTTAAATAAAGTTAAAAACTGGACATTTCCCAAGTGTTCCTTCACACAGAGATGAATCTATCATGCAGGTCAACATTCACTGCATCGTTCACCTTGTTAAAGACGCAACAACTTTCAAAACTAACTCAAGTATTCTAGACAGATTTTAATATACTGGAAACCTTGCATGGCATTCAATGTAGCACTAACTCCCTCAGTTCCATCAGCACAAGGATTTCTGCTTGCACAATGTAACTTTCATCCTCTCCTTCTCCTATGTGCCCCTTAAATCTGTTCTGAGCATTCCCCAACACCCTGGAAACATTTTGGGGAGGGTGTGGTGTACACACATGGAGGGGGCAGAATTCCATTGAGCAAGTGAAAATCCTTGAAATTATGGAAATGGATACTGCCCCTTGAGCAGTATTGCATGGAAATGGATGCAGGATGGTAAAGCATGGCACAATAGACAAGTGGGAACATTAAATTGTAGTTTTAGCAGTGCATATTTACTAGTGAACCTCTTACATAGTTCTAATATTGATAGATGTCTTAGTAGTAAAACTGAGTACATCCAAATATTTGCAAACAACATTTTCCATGAGCATTTGACTATTCCAGGGATTTCAGATACTTCTCATTTTATAACGGAGATTGAAAGAGACAGTACACAATATGACTAGCATCAGTGGAATCTTGTACTAACCTAGGCAAGTGTTCTCATGGTAATTGCATTACATGGCTGGAATAAATCTTTCCAATGTTTCCTGAGAGGTAACGTTATTAACACTCTCAGGCTAGAGTTCTTTGATAGACTGAAATTTGTGGAAGAAGTCAGACCATACATTAAAAAGTGTATTTTAAATCAGTTACCCCAGCTGAAAAGGTACGTAGTTAATTACCTAAGTGATGCTGTTGTTGCTGCTTTAATTCAGGCACACAGCTCTATCCAACACAGCACATATATTAATACAAGCAGCCCCCCATTTGTGTATAATTGAAACCCATTGGAAAAGCCTGCAAACAATCCACTGCGCCCTTTTAGTGACATTTCAGTAATGTCTATATGACGTGTCTGAGTCACTTCCGGGTTCTGTGTGATGCGCATATACACGATCACATGCATATTGGACACACATAAATGGAGGGCTGCCTGTAGAGAGAAATTTATTTTCATTAACAATCTGCAACATATTCTTAGTCACAGAATCAAGTGTTGGTAGAGGCCTTGTAGCCTACTGAATCCCTTCTCCTGCTTGATTTAGGAAATCACTAATTACACATTTAAAAACTAAATCAAATGTTTGCAAAGTGATTGATTTCCTTTACCAATGGGGCTGGTAGGAGGCCAAACAAGTCTAGAATAAAATTAACAAAAAAGCCACACAACTTTTTTAGGGAAAGCATGCACTTTATGCTTGATACAGTGTAACTATAATAACTAAGTAGTGCAAATTGTTCAATATATTTAAGCTCTTAGTTTTCACAATGCTATTACTCTGTTCTAGAGAAGTGAACCTTTCAGCTGATCTTTCAGTACAATGGTCTGGGTGCACAATCAGCTTTTTGCTTGTCCTCCTGGGATTAGTGGAGATGTTGCTGAGATCATCATATATGAGCCATTTCAGTCAAAAAGGGGAGAGGACAGGATGTTAGTTTAAAAAGACCCACAGTTTAATTTAATGACTTTCTGAAGACAATAACTATTGGGGGGGGGGAGTTGTTTACAATTACTAAGCCTAAAGGGTAATAAAAAGGCTTTATTGATTATTGATTTCAGTTTCTGAAATTGCCTCTGTTTCACTCCTGTTAATTTTAAAGCACAGGTGAATTAGCATCACAGAAACACAAATGGAATATTCACTGCCATTGTAGATAAAGCTACACGAAATTTAAACAGCTTCTAGATATCTTTGAGAGAAGTTTAAGTTTGCCTATCTTCACAGAAAGGATGGCAAAAAAAAAAAAAATAGTTAGATGACAGTTACTCTGAGCTTAGGGATGCAACTGAACCATATGCCAAAGAAAAGCAAGAGATTGCTTTTCTTCTCTGGCTGTTGTTTTCTTATCTGCACTATTAATGACCTATTTGCTTATTTCAACTAAATTACTGCAGTCTATGCACCTTTTTCCTCCACTCGCAATCTCTAATGCCAAGGACTGAGATACTACAGTAGTCTTTTATCTATAAACCATCTTGAAGACTTATTGGCACTGTGACCATTACTACTGTTATATTTGCAGGTTTAAAAATTCCATTTCAAATAAGAATCCCATGTGGATATATGGATGATAGTACAGCCCAGTTGACTTATACATAGGGTTTTTAATTTGAATCAGGGCAGGCTGTGTATAGGTGCAGCATGGCTTTCAGGTACTGAATGCAAATTCTTAAAAATCTGAGCCCAAGTGGGGAATGAGTATTCTGAGTGTACAAATAACTCCAATAATAATAATAACAATTCAAATGCAATTTGGAATATACATTACAGTTACAGATAAAGACAATCTTAATTTAAAAGCAGATAATGTATTTGGAGAGTAGAAAAAATGCTGGTGTTGTATCCTGCATGTAATATGTGTTACAGAAGGATGATGCAAATTGGTCTGTCGGTGACTGGCTCTTTTCCTATCAAGTATTAACAACCTTACAGAATGGGTCAACAAATGACAAAATGCAGAAACAGGACTGATTCCAACACTATTGGTGCACAAGTGAAACAGGTATCCCTTCCTCTCCTCCCCTTGTAGCCTCCCCAAACCAGTTCTGAAAGGTTCCGCAACTCCACAAAGATTTTCGGTGGGTGGCTCCAGGGTGAAAAAGAGTAAGCCTGCTCATGCAATGCTGGATTCCACCCTGAACGAAAATACTCATTGACTTAACTGATTGATCAACATCTGACACAAGTTCACATTAACAATGCCTTTGGCTGGGAGACTTCTTTCAGTCAGAGTAATCTGTTAAGTTTGTACTGCTTATAAAATGTGCTTCAGGTATATTTGAAACTGCTGTGAGACTTAACAAGTGTGTGACTGTCAAATAATGTAAGTTTGGAGGTTTAAACTCAGAAGCAAACTTCTCTCTATCTTAACCATTAATACACATCTTCCACCTTTTATTTTCCAGTAATCAGACACTGCTACATCTCATTACATTTTACTGTACAAAACTTCTGAACCTTCAATCAGATTATGCAAATCACCCACCTCCACAATGAACTTTTAATTACTGGCATTTTAACCTTGCCCCAACCTCTTGGAAACTGCACTTGCTTTAAAACAGTTTGTCCTTGAACCAATTCACTAAAATTAAGAGCAGCTTACTCTGAAAGAACAGAGTCTCGTGACACCTGAAAGATTTTTATGGCAAAAGTTTTCATGGACTAGAGTGCACTTCATCAGGTGCATTCTTCAGATGAGAAGGACTACAATCCACAAAACCATATGTCACAATAAATTAGGTGTAGACTTTACGTTACCATGAGACTCTAGTTGTTTTTGCTGCAAGACACTAAAAGAACTACCCTTCGGGGAAATAATGACACTAAAAGGCAAGGAGACATTTCTACCTCCACAAACAAATGCTAAATTATAAAGATTAGTTCAGTCAATTTTGCATGATGGATGGATGGATGAGGGAAAGGAACCAAGCACATTATACCTAGAGTCCCAACACCAGTTTCTTCGTAGCCTTAGGACAGCACCCACTCTTCTTAGGAGTGTTTTATTGCCACAGACTGCAAGCAAATTTAAGGAGGGCTCCTGGCAAAGACAAAAGACTTCCCAAACACCAAAATCTGGCACTCAGTACATTGAAATTACTACAACAACAACCAATAGATATTAAAATATTGTGCTTTTTGACCATCATTCTTTGATGTATTCACTTGTGGCTAATTAAATGCATAGTTTATTTATCTTTGAAGTGGTTTGCAGCAAACTGTCTGCTAAGTGAGACTGTCCGCATGAGCAGTGGTTTTTGAGTTTTATTACAACAGTGCTATAAAATCCATCTGTTACATAGTGCGTAACTTCACTGAACAAAACAAATGTGCTGACCTATCAAAAGTGATGTAACAAGCACCACATTCTAGCTGAAACAACTTGATAAAACAATCATAGCCCTTAAAATGCTTATGTTTTGATTGGGGGGGTTGTTTATACAAGATTTAGTGTTCAATAAAAATCCATTTCTTTTCTCTCTTTTTTTCCAAGACCTCTGCGCATTCTGTCATCTTTTTATATTTCAAGGATATAATTAAAAACACAGCATATGTACTCTGGGAATATGTAATTCTCTATTAGCTGACCAATTTTGGTAGCACAGTACATAGAGGTATATTGGCATTTGAGTCAGACATCAGATTAGCTCGTAGTTTGTTGGCTACCCCAACAACTGGGGGTAATCTGGAACCGATCCCTGGGAAAGAGCTTGTATAATGAGCAATCCGTTTGCCTGATGTTTTATCCATGCAGGGTGGCTTAGGTACTCGTTTACAAATCCAAGGATGTTTCAAAGCTTGGGTAGGAGTCATCCGTGCAGAAGGATCCCAATTAAGACATTCTTTCAGGAATTCTATAAACACGGGGTCATCACAGCCTTTTAATGCTGTGACCCAATCCTTGTTGCCTGGAGCACCACGCATTTTCCCCCTACGTGATCTGCTGCCATTAAGAGTCATTTTCCCATCTGCCTGTGTCGTTACAGTGCAGTAACGAGGATGGCCTTTTGAATTGATGAAGTTTTTGGCTCGCTTGGATTGGTCTAGCAGCTTCTGTGGGGGCACTCCAAGGAGCTCCATCATACAAGCTAGCTGATCGCCTTCATCCTCCCCAGGAAAGAGAGGGTAACCAGTCAACAGTTCCACAAGAATACAGCCAAAACTCCACATATCTATGGGCATCCCATAACGGCTTCCCAAAATGACTTCTGGGGCTCTGTAGAATCGAGACTGTATGTAAGTATAGACTCTTTGGTGCTCAAAACAGCTGGATCCAAAATCAATCACTTTGATTCCACTCCGCCCTTGTTGTTTTAGAAGAATATTTTCAGGTTTCAAGTCACAATGTATGATTTTGTTTTTATAAAGAGCCTCCAAACATTGCAGTATAGAGTGGGCAAACTTTCGTACCAGCTGCACACTGAAGCCTTGAAATTTGTTTCTTTTGATCAGCTCATAGAGATTCATACTCAGGAGTTCAAAGGTCATACATATGTGATTCCTAAAGGTAAAACTCTCCAGCATGTGAATAACATTCATGCCACCAGTTTTATCCTGTTTTTTGAGATGCTCCAAGATCCGTATTTCTTCTGCTGCTTGCCGGTGAAACCTCTTTTCGTTACGTACCATCTTTAAGGCCAAATGCTGGTGGTGTTTGTGGTCATAAACTTTAGCTACTTGGCCAAAACTGCCTTTTCCAATTATTTTTAGTACTTCATATCGGTAGGCAAGATGGTCGTGAGGCACGTGAATGTAGCTGCCTTGTTCATCATCATATCCACCATTGTTTGGGCCTCCAATGACTCCTTGCCTTTTCTTTGCATTTGCACCCACAAAATAAATTTCAGGAAAGTTCAATATTTCTTGCTGCTCATAGGCTGACAACTGCTGTTTGTATTGCTTCAGTGCTTGTTCTGGGGACTGACTTCCGGTTTTGTGTGCTTTTGTCAAGCTGCCACTATTTTTGTTGGTACTTATGCTATCAATGCTTTTATCTTTTGCTGGAGTTGGAAAAGACCTCTCAGAGGCATTTATTCCTGAAGACTGGAGAGTACTGCTCCTTCTGTTGCCAGAGTCTTCAAATAACTGCTCCACTTTGACTTGGCTCCCTGTCAGAGGATGGTCCTTCATTGTGATTGGGTTAGTAGTTACCTATTAGGATGAAACAAAGCAAATCTTTAGTTTCAGTTCTCATTTTAACAATGGGGAAGCAAAGAAGCAATGAGACAAGCTTTTCAGATGGCGCATTTACAAAAAAACGTATTCTGATCTAGTTCAGAAGAAACCGATCGCACTAGCATGCACAAGAGCAGCTACGCAACACCTACGGTTCAACCCAACATGTGGGCAGGTGCTGAAAGTTTAGCATTAAACCAGGGGTCACCAATGTGTTGCTCATGGGCACACAAGTCCACAGAGCTTTTCCTGGTGTCTGCAGGGACCCACCCCACCCCCTCTTAAATTGGTCTTGAAGCAGCATTCCATTATAGTCAACATAATAGGTTGCAGTGACTGCTATGTGTGTAGTGCCCGTGACAGTTTTCCCACTTTTTAATGTGCTCATAGGCCCAGGTTGGCAACCCCTGGCATAAGCCAAGCCATAGCTGAAATATGCATATTTGCCATCTTAGAACCACAGGAAGCCAACTACAAGGATGAAAAAATACAAAACACCACAAATAGGCACACAGAGGGGATGCAAAGCAGAAGCAGGTTATGATAGAAGCCTTTTCAAAGGGCAAATGGAATGGCGGCCAGGGCAATAGGTGAATTCTAATTTTGTTACCAAGGGCTCCATGCTACTCTCATATGTCTATCCACAGTTCTCATCTACTTTATTTGAAGCTGTGTAGCAAGGCAGAACTGAACACATTTTGCATCTGTCCTAGAAAGGAATTTTTGCTATCCTCTGCCAATAAGGGACTAAATATTTTCCGCAGTGAAAAGAGCAAACTGAAATTGGCAAGAAAACATAATAAAGGAGTTTCTCATTTCTACAAGATTTCAGTGTAATATACAAAGGTAGACCTAAAATTATATCCAAGGAGAAAGGCAACAGACTCACTTAAAGTTCATACTGCTTTTAGTTCTGCTCTGCACGGAAGTTACAAGCTGCTGTGTTATATTGTACAACAATTGTGGAAAGTGCAGAAACATCTGCTTTCCATTCTAGCCTTTAATCTCAAAATAAAGATAGCCAATCCTTGAAACTGAAAATAGAACTTCCATTTCAGTAAAAATATACACATGTCTGAAGATAACTGATGAGTGATGCTATCCATTTCCTGTATAGCAAGTTACTGTCTATCATCCCAACATAGCAGCAAAATAACAACTCATGGAAAATAACTTGCATATCTTTCCGCTGAAATGCCAATACACAGTTTATCCCATTGGCTCAGAAAAAGAAAAGTTTTAAGAGATAAAGCTCTCTGGTTCTTCCTGATTACTACTTAACTGCTATATCTGCCTGGAAAATGTAGACAGTACATTTTGAGACACACACCTTTCCAGGAACTCATAGAAAATATGATCCAGAGAATTAGCATTTTAGTAACACATTCTTCGCTGGGCTTATGGCTGAACTGCAGAGAAAGAATGACAGACAGTGTAAAATTCTGAATAAGAAGGCCACTTGCAGAAAATAATTCAAAATGACACTAATTCTCTGTAACTCAGTAAGAAATCAAGGTTTTAGGGGAAACTCCATTTTCAGAAATGTCTGCTTTCCAATCCAACGCTTGACCGAGGAATTACAGACAGATTCTTCTCTTCATCTTACAGTAAAGTTAAGGAGCCAAAATGAGAAAAGCACACTGGAATTGAATCTTCATGAGCTGCAATTTTGTACAACATACAGTGTTTATCTGCAACCTAAAAGGTCACACCTTGAAATAAAAAGGTAAATAAGTATAGCATTTTCCAACTATTATACTGGTACTTGCTATGGATTAACTCACAATAACAAAGAGGCACATGTCTGAAAAGACATTCTGCTATCAGTTAAAGGTGAAGAGATCTGGCATGTGACAAGCACAAAAAGGCGAAAGTTTAAAGCTGCATGGTGCCACAGACTGAACTATTTCAGACTTTTCCCTCTGACCAATAAATGAGGAAGATTCTTGGACCCATCTGACCCAAGGATGGTGGGAATGTGCCTAAAAACTATAGTACTTGGAAGCTGGCAATGAATAAGTTCAGCTTTTGTGTTTTGTAAACCCAAGTTTCCAGCTTTCATGCTCCAAAATATAAAATTTGCCAAGGGTCAGAGAAGCATTATTTTAATGGCTCAAAAAACCAAACAGGATTTGTAGAGAGGAATTTAATATAGAGTGATAACCACTTTTCCAGAAACAGAAACATATTTACGTGGCACAGAAATGCCGCCTCTTCCTACAAACCCAACCTCAGCACCTAACTTCCTTTCCGTGATCAAAATCCCATATTTTGCAAACACCAGAGAACCATGATCAAGTTAGTTTTCCACAACTATTTTCCCAAAGCATGTAAATGGACATATATGTTTGAGGCGAATTCCCTGCTACATCCTTCTTCATATCGGCTATCTATGTTGCCTAGGAAAGCCTCCTCCCTTTCAAAAGAAAGCAAACTCCCAGCCACTGACCACCTGATTCCATGACATCGCTCTTTCCCCATTCTCTGCTCTGAAAGAAATGCATGGTATGATTAAGCCTCATACCTCCTAGGGCAGTATTTTGTTTCACAACACATTCTCTGTTTTGACAGTGATCCTACAAGGAAATAAACTGAGGTCATGCTGATAAGAAGAAAGTTAGAAAACTATTTGGGTTTGGTTTGATTGGTTTTTAAGAACCGAGGACTAATGATTAGTCTTTTGTACGAACAAAGAGACAACACACACACACACAGGCTTGCAACAAACTCCCACAGGAAGACATTAGCTTGAGAAAGCTCTACCTCTCATTTCTCTGGGCCTCCCGACATCAAGCAACCATTTAACGCACTAGAATTCAAACAGCTATGCCACTCTTTGCCCAATTCCCATTACTCAGTCATTTCCTGCTGGTGGGGAAAATGAGAAAGGAAATAACAAAGAATTTCAACTTCTATAAAGTATTAATATCCCTTTAACATTCACTCATTTCGTAGCACAGTGCCCTACAGGTAACCTTTCTCCTCTCTCCTGAACAAGCTACAGTAAAAAGCACGTCTGCTTTCTGTTGTTTTCAGAACTGTCAAAAAGGCATCCAAACACAACAGTGGAGCTCAAGGGCCTCTTAAAACACAAATTTTAAGACTGTAATTAGCAGCCAGATTAGCCCTCTGCTTAACTGCTAGATCTCATCTACTGGACCACAATTATTACACAAAGTAACCAGTAACAAGAGGGACGCGGGTGGCGCTGTGGGTAAAACCTCAGCGCCTAGGACTTGCCGATCGTCAGGTCGGCGGTTCGAATCCCCGCGGCGGGGTGCGCTCCCGTCGTTCGGTCCCAGCGCCTGCCAACCTAGCAGTTCAAAAGCACCCCCGGGTGCAAGTAGATAAATAGGGACCTCTTACTAACGGGAAGGTAAACGGCATTTCCGTGTGCTGCGCTGGCTCGCCAGATGCAGCTTTTCATGCTGGCCACATGACCCGGAAGTGTCTTCGGACAGCGCTGGCCCCCGGCCTCTTAAGTGAGATGGGCGCACAACCCCAGAGTCGGACACGACTGGCCCGTATGGCCAGGGGTACCTTTACCTTTACCTAACCAGTAACAATCCAGAAGACCTAGAAAAATACTTTCAATATATTGCAAAATGTAGAACAGGAAAGTATGTTTCAGGTTTCAGAAAAAATCCAATGTTCTATTATGAAAAGTCTGAAAACAGACACACACATTACATGCACTGTGTACTCTGAATTAGGCTAGGCATTTTCCAAAACAAAATCTATTTTGACAAACTTGTCAAATATGAGACAACATTGAAGGAAAGGGGTACAGGGACTAAATGGTTCCCATCATACACTGTCAATGAAACAAAATATCAAAATTTAACTATGATAACTTTTAAACAATGCTTTGTTTAAGATTACTTGGGAAGTACAGTGGTACCTCTACTTACGTTCACCTTCGGGATATGTGCGTGGGAAACCCAGAAGTATTTTTCCGGGTTTCGCCCCGCGCACATGCGCAGAAGAACTAAACTGCACGCATGCACCTCCAGATATGAACACCTCGGGATTTAACTGGAGCTCCGGAACAGATCCCGTGTGCAACATCGGGGTGGCGAACCTCCATTCTGTTGGCCCAATTAGGCGTGCCAAGCCATTTTGGGTAAGCCATGTCCACCTATCCTGTGACTGTACAGCACTGTGTACGGTATTCCAAGTGCAGCTGCACCACAGATTTGTATAACAGCATTATGATACTCACAGTTTTATTTTCAATTCATTTTCTAAGCATTCCTAACATGTCACCTTTTTCACAGCTGCTGCAAACTGGGTTGACATCTTCACTGAGCTCTCCACTACGCCTAGGTCTTATTTCTGCTCAGTCACTTCTAGTTCTGACCCCATGAGCATGTACATGGTGTACATCACTTCACACTTTTTTAAACATTTAATTGCATTTGCCATTTTATTGGCCATTTACACAGTATTTTGGAGCTCTTCACAGTTCCTTATTGTTTTAACCACCTGGAATAATTTGGTATCATAAGCTTACTTGGCTCCATCACTGCTCAATCCTAATTCTAAATTGTTTATGAACCAATTAAAAAGCACAATACTGATCCTGGGGGTACTCTACTTGCTACATCTTGCCATTGGAGAACTGTCCATTTATTCCTGCCCTCTGCTCCCTGTTTCTTAACCAGTTACTGATCCACAAGAGGGCCTCTTTTCTTATTCCATGACTGCTAAGCTCGGTCAGGAGTCTTTGGTGAGGCACTTCCAGAACTACATACAACTGTATCCCATAGTATTAATTTATTTAAGATTAACTCTCGATAAAAGAGAAGAGTTTGAATTTTAGGGCAAAATACTCTTCCCCAGACTCCACAGTAGCTGTACTTAAAGTTCATTGACATTTCCCCTTAAATTGGAGTCCACAATTCTGCAAAATTAATGCTATTCTAATCATGTAAATATTTTGTGAGCATTTCCATGCAGTAAACTTCCTTCACACCAATACATTTAAATGATATAAATTTTTCAGCTTGCAAGATGTATCAGTTATGCCATATTTTTAGCGGCCTTATGCCATGGCACATTGAAACAAAGTCATATGGTCTCAGATACACTTGTGACCACTTATATTGCTGTTGTATCCGTGTGACTTAAATGGGATCAATTCTTAAACCAAAAGTTGGAGACATACAACAGCAGCATAAAAACTGTGTGTGTCCACAGGCACAGATATATGGTAAGCCTGTTTGAGCACTCCTTCTAGAGGGAAAAGATGGGTAAATCATCCTATAACAAAATCTGACTCCCCAATACAAAATGGAAGAGAGAATGGGCAGAACAGCAGAAACAGTGTCATGGTTCACAGCATAGAGTTCCAGAATACAAAAGAAGTGGGGCCTACTAGGGGATGGCAGAAACATGGTCACTCACCTTTTGCATGTCTTACCTGCAACAGGCATGTCAGATACAAAAGTGAGGGAGTAGGTAGAACTAGAACGTACATGGTACACTCTACTAAGCAGATGATAACCTAGCCACAGGAGACAGGAGGATGCATTGCATCAGCCCTATTCAGCTTGCTTAGAGACCAACCATGGTTTGTTTTAAAACAGGATCCTTGGTTTGTACAAAATGCTAAGCCAAGATTCTTTACTAGCAAAAACAAACTTGGTGTCAGGAGGAGGGAGAGTGCATGAGCTCAATGCTTTACTTGGGCTTGGAGAGGTTTGTGCATGTAGCACTAGAATATAGTTTAGTGTTCCATGTGACTGTGGTCACTGTGTCCTTCCTGAGCTACTAGCTGTGTATACCAGGGCAAAGAAGGTACATGAGGGAAAGGGTCCTATCATAGTGAGCATGCTTACATGATAAAGGTTCAATTCTCATTTCTATATAGGGCTTGGAATGGCTCACATATGACCCTGAAGAGTCACTTAGACAATACTGAACTAGATGGTCTGAGTATGATGCAGCTTTCTATGAGCCCTAACCCAGCAGAATAGCACACATTTCACAGGCAGGAGCTTCTAGGGTAAAACCAAGATGTAATCTTCCTCTGGAAAACAGTGCAGTGTCAGAGGAGTGTTGCATGAGTCAATTGCCTGGCCTTCAGATGACGTAGGTTGCCTTTTGTATCACTGGTCCCATCTAGTCAAACATCCCTCATGCTTGTTTGCCCAGGTCTGCTCATTATCTCCTCCACCTCCAAACTGCCTGCCTCACTGATCACGGTGGCAGTGACCGGGCTGCCTGTGAGTGCAGAGGAGACTGCCAGTGTGGTGCAGTGGTTAGGAACGGTGGACTCGTAATCTGGTGAACTGGGTTCACTTCCCCGCTCCTCCACATGCAGCTGCTGGGTGACCTTGGGCTAGTCCAGGGGTCTGCAACCCGCGGCTCCGGAGCCGCATGTGGCTCTTTTACATCTTTGCTGCGGCTCCGGGGCGGATACTAGCGAGGGGAGGAGGCACATTGTGCGCCCCGACACTCCTCACTGTGGCGGGCGCTGTACTGGCTGTGACGTTGCATGGGGGCGGTGCGTGCGTTAGTCACGCACCGTCCCGACGTCACCTTCCCGCCCGCTGTCAGATCGTGGCTCCGGAGATATATTTGTTTTAAATGTCGCAATGGTTTTGCGGCTCCCAGTTGTTGTTTTTTCTTCGGAAACGGGTCCAAGTGGCTCTTTTTGTCTTAAAGGTTGCAGACCCCTGGGCTAGTCACACTGAAGTCTCTCAGCCTCACTCACCTCACAGAGTGTTTGTTGTGGAGGAGGAAGGGAAAGGAGATTGTTAGCCACTTTGAGACTCCTTAGGGTAGTGATAAAGTGGGATAGCAATTCCAAACTCTTCTTCTTTTACCCTCACTGTAGGTAAAATGGCAAGCGGGTGGAAATGTTGCATCTCTTCAGACCTGATAGCAAAGAATTCCCCGAAGATCTTTTTCATTTAAAGTCCCTTCCTGAGGCTAGCAGAGGACAGAACATACTCTGGGGTGTGGAAATGATCTCAACCTGCTCACCTCCAGTAACAAACAAATGGTCAGCTATAACAAAAGGCAAGCATTTTACTAAACAGCATCCAAGACACATGGATGGGGTTGCCAGACTTTTATGAAAGTTGTATAAGACAACAGGATAACAGGTGGTTTACTCTGCAGTGCCATCCGTCACCAAAGTGTGCAACTGTCCATAATGCAACTTATGCACTGGAAAAAGTGAAAGTTGGCAACTCCACAGAGAAACAGCCAGAATCATACAGGTTACTGAGGCCAGTAATGCTGAAGGCCTCACTTGGTCTGCAATGGTGCTGGGAGTAAGGAAGAAGATACAGCTTCTGTTCAAGGTCAGACGATGGAGTGCCGGGGGGGTGGTGCACACAGACAGTAGAGAACAATGGTCAGCAACTGCAGCACATAGTTCCTGGACCACAATGCTCACCTGGTGTTTTTGATCAAGTGTGTGTGAGAGAGTGCTGTCTCCCTTCACCCAACCCCCAATGGGGAGTGGATTGCAATCTCCAAGACAATACTTACCTATCTCTTGTAGGAAGTTGCAGTGTTTTGTTCTACTCCATGCCCCCAACTGCAAAAGGGATCGTGAGTATTTGGCAAGCAATGGTTAGAGTGCAGTTACTGCCATTCATCAACAGAGAGCTTACCTTCATGTGGGGGTTCATGGCCACTGGCCTCCCCCTCCCTTACTGAATGTACTTACCTCTCCTGTGTGGGTGGCAATGCTACTAGCTGTGGAGGGAGGAAGAATGGTTAGCCAATACACAGTAAACAATACTGAAGTGGGGTGGCTGGGAGTGAGGGGGCACTATGAGGCATGGTACCCTTTCCACGCTTAATTGTGTGGTGTGTGTGTATCCCTAGGTATAGTGGCAGAAACAACATGCATCTTGCTGTTTTTGTGTGGAGACTAGAGAGAGAGTACCTACAGGGGCTGCAAGAAGGTGTTAGCAACCTGCTCTTCCTAGAGGTGTCCTGATGAGGCTGTTTGTGTAAAATGCCCTTTCTCCATAACTCCCATTACTAAAGTTCTCCCTTGCATGCTCCAAGTATTTCTAACAAAGCCCCATGCTCTCATCGGAGCTATAGCACCTGTCAGGATTTATATACTGCTGTAGGTGTGATGTAATTGAGTGCAGCGTTAACTGCATCCTATGTCTGTGGAGCTGTGGCCAGAGCAGGAGGGTTATAGTGTGTTTCAACTCTCTACTGAGTTGAATGGGCTCACCATTTTTCTGTCAGTGTAACTGACGTAGGTGCCAGGAGCAGAGTCAGAGAGTTTATGATTCAGACGGCTCCTTTCCAACATATCCTACACTGCCTTTATTGGTCCCTGCACCTGCAGGATGTCACACCACAACAGAAGTAAAGCGGGTTAATTTGTGATATTATGCCAACATAACCCTGATGTTAGTACAATGTTGCCAGTACAGATAATTCATGCCAAATTCTATGGTGCTCCAGCTGGCATAAGTGTGCTTAGACTGTGGGATGTCAGAAGCCACTTTCCTATAGTTTGGCTTGGCTTAACTGGAAAGCAAAGAACTCCCTTTCTCCCCATTGGAACCATCCATCAACACATTTCACACCTGGTTAGAATTCCAAATCCTGTTGTTCAGGTTTGGTAGTCTGACTTCCCTGAGACAGCTGGGATGTAAAGAACCCTCTCTCCAGTAGAATGGCCAGCTGGATAATGATCAGATGACTTTTGGCAGACTGACCCACATTACAATTTTAACTACAAGTTCCATTTCCAATCAGATGACTTCAGAGTAACCTGTCACCCTGCTTCCAACACTTCCTCTTGCAAAAGCTGGACTACATAGTTTACTTAGCCCATAGACTAGCTGTTAGCAGCCAAGAGAAATGAGTGACAACACATGTGGTGTGTTGTTCAGATCAGTTTTTTGAATACTCCCAATATAGGTTAGCCTTGGAAGACTGCTTGTTCTCTTAATATTGCGCTATTTACTTCTGAGTAACCATGCTCAGGACTGTCTGTAAGTACAATAGGATTAACTCCTTAGAGCACTAAGATTGCATTATCAGAAGACAAGGGCATTTCCAGTTTATTGTAGACTCAGTGCTGCTTGTGCACATAGGTTTCTCAAGAGTGTCCATACAAATTTGTCAGCATCAAAACACCAGTTCATAGTAGTACAATTAATCTGGATTTCCCTCACTGAAAAATCCAGTAAGCAAAAATTGCCCTATTATACATTAGCGGTCATCACTGGTATGGAAGCTAGTTGCATTTTTGTGTGTGGGTTGGGGGCAATTTGTCATGTGTATGATGTTTCAGTGGGTGGCCCCTTCTGTTTGTGCCTCACCTAATCACAACCTAGCTAGTTTTTGTTTCAAGCAGACCCTAATGCCAAACAAAAACATTTATTTCCACTGACTGCCACATGCTGAAGGTGTGCACAGTTCAGGAATTATTCTCTGTAGACCTCCACCCAGTAACTTTGGTGGATTATTATAATTGCAATGCATATATCAGACTTTTTAATTATTTTTAAAAAGTAACATGGCAGTTGTGCACAAGACCTCTAACACTATTTGCACAAAAACTATACAAAGTCAGGAAAATGGCACTTTTATGCAAGAGCTGACTACTATTTTTATTTTTAATGGAAACAGATATTGTTCCCCACAAAATAATACACGCCTTCATTTTGCTCATTGTGAAACATGAGAACTAAAGCTAGTAACATTTGATCTTACACTGTTGTGCACTTCCTGGAAGTTTTGTTTTTACTGCATGTGCGCATGGTGCAGAAAAGAACCTTGCACACATGCTCAGAATGGAGAAGTATTTAAAGGGTTGAGGGGAAACAAAAAACAAACAAAAAAAATCCCATAAAAACCCATGGTATGAACCTTTAGTTAAGTGAATACATTCAGGAATGTTTACCTTACGTAAAGTTTAAAGCAGATGCTGGTTGCATACATTGGACTTTTTTTATTTCCTCCCTAAACCTCATTGATAATATGAATAACATTTAAGCTATTTAAATATTCCTCACTTTCATTTGGGTCAATAAGGCAAATGCATTTATATATTTCAATATAATTTTTAGTTATACTTTTTAAAGAAGCGACTACATATGGCAGCTCACAAAGATTTCAGAAACAGGATATTGAAATTACAGAATTATCAATGGACATTTCCCAAGAAGCAAGTCCCACTAATTTCAAATGGGCTTATTCCCACATAAGTGTACAGAGGACTGTACTTCAAAAAGCAAGAAATCCATGACTGAAAGGGTTTATAAGAAAACATAGTATAAATAATCTGAACAGGCACATGGGTGTTTGATTATTTTTTTAAAAGGGCACAAAATTCAATGATGGTCTAGAAAAACAGTATTCGCTTTTATATGCATTCATAAATGATTTGAATATGTGTGTATGCACACACATACACACACTTGCGAAGACGGGGAGGTCAAAAAGTATTGTTAGGTGTCACAAGCTGACAAACACGTTTATAACAGTCATGATCTGACCCAATGCATTTGCTTTCACATCTCTATGTCACATTCTAATCCATTTACTCCCCTCTGGCTTTTAGCCACAAGTTTCCAATAAGCAATCATGGCATGATAGAATGCTAAAACTGTACATGCCAGTTTCTTCTCTCAGTGATCAGACTATGCAGGGAATCTTTGGTTTCACTCAGAATAGAATTCCCCTGTTGCTGGAAAGTATTTACACATCATCTTACAGTTAAGATCATTGCCACAGCTGGATATAATTGATACAACCCAAATGAGCCACTTCATCCAGCTTCCAAAGAAATACAACTCTGATTAAAACATCTATCATGTCTATAAAAATAGAATTCAAGTAACAGAGAATAGTGGTGTTCCAAAAAGAAATAGGGTTCCTTACTTACTGGGAGCATATGAAGAAATAAAAACAACACCCATAATACATAAACACAAAAGTACTATTTCAGCCCTATAAATGCCTAGTTGCATTTAAAAGTTAAAGTATATTCAGATACACACAGGTGCAGTCCTAGTACTCCCGTGCCAAGTATAAATGCAACAAACATGGCTCCCCAGATAACATAGCAGACTTCTGCACCTATAGTGTGATCTCTCTCACTTCTGACCAACAAAGATAGCACAAACACAATTATCAGTTCTACTACCTATGGCTTGCTTCTTCACCAATCAGATTTTACTTCTGTCTTATCCTAGAGAAAGGTGATTTATTTAACAGTTCGAAGAATAAAGTCACAGAAGAGCTGCTCTTGCAACTCTTACTCTGATGTAAGCTGGAAGAGAATGAATTCAATAATAATATTTTGAGACCTCTGTGTATAGGGCGGTATAGAAATTCAATAAATAAATAAATAGTTTATTTCTAACTTTCTATATTGATGTTTCCCCTGAGGAATACAAATGGATGTCTAGAACAAGCTTGAAAATTTAGAAGACAGCTTTTAAACATATTTTTTGTCACTGCAGAAAGGACCAGAGAACCTCTAAAGTGCTAGGTGTACTGTCTGCACAGAGACAGGCAGGTTTTTGGCACTTCTTAATTCAGCTCTCTTGTCAAGAGATGTTAAAGGTGCTCTCTGTTCCCTTACCTGGGCATGCCTGTTGTTGTCACCAGGCCCTCTCCCACATCATGAACACCTCCTGGGGCTATGCTACAATAGGGGAGGGGGAAAGAGAAGCAGTAAGGCAGGCAGAGCAGCAGTGGGGTGACTACCCCCAGAAAACTGAGTTGCAAGGCTGTACTTGTTAAGACAGGAATGAGTTACTGACTAATAAAACACACATACATTAGTATCATGAGTTGCATCCAGTTATTAAGTAACATTCTAGATCATGCTAAACAGCATATCCTATGGTCTGGAATAAAAATCAGTAAGAACAAAATGACCTTCCTCATGGATACAGCTGTATTAATGTTTTGCAACACTGGAGACAGAATCCAAGATTCCTGAAATTACTTACATTAGGTCTCCCCAGTGACGGAAGTCCAGAAGGGGTGCATTCTTCATTTGTAGGATCTGTATATCTAATCTGATCTATTCTCATGTAGGAATCGTACAAGCCATCTCCAAACCTGGCTGGAAATAACAAGATGGTCAGTAAAAACTAACACCAATTCATACAAACGTTATTTTTAATTTATTTTTCAGTAAGCCACTTAAGTTTGCACAGGATGAAAAAAAGGAAACAAAAAAGCAGCAACTATAACACAGCTAAAAACCGGTTTCTTAAGGCTAGATCAGATATTGGAAACCTGTGGCCCTCAACGTGTTTTAGGACTCCATAGCTCATTGTCCCCAGCCAGCATAGCCAAGTCAGAGATAATGGGAATTGTTGTTCAGCAACATCTGAAGGGCCACAGGTTCCACATCACTAGGCTAAATGTTCACTAGCTTTAGGATTTGTTTATGGATCAAGCTCTCAAACCAGGTCCATTTATCACAAGTATCAAGAAAATCTTAAAATATTTTAGCTAGCAATGTGTTTTAAAGAAAATTATCTGAGAAGAGTACACAATTCTGTAACAACTTTATTTAAAGGTTGCAAAATAAGCCAATAAATAGATAAAATTCCTTCTAAAGTAAATGAAAGTGCAAATGTGTTGCGCAGCACTTATGAATCAATGTCTGCTTAATGTGACAGAGAATAATAGTTCCAGAAATACAAATTACTACACAAATCAATATGTGTATTGGGTCACAAACACAGTTGTCTACAAATATTATATTGCTATGTAACTGTAAAAACACCACCTTCAATATTATTTACACTAAGGCTGAAATCGGTAGAGCTTGCTTCCAAGCAAACATGCAAAAGAATGACCTTAATTTTCTACATTTTTGTTTTAAACTGATCTCCAGTTAGAAGTTATATTCCAACCAGTTATCCTTGGCCTATGCAAATGATTTTATTTTCATGTGAATGCTGCATTTATTGTTATTCCGCCCCCCCCCCATAAATCCCACAGACCAGAGTTTGATACTGACATATATGCATAGCTATAAAACAGTAGAGTGGTACCTCGGGTTAAGTACTTAATTCATTCTGGAGGTCCGTTCTTAACCTGAAACTGTTCTTAACCTGAAGCACCACTTTAGTTAATGGGGTCTCCCGCTGCTGCCGCGCCGCCGGAATACGACTTCTGTTCTCAACCTGAAGCAAAGTTCTTAACCCGAGGTAATCTTTCTGGGTTAGCGGAGTCTGTAACCTGAAGCGTATGTAAACCGAGGTACCACTGTATTCTATTCCTGAAGATGCTAATTTAACAAATGTGTTCTACAGACACAGTGAAACAGAAAAATCAATGGTGTGAAGGAAAAGAAATAGGTTCTTCACCCCGCCTTACTTGATCACTAAAAAAATTGCCTTTCTTTTAAAACTTGGATTGCAAAACTAACAAACAAAATAGTTACATGAGGAGTACTGCTGATCTGAACAAATGAATGCTCCTTGTCCTAATTGAAAACAGTTAAAAAGAAGTCAACTAAGTTGCCAACGGAAAAATGTCAAAATAAAAATTCTTCCTTATGCAGAATTTGGCAGTGACTTGAAGGAATCTGGCCTGCCTGCGTCTAAGTCTCTTAAAGTCATAAAGAGTATTTTGGATATGCGTTTACACACAAAACGCTCTGAAACATGAGACCATTTCAGATCCATACTGATCAACCTTCCCCTTGCGTTAAACTCGCCCAGACCTAACAAAGCAATTGTTACAGAACCTTAGAAAGAAAGAAATCGACGTCGTTTCCTATGGTAAAGCACAATCCTCCCAACTCAGGCCAGCTTGTCCGTTAAAATCAGACGCCGGCTGCTTTGTCCCGACTGGCATTTTAAACCTCTCGTGCAATGGGGAGTTTTCCCCTGGTCTCCTGGGGAACCCGTCCCAACACGCTTCCCAAGACTCCATCCGCATTTTTCCTCTTTCTCTCGACTCCATCCACCACCACCACCCCAGCGAAAACACGCAGGGCCGAATCCACTGCTAGTCCTACTCAAGAGCAGACCCATTGAAAACAAGGAGCATGGCTAACCCAGGCCCATTATTTCCGAAAGGTCTACCCTTGAGTACAACTTAGTCGGATGAAACCCACAAGCTCCGATTGCAATCGTGTGCATGTTTACTTGGCGGCCAATCCCGCAACGAGGCTTAACCCACAACAGGACCGGGCTTTTAGCATTTTTGCCGACGGTGCTTTCTCCGTCGCGACCCCTGCAAAAACAAAAAAAGCACCCGGCCGGCCCTTCGCTTCAAAACAAGCTTGCCGCAACCTCATGCCTCCCTCTTTCTCTCCCACCAT
The DNA here is from genome assembly GCF_965113315.1 of Podarcis vaucheri. Taxonomy (NCBI): domain Eukaryota; kingdom Metazoa; phylum Chordata; class Lepidosauria; order Squamata; family Lacertidae; genus Podarcis; species Podarcis vaucheri. The sequence goes on along the minus strand of NC_138764.1, from coordinate 67,049,973 downwards.
CCCTCTCTCTGGTGCTAGATTCCCCCCGCCACCCCCCTCCACAATATGCCCCCCCCCCCGCTGCATTATACTGCGGATCCAGATAACCTAAAACGGATGAGTTATCCTTTAAACTCCTCGCAATCGATCTAACGGAAGGGCGCAGGGTGGAAAAGGGAGCAACAAAGAAGTGGATTTCACACACTCGCACGCACACACAGGGCAGGACGCGGGATCGCTTGGAAGACTCTTTTTCCTTCGTAAAACAACGCAACAGCCTCCCCTCCCAATGTAGGCGGTCGGGGGCCCCCACCTCAAAATCCTCGTTGCATAAAACGGGGGTGGACGAGGCAGGCGCAACGTGGCCTCTCTCCGAGGAAGCGGGGCCAGCGCGGCATGTGCGTTCGGCTGCATATGCAATAATACAGATCGATACTTCGCCTCTCTTCTTGTGCTCTTCCGCGAGAAGCCCCACGGGACCCCCCCTCTCCGAGTCTTCGAATGGCCCAAAGGCCCTCTCGCCTCGAGGAGTGGAGGGATCCATTCCAAGTCGGGGGGGGGGGTAGGAATAAGATCCGAGGTAGAGCCCCATCCAACCTCCCCGCCCGGGAGGGGCCGTTATTACCTGCAGTGAGGGGACCCTCCGGCTTCCTGCTCAGCAGCATCATGGCGGTAGCGGGGTGGAAGCCCGCGGGCCCTGCGCCCCATCACCCTAGCCAGGCCCACACTCCGGCTCGCGCTGCCTGCCTGCCTGCCTGCCTCGCTCGTTCGCCTCTTTCTCCTCTGAGGCTGTAGCACGGCGGGCGGGGCCGCGGCAGTGCTCAGGGCGCGGTTGCTAAGGGAACGTCTGCTTGGCCCTCTATGCGCTTGCGCGGTGAGAGGAGGAGGCGAGCGGGGACAAGAGAAAGGAAACGGGAGGGCGCCGAGGGGGGAAAGGGGATGAGTGGGGAGAGAGGAGGCGGCGGAGGGGGGGGGGTTGCTGGCAGGCGGCTTCGTAAATAAAATCATTTGAGCGACCCAATGTGTGCGTGTGTGTTTTAGGGCTACGCCTTAGGAACCTTGCCGGGACCTCAAAAAGAGCCTCTTGTCTGTAGCGAAGCCACGTCGAATGCGAATAACAACAGCACAGAGCCTTGTGGCACCTTGAAGACTAACACGTTCATTATGGCATGAGCTTTCGTGGACTTTCGCTGTGGCTGGCGCTTATTGCAGCATGGGCTGCCCTAACAGTTATTATGCCGCAAGCTCTTGGTCTGACACAAGTGTTCTTCTAAACAAAGCTGCCAGATCTTGTTAAGGTGTCAGCACCACCACAAGACGCTTGCAACGCATGGGTATACGTCTTCACTCATAAGTCTTCCAAGAAACCGTGGTTTTGTTATTTTAAGGAGGAAAACCATAACTCAGTGGTATAAAGCAACTGCTTTGCACGTAGACGGTCCCAAGGGCAACACTCACACAACTTAACACTCAGCATCTCCAGGTCAGGCTGGGAGACCCCTGCCTAACATTCTGGAAAGCCACTTGCCAATCACGGTAAACAATACTGAACTAGATGGACAAGTGATCTGGCTTGATAAAAGGCAGCTTCCCCTGCTCCTGTTTTATCTTTCTGCCTACTAAACAGTTCTGTGTAACTCCCAAGCTTGAATACTTTCAGCAACAGGCCAAGTGTTATGTCCACCATGACACTAGAAGATCCAAAACACATTCAATCTGACAAACCAGTTAAAACTAGGCTACATTTATTTCCAGTGTAATTGTATGCCCATCTGAGTTTGGTGGGTCTAAACCAGAGAGCCTAGGGCTTGCTGATCAGAAGGTTGGCAGTTCAAATCCATGTGACGGGGTGAGCTCCCATTGCTCGGTCCCAGCTCCTGCCTACCTAGCAGTTCAAAAGCACATCAAAAAGTGCAAGTAGCTAAATAGGTACCGCTCCGGCAGGAAGGTAAACGGCGTTTCTGTGCGCTGCTCTGGTTCACCAGAAGTGGCTTAGTCATGCTGGCCACATGACCCAGAAGCTGTACGCTGGCTCCCTCGAACAATAAAGCAAGATGAGCGCCACAACCCGAGTCATCCGCGACTGGACCTAACGGCCAGGGGTACCTTTAACTTTACCTTTACCTCCACCAAAGTGTGTGTAGGATTTCAGCATTAAGCCGTGTTTTAAATAAGCTTTGGTTAGGAACTTACTTGTAACAGAGGATTGTTTTTGTTGAGTGGAATATACAGTGCCTGACAAATTGGGCTCCCGATTATCTAGGGCAAGGGTGGGGAAGCTCAGACGCAGTGGCCAAAATGTGGTTCTTGGATCTCTCCCCGGCCCTCCCTGTGTTCTTGAACTCTGATAATGCCTGTTGCTTGTCTGGATGGAGGAGAGAGGGGGATGTGTGTAGATACTAGCCTACTGTACAAATGCAAAATGTACATGTAATGAATGCTTCATCAGTGAGGCAAGGTGGGGTGACTGCCTCAGGCAGCAGGATCCACAGAGGCAGCAGATCCTGATGTAGATCCTTATCCCCCCCTTGGGGTTCTGATTTAGATCTTCACTCACCCCTTCTTCCATGGCAGGGAGGGGAACGCTATCTTGTGGTTCACCTCAGATGCCCAGATGTCTTGGACTGGCCTTGGTTCCACCGATTTTTGCTGGCAGGTTGGTGGAAAGGGAATGCAGCACAACATGGGACATACATTATGTCAAACAAAAAGTGTCAGGTGCCCCACCCCGTTCCCCATAAGTCCTGTCTTTTGATATAAATTTGACATTGCTTGATATGGATTTCATATAAATTTGATATACTTGTTAATATAAGTGATGTCCTACAGGATGACAATGGTGGGTCATACACTCCCTCAATGCAACCTGCTGTCCCAAGGTGTACTGCACAATGCTGTCACTAGTACTGAAGACTGAACTGCCCATCTAGACGGGCACCATCTTGCTCTTCACCTCAGGCATCAATATGTCTTGGGTCAGCCCTGCAGGAACACCCACACATATTTTGCACCTCACTCCAGTTGGTAGGCATCAGGATTCTAATATTTGTTTTGCTTTTATTTAACAGCATTTGTACACCACTATATTGTAGAAGCTACTAACATGAGTTTGACCAAACTGTGGGAGGCAGTGTAGAAACCTCAAACCAGCTTACATAAAATATATAATATACATTGAAATTATTGATAAAAGTCAGAAGTTAAAAGCCGACCTACAAAAAATAAAAATAAAGCAAGCAGTTAAAAATATATGGATAGTTCAGTTGCTTAGAGTGTGGTGCTAATAATGCCAAGGTTGCAGGTTCGATCCTTAGGGTCCCTTCCAACTCTATGATTCTATTATTATTAAATAAAATTACATATTAAAATACATTCCAACTTTACATTACAGGTTGGGCCTAAACAAAAAAGCAGGCACTGAAAACAGTATAGCAGAACAAAATAGATTGCAACACCTGAAGTCTGTCCACCTGTTTATAGGTTTACACATTACAAGTTCTCTTTAAGTTACGCCTATGCCAATCAAAACAAAACATAATGTGTTGAATACTATCTGTGTGCAGCCAAGAAAAGGTTTTGGGGTTTTTTGTGTGGAGCTTCTGTGCTTGGTTATAATGAGAGCTTGGGATGCTGACACCCTGCTACCATATATAAAATTTGATTTTATACTAAGAATGAAAAATATTGACATAACTTCAACCAAACTGCAGATAAACAAATGTTGTGTTCAATATGCCTTCCGTTCTCTTGATCCCTAAAGTGAGTTTTTATCCATCCTTCAGTTCTTAGAATCTTTCTTTCTTTCTTTTTAGCTGAAAACTCCAATTGACCTCCTCACGGTTGAAAATGATACCTTTTGTTGACTATTCTTGCATCTTTAGACAACACTCTCATTAGCACTAATAAGTGTGTATCAGAGTTTAATTTGGAATGTTACCCTCCTTATATGAAAGGGTTTATGAATAAGGCTTTATATGAATATCCCATGATCAAATATTTGGGTTTTCTTTTCAAGGATATCGAATAATTTTGCAAAAGCAATGCTGAGAGCCATCTGGTGCTGTTAACAGGGATCACAGCCTTCCTCATGTCTCTGGGGCATATGTGCTGTACCATGCCATTTTCCTTCGGGGAAGCAAAGTTTACAATAAATATTTACTGCCTCCCAACCCCAATCACATTTTAGTTGTTTAGAAGGTTTGCCATTTATTGTATTCTAATTGCTTTCTATGCTTTGTAGTCTCACAGGGAATGGTCCATTAAAAAAAATATTGTGTAGATTCATGTCAAAACCACATTTTCCCTCCACGTGAATTATTCCAGACCAGCTGTGCTCTATCTTGGAATATGGAGGCAGGTCAGTCAGGTTGTCCCTTGAGATGCACGGCTGAGGTTTGCATTTCGGTTACCTCTCAATTAATTAAGAATGCATATCTGACACAAGTTGTGAAATAGCTTTTTCCTACAATAGTAGAAAAATGAAGAACCAAAAAGTCTAATACTGGTATTGCCTCAATATGGATTTTAGACCTCATAAAGCCTGTATTGGCTATTTGTTGGCCAATTCATGACAGATTCTCATATTGTCAGTGTAAAGAAAAGCAAAAAAACTATGCCATGTAGACTACAGTGAAGTATTTTTGGAATTCTCCATGAAGCTCATTGGGTGACTTTGGGCCATAAAATGAAATGAGGAAGGGGATTGTGTATACTACTTTGAACACATGGGCGTGCTTAGTTTGTTTGTTATTGTTAGTTTGTTAACGTTAATATCGTTTTGTGGATTATGACTTCTGTAATGCTTTACGAATTTTATTATCTTGCGGCTGTGCTGTTTAGCCTGGTTTTTAAGGTTTTTTTTAATGGTGCTTTATAGAAGGTTGTTGTTTTACTGAAGATTTGTTAATTATTTTATATGATTTATGTTGTAATTGTTCTACTATGTTCTTAGGGATGCGGGTGGCGCTGTGTATTAAACCACAGAGCCTAGGACTTGCCGATCAGAAGGTCGGCAGTTCGAATCCCTGTGAGGGGGTGAGCTCCCGTTGCTCGGTCCCTGCTCCTGCCAACCTAGCAGTTTGAAAGCACATCAAAGTGCAAGTAGATAAATAGGTGCCGCTCCAGTGGTAAGGTAGATGGCGTTTCCGTGCGCGGCTCTGGTTCGCCAGAAGTAGCTTAGTCATGCTGGCCACATGACCCGGAAGCTGTACGCCGGCTCCCTCGGCCAATAAAGCAAGATGAGCACCACAACCCCAGAGTCGGTCACGACTGGACCTAATGGTCAGGGGTCCCTTTACCTTTACTATGTTCTTATTTATTGTACGTAAGCCGCTTTGTGATGCATGTGAGTAAAAAGTGACATAGAAATAATAAATAAATGAATGAAAATGAAATGAAGATGGGATATAAACAAACAAGTGGTATAATTAATCCAGCCTTCCTCAACCTGATGCCCTCCAGATGTTGTTGAACTGCAAACTTACTGCAGATCAAGCTAGATGGCCTGTGTTCAGGAATGGTGGGGGCTGTAGTCCCATGTCAAAGGCAGCAGGTTGGAAAAGCTCAATTTCTTCTCTGCTCAAGATTATTTTGAAGAAGGCTGTCCAACTTTGTTCCTTACACAGGAGTTATTGGTGAGATGTGATTTTCAATTCACTTTATATTACACTGAGGCGAACATACAACAAGCACATTGTAGGCGTATTTGCTTCCATTTTTGCTTCCTTTCTTTATGTAGAAAGAATCCAGTATGCAAATATTTTATACAAATTCAGTCTGTGTGCACGCGCGCGTGTCTCTCTCTCTCTCTCTCTCTCTCTCTCTGTGTGTGTGTGTGTGTGTGTGTGTGTGTGTATATATATATTAAACACCATGCTGTAATAGCCATAGTATTTCACCATACATTCCATTTCAAGGTAGAAATAGAATAAAACCAGAACATTTACTTATCTTGTTTTTACATGTACCAGATTTTAATGAATAATCTTCAGAGTGTGAGAGTCATTCTCTGGTTTCCATCAAAATAGCTTCTCCTTAGAATATTTTACACATTTTTGCTTGATGTGCCTGGGCTTTGAATCATTTTTTTAAAGCAAATCAGCAGCAGCCAGACAAATGTTGAAATAGCTTTAAATTAAGAGTTAAATGTTAATTGCTCTAATCTTGCAACTGGGTACAGCTAGATAGTAGTTTCAGAGATTCAGGGGCTTTCATCCTTATGGATATGCAGAAGGCTACTGGCCCACACAATCCTATGTCTATTTACTCAGAAATAAGTCCCTCTGAATTTGATAAGACTTACTTTTAAATGAGTGTGTTTAGGATTGTAGTTTGCATAGATCATGACAGGTAGGAACCTTAAACATTTGCAGTGCAATTCTGTTCATTTTAACTTTGAAGTTCCACTAAGGTCAATGGGGCTTATCCCCAAAAGGTATGCACAGAAGCACAGTCTTACCTGACTATTGTATCTGCTATACCTTCTGATGCAAGCATAAATGCACAGTATTTTATTGGAAAGTGTCATGAGAAGGACAGTAGTTAAAGAAAGACAATAGCCCATCAAGTTTCTCCTACCTTCATAATCCGCCTACCTCTGTAATGTAAAAGTACAGCTTCTGGCAAAGAAAAATTGTGCATGTCTTAAAACAAATAGTAGCTAAAAGTAGCCCATGGGCTGGGTTTTGTGGCCCCACAAGACCTCCCACCAAGTCATTAAAAAACAACAACATATGGATCCCCTGCTGTGATGCCAAAAGGTGTTTTGCTGCTTTGCATGAATGCTCCCATAAGTCCCTTGCTGTGATACTGTGATGCCAAAAGGTTTTTGTTACACCCCCAACCTCCAAAATTAAAAGAATGTCTATAGCCACTTTACACTTTGGCCACACTGACTTTGACATGCGACTCTGGGACCACAGATCAATGTGGCACTAGCTCCAAATGTAAGTAAGACCATTTATAGCTACTTATGTGGGTCATATTGGAAATCTTCCTTATGGTATTGTTATAATGACAGGAGGATGACCCTCATCAGATATACGGTTTCAGAATGAGTTTAGGCTGCCCACAAGTCGGACCTTGCTCTTCTTTGAGTAAGCTTGCTCATTCCAGTAAAGCCTCAGGGGGAAATCCTAGGGAGGTGAAGACTTCTAGGTCAGGGGTGAGCTAAAGGTAGATGTGGATCTACTGGTAGATCTTTGGGTGATGTGCAGCAGATCAGCAAGTAACAGGAACAACAACAACAACATGTATCCACCCTACTATTAAGTACAATGAAGAAAACTTGGAGTGACCAGAAATAGAATTTTGTGAGGGATGTAAGCTCATTTCACTTCCGACACAAAAACCCTCTTCTCATCAGATGCACATAAGAACCATGTTCTTTAATTCTAAATTTATGTCATTTGCACCTGGTTCTAGTTGGTTCATCTCAGGGTTCTAGTAAAACTCAAAACAGATCCCACAAGCCTGAAGTCTGCACTGCTCTGCTCTAGTGATCCTTTGTACATATTCCCCCACTTTCGCATATATTCCCTGCTTCGTTAGCTCATTAGACTTTTGATACCCTTAATAATGTAGGATATCAGCCCCATTGCCATGGACAGTTGGACTCTCCTTGCCGCATTGTATTTTACATCTCCAGGATGATGCAACCCTGTAGCTAAGGAAACAGAATCTTGCCCATGGCAGGCTCTGGGTTTGCGCCATTCACTATGTTTGCTAATGCTTTCATGGCCATCTTCAGTACACACAACTCACTCAGATTGTAGTCCCTGTACCCTCCTTAGAAAAGCAGCAGTCTGAATAATTAAATAATAGGCCACTTACAGGCTCTTAGAACATCTTGTTTTTTCGACTGTCTGCTAACTTAGGAATGCTGCCAAAACCCTATGATTGTCCTGGAGTCTTCAGGATTTAAATACTAATCTCCAGATTACTGATATGCTGAAAGCAGTCCATGACAAATGTCAAGTGATTGTAACATGGATACTAAATAGCCCCATGATTAGGAAGCCCAGTTGCATCTATTTAATAGGGATACACTTCATTCAGCAAAAACAGTACAGTATACATATAGTCAAAGTCTGTGGTTTGTACTTTCATTTGAGGAGTGATGGGGGTCTGTTCAACCTCACACATCTCTGTGCTAAGACAAAACTGTGGCGGCCTGGCGGGTCTTTATCTGAGAGATGTTGTTTGCAGATGACACAGCCTTGAAGTTCACTCTGAGAAAGCTCTACAGAGACTCATCAACCATTTTGCCTAAGCCTGCAGGGAGTTGAGCCTTACCATCAGCCTGACAAAGACCAACATCCTGAGTCAGGATATCACCAGCACTTCATGCCTCAGCTGGGTTCTACCATAACCAGCAACCTCTCCATCGACACTTAAACTGGGCAAGGCTCGCCTCTCCAAGGGTATAGGAGAATGTGATGCTAACAATACCAAGATGAAGGACTACCAGGCTTGTGTGCTGAACATGCTGCTTTATAAAAGTGAGCCATGGGCAACGTACAGTCGACAGGTGTGACATCTCAATGCCACATACGCTGCATCAGAAAGATGCACAATCAAACGCATTTATCTGGCCCAGCTGCAACAAAACACATTTCTCCCATATTAGTCTCTACAGCCACAGCAGGTGCTGTAACTTTCTAATCTTCACCTCCAAAGGCACACTCCTCCATTGTCTTCCAAGACAGACAGATGCCAATATATTGAAATGTATTTTTCCTTAGATACAACTTCACCCATAGCAAATTAATTTTAGTAACAAAATTTTAGTCAGTAACAAAAAACAAAAAAGAAACAAAAAAGCCAACAAATTTGGGGGGAAAACAATGCCAAGTGATGAAACTGCTAGCAAAAAATTGCTCAGAATATTTTCCTGGCCTGATAACACTAAGATATATATTATTTATTATTGCATTTGCATCTCACCCCCTCTCCATATCATCCTCACAACAACCCTGTGAGGTAGCTTATGCTGGAAGTTGGTGACTGGCTCAAGGTCACCCAGTGAGATTCATGGCCAAGTGGGGAGTTTAACTCTCTAACGCTCTAGCCACTATACAACGACTTTATGTAATTACTTTCGTTTCACAACTGAGGAAAGCTTTAAAATACGGTAAGACCTGAGATAAAATCCTAATAACTAGAAATCAGTATACGGTTGACATGCCGGCCAGTCGACAGATCAATTCAAACCAGGAACTTATGGGGTTCACCAGCAAAGTCGGAATGCAAACAAGCACCAATAAGCCCAAGGCCTGATCCTGCAACTAGCAAGCCACGTAGTTCAGCTCTGAGTCTTTCCCTGATTACAGCAGAGCTCGCGCTGCAACAAATGATGCCTTGATCCCGCCCAGCCTCTCTTTCTACGCGGAGCAAAAGCGAAGCGGCAGGAAGCGTAGCCTATCACGCGCTGCCTTTGCCTCTGACGTCACCAGAGCAGGAAGCAGCCGCGGCAGGAGAGATCAAGCTGTTGCCCCACGGACTCATTTTGCTGCGGCACCAACGCTATGGCAGCTGTGTGTTAAAGTGCTTCTTTAATGGGTGTTGTTTTCTAACGCGTCCCCCACGCCCCACCGGACAGTAAACCGCGATATTTCTTTACCTGCCAGAACGGAAGCCTTGGGATTTCTTTGGCCATGTTTGCCAAAGCTTTCAGAGTTAAATCCAATACTGCTATCAAAGGGTCTGATAGGTAAGTTTGTTTTGTTTCCTTTTCCTTCAAGGCATTTTACCTTGGTCGTTAATCCGTGTAAACAGTGCCGGTGCCAGGATGTTTTGCGCCTTAGGCAACGCTCACTGCTTGCAATACCCCACATTTTTAAAAAAATAAAAAATAAATTAATTAAAAATTGCTAACTTCGCTTTTAAAAAATAGATGCCTTGTAGAGAAAAAATAATGAAAAGCACAAAACTGGAAACTGCTAAATTTATTTCAAATGGCAAGGTTGAGTAATACAACGATCTTTGATTATCTTTCTCAAGTACAAAAGAAGATGTTTTAGCACATCAATTATTTCGAACAATCTTGTGAATAAAACTCTGCCCTTCAAAGGTCAGTACTGCACTTCTCTGAGGCCCGAGCCCTAGATGGTTGCTTAGGTGGCCTAGTGGTAGCACTGGCCCTGGTTGTAAAAGAGCCATGCTTTCTAACCAAGAATGATGAAGATTAACAGGATGCTACTTAAAATTACATTTAGCAGAAAACATACACTTTAAAAAATGACATGCCTCCCTCAAAGTGCAATTTCTGTACACGTTAATTTTATGCATCATGTGAAATGCAGAGATTGATGGCTGATCAGTAATTAGTGCTTGGGTTATGGCTTCACAGTGATAGTTGGGATATAAATAAGTTGCTTTGTTTTATTTCTCTGGCATGCATATTTAGAAGGTCTTTTTAAGGTTTTGGTCTTTTAAAACTTGAATATGTGTCTTCCTCCAAGATTTAGAGTAATAGTCGTCATAATAATTACCGGTAATTAATTATTTATACCCCGCCCATCTGGCTGGGTTTCCACAGCCACTCTGGGCAGCCCCCAACAAAATTAAAAGTACAATTAAACATCAAACATTAAAAACTTCCCTAAACATAATAAACTGAGACCAAGCAAAAATAGAATATATTAAATGACAAATTTGCAAACTGCCATCACAAACTTGTCATGGGCACCACACACATAGACCAAAGTATTCTATTGGGTACAACAGAATGTTTATTTAAAAATCAATTTCAGCTGGGGGAGGAGAATTATGGGCATCAGGGAGGGCCTCTGCAGGCATTCATATGCCCATGGACATTATCCTGGCATTCCTGATTTAAGATAGTGGAATGGCTTTGATAATTAGGCACCTTTTTTAAAAAAAAAAAAAAAAGATTTTAATCATTTAGATAATGGAATTGTGTCGTTGACCTTGCAGGAGGAAATTACGAAATGATGTCGCAGCAACTTTTCCCACCCTCACATCTGAACAGCTATCTGAAATTGTGCCGAATAAAGAAGAGCTGAATATCATTAAACTGTATGCTCACAAAGGAGATGCTCTCACAGTCTATGCTAATGGCAGAATACCAGTCCTTTTTGAAATGGAGAAGAGACTGTATCCAACAGGTACAGAAATATGTTTCTGCAGGCAGTTTGCTGTTCTGGGTCTGGGGAGGTTTGAGTTTAATTTGATGTTTTACTTTGGACAAGTTGCAAAATAATATTTAGCCTCCATTTCCCATATCTAAAATGAGAAGAGTGTCAGTTACGGTATAAATGTGCTCAATCAGAAGTAGGCAACATACTGTCTTTGATTCATAAATTGTCTCTCTCTGAAACACACACTGCTAGTACAGCTCTGTCTAGGCATTCACTATTTCGCTAAAATGAACATGAGGGGAGTGGGAGAGTGGACACGAACTCCTCTATCTCTATCTCACTCCACAATTTCAAAGGCAATAGCTTATCCATTGCAGACAGTCTATACTAGCAGAGGCTTTCTGCTCAGTGTAGAATCCTGAAGAATCAGAGTTGTTTACTTTCTACAGATAGTCACCCTTGAATTTGTGGAGGGTGGCAGGAATAGTGAGGGGAGGGGAGCTAGCCTGAGCTGAGCACCTTATGTGTTCAGTTAAGCTGGATAGTGAATGCCTGAATAGGGCTGTGGCATTTGCCCTCCTAGGTAGGTCATAAGGAAAGGGTTAAATGAGTGTGAAGTGATTGGCCAGTGGGAACCCAAGGGGAGGAGTTAGAGTTGGAGTTCTTTGGAAGTCAGTTGGGAATCGGAGAAGGAAGAGGGAGGATAAGTCTGGGTTGGTCTAGTTTTGATGTGTGAGAGTGAGAGAAACTGTTAGGAGGAGTCCGATAGATAGTTGGTTAAAAGTTATTAGGAAGGTATAGGCCGGTATAGGAACTAAGGATAAGAAACTGACAAGAAAAAATATCTGAAACCATAAACTTGTTTACGCTTAAAATAAACTTGATTATTTGTTTTGATGTTAAAAACTGTCTGGACTCAGTGTGTACCTGAGAGAAACGGGTTGGTGGCAGCGGAAAAGTGATCATGGTGGCACAGGGATCAATAGATCGTCAAACGTCTGGGGACCCTGTGTGATCGCTACAAGGGCTCATGTAGTTCATGCTATGGGGTGGCAGGCAGAGGGCTCTCTTCTTTAACTTTTGCATAGGCAAGAGTTGATAGGTGATTCTGCTTTCCAGCCTTGGTTGTTCAGAAAGAATTATGGGTGCAGCAGCAGGTGTACAATTCCTGCTATGTTCAAGTTAATACTGGCCCCCAAGCAGAGGATTGAGAAAGGAGTGCACAGGTTCGCAGCTTGTTCTCAGGCAGAAGAACCATGGATTACTGGCCGAAGATTATTGTGTCTGAACTAAACCAATCTATCTTCTCACTGCCCATTATTTTTACATGCTGGGTTTAAATATCTTGAAACAGAAGCTGGGTTGTGTGTTCTGGTTCCCATGTCTGGTTCCCATCATTGTTCCCATGTCTGTCTTATTATTTATGTGTGTAAACCAGTCTGGGATTTTTTTCCTGGCTGAAAAAATACAAATACTTTCAAGTAAAGGAAAATGTCCAGTGTTGAGGCTGTGTGTGCCATTGCTTAATGGACAATAGGGAGATATCAACAGACTTGCCCCCCCCCCCAAGGTCTGGAAGTTAAAAATAACATAAGGGAGGAAAACCCAGGGTGAAGGGGAACAGTCCAATGCGAATTACTTGCACTGAGTGCTGTCTTGATTGCTGGCAGTGGGAGGGGAGGGTAATAGAAAATAAGGTGGGGAGGGGAACAGCATGGAGTACAGTATCCTGAAAAATGAATCCTGGCTAGAATCCTGAGCAGGAGCACTCCCACAATGCAATATTTTGTTTCAGGCTCTACTTCCTAATTTTAAATTCAGATTAATGGTTATCAGTTCTGAGAAATGGAGGCAGGTAAAGTGTGTCATGCTGGAATTCCACAAGCATTTTGTTTTCTTTTTGGAACAGTGTACACCCTGTGGTCTCATCCTCACCTTCTCCCTGCCTTTTCCACATGGCCGCCTGTGTTGCACAAACTAGCAGGAGGAGCAGGTAAGGGAACGGATCTCAAAGCCATTCTGCATGGCACTGCACATTTGCCTTGTTGTGGAGCTGGTTCTCATGATTGGGCTTGTTATATTGCAGTCCTAAGCATGCTGCTTGGATGTAAGGGCCTTTGAAAGGCAGTGAGGTTTATTTCCAGGTAAATAAATAGATTTTGTCATTGACATGACAGTTTAAACTGAGTTATTCAAGGCCTTTTTCCCCATTAGGAAGGAAAATAATATCTAAATAATGCCTGGTCTGCTTGAATGTTAGAATCTCCTTCTGAGGCTCTTCTTTGGGTACCTCTGCCATCAGAGATGAAGAGGGTGGCAACCAGGGAGAAAGTGCCTCCAAAATTGTAGTGCTCTGCTTATGGAATGCCTCTAACTAACTATTTTAGACACCCAGCAAAACTTTCTAACCTTGCAGGCCTTTTACCTGTTTGCTAAATTTTTTTAAAAAAACACTGACAGTTTTATTACTGCTTGAAGTAAAAAGCCAGTATTATATCTCTCAGTCCTAGTTCCTAATAAAAATGTTCCAAACTTGAGAAAAAGTTGTGATTTGTAACTAATGTGTAATTGACAATTTAGTTGATACGTTTTGGCTTTGTGGTGGCAGAATTGATGGTAGCAGGGCTGATCGGAGCTGCACTGGCAATTAGGCCCAAGGTTTGAAGCCATCCAAGAGAATCCCTTGTTTCATGTAGACATTGAAAGCAGTATTTTTGTCAGTTTTTGTTTTTTAAAAGAGCAGTGAGGGACAGGGGGATGACTGGTGTCTTTAAGATTTTGCTAAGATGCTAATATACTGTCTTTTCCACAGATCTAATGCTTCCAGGGGTTGTAGTGCCCTCTTATGGTCTTCCTCAGGTAGATCGGGGTACTCTCTGTGCCATCACCTTGGTGGGAAACAGGTATGATTTCTCCTGAAGGCTAATGCTAAAAAGATTTACCTCTTTCTGAAGGGTTTCTTAGAATGCATTTTGAGACCAGAAATTGAGGGTGGGAAAATCAGCCAAATGTGGCCCTCCAAGCCTGTCATACTGGCCTTCAGGATTTTCCTTAGGCTGCACCCCACTTTGGGTCCCACCCCTCATCAGCTGTGCCCTGTGCCCTTCTCGAGAGCCTTTGGCTGACTACAGTAGGCCATTGGTTTTTGCTTGCCTGAATGGAGAGGTGTGTGATTGTCCCATCCCTCTTGGATTTAAAAAGAAGGCAAGTAGAAAACAACAGGAATGCCTTCTGAGACTCCCGTTTATTTTGACTCTGATTGTGTGCCACAGTGTATGCCTTCTATGGATTCACCATAACAATTTGGGGCTGCCAGCAGCAGGGTTGATTTTCACGCATTGTGGGGCATTATTCATTGGCCAGTTCAGACATCTAAGCTCTTCATGAGTATGCTTAAGAGTTGTGTATTTCCTTCTCTTGCATATTTTGAAACACAGACTGTTTTCCAGTAACCGTAGTTTGCTTGGCTGGCTGATTCAGGCAAACTTGTTTGCTTCCAAAGCTGAAGTGGAAACCAAGGTTTCACCAATTCTTGTTTAGAGGAAATCTATGACTTTGCAAACAGTGGTAATCAAAACCCAAGAAGTGCAGGATTGAACTGTGGTGTTCAGAAGCAGAAGAGGGGGCACAAGAGCCTTAAATATGTTCTCAACACAGCCAAACCATGGTTTGGTCATCATGTCTGAAATGAGAGAGATTCCTTAGCTGGGAGCTGCTTTAGTTGGAGTAAGAATTTAGCTGTTTGCTTTATGTGATACTCTCTTTACTTTTCAGTGCCCCTGTGGCCATTGGCATAGCTACCATGTCCTCTGCAGAGATGGTGGCAGCTGGAATGAAAGGAAAAGGCTTCACAGTGCTGCATACATATATGGATCACTTATGGTGGGTGTATCACCAAAACTATTTGACCGTTTACACAGTAGAAGAAAAGCGCATGGTTAGCTTTTGCGCCCATGCTAATCCAAGACTCAGGTTAGAGAAGAGTGAGCCCTGAGCAAAGTATAAGAAGGATGCAAGTGGCCTTGCATAGAAACTAAGCATAGGTGCATAATTTTGACAAGCACTTAAGAAAAACTGTTCAGTTCCACAGCACCAAATCAGAAAACTCTGACCCTTTTCTGTTGTGGCGACACTGAGAACTCTTCTATAGTGCATCCTGAAAAACACTCTTAATGAATGAATATAACTTTAGGCCACACACTACTTGAAAGTCATCTTAAGGACTTGAGAGAGATTGTATTCTTAAGGTTCTGCTAGATTTACGGCAGTCAGTTGACCCCTTACACAGCATTAAATAAATGTGATGGTGTGGTCAGTTTTTCCAGATTGTTTCGCTCATAATCTTTACAGTGAAGAAAATGGTTCTCCACGACTTCATAGCTTAACTGCCTCTGTCTAGACTTTTTGCTTTGAGTTTCTGTTTTGCTGAAATTGAAATTTGGGGCAAGTCTTATTGTGCCATTTACTTTTGTTGTTTCTTTTTAAATTGAAAAAGGGAGTTTGGTGACAAGTCATGCCCACCAACAATAGTCCCCTTAGAAGCAGAGCCTTCAGAGATGATGGATGCTGAAGAGGAGGAGCAAGAGGCTGGAGAAGGGGAAGGCAAATCACAGGAAAACAGCCACCCTATTGACCCATGCCTGCAGACAGGGATTAGAAATCTAAGCATGGAAGATGCTATTCAGAGTGCGGACATGACAGAAAAAGAGGAACCTAATGAAAATGGTGCTGCTGAAACTACTGAAGAGGACAACCTAGATGTTCCTCAGGAGGCAGAAGACAGTAGGAGTCCACAAGGTAAAATTATAGGGTTATATACAGGGATTTGCATTCTAGATGAGGTCTAGTAACAACCTTTTGCTCAGAACTGCTCATTTATACAAACTTAAACATATATACTCTATGCATTTTCAATGTGCCCTATAATGCAGGAATGGGGAACCAGTAGCCCTTCAGAAATCTTTGGAATTCAACTCATATTAGCCTCAGCCAGGATGGCCAGGGTCAGGGATGATGGGAGATGGTCCTTCAGCAATATCTGAAGGACCACATGCCCTCTATCCTGATTTTAGGTGAACGATGGACTACAGTTCCCACTATCCATGGCCATTGTCCATGTTGGCTGGGGATGATAGGAATTAAAGTCCAACAGTGTCTGGGAGGGCTGTAGGCTGCACATCGCTGATGTAATGTGTGAGATTAATGCAAGTCTTTGGGGGGGGGTGGAAGGTGTGTAGATTATAGGACACGTGTAACCATGATTCCCTGCAGCATATGCACTGATGGTGCATGTGATGAGCAACGAAATCCAAACAAATGCATCCCCTTCACACTCCATGGCTTGTATAGGGCATTATACCCTGTTACTAACTTTGTAATGTGAAAGAAGCTTTCATTAAGCTCTGTGCTCACTGCTAGTGTGTTAGCTTTCTTCCGTTGAAATTGAATGTTGGTAGAGACAATGCTGAACTTAACATTCTTCCTTTCATTTATTGCCTCATGTGACTATATTTTCGTGACAAAGAAGAGGGATAAGCCACCAAAGGGCTTGTATGTGGAAGTTCATAGCTTGTGACCATGCCGCATGGCACTGAAATTGTTTCCCTGTTCAACACTGACACAACTCGTAGGCATAGGCAGGAGCTGAGAGGTTCACATGGTGGCAGGGACACATTGTGAACTAGGCCATGTTGCATTCTGTGCAGAGGCTCGTAGGCAGGGAGGACTATTTTTTAAGCTAGAGCTCAGCAAAACTCGGTTCCAGCACCTCTCAGGTGGGCACCATTGCCATTATAAGAGAACAAGGGATGTGTTCATGGTGACTTCTGGCACCCCTTTTTCTAGAAAAATAGCACTGCTTGTAGAGAACAAACGGTTCTGTCTTTTCTTCTAGAGCAAATGGATGCATTGCTTCACCAATGCTTCTTCCACGCCTTAAAATGTAAAGTGAAGAAGTCGGAGCTCCCTCTACTGACCAGCACCTTTCTCCGCAACTACATGTTCGCATGTTGGTACGTGTAGTAAGATCTTCTACAAGCTGGCAGAGCTGCCGTGTTGCTGGCTGAGAAATGTGGAAACGGAGCATCATGTGTTTGTAGAACACTGTTCACCAGAGTCAGGAGTAGAAGCCTTGCATGTACGCCGGAATCTGTGCCTCAGCCATTGTCACTATATGAACTCGTAGGCGAACTCTGCATGGGTCAGAGTCTGCTTTAAGGCATACTCCAGATATGACACAGGTTAAACTTTTGTTCACGTGTTGGCCTGATTTAACTTTGAGAAGGTATTCTGTTTTCACCTGTCTCTTGATGATTCATAAGGAAGAGCTAAAGCTATCTTCCAGTAAAAGCAAAATAAAAATAAAAAAAATCCTTCCAGTAGCACCTTAAAGACCAACTAAGTTAGTTCTTGGTATGAGCTTTCGTGTGCATGCACACTTCTTCAGATACACTGAAACAGAAGTTGCCAGATCCTTCTATATAGTGAGAAGGTGGGGAGGGGTATTACTCAGAAGGGTGGTGGGAATGGGAGATTGGCAGGTAGCTGAGATGAGCCTGTTGACGACTCTTAACGACTGCAATAGGTCTTACAGGAAAAGGCAAGGGGTGAGAAGGTGAAAAGCATAATGAAAAAAAAAGAATGAAAATTATAATGAAAAGTAAAAAATTATAATGAAAAGTAAAAGCATAATGAAAAATAAAATAAATGCCATAGCTGAACTATAGAACTTGCTCCCATAAGAAGCAGTGATGGCCACCTCTTTAAAAGAGGATTAGACAGATTCATGGCGGATAAGGCTATCCAAGTCTACAGGCCTTGATGGCTCAGCTCTGCCTCCACAGTCGGAGGCACTAGTGCTTCTGAATACCAGTTGCTGGAAGCCTTAGGAGGGGAGAGGGCTCTTGTGCCCGGGTTCTGCTTTCAGGCTTCCCATGGGCATCTGGCTGGCCGCTGTGAGAACAGGATGCTGGGCAAGATGGGCCATTGGCCTCATCCAACAGATTCTTCTTAAGTACTTATGCTTGAATTTGTGATGGAGAAGGAGGCTCCATTTGCTCTCTTTATATGACATTTAAATTCTTTCCAATCTGTGTGCCCATGTTTTAAGAATATTTTAGCTGGAGAAGCCTGGAAACAAAACATATTTTTTTCTTAAATGTCACCAAAAACGAGAGAGGCGTAATTCCTCTTGTTTCTTGCATATAATTGTGTGTTTTTTTCCTTTTCAATCTACCAACAGTCCACAAGGTCAACAACTAGACATAAAGAAATCAAGCTACAAAAAAGTGAGTACTTGTTGTTGTCCTTTTCTGCACTATGAAAGGTTGAGGAAAGAAATAATAATGAAACATTGGATTGAATGTGGGATTTTCTGCACACACCACAGATCATCTGCCCCAATGCTGTGATCCCTTCCTACAAAGGCACTTTGTGCATGTAGATCCTTGATGTGTGAGAAATCTTCAGATGATTTTGCTGGTTAATAGCACAATCGTATACATGTTTGCTAAGAAGTAAGTGTGCATAGTAATTTGAAAACAACTGTAAAATTCTGGCCTAATATTGCATTGGCGGGGTTTTTAATAATTTTTTTAAAAAAACACTATACAGGTATCATTAAAACATAAGTTGGTTGTTTTTTTTAATTACAACATATTATACAGTGGTACCTCAGGTTAAGAACTTAATTCGTTCTAGAGGTCCGTTCTTAACCTGAAACTGTTCTTAACCTGAAGCACCACTTTAGCTAATGGGGCCTCCTGCTGCCGCCACGCCGCCGGAGCAAGATTTCTGTTCTCACCCTGAAGCAAAGTTCTTAACCCGAGGTACTATTTCTGGGTTAGCGGAGTCTGTAACCTGAGGCGTATGTAGCCTGAAGCATATGTAACCCGAGGTACCACTGTATATCCAAACAAAACCAATCTTTAAAAATTACACCAGAATATTGCTTGTTTCATTTTTCATGTGCATAATACAGTGAGGGGGGAAAGTATTTGATCCCCTGCTAAATTTGCCCGTTTTCTCTCTGAAGAAGAAATGACCAGTCCATAATTTTAATGGTAGGTTTATTGTAGCTGTGAGAGACAGAATAACAACAGGAAGAAACCCAGAAGACAAAAGTCGGAGATTAATGTGCATTATAATGAGCGAAATAGGTAATAATAATAATAATAATAATAATAATAATAATAATAATAATTTATTATTTGTACCCCGCCCATCTGGCTGGGTTTCCCCAGCCACTCTGGGCGGCTTCCACAGAAACCAAAAAACACTAAAATATCATACATTAAAAGCTTCCCTGAATAGGGCCGCCTTAAGATGTCTTCTGAATGTCAGGTAGTTGTCCATCACCTTGACATCCAATGGGAGGGCATTCCACAGGGCGGGCACCACCACCAAAAAGGCCCTCTGCCTGGTTCCCTGTAGCTTCGCTTCTCGTAATGAGGGAACCGCCAGAAGGCCCTCGGCGCTGGACCTCAGTGTCCGGGCAGAACGATGGGGGTGGAGACGCTCCTTCAGGTATACTGGGCCGAAGCCGTTTATTTCATCTCTTTGCAAAAGATGACTTAGTACTAGGTGGCAAAACCCTTGTTGGCAATTAAAGAGGCCAGACGTTTCTTGTAGGTGGCCACCAGGTTTGCACACATCTTAGGAGGTATTTTGTCCCACTCCTCTTTGCAGATCCTCTCCAAGTCAGTAAGATTTCAAGGCTGTTGTGTAGCTACCTTCAGCTCACTCCACAGATTTTTGATGGGATTAAGGTCTGGAGACTGGCTAGGCCACTCCAGGACCTTAATGTGGTTCTTCTGGAGCCACTCCTTTGTTGCCTTGGCCATGTGTTTTGGGTCATTGTCGTGCTGGAATACCAATCCTCAACCCATTTTCAATGCCCTGGCTGAGGGAGGGAGGTGCTCACCCAAGATTTGATGATATATGGTCCCGTCCATCGTCCCTTTGATGCGGTGAAGGTGTCCTGTCCCCTTAGCAGGACACCCCCAGAGCATAATATGTCCCCCTCCATGTTTGACGGTGGGGATGGTGTTCTTGGATTCGTAGGCAGCATTCCTCCTCCTCCAAACACAGCGAGTTGATTTGATGCCAAAGAGCTCAATTTTGGTGTCATCTGACCACAACACTTTCACCCAGTTCTCCTCTGGGTCATTCAGATATGCATTGGCAAACTGCAGACGGGGACCTTGTGGGCTCTGCAAGATCTCAGTCCTTCATGGTGTAGTGTGTTACCAACTGTTTTCATGGTGTCTATGGTCCCAGCTGCCCTGAGATCATTGACAAGTTCCCCCCGTGTAGTTCTGGGCCGCTTCATCACCGTTCTCCCGATCATTGCAACTCTACAAGATGAGATCTTGCATGGAGCCCCAGACCAAGGGAGGTTGACAATTATTTTGTGTTTCTTCCATTTGCGAATTATTGCGCCAGCTGTTGTCACCTTCTCACCAAGCTGCTTGGCAATAGTCTTGTAGCCCAGTCCAGCCTTGTGCAGGTCTACAATCCTGTCCCTGACATCCTTGGACAGCTCTTTGGTCTTGGTCATGGTAGCTAGTTTGGAATCTGCTGGATTGATTGCTTCTGTCGGCAGGTGTCTTTTGTACAGGTACTGTAACGAGCTGAGATTACAGGTAAGACCTCTCCCTTACAGCAGGTGCTTCTAATCTCAGCTCGTTACATACAGTGAAGATACCAGGTAGCCTGACATCTGGCTAGTTGATAGGGGATCAAATACTTATTTCACTCATTATAATGCACATCAATCTCTGACATTTGTCTTCTGGGTTTCTGGGGGTTTTCCTGTTGTTATTCTGTCTCTCACAGCTATAATAAACCTACCGTTAAAACCACTGTATCCCAGTTTTAACTGCCTCTCTCTCTCTTCTAGTTCTCCAAGTTCATGCAGTCAATGCAGCAACAAAATATCCTCCAGGTGAAGGAACTGAATAAGGGAGTAGAGAGCATTGTGAATGTGGACTGGAGGCATGAAAGGTAAGAGAATCTCAATTCTGTGCACACATAGTCGAAATACTGAGGGAGAAGATTGAAATGGATGGTTTGGGTTCCTGGGAAGCACTATAGGAATGAGGATGACATTAATGCACAGCAGAAGCAATTAGGGAACAGGGTGTTTGTGTGTTTGTTAATAGCTTGGAAAAATACTCGCAGCATAGGAAGCAAACATTGAGGTGTAAAGTTATGCTTTCTAACTGGCAAGCCGGATCCTTACCTCCCTCAGCCCCTGTAGGCCAATTTGGCAGGTGGACAAGGCTCACTTTTGGCATCAATAAGTTGATGTGTGCTGTCAGTAAGCCCCTCTGAAGACATGCTGTTAGTGAGCCCCACTTTGCAGGTGGTGAATCATATCTCGCTAACAGTGTATCATTTCATAATGTGATAATAAGTTAGTTGGCAAAAGGCATTAAGGACATTAATGGAGACTAAAATATCAGTGGTTGTTGGGCATGTATCCTAATGCTCCAGGCATCTCTTTGCTTTAGGCTTCTTCTCATGTTACTTTTGATCAGTACAAATATTAAGATCCGCAGTAATGAAGAGGGGTTGTTTGCTGGAAGCTGTGCATAAATGGAGTGTTTCATTACTGGTTTATTGCAGAATCTGTAGATTCCAGTTGTGCTTGCTCCTATGAGGAGCTAACAGGAGTAAGCCCTTTTGAATTCAGTAGGACTTACTCCCAGTGTTGCAACCTAAATAAGCCAGTTCTTAAACTCTGAGTTAATAGGTAATTCCGGAGACATCACAGCAGTAGCTTGCATTAATCAACCAGGCTGTGGCTAGAATCCTGGTTTCTTAACTGTCAAACATGTTCACTTACAAAGTTATCCCTTGCTAAATCCACATTTTAAAACTGAGCCAAGGTATTGTTTGTATCAGCTGTTAGAAACTCACTACTTTACTGTCAAGTCCATAAATTCAGAACATTTTTCTAAAACAAATTGCCTTTTCTTGTCAAACTCCATTGCCAAAGTTTAGTTTCTCCTTATTCAGAAAAAGTTGTAATGTTTCTACCATTGCTCCAGTCTTCCACAGTTCTCCGTTTGAGTCATACTATTACATCACTGCCAGAGAAGAAACAAGCCCAACGCTAATGCCTGCATGGCAAAGCCCAGGGGTTGCCAGAGCTTTTGGGCCCATAGGCACATTTGCAAAGTGGAAAAGCTTCTGTGGCACCACAGCTAAGCTCACACAGCAACCTTCTCTCTTGGGTACAGTAGAATGCTTCCTTCAAGCCTAATGTCAGCAGGCGAAGGATGTGGGTGCCAGGGAAGGGGTCTGTGGGCATATGTGTTGGGAACCCCTGGCATAACTGCTTTGACCACTGCAGGCCTAATTAGGACTCTAGTGCCTTTTAAGACGTGCACCATATCAGGGAAACAATTAGCAAGCAATGCTTTCATTTTCTCTCGACTGCTGCAACCGGGAAGGGCACACCTTTTTGAAACCTCTCCTTGATGCTCACTTGTTGAAGGCACTGAAGAGTTTTTGGCAATCCCAACCACTTTCCTTCCGTAACTGTTTATCGTATCCAGAGTGACACAGTTTATTACCACTATAGTCACCATTGCCTCTGGAAGGGCCCCCCACTTGACCTGTGGCTGCATTGTCAGCAGACCTGTAGATACTGAAGTATTAGGAATGAGAAAGGATGCAGAGCAATGGCAAAAGAAAGGGGAGGAGAATGGGGAGGTGCTTGATGGGACTGGTGGGGCCTACAGGCCCGTCCTGCTCTGTCCCCTTCCCACCCCACACAGAAGTCCCACTCCAACTCCTCTTAAAAATTTGGACTGGCTGTGCTTACCTGTCCTCTCTGCCTGCCGCTGCCCATGCTCGCTTTGCCAGCCTCCCTCCAACTTCCACCAGAAGTGGTGACGCTCTGGTGGTGATGAAGATGCACTGCAGCCCGTCGTCTCCCTTCTCCTTGGGGACCATGTCTGTGCTCTGTTCCTTGCTGCTGGGCTGCTGGGCTTCGTTCCCTTGGGGGGGTTCCACACTGTCTCCTCCCCCGCCCATCTATGATGTCACAAACACACAGCATTGT
This sequence comes from Podarcis vaucheri, assembly GCF_965113315.1. Lineage (NCBI taxonomy): Eukaryota > Metazoa > Chordata > Lepidosauria > Squamata > Lacertidae > Podarcis > Podarcis vaucheri. The sequence goes on along the minus strand of NC_138764.1, from coordinate 67,026,825 downwards.
GAAGCTCGCATTTTACAGTATCTTTTACAAGGTCTCATTTGTGTGCCTCCTTGGTAGATTGGACGGCGAGGTTCCTGCTGTTATCTGCTGGAACAGGCAGGGCTGTGCCTTCCCTCTGTCACAATGGGCCCTTGTGATGTCGAGAAGGCTTGGCAGAGTGTGTGGGGGCGGGTGGGCTTTAGTTTAGGTCTACATAGGAACTTAGCCCAAAGAGACACCGAAGACTTTGGATCATTTCTCCACGCTTTCTCTCCTCCAGGGATTGGCCTCTTTGGAGGCCAGGTCTAGGCTGCTCTGTTTGGCTTGCTTTAGAATTATTCAGAGAACTTTCAGAAGGACTGCCATTGTCCCTGGCCAGTATCAGATTGACCTGGGTACGTGCAATGCAATTCCTTGGGGGGGGGGGACCTCAGGTCCAGGGGGCCAGATGCAGCCGCCCAGATCTGTCTGTTTAACCCTTGGAATGCTCCCCACTCACATCCTCCACTGGTCATGATTCACACTATTTCTTCTTTCCTGGCTGGAATGCCTCTTGCTTATCTGGATGGAGGATCGAGATGGGTGCACAAGCGTATGTAGAAACTAGCCTACTCTACAAGGGTACAATTTCCACCCACTTTCGCCTCAGACCCCACCTACCCCTGGGAAGTGGCCTTTGGAAGATTTCTCAGAAGGAACTGTGGCCCACAAGCTGAAAAACAGTTTCCAACTCTGCCTTTCCTTTTGCACAATGTACCTGGCACTCCTATGTCCTTGCATGGCTCCTCTGTGCATATTAGAACACATGCAGAGGTACTTACTCTAAGCTATCAGTTATCTTCCTTTGCTGCTAAGAAGGTTGGGGTTATGCGCTAATTCTCTTCCCTGGGTCTTCCATGGCTTTATGTATTTATTACATCTATATATCACCTTTATCTTTCAAGGATCTCAAAGGTTCTCTTCTTTTCATCCTTCACTTGTGAAGTAGCTTAGGCTAAGAGATGGTGACTGACTCAAGTTCAACCAGTGAGCTTCATGGCTGAGTGGGGATTTGAACCCTGCGTTCCCAGTTCCTAGTCCAACACACTAACCATTATGCCACACTGGCTTTCATGCTGGAAGCCCTGCAGCATAGAGTAGGATGGGAGGCCAGGCCAAGATACCATATTGTGCCACAGCATTCCAGTATTGAACGCTAGGTCGCTGCTGGAGCATATGACTTCAAGATGATGATCTGTTCTGTAGACCATCTTGAAGGAGAGGCAGAAATGTTTTTCCACTTTGTGTAAGCAAACGTGTTGAGGGATTTTGCACTGTGTTATTGCAATGAGAGGAATGGTCTTGGGTGCCTATGTCCTAGGACGCAACACTATACTCATTTGTCTCTCAGTCATGAACGGGAATAGCCGTCATGATGAAATGGTAATAAACTCTGTGAAATATTTTGCTTTGATTTTCAGCATTAGGTCTTTTGTAGTACCTATTGAAATAGCAGCATCTGAATTGTCTGTCCAGGATAGCAGAAGTGGTGATGGAGTACAGCTGTACCACTGTCCTGAAATCACACCACTCTATGGCATCTCATCCAAAATGGCTCCCTTATTCCAAGAGTCTGGATATAAGTAAGTAATATAAGAAAATGAACCACTTGACTTGTTCCCTATGTTGTTGTTCTTGTTGTTGCTTGCAGAACATGATGGGCCAAGGAAATCCTTAAAGGGGTGTGTGAGTGTGTAGCAGACTTCAGAGGGAATGGCCTGCCCGGCAGAAAAATAACTGAATCTAAAAACACGAATGTTTCTGGGTGCTGAGTTCAATAGTTTGGGTTGGTTTGACCATTTCTCCTGTATGGTGGTAGTGGTGTTCTAAACGAAGGGAACAGCTTCCTTACTGGAGTGTTTCCCCCACTTAAAATAGCCAATTTGCAAAAGCTGATCATTTGCTGTTCCTTCCGCAGTGCAGCCTAGCAAGTAACCAAGATTCAATTTTCCTCCAGGAAAGGCGACACCCTGTCCAGCAGTGAAGTGAGAAGTGCTGTTATCAACTATGTGAAGCTTAATGAGTTGGTTGATGAAACAAACAAAAAGTATGTAAAACCCCAAAGCTTGTTTAGTAGGGAGATCGCAACACTACTCTCCTTGCTCTGTACTGATAGCAAGAGATAGCTGCAGCCATGGTTTTGCACAGGAGTTTCCTGTGCTCGTGGTTCACCATGACAGCGCTAAGTCAAAACATGTGGGAAAGGGCAAGCAGTCTTTCCTATCACAAGTCCCTTTATGCCAAGTATGAACACTCAGGTCAGATGGACCATGCACCCTGTCCTGGTCCCTCTCTTATTTACCTCTGCAGTATAGATGGGCCCAAGTGCAGTGTTGATTGTGCTCAAATGTATGTCCAACCTCAACAAGTGTTTGTGTGCAAACACACACACACACACACACACACACACACACACACTTACACACTTGTGCAGGTGTATCCCATAGAATGCCTAATAGAATTTTAAACTAGTGGTCATTTTCCCGATTTATTTTGTTATTTATTTCATAGAATATATACACCACTTGATTAAAACTCCCCCACCCCACCCCATTCGGGAAAATTGTACAACAATAGTTTAACAAGAAGTTTAAATACTAAAACCAGTTAGGATTCCCATCAACTTTTTAAGCATCTAGGTAGGCTTGCCTAAACAAGAATGTTTTTTAGCAGGTGCTGAGAAGAACGCAGTGAAGGCACCTGCTTGATATCAATAGGCAGGGAGTTCCACAGTGTAGGTGCTGCCACTAAATGATCAAGTTCTTACACACATGGAGTGGATATTGTGTGGCATCTGTAGAGTGCCAATTCCGCTGATCAAAGCAGTCGAGAGGGCACATGTAGGGTAGGGTAATCTCGTGGATAATTTAGGAGTGCCACAAGATTAAAGACATCTTAGTTGATTAATCATATCACTTTTTTGTGATATGATTCTGTAGGTTGATCTGTTAGCTTAATCATTAAAAGTTTTGATTAGCTAAACAGGCGACCTTTGATTAACTGGGCAAAGAATTTTGAAACATTAAATTATCTTTAAGAGAGGTACATGCAAAAACAGCACTTGACAAGCAACTTATTCAGACATAATCTACAAGCACAGAGGACATGTTGTTTTATGTAACCCCTTCTCAAGTTTTCAGCAGTCAAGTAAGGTTTTTAGCACCCAACTTACCACATAATAGTGCAAGTGCAGTGTGACTTTTGGAAATCCTTTCGTACCTTTTAACAACAAAGTGCTAAAGAGACAAACATGATCTTTATAATCTGTAGAGTGCTACACATTCTTGACGTTGGTGCATTTCCAGTTCAGGTGATGAGTGATCATGCTGAGAACAGACTTTTAAATCTGCCTTCCTTTGTTACAGCTTTATAAAAGTGGATCCTATCTTGTGCGATTGTCTGCTGGACAAATCTGAGCAGGATGAAATTTCAAAGCTCACATGGGACAATCTCCTGAGCAGGTGAGGGGGGGGAGTGATCCCTACTGCTGCTTCATATACTTGCCTCAGTATTTCCTATAATGCAGGCCACTATGTATTATGGTATCTTTAATGTTTGCAAAAGGAGGTTAAGCCCAAACCATTCAAAGGTTAAAATTGTCACTAAGGTCTAGTGCTGTGTTGCTTTGTGTTATGTAAGCGGACTGGAATTTTATGACACAGTAGCCTGATTTGCACATCATGGTAAGCCATAGCTTATGGATTACTGCATGCTGTTCATTGACCCCTTGCCTTTCTCCACTCACTCTTCAGCCAAGAGAGAAGCGTACTGCACAGCTTGGCTTAGTGCTTGGGTGAGGAACATCAGGCATGGGGGCCAAATGTAGCCCTGAGGACTCCAGAGCACACCCTCTCTCCTTCAGCCACACCCTTCACTGTTGCTCCATTGCACTCCCAAGTGTTTTTGCTTGGCTGGAACATGTCCTTGAATGCTGATCATGCCTTTGGCTTGCATGGATGCCGAGGGTATGCAAGTGTCCGTATAAACCATGCAAAAGTGAAATGTGCACTTATTTCTCTGACTCTGCCCACAATTGGCCCATGGCCCAGAAGGGAGTGGGCCGCTCAGGTTCCCCCCCACACACACCTTCTGCTTAGTGTTCCATGCGAACCAACACTTGCAGTTTCTCTCCCCAAACAAATGACGAGCCACAGACCAAGAACCAACCTTGGCTTCCTGGGGACAGAAGCTAACCCTGAGTCCTGGTTCACTGGTAATTCTAAGCCTCACATCACAGTTTGTTTTTCCTGACTCCAGGTGGGTCAGAATAAAGTGGGAGCAAGTGAGCAGCTGCTTGCTCTGGTAAGCCATGGTTTATAATTTGCTTCCCATGATGTGCAGGCATGGCCACCGTAAAAGTAAACACAACAAGCTTGGCTTCTTTGGGACCTTCTAAAACTCCCCATTCTCTTCTGTTACTTTGAGGATCATAATATTTTCTTTTTAAAAAGTCTTTGGAATTAGGAGAGGTACAAAGATAATAATGTAATTATGTCTGTCTGGCAGTGTCGTCTGTTAAAAATCACAAAAACCTTTTAAGACATAATATTGATTGTACTTTTATTTCCCAGAATAATCCTGTTACAGAATAGCATCATGTATCACATAGATGAAGGCTGCTAGATGAAGTATAATTAATTCCTGTCGGTCTCCCTATGGTTGTCTAGTATACAGCCTACACATGGGATGTAAATCAGCCTCCCATCATTATTAACTTTCACAGGGAATTTTAAAACCAACCTTTCACCCAGGCATTTGGTGGCTGAAGAATACTGCTCCTGACAGTTGTCTATAACAGTTCTTTCTTACATTCTTAAATTAACTGTAACTGTTTTTAGAATGCTTTAAAAAAATGATGGATGTGATTCCCACCCTGGGCTCCATTGGGAAGAATAATTTAAACTCAATAAATAAATAAAACCCTGAGGTGAATAAAGGCAAGCTGTATCAGATTGAGTCTTTGAATAGATGTTCTTGGTACTTAAGTATAGCAGGAATAGCTAAGCCAGAAAGCTGCCATCCCTCTGTGCTGTCCTGGATAAGCTTAATCTTAGCGCTGCTTTTGTGGCAGGTGTCTGGATAAACTACAGCCCTTCCATCAGGTGACTTTTTTTGGACATGACCCCATCGTGAGGAAAGGAAACAATGATCCCATTGATATAAACATAGCACAAAGATCGTGCAATAAAAAGGTAAGGGCAAGGAGAGAAGTAGTCTTCTGTGGAAACATCCAAACTCTGCTGCCTTTTTTGTATGTCTGCCTTTTGAAATGTTTTATAATACTGCACTATCTTTTGAAAGTTTGCCCATTGAAAACACCATTTCCAGAGCAGTCTCCTAGCCCTGTTATGCAGAGAGAGGAAAATAAAGAGGCTGAGCCCATGACCCTACTTTTTGGGCATGGAGAGCAGGGAAGGCTGTTTATAACTACCAGAGCTGCAGTTATTGCCCCAGAAAACAATTGACAACTGGGCTAGCATGTGCCGCCTGTACAGGTGAGCATTCCTGGGCTTAAGTCATAGCCCTACCTCCTCTCTGAACCCCTGGGTATCAGGTAGGAGGTCCAGATGTTACACTGGTGCATGATTTGTAATTTATTTCAACCACCCGGGGGTGAAGAGGGCAAGGCGGAGAAGGCCAGATCAGGAGATAAACTGAAGTTCTCTGTTTAGAGCTTATCTGATATCTGTTGGCCCTAGTTCAGAAGAATAGTAGGAAGCACCTACTGGCAGCTGAGTCAGATATACATTGCACAGAGACTTCTGAAAGTGTCACCAAAGTGCTACTCCGGGAAGATGGAAGGCACATGTTGCATACCTAAGGGAGGAACAAAAGCTTGAGTGCAGCACATGTTTCACATGCAAAAAGTCTTAAGGTTCAATCTCTGGCAGCTCCAGTGGAGAAGATCAGATAGCAGGTGATGGGCAAGATCTCAGAGTGAGGCACTAGAGAGCTGCCCACAGTCAGAGTAGATACTACTGACCCGGATAGAGTAATGGTCTGAAGCGATAGAAGGCAACTTAATATGAGTGTTGCCCTCATGGATCTGTATCCCTGTTCCAGAGGAGCAGCCAAGCAGGTGCAGTAGAAGAAGCTAAAACAAACTGGGGCAGAGCTGCATGGAAGTGTACCTGGGTCATTAGCAGCTTTTTGTTCCCTGTGTGTGCATACTAATTACTAATACTAATTTCATTTGTACCTCACCCATCTGACTGGATTGCCCCAGCCACTCTGGGTGGCTTCCAACAAATATTAAAGCATAATGAAACATCAGACATAAAAAACCTCCCAATACAGGGCTGCCTTCAGAAGTCTTCTAAAAGGTGTATACTTATTTATCTCCTTGACATCTGATGGGAGGGAGTTCCACAGGAATAATAGTTTTATTACGTTAATTGTGTGTGTGTGTAGACCTGAACTAATTGCAGCTTGCAGGTGCAGCGTTATGGCTTGAAGGTAGTGGTCCAGGGTGTTGATGGTATCCGACATGCTTGGGTGCAAGACCCTAGGAATAAACCAACCCAATACAAAGTTGTCAATTTTTTCAGGTAGAGATGATTAATTCAGCCCAGTACTATACATGATTCAGCCAGGGGTTGGGAGTCAGAAGAGGTGCAATGGGCCCTTGTACTGTTTTAACATAGGCATTTCTTTTGCCTTTCTCTGAAGGAATGCAAAGTAGTTTTCATTTATATCAGTGTTTCAAAATGTAGTCAGCTGGTGGTGCTGTCTTCAAACCCCAGGGGCAGAAGCTAGCATGCCTTTGGGTAAGGAAGTCCTGAAGTAGCCTCAGAGAAGGGTTGGTTGGTTGTGGGGTGGTCTCCGTAGGAGCTTCCTGGCCTGGGCCTTTTGCTTTTGCCCTAATGGGTGATGTGTGAATCTGACCAGGCCACTGGCTAGCATTTATCCCCACCCCCAGCTTTCCTAATTAACATCCCTTCCTCCTAAGCTGCTAGGGCAAAACATATGACCTAATCATTTAAGATTTGGTCTGTTGCTACACTGTCCCGTTCCCCCCCCCCACCAATCAGGACGAACCTTGATAGTGTTACCCCAGTGCTTCAGTTAGTCGCTTGCATTTATGTATGCCTTTCACTTAAATCACATAGGTTGTGCAATATGCTTGCTGTCAAGCATGCACTGCTTCTATTCATTTCCAAGCATAGGTATTATTAATATGCACAGGCAAAGGCCCTATGAAAATAACTTTGCTGATACAACAATACTGTAAGAATGTACGAAAGTAAAATTGCACACTAATGATTGAGCATTGTATATTAGTGCAACCAAGTAATACCATCTTTCCTTTCGGTTTGCAGGTAACCATAATTAAGAATCTTGAGCTGTATGGGCTAGACCCACAGGCTGTTGCCAACTTTCTCCAGCTAAAAGTTCAGGCGAGTGCCACTGTCACCACACTTCCGGGAGCAAAGGACAGAGCCCAGGTCCAGGTCCAAGGCAATCAGATCCACCACCTTGCTAAGCTGCTGGTGGGTAAGTATCTTTAGCAGGGGTAGGGAACCTGCCAGGGCAGCACACCAGTGGTGGGTGGAGTCAGAGGAAGAGCAATGGACAACATACCTTTGCACATTAGGCTATATTCCAGCAATGCAAAAGCCAGGTGCTGGCACATGTGCATGCGCGCACACACACACAGTCTCCATTCAGGCTCAGAAGAGGTGTCATCACAAGATGACATACCAGCAGGCAAAGCATTAATGGAAGTGTAGCTTAGGGAAAAAGCTAAGGCCCAGCATGCAAAGTCTGCCTGCCAGGCCTAAAGTTCTCCACCCCTAATCCATGGCAAACTCTAACAGTGCAATCCTAGGAATATCTTCCCAGGAGCATATCCTATTGAATTCAATAGTGCTTTACTTGCAGCCTAAATTGATTTTACAATATTCTGATCAGTTTCTAAGATGTGCTCTTCTGAGGAGGCGGCTGTTGGAAAACAGTTATACATAAACTAAAAAGCAAAGTGCTATTTCCCCTTCAGAGTTATTTTATTCATGTGTAACCTTATGCAGATTGAATTCAGTGGCTAGTTAGGGCTGCCACATTACCGTATTTACACAGATTTAATGCACCATCAAATCTACCGTATTTTTCGCCCCATAGGACGCTCCGTCCCATAGGACGCACCTAGTTTTTTGGGGGGGAAATAAAGGGGAAAAAATTTCCCTTTATTTCCCCCCCCAAAAGCAGGTCGGGGAAACAGAACAAGGTCGAGGAACAGCGGGATGGCGGCGCTGCGCCTCCCTGCTGTCCCCTGAGCTTGTGGGGCTGGCCGATGTCTGCCCCGCGCGAGGGGTGCTCTGCATCAGGGCGCCCCCCCCCCGTGGGGCGGCAGGCTGCCATCCGCGGCATGGGGAGCCTTGCCGGGAACTCCAGCAAGGCTCCCCACGCTGCGGATGTCTGCCTGGCGAGGTGGGGCGCTCTGCTTCAGGGCGCCCCGCCCGCCGGGCGGCAGGCTGCTATCCGCAGCCTAGACATCGCTGCCGGACCTCCCGTAGGGCTGCCTAGGCTGCGGATGTCTTCCTGAAGCCTGGAGAGCGAGAGGGGTCGGTGCGCACCGACCCCTCTCGCTCTCCAAGCTTCAGCAAAAGCCTGCATTCGCCCCATAGGACGCACCCAGATTTCCCCTTCATTTTTGGAGGGGAAAAAGTGCGTCCTATAGGGCGAAAAATACGGTAATTTTCATGGCGTAATTTGTCCAAAAATGGTGTGCATTACATTCGAGTAAATACAGCAAGTGCAATGTCTTCCTATGTATATTTATTCATAATTAAAAATGCACAGGAGTATATTTTTAGTAAGATGAATGCCGTAAGTATACAATGCTTTAGAATTTTCAGAGCACATTACTCTTTTAGTAAGCTGCAGGTCCTATTGTGTTACGCTTTTGAGCTGTCAAATACAGATTGATTACATGTTGACTTTGTTCCAGAGGACTACCAGATACCTCGCAAATACATCAAGGGTCTTGAGATGGCACCAAAGATGGGTCGGAAGAAGTAGCCAGGTCTGAAGATCAAAGTCAGAACTTTGTTATTTATAATTATTTTATTCAAAAGAAATGACTAATCCAGCTGCCTTACCTATAAAATAATGGAATTTATAAATAAAACTTTTCCCAATAATCTTTGCTGGACTGTCTCCATAGCTTGTTGTGGAACACCTCAGCATGTTTGCTGAGCACTGTTCTAGTACCAACAGGTCCAAATGTAAACTATTGGATATCCACTGAAGATTGTGGGGTTGGTTTTCTTTTTCTTTTTTACAGGACACAAAAGAATAGTGAGGTACAGTTTCTACCCCTCCCATGATTGTGGATTTTGTTCTCTCCCTCAGCAACCCTCCCCAAACGCTTTTACCTGCTTAAACGGAGGTACCACTGTAGTAGCGTTCTTTGTTTACACACTGCAATACCACCGCATACCACAGGAGGGCATGAAGAACACAAACCGACTCAACTCCTCGCTTCATCAGAGGCTGTTTTATTTTCGATAGCTTCTCTTAACACAATTTTGTATCGCATGAACAGATTTCTTTAGGAGCTTTAAAAAAAAAAGCAAGCTGGAAGGTAGGTGGCATTTTCAAGAAAATGTCATAGGGTTGAAACAGTAGTAAAAATAAATTACCAGCATGGCAAAAATGTTATTTACTTTACCACGTAAGCTTTTCACTAATTCCATTCTTTACAGACTGTACATGTTTTACAATTGACCCATTTCGAAAGAAAAAAAAAGCTACACACGTACAGATGATGCAGGCAACACAGTATACTAACCAAGGCACTGCCAGCAGTAGTCTGCGCTTCTTAAGGTAGGGCCTCCTCTAACTCCTCTCTCTAAGGCGTCTGCTCTGCCACCGCTGAAGTGGCTAAGCTTTCTCTCAAAATCCAAGCTCCATGGTGGTTCCCCCCCCCTTCTCCTCTTAATGCCCCTTAGCTATATATAATCTTTTAAAGAAACAAAACAAAAATAATGCCAGCCTGTTTCTGCAGGTGGCTTAGTCAGCAGCATTCACATAAATTGCATAAGAAGCCATGCCTTCTATTAAAAATGTTCAAGACATGCTGTTATGGGATGGGGGTGAGGGGAGCAGGGAAAGGAAGAGTGCCGTTATTGAAAAGCAGTTCTTTAAAAAAATAAAAATAAAACATGACATTATATATATTTATATATACTCAACATTCCTAGGGAGAAGTAGTCAGTGACTTACAAAGACTGTTTTCCTGTTCTTGTCTCTTGGTGATGGCGCAGGAGGCTGACATCCTGGGGTCCCTCCTCAGTGTGCCAGGCCAACAGTTTCAACAGCGCTTAGGAAGAGTTTTGAGTGCTTTCTCGCCTGGGTTCAATAGTTGCATGTGCTTATCTGGATCTGCGTCTTGCTTTCCTTGTGCTGTGCTAATACATCTTGTACAGCGGTATTAGAGACTGGGTAACTGTCTATGGGGGACGCTGTGGTGGTGGACTTCCTGAAGATAACTTTGGAGGTACCTGAGAGCTCTGTGCCCTTTCAGCTGCGGTGTAGAACCCCTGCACTCAGCCCTGAGAAAGAAACAAATCTTCCTTCCTTTGCCTTCCCAAAGACAGCTTTGCTCCGAACAACGTCATAGAGGGTAGCCAGGTTCTGAAAACGTAGATGTGGGCCTTCTGGTGTTACGAAACAGTTTTGCAATGCAAATGACATAGAGAATCAATTCCATTTTTTTAAGTGCTGGGAGATGAGCCCCAAATTGGCTCATTAGCAGACCTGCACCCTGGTCCCAGTTCCTACTGGGTAAGAGGAAACTGTATACTGGAAGGAAGGGCTCTAAGTTGAAAATATTAGGCTGGAAGCATAAACAAGAAAACAACCCTGAAGTGTTGCCAAAACAAAAAATAAAACTGACCTTATTTTCCTGTGTGAAAATATAAACTCTTTTGCTCAAAGGCCAAAGCACTCTAAAGCTCATCAAAACCTGCTCTACTTCTACAGATTTCTTGACATCTCGTTCATTCATTCTGTTCATTCTGTGCAAGTCCGTTTGGCATCCTCTACAGTGTCCACATGTACCAGAGCAATAACCCTCCCATGTGATTAAATTACTACAGAGAACACGTTCAACTCACTTCTGCCACACATACATAAATCCACGTGGAAAGGTACTCGGATGGCAGGAGAAGAAAAGAAGGTAGTACAATTGAAGACAAGGCATCTTCCACTGCTTGTGTGAACTACTAGCTCATCCTTAAGCTAGCCTCAAAGAGGAAAGATTTCAAAACTAGTTTGTAGGGTCAAACTCACACTGAAATACATTGAGAAGGGGAGGGGTGGCTATACCTTAAGCAACCCAATTCCTTGGATATTCGGCATTCACTGCAAAGTTTCCTGTCTATTCTGTTCTGTACAAGCAGGGGAGATGGGCAGAAGCAGTGTTCATTTTTGGTTTCTAGAGGGTCAGTGGATTGGAACATTTAATTTCCTGTTCTATAGTTGCCAGTTCTGAGCACACACCATGGACTACAACCAATTGAAAAAGTGTCCTGAGGAAAAAAAGGTTTTGGTTGGGTGGGGTTTCTCTCCATTCTTAAATAATATATAATTTTTTGAAATTTAGTTTATCCCTAGCCACACTTCCAAGTTCAGGTTATCCAGGCTTCCCATTTGCTTCTTTCAAGGCCTCATGCAGTCTTTGTTTAAACCTGTCATACTTTTTCTGCACTTGCTGGATTTTCTCTTTTTCTTCCCTTTCTAGTATCACCAGGAAATTCTGTAGCTCTGGAATAGAGAAGTCATCCCACTGTGGAGAAAAAGCACACACACACAAACAAACTTTAGATTGGCAGACAGAAAATACACATTATTCCAAGTCTGTGGGTAGATGCTAGATGTGACCTGACTAACTGACATGATTTTCTGCAGGAAAAACCCACAAAATAACTCATCCTCCCCAGTCTTTCATTTTACCTCATTTGCTACACTGAAACCTTCAGGCCCAGAAAGTAGAAGCCTCCCACAGGAAAAATTACAGTCCCTGTATAATTTTCCCAACTTGGCTTTCCACCACAAAAAAGAGTTCCAATGTGCTTAAGGGGTGGCTTTCTAGAATAGAGTTTGCTAGGTTTTATCGATCGCCCTTTAATTCAATAGTTGCAGTTCAGAAAGGTTCAGACAGTGGCCCAGTTCATGCAATCAATTCCTCACTTAATAAGCCACGCTATGCGCTAACTGCTTGTGGGTGCTCAGGACTCTTGCTTCTCTCTTCGTGTAGTTTAATATCCTGGCTTCCTTATAAGACATTAATCATACATGTGAGCCCTGAAATGATGGTTAAGAGCTGAATCCTGGCTTGTTTTGCTGCTCCCTTGCAGGGAGGATCGATGGGGCTGTGTGGAGGTGAACAGCACTTGTTCATATCCTGACTTACTAAGCCAGGTGGTGGTATAAAATAAAAAATCCAGGTGCCCAAACTTTGCAATTTCGTGCAGTTCAAAGGGTGAATTCTCCAAAGATTTTTTTCAAAGAAATAAAACCCATGTTCAAAGAATGGGTTGGGGAATAATTCTGTAAGCACAGCAGTTCAAGGCAAAAATCCCAAGCGATGGTTGTTTCCCTTTCAAAGACACCACCCAATCCACTTTTCAGCTTTGGAGTATTAAAAGTTGTTTGGGGCTTCAGTGACAGCATGTTTTGAACTAGAGACACGACAAAATAAAGTAAAAAAGAAGCAATGTATATATGCACCCCTTTAAATCACAGTCACCATCCAGAGATTGAGTGAAATGTTTAATTACATGAGATTCTTGAGATATTATGACCCTAAGAAAAAACCCATTCTGTGCATGAATTTCAACATTTTGTATTACCAATGTGCTCTGTAAGAGCTGGGTCTACAGAACATGATGCCCGCAGGTAGAAATGGGGAACCTGTGGGCCTTGAGATAAACATTGCCTGATCATTGTCTGGCTGGCCGGGACTGATGGGAGTTGGGACTCCCAACAACAGCCACAGCTTCCCCATTCTTGCCATAAGAGGAAGAATAAAGAGAGAAGGTAACTCTTTAAGGTGTTGAAGACCTGGGGCTTCCAGTCAGATCAGGTTTCTAAGCAAATGTACTTTACGGGGAATCCTTGCTCCTCTAAGAACTTCCATTTTGCCAGCAAACTGTATTTTGAAAAGCAGCTTATGGCAGAGTTCTGGAAGGCATGCCTATTCTTAATTTTGAAGTTGTTTCTCGTGCTCAACAGAAAAAGGAGATAGTGTAATTCCATACTTTAGCTCAGTCCTCTAGTTTAAAAACACAGTGGAATTACCCGTTTGCTATATTGCTGTCTCTGTGCATCCAGATGATGTGAGGGTAGGGTGAGAGTGGAGAAAGCATGTATTTAGGTAATCCATGGATGCAAATGACTAATCTGCAATATTGCACCAAGCTCATCTACCTTTTGAAGATTTACCATATGCTCCCTGTTCCAAAACTTTTAAAACAAGCATTTTAAGGATTATGGCTCAGAACTCTGCAAAGAGGCTGACTTGTTACAGGTACAGTCAAACTTTAAAGAAAGCCAAGTGTAAACAATAAAGAAAGGGGGAATCAAATGTAGCCTTAAAAGACTGCTGGCTCAAGGAGCCTTTTATTTGCCTCTATTCCTTCCATCTTCAAATGCTGGCACTGAATAATCCGTATCGTCAGTAACAAAGAAGGGCAACCACAAGAGCAGGAAGTGTGCTTTTTCCACCCACTGCAAATGGCTGCTTGTGCGATGTGACTGCCTGCTTTCTGAGAGCAGAACGTGTTTGTGCAGGTTCGAAAGGCAAGCAGCTTCCAGACTTACCTCAACTTCCCCTGTTTCGTTTTCCTTCAACACAAAACTGAGAATGTCTGTGTCAGGGCCTGCAAGTAGCCGGAGGTACAAAGGGTACTCTGTTACCGAGAGCTTCTGGGATAGAACTGCAGAGGGGACAAAAACATGAGAGAATCACCTGAGGCCTTTGAAAAGGAGGGCACATATTTCAGCTATAAAAAAGCCCTCCCACACCTCTCCATGTTGTGAAGGCCCACAGAATGTCAAGGAGAGGACAGAAAGAAAGAAAAAAGGCTACAGCATCCAAGTGATGTTTTGTGGTTCTTTCCCTCCCTTTCCCAAAGGAGTGGCTAGCTGTGAACCACTACAGTATTTCATAAACATTTGTTTTAAATTCTCCAGAACTGAGTGTTAGCGCCAGCCATTTACAGTATATCCCTCAAGGAAATCTGTAATAGGGCAGATTAGTAACACTTCCAGTTGGCTCCAAGACAAACTACAAGCATCCAGTTGTATCCATTTGAGTCATAATTTCTCCATAGCCTTCTACTACAACTACCTGGGACCATTCTGTAAAAGCGGGGGACGGGACGGGACAGTAATCTTAAGCACAAATGGGGCTTACAGAGCAACCTTCACCAGACTCTCCTCCAGATAATTTAGACTACACAGCTCAATGGTTGGGGTAGTGGAAGTTGCAGCCCATAACACCTGGATCTCACCAGATCTGGGGAGGCATCTCTGGACTTTACCATTATAAACATAAACAGTTTTGAAACAAAGAGCTAGAAACAGGCTAGCATCGTCTTCATCATTTTATTTGTATGCCGCCTACCCACAGTTAAAACTATGCTTAAGGCAGCTTACAACATAAAAAGATTTACAGAATTACAAACATAACAAATGTAGCTGCCCAGAGTGGCTGGGGAAGCCCAGCCAGATGGGCGGGGTATAAATAATAAATTATTATAGCTATAAACAAGAAATGAAACACATGAATGAGTGCACAACCAAACTGAACAACTTCCATATAAAGCATATGATTTAAAGATACAATTTTTTTTAGTATCAACTGCAGCAACAAAAAAACTCCTAAACAAACCCCAACTCAAGAAACTGTTCAGCAGCCTCAGCTTTTGTTGCTGGAGTGGGATAAGGTGGAGAGCAAGACACAGCCAAGAAGCAAGCAGCTCTTCTTTGAAGCCTGATCACTTTATTGTTATTACTGTCTCAAAAGGGAACACTATCTCACCTTGACCATCTTTCTGCATCTGCTTGAAAAGTGCAAATTTCTGTGGGTTGTCCACCACCATAAATTTCTTCAGAAGTCCTTGGATCACCTCACTCACGGTGGTGCTGCTGCTGATGTGCAACTGTTTGATGGCATCCAGTGGCAGGTAGAAGGATGTTCTCTTCTCTGTCATGTTGGCCATGTTGACCTCCTTGAGGGCATCATAGATGGACTGCGGCCTGATCCCTGCTGGCACCGTCACAGGCCGGCGAAGTTTCAGGTGAACTTTGATGAAGCCTGTGTAAGTGCCGTCATCATTCTGATGGAATTAAAATGAAGGTTGAAAAGATGTTAAAAAGCAGGGTTGGTGGCATTTATTTTGTTTGCTGAATTTTTTGAAATATGGGACACAGGAATTATTTCCATAAAAGCTAACATAAAGCTTTCAGAGCCATTCACTGACTATTGACAGAAACAACTGAATGGGATGGGGAAAACCTTCAGTACTGATGGGCTGAGCTAGTGCAGTTGCTTTGAATTCTCACTTCCCTCAGGCAAAAGCACACATAGGCGGTGTTTGCATGTAACTCCAAACCATGGTTTAGTGTTAAGTTGACAACCCTGGTTTAAGTCCAAGTGAAAAATTGGGCTCTCCTCTGCCTGTACAGCTGGGAAGAGGAGTTTGTCAGAGATGAGTTTTCTTTTAAAGGATGTTGGCTTAGTGTTACATGTGAAACAGGGAACCTGGTTTAAAACAAAATGTTAGTTTAATAAGCTCTTTTCTAAGCTTTTTGACGCTATGAAACCTACAAGAAATTTAGCATTATGTGCAAATGAGGACAGACTCTAGCTTGAGGAGAAGGGTACATGTAGGGTCTAGAGACCAGAGGAGCATGAAAGAACTGAGACAAATGGAGTGAACCAAGGAGTACAGAAGGGTTGGGGAGCCTATGAACTTTCAGGTGCTGCTGACCTACAATTCCCATCATCCCGGGGGAGCCACAGTTTCTCCCCAACCCTGGAATATCGGGTTATTAAGCCTTCTGACTTTATTCTCTTAAATTCTGCCACTTATGGCTTGTATCAGTCCTGCAGTCTTGTGACCTGACAAATATTATGGAGCAACAAGGGCCAGAAAACAGGATGGTAAGCGACAAGAGTGAGCATCACTTACTGACTTGCACTAGCAATGACTCCTAGTCATTCTCTGGGGGCATTCTAAGCCACAAGCACAGCTTAGCAAGGCAAAGTCATTGCTGAAAGACTCACAGGCCAACATGAGTTGGGTGAAAAAGCCATCGCCTTCCTTTGTCTGAATTCTGAATGGGCCTTCTCTTTGTGTATCTGCAGAGTTTAGGCTGTTGTTTCTCCAGATGAGAACATAACCAAGAATACCAACTGAAAGCAAATTATCAAAGGTCCTGGTACCTTGGATGGTACATTTCCTGTGATGGAAAAAAATGAACACTTCTGCTTCCATATGGGCATGAGATCTGGGGCAGCTGCTGAACCACAGTGGGAGGTGGCTGGTTGTGTTAATCTTGACTCATCTGGGCTAGAACAATAGAGCTATTTGTGGAAAATCATTTGCTGTAGTGGCTACAGAATGCTTCAGTTGAAGATTCAAAATTAGCTACAGAACAGTTTTGCCCAGCTGCTATATGGCTCACACCAATTACACCGCAGGTTCACAAAATAAGCTCTGAAGGAGTTCTGCTGATGGGGAGATCTACCCAAATCCTGTATTCAAAGAGTGTCTGTCCTTTGGACTTGCTGCTTAAAAGAGGCACTTCAAGTTATTTTCCTTACCAGAAGACCTGTGCACAATTACTAGAGCCAATGGTGAAATCCCATGCTGCCCATCCGTTAATGAAAGAGACTTCCCTTTCTCTCTCCCAACCCCACTGCAGACTCCACCCATGGAGGCAACCACATCAGGTGGCAAGGTCCACAGGGGCAGCAGATCCAGCCTCCAAGGAATGCATTGCCTGTTGCTGCCACTGTAGTGGCACCAATCGCCGTGGCATGCTCCTTGGAGACCAGCTCTGCCATCTCCTCAGCAGCCCCTTCCCCATGCTGCATCTACAGGGGCCTCCTGCTGATTTGGAGGCACTGCTGGCCTCCCACCCTTGTTCCCAATGTAGATATTTATTCCTCCCCTGTTCCTGATGTAGATCTTCCCTTACCCCATCTTCCCTGGCCCAGGGGGTGGGAATGATGACACCACTTTGTGGTTCAGCTCAGGGGCCAAAATGCCTTGGGCTGGCCCCAACTCCTATGCACCCTCAAAAATCTGCTCCAGAAGTTGTTTTGATATGAAAGATGGTCAACCAAAAGACTGAACAGATTGATGGCAGCAGCTGTACTGCTCAGGATGTTATATATCCGTTTGGCTGGGATGTTATGTCAGCTTTGCTATATTGATCAGTTCCGGTAAGCACAGCAGCATCCATGAAGTAATGTCCAATCTAAACGCAATCATGCACATCGACCAACACGGTGTGAAAGGAATTGACACAGACTGGAGCTCAAGCACTCTACCTCTGAAAAGCAGAGTTGTGATAAGCGTGAACGCTGCTTCTTTTTTCCATTTACTCCTTGCGAAGCCCTGGTCCATTCTTAATGAACTTATTGATTATGAATCATTGAGCTATGCTGTACTCTCATAATAAGACTACCCAAAAGATACGGACGGATCGAGGTAAAAATCAATACTTTTTATATTTTGTCTTTGTGGTCAGCTCTATAAAGCATCAGCTGTGGATGAGTTCCTCCCCACATATCGTGGCCACCCCAGTTGGGGAAATGGCAACTCTCAGAAGTCAGGGTTTCATTTGTTGTATGTGTTATTGGTGGACAAAAAAAGTGTACATTTCCCCAATGAGTACAAGGGGCATGAGGTAGAGATTGGTTCACCTTTGAACTTAGGAACACCTCCACTACAATTGCCACGGGGGGGGGGGGGAGAAGACCAGCTTCAGTATACTGTTTTGTAGCTTGCATGACAAGAGCCTACACTACTATCCTAAAAGTAACAAGTAATACAGAAAATGCCGTACATACCAGCTTCATCAGCAAGCAGTTGTTGACTTTTGAGTTGTAATTGTCAATCTTCTCCTTCAACTCTTGGACAGTAGGAGCTTTAGGTTTTTCTTCTTTTTCTTCCACTGGTTTTGTTACATTCTAGAACACCAACAAAACAGAACACTTCTGTTGGCTCATGCAGCTTTTGACATGATCCTATGACATCCCGCTTCATTTTGTATGTTTTATTCTTATTTATTGCTTTTTAAAATTAAATTTATATCCTGCCCACCCTCCCAAAGGAACCCAGGATGGCAAGCAATAAAGCAATATTACACCTTAAACACAATCCCAATATAGATGCAGATTGTTCTTACATGCCTACACATTATTTATCACCATCACACAGTAGTAGCAGCAGCTTTTCTAGTAGCAACAATCATTTCTAAAATGCCCAAGTTTTGTTAAGTTCAACAAACAGGTTAAAAGTAAGGTATGTACATGAATGGGAAATCCTTCCCCAGGTGCTAACCAAAAGGAAGACCATGAGGGGAGAGAATGACCTTGGCTGTTAGGGCTGGGTGTGTTCACTGTACAAAATCCCTTCCAATTTCTCTACCAATGGAATAAACACAGTTCAGTACTTAAATCATGTTAAGTTGGCTGATCGGTTGTTGTTTTTTGCAGAATTTTGAAAGGAGGGGCAAAGGATGTTGCCATACAAGCTCTTAAACAAACAGAAACACATCTATATGTAGTTACCCAATGAACATACTGGCCTCCCGCCCCCCATCAGAACTTTCTATGACATATAATGCATTGCAATTTTTGTTAGAAAAGTGGTCCAGAGTGCAGAAATGCCTTCTGAGCTTCCACCTCTATTGGGGCACCTGCAGAGGACATCACAGCATGTGATATATTCCCAAAGCGGTTGGAGAAGCAGCACACCATTCCCTCAGCATAGTGTTCAGCATCTTTCATGGAGGACATGCCAATCAATGTCAATTAGTCATTATAGCTAAGTGGAGCCTCCACATCCTGACTCTATGTATCACTGGATACCAGATGCTGATAAACAACAGTGGGACAGGGCTCCCCAAAGACATCTTCTGATGAACACCCGGTTATTCTGGTGGGACTCTCCTGAACAGTTAAACAGAATGGTGTGTGACATTCTGGTTTCATCTAGCCTGTAAGAACCATTATCCCACTGAGCCATTTACTGTGACAATATAAGTCTTAAACGATACATGAGAGGTTGCTATTTGAGCAGTCAATGATAACAGCAGAATCGTCGTTGCAGATCTGATAAGTGGACATTTCAGTGATGCATTGGTTCAACCTGCTCTGGGATCTTGCCTATTCCCCAAATGGGAAAAGCAGAAAACCAACATAGATGTTGCTCATAGCCTTTTTCAGAGGCCCCTAGGTGATTACTGCCCAGCACACTTTTCTTGTACATTTTACACTGTTAAATGTATCTATCTCTGGCACAGGAGGACTTAGCAGACCTGCTTAGCAGCACAAATACACTCCAGAGGGCTTGTAGGACTTGTTCCATGTGTATAATTCTCAACAGAAGCGCCCCCCCCCCCCGAGTGGGTGGGAGATGCAAGGGGAAGGGAACTGGCAGTGTTCAAGGCAGAAAGGGTACCAGCCTGTTTTAACTGGAAAAGACCAAAATAAGAACCAATGAAATGCATTAGAGTAGCCAAGTATGCTAATTTACAGAGTCTTCAATTGAGTTTGGTTGCTGAGTTTGGTTTAATGATAAAGAACACAAGAAAGGAGAGCAGGTGCTCCGAAGGTCCCCTTCACTAGTTAACACCTAGACAGCAGGTGAAGAATGATGCAGGTCACCTACACTTCACATTATGGTGAGCTGCATTTTATTTCTATTCAAGTTACAATGATAGCATCTAAATTTGCTTGCATATATACAAATCTGCACATTATGCAAGTCAGTGTCCTCCTTTTTTGGTGATATCATTCCTATGGGGTGATGCCTAAGTTGCCACCTGAGCTTGCATAGGGGAAATATATTCCCCAGAGGTGAGTAAAGCACATAGTAAGTTTTTTTAAAAGGAGATACGTCACTGCATTTGATGTAGAGACAGCATTGCTAAGACTTCTCAAGCAACGCCATATAGAACGCAGCCTTTCACACACTAAATGAGAGTCCCCACTGTCAATGATGGAAGCCACAGAAGTATTCGTTACAGAATGTGGGTAGTGTTGGGCAAGGCGAGCGCAATAAGCTTTGCTGCCTGTGCCAAAAGACATGATGGCATGTCCACACCGATTCTGTGTACAGAAGCTGACAGAATTGGCAGTAGAATTTTACTTCAATGGTGCTGATGGGATGGTACATGGACAGCAGGCAAGTTTAGGGGTGGAAGACAGGCCATTGGGCACACACAGCTCTGTCTTCCAAAGAGGGGAATAACCAAGGGGCTGCCAATATTGCCATGCAGCATCTACCACCTGAGGAGGATGTCTCATTCTGCCTAATGATAGGGCTGGCCCTGTAGTTGGGTAGAGAACACACTCTATTTGGATTTCAGCACAGATTCTTAGAACTGTGAGCCAAACTACTAGAGTAAAGACAAGTCTATTAGTTTTTACTACAGAAACCCTTCTTAAGCTTGTGGCCACGGGCATCTCCGAACTCTGGATGAGGTAGTAATTTTGTGCTTTGTTTCATTTGGTTTGCAGGACTGATGAGCACTGCAGAAATCAAGAGCCTTCATTTCACAGAAGGATTGATAATTTTTATCACCATGCAATTTATCAGAGAAATTGCGGATAGCCATTTCTCCTGGCAGTGATAGTGCTTTTGGATGGGAGGCAAAACAAACCCGCTAACCTCAGTCTACACAGGAAGTATGCTCATCGTAGCTGCTGCAAACAGTCTAGCACAAGAGTAGTTGATGTGGTGCCCTCCAAGTGCCGCTCAACTACAATCCCCACACTCCCTGATCTTTAGGCCATGCTGTTGGAACTGGTGGGCACTGGAGTCCAACAACATCTAGAGGGCAAAACATTGGCCACCACTTGTCTAAGTGTAATCACTGTAGATAGCAGAGCAACTGTGGTACAAAGAAATAATATTATTGATACCTAGTTGATTCCTCTGCATAAAATGTACAATACCATTTTATAGTTTAATTGTTGTTAGCTGCCCTGGTGAACACTAGAAGAGCAGGTTATAATTTTTAGCTTAGCTTATCTTGTTTATTAAACAAACACATAAATGTTTTGTAAGATAATCACTGAGGAAAGCATAATTTGAAAGTACCCAAATATATTGTTCTGCTCCCAGTCAAGCCTAGGCTACCTGAAGCTAGAGATAATAACCACTGTGTTACTAGTTTGGAAGAAATTAATATACAGAGAAGTTCTAGGGTCATAAGTCAGTCAGTGGAAGACTAGAAAAAAACCTAATGATTCATGACTTTGCTCTAATTAGTGCAGCAATTTAAAAACCCTGTCCTACCTGCAAGTTCATTTTTGCAACACAAGATGCAACTGAAAGCCACAAGTAACTTTAAACTCTGCAGCAGTATTTAATATATGAATGTGCATTCTCCATGCAAATAATACATGTACAAATCTCCCTGCCAACTGCAAAAATTGCAGGAAGTATTAACAGCCTGCATGCTTCCTAACCAATCACTTTTCTCACAGTCACAAAAGGAATTAGATCAATGAATGTGCAGCCTGAATGAGCAATTACTGCATGCAGGAATCACACAGAGAGGCAAAGGCTCTTCTCTCTCATTTCAATGTATTTTTAAAGGAAGCCAAATCAGAACATAGGGGAGGATTCCCAAGTGGGGCCTTATGCAAATGTACCCATTAATTTTTAGATGCAATCAAACACACCAGTAATCAAGACCTGTCACAGACAGGGACACTTCCAGGACACCAAAGAGAAATGCAATTAGGAGTTTTGGAGAATTTAGAAGGGAAATAAACAACTTTAGATACACAGTAGGGATATGGAGGCGATGGAACTGCAGGTGCTAAATAATCAAACTATTAATGCATTTGATTTTTCCATCAATACTGGGGACAATGGCAGTCCATGAGGGTAAGTGGCCCAGCCTTACCTCCTCCATTGAAATCAATAAACTCACACTGACCTACATGAGCTGGAGTGTAACCAACATAACCTGTTGAAAAACTGAGGCAAAGGAGGGGAGAATGATTATCAAATCCTTTTAATGTCAGAGGCCTCAGCATGGGAAGCAACCCTGCCACGGGGGCCACCGACAGTAAGGACAGTTCCTAACAACCCTTCCCTGGGGGGCCCCACTAGGGGGCGCATTGGAAGATGGCCGACAATACCATCTCTCCGACCCACACGGGGTAATTAAGAAGCTGTTATGGGAGTAGGCAGCCTCCCTTGTTGCCCCAAGGAAATGGGGAACACTGCCCTTGCCTGCTGTGCCCATAAATCACCCCCTAATTCAAAAGAAGGGGGTGAGGGCCCTAGGCAGAATGCCCCCGTGTGGTCCTCGGCTCTCCTGGACGCTGTCTCTGATCGCGCACTAACTGCAGCAATTTGGAATAATTAATTACAAAAGAAGCAAATGCACGTATTTCAAGTGAAGAAGGGGAATGAAGTCTGCTAATTTAAGTGACCTCTGCAAAAGACGACGACGGGTTGGAGAAACAGGAATATTTTACGATGAAGATACACCAAAGGCTGGGTATGTTGACAACGGGACTGAATGGGGGAGACACCTTTTTTACTTTCCTTCTATGTGATTTACAAGAACCCCTCCTCATTAGAATCGTCGGTTGAACTGACCCAAGCAGAATGATTAAGGTCTGTGTGGAGATAAACTTTAACCAAAAGTATGCTTTATGGAGATCGAGAAGCAATAAGATCTTCTGGAATGGCGCAGCAATTAATTCGGAGTCACCATCTTGCCAAAGGATTTATAGCCGAGAGAAGGAACGGACTTGTTTTCAGACTGCATTCCTGGTGAATCTCCTCAGAGGCTTTGAGAAAGGAGGCAGACTGGTGAAGATTAATGACGCTAAGACTGTTTTGATGTATGGAAGTGATGTTACATGGAAAACGTCTGGATGTGGCTACTGGATAAAAAATAATAATATCCACGCAGGATTACAAACTGTCTAACCAGCTTGTGGAGACTATCAGAGGTCACAAAGAGAAAGGAAAAATATATGAAAATAACAACAAGAGATGTGGAAAAACAAGAAGAAAGGACTGGATAGTACTGTGAACATCATAAGGTTAGATTTGTGGACATTAAAACAGCAGTAAGAAGCAAGAAGTTGATTGGATCCCCTTCAGAACTTGAAATATGGGTACCCCCAACAAAAATTTAAAATTCGGCTGTGTAATTTGGAATTTATGTAATTTGGTTTGATTTGATGTGATTGGTTGGTTAATAAAAAAAATTCTTAAAAAAACACAACAACCCTTCCCTGTGGGGATGCTGAATTGGACAGGGCATAGACTACCAACCCATGCTCAGCCAATGAAAACTCCCAGCAGCAGTGTGAGTGCCCAACCATCGTGTCATGGATTCCATTCTGGGGCTTGGAAAGAAAAACACAGCTTGCCAGAGGAGGAGCACATAGCCGTGGGAGAAGGTAAGCAGATGGGTTTTATCTTTAATAGATTGCAGAATGGTTTCCTTGGACCTTTCTGGACTAGAACTCCCATATTTCCTGATCATTAGCATGCTGGGTGGGGCTGAGTTTGAGTCCAGCAACACTGGAAGGGTCACAGGTTAGCATCCCTGCTCTACAGTTACAGGACTGCTTTACACTGACTGGGAGCGATTCACCAGGGTTTCACTCTGGTGTCTTTTCCAGACTCACCTGGATATGTGGCAGATTTAAACCGGGACTTTCTGCAGAGAAAGTAGGTCCAAAAACCAAAAAAGCATCAAAGAAACCAAAGCAATAACTTGTCTATGCCACTGTCAAATAAAAGCAACTTGATTTTTGTGGATAATTGTCTTAATAACTCTCTGACTTCTCTCTGCCAACACAGTCGCTAGGCTATCACCTGGGTTAATTAAAGGTATTTATAAGTCTATCATTCCCAGAGTATGTTCTTTATTGGGTTTAGAACTAATTAATTCATAATCTCACAACTATAGGTTTCTTTATAAAAACAGCTTTGAGTTTAAAACAACAACAACACACATCAGTTCTTTATACCAGTCTAGTGGGCAGCCATATGGACCTGGTGTTTTTCCCTGTTGCATGTCCTTAATAGTAAATTCGGCTTCTTACTCTTGCAACCATGCTGGAAATTCAGGTTTTGCTTCTACTCTGGAGAGGTAGCTGTGCTGTCCAGAGCAGGAGAAACAACAAAAAGGCCTGTGGTATCTTAAAGACTAAACAGGTTTATTATGGAATAAATTTCCTGGACTAAAATCCACTCTAGTCCATGAAAGCTTATGCCATAATGAAGCTATTAACTTTTATGTTGCCACAAGCATCTTAACTGGCTCTTGGTTTGTTTGTTTTTAAATAGACTATACAAAACTGATGTTCACACACCACTGCTTCAGGAGCAGCAATGGGAAACTTGTCCTCTGTTGCTGGATTACAACTTCCATTGTTCTTAATGGCTGTCCATGGTGGCTGAAGTTGGAGTCCAACAACATGCGGAGGGTCACAGGTTCCCTATTCCTATGTTTCCCAAATCTGGGTCTTCAGCTCTTTTTGGACTACAGTTCCCACCATCCCTGACCACTGGTCCTGCTAGTTAGGGATGGTGGGATTTGTATTCCAGAAACAGATGGCGATCTAAATTTGGGAAATCTAGAGAGTAGGACAAATCCAAGAAAGATTGCAAAAAAGGTGCACATTTTAAACTCCTAACCCTCCTCTCAGTAATAAAATATTATTTTGCAGATGGAAATCTGGGACAGAAGAAAACGCAAATTGCCCCAGTGCCCAAAGAACTGGAAGATGAACAGGAAAGGCTCACAATCTCCTGGGTCCCAGTACAGAGCCTTATCAATTGCTCTATCATTCTTATGAGCAAACACTAAGAGAGAGGGAACACTACATCCTACTATGAGGTGAGATTTACAGAAACACCTTAAACTATGACCCCTTTGCATGTGGCTGCTCAAAGCAAACAGAAACATACCCACAGGGACATGATGATAAGGAGACAGGCATAAAATTGTATCAAGGTGTGTGCATCTGAATGTCATTGCGTTCAAAGCGAAGTCTACTTCCTCTTCACCTTCACTACAATGTCAGCCATGCTGTAAGAATATAAGATTGTGTTATGCCCCACACTGTTGATGGATTCTTCTAGTGAAATAAATTTCTTGAGAGACCAAGCTCCTAAAATTGCAAACAGATGAATGTTTGACGTTGTCTGTAATCTGATTGCCCCTTTTGCTATAGGTAGAAGATCCAAACCCCAGTGCTACAGATGTCACCTCAAAAGAAACCCTGCTCATAAAAAGCAACAAAGCCAAGGAACTGCAGGATGAATGCTTTATTCTTAGAAAGGGCAATGACCTATTATTAAAAGACCATCCCAGTCCCGGAGCTCATAAGACTAAGAGTCGGCAAGCTGTAGATAATACAGGAATGCCTCAAGATAAAGATGATATTTCTTTCAAATTGGAACCATGGAAAGGACCAGTTTTACAGCAGTGATTGGCATACTGCAGCTCACTTTTCATGGGTGAAAGAATAGAAAAGCTTCATCTCTAGTATAGATCTTAATGGTTCAAATACATTAGCAATCGTAGCAGTCCTCGTACAGTTACAGTAGTTTTTACAGTACTGATTCCAGAGAAAAAGGAAACCAAAATGAGCAGTTCTGTTGAACTGAATTCTGCTGGTGTGTTTAAGTTTTTTAGTTACCCAGAATCCTCCATGAGGCATGATGCTAGACATGGTTGCCATCAATTTGATTTAATTAATTTTTATACTGAAATATTTTTAGATTGTGTGATTATTTGACTGTTTGATTATTTGATTGTTGTTAGCCGCCCTGAGCCCGGCTTCGGCTGGGGAGGGCGGGATATAAATAATTTTTTTTTTTATTATTATTATTATTGTTGTTGTTGTTGTTGTTGTTGTTGTTGTTGTTGTTGTTGTTGTTGTTGTTATTACCAGAACGGTTTACTGGGTGCATTAAATATAGCTCAAAAAAATTCTGCATCAGAAAAGCTCAGTTCTGTAACATGTGCAAATATTTATCTGTTTACTTTGAAAAGTGTGTTATGTTTCTGCTATTTACAGAAAAAGGGAAAGTCAAATTGGACTGCTTTAAAAGAGGAGTGGATAATTCATGGAGGATAAGACTGTCAACGGATAGCATTGGAGGCAGTGTGCTTCTGAAATACCAGTTGCTGGAAATCATGAGGCGGGAGAGTGCTCTTGTCCTTGGGTCTTGTTGCAGGTTTCCCACTAAGAGGCCACTGTGAGAACAGGATGCTGGACTAAGATGCGCCATTGGCCTCATGCAGCAGGTTCTCCTTATGCTATTATGCCACAGCACTGATGCCATGCTCCATATGCACTGGAAAGACTGTCAAGCTTCTTGAAATTTCACAGCTTTCTTAGGATTGGGAAATTGATTTTGGGGGTGAATTCTTCAGAATATGAAATTGTGCTCCTAGTACCAAATGCCACCCTTGCACAGTGCAATCACAGAACTTACACAACCCGGAATGTTTTTGTATTTCTTATTTTCTAGCATCAGTATGCTAGTAGGTTGTTATACTGGTGAGCACATTAATCTTTAAAAGGGCAGCATGTTCTATAAATAACAGTATCACTTTGTTTCCAGTGACTGGACCTAGAGCTTCTAATATGTTCTATGCAGTCTATAGTGTTAATGAGCAGGCACAAGACGGGTGCTGATGACTGACCATTCTGTAGGCACAAAGATCCACAGCACCCCACCCTCAGCCAAACTGGACCCCCTGGACTGGTCCATGGGCTAGAGGTTTCCCACTACTCTGTTAAGAGTTTTGGTCTCATCTACTTCTTGTACACTTGGCACTTCACGGAAGTCCACAAAAACAGTCATCTGGCTTTTTAGCCAGGCTCCATTTATTCATTTTTTTCATCAACTCCCTCCCCATCAGATCCATTTCATACTTTCTCCATAGCACAGCACAAAGGACAGAAATCACTGCCTCTCCCTCAATCCCTCTGTGACTGCCAGAAGACTTGAGGGAGAGGTGGAGTCTTATCTCATTTGTACTGTTTGGAGAAGATAACTGCTGTTACTTAGCTTCTCCAAGTCACAGTGCAAATTTCCCTTTTGTCCCAATTTTGCTACTGGTAGAACAGGTTATGCGGGGGTTTTACGTGAGAAATAACTAGGTCTCTGGGCACACGCAAAGGTGGCTCTATCATACCCCCTTCAGCTTTCAGGTGGTTCGTAGTATTTGTCTTCAGGCGGGTCCACTTTGTGCATAGGGACTGTAGGGAAATGAGGACAAAGTACATGTGTAACTTACAAAGTATATTCATACAACAGAAGGAAAACAAATATAACTGCTTAGTCAAACGTGATGCTGGAAAACTAAGAACTGATATGGCACGCATCTTTCTACTGTGATTCAATGTGGCTTGTTATTTTGTGTTTAAATTAACATTTTAATTATCTTTACACAACATTGACAAATAAGACAGAAAGGAAGTCTGCAGAGATTGTATACGCTTCCTTAGTAGTATGTTTTAAACTTACAGCTCAGAACCTACATCAACAAACAGAAAAGTGCTAGTGGCAAGATTTACTCCTCCAGCCTGGATCTACAGTTTAGACCCAGTTCTAGAAGGGAACAGCACCACTACTGCTTCATTTAATAAGGCACTATTTCATGACAGGAGCTCATACCATCAGGCCATCAAATAATAATTGATTCCAACAGGACCTGATAAATCAGTACCCCCAGTCTTTAATTTCTGTCTCCCAAACATTATTCAGCAGTGAGGTGACTAAGCCCAATTCCATTCCCACTCTCTTTTCTATTGGACAGCAAAGCTACGCTTACCTCTTGCTTATTCCATTTACCATTTTCTTTGTAATGTGTGTCTACATCCTGTCTGAGGCTACCACCCTCTCACTTTAAGTACTGAAAAACACCACAGCTGTGACTATGAAGAGTAACAGGATGAGACGCTAGAAGTGCATTTGCTTGCCAGGATTTGTGGCTCTCGGCATTATCTTGGTGCAAATGACACAGGTTGCTTCCAGTGATGCTGCAAAGGGATGATTTAGATCCATTTTTCTGTATGTGCAATTCGCATTCGAATGCGGTTGGCTATTTCCAGATCACACAAGAACAGCCTACTGGATTAGGCCAGCAATCTAGTCCAGCATTCTGTTGTCACAGTGGCCAGAAGAGACTCAGGGGAAGCCTGCAAACAGGACCTGTGGTCAACAGCACTCTTTTCGCTTGTGGTTCCCAGAAACTGGTATGCAGAGGCACATTGCCTCAAACAGTGGAGGCACTTTAGCCTCCAAAATTTGTCTAATCAATACCAGTGGGTGGTTCTTAAGAAATGATTTCCTTGTTGTGTGTTCCCTTTCATTCCATCACTGCCTTACCCATTCCTGGCATGCATGCAGGTATTTCTCTACCGTTATGTGCACACCTTTCAAAAAATTAACTGAAAGTGTGTAAGAGAAAACATTAGCCGCCTGTAGATCATGTTTTACTACAGGCAAAATGGAGGTTTTGGGGGGGACAACATCTATTTCCACTTGTTGGTTTTAAAAAGAATAACACCGACGTCTTGTGCAAGGCCACAAGCTTCTGCTAAAAAGTCTTGTGCAAGACCTCTGTATTATTATTTTTTATGTCATGGTGCTTGGACTGAGATTACCATCTTAAAGGTAATCCCCCACAGGTGTTGAGATTTTGAGAGGCTAGCTCCTCCAAACTGGATTGTTATTCTGACATGCCTTCAGCATGGGACAACTGATGAAACTATGCATCCTTGTATAGACTGGGCCACCAGAAATAACTCCTGTCACTGCTACTGTACATGCTTCTTAGCATTTCTTCTTTTGGGGTGGGTGTCAGATGTGTGTTATCATTTTGGTGAGTGGTCTCTAATGCACTGGTGGAGGAAGAGGCGTGCGGGGGGAGCGCCCCACCCCTGGCAGCGTGATCCTGGCAGGGTGCCATCGCGGCTGCCTCCTGGGCAGCGCCCCCCCCCGGTGCTGGAGCATGAAGCTCCGCCACTGCTCTAATGCCACACCCCTACGCCTGCTTCCTCCTCTCCTGAGCACAACTGCGCCATTTTGTTTTTACTTAAGAGATCTTATTCAATAAGAAGAGACCCATATTTTTAA
Source organism: Podarcis vaucheri (assembly GCF_965113315.1). Lineage (NCBI taxonomy): Eukaryota > Metazoa > Chordata > Lepidosauria > Squamata > Lacertidae > Podarcis > Podarcis vaucheri. The sequence goes on along the minus strand of NC_138764.1, from coordinate 66,997,420 downwards.
AAAATTAAATTATGTGCTGGAACTTCTATGATAACAGTATCAGGAGCAGTGCTTTTTTTTAAAAAAAGGAAAAAAGGTGCTGGTACACACCATGAAGTTGTTACAGTAATTGCCACATGTTATCATTAGAAAAAAAGGTACCAGTAATGAGTACCACTGAGTACCCCCAGAAAAAAGCATTAATCGTGAGGAAGGTACAAACAGTGGCGGAGCTTCAGGCAGAGAGCAGGCAGGGGCAGGGCTGGCACACATCCCAGGGGCGCCCAGCGTGGGTGGGGGGCAGCCGCGATGGCTCCCCACCGGGATCATGCTGGCGAGGGCGGTGAGCTCCCCCCCGCACTCCTATTCCTCTGCCAGTGGGTACAAAAACTTGCTACTCCGCTGCACACATTAATTTTAGCCCTTCTAATCATTAGAAGCTTTTGCACATCCTTAATAAATTGTACACCCAACATAAAACAGCAAGAATTCATTTTGATTCTAGACAACACTACAGCAGATTACATACAGAAAACAAGAGGCATAGGGGTGTCAAGAAGTAGAGATGTTACCTTGTTATTAAATGGGTTCATGCAGGTTTTAACCAATACATCCCCAAGATCAATTTAAAAATGCTTGCAAGATTGCTTTGCCTCAGAATACAAGGCAGTAACTGACCAGTTAACAGACAAATCCATTTCCTTTCTCAGACATTTTAAAATTTAGCACTACATTTTGCCACTGAACAAATATAAGTTTTAGCAGTCCTAGCACTTCCCAGAGGGTCATTCAGCAAGTCATCTTGCATGTGGTGTGGAATTAATTTGTTCTTATTGCACCTCCGTGCTTAGTGACAGATGGTTCAACTGTTCCATTGCCAGCAAACAATGTAAAGATACACAGAAAAGAATTGACCTGTGTTGGAAACTGATCTGTCACTCAGCAAGGATGTCACCATAATTCTGAGTTGCAGCATCAGGGAGCTGCCAACCAAGTATCATCCTGCAAATAGCTCATGGTAAGAAATAAAAGAAAATAACAGGTATACATGGGAGGGGGGATCTGTTTGTTCACAGCAATTCAGGCACTAAGGTGCATTAGAAAATAATCTCCCTTGGTCTGCAATCAGAGACAGAATTTAAGTTGCCATTTCCATTAAGCATTTAAGAGAGCTTGCAATTGGACATATTCAAGATTATTGCAAAGGGTGCATTTCTTGTCATTATCCTGGAGGCAGCTTCTGTGGCCCAATAAGTACTTTAAATGAGAGTTTAATGAGAGAACTTTTCCAGTCCAAGGGTGCTTCCACACCCATTGTTCATTCACTATTTTATGAGGCACCTACCCAACTTTAAGTGGGACGCGGGTGGTGCTGTGGTGTAAACCACTGAGCCTAGGACTTGCTGATCAGAAGGTCAGCGGTTCGAATCCCCGCAATGGGGTGAGCTCCCATTGCTCGGTCCCTGCTCCTGCCCACCGAGCAGTTCAAAAACACATCAAAGTGCAAGTAGATAAATAGGTACCGCTTCGGTGGGAAGGTAAACGGCGTTTCCGTGTGCTGCTCGGGTTTCACCAGAAGCAGCTTAGTCATGCTGGCCATATGACCCAGAAAAAGTCGGCTCCCTTGGCCAGTAAAGCGAGATGAGCGCCGCAACCCCAGAGTCATTCGCGACTAGACTTAACTATCAAGGGTCCTTTACCTTTACCCAACTTTAATTTGTTAAAATATATTTATTCAGACTATTTTCACCCTACCCTTATGATGCATACAGAAGATAAAAATTCAAAAATAAAATCAAAAGCCAATAATTCTTAAACAGCAGTGACAATTCTCCAGAGCCTTGGTATATTTATCTATTTATTGCCAGACTATAAAAAGTAATCTTGACTCCCCATGCCAATCATCAGATGTGTGGGTCACTCTGAGCAGCCTTTGCAGGTGTGTTCAAAAACTCTTATCATGAAAACAAAGAAGCATCTTCCTTTCCCCATGCGCACAAAGGTAGCCTTCAACTGCAGGCCGATTTTCTGTTTTCTGTTATTGGGGACTGTGCTTGATTTTGTTTGTGAGACCTTCCAGGTCACCCACACCCAACCCTGCTCCTTCCAAACAATTAATTTTATTCTTTTATTTCTTGTAGTCTGGATATCGATCTGCAGAGCCACTTTGTAGTGGTCAAATCTTCGGCAAGCTTACAATCCTGATGGTAGAAATTGAGCATCCAAAACAGATTCAATTCAAATTTGTTTTGTTTTTGTACTCTTGTAACTTGTACACATATCCTAATCCAGGGACAGCTTGTAAAAAATGTTTTCGGTTTTGTTTCACTTGGTAGTCTGTCACCAATGGCTGAAGGTTTTTTTCTTCCTTAGGCAATATATTTAAACGCTTGTGTACTGGCAAACTGTAGTTCTGTTTCTTTTATCACACTTCTCGTTTTTTGCCTTTACGGCTCTAAGTTGCTGTTTTCTTAAACTTTCTAGAGACTTCAGCAAACTTTCATTAACACCAAGGGCCGGTATCTCTTGTTCTTCTCCTAAATTGTTCAGAAAGTTAAGAGAGTTCATCCATCCAAATGTTTATTGAAGATGCAGAAACAGAATGGAGTAACTTTCTTTGGACAGTAAAAATATTTGTGGCGCTATCAGTGAGGTTCTTCCCTTCCTTGAGCACCAATTTAATGAACTTGTTGGGTTTATCCAGCTCAGCCTCATGCGCTTGGATCCTTTCCTGGAATCAGGGGGTTTCCCCAGGTAGCAACTGCTAAACTCCCAGGGCTGCAGCCACATGGCTGAGATGGCGGCTACAACAGGGCAGGCTGCACTACACTCTTCATTTCAGCAGCATGCCCTGCCTCCTCCTCCTCCTCCTCCTCCTGATCAGACTGAGTCCCAGCAGCAGCTCACCAAAGCAAAACAAGGGGCAGAGCAGCCTTTTCAAAGCACACCATGGGACCTGGGCAGCTTTTGTGCCAAGAAGCACACCAAGGAGGGAATGAGGAAAATGAGGTCACTGAAGAAATCCACCACCAGCTGGGCAGTCAGTCTGAGCACCCATGAAACTCAGTACACACGTACCAGACCTTATGAACCTACTGTACTTTGATCCCCAACAGAAAAAGCGTGCCTGTTTTCATATCACTGTTAAAAGGTACACTGCATTAATCCCATCTACTTCCCTAGTCTTTGTGTAGGTACTTGGGTCATTGTCACATACACAGTATGTTGTTGGCTGGGTCCTCTCTCCTCATGCACACATTAAAAACCTGAGGGCTCCTTCTTTTAGCATCTCGGTGCAAATGGAACTGATCATAGTATTACTCCTTTTTAGTAGATACTGACAAAGAGATTACCAAGACAATGTTTGTTAACAGCTCATTTCATCCTGTCACTCTGAAAACAGGAAGTGTGGCAATCTTGTAAGGGTAACAGCTTCTGCTTTTAATGTAACCTAAAGTGCAGCAAAAAGCTTGCCTGCGGGTCCCTGAGCAAACACACAAAGAATGAGAAACTACAGAGAGTTGATTTTACTGCTTTCTTAAATGGCAATCCTCCGTTTGATGGACTGAGTGTGTGCCACACACATGACAAACAGGCCTTCCTTTATGTGGGATACAATGGTCTGGTTTTTACAGTTTAGTTTTGCCTGCGGCTTTTTCCTTTCTTTTTAATGGGCACAATTTTCATTTGCGTTCCCTACCCTGCAATCCTCAACATCAAAAAAACTCAACATCAAAAAAACGAAGATCATGGCCACTGGGCCCATCACCTCCTGGCAAATAGATGGGGAAGAAATGGAGGCAGTGAGAGATTTTACTTTCTTGGGCTCCATGATCAGTGCAGATGGTGACAGCAGTCACGAAATTAAAAGACGCCTGCTCCTTGGGAGAAAGGCGATGGCAAACCTAGACAACATCTTAAAAAGCAGAGACATCACCTTGCCAACAACGGTCCGTATAGTAAAAGCCATGGTTTTCCCAGTAGTGATGTATGGAAGTGAGAGCTGGACCATAAAGAAGGCTGATCGCCGAAGAATTGATGCTTTTGAATTATGGTGCTGGAGGAGACTCTTGAGAGTTCCATGGACTGCAAGAAGATCAAACTTCTCCATTCTGAAGGAAATCAGCCCTGAGTGCTCACTGGAAGGACAGATCGTGAAGCTGAGGCTCCAATACTTTGGCCACCTCATGAGAAGAGAGGACTCCCTGGAAAAGACCCTGATGTTGGGAAAGATGGAGGGCACAAGGAGAAGGGGACGACAGAGAATGAGATGGTTGGATGGTGTTCTTGAAGCTACTAGCATGAGTTTGATCAAACTGCGGGAGGCAGTGGAGGACAGAAGTGCCTGGCGTGCTCTGGTCCATGGGGTCACGAAGAGTCAGACACGACTAAACGACTAAACAAAAAAAAAAACCCTGCAATCCTAACGTCTCACCTGCTACTTGGTTAACCCACCCTGTAATTTCCATAACCCACTTACTGCTGGTTAAAGTGCCCTATCTTCCTCCACTATATGCAGACAGCTAGTATGGTTGTTTAGTCGTTATAGCTCTGGACATCGATAAAGGAGACGTGGGTTCTTTCCCCTACAAAACCTAATGGGGGAAAGATGGATGTCAGCCTGACCTCCTTATAGAAGGGAGAGAACAAAAAGCTGAAACACGAAAGAAAAAATCTAGGCAGTTTTGAGTCAGTGAGTCACACATCACTGGGCTGTTATGAGAGTAATTTTTGATGGTTTGAGATCTCCTAACAGAAAAAAAAAGACTGGCAGGTATGAAGGGCAAAATCAGACTAGAACTACTGAAAATAAGCACACCACAGAGGGGGAGATCAAACTCCAATTTTCAGCGAATACTTGAAATATTCTATTAAGAAACTCTAGTGATGACCATGACATTGCCAATACCATGCTCCATAAACACAGGATGTGGGTATAGGATGAGACACCTGCTCTGTTTGTTGCACAAGACCGCCTCCCCCATCAGGAAAGGGGTCATTCAGCTTTGCATGTATGAAGTTCAATCCCCATATAGGACCTCATATTAAATGCAGAGAAAAGAACTGCCCCAGAAATCAGAGAGAATCATAGATTACCATTAGACAGACCAAAAGGTCTGACTCTTACAATAGTAGGCCTTTATGCTATATTCTTCTATCCATCTCAATTGGAAATGCAGCCTAGTGACACTGGGAGTCCCTCCTCAGGAAAGGAATATTTGCAGGGAAACAAAATGGTTTGTGTATTTTGAGGATGAGGCTGTGAAATCCAGCAGGGCATTACACTAAAATTTCAGCATGTTACACCAAAAATATACTTAGCTTAACACACTAGTGAGTTTCCTAGTTCTTCTTACATTTTCTGATTTTGCTATTTTCATGCACATCTCAAGGAGGCAGCCCTCATATTTTACTGTTCTTTAGATATCCACATTGTACCCCTGCTATTAATAGCCAAAAACTAAAACAGGATGTCATTAGCACCTGCTCTGCAAACTCTGGCATGAGAAAGGCTGCTTGCTTTTGCACAATGCCCCTTACTCCAGGCACAGGAATAGGGCTGAAATAAAATCCTTGCTCCTAGTGACTCTGAAACATTTGCCATGTTTAAACAATCCAGTTGTATTAGTTTCTGTCAGAGAAACCATTCTCCCTGGAACTTTCGGCAACAAAATGGATTGAAGATAAGAGGCCATAGTTACCGGTACCTCTACTCTCCACCACAGCAGATACATGTATATTTGAGGTTGGTGAAATAAATCTAGGTACAAATCTTCAGTTGTATAATGGACCTATAATTTCCTGAGAAAAACAGAAACTGGTGCACACAGTTGGGTTTCAGCCAGCCAGCCAACAGCCCAGTGCAGCTACCTTTCCAGTTACAAAAAGAGAGGAAGGGACAAAGCAATGAAATTGACAAACAGAAAAAGTTGGGGCATTTTGTCCTTCCCACCTGAAATCTGACAGGCCTGATCCTTTGCGGGGAATTACAGTATACCAGAAAAAATAATGCTATTTGGATGGAATGCAACAAAGTTATAGGCAGCAGATGACCAGATGAGCCTCCAATTGAAATAAATGGAAAGCACAAAACATGAATGCAACCGAAAGGAATGGAAACAAAATGAAAGACTTAAAATGAGTGGGAAAATGAAAGAAAAAATATTGCACACCCCTGTCATCAAGAAAGTTCAAAGATACTGTATCTTGATTTAAGAATGGAAGGATATGTGAGAAAACTTAGGGCAACTATCTGTGAGAAAGAGTGTGTATGTGATTATATTTTAGTTTCAATACAGTAATCTGCATAATTCCCCCCCGGTCTTACTGGTAGAAAAAGTCCTGCTGGGAAATTCCCAGCCATATAAGAGACAAATTTGTATCTAGAGGGCAGGATCAGGGGAAATTCACACGACAAAGCTTTTCAAGTGATTAAACCTGTTCATCGCCCATCTGTTATTCTTCTACTTCTATCATCATACTATATACAACATCTTAGCTTTGTGAAGGGATGCTACCACCAATCTGTCTTCTTCTTCCTAGGGAACTACACTTCTGAGCTTCAACACTTATGTAGCAAGTCGAAATCTTGTTTTATTGAAACTAGTTTTATTTGAAAAAAGTGATAGTTGATAAATCAACTAGATTTAAAATGTGAGAAACATTTAAAGTTTTATTTAAAGTATTTTCAGTAAAATATACCAGCACAAATTATGTGTGTGTGTGTGCATGTGTGCATGTGTTAAACACTTCAGTTCTGATCATTACAGCCCCTCTGATTTGTCAAGACAGAGGCCATCTGATTCAAAACAATGGAAATGGTAATTCTGGATATATAGACTTGACATCTTAAGACGACATGGCCTCAATTTGGGAATATAACACCTAGCATCACTCATCTACAGCAAATTCTAAATTTCTTAATATTCCACCATCCATGTTCTAGAATTGCTACCTTGGCTACTGTATCCTTTGACTCACACCGAAGCAGATAAAGAAGTCAGGAGCCAACATGTTATGCGTTAAGATGTCAGTATCTCTGTTACGTTAACGTGTGTATTTCAAATGTCGTATCTGAACCCCAGCCACAGCAAGGAACTGTCCTCTGTGGAGAGAGCAGGACAGGGGCTCATTAGGGCCCAACATAACGACCCTGGCTAAGATCTGTGTTCCCAACATTCTTGATATATATAATTCCATTACATCCACCCTGCACCCACCCAAAAGCAAATACATGGCATGATAAGAACAAAACAGCACAAACATGCAATGTGCATTATCATTCTGGGATACTCATGGTTTTGATATATGTAGTTCATGGCCTAGTTAGCCATAGGAGCTTCTTAACCGAAGTACAGCACTTACCTAAAAAGCCATAAATTCATGATATGAGTTATTAAGAGTGGTTGCTTGGAAAATATGAGCTATAGTGATTACTGAAGCATGGGACTAACAAACTGAATGGCTAGGAAGTTAACACCCAGGGCTGCATTTGGTGTGTGATTAGTAAGCCTTTAACATTTTCAAAGTCTTATCCCATAGTGATCATGGTTATCAGCTAACTGATTGAGATTATGATTGTTGGAAGCCATTTGGAAACATAGTGGTTTTAGGGTTGTTTTTAAAAGATGCACAAACATTCACCGTAAACATATGGGCTGCATGCTGTTACAGCAAATCACCTGCTTGCCCCCCCCCCCAAAAAAATGGACACAAACTTATTTAGTGGTCAGTGAAAGGGCATGCTGTGGTATATGCCAATCCTGTGTTTAAGGGATCCAGAAACAGGGTAAAAAGGAACTTTTAACAAACACAGAGGCACTTAGTGTCCCATGGCTCACCTCCCACTTCTAGAGCTTGGTTAGCATAAAGACTAATCAATACAGGCATATTTGTTTACTTTCAGTTATTTACAGCAAACTGATGTATTGACCTCCCATTTTCAGCTCAGCATTCTGCCAGAAGCTGAGGGGAATGAAGAAACACGCTGTAGCTTAAAACTTTATTGCAACTTTGATTGTCCAGACATGGCAGCTCACAATGGCCAAGTTGGTCTTCCTATGTGCTGTGCCGATAGACAGGTGGCCAACACAGGCAGAACTGCCACGTTTGGAAAAGTGATATGCTGAATGAATTTATCCAAACTCCAAATAGGCTTCATGCAGATTATACCCTGGTACTTTTCAGGCCAGAGAAGTGATGGTCTTGCAAGGTTGCCACTGAAGCCTCTGCAATTTCAACGCATTTGTGATCTTCCTACATGATCACTGACAGTCATGAACATATCACAAAGAGGCCTATGTGCAAAACTGCTTGGGAACTTTGCTTCAAGACAAATTGGCTGGGTAAATGGCATCATTATTTTAATGCAAATGAGCTTGCAGCCTTGTATCATCATGCTTCAACCAGTTTAAAGTGACACTGAACAAAGAAACTATTAATCTGTGTAAACTGCCCAACATTAAGTCATGTTGCCTCATATTTTAACCGTACTGCACATCTTTATGAAGCAGAAGCTCATCTGTATCCACATTATGCTCTAGAGTGAACATTATGAAGCTATAGTTTGTTGAATCTGAAATTGTTTGATATATATATATATATATATATATATATATATATATATGCCAAGATGGGGAGAGCGGAGAGCCAAACACACAAGTCATAAAAGATTCAGCCAATGGCTAGGAAAACCTGTTTATTCTTTTCCCCACAGCAGCTGTGTAGTTTATTTATATAAAGATCCAATGTTATCTCCCTCCCATTGCTGTTCTTCCAAAAGTATGTGGGGGAAGAAGATCTGAAACATAGCAATTAGATGTATTGGAGATTCAAAAATAGTTGTTTGCTTGGGGGCTGACTTTTCTGGAACTAAAGGAAGCCACCCAACAGGATCAAGCAAGCTATCTATCTTGACAGGATGAGAAGGGAGGGGAAAGCCCTACTTGTAGTTCAAAAAGTGAGTGAAAATTTGACTATTCTTCCTATTAGTTCAGCAGAAGGAAATTGAATGGTTCGAGCAAAGGTGGAGGGCAGCCACACTGCGACTATGTGACAAAATAAAGATGAATGGATATGGAAAGAACCGGATGGATGAATGAAGGAGGGGAAAGAAGTGAAGGAAGAGAAAGGGTGTCCTCACCCGCTTTGCCTTCAGACTAGACCATTGGCAGTAGTTATGTGGCCCCCAATCGTTTTTACTTGAAAGAACTCCCACAACTCCCAACTGGGTTGCCTACGACTGGAAAAAGGCTTTTTGCTCTAGGCCAAAAGCCACACATCTAAAATTAGAGTTGCCTGGAATCAGTAGGCACAAGCTTAGCTTGAATCTAAAGAGGATATATATATATATATATATATATATATATATATATATATATATATATATATATATTTGCTTTCGTAGATTTTCACGGGTACAGGAATGCAGGTTTTGGTGTCTTCGGGTGTCTTCCCGTGTAAGAGTCGGGGTGTCTGTGCGACGTTTCGACGAGGTCTCACTCGTCATCTTCAAAAGATGACGAGTGAGACCTCGTCGAAACGTCGCACAGACACCCCGACTCTTACACGGGAAGACACCCGAAGACACCAAAACCTGCATATATATACACACACACACACACACACACACACACACACACACACACACATATATATACACACACACACACTAACTTTGATAATTTAATTTTTGTGAAAGCTGCCACATGCTTTGACAAGGAGATGGACAGAGATGACAGTCTGTTGGTGAAAGTCATTAGATTCACCTCAACCTTTAGTTCAATCAAACCCAACTCTGCTCCATCAGAATTACAACTACTGAAGAGGATTGACAGATCTTTCAGAAATACTATTATTCAAGCCTTTATTGCTACTTAACTTGCATAAGAGGCAGACTAAGCATTATTTGAGGTGGAAATGAAGGGTCAAGTGTCTAGCCCACTATTAATTTTTCTGATGTACTTGATCTCAAAACACTGGAGAGCCTAGGACCCTTTACTTCACCTGTATATTGTTTCCTACATTATGTTCTTTATGAAACACTCTATTGCCATTTTGTCCAGAATGCTGCCTGTATCATCTTTGGAATTTTGTCCCACAAATTAACTATTTCAGAATGTAAAAAGAACCACCTTGGATCAAAAGACCTACCTAATTCATTTCCCTCATGAGTCACACAGAAGCCTGTGGAAAGCACAGTAGCCCTCTCTGACATGCTTCCTTTGATCCTTGAGGTAGTATATATCTATTATGGATGAGAAGAAGACATCCAACTGGAGATGTTGGATTCTCTAGGCATTATTTTGAGAAGCAAAAATATTGATCAGGTTGATGGACAAAGGGAAAAGCTGTCAGTAGAGCTATTATTGTAGAATACTCAAGCACCACAACAAAACTGATAGCATTAGTTCTTTTTTTAAAATGAAGATTCCTCTTACTGATTTCAAAACCAGGAGACATTGTTTCCATAAAATCTGGTACTCTGTCTTTGGAAGTGGAGAAGACACTTTATGTAACCATGCATTTTCCTTCTGTGTGGCTTGGCAGAACCAAGTTTTGTTTGGAACAAATTTCATGCTGCAACTCTTAATAGTGGGTGTCTCCTCAAAATACCTGGCTCTGAGGTGACTCATTGATATTCCTCCTGTGGCAAATCTGCACGAAGGGCATTGTTGTCTAGAATGCCTCAAGAAGATTTCAAACACCACCCTAGAAAACTTATGTACAGACATGCACAGTTACGAAACCCTCATACACTGCACCCAGCCTTCAACATCTTCTTATAAACATTAAACTTAATGGGATTTAGTCAGAGAGGTTAAGGTGCATACTTCTGTCAAAAAAGGTCTATGAAAGCCCATTTCCTTTCAGTGAACATTCAATCAAAATATTGTTGTTGAGGCTGCGACTACCAAATTATTTGCTGCTGAAATACTGTAGTACCATAGAATTTCTGTTAACTTTGCTATTTGAACCTTGGGTTGCTTTTTTCATGTGGAAAGGAGTCTCCAGATATCCATTTTAACAAGAAGAAGAAGAAGAAGAAGAAGAAGAAGAAGAAGAAGAAGAAGAAGAATTTGGACCTGATATCCCGCCTTTCACTCCCCTTAATGAGTCTCAAAGTGGCTAACAATCTCCTTTTCCCTTCCTCCCCCAAAACAAACACTCTGTGAGGTGAGTGAAGCTAAGAGACTTCAGAGAAGTGTGATTAGCCCAAGGTCACCCAGCAGCTGCATGTGGAGGAGCGGAGAAGTGAACCCAGTTCATCAGATTACGAGTCCACTACTGTTAACCACTACACCACGCTGGCTCCACTACACATTAATTTACCTATTTCACAGAAAGAAGAACATATTTTATGGGGCCTCTAGTTCTAAACGCTACTTTTCAGTGCTTTTTTCCTAGAAAAAAAGGTGCCAGAAATCAACATGAACGCCTTATAATGGCGAAGGCACCCACCTGATAGGTGCCGGAACTGAATTCTGCTGAGTTCCAGCTGGGGAAAAAAGCCCTGCTACTTTTAAATGCTAAGAAACCCTTTTTGCCTCCAATAATTATTGTGGATTAAGCTATGGAGAGTACATCTGTGTTCAACACATCAGGTATAGTTTAGATACTTGGATTAGTATATTCCTTTACAAAGAAAAAATGAGTAACACCCAGAGTTCATTCACCCATTCTAAATCAGTCATACCCATTATCTCTTTTAAATACCAACGTTTAGTTTGTGAACCACCAAGTTGGCATTTTACAGTACAGTGGTACCTCTGGTTATGTACTTAATTCGTTCCAGAGGCCCGTTCTTAACCTGAAACTGTTCTTAACCTGAAGCACCACTTTAGCTAATGGGGCCTCCTGCCGCCGCGCCGCCGGAGCACAATTTCTGTTCTCATCCTGAAGCAAAGTTCTTAACCCAGGGTACTATTTCTGGGTTAGCGGAGTCTGTAACCTGAAGTGTATGTAACCCGAGGTACCACTGTACTGTATTCTTTCAAAATGCTACTTCAAACTTTCTGGATTTCATAATCATATTAAAGTAAAGTGGGACCCAGAAGGTCACTAAATTCTTTGCCACATCTGGACCTCAATCTTATACTCTCAAAGGACTTACTGTTTAGGGACATGTTTCAAGACAAATCCTGTTGGCACAGTAAACAAATACTTTGCAACAGAGATGCATCAAGGCTAATTGTCTTGACTGCTGTTCAGTCAGCTGGTTCATGAATGCTAGAAGCACTTAGTTGTTTGCACTTCTCCTAATCTGCTACAATAAATTCTTTTGCCCTAACAAAAGATGAAGAGAAAGAGGGGGAAGGGGGATGTCATAACAGAGATATTTGGGGGGGGGCAGGGAGAGGGCTAAGAAATATGAGCTGTTCCCAACGTTCTCTGTTTGCTGGTACAAGTGCTCATGCACTAGCAAACAGGTGAGTTTTAATGCAATAGTTGCACTAACAGAATCTTGTTGCACAACAGATTGTGCAACTAAGTCATCAGCGACCTGCTTGTACATTCACTTGCGCAACAACATTCTACTGATGCAAACAAATGTACCACTAAAGGAAGCATAAGAGAAGCCATGGAAGCCTAGTAAGAAACTAGTTTTAGGAAAGGACAATTTTAAGATGGTGTTAGACTGCCAGCATGTCTCATAGTCAAAGCCACCATTTCCCTCCCACTCATACGTATTTCCTCTGGATTAGCAACCCAGGGGCTCTCTGGATTTCCTCAGTGGGCTGAATTGGACTCTGAAACCTTCTCTTGCCAACCACTGCTTTAGAACAACTGTGAGGTGCGTTTGTTCATTCAAGACTCCGATAATCAGAGTTTCGATAACGTAAGCTGCCTTATCTCAATTTTGTCTACTGTTCCTGACTTGGCTCATAAAGCAATATGCTTCAGAACTGCAATTTATAAACCAGATTTACAAAAGCAGCTCCCTTGATGACCACTACACTGCAGTTTAAAATATTTTTCCAGACAATGTTGCATTGTTATTGGTAGAATCTACTAGAAATTAAATGGAAAAATTACTCTAACTGTCTGCTCAGAATTTAGCTCCAGGCCCAGAACTTTGGTGCATGGCGTTGTAAATATTTTAAATAATTCAGGAACATGCCTGCAGGGACATATACAAGCAGCAGAGAAAGACTAAAGAAACACTGTCTGCTAATGGATATTACAGTGGGCGGTAGAAGCTCCAGGTTCCAATTCCAGGCCTCTTTAGCTTTAAGTGCTTTTCACAGCAACATATGCAACATGTGCAATGTCTTGAAAGCCCCTTTCTAGCCAGGAAGACTTACTGGGCTATGGAAATTTCCAAAATGAAGCTAAGGAAAACTGCACTATTGCTCTAGGCAACAACTGAGAAAAAGAAACATACAGCAAATTGTCATCACCTCCACCTCATTAAGACCATTTTTAATTGTCATGCTAAAGCTTATAGACTGTGCACTTCCTTGATTACTTTCAGAAGTGGCCAATGGGATGGAATATGGGTGGGGAAGCACACAATGCAGTATCATCACAACATGGGGAAGTGATACCACGTCATGGGAAGGACTTGGGGTGAGCTTGCCCTTTTAAGCAAGAGCATTCCTACATCATCCACAATGCACCGTTCTAAGCTAAATTAGGCTGTTCAGCAACACTGGCTTGTACTCCTAGCTGCCAAGGTCACTTCCAAGTGTGCAGATCTTCAACTGGTAGATCACAGTCATAATGAGGCTTCAACCGAATTGCGTTCAGTGGTGCCACAATAATTCTTTGGAGATCGTCCCAAGTATTGGTGTTGGGGAAAATTGGATGGGGTTTTTTGGTAAGGATTTTTACTCTAAGTGCCTGTCCACAGTAAAACCAGTGTAGCAGATCGGATGCCTTAGTATACCAGAAGGTAGGTAGACAGCAACTCACTGGTGGTCCACCGCTCATATGCACCTGACCAACTAATACCTGCTGGTGGCTGGAATTCTTTCCAAAAGATGTTGCACTAGATGGAACTAGACCTAATCAATCAAGGATGCCAGTGAGGCAGATTACTTCTACAATTTTTATACTGCTTAAGTCTATATACTGGACTCTATATGATGAACACGTTGGACCAGTTGAGGCCCCCATGCTAAATGCCATGTTCCTGTTGCATGAGGCTGCCCATGCAGAAAGAACTAGAAGAAATGGAGCAGGACTGAAAAAGCACCTGGATTTTTGCTCACCTGTAACTCAGTACAGAGAATCATTAGATAAATTAAAAATGAGGTTAGTAACCATAGCAATTATCACAAGGGTTTCTTCTGCTCTGACAAAAAAGTATAGGATAACATGCAAATGTCTTAACCGAATTCTCCCATTTCATTCCACGTTGTCAAATGTCATGGACACCACTGCAAAGTGAAGGTAAGATGTTGCTGGCTAGGGCAAAGTCAACAGCCATCTTTCCCCTCCTGCCCCCATTACATGTTGATTAACATTGTTATTGCATATACTATTATTGCAAAACATTGCAATAAGGAACTTGGCATTTTTGCATACACTCAAGTTCACTGAGACTACAGCAGGTTGACAACTTAATGAAAAACCCATTCACAAAACCAAGTTGTAACTGGTGACTAGTCACAATGTAAGCAGAGTGCACCCATTCAGTATAATTCTGTAAATTGTGATAACAGAATTGTACCAGCCTTCGTCAACCTGGTGACCTCCAAGTGTTGCTAGTCTACCATCATCCCTGACAATTGCCATGCTGGCTGGGGCAGATGGAAGCTGCAGGACCCCAGACTGGAGAACACCCCAACTAGTATGAAACTCCATTGCAATACTCTCTCAGCTAAAATGAAAAATCACACCCATTAATACTACAGCACTCACTAAGCATACTCATTACAGAACAGTGGAAATCTTAGTCCTATATTCAGTCTCCAAACCTAACATTCTTATGGGAAATTGAACAGACTAACCACTACCTTCAGGTTTAAAATGAGCACTATTATTGATTTGCAGGAGGCAGTGGAAGACAGGAGTGCCTGGCCTGCTCTGGTCCATAGGGTTACGAAGAGTCGGACATGACTAAACGACTAAACAAAACAACAACAACAACATTGATTTGCAGATGCAAGAAAGCCTCTCCTCTGCACAAGCGAGGTGTTTTAACTTTTAAGTTATCTGCTGCGAATTTAAGAGCAAGCCAGGAAGTCAGTCTGCCTGCAGTATTACATGGTACCATAGCAACACTGCTAGAAATATCAACATAGCAAATATTTTCAAGCAGGGGGAGAATGGTTTGAAGGATGTTGTTCTGTGTACCATTGGACCCCTCATGTTAAGGTTAACTCCCTATTTTTTCCAGATTAAATTCCCTATTTTTTCCAGATTCAATATTGTTTAATTCCTCTCCCCACCCTCACAGGTTTGCCAGATCAAGATTTCTTCAGTTCCTTTCCTCCTCCACATATTTGATTAGTTACCTGTCTCAACAAGCTCCTGTGTGAAATAACTCACTAGAACATGCTAATTGACTCATCTTTCTGGCAACATGAGGCATTTGCTGGAAGACACACACACTTTTTGTGTATCTGGTCTCACACTATGGTGCCAAATACTATCAGACTGGAGCTATGGCATTTTGGCTCAGTAGCTGGCATCCATCTGTCACAGGAGACAATGGAGGAATGAGTCTTTGGGGTGAGGTTAATATAATATAATATAATATAATATAATAATATAGGGATGGTTTGCACATCACACTAAGCCAAAGTATGGTTTAGGAGGACTGAACAAATGATCTTGCTAAGCCATAAATTGGCTTAATGTAGGGGTTCCCAAACTGTTGCCTGTGGGCCACTGGTGGTCTGTGAACGTCACTCAGGTGGTCCATGGCTGCCTGTGAAGAGCAGTGAGTATAGCAGCTGCTCCATTGTTCTATGAACCCAATGGTCCATCCACAAGGTGACCAGAAATGACCTGAGGGGTAGAGGGAAAGGAGCAGAGAGGAGGCTTAGGTACACGAAAGACAGAGCGAAAGGAAGTAAACAAATAAAAGCAAACAAAAGAAGCAATGCAATTAGAATTATACAGCTTCTAGCACAGTGAATTGCTACAGCAGACAGAAAAATATTTAAATTGCCCACCAAAACCCTCAGCAATTTTCAAGTGGTCCATAGTGTGTGTGTGTGGGGGGGGCGTTTAGGAACCACTGGCTTAGTGCCATGTGTGAACCAGGCTACTAAGTTAGAGTTTAATTCCCTGCAGGTTGGTCTGTGTCAGTGTTTTAATTCTGATTTATTTATTTTTTGGTGATGTTAGAGCTATATCTGGTTATATTTATTTATGGGATGCATTTTGTTGTTTTAGTCTTTATTGTACATTGTCCTAAGTTCCCTTGAGAGGAATTCAATAAATAAATAAATATTAAAAATTCACAAGCCTTATACATTCTTGTCCTAGCAAGTAAATTATTTTTTGAATCTGGCCCCTGTTTACAACAGATTCATAAATTGTTGATTTATTTTGAAACAGAAATTGATACTACTGCAGCCATAGACCAAGGTTGTTGAGGAACCACTGCCCTTAGTCTACTCAGAAGGCTGCACTGGAATTTGGACCAACAGTCTTCCACTAGGATTAAAGTTCCCAATGTCTGTTTTAGGAGCTCAAAATAATTGCTGGAAGAAAAAAGTCAACAGAAGGAAAACTAAAAGGGAGAGGACGGGATGAGAGGAACATAAAAGTTAGCTATAATGTACCTGCGCAAATTAAAAATATCATATATATAAATGGGCACACACAGAGAGAAAGAGAGTTGATCTATATAAAGTATCATATATAACATTACTGTTTGGTCAAGAAGCATCATATAACCCTTAGTACATCGGTCTGTGTTAGAAGATTCAGTGCCATAATCCTATGCATCTCAGAATTGCAGTCCCTATTGAATTTCATTATAAGACAGAGCACCACACAACCACCCACAACAAGAGACCTTAGTATTAGGTTGCAGGTTCAGTTTCACTGTAACATACATCCCCGGTGATTAGTCTGCATTTGGAGAGACAAAAGGGTCAAGTGCTAGGAAAGCCAGCATGATTTCCCCTGCACAGTTCTGTTGAAATAATGAGAGGTTACAGATCTTTGAAAATTTGCATCTCCCATATATACAGCTTTTTCCTTTCTTCTCAAAAGTCTCCTGTATGCAGAACCTCCCCCCAAAAAGCTGGTGCTCCTGGCATTCTGTGTGTCTCCTCAAGAGTTGTACAAAGGCCATATTTAAAGGCTGCACCTGTTTTCCCCCTCCAATAACAATCCCAGAAGATTCTTGGAGGTGCAGGGAAAACTCCATCCACACCGAGAGACCCATGTTTAACCAAACAGCTTGCATTTAAAACCTGGAGTCAGGGAGCATTTAGTTTATGTGATTCACAATTGTGGCAGAAATAGGAAAAGCTTCCTATTTGTTACATACAATATGCAATTATTCTCACCCTTCCTACCATAAGCAATCAGCTTCATTCCAACAGCCCAGCAATCAGCAGGAGGTTCTCAAGGTGATCAAGTGCTTTTGAGATTATCAATTACCCTTTTGTAAATCATCTGCTCTTTTACCCTATTAGGACATGATTTGTTCCTAAATCCTTTTTACCATAATTTGACATTCACTTCCTTAAGAATGCTGGGTGCTGCAAGGGGCAAGTGACTCCCACTGTTCAGTACATGCCATGCCCGTCATTCTGTTAAACCTTCCAACAACAATCCGTGCCAAAAGTAATCATACAGTTTTAACAGTCCCTCTAATGGTGACGGCAACAATTTCTTAAAAGTCTTAAATTATACCCTCCAGCCACCCAAAAGCCATGGGAGGGAGAAGCTAGCTACTTACAATTCCCATTAAATGCAATGTGATGCTATGCACAGATAGCAAGGAATAATTTATCAAGAATGCCAGTTCCCACAACACAGGAATTCGGGGAGCGCACGGGGGGGGGTGTTATAGAAAATATGCCATGATGACCTCTGTTTGTAACAGAAAATGTCATTATTAGTAAAGAAAGTTAGAAGTGAATAAATACTTCACTTCCAATATGTTCAGCGTACTTCTGGTATAGAATAGAGAATGAAGCAACCTTTATAATCTAGTGGAACTCGTTGTCACAGGATGACACTCAGAAGATCTTGACTTTTCTACATGAGACAGACATGTGAAAAGTGTTCAAAAGCATAAGGCAGGGGGGTGGGCAACCTTTATGTCCTCTGCATTCATTGTCATGCACACACAGACACACATCCTCACTCGCAGGTGCACAAACACACATCTTCACTTACATTTGCAAGAGTAGTTTCAGTGGAGTGCAAAGGGTGAAAACCAGATTAGTGACAGATTAAGAAGTTGGCTGGAGGAGAGAAAATTGAAACGGTAGACTCCAGGGGTTTGAAAGCAAAGGTACATTAATTGGAGAGGGAAGATGGGTTTGAGGTGGTTTGTATGAAGACAATGGCATACTTAAATGCAATGTGGAAGGAGTCACAAGAGAGACAATGGTTGATTATGTAAAGGAGGGGAGGGATAATGGTGAGGAGGAAGATGGCAATCAGGAAATGGAAGAAGATAGAATCAAGGTGGGATGTTGAGGCATTGGATGAGCACATGGGCCAGTCAATTCCTCAAGTGAGTCAAAGGGGGAGGAAAGGAAGAGGAAGATGGAGGAGAAGGGGCAATTTGCAGAGTGGGATGGAGGAAGAGAGATCACAGCATATGGTTTCAATTTTAGAACTGTAGGAGATGGCAACGTCTTGGACAGAGAGTGCAATGTGGAGAAGAAGTGGGACAGACCTTGGCAGATCATCAAATGATAGAGAAGAAGTGGGACAGACCTTGGCAGATCATCAAATGATAGAGAAGGCCCTGAGGATTCCTAGAAGTGGGGAGAGTCAGAAAAATACAGCTGTGTTGTTTGGCTAGGTAGATGGCAGATGAGGAGAGCATGGATCTCTTACATTCTCCTCCAAATATGTTCAGCTGCATGATAACATGAATGAAGATATTATGGTTTATTTATGTACCACCTTTTGGACTGAAGGCCGTCAAAGCAGCAAACAGAATATCAATACAATATTGAATGGAGGCAGGGAGCTTTGCTCTGAACGCTAGTCTGTAGCCCAGAATCTGGACACAGCTTTGGATGCTTAAGGCCTGGACCTCAGAGATGCTCTTCAGTTTCTCAAGAAGCCAAATACTCAATTTTATCTATCAAATGTTGTAGACTGGTACATCGTAGAAAAGAACAGAACCTACTGTTGGGATACTGCTGGGAAGACGGGGGCATCAGGCAGGCATCAGGCAGGCCCCCAGCTGGCTCCAGCTACTGGCCGGTAGCTGGTCTCCCTTGGAACAGCATCAAACAGCGACACAAACCTCAGATAGGTTTAGAGACCCGAGCACGCTCTGTCAGCAGAGTGTGTAAATCATCTCACAGCAGAAGAGGCAGACAGAGAGATGTGTAAGCATAACGTACAGCATTTTATTCAGCGTAGTTAGGAACAGAGGAAAACATGTCAGCTTCCCTTCGTCTCCAGCAAAACAGCAGTAACACAAAAGCTATATACAAACGGAAGTTCCCAGCAGACTGTGCTGGAAGTAAACAGGCATGTGACACACAACAGTCATGCCTGGACCCTTTTAAGGTGGAACGGAACTATATCCTAACACCTACAACCTCATCTACTTTTTCATTTGTACACAATTACATTTGAATCTACCTGCATAGGGTTCACTTGCAGCTGGGACACAGCCAGATACAGGAATTGCCCATGAGCACAATGCTGCAACTCATGGCACTGCATTGCCACCAGGGTTGAAGCATGGATCAGGCACTGGTACAGCAACATGGAAGACCTTCCACTCTACTTGTCTATTCATACCAGCATAAGCTCAAACAACTTGTCTTCTTGCTTTCCAGAGATATTTCTCTTAGGTTGGCCATCAAGCAGAGCATGGAATAAACTATAGGACAAACGCCGGCTCCTCGGCCTTTAAAGCGAGATCAGTGCCGCAACCTCAGAGTCGTTCGCGACTGGACTTAACTGTCAGGGGTCCTTTACCTTTAAGCTTTTTGATACATACTGAATGTTCATAGAAGAAATGCCATGAAGCTCTGGCAAAGACAGTCAAGGTCTAATTGACCTTGCCCCAAACTTGACTTTTCAGTTTTTCAGCAATTCTCACACAAAACAGAATGCAAATAGTTCATGGTATCAGTGAAAGAGAGAAACCAACCCCCATGTTCCAGGCTTAAGTCCAAAGTCACTAATGATTTCAGAATTTCTTAAACGGAGGCAAATTATCCCACATAATGGAGTGTGAGTTATCTGTGTGCTCTTGCACCCTCCTCTGAAGCATCTGGTGCTAGCTGTCATTTCAGAAAGAGGAAATTTTGGCTAGATAGGCCAACTCATTGATATTGTCTGGCTGTTTCTACATTTCTAGCCTCCACACAAAAAGAAAGGAACAACATGTGCACTGGAGTAGAAACATATAGAAGATTTTGATCTTTTAGATTGCCTACAGACATGACTCAGTCAAAACCTTTTTTTAAAGGAAAAATGGCAGCAGATGAGGCAGGTTATTAAACTAACCTAAAGAAAAATCCCTTCTGGTTCATAGGAAATCCAGAGAGAATAGTTGGGTTGGGGGAGGAAAGAAGCAGGAAAAGAGGAGACTGTGGAACAGCACCAAACCACGTGGCAAGAATAGATCTGTAAAGTATGCTTGCAACGCTTTTTAGAAAGATGAGCCCCAAACAATTATTCTTTCTGGCACCGAAAGGGCACAAAAATCAATTGAAATACATTTCTCCACAGACAGAAGCAGACGACCACTGAGGTATGACATCACTTCCTCCTCTAGAGCTTAAAGCAGCTTTAGGCTCAAACTTCTATGCAAGGGATTTCACCCAATGCTTGTTTTATACTGATCAAAATCTTTCAATGCTTTAGGGTTCCTTTTCCGGTGCAAAACTAGACTCCTGTCTAAAATGTCTTTCCCTTAGACAAACCCAGCTGGCTGGTGAACCAATGTAGTATAATCCTTTCTGTGGGACTGACTTCCCTCTTACTGCTTCAGAGTTATCAACCCTGATCCTGCTTCAGTGCCTTGGTCACCATGTAATGATAATGAAGGGGAAGGAAGGAGAGGGTCACTGCGGGCAGAAGAACCTGTTTACTTCCTTTTTATAAAAGCAAACAAACTTGGGAGAAGCTCACTCTGGTACTGGAGGGACAAGAGCCAACTGCCCAGGTTAAAATGGGCTTGTAAAGATGTGAAAATATTATTGAAGTCAGGGACATTGTTGTGTGCAAGAGTGTAGCCCTACTGCTATCTTTTCCTTTAAAAAAAATGACTACATGAGCACTCGTGTGGCTAAGCAAAGTTTCAAATCTGCACCAGGATAGAAAAGTATCATGGACACTATCCAGAATATAGCTGGGAATGTCACACTGATGTGGATGGGTCTGCATGTATAATTTGTCATAGCAGCATGGATCTGAGCCTACATTTAAATTTTCCCTGGTACAGTTTATCATAATTTGCAAAACTAGTTTTAATCATGATGGGACATGAAAGGTAGGGGTGGAATATGCCAAGGCAAGGAAGCCTCTATTACCTCCAAGTCCTTGAAAACATATCATAAACACAAACGTATTGATAGAATTTGAACAACTGCAAATAGGTGCCTAATCTTCATATTGTTTCATTTTGGAATAGATATAGTCCTGAGAGTAACACACTTATGCAGGGGTTATGTTCCGGGCCATCGCGTGCCTAAGTAAAATTGCATAAAGTGGGGAGCACCCTCTAAAACGCCTCTAAATGTCTATTTTCCCCAGCTCTCCAGCTTTAACACCTGCTCCCTCACCAATTGGTACCAAAATATCTGGAGTTGAAGCTCTGGGACCAACTGGAGGAGGCATGGGAAAGCGGTGGCAGCGGTGGCTGTGCTACCTTGCTCATCAGCTATTAGGCAGGGAGGCTGAGCAGCTTAAAGAAAGTCCCACTGCACCTCAGGTGTCTTTGGGGCTTCATCCGCCCTCAGCGACATCCTCTTTGGGATCCGGCGGGTCTCCTTTCAAGCTACAAGGGCTCTTCAGCTCTCTCCCACCATTTCCTGGCATGATTCTATTTGTTTATTTTCCAGCACCATGCCTATATGTGGTAGCATGCAAGTAGAACACGCCTAAGTGGGGGAGGAGTGCTTGTATAAGGCTGGACAGTATATGGTTGTTGACCTCTTGCTGAAAGCCTAAGCCTGAAAGTCTAAGCCTTAGGGTGAGAGTCCGGAAGAACAGGCCTTCTCTGCAGTGGCTCCCCGTCTGTGGAATGCTCTCCCCAGGGAAGTTTGCTTGGCACCTTCATATACACCTTTAGGCACCAGGCAAAAATGTTCCTTTTCAACCAGGCCTTTGGGTGATCTGATTTACATCCCATACTCTTTTAAAATGTGGCTCTTTGGAGGGGGGTATTTTTGATTATTCCTTTTATTTTAATTTTATATACTGTAATCCGTTTTTGTGAACTGCTGAGAGACCTCCGGGTATAGAGCAGTATATAAATTCAAGAAAGAAAGAAAGAAAGAAAGAAAGAAAGAAAGAAAGAAAGAAAGAAGAAGAAGAAGAAGAGATACCTTAAAGATAAAATGTTAAGTATTTTTTTAATAAAATAAAACAGAACATTGTTTTGTTTCAGCTATGGCATTTTTTCTGTTCAAAAGTATCCAAGCTCTAAAATGAAACCTAAATTTAATAGAAATATGCTGACATTTACCTGACTAGTCTGTTAAAGAGAAATGGGTGGTTCTCCATCAACATGTTCATTAATATTTTATATAAAAGCATTAGGAGTGGCAGGGGGGAAAGTTTTAACTTTTGAGATTGAGAATTAGAGAGACAACAAAAGCTTATGTATTGCTCTTCTTGTGATCTTCCTACTGGGCTCAGGGACTGACACAGGTGCTAGGACCCAGAAGACACAATCCTGAATCATCCCAAAACCCACCTTCTTGGGACTTTCTTTTTTTCTTCTCTCCTAGGCGCCCCCCCCCCGCGCCTCCTGCAACAAAAAAGCTTGAGTTCTGCAAAGTGTTCATTTCTCAAAATTATGAATATTTATGGCTACCAGCTAAACAGCTTCAGCATTTACTTCCACTGTTCTGCCCAGTAACTATAAGCCATTACTTCTGGAAAGTTCTGAGCACTTAATCCTCAGAGTAAGTGATCTCGCTCAATGCATGTGTGCAAAGAAACCCATTAATTTCACAACTGTCCCCTTTTCCTCATACATGCGTAAAAACCACTATGTTTTAACTGTCACACATACTAATTTGCTGCTGCTTACGTTCAGGAAATATGCAGATTACAACACGGGAAGCTGGATTTATATTGCTCTTTTTGTGGCAATTTTAAATCTCCATGATTTAAACTGAATCCACCCTGCTAAGCCTTCATTTAGTCATTACAGTCACTGCAAATACATTGCATGGTGGAAGCAAAAAGGGCAAGAGCAGCTTAATTCATTTTATTTTGTTGTAGCCTCATAATTCTAAAACCCATGCAAAACCAGAGGAGCAGACAAAAAATTCCCTCATATTAGGTTTATATGACTATATGGAGCAATGGAATATGTCCATCAGCTCTGAGAATCATAATTACATGTATATGCAAGTTAGCCAGCAGTCTCTGACTCATTATATCCACACCAGGATAAAAATCTTCCAAGCAATAATGCAATTTTTTTTAATTAAACAAAACACTGGCAGTCTCACTAGACTTAATGCGCTGACGATACAGTTCATCGTCATTCATTCAGTTTAGCAACCGATCTCACACACCCTTTGAGAAGGTAGATGTTCAGAAATATTACATGTGAAGGACAACTACAGGGTCTCTGAGACTGCTGTTCCCTGAATGTCAGAGTTAACAGGTGTCAAAGTCAAGCACTTGGGCGACTATGAAGAGATCAGAGTTTGAAAGAGGGAAATGACATTAAGATAAGCTTTCAAGCCATTGCAGCTGAGCAAGGCTACCCATGCACTGCAAATGAACGAATGCCTCTAGAATATCATTAAATGCTGATAGCCAGAAATAGGTTTTGCATACAGATTATTATTTTTTTTGGGGGGGTGCTACGGAATTGCCATACAGCTCGTTACCTTTGCGGCAAATTTGCTCTGAGCGCTCCTAAACAAGGTGGTCCTGGCTGTGAAAAAACAGTCCTCCAAGTCTTCATCCAAACTACAGTAGCCACTGCTCATGCTGTTGTCGACCGTCATCCGAGAGGGGATCCCGGGTCCTGGGCGCACGTGAAGCCCTCCAGTGAGCCAGAGAGCCAGGTAACCATCGGATTCTCCGCTCACTGCGGCAGCAGCGCTGTTTCCCAATCCAGTCCCAGGCAATCACAGCAGCAGCAGCAAGCAAGCAAGCACGGCTTCAGCCTCTCCAGCTCCCACTTGCCATGCTTTGCAACAGTTTTCCTCTGCTGAGCAAACCCGGTGACGTCTCCTTTAAGGCAGAAACGAGCCTTGCTGGGGATCACCTCTCCTCTCTTCAGCCACCAACCTCCCTTCTCGGACTAAGCATTGCCAGAAGTGGAGAGGGTGGTGCCAGACCCGAAGGGGCTTCTCTGCTGCTGGTGATGGTGGTGGCGGCTGCTCAGAAACTCATTCCCCATCTGTGGCTTGGTTCTCCTGCCTGCAGCCCACGGAGGCTGGTTGCGAGAACGGCATCACCTCCCTCCTTCTCCCCCACCCCTTCCTGCTTGCTTTCTGTCGAGCAGAGTTGAGCCACTTCCTCTTGCAAGGTTTCTCACGCAGTTTCTGCAGCGGGTTCTTAACGGGGAGGCTGTCAGCATCTCAGCTGATTTTGATTGGCACCGTTTGAGACACACACACACAGAGAGAGAGAGAAGTCGAGTTACACCATCAGGGGAGGAGACAGCCTGCTCCTAGCTCCTCAGTGTCCATAACAACATTCACAAAAGGTAGGGACAGAGATGAGAGCAGCTGATTAAAAATATATCACTTAACCAACCTCCAATGCACTGCTCTCCAGGTGCATATCCTTTGGTAATTTAATGCATTCCTTATCTTGAACAAAAGCTGTCCAAAACCAACCTCATCCATTTCATCTTTGCCCAGAAACTGTTTTAACTAGTTTTAGTAAAAACATACAAACCTTACAGTGGTAAAAGCTTAGGAATGGTCATGGGGTGTGGTGACGCAGAGCAAGGCTACTTAGAAGTCTACAAACAGCACCTCCCATTCACTTTTAAAAGTAGAAGTTAGACATCGATTGGAGGTTTAAAAACAAAATACTAATCTCTAGAGACACAATATGCCGCCTGTCATGATGGTGCTTCTACACTCAGTCCCAGCCCTGAAAACTAACCAGTTGGATTGGTGCAAAATGAGAGAGAGAGATGGATAGATTCCCCTAGCAACACACCAGTGAAGGAACCAGCCAGTGCCTCTTGTGTTCTGCAGCTAATTTTAGAACAGTCAGGATGATTTTTCAGCATAGCTGGCACAAAAAGAAATGGCAGTTTTGATCATAACCTTAGCAATCGCCATTCATCAGGTTAGACTTTTCCATTTGTCACCTATTGCTATGTTAGAGGCACTTGAAGCACAGTTCTTTTGAGCATAAGTCAGAAAGCCCAGAATATTTTACTGCCTTTGATTTCTCAAGGTTAGGCTGAAGTCCTGCTCTGAACTACCTTCCTTCCTTCCGCATCTGAGCCACCAGGTTAACTGACTCCAAGAATAATGGCATGTGCTTTGAAACAAAAGCCTACCCCCCCGCCCACCCCCACCCCCAAACTCTCCACAGGCCACCTGTCCAGTTACATAAAGTTCAGCATGCGCCTTCCTTTGCAAAAACAGCATTTTAAAATGTGTCTGCGGTCACTCTCCACACATTAGCACACTCCCTCTGCACAACCTGCCATGCACTTGTTTGCTTCCACACCCAACACCTAATAATGCTGTTGAAGGGAAAGATAAGTCTCCCAGTGCAGCAGGGTTAGCTGCCACTTCTCACTCCTGTTTAAAGGTAAAGGGACCCCTGACCATTAGGTCCAGTCGTGGACAACTCTGGGGTTGCGGCGCTCATCTCGCTTTACAGCTTCCGGCTCATGTGGCCAGCATGACTAAGCCGCTTCTGGCGAACCAGAGCAGCGCATGGAAACGCCGTTTACCTTCCCGCCGGAGCGGTACCTATTTATCTACTTGCAATATGACGTGCTTTCAAACTGCTAGGTTGGCAGGAGCAGGGACCGAGCAACGGGAGCTCACCCCCTCACAGGGATTCCAACCGCCAACCTTCTGATTGGCAAGTCCTAGGCTCTGTGGTTTAACCCACAGCACCACCTGTGTCCCCACTCCTGTTTAAGGAGAGCCAAATACAGCTCCCAGATTTGCTGCCATGGAACTACCCACGCCCACCCCCTTTACCTTCATGTCAGGCGGGTCCCAGTATCCTGAACTTAGTGCTTGGATGCATTCTAAAGGAGAAACTAAAAGCACTCTCTCCCATTCTTTAACTTCCCTAAGAAATTATGCTTACAATATTTATGAAATATAATCTCATTTTCAAAAGCCGTTTTGAAAATCTAAGGAGTCTTAACACAAAGCATTCTATAGGATCTACACAGTTACCATGAGTGGAGGCTGGTGCAGTAGGGAAATGGAACACTGTCCTGCCAAACTCAGCCTGCCCCCAACCAGCCCCCATCTGCCTGCCTCCTTACTTGCAACCAGCCCAGTGGGTGAAACTGGATGCCAGCCTCCTCTTCCTCCTCAAGCTCACTGTTGCCCATGTAGAACTCAACAGGGAGGAGGATGGGGACAAAACCTGAATGAGTTAACTCCATCTATCATTGGCTCCAGCTTCACTTGCTATTGCCTCTGGCACCACCTGTTGTTGGTCTCCCTGCTTTCCACCCTATTAGTCCTAACAGGCACCAGGCTCCACTGGCCACCACTTCACAGCTAATCCTTCTTGCTCAGAGAGCAGGTGTAAAAATTTTCTTCAGCATCTTGCAATATTATTGTTATACTTTACAACCAACAAGATCCTGTGTACTAAAGCAAGACACACCAGGGCAAAAAAATCATTAAGTCTTGTACACATTGATGGAATAGCAGTGGCTATACAGGAAAGAAATACTGAATTGATGGTTGACAGCTCAATTAAAAAGTCTTAGTTTTTACTGTGCAGCTTCTTTTTAAAAAAGGCATGTGGAATAGGGTAAAAAATGCAATGACCAGTATAATGACACCATTAAACTAAATCCATGGTATTGCTATATTTAGACTACTTCAATCCTTTTCAATAGCAGTGCCCAAGTTATAACCCCCCCCCCAAAAAAAAGATATATGTGCTGGGTTGCCTTCCCTGCAATCTCTAAGTGCCAGGCAAAACCCATCACGTCCTCCCATATCGCTAGCTGTTAGTAATGTTTGTGACTCTTGTTGCCTGCACTGTTTTCAGATTTCGCTTGGTTTTACAAATTGATCTCCCCTGCCTCAGATTGTATAATTAGTTTATCTTTCATATTTCTATCTTTCAGTTTTTCCATTTTGTATTGTCAGCTGAACTGAAGCTACATCTAAGAATATAAGGAGAGCTCTCCTGGGTAAGGGTCAAAGCCTATCTAGTTCAGCATCCTGTTTCTGACAATGACCTACAGTATGGGAAGCCTGCAAGCAGGGCATGATGTTTGTTTCCCAGGACCAGGTATTCAGAACCATGCTGCATGCTCCGCTACTGGGGGTGGAGAGCACGCGTGGACGTGGCGTGCATTCATGAGGGCGTGGCGTGCTGCCTGCAGGGACGTGACCCGCATTCTGGGGGCACGGTGCTTGGGGGTGCGTGGCGCGTATCCGGGGAGGGGGGCGCTGTGATGGCACCCTACCGGAATAGTAGTACTGGGGGCGGTCGGCTCCCTCCGCATCCCTGTTCCTCTGCCAGTGGCCATGCTGCCACTGATTCTGGAGGTAGTATACTTCCTGTTTTCAATATTTTAAGCTGTCCTGGTGTTTGTTAACGGAATAGCAGTAGATTTGGGATAGACAGAATAAAGTTGTACTCCATATATAATAAGAGCCAGTGTGGTGTAATGGTTAGAGTGCTGGACTTTGACTTGGGAGGCCAGGGTTTGAATCAGCCTCATGAAACTCACTGTGTGACCTTGGGCCAGTCACTATTTCTCAGCCTAACCTAACTCAAAGGGTTGTTGTGAAGATAAAAGAGAGGGGAGAACCATGTACATCGCCTTGAACTCCTTGGAAGAAAATGTGGCATATAAAATTTAATAAACATACAAATAAAATGCATAACTAATACATGCAAATCACTGCCACAAACTGCAGAGAGGAATATGGAATCGACCCCTATTTGGGCATTCACGTGACTGCAATCCCACATGGGCAGGCAGGGGAGCCAACTTGCATAAAACATTGTGAGGGCTCAGGTTAGCCCTGCCCCACATAATTGATCACATGACGCAGTGCGCACACACCATTTGAATGGGAATGCCCATCAACTTTGTGGAGGCCCAACCCCCTGAAATATTTTACTGTGGGAACCAAAGCTCCCACAACCCCTAGGAGTTGGCTCCTATATTGGCAGGGTTGTCAAATGTGTGGGGAGTCTCTGCACACAGAACAGATTCCATGCTTCAGACTTTCAAAACGAGGATGGTAGCAGAGCTAGGTCACTGGCGATGCAATGGCAGGAGTCGGGCCAGCTGCTCTCATGGTCGATATGATTGTACTCATAGGGAACATAATGCCTGAAAAGTGTGTCATGTAGTTTTTTATGGGGATTAAACATAATTGACTGAAGTGAGGTATATCAAAGGCTATGATAGCTAAAGAAACTGTCCTTGTTCTGGGTCAGTGTACCTCTGAATACCTGGGGACAGTGGAAGAAGGCTGGTGACTTTATGCCCCCTGCTTGTGGGCTTTCTGGAAGCATTTAGCTGAGCACTGTAGGCGGCAGGATACTTGAGTAGATAGATGGAGCCATGACCTGATCCACGTCTTACATTATTAACTGCAGACTTTTATCTACAAAACTGGACTAGGTGTGAAGCTGGAACGTGCTATGACAGTAAAATATCACTGGTGCAGATGCAAGGAACTTCTATAGGGTTTGTTTTTCAAAAGAGGAAGCTTGTATTGTTGTTTTAACAAAAAACGTCTAAGGAGTTAAATAAATTATTAGATGACCAGATAAGGACACACACAGTATTTAAGCAAAACTTTATGTAGAGATTTCTAGAATGCTCAAGTTGACAAGAATGGCACAGCTTGCAAACTTGCACAAGCTTGTCATCATCCTTGGAGCAGCCTGGTTTCTCATGTTGTCAGCCTTGCATCAACAGAAACTCATCAGCTGCAAAGCATCCACTTCTCCCATACACAATTTGCATTGCTGTTATTATTTCTAGCTTGCAATCCCAACCTGCCACTCCTGCATTTACAAGTGCTTGCTTTGGATGGGATGTCCCAACCACTTTGTCAGCTCAGCAACACTAAAACAATGACATTACTCTGGTGCTGCTCTTGATTTTTTCCAAACAAGTTTTATATTTATGATATGTCTTATTTATTTATATCTTTAACTTGCTCTTCAGCAAAAAAAAAAACTCCCAGAGTGGCTTATGTACCATTAATGAAAACAAGACAGCCCCTGTTTGCTGACTCACAATCTGAAATACATGACAAAAGAGGGAAAAGTGATGGGGAGGGAAGAGCGGAGGGGAAAGAAGTTCAGGAGCAGGAGCCCAGTGGAGATAGTCTGTCAGAAGAGCTGATGGAATGGGCCTTGCCTCCCATCACAGGCACTGAGGCAACCTGCTATAATAGCTGCTACCCGGTGATAATACCATCCACTGCTGCAGAATTAGTCGTCATTGGTGACAGAGGCCCCACCTGTCCAAGCAAGGTTTCCACTTTCCCCCACTCAACCGCAGCCTTGGGGTGACTTTCTGCAGGTCAAAATCAGATTAGGGTCATCAGTTTTAATGCTGGCACTTCAATCACCGCCACCTTCTATTAGTTTGCTACACCCAAGAGAAAACTGAAGATGCTGATCAGGTGTATGTGGCACATTAACTGAAGTTTGACAGCCCACGTCTTTTCCAAATTAGTCAGAGTTGGTCACCTTTCCAAGCCTCCTGAGAAATCACTTTATAACTCCACATCTTACGACCAGAACAGCAAGCAGGTGAGTGTAGGTGTTTCAAAATGACCCAAGCTAGAAGTTAAAAATATCTAAAGTAAAGACTTTTATTCAAGCCAGAACATGAAAGCATGGGCATTTAGCAATTAAATAAAACGTATTTCTAGCTAAATGCAAATGTCAATGTAGGAGAATGGTATGAGTCATAGCTACTGAAGTAGAGGATGAAGGTCCATGATCCAAATTAAGCTTCTCACTTTGGCAAAGTCAAGATGCAATATGAGCAATATTCAGATGTGACTAACTGTGTGGATCAGACCTAGATGCATGGACTGTACAAATGCAGGCCTTTAATGTATACATATCACCATCAGCTGAGGCAGCAAGGGGTCCTGCTCCCCAAACCATGTAGCCAGAACACAGAGTGGTGTGTGAGTGAGGCTGGGAAAGTCACAGATCAAGGTGAAGATGCCCTGAAAATCTGCTGTGTGCATATAAAGCTAAATAAAGACCTGTCGAGTTTGACAGGAAGGAGAGGGAAGACAATACCCAGCTTTCCCCCCTATTCCTCCCTCTACCCCACATGCATTTGCCTTAGGACAGTGGAGCAAGTGGGGCTAGACTGGGTTTTTTTCAGACCTGTCCCTCATTCTTTCAAACT
This sequence comes from Podarcis vaucheri, assembly GCF_965113315.1. NCBI lineage: Eukaryota > Metazoa > Chordata > Lepidosauria > Squamata > Lacertidae > Podarcis > Podarcis vaucheri. The sequence goes on along the minus strand of NC_138764.1, from coordinate 66,966,555 downwards.
TAACCCATCTACCAAACCCTGAGAAGGGGGTCAGAAACACTGGCTGTGTATACTTTATGGTAATCATTACCATCTTAAAATACAGCTGTGCCATTCTATACTCGATTTGGATTGAAGATGCAATATTTCATAAGTAACAACCGGATAGATATAGATTATCTGCATGCACTCTGCTTCCCAAACCAGCAGTGGGAGTGCACTGGGTGCAGAGTAAGCGAGAGCGTGTGCAAATAAGTAAGTAAGTAAATAAGTAAGTAAGTAAGTAAGTAAGTAAGTAAATAAATAATAAATACCCCACCCATCTGGCTGGGTTTCCCCAGCCACTCTTTCCTCCCAAACTAGCTTTGGAGATGCTAGGCTCTTGTAGCCCCCTACAGGGCAAGGAAAAAAGTCAAACCAAAGAGTCAGAACAGGAGCTTTATCATCTCAATATGTACATGGGGGAATCACCCATTTTAAAACACCCCTATGTCAATATTTCCCAGAATGGCCCAAGCTAGCACATGTTGGAGAAAGCCTCTGGTCAAACCATTTCCCTGGCCATCACAATCTTGACTTGGGGATGCTTTCAGTCAAGGAATCCCATGCAGGCAAGTCTTGAAGGGGCTGGTGTAGGACTCAGGATTGCTCCAGGATTCCCAAGAGGTGGCTGCAGGACAAAGTGCCCTTTTCAGCGTAAGCTTCTTGATATACACTTTGGTTACCTCTAGGCTTGACAAGTGAATGTGCCCTTTGTGGGGTTTGTTGCCTTTGAAAGCTTCTCTGAAATGTTAATTAGCTCAAAGTGCATCTGATCTGTTAATTACCGGGAAAAGCCAAAGCGAGCATATTATGCCAGTTCTAAAACAGTTAAGCTGGCTCCCCATTCACTTCAAGGCACACTATTTTTTTTAAAAAAAAATCCCTCAAGGAAGTTCATCTCCCTTACCAACCTTTGCACAGAGTCACTGGAGATCCAAACCCCACTCATTGTTTAAGGTTAGGCTATGGGCAAAAAGGAATGTGGCCTTCTTAGGGACAATCCTGCTCTCACCTATTGAATCTGTTAAAAATGTTCCTGTTCCAAAAGCTAGTTTGCCCTACCCAACATTTTCTTTCTTTCTTTCTTTCTTTCTTTCTTTCTTTCTTTCTTTCTTTCCTTCCTTCCTTCCTTCCTTCCTTCCTTCCTTCCTTCCTTCCTTCCAAAATGCAACTGAACAGGCTGCAGTCTGATGTGGAAAATATGAATAGAGTTCTTCACCTTACTTAAAATTGTCCCCGTCCAAAATGTGAAAGCAGGGGATGGGGAAGGCCAGGAAGCAGCTTTCATGGCAGATGATTTTAGGGGTAAACATCAACAGAGAAGAATGAGTAAAAACAAAACAAAAACCCTCTCTTCTACATAAAGGTCTTCTGCTTCAGATTGTGGCCTCCAAAGCTTCCTCCAGGGAAGCAGGAATACATATGCAGATCAACTCCACAGTTAATTGGGCCAAGAATGACATACCTATATGACTGGATACTGGACAAGAGACAGATGTTTCAGGAAGTCATTTTTAATGGACAAAACACCTGACTGCCTTAAAACTCTCACAGTGTAGACCCAGATAATTTTAGATAACAATTCACCATTTCAGAAGTGTATGCTTCCCACAATTAGAAAATCTGAATATGCCAACATGTTTAATGTGCACTGCCTGCCTTTCTCTCACACACAAGTTTTCTTGAATGCAAGCAGCTCCATTTTGTAAGATGAGCTGTGTGAAGCACACATTTCTGTCAGAACAGCTGTGCAGAATTTGGCAAAGGCCATTTGAAGACAGTGCTGTAATGGGAATACACCATGAGAAGCTAACTCAAAACTAAATTAAGGCTTAAAATGTGTTACCTTGCTTTCATTTCCAAACATCCAGGTTGGTAAATCTATGAAACAGTGTTGGAACATGACTAACAGTTTCTCTCCATGAAAGTATATCAAGGTTGTAGCTAATCCATCTTTAAATTTTAATAGCAACAAAAACATGTGAAAAATGACAGACAATATGCTTAAAAAGGTGACAGCTTTCAAAGAAATCTTATTTTGGCAAGAGTATATGAACATCAATGATCTCTACAACTTGCAAAAGGCTACACAATTCATGTCATAGTGGGATATTAGAAAGAGCATGTTAGCCCAATTGTAGTGCTTCACAAAGACAGTATGGTTAGTGCACTAGAGCCACATCTACACCAACCATCTTATGGGATAGTGTATCCCAACTACAAGCCATATTAAGATATGAGGATGAAGCAACAACTATAGGAGTGGTGGGGAACCTGGGGCCCATCAGACTTTGCTGGTCCATATCTTCCACCATCCCTGTTCATTGCCCAAGCTGGCCAAGGGTCATGGGAGCTGCCACCCAAAAGCATCCGAAGGGCCACAGGTTCAGCACTCCTGAGCAATATGAAATATCCAAACACTCACAGCAAGAGAGCCAAGCTGTTAAGAGCCACATAATACTGCAGAAGGCAAAACAACCCTTCCCAATTCCAGCTATTATTATCACTCCATACAGCAAGTAAACCAGTGGACACATTTCAAATAGTGAGAGAGTACTGAGGGTGCAAGTCACAAAATAGTTGTAGAGCAGCAGGGGAATGGCATAACGTCAAATGGTTGCCATGGGGAATGTAGCACAACAAAATTAGAGAGACAGCCACCAGCAACAACCTTGTGTTTTCCACGGGAAGTCAGCGATGTCCCACTGGTCCCAATTGTGAAGACTGCACAATCCTGATTTTACATACACTGATGCTGTCACCATCTAGTAGCAATAGGGAGCATTCCTCAGTACCAGAAAATATATAGAAGGTAGCCACGCCACACTCTCATTTCACAGAAATCACTTAGAAGGTGCATGAACAGTTTTGCCCCCTAAACTTTCTTTCTAGGAGGGCTAGAGAATTAGGGTTTGCTTGTCTGTTTTAATGAAAGCTCAGAGTCTGAGGCGCCAGCCTAGGGGCACTAGTGAAAGCCTTTGTTTCTGAAGGATGGATTATGGTTACCATCTTTAGATGGTAAATTTTAAGTAGTGCATGCATGCCATCCATGAGATCAAATAGCTACATAAAAGAAAGTCCCAGGCACCAATAAGCATGAAAGCTGCAAACAACAGTTCAAAAGCAGGGTTCAAGTTTCAGAGCTGCTAAAATAAATCAACTTTTCAGTTTGAGAGATGAGTAGACATAGCACAGAATATGTTCAGAGGCCTGGGCCACAATCCAACATTGGGTTAAATATGCTTAAGCCCTCTGAAATCAATACGGCTCACAGCAGCTGAATCATCGAGGAATTTTCTTTTTTTGGCATTCAGCTTCCTCTGTATGACCATGTCCTCCAAGTTATTTACATTACCAACGATCACTTCTACTGTTCTACTACCTTGGGACAACTGCAAAAACACCTCTGCGAAAAACCTTTTTCCTACTTCAACTGGTAGGCAGAACACACTACTATCCAGCACTATACAGATTAAAGAGAGTCCTAAATCAGACAATTACAACTGTGTAAAAATCTATATCACCCTCATAAAATGCTGGAAGATTCAGGACAGATTTTAAAAAAGTACAAGGCAGTGATGGCCACCAACTTAGAGATGGTTTTTTAAAAGGACTGGACAAATTCATGAAGGAAAGAGCTATTGATGGCTACTAGCTTCAATGGCTATGCTCTGCTTCCACAGTCAGAGTACTGTTTCTGAATACCAGTCGCTGGAAACCACCCGAAGGGAGAGGGCTCCTGTGTTATGGGCTTGTTTGCAGATTCCCCATAGACATCTGGGTGGACACTGTAAGGATGTTGGTTTAGAAGGGCCATTGGCTTGATCTAGCATTCTCTTCTTATGCTCTTAAGAACACGTGAAACCAGGCTCAAAAGAAGCTTTGAAATTTTGGGTGAAGAGAAACATACAGTATTATCACAAGTGAAAGTGGTTTGAACACATTCTCTACCCTCAAAACAAATGCCTCAGGATGCTGCATACGGGTGTTCAAAATCCCTTTCACCAAACTTTAACATGCCTGCAGCTTTGTTGAAGTGTTTGTCAGAAAATGTGGAGGCTTTATATGTAGAGGGAGACAGGAGGCCTGCACACAAGGCCTGCCTCCAACATTCCTGGATGTGAGCTCCTCTTCAGACGTATGCATGCTTAGTGCAAATGTCTGAAGAGGGTTTCCAAGTGTATTCTGCTGATCTCCACATTTGGGAGCTGCCTCTGAAGCCTACACACCAAGGAACGCTGGAGGGTGGGGCCTGCATGCCAACCCCACATGTCCATGCATAAAGTCTTTGTATGTCGAGGGGAACTCCGAGCAAGGCCTGTCGGTTCGCCCTTAGGACACATACTTTTGCTCATATTTCAAGTACAGGTTTTCCAACAGCTCTTCAGCATCAGATCCTCTTGCGCTGGCAAAGCCGACAATGTGGCACAATCTCTCACTGATTTACTCCAGTTGGCATCAGTGGGACTAAATCTGTTTTCAGTTGAAATGATTAGACTGAGTTGGGACCACAAGGGCCTTTCCAGGCAATCAATCAGTTATAGAAGTGCAGTAAATGCACAGCTGTTACTCATTTGCTGTGGAAACTCCAGCTGACTTTCCTGACAGCACTTACATTTACCGTGATATTACACACTGGAGCACCCAAACTACAATATGGGGAAACCCAGTAGACCTACCCCAGATGGGATGATTGCTCTCAGTAGCTTAATTCTTCTAGCAAATACCTGAAAGTGGTCATGCCTTCTACCACACCCTGTTAAGGACCAAGGAATTTAAGTCTATGGAAGAGAATAAAAAGGACAGACTATAGTTCAGGTAAGAATGAGACATAGAAAAACTAAAAGGAAGCATGGGAAGGAAGATCCAGCTGTCTGTCATGGACTGGCTGAATGCAGAGGGGTGGGGGGCACCAGCTGGGGAATCCCCAAGGAAACTCCCAAGGGAAGATGGCTCAGAGCCAGGGGATTGATGGTGGGACAACAATCAGTGGTCAGGGGGAGAAAAGGGAACAGATGAAGGTGGTGGTGCTGGAAGCTGAAGAGGTAACAGGGTTTAGTGAGCAGGAAGAAGCTGTGACAGTCCAAAATCAGGAGCAGAAGAAGAGGAAGGGGAGGAGGAGGAAGGGGCAAGAGGCAGCAATGAGTCAGGCTGGTGAAGAAGCCAAGCTGCCTCCCCCCTTGCGGTGACTAGCTCCCCTCCCTCCTGGTCTAACAGAAGCTGGAGAGGTATGAAAAGGGTGGAGCAAAGACAGACAAGACAAAGAAGCCTCAGATTGCTTGGGAATGAACTGGGGGAGGAGGAGACTTAGGGAGGTGTGGGAAGGCGGGAACCTCCAGTCCTCCTAACTGCCTTGTTGGGGCAAGAGCTACCGGGAAGACCTCCTGTGCTCTCTAGGCTTGGTCTCCTGAGCTGTTTGTTTCTATGAATTAAGAGTTAACTTCACCAACACTGTGTGAGTTATTACTGACCTGCTCCTGGCTCCTGCCCCTGACACTGCCTCTCTCCTAGATAACTTGGGGGGGGGGAGTGAGTTTGGCTGTCTGCACCCTGTTGGTGAACTCTGGTTTAGGGTATGCCTCCTTAAACCAGACCTATGCTCAAACTGTACATTTGTGAACAAATTCTAATACTACAGAATGTTGCAAGCCCCCGGTAACCTCATTCCAAAGGAATCAAATCAAATCCAGACAAGTGTTGCGCCCCCAAACTTCTCATATCTCTTGGAATCATGGGGTGAACATAATACTTTTATATAAAAACAGAGTTGCCTAACATACTTTCTTTTATAGGAAGGCAAAGAAATTAATGCACTGTAATCATCAGTTGCAAACAAGTTTCTATGTTATATTACTGGACAGCTGTACAAAATTGGGAAGCAAGGCATAAGTTTATAATAGGACAATGTTAATCCATAAAAGTCTTCTCCCTGAGAGTTTGAATGAAAATGAATCTTGATTTATTCAGGTCTTTGATCAAGGACAGAACACCGGCTAATATTAGGCTGTACATCAGAACAATACGTAGCTATGAGAGAGCAAGTTTCATCTCTTCTGACAAGGATGAGTTGGTCACTGCTTCAGGTGCAAAATAGACAACAGAAAACAAGGCACAGTCTTGCTGCTCTAGAGCTCTTAAACTAGCCATCATAGGAGATCAAGCATGATTTGCACCATTCATCCCCTGAAATGGACTCTGCATTTGTTGCAGCTGCTGGCATTTCCTCCTTCCTAGAGTACATTTGGCAAAGAAGGCTCCTCCCTCATGGGCTGGACCAGGCAGCACACCAAGGAAGTGTCAAAATGATGAATGGGAATGCCTCACTGCCTGTGTTTTTATTATTGGGACCATCAATAATGTATTGACTGCTTTGTCACCCTGAAGATGAAACAGGCCGTTTTAATACACATTCTGTTTGGGAAGAATCTCTGATATGCTAGGAACACACACCAGAATCTCTGCATATGTATGTATATAGCTCCCCTGTGCTGTCAAAACAATTCTAGTCTCAATGGTAGTTCTATTTAAAATTTTATTTTAACGCATAGCTTTGGGGAGGGAGGAAAGGAATAGGAAGCAAAAAACAAAACAAAAAAAACCCTTGCTTGCAGTTGGTTATGTCTAAATTTAGGTTCTCGCACAGTCTCTCTTTGCTTTTCAGAATGATTGCCAGGTCTGAACTTTCGAACTGAACAAAAATGCAGAATACAGTGCGAGCTCAAAATATATGAGGAGCTTTTCTTAGCCTCATTTGAGATGGAATTAGAATTTACAAATCCACAGAGCACCTGAAGTATCAGAATCCATCAGGGTGTACACTCTCTGCTGAGACCCTGTGGCAGGGATTGCTAGCTTTTGGGGGCCCATGGGCGCATTAGAAGACTAGAGAAACTGTGCAGAAACACATGAATCGCAACCAAGCACAAACCACAACCTATTCTATCAGATACAACATGATGTTTCTTTCAAGCCTGATTTAAGCAGAGGGGAGCTTAATGGGAGGGGAGCTCATGGACATCTGGACATCTGAGGGTGCCAGGTTGACCACATCTGCACTAAGGGTAGAAGAAGGTAGTGTTGAAAAATCAGTAGAACAATCTGTGACACTTCAGTAATTAAACAAAAAATAGTTATTAAACCCTTTGGAAAGATTCAGGGCAAAAATGTATATTGGGGTATACATAAGTGTGTGTGTGTGTGTGTGTGTGTGTGTGCGCGCGCGTGCGCAAGTCCACACATAAACACACACACAAAAGCTGCAAAAAAGGCTAATATTATTCTAGGCTGCATCAACAGAAGTAGAGTGTCCACATCAAGGAAAGTCACACTACTGCTATTCCATTATGGGCACCACAGTTTACAAAAAATATTAACAAGCTGGAACATGTGCAGAGGAGGGTGACCAAAATGATCAAGGGCCTGGAAACCAAACCTTCAGAGGAATGGTTGAGCAAGTTGGTTATGTTTAGCCTGGAGAATAGAAGACAGAGATGACATGGTAACCATCTTCATATATCTGAAGGGCTGTCACAAGGAAGATGAACCAAGCTGCTTTTCAGCTGCTCAGGAAGGTAGGACCTAAACCAATGGAATCAAATTACAAGATATGAGATTTTGACTAATAGGAATAGTTTTCTGATGGTAAGGGTTGTTTGACAGTGGAATGGTTGTCCTTAGAAAGTGGTGGATGGTTCTTCACTGGAGGTTCTTTAAACAAAGGTTGGATGGCCATGTGTCAGGTCTTTTAGCTGTGACCCCCCCCCCGCTCTCCTTCCTCCCTCCCTCCCTCCCTCCCTCCCTCCCATCCACACACACACACACACACACACACACACACACCAATTCACAACTACTGTGTCCCTCAGATGATGCTGCACCAGCTATCTACATAAAATGAGTCCAAGGTGAGGGGGGGGGGACTGTAGAAAACCATGAATTTAATAGTCCTGGTATAATGGATTTTGACATAAACCATTACTGCTGAAAAATTATGGCAAAATTACAGGAGATAAATAACCTGAAAGGAATGTCATGTTGGGGCAGGAAAACTGTCAGTACATATATGTTTTTCCAGATTGCTGTTAATGGTGAACTGTAGACTGCTATGAATTTCACATCAGTGACTCTAGCAACCAAATTTAGTGTCCAGCGCTGAGCCACCATCCTCCTCAGCCTTGCTACACAGAAGAGCATGAACACAACCAACTGTCAGCTTACACATCTTTGCTTGCCTTCTGGCAATGACAGACCTTACATATAGGGGTCCTTTCCCATTTTGCCCTCCTGATTGATTGTAGCAGATGCACCCCATTACATAGGCCAGGGATGAAAGACCTGTGGTTCGCCAGCTGTTGATGGGACAACAATTCCCATAATCCCTCACCAATGGGTATTGCTCGCTGGGAGTGATGGGTGTTGGAGTCCAACAACATCTGGAGAGGCATAAGTTTACCAGCCCTGACTTTGACCACTGTTGGTTATCAGAGAGAAGCTGCTTCATGGAAGTGCTGAGTAGTGAGCTTGAAGGTGCTGAATGATGTGCATTCTTAGTGACTCTCCTCTAGGTTAATAATACTCTGGAAACTCTGGCATCATTACAGCATCTTCCAGAAGTGATGTAGGACCACTTGACTCAGTCTAATGTATAATGGCTGGGTGGTTGAGCCATTTAAACTTTTTTTAAAAAACAACCAACAACTTCATTTTATAGTTTTCATACATTACTTGCCCCAGTCTTCAAAAGAAAGCAAGGGGAACATGTACGATTAATTAATACGGTAATTAATTATGTTTGAAATCAAACCTTTATTAGGCATTGTACAGATAAAACCATAAAAGAGAAAATAACATGTAAGCAACTTGAGGTATATATAAAAAGGTAGCGGTTGGCTACATACATATATATATATATACATATAGAGTCAGTGGTTTTCCTTGTTAACCTGCTCCTTGGAGGGCTACTACCAAAAACTCAGCTACCCCCGCCGTTACCCTTTGGTCAACGTCGGATAGGCAGAATCCCACACATTCACCTTGTTGGGGTTCCAGGCCACCCAAAAGAGGGGACAGCACGCGTTGACGGAGCGTACTGTACAATGGGCAATGAAAGAGAATATGCTCTACAGTGTCCGGGACATTCATAGAACATCTGCAGAGTCTCTTGTTTCTAGGGATGTTTTGATATCTTCCCCAGACAAATGCTGAGGGAAAGACATTCAACCGGGCCAGCATAAAAGCCCTACGTTGGGCTGGGATTATTAATTTAGTGACATAATTGGCTCTGCTATCTAAGATATTTAAATCATAGAATATGGGGGAGCAAATTTTGTTTACAGCTGCCATAATATTTTGTCTCTCGACATCCTTTAGTCTAGTTAGGATATTATGGAAAATGTATTGCTCATTAGAATTGTACAGGGGCTCCAGCTCGATGCCTAAAGATTCAATCTTTTTTTCAAGGTACTGGTACCATCTTGATTTATAAGAGTCTTCGAGCAAATCAGCGAGCAGGCTTGATGGAGAGCAGCGAAAGTGGCAGCGTAACCAGTACTTTATTGAGATGGACCAGGCCCAGTATTCCATTGTGTGTATGCCTATTTCTGCACACATTGTTTCATATTTGATCACAGCTGGGAGTCCAAGAATACGTCTCAGAAAGTTGGAGTGAATCTTTTTTAAATCACTGTTATGTGCTTGGACCCATAGTGGGATTATAATAGTAATACATTTTATTTGTACCCCGCCTTCCCTGGCCAGAGCTGGGCTCAGAGCGGCTAACATCATATAAATAACACAGTACTGTATACATAAATACAGACATCAATTAATTAAAATACATCTTAAAATTAATTGAGACAAATTAAAATCTGGACAAATGGCAGTTATCAGGTTAAGACTGAGAGTGGTTAATACTTGCCAGGACCAACTGTTAACTGTTTTCACTGATCACATAAGGACCTGTGAACAGGCTGTAAATAGATTAGTTGACCGAAGTAATTTAATAGAAATTACTGGTGTAATTCTTACTGACAGCAAAAACCATGACAGAAAGTGACACTCATTACCTTGGCCAATGAGTCAGTTAAAATCACCGAAACTGGGACTTCCGGTTCGGCGCCAGCGCTAATGGCTGCTCCCTCTCCGAGCTCCGGAGAGAGGACGGCTCTGCGAGTTCGGGTCTGACCCGCTACGGCAAGCGGGGGACCCCTAAAATCACAGGAACGGAGCCTGTGAACAAGGAGATTCGGTGGGCACCTGAAGCGCCCCCCTTTACCGCAGAAAGAGCCTTTTTAAAGGCTCCGGAACGACAACGGGGAGCGCGGTGCTGAGAATCGCTACCCAGCCCGCAGGGTGAAGCCGCGTCGCCATTAGTGGAGAGCGCCGATTCCCTTCCTGAATAATTTGGATAAAAAAGACCCGTGAGTAAGATTGAACTTCTATTCGTGTCAAAACTACTTGAAATTAGGCTGAAAACGGGAAAGGCGAAAATTAAGGAAGTCTGCCTTCCCCCGACTGCATGACAATTAAAGCAACGAACGTTACTAAGCTGCATCCGTATCGGATATTGTCTTTAACTGCTTGAATCCGACATTTGGACTTTGACTATCCCCTCTAGCTTGCAGGGCAGAGGGGAGGAAAAAGTGACTTTATAAGCTGCATGACCAACTTAAAGGAAAAGGAAACTCTCTGCAGCCTTCAACCTGGCACAAACTGCTTATAAAACAAAGGAACACTGAACTGACTTTAGACTCCTGTGAAAGTAACAAAGTGGAAGTCTCATTGTTTACTTGTTACAAAGTTTTGGGACTTTGTGGACACAATATATCAGGGAAGGCTGGGACTCTATCTATTGGGAAAGTGTTGCAATATACATATAGAAGCCTCCTGATAAATTTGCTTTTTAAATACTCTTTGCCTTTGTTTGCGGACATTTTGATTTGCTCCCTCTAGAGGGTAAATTAAAAGTTGCTACGCTTTGGGACAGTGGAATTTTCCTTTAGGAGAAGGCTCTCGTGGGAAACGACCTTGGGATATGAGTGGCCCAGCAGACGAGATAAGCACGAGAGCCAAGACAAGGCAATATCAACAACAGCTACAGCAACACAAGAAAAGAGGCTCGATCTCAGGTATAACCCCTACAGTGACAACAGGACAAGAAAAAGGTACAGCAGTCTCCATGGATGCAGTGTCGCAAGCCCTTCTTAAGATAAACCAATCTCTGGAGAATCTAACAAAGCAGACGGCAGAAAATACCAAGAAATTGACAGAGAATTCACAGAAATTGACAGATTTAACAACAAGACTTGACCTGAATACAGAATCTATAAATAGGCTTACGCAAGAAAATTCTGCCACACGCCAAATTGCGGAGGAAGCCAGAACTATTGCTGGAGAGACCCAGGAAAAAATAGAACCGATTGCCAGGAAGGTCTATGACCACGACGCAACTCTGGCATTGTGGGAACTACAAAGAAAAGAAAGGAATTTGAAATTACGATCAATTCCAGAGGACGAAGGAGACAATCTTACGGACTTTTTAACGAAAGAGTTTGCTGATGCCTGGGAAGATTTAGAGGAAGACGAATTTAAAATCACAACAGCATTTAGACTGGGCAGAAGACAGAACAGAAAGGCACCGAGAGACTGTCTGATTACCTTGAGATCGAAGGAGGAAAGAGACAAAATTTTAAGACTGCATTTTGAAAAGGCCTTACAAATTGGGAACTCACCGATACAGATCTTTAAAGATATTCCTACAAAGGAAAGAAGATAAAACAAAGGAAAGAAGATAAAAATCAAAACGAAAGAGGATAGCCAGAAGTTCCTACACGACCACGGAGAAGACTTGCAGAAAGGAGCGGCAGCTATTTGGCCACCACCAGAGTCAGGAAAAGAGTTACCACCCTCGGATTTGGACAAAAAAGAAGACACCCAACAAGAGTAACAACAGATTGACACAGGATGTCTCTGCAGCTGTATAGTTGGAACATTAACGGCGCGAATTCCCCAGAAAAACGCAAAAGGATCTTCCATATCCTAAAGAAAGAGAATTTGGATATAATTTGCTTGCAAGAAACCCATGTGACCAGGTCACACAGGAAGGTGTTAATAAATAAAAGATTAGGCCAAGAATTTATTTCATCAGATAGAGTCAAGAAGAGAGGCGTGGTGATTTACGCCAAAGAGAATCTATCACCAAAATTTTTGTTTAAAGATGAACAAGGAAGAATCCTGGCTATTGAAATTTCGACCCAAGGAGAAAAAGTTTTGATATTAGGAATCTATGCACCAAATGAGGGGAAATCAGAATTTTATAAGAAGCTGCATGAGACACTACTGGACTATCTGGACTATTCCAACATCATTATGATGGGAGATATGAATGGGGTCGTCTCTACTTTGATGGATAAGTCACAGAATCAGAATCTGACTAAAGATGGAAGACTACCAAAAACTTTCTTTGAACTAACTGACAATATGGACCTAATTGATTTATGGAGGACGAGAAACCCCCTAGGTAAAGAAGGAACTTTCTTTTCTGAGGCCCACCTGTCATGGACAAGAATCGACCAAATCTGGGCAACTAGAGGGCTGGCACCTAAGACTACAAAAATAGAAATCTGCCCAAAGACTTGCTCCGACCATAACGCTTTGAAAATGGAAATGAGATTTACTACTGCCGACTCCTTCAGATGGAAAATGAATGACAACCTGTTAAGAGATCAAGAGATCGTAAAGAAGGCCCAAAAAACTTTAAAGGATTATTTTGAAATTAACTTGAATACCTCGGTGGAAAAAAGAATTATCTGGGACGCAAGCAAAGCTGTTATGAGAGGGTTTCTGATACAACAGAATACAATCAAGAAAAAACTTTGGAATAGTAAAAAAGACAAGATATTGGAGAAGATAAGTGATGGAGAGAAAAAATTAAGAGTGAATCCAAAATCAAAAGAGACTTTAAGAGAAATCAAATTTCACCAGTCACAATATGCGAAATTGATTAACCAAGAAGTGGAATGGAAAATCAAACAAATGAAACAAAGATCTTTTGAATCTGCGAACAAATGTGGGAAACTGCTCGCTTGGCAGTTGAAAAAGAGACAAAAATTAAATTATGTCACCAACTTAGAAGTTGAAGGGAAAAACATTCAGAAACCGGGAGAAATTAGAAGGTGTTTCCAGAAATACTTTAAAAAACTGTACACACAAGAATCCGAGGAAGCAACTGAGATAGAACAATTCTTGAAAGATAACGGCCTACCAAAATTATCTCAAGAGAAGAGATCAATCTTGAATTGTAAAATAACACAACAGGAAATCGAGGACGCCATTCAGAATATGCAACTAGGCAAATCTCCGGGCCCTGATGGACTCACCTCCAAGTACTACAGGATTTTAAAAGACTATTTGATACAACCATTAATGGAGGTTTGCAACCAGATTATGGGGGGAGGGAGGGCACCAGATACGTGGAAAGAAGCATTCATCACACTGATACCTAAAGTGGAAACTGAAAAGACTCAACTCAAGAACTACCGCCCCATCTCACTCCTAAACGTGGATTACAAAATATTTGCGGATGTTTTGGCTAACAGATTTAAAAAAGTACTAAATGAAGTAATCCATAAGGACCAAGCAGGCTTTCTCCCAGGTAGACATTTGTATGATAATACCAGGAACATTATCGATATTCTGGAACTTTTACAAACAAATATTAACACCAAAGCAGTGTTAATTTTTATTGATGCGGAGAAGGCCTTTGACAACATTTCTTGGAAATTTATGAAGAAAAACTTGGAAGGGATGGGAGTGGGAAGGGGGTTTGAGAATGGAATAGAGGCAATCTATTCAGAACAAAAAGCTAAGTTGATAGTGAACAATGTGGTGACAGAAGAACTTCATATTGAAAAAGGAACACGCCAGGGGTGCCCCCTATCCCCTCTGTTGTTTATTTCAGTCCTGGAGGTTTTGCTGAATATGATAAGGGAGGATCGGCAGGTACAAGGAATACGGGTCGGAGCGAAACAATATAAACTGAAAGCATTTGCAGATGACTTGGTTTTAACATTACAGGAGCCAGAACCTAGTACAAAAAGAGTTTTGGAATTGATTCAGAAATTTGGTCGGGTGGCGGGTTTTAAGCTGAACAAACAAAAAACTAAGGTGTTAGGGAAAAACTTGACGGTTACTGAAACAGAGGGGTTTCAGAAGGAAACAGAACTAAACATTGTTAAAAAAGTGAAATACCTGGGGGTCAATCTGTCTTCTAAGAATTTGAATCTATTTAAAGATAACTATGAAAAATGTTGGTCAGAAGTCAAAAAAGATTTAGAAATTTGGTCAAGATTGAAACTATCCTTGTTAGGCCGAATTGCAGCTATAAAAATGAACGTTTTGCCAAAAATGTTGTTTTTGTTCCAGGCCTTGCAGATTGTGGACAGAGTGGATTGTTTCGGAAAGTGGCAGAAGGACATTTCTAAATTTGTCTGGCAGGGCAAAAAGCCCCGAATAAAGTTTAAAATACTAACTGATGCAAAGGAGAGAGGGGGGTTTGCCCTGCCGGACTTAAGGTTATACTATGAAGCTGCGGCCTTCTGCTGGATGAAAGATTGGATTTTATTGGAAAACACTGATGTCCTAGATCTGGAAGGCCTTAATAATTCGTTAGGTTGGCATGCGTATTTGTGGTATGACAAGGGGAAAACACATGGAATGTTTAAAAACCATATTGTCAGAAAAGCAATATTTATGGTCTGGAAAAAATACAAAGACTTATTGGAAAGTAAAACTCCGAGGTGGATTTCACCAATAGAGGCCAAAGCTCGGAAAACATCCAATATGGAGGCATATTGGCCGAAATATTGGGAAATAATAGAAAACATTGGAGGTAATTGGAGGTTGCAGAGCTTTGAAAAATTAAAGGATAAGGTGCAAAATTGGCTACATTATGCCCAAATTAATGAGGTTTTTAAGCTAGATAAAAAAATAGGATTCCAGGTGGAAAAATCGAAACTTGAGACAGAGTTGTTAGAACCAAAGACCAAGGTAATATCGAGAATGTACAACTTGCTGCTTAAATGGAACACTCAGGATGAGACAGTTAAATCAGCCATGATAAAATGGGCTCAAGACATTGGTTATAATATTATGTCTGAGGACTGGGAAAGGTTATGGACCACCGGTATGAAGTTTACGGCATGTAATGCCTTGAAAGAAAACATTATGAAAATGGTATACAGGTGGTACATGACCCCAGTCAAGCTCGCTAAGATATACCATTTGTCTGATAATAAATGTTGGAAATGCAAGGAGGCTGAAGGGACATTCTTTCACCTCTGGTGGACTTGTCCAAGATTGAAGGCCTTTTGGGAAATGATCTATAACGAGTTAAAAAAGGTGTTTAAGTACACCTTTCCCAAGAAACCAGAGGCCTTCCTTCTGGGCATTGTCGGCCAGAAGGTGTTAAAAAAGGATAGAACTTTTTTTATGTATGCTACAACTGCAGCAAGAATTCTTATCGCCAAGCATTGGAAGACCCAAGATTTGCCCACACTGGAGGAGTGGCAGACGCAATTGATGAACTACATGGAACTGGCCGAGATGACTGCAAGAATCCGAGACCTGGGAGAAGAGGCAATGGAGGAGGACTGGAAAAAATTTAAAGACTATTTGCAAAAGTATTATAAGCTGTATGAAACATAAGACGTCGTATGATTTGGAACGTTAGCCCCAGCAATGAAATTTAATTATCTATGAAATTGCTAACATTTGTGAAAGAATCAAAGTTTAAATGGGTAAAAATGATATTTTTAGAGTAAATGGAGAATAAGAGATCTAAACTTAAATTGCAACTGAAAATATAAAGAAACACACGAAATAAGGGTATAATTTGCTGATGACTTTATTATCAAGAATGCATTATGCGGGAGATGTGGGGAAGTCCAATGGAAATTTGAAATAAGCTGTTGAAATGGATGTGATTTTCTGTTCTTTTTCCTTTTTTTCTTCTATTCTGCTTTTTCTTTCTGTTCTTTTTGTAATTTGGAAAAATGTAATAAAAATTATTATAAAAAAAAAAAAGATATTCCTAAACATATTTTGGACTTGAGAGCTTCTTATAAGGATTTGGTTTACCTGTTGAAGAAGAACACCATTCTCTTCAGGTGGGAATTTCCACAGGGACTGTCCTTTGACTACAGGGGGAAGAAGGTGAAAATAAAGACGATACAGGATAAAGACAGGTTCCTGCAAAGAAATCAAGAAGACTTACAGAAAGGAACTGTAGACCCAATTGCTGAGCAAAAGAGTGTAATAGATATCTTGAACCTTTCGTTTGGACAGAACCTTCCACCACCAACAGAGGAGGAACAACAATTGGGAGCTGTTGGAGGAATACCAGAAAAATAACAAGATGGCCCTGCAATTCCTTAGCTGGAATTGTAATGGGATGAACATGCCTTTGAAGAGACGACAAGTATTCCATATTTTGTACAGAGAACAACTGGACTTGATTTGCTTACAGGAAACTCATATAACTAGAGCCCACAGGAGACTGCTTATGAATAAAAAATTGGGACAAGAATTCATTTCGTCGGATAAAGTGAAAAAAAAAGAGGAGTTGTGATTTATGTAAAAGAGAAGTGGGCTCCAAAAATGATATTTAAAGATGAACAAGGAAGATATTTAGCGGTGGAGATACAGGTACAAGGAGAAAAATTTTTGATAATTGGGATCTATGCACCAAATGAAGGCAAAGCAGAATTCTTCAAAAAACTTCATGAAACTTTGACGGATTATTTGGAATATAATATGATAATTATGGGAGATATGAATGGTGTAGTTTCTACAAACATGGACAAGACACAAAGACTGACACTTACTAAAGAAGGGAGACTCCCGAAGACTTTCTTCGAAATGACTGAAAATATGGACTTAATAGACATTTGGAGAACAAGGAACCCTCTTGAAAGAGAGGGAACCTTTTTCTCCCAAGCAAAGATGACCTGGACCAGAATCGACCAAATATGGGTTACTAGTGGAATGGCTCCGAAGATTAAGAAGGTAGAAATCTGCCCAAAAACCTGTTCCGACCATAACGCCGTGAAGATGGAAATGAAATTTACAACAACTGGTCAGTTTAGATGGAGAATGAATGACACCCTGTTTCGAGATAGAGAGATCCACATGAAGGCCCAAAAAGCTCTAAAGGACTATTTTGAAATCAATCTAAAGGGCGATGTGGAAAAAAGAGTGATCTGGGACGCAAGTAAAGCTGTGATGCGAGGGTTTTTGATTCAACAAAATTCAATAAAGAAGAGAAAGCAGAATGAGAAAAAGGAAAAAAATTTGGAAAAGATAAAAGAAGGAGAGAAAAAATTAAGGTCAAAACCAAAGTCCCAGGAGATTTTGAGGGAGATTAAGTTGTATCAAACACAATATATGGAATTGATGAACCAAGAGATAGAGTGGAAAATAAAGCAAATGAGACAAAAGACATTTGAGTCGGCAGACAAATGTGGTAAACTTCTGGCATGGCAACTCAAGAAAAGACAGAAATTAAATACAGTCACAAGTTTAGAAGTGGATGGAAAGATTATATCTAAACCAAATGAGATAAGAAATTGTTTTGTGAGCTATTTTAAAAAACTTTATTCCCAAGGATTACAAAACGAAGAGGACATAGATAAATTCCTTAATAAATATGGATTACAAAAAATCTCTCATCAAAGCAAGGTGGATCTAAACCAGAGAATAACAGAACAAGAGATAGAGGGTGCCATTCAGGACATGCAACTGGGCAAATCTCCAGGGCCAGACGGACTGACTTCCAGATACTACAAATCTTTAAAGGAATGGTTGATACAACCGTTAAAGGACGTCTGTAATGAGATCTTAGAGGGAAAAAAGGCACCCGAATCGTGGAAAGAAGCATATATTTCACTCATACCAAAGACAGAGACTGAAAAGACTCAATTGAAGAACTACCGCCCAATTTCGTTACTCAATGTGGATTACAAAATTTTTGCAGACATTTTAGCAAAAAGATTTAAAAGAGTACTGATGGAGAAGATTCACAGAGACCAAGCAGGCTTTCTCCCAAAGAGACACCTCTCAGACAATGTTAGGAATATAATAGACATTTTGGAAAAGTTAGAGGTGAACATAAATACTAAAGCAGTTTTGATATTTGTGGATGCGGAGAAAGCCTTTGACAATATTTCGTGGAGTTTTATGAAAAAGAATCTTCATGGGATGGGGGTAGGACAAGGATTTGAGAATGGTGTGGGTGCAATATATTCCGAACAAAAAGCTAAGCTGATTGTAAACAATGTAATAACTGAGGAACTTAAGATAGAAAAAGGAACACGACAGGGGTGCCCAATTTCTCCATTGCTTTTTATTTCGGTCCTGGAGGTGTTGCTGAACATGATTAGAGAGGACCAGCAAGTTAAAGGTGTAAAGGTCGGAACCAAACATTATAAGTTAAGAGCGTTCGCAGATGACCTTGTATTGACCTTGCAAGAGCCAAACACTAGTACAAAAAGAGTGTTGGAAATAATCCAACAATTTGGACAGGTAGCTGGATTTAAATTGAATAAACAAAAAACTAAAGTCTTAGGGAAAAACCTAACAGATATGGAGAAGAATAAGTTTCAAGAAGAGACAGGTCTGATGGTGGTTAAGAAGGTGAAATATCTAGGGGTTAATTTAACATCTAAAAACTTGAATTTGTATAAGGACAACTATGAAAAATGTTGGTCAGAAATTAAAAAAGATTTAGAAATATGGTCAAATTTGAGATTGTCAATGTTAGGCCGAATTGCAGTGATTAAGATGAATGTATTGCCTAGAATGTTATTTTTATTTCAAACTTTGCAGATTATTGACAAGATGGACTGTTTCAAGAGGTGGCAGAAAGACATTGCGAAATTTGTCTGGCAGGGCAAAAAGCCCAGAATAAAATATAAAATATTAACAGATGCAAAAGAAAGAGGGGGATTTGCCCTGCCGGACTTAAAATTGTACTATGAAGCAGCAGCATTCTGCTGGCTGAAAGAGTGGATGCTCCTCGAGAATACAGATATCTTGGATTTAGAAGGTTTCAATAACGCATTTGGCTGGCATGCATATCTATGGTATGACAAAATCAAAGTGCACAGTGCCTTTAAAAATCACATTGTAAGGAAAGCGTTGTTTAATGTTTGGATGAGATATAAAGACCTGTTGGAAAACAAAACCCCTAGATGGTTGTCACCCTTAGAGGCTAAGGCCCACAAGAAAGTCAATATGGAGGTCGGATGGCCAAAGTATTGTGAGATTTTAGAACAGGATGGAGAGAAACTGAAATTAAAGAGCCATGAAAAACTAAAACCCAAAGTACAAGATTGGCTCCACTATTATCAAATAATGGAGGTTTTTAAACAAGACAGGAAAATTGGCTTCCAGGTGGAAAAATCAAAACTTGAGACAGAATTGTTAGAACCCAATACTAAGAATTTGTCAAGAATGTATAACTTGCTGTTGAAATGGAATACACAAGACGAAACAGTTAAATCAGTTATGATTAAGTGGGCACAGGACATTGGTCATAATATTATGTCTGCTGACTGGGAAAGGTTGTGGAACACCGGTATTAAATTTACGGCATGTAGTGCTTTAAAGGAAAATGTGATGAAAATGGTCTATAGGTGGTACATGACCCCAGTTAAGCTAGCAAAAATTTACCATTTGCCTGATAACAAATGTTGGAAATGTAAGGAAACTGAAGGTACTTTTTACCATCTTTGGTGGACATGCCCGAAGATTAAGGTTTTCTGGGAGATGATATATAATGAAATGAAAAAGGTATTTAAATATACCTTCCTTAAGAAACCAGAGGCCTTTCTCTTGGGCATTGTCGGCCAATTGGTGCCAAAAAAGGATAGAACTTTTTTTATGTATGCAACAACAGCAGCAAGAATATTGATCGCAAAGTATTGGAAGACACAAGATTTACCCACCTTGGAAGAATGGCAGATGAAAGTGATTGACTATATGACATTGGCGGAAATGACGAGCAGAATTCGTGACCAGGGAAAGGAGACTGCGGAAGAAGACTGGAAGAAATTTAAGATTTATCTTAAGGACTATTATAAACTTGATGAAGTTTAGAATGTCGAGATTTTATAGAGAGAAAGGGTTGCAGTAATATAAGATTAGATTAAGAAAGGACTATGATGAATTAGGACGGGAAAAAACATTTATAAGTTGCTATAAAATTTGGACATGAGGATGCAGAAAGGGGAGGTATGGGGAAGTCCGAGGAAAGAAGTCTATGAAAGGACATTATGAAATTATATTTGTTTGTTTGTCTGTTTTCTTTATGTTTGTTTGTTATAAAAACTTTTGTAAAACCAATAAAAATTTTATAAATAAAATAAAATAAAATCACCGAAACTGTACAATTAAAAACAACAACAAAAAACCTATCAGCAGTTGAAGCTCAAATATCATTCAGTTGAAAGGGACCACAAATTTAGCCTTCTGCTATCAGCTTATTATTGTTGAAGATAATTTTTCTTAGTAGTAGCAAAGATTACAATACACTTAAGTCAATTATTTATAGCTGCAACCAATGTTCTGAAGTGACAACATACCGGTAGCTCATGATATTGCTTTAGGTACAGTCAATAATACAGATGTTCTGAAATCTGTATTGTGATCTCAGGCACATCCTGACACACCAACTCAGTGCTTAATATTTGATCTTGCTGTGTCAGCAGAATGATAATGTACTTTTAATGGATATTCTCGTCTTCCTGAGGAGAACTGACTGTCTGAGGGGAATCATAAATCATTTTGCAGCCATATTTGATGACTTAGAAATAGAGGTGGAGTCATCAAGCTGCCCATTCAGGAGCTCCACTGCAATCCTATATGTGTCTGCTCAGAAGTAAGCCCCATAGAATTCAATGGGACTTACTCCAAGGTATGCCCTTTACTGTGGCCTAAATCTCTTGGCCATACTTGTAGAATAAATCTGATACCATATTAATGAACTTTTGATTATTGGAGATAATTGTCATTAGCTGTTCTGACAACTATCAAATAAACTTGACATCCACTCTGCCGGATGGGCTCTACACAGGGAAACTCAACAACAAAATCTATTGCCAATTTTACCTGTGTCTGTCTCTCTCACAGTCAAATTTAAATACCTAAAGGAGATGTTAAATTTTAAAAAGTCAAGTCTGACCACCTTGATTGATGTGAATCACATTGAGACAAGCATAGTAGTATATGAGGCAAATGTTTGTAATTTAAATTAGGTATGCCCAAGGAAGAGTGGTAGTGAAGGAAAACAGATTTTTGATCTATCCTGAAAATCTCAGTATCTCAAATGGATATATTAGGTGAAATATGAGACTCACACTGGTTAAAAATCCCAAGCAAGTCATAGGTAAAAAATTGTACAGGTCTGATCTTATGTTTCTGCTTCCAAACACCCACAGCTTCAGATTCAATTCTCTTCAAACCCTACGCTTTCCACAAATCGTTGCGTGCTTGATCAGATAAAAAGATCCCTAACTGGCACAGTGGTAATAAAATATTATGAGACGCACATAGCTGAAAGGCATTGCCTGCCTATAAAAGGCATCTACATGTCCTGGAAGCTCCTTCCCAAGCCACAACTGCACCTGGTTTTTCAATCCCACTCCTACCTGTGATCTTTAAGGCAGTCAGGTATTGCTGCAATAAGCACCAGCCCAACACACAAGATGGTTCTTGTTGTCCCAGGCAAGTCTTGCAGTATATAGTACGAAATAAAGCAGATGGATACAGACTGGAAAACAGACATGGGGGAGTACAGCAGACATTGAGATGGGACTTGTCAATATGATAGGCAGCAGAGTCAGCTTCCCATGTGCCAGATCTATTAGTAAAATGTGGGGAGGAGCAGGGGAACCAAAAATAATTATTTCATTTTTTCAGTTGTATATTCAGCAACATTCAGGCAAGAAAATAGCACACGAGATACTACCCCCTTTGTGTATATGGATTAACCAGTGCACATTATGGCTATAGAGTGCTGGACCAGAGCCTGTGAGATCTGGGTTCAAATCCTCACTGAGCCATGAAAATCACTGGATGACCTTGGGACAGTCATCTTCTCTCAGCCTGACGTACCTCTCAGGGTTGCTTTGATGCTAAAATGGGGAGGTAGAGGATCCTGAACGCCACTTTGAGTTCCTTACAGGAAAGACATGGGATGATATAAATACAATAGGAAAGAAAATGGATCTTCCTACTGCTTCCATAGCTTACAGCTTGCCCTTCTCATTCTGATCCCATCGGGACTTAAAACAGCACATTTTAACATCCCGGTATTGTCCAGTATTCCATTAGTTAAACATGCCCATCAGTCGTAGCCTTAGTACCACCATCCACATTCTATCTAGAACATAAACATCAAGCAAAGTTTTTTTAAAAAAATTATCTGACTGACTCAACAGAGGATTAGTTAAAACACCCTCAACAGAAACTATGACAGGCCAAAAATTCTCTCAGAAAAGTGCAAATTTACAGAATTTGGCAAGACACAGGTGAAACTGAAATGAAGGGTATTTCTAGCTCTACGGGCTGGTTTTTAATTATAAGCCTGCCTCATAATTAAGTCCCTCTCAAACACTAGCAGGAAGTAACAACTTATACAGCAAGGCACCTTTACACACTGAAACCAAGTGGTGGCCCCTAACAGAACAATCCAATCCCTGGCCAGGAAGTGGCAAAGCATGATGGAGGGGCAGAGGCCCCACTGCCCCCACAGCCCCATTGCCCATGCTGGCCAGGGTGGAAGGAGGGGGGGCAGGCAAATCAAGTGATTAAGCTGAGAACATTTCCGATACCATCAAGGGATGGCAGTGGGGCTGGATCAGGATCCAGTGACTCTCCCAGTCTGCCTCAGTCCTTCCCTCTACCCACCCCCAGAATGTCGCTGGGGACCTCACTAGAAGTACTTCCTACACCTCTGCCTAATCCATTCCTAACCCCCCCCCCCCGCCAGCCTGGCAAATAGGGGGTTTTGATTACAGGCTAAGTATCTTTTAGATGTTGACAACTTTGCGTTTGGACATATCAATGGATAGCCACCTGCTGTCTAGTCGAGTGGAAGTTTCAAGCAGTCATACTATAGAAACAGCTGAACTCCAAAGATGCATTATGAAGTTTGCTCAACATGAAATGGGAAAATTCCAAATGCCAGTACATGCAATAGAAACTGGGGAGGTGGCATTTCTCTGTGGTTTTGCAAAAGTCTGCTTTGCTCCCCAGTGTACAATACCTTCTGCTTTGCTCTGCCAAGACACCTTTGTCAGTGTACAATACCTTCCTCATTAAGCTATACCTGCCTGCAACTTCATTCATTTGCCTTCCAGCTCCCCCAAGTGCTGCTTCTGGGTAAAACATTTAGCTACTGCGTACAGTGAAAAACAAGAGCTGCCTGTCAGAAGGTGAGTCAACATCTAACTTGACCGAGGAGTCCAGGGCCTCTAAAATTTATGCAATTGAAACATTTTCTCTCAGGGAAATAGCTCCCCTCCAAGGCAGTATCATGTCTATAAGTTTCCCATCAAACACATGGCTATTTTTCATTCCATTTCAACATCTTAGACCCCAAAGCACATGCAGAAGTTTGCAAGATCCAAAGCCAGTATCTTCCGCTCTAGCATTCACAGAGACTTTTCAATGCACAATATGTTATACAGTCTTTATTTGGCTTGTTCTCTATGGAGGCAGGTCACCACTGTTCCCATTTTATGGATGAGGAGACTGAGCCTGAAAGCAAATTGTTCAAATGTCACTTAGCATGTCTATAGCTCTTAAGATTTAAGAGGCCTTATAAGGCCACGCTTCCAAGTCTCTCTACCTGGCAACAAACCTGGCTCTATGAACAAGCCACATACACGCCTTTCGCAAATGGAGGCTCCAACACATATAGTGCAGCCTAGTGGGTAAGGCATTGGAATAGGATCTAGAAGACCAGGGGGCTCAAAACCCCACTCACTATGCCATGAAGTTAATTGGGTGACCTTGTGCCAATCACTGTCTTTCAGCCAAACCTACCTCAGAGTGTTGTTATGAGAATAAATTGACAAGTAGGAGAACAATGTATGTCATTTTGAGCTCCTTGGAGGAAAGGCATAATATAAATATAATAAACAATTAACCCACAGGTCACTTTTTATAACCCATCTCTCTCCATATTTGTAGTGTTTTTACAGCCTCAGCTATGGAGCATGAACTAAAAAAAAAAAAAAGATAAATCACCAGCATGAGAGGTCTAAAAAATCAAGCCTTGGGATACTGTATTACTATATAAGTGAAGGCTTACTTTTGCACATAAATGAGAAAAATGTGTGTAAGGATCAGAGTGGGCAGCATATAGATCAATGATAGAGCACCTCTTTTCTACATGCAGAAGGCCACAGATTCCACCCCTGGCATCTCTAGCTAGAAGGTTAAGTTGGTAGACCTCCACCTGTTATCTGGAAAAAGTTACTGCTAGTCAGGGTGGACAATACTGAGATCGACAGACAGAAGGCATTCACATGTCACATTAAGCTGTGGTTAATGATTCACCATGCACATGCAGGTCACTCACATTTTGCTTATCTCTGCTAGTGAGCAGAAGCAACAAACCATGGTTGACTTAGCATGATATCCGAACCAGGGACTATGGTTTGTTTTGCTCCATATGAAGTACAATCTGAAACCAAGGTGTGTTTTCGGCTTGCCAAGTGAAACAAAACAGAATCCCCAGTTCATGTATAACATTAAGTCAAGGATGTGGTTGATGGATCCTGCTCACGAGTGAGGAGGAATAATCTGTACATTTGCAGTGAACCATTAGCCATGGCTTACCTGACGCCCAAACACAAGCACCCAGGGTTTACAGTTTGTCACTTTCTCCAGCATAATCCAATCAGACTGTTCAGAACATTTCTGAAGCAACAATGTCAACATGGGAGAATTCATCTTTAGTTGAGTATTTCCTGAGGGAGAAGTCACGCTCAGTTCAGGCATCTAGGTCAGGCTTCTTTACACGCAACAATCCTGTGACCTACCTAGTTAGCCACCACCACTGGTTCTGGTTCTGTTCAGTGGCTTTTGTTCAGGGACATGGTTTGGTATCAAAGCTGGAGGGGGGAAATCCATTTGAGTTTCATTTCACTTCAGATTTACTTAAATAATCTCAGTTGCTGTAGCACTCAACTCACAGACCATACCTCCTACAGGGCTATTTTTCTGTATGCAGAGCCTTCCAGGCCTTCCATCCTGGGTAGCCATTGATACCATAGCTGTCAACTTTCAGATTTGAAAATAAGCAATCAGCAGCCTCGAAAATAAAGGATCAGCAGCCTCACCTGTCCCGGGGACAGTCTACAGGATATCTAACAATCCGGGATAGCAGCGGGAAGCAGCGGGAAACAGCGCTGGAATAAGGGAATTTCCCGTCAAAAAAGGGAAGGTTGACAGCTATGATTGATACCCCCCTCCAATCTACATCCTACGTGTCTTAGCACTGATGGTGGGGGGAGGGAAACTAAGAGGGATTTGCTTCCCCTCCTCTTTCATTTTTGTTTGTGGATACTGATTCAGTGGTGTTAGGTAAGGGCCCCACATAACACTGCACACAGACAGGTAAGCAAAATATTTTGATTTAAGCTGGAGTGACAATTGGAAAAATCCATCCAAACTTGTGAATGAGCAAACTCACCAATATCATTTACTTCAACATCCCACCATCATCATCCCTCAAAAAGGTCTAGGACTGAAAAGTCCTGGTAAAATAATTCCCTCTGATCACAAGCTGTCTGATCTGTCTGTCACAGCAGAGCTCCCTCCTCTGCCTTCTCACACTGGCATTTTCCCTCCATCAAACCTCACCAAACTTCACCCCTGCCCTTATATAGCAAAGGTTTAGAGACATTAGCATTGCTTTCAGCAGACAAGTTGTCTGCAGAGTGTGAGTGTGTGTGTCTGAATCACCAAGGTGTTGCAAGGTACTTTGAGGACCCTTGTTTGGTTCAGGGTGTCTTATACGGATCACACTTCACTCCAAGAAGCCCAGAATCCTTCCAAAATGCAATGCTTCTGCCTGGGATTAATAATTTGTCCAAATCTGGTGCACACCCTCCTAATGTCTGAACTTCATAGAAACAAGCCAAAAGCTGGATATTCTGGGGGGGATACCTCAAGTGTTTTCAAAATTGGGTTGCACAGCTGCTGTCAAAAACCTACTGGATGACTTTTCACTTCAGTTTGTTCTAAATTCATATAACAAACTAAATAAATACATTTAGCTCCACTGATTTCTCCATTACAGCACAGTAGGCCTCCAGATGTTGTTAGTCTACAGCTGTCATCATCCCTAACCACTGGCCATGCTGGCTGGGGCTGATGGGAGGTGGAGGCCAATAACATCTAAAGGGACACACGTTCACCATCCTTGCATTAAAGGGCAGAAATGCTTAGTGTGAGTGTAAATACTGCTAACCAGAACAGATTTTTAAAGTTGCAGGTATATCCCAGATCGAGTACCAATCAAAGATGTCACTACCCTTTTTCAAGAGGTGCAGCAACAACTCAGAGCTGGGTTGCTTTCACATGTAGGGCCGTACAAAATCAACAGACAACTACGTTAGACAAATTATGCCGCATTGGAGATTATTCCATTGCTTTTTCTCAGAATGCCTGGGTAACAACAAATTACTACAGGCATGGCAATGACATTCTATTTGTACTCATAGAAAAGCTTTGATCTTGACATAGCACCCTGCTCTTCGGTTTGTAAGATGCTCTTTGTTGTAAAAGAACAATTAAAAATTTCCCAGTGGAGTTAGAACTTCTTCAGGGTGTGATGATAAAAGACTGGAGAGGTGCAAAGAAGACCAAGTGCCTTTTGGGCATTGATCATGTAGATATGCCATTTAAACCAGAGTGGAGAATACTTTTGCCACTGGCAGGGAGAGGTGAAACACTTCCTTTGAAGAATCTGCAAAACAACCCTGAAAGTGCACATTTTATCCACATCACAAAGTATGTGTATGCAAGCAAGCTAACACGAAAGCCTGTATCGGACATGCTGGATGTTCACAACAGAATATGAGATAAGCAATTTGTTACAGAGAAGGGCGGAAAGGTTTAGTTTCAGCTGCATTAGGCACACGCCCATAACTTTCTCCTGCCCAAACTCCACTGAAAGGCATTGAAATCACAGAGCAGAAGATCCTTGTGTTCACAGTAAAACAAAACACACACAAAAGAAAGGACACAGGAACAAAAGGCTTCGGGTTTCCCATACACAGAATATTAAAGATCAAAACTTGAATATTTCAGACTGATACTGCATGAAAAGTGGTATGAGAGATTTGGCATTTCCCATGAGTCAAGAAATTCATTTTCAGCAAGGCCTGCCACAGATGAAGAAAAGGGCAGGCTATACTCAGCTCCAAGGAATAGAAGAGGGCAATGTCTAAAGCTCCAATTTATGTTTCCATCTCCCTCGTTCCAATGACTCATGTATTTTTAATCCTTGAATCCCCATTAGAAAAGTGCTGCATTCTCCATTATAGCAAGGATGCTTTGGGACTGCATTTTAGGAGAGTGCAATCTCAAGAGAAATCTGCATGTGGTGTGCACACCTCTTAATGACAGGCTGCCCTCAAAAACCCTCTGTTTAGAGCAGAGATTTTACGGTGGGAGCCCATTGCCATGATCAACACCCTGTATGAAGGCAACTTGCCCTATTAGTTTTACTGCAGGACAAAAAGACATTCAGAAATACATTCTGCTACTTTTACCAGATTGCTGCAAGAGCAAAGGAATGATTCTTGATCTTATTACTCTGCATGCTGCTTGACCCATGAAACAAAATACCTGGGCTACCAATGTAACAGGATGAATCCTACTTACTTTCACATTAACACTAGTACTTAGCTTCTAAAACAGGAGGTGCTACAGCAGGTAAGATGCCAATTGTCTGACTTGACCTTATGTGTAATCTTAAGCATAGAAAGGCTATTTGTTGTGAAGGCAAGCCTTGGGATTGCTTCATTCAGAAGCACTGCCTTATCTATCTGAAGAAACGCCAGCCCAACAAACAGATATGGGAAAGGCAGAAATTAGAGGCCCCTTGCTTTGCTGAGATACCATTCACAGTGAGTGTGCAAAAACCTGTCAATGAGCTCTTCCTGCATGCTGGCACCATTTGGCTTCCAGAGATGCAAATCACTTTGTTCCATTTTCTTCCTCAAGCATCATGGGGACACTGCAGTTCATACCTGGCTGTAGTTTTGTGTTAAGGTATTTTCTGGAGAAGGTTTGCTGCGAGTCTGTCCTTCCTGTTGGCTGCAATCCAGCTGGATGAGGCTTCTGCATTCCTGGTGACATGTGTACTTGCAGTCTAGGGAGGAAAAATAAATTGAACCAAAATTAGGGCATGGGTTCAATAGCAATCAACAGGTTCATTCAATGTGTGCATTTTGAAGTTTTAAAGATGAAGAAAATGTGTGGAGGGATAAGGGGAGGGGGGAGACAGCCAAGATATCTAAAGGCTGAATTCACAAACTGAACAATCAGGATTTCAGAATATATAGAAATACATGGTGAAATTTGCATTATCTCACAAAAAATGTCTTTAAAACCTAATAGGGGTCATGTTAAACATCCGATACACATATTTTACATAACTACAGATAAAGAAGCAATTACTAGTCTTTCATACACCCCATAACCATGGGCACCATAGTTATTCAGCATCCATTCCCTTGTTAGTGTCTCATTTGGAGCTGCTACACACACACACACACACACACACACACACACACCAACCATCCACAAAGGTAAAATCCTTCTGGAAATCAAGTTGACAGGACAGGCTTCATAATCTAAAGTAGCATTTAGACTACAAATTTGAGGCTTTTCGTGGCATGATTACACTGGCATTTGCCGCAGTAAATGTATAAAAATTACTGAAGTATGCGTTTTGGCATTGTATCTGAAAAATTCAAAGAAATGAAAAATCTGAAGGCTATTATTTTCCAATCTGTGTATTCATCTCAGAGGTATGAATTAAATCAATGCACTTAAAAATGCAGGCAGAGCAAAATTCTCCTCCATCCCTATAACAGCACTGATGTGCTTTGACGGCAATGTTGCTGCACTACAACTCCCATCATCCCCGATCACTGGTCATGGTGGTTATGCCTAATGGGAGTTTAACAACCTTTGGATTCCCCACCACTGCCTTACACAGAGTTCCATCCCCCTCACCAAGCTATAATTCCTATAATCCCTTGGAGGTAATCCATGACATTCGATCAACCCAGTGTGTACAGTTCAGGTATGATCTTATTACGATACCCTTGACATGAGCAGCTGTGATCTGAGCAAGCTCTTAGGTGCACGGGTCATCAGTAAAATCAGGGGCAGTAAAATCAGTGAAAATTACTGAACAACAAAGCAACATTATATATTGGGGGACTGCACCAACCGCACTGCACAATTCTTACTGCACATGAACAGAGCCTAACATGCTACACACAGCACACAGCCCTCCAGTTAATATTGTGGAGCATCAGCTGCCTTCTCATTGTCATCAAAATTCATGGCTGTAGAAATAAAACATTATTCCTTTTATGCAAAGAAGCTGTGCTAGGGAGTCAAACGGCTTGTAGGAGACAGCACTTGGGATTCACAGTTAGGAGGCGGGGGGGGGGGAGAGAAGTAAAGAAATCAATAAACCCAAAAGCCTGCAAAGCGCTGTAATTAAAAATGAAAATGTAAAGGCAGCTGGCCACGGTATATGCAGGCCATTAAACGCTGCTTTCATGGGAATAGCAAGCAATTCCTCTCACACAGAAGTGATAACTTGAGGAGGGAGAAAAGCTGTAATTCTTTAACGTACTGCTGCAGATAATAGGAAATCTCACAGACCACTGTGCATACACTTGTAAAAAAATATTATTTTGGAAGTGTGGGGGAACCAACATTTATCTCACTGAATATGGGTACTTAAGCTGCATTCACACGCAAGTAAACTGTATATCATAAAACTAGAAACTATGCAAGAGTAATGTCACACCCTTGGTTTTTTAAATCACTATTGCTTATTATTTTCTCTAAGGAACTCAGGTACAAACTTCTCCCCCTCTCCATTTTTTCCTCACAACAATCTCATGAAGTAGGTTAGGCAGGGAGAGATAGTGACTGGCCCAAGGTCACCCAGTGGGCTTCTTGGGTCAATGGGGATTTGCACCCTAGTTTTCCAGGTCTTCGTTCAGAACTCTAACCACTACACCATACTGCCTCCCAAGCACGTCAGCTAGGAAATCAGTCCCACAGAGCTCAGAATTTACTTGGAAGTAGACAGGTGGAATTTGCTGCCAAGTGTGGAGTGTGGTGGAGTCTCCTTCTTTGGAGGTCTTTAAGCAGAGGCTTGACAACCATATGTCAGGAGTGCTCTGGTGGTGTTTCCTGCTTGGCCGGGGGTTGGACTCGATGGCCCTTGTGGTCTCTTCCAACTCTATGATTCTATTCTAAGTTTAGGATCAAGTTATTAATATGTATATATTTCCAGGACAAAAAGAGGAGCTGGGCTCCCATCAGGGAATATGTTCCCCACTTGCTTTAGATATGAACAAAATCAGCAGAACAATCAGATGTGGTTTTTTTCAGGCACATGGAGCAGCTGTAGAGTAGGAAAGGTGAAGGGACAAAATGAACCTATTCAGCCTTCAGATACCTTCCAGAATGCAAAATGTTTATTGTGCTTGGCATCTAGCGCTGCACTAAATCTGTATAATGTACTCTAGTACTGTAGTATATCGTGGTGGAGGCTTCAAAAGCGAGACAGTAATTACCAGGCATTTCTCTATCTGTCTGTTCTCAGAAATGCATATTAGCTCCTGGAATGCAAAGTGCTGTTAAAAATGCAGCTGCCACAGAACAGAAGCGAGCGCTTATTGTGGTATCAGGAGTCCTTTTGCTATATTCAACAAACTGTGAGCATTTTGTAAACAACTCAGTTATGAACATTAGAGACCAGGTGGCGAGAAGGCATTTTCCAAGGGTGGAAAATAAGGTATTAAAAAGCAGGTGTGAGGGACAGAGAAACTCAACATCATCTGCAAAGTTATGCTGTACTTAGAGCAGCCATCTTGGAACAAATTAATATTTTCTAAAGTGGTGTGTGAAATAGGCTGGCTAGTGAACAAGGTAGCAAAACCTAGCCAGTAGGGGAGAAGAGTAATCATTTTCCACTTAAAACAGTCATTTTGACATGAATCTTTCATGACTCACCTGAGGAACCTGCTCAGGTGAGATTCTCTCATGTTAATGATCCTGGCTCAGGCTACTGGGAACAGAAGTCCAACAACATCTGGAGGGTACCAGGTTCCCCATCCTTGCTGTATTATGGGCAACCAGGTCTAGGCCAATGAATTCTTACTTTAATACGTTGATCAGCTGCTCAATTTATCAAGATACAATCCTTTACTTTGTTTCATCTTGTTCTTTGTTTTTGTACTTTGGATATAAAATAATTTAAAATTTAAAATTAAATTATCGTTTCCGGCCTGGGTACTTTCTTTGGTGTTCTGCAGGAGAGCTTCCTAGTTCCTAGTGAAGGGAAGGCCACTTTATATAACTTTCTGACTTTTAGAAGTCATCTGAGGGCATCCCTATTTAGGGAAGTTTTTAATGTTTGATGTTTTATCCTATTATTATTATTATTATTATTATTATTAATATTTTGGGAGCCACCTAGAGTGGCCAGGGAAACCCAGCCAGATGGGCAGGGTGTGTGTGTGTGTGTGTGTTATGGCAGGCCGAATAGTAAGCTTATATCTGACTCTTGTTGGGAGATTGTGTTTGTTGGTGTTTCTTTGAATCACTGTATTTCCGATCTATTTTATTTTATTTTATACCACTCTGGGTGTTACCTGCCCCAAGGTGGCATATACACACTTCCCAAACCAGGGAATATCTAGAAAGCAGGAGAGGGATGAAGGCTGGTACAGTTCACCCTCTACTTTCTTCAAAGCCATGCCTTGATATGGACCTAGAGTGGTAAAGACAGCTCTAAGCATCCCAGGGCAAGTCAGCTCAGCCTCCATCCAACATACATTATTAAGACATGGATGGGGGACGTTTGGCTCAAGAGACTGTTACCCCACAGCCATATCATCAGGTGTGTGTTGGGTTAAGTCACAGCTGCAAAGGAACAATTGGTAACCTTAGTGAGCACTCCCACTTGTTCCTTTGCAAGTGTGGCTTTCATTCAGCGCCATTAAAATTTAGCACTAAATGCATGCTGCACTGTTTCAGCTATTTGGCAGCTCCACCTGACATCATATGACATGCTGGAATGGACAGGTGGGCAACCCACCTACCTGTCAAATGTTCCACTGAGAGTTGGTCATCACTGGATCTGGCCTGCCATCTAAAAGGGGTTTCTCCACGCCTGGTTTAAGAATTTTGCAGACTCGCTACTAATTATGCTTCTACTGATTTTTCACTTGGGGACCAAAAGTCAAATTGGCATCAGGAACTTCTGAAGCTGACTAGTGCATTCACAAACTCAAAAGAGGAGAGGCAATGTATCAGTTAATTTATCCAGTATGGGATGCTTATCAAGTACTTTTTCAGAGAGATTCTGCTCAAGTATGCTGCAGGGCTTATCTGTGCATCAAATCCAGACAACAGCATCAATTCCAGACTTACCCCAATATGAGCACACATTTAACTGAAACCTTCTAAAAATAAATTAAAGGCTTTATTGCTCTTGCAGACAGCTGCTCCCTCACCCACTTTATATGTATTTCATATAATGAACTCTGGGTTTTGCAGCACGAATGGGCACAACATCCACTTTCAAATCAATACATAAGGTGCAAGCACATTCCCAAGTCAAACAATAAGTGTGTACACTCAAACATGAATGTACAGGACTAATGCAATGCTAGCAAGCTTTTCATTCCAGAGCTCAAGTCACCACCTTGGTCTGAAATACCTAGCCATTTCAACAACTAATTAAGCTCAAGTAGGGTTGCCAGCAAGTTTGGAAAACTCAGCAATGGCCAGAGGATTGGAGAAGATCAGTGTACATCCCAATCCCAAAGAAGGGCAGTGCCAAAGAATGCTTCAACTACCACACAATTGCACTCATTTCACACGCTAGCAAAGTTATGCTTAAAATTCTACAAGGCAGGCTTAAGCAGTATGCGAACCGAGAACTCCCAGAAGTGCAAGCTGGATTTCGAAGGGGCAGAGGAACCAGAGACCAAATTGCAAACATGCGATGGATTATGGAGAAAGCTAGAGAGTTCCAGAAAAACATCTACTTCTGCTTCATTGACTACGCAAAAGTATTTGACTGTGTCAACCACAGCAAACTATGGCAAGTTTTTAAAGAAATGGGAGTGCCTGATCACCCCATCTGTCTCCTAAGAAATCTCTATGTGGGACAAGAAGCTACAGTTAGAACTGGATGTGGAACAACTGATTGATTCAAAATTGGGAAAGGAGTACGACAAAGCTGTATATTGTCTCCCTGCTTATTTAACTTATATGCAGAATTCATCATGCGAAAGGCTGGACTGGATGAATCCCAAGCCGGAATTAAGATTGCGGGAAGAAATATCAACAAGCGCAAAATATGGTCTGCAGCTCAACATAAAAAAAAACTAAGATCATGGCCACTGGTCCCATCACCTCCTGGTAAATAGAAGGGAAAGAAATGGAGGCAGTGAGAGATTTTACTTTCTTGGGTTCCATGATCATTGCAGATGGTGACAGCA
Source organism: Podarcis vaucheri (assembly GCF_965113315.1). NCBI lineage: Eukaryota > Metazoa > Chordata > Lepidosauria > Squamata > Lacertidae > Podarcis > Podarcis vaucheri. The sequence goes on along the minus strand of NC_138764.1, from coordinate 66,932,695 downwards.
GCAACGAAATTAAAAGATGCCTGCTTCTTGGGAGAAAAGCAATGACAAACCTAGACAGCATCTTAAAAAGCAAAGACATCACCTTGCCGACAAAGGTCCGTGTAGTTAAAGCTATTGTTTTCCCAGTAGTGATGTGTGGAAGTGAGAGCTGGACCATAAAGAAGGCTGATTGCTGAATAATTGATGCTTTTGAATTATGGTGCTGGAGGAGACTCTTGAGAATCCCATGGACTGCAAGAAGATCAAACCTATCCATTCTTAAGGAAATCAGCCCTGAGTGCTCACTGGAAGGACAGACCCTGAAGGTGGGTGCCAATACTTTGGCCACCTCATAAGAGGAGAAGACTCCCTGGAAAAGACCCTGATGTTGGGAAAGTTGAGGGTACAAGGAGAAGGGGACGACAGAGGATGAGATGATTGGACAGTGTTCTCGAATCTACAAACATGAGTTAGACCAAACTGCGGGAGGCAGTGGAAGACAGGAGGGCCTGGCATCCTCTGGTCCATGGGGTCACAAAGAGTCGGACACGACTAAATGACTAAACAACAACAAAGGGTTGCCATATTTCAGGAGGTAAAAATACGGAAACAAAAAGTTGCTGAGCTTTTGCTCCACCTGTGCAAAAAAAAAGAAAAGGAAAAAAATATCCAAAATCATGAACATTTGTCCGAAGCTAAGTATTTCACATGTGCCACTTCGAGGGTGGCAGGATGCAAGGTGACTGCACCTTTAATTGCTAAGCCAAAGAAGGAATTTTGGCAGGTGTGGTGCAAGGCCGCTGGTGCCTCTGGCAACCTTAAAAACTTCAAGTGCTTTTCAGCATCTCTCCCTGCCTGCTGAAGTATGCATATGCCAAAGACAGAAAAAAGGTATTTTTAATGTATTTTTAAATGAATTATTATAATTATATGTACAATACAAGACCGTCAACATATAGCATTGCTTCATAAAATACAAAAGATGCAAGTGCAAAACCCAAAAAGTATTAGTACCATTAGAAATATTAAGAACACCAACAGGGTAGAAGCAAGGTATTAAGAACATTTAAGGTCCAGATAAGAACACTATAAATGTATGATTAGTAACACAGCAGACATATTAGGAATGTGAGACTCTGGAAGGATGAAACAAAATTCACACGCACTGCAACTTCTTCTTTGCCTTACTACATAGCATCTCCTTATTTAATTACACACTAATGCTAAATGGGTTTCCATTAATCAGAAAGAAAGTAAGAAAGGAAAGGAAAACATCCATCAACACTTTTACATTACATTTCCTTTCTTATTTATTACTCCAATACTTCATAATAACAAAAAATCTATTTCTGAACCTTTTAATCCAATCTTTTGTCTAATGTACTGAACTGCCAGAACCCAGCTATTTAATTTTTTCTTCTAATTCTCAGAATCTTTCACAAGCACAGTCCATTTAATTTCTATCAGCTTCCATATTCTCCCCATCAGTATTGTGATAGAGAAGCTTTCGTTACTTTTCAACAATCTTGCATATTCAATTCCTGGTATAGTAAAAAATATAAATAATATGGGCATTGGTCTCTTCACTAGTGCACTGTTATTAACAAAATGTAACTAGGTCCATTTCTACTTTTGCCTGAAACAACTACTAATTATAGCACCATCTTCCAAAATCTAGCAGCTTTTTAATGTTCTTTTTTACACTCCACATGTTGCAGAAACCTCTGGGATTGCTGGCATGCCCATGTCCTTTTACCTCTTATTTTTCGCATCTTCCATGATGTTAAATTCTATTGTTTACTCATTTTCAGGAAATTGTCTTTAGATCCAGTTAGCACTGAAAACCATGAGTCTTGTGCATGCAAAAATTCCAATACTTATTCTAGAGCTATTTTCTTTAGATCTTTAGATCTTTATCTCACTTTGTCCTATATGCTTTCTCATCCACCTTCTGGCTATTCAACAGCATGTTATATTTTTGTTTCCACTCATTTTTCAAAGGGTGGATTGTAGTAATATCTTTTTGGACAGTCCTGCTGTGGCTTCAGCACATGCAGTTTGCATTGGGGAGGGAAGCTCCCATTCACTCCAACCTGGATCGGGATTTCAGCAGGGAGCTAAAAGTTTAAGCCCACCATGCCAGGTTCCTGATTGTTAGTGCAGGGGACTCAATCTATGAAATAAAAACTTTCACTCCAGGGCAAACAAGGTGCTTAGTAATGTCATGTGTAGTTTGGTCCCTAGCCTACTTATAGGGAAGTATGGGCCAGCATCCAGGGGAGGGTCTTCTCCAAACTAAACAGCTCAAGGAACTCCTCCCAACTTTCTGGGCCAATTCAAAACCTGAAAAGCCAAACACCTGTTTCTCTCCAACTTATCTAATGATTTTTGGGAGGGGTGGCACTGGAGAGGAGAGGGCTTTTCCTCCCCTGTCGAGTTTGGTGGTAGCTGGAAACAAATAGGGTAAGTAGAGAGCAGGCAAGGACAGGACCTTGGATAGCTCCAGGAGAGCCCGGAAGGCTGAAATGTCCTCTTCCTGAGATTGCTACAGAAGATGTTGTCTCTGCAGAGAGTTAGAATCAACTGAAGCCTTGTGCAAGCCCTGGAATGTATGTGGAAGGCTCCACCTGCCTGGAGGAGATGGCTGGCTGGCTAAAGTAGCCTCACCCTATTACAGTGGTACCTCAGGTTAACCTGAAACTGTTCTTAACCTGAAGCACCACTTTAGCTAATGGGGCCTCCTGCTGCTGCTGCACCGCTGCTGCACAATTTCTGTTCTCATCCTGAAGCAAAGTTCTTAACCCAAGGTAATATTTCTGGGTTAGCGGAGTCTGTAACCCGAGGTACCACTGTATATCATCATTGGCTTTTGCGTGGCTGGAGTCATAATTGTAATACAGAGGACTAACCCTCTGAGAGGGTTGGGGTATAGGATTGTAACCCCTGAGTGGTAGGGCTTCCAATAAGAGACTGGTGGTTCTCCCCCTGAAGAAGTAGGCAGTGGGGTTCTTTATATGCTGCAATCCTGATTCTAATGTTTATGGCAGATTCAATATTTGCTCCAGACTAAGATTTCAGCACAAAGCACAGACTATGCCACCTCAGGTCCACTAGAAGGCTAACAGAAAAAGGGCATTTTGGAAGGAAGAACAGAAGCCTTGGTGAAACTTTATACAAGGAAGGTACTCTAGAATAAAACTGCACATCTACTAAACATAGTCTGAAGCCAGATTCTTATTTTTAAGAATCCTACCTCTGAACATAACAATGATATCTACTAGTGGTGGTGTCCATAATTAATTTAAGGGGTGAAAGGAAATGCAGCTGCTTGCAATATATTAAGAGCAACATGTTTTTCAACCACTTTGCTATTATTTATCTTAAACACAATCCATATAACACCCTGCATTGTTGTAGTAGTCAAAGAGGAGGGTAGCAGCACTCACCTGACCCACTCAACTCACTGTAACTGGGCACACCAGTCTCTACTCAAATAAAGTGTTAAACTTCCAGAACCATGTTCTCAAAAAACAACTTCATTCCACAGCCAACTATACTAAGAGGCTTCAGGCAAATAGGTTGGTTTGTGTTAGTTTGCTGGTAAGTGAAAAGGTAGGCATCCATGGAATAAATGGCAACCAATCATAAATGCTCAAGGTAATTTTAATGACAGTCTCAATTGCCATCAGTGGAGGTAACATTCAGCCATTTGTCAGAGGCAGGAATTGGAAGTAGTATTAAAAAAGAAAAGAGTCCCCTAAAATATGGCTCTTCTCCACTCATATTGATCAACTGCATTTCAAGTAGGATCCAGCTTTCCTTAGAACCAGGCTAAACTTAAAGGGGCTTATGTCCCCCCCTTTCCTGCATGTCCCATTGAAATTCCCTTGTGTTGGGTAAAATGGGTCATGTGGTGGGGGTTATAGAATAGACCGAAATAGGCCCCTTGGAAACAAATTACATGCTCCTCAGCTAACTTTCCACTGGGTGATGGGACTTGACTTTTAAGCTTCATAATCACCATCAAGAAGTGATGCACAGAGCACATCATTGACCACCAAGGAGAACATCCATATAACCTCTCTTGGCCCAATCTCTGGTCCTCTTCCACTTGGCATCTACTTCCATCAAGTTAGTTTATTCTTTCTTTCTTGGAGATGGGCAGGACTGATAAGAGGAGGAAGGAAGAGGATAGAAGTTTGAGCCCCACTTTGAGTTAGGTTCACCTTAAAAAAGGAAAACTAGAGGTGGTGAGACTTAGAGGGATGTGGAAATGGAATTACTGAAGGTTTCCAGCTGAACATTTGAAAAAATAATAATCAAAAAGTGGTATTGGTGGAGTATTTGACTTGAATGCTTCTGATTTTGGGGACAAGCAAGTGGGTGATCACCCATCTTTATTCAAAAGTCTTCCAGCCTACTCAAGCATGGTATTGACCTCTTGATGAGCATTAACATCTTGATCCTAAAACAATTATCCTGGAGCACCAAGTGGCATATGGTATCACAGCTGCAGCAACGAACAGCATGAAGAAAAGTAGGGCATATTCATCGATGTATGCTGAATGTCCATTTCAGGGTTATTTTAACACATCACCAATATGTATACAAGATGCAAAGCAGCACACACAGACAGCAACAAGACAGTAAATAAATGTTTTTACTCCAGCACACAGAAATTCATTCCCATCCTTACACACCAGGGGTATTGCTAAGTACTTAAAGCAATCAAAATATGGGTATGGCATGACATAAGTTTGCATGAGCTGAGTTATTATGTCTCTGAGGTGCAAATTAAGACAGCAGGTAGTGAGAGGTCTCATTGGCATTAAGCTGTGCTACATGCCCGACAGTCTTATAAGCAAAGGGGGGGGGAATAAAAAATTGGGAGGAAGGAGTAGGAACTGTGAGGCCTAGTGCATTAGGATATGAGAATCCTTGGCTGCCCCATCACACACCATCTTTGTGCCACATTAGCATCAACAACATACACAAAATGAAAATTTTAGTCCATCCTCTTTATTTTCTCTCCTGACATCTACAATGTATGTAAGATACATAAACAGTCCAAACCCACTTGGTTTATATTTATGACAGCTATAATTCTGCTTGCCTTTGCAAAGCTTACTGTCCCTATATTCCACTATGTTTTTCCATCTAGCAAGGAATTAAGATTAGAGATGAGCAAAACCTTCTCTATAATTCCCACTTCACCAGAAATAACCCTGCATGTTCATGATACTTTCCCATAAAACCAGATATGCAGTTCCCCTGAAACTTGGGTCCTTGCCCCTAAGTGGTTAGTTTGTACACTTTGGTTTCTGCAGGGGGGGCACTTGCCCCCTCAAATCCTAAATGTACTTATTTGTTTTAATGTAGACAGACACACACAAATCCAGCTAGTCAACAATAGGTTTAGCGTGATCTATGAGAGGTTTAGGGAGCCTACTGAGAGTAGCTGCCAGACTTTGACTCTTTGCAGTTTTCTGAAGGAAAACCTTCCTGGGCCAGCAGGCAACTCAGATGAATGCTACCTGTTCAGATCTAACGGTGCTGTGGAAATGTTATAAGATCTGGATACCCTAGAAACACAATGATAATATAAAGAGTTGCAGCATCTTTTTATGATCAGTTGAGGAGCTTGCAGGTACTGCTGGACCTGAACCTGCTTTGAGGGGTAAGTGGGGATGGGGGTGGCCAGAACTAGAAACCAAAAGTAACCCAGCAGAATAGAAACCAAAAGTGATGACAAAGCTTTTGGTAAAATCAGTAGCGAAAAAGCTTTTCTTGGAAAACAAAAAAATTAGTGCTACTGTTTTCATTGGTTGAAGGGTAAGAAAATGGCACATGGGATGTAAATATAAGGTTGCCACAGAAAGAAAGGCAAGAAACAGAGCTGTTTCTATTTGTTTAGTTATAGACACCTGCAACAACTTAAAAAAGCAGAAGACAGCTAGTGAGCCCCAGACATAAACAGAAGATACTGCTTCATCAGAAATCACGGAAGTAGCAAAAGAGACAAAAAATATTCAGGTACAGGCATGGGCAAGGCATGAGAATACCCCAAGAAAAAACTGTACAAACTGAATGACAGGAAAAGCTGGATATAAAGAACCAGGCATACCAACTTCTAGGGGCCGAGGCCCCCAAGGTATTTTTTAAGGGGGTTGAGCCCCCTCAATATTCAGGAGATATTAGGTTCTGCCCCCTGGCATCACACACACAATGTCAGAGCATCATGTAGTGTTGTGCAGCATTGCACAGCATCACGCAATCCCTCAATCTCCTTAAGAAGATAGTGCCTCTGTAAGGAACTACATACCAAATGCAAATCCTTTATTTGATGTGTTATAATTTGAGTTGATTGCACCATGCTGGACCTCTACAGAAAGTTATTACTTCAAGCATGATCATGCACAGCTTTCTAAATATTCTCCTTGGTTAACATACTCTTCTGTTTTGAAAGGGCCTGCATGCCATCACTGTATTTTATTTCCGCACAGGTATTGTTTCACAACTCAAACGAAAGCTCGCCATTTCTCTCTCCAAGCATTGCCATAAAAAGTAATAATTCAATAATTCATGACTGCAGAGAAATGCAACTTGTGACAAAGCAACCCATGTGTTTAATTAAGTCTGAGAAGCTACTAAGAATGATAACTCACTTGGAGGGGGAAAGTGGTATGCCATGGAATTAAAACACTAAGTCTGGTTTAAAAGTCAGTGTTGCAATTGTCACATTATGGCTCCACACTTAATGAATAGGACACTTTTATAGTGCCTTTCTCCTTTACTCCATTTACTCCTTTACTCCAACCAATAGTCAGCATGGATTTCTGAAAAATAAGTCATGTCAGACTAACCTGATCTCGTTTTTTGACAGAATTACAAGCCTGGTAGATGAAGGGAACGCAGTGGATGTAGCCTACCTTGATTTCAGCAAGGCATTTGACAAGGTGCCCCATGATATTCTTGTAAAGAAGCTGGTAAAATGCGGTCTTGACTATGCTACCACTCAGTGGATTTGTAACTGGTTGACTGACCGAACCCAAAGGGTGCTCATCAATGGTTCCTCTTCATCCTGGAGAAGAGTGACTAGTGGGGTGCCACAGGGTTCTGTCTTGGGCCCGGTCTTATTCAACATCTTTATCAACGACTTGGATGATGGACTCAAGGGCATCCTGATCAAATTTGCAGATGACACCAAACTGGGAGGGGTGGCTAACACCCCAGAGGACAGGATCACACTTCAAAACGACCTTGACAGATTAGAGAACTGGGCAAAAATAAACAAGATGAATTTTAACAGGGAGAAATGTAAAGTATTGCACTTGGGCAAAAAAAATGAGAGGCACAAATACAAGATGGGTGACACCTGGCTTGAGAGCAGTACATGTGAAAAGGATCTAGGAGTCTTGGTTGACCACAAACTTGACATGAGCCAACAGTGTGACGCGGCAGCTAAAAAAGCCAATGCAATTCTGGGCTGCATCAATAGGAGTATAGCATCTAGATCAAGGGAAGTAATAGTGCCACTGTATTCTGCTCTGGTCAGACCTCACCTGGAGTACTGTGTCCAGTTCTGGGCACCACAATTCAAGAAGGACACTGACAAACTGGAACGTGTCCAGAGGAGGGCAACCAAAATGGTCAAAGGCCTGGAAACGATGCCTTATGAGGAACGGCTAAGGGAGCTGGGCATGTTTAGCCTGGAGAAGAGGAGGTTAAGGGGTGATATGATAGCCATGTTCAAATATATAAAAGGATGTCACATAGAGGAGGGAGAAAGGTTGTTTTCTGCTGCTCTGGAGAAGCGGACACGGAGCAATGGATCCAAACTACAAGAAAGAAGATTCCACCTAAACATTAGGAAGAACTTCCTGACAGTAAGAGCTGTTCGACAGTGGAATTTGCTGCCAAGGAGTGTGGTGGAGTCTCCTACTTTGGAGGTCTTTAAGCAGAGGCTTGACAACCATATGTCAGGAGTGCTCTGATGGTGTTTCCTGCTTGGCAGGGGGTTGGACTCGATGGCCCTTGTGGTCTCTTCCAACTCTATGATTCTATGATTCTATGATTCTAAAAGGTAAAGGGACCCCTGACCATTAGGACAACTCTGGGGTTGTGGCACTCATCTCGCTTTACTGGTCAAGGGCATGACTAAGCCACTTCTGGCGAACCAGAGCAGCACACGGAAATGCCGTTTACCTTCCCGCCGGAGCGGTACCTATTTATCTACTTGCACTTTGACGTGCTTTCGAACTGCTAGGTTGGCAGGAGCTGGGACCGAGCAATGGGAGCTCAGCCCATCGCGGGGATTCGAACCGCCGACCTTCTGATCGGCAAGTCCTAGGCTCTGTGGTTTAACCCACAGCGCCACCCGTGCCCCTTTACTCCATTTAGTCTCTAGCAAATACATTCTTAGTACTGGTCTTAGTGCTTGTCAGTCTTCCTTACTGTTCATATCTGCAAAACCTTCCCTTATATATTCTAGCGCTAAAATACATGCTAACTAAGCTTGAACCAAAATTCAAGGATCTGGGTTTTATTGTTCTCCAGTGCAAACAACTAGTTCAAAATAAAGAAATGCCAAATGGCTGCAAAAATTGATCATTGACACAGTAAAGAAAATGTTAGGGTTTCAGGAGTTGTTGTTGTAGTAGTAGTAGTAGAGTCAGACATGATTAAACGACTAAACAACAACTTCTGAAACCCTAACATTTTCATCACTGTGTCAGTGATCAATTTTTGCAGCCATTTGGCATTTCTTTGGGGGAGGGGGTTAAGAGCAACACTCCTGTGGTCACTATCACCTCCTGAATGGGCATAATCACTTCAGTGACTTGCTGAGAAAGCTAATTTTAGAAACTCAGTCTATGCTTTAGAATGAAGCCACATGACATTGCTCATGAAGAGCCACTGGAAGCAAGACACATCATTGTACACAGATATTCAAGTGTTGTTGTTTATTTATTTATTTAAAAAACAATATATTTTTTCACAATGCAACTTCAATAGAATAAGCTGCATTCCCAGTTAAAAACAGGGAACTAAATATCCCATGGCCTTTTTATACTGTCTGTGGGAATCTTGATCTTCAATACATTACAATGTAAATATACCATGCAACAAAGAAACATTTTAGCACAATCAGGAGAGCTCACAGTTTATTAAAGTAGCAACACCTGGGTCTATTTTCATATTTGGAAGTGGCAGCAAAGCCTTTATGCACCCCATACATGAAAATCTGTTCTTGAAGGTGTGGCAGGGCTGTCTTAAGCATATACGGCGCCAGGGTGCAAAAATCTGCCCAGCACCCCCCCCGTTGCCCAGTCCCAGGTGTGCAGGAGGGCGGAGCCAGCTGGCCACCTCAGCATCTTGCTGGCTCGGTCGCCTCCAAACTCACAGAACAAAGCTGCCCGCAGAAGAGCCCGTTGCGGCGCTTCAACCAATAGACGAGCTCTTTCCCAGACTCAACTCTCAGGCCTGGCGCCCCTGGGAGTCCAGCACCCGGGTGCCCCACACCCCTAGCACCTATGGGTAAGATGGCCCTGAGGTCCGGTGTCTGCATATAAATTCTGTATCATAAATCATTAAAACTCAATGAGTTGGAACACACCCAACAGAAATGTTGACTAAACCAACTTTTATTAAGATACAGCATACATAACTCTGTTAAGATAATGACATTTGTGGAACCCAAACCAAAATGAAGTAAGTACATAAAACTACTAGACAGAAGCACCTATTCCAAGACAGGTTTCTCCCTGGCTTGTAAAAAGAAGACTGCGAAAAGCAATTATTTGGGCTTGAAATATATATAATTGCTGTAAAATGGCAGACATCATCACACCATGTTTCTAGGAAGGACAAATGATGAAACCCCCAAATAGATTGATGCTCTCATCTTTGTCAATTTAAACAAAGGATGTGATTTAATAAGCTGAATTCAACCACAGAGTCCAAAAATAAATAAATCCCCACACTTACTTAAGACCCTGAAATCAAAATTAGTTGGTGAAAATTCTGATAGCTTTATGCTAGAATGCACAGCAGGATATCACTTGAGTGCAGCTATCCCACTGGCCTCAGTTAGGCTATCCATGTTTGATTGATTTTATTAAATCCATAACTCCATCTCATATTCAGAGGCAAAAAATGAAGAAGGGAAATGATTGTTGAATAATTGTTGGCCTGTTTGAAAGACTAAGGCAGTTCCCATTTCATGCTGTCAGTTGCTAAACCTGGTTTCTTTGAAGGTCATGGGATACCCATAATGATGAAAATTATGGGCAGGCTTCTGCCTGAATACATCACTTATGCAGTCTTACACAGAATAAAGAAAGAAATTGGGGCAGCAAGGAATCAATACGAACTCTGAAGAGTAAAGCGACGTAATTCTAACATATTTAGAGTTGTATATAACCCTTCTACCTATCCTTTAGAAAGGCTCTAAAGTTAGTCTTTTCCCCTTCTCAGAGAGTCTGAGTAACTTGAAAGGTCACTGATGAACAAGGGTAGGCTCATTTAGAAGCAAACATGCCAACCTCACCCTAAAGAACTGGTTAAGCTTCATTTTACAGGTCATTTCCCTATACAAAATATTTAGAAAACTAAGGTTCATTTGGTTTTCTCAATGTACAGACTACTGAAGGAAAAAAATAGTATCTACTCAGCATTTGATGTTCAAAATAACAGAATCCAGGAGGATGCCATTAGCCTCAGCAATAAAACAGAGCACAGAAATATGTCTAATATATTTTCCATGACTTTGAATGTTTTTCAGCCTCTTATACTCATTAGCAGTGAGTTCTAAATGGCAAATGGAACACCAGAAAAACATTTGCTTACAGCATTAAAGTCCATATACAAAATGCCTTGGTAACTCCATTTGCCCAAGTATGATCTGAAAAACACAACATATGTAAAAGGACCAAAATTATGCTTTGAAAATTATTTAGGGACACATTATTACATTTTGAAGTCTAGCATTTGAAACCAAATTATTAGCAAAGAGAAAGTGCAGTTATTTACTGATGTACTACATTATTGAGGCGCCACTGGTATGAGCTGTAACAAAACAAAAAAAGTTCCCATTACTGTAGGTTTTTGTTATACCCATGACTGGACTGCCCAATTGCATCAAAATTTTGGCACTAACAACTTAAAGCTAGAGTACACATTACTGGTAGCCACTACCCCATATCTTGTGATTTATTAGAATCGGTGCAGAAGTTTGTTGGAATGATTTCAACCTACCTTTAGCCAGCAAGGCCTCTCTGCTGGGCCTCTTGAGTTGAAGGTAGAGACCCTCGGACCATGATTTTGACTTAGGGAAATGCCTGAAGATCTTGCGTATTCTCTTTGTTACTAATCCAAAGCAAGCTGCAGCCTCTGCTTTCCCTTCTGTCATTCTTCTAACATAAGATCAATAGCCTTCTCTGGCAAACGCTACCCCGGCAGGCAGGCAGTGCTTGAATGCGGAATGCTATTGGGAGCAGCAAATGCATGTTCACCGGAACTTAAGGTTGCAAAATGAAGAGCTCTCAATATAGTGTTAACTTTTAGCTCCTGCCCTTCACTTTTTTGTTTAGCATTTTCTTAAAAAGCGCACACCACAGTCCTCAAACTTCCACGACTGCTCCTGTAATGCATGGAAAACTTTCTATTTCTGGGGCTTTTTGCCTGATAAGATAACGCAACCTAACGGAAGAGGCTACAGTAATGAGAGAGAACAGGAACCATCCCTTTCTTTGCAAAGCTTCTTTCAAATATTCTCAGCCTGCTGGCTCCTATTTTCTGTCAGCATTTTAGTTTAATCTCAATATTATTTTAGAGTACAATAAAAACAGTAACCTTAATATGCCAAGTAACCTATTTCTTCATCTACAAGGTATTAATAAGTTTAAAACAGGTGATTAGCTACAAATGCAAGGCCAGCTGTTCTGTGGTAAGAAATATATGTCTTTGCACTGTTCTAGAACTAGCTACATGGCATGATATTCCCCCTTTGTTTTTTTAGTGGATTCCTCAGAAGTAAGTCCTACTGAGTCTAATTACTGTATTTTCCACTCCATAAGATACAATTTTTCCCTCTTAAAATCTAAGGGGAAATGTCTGTGCGTCTTATGGAGCGAATGTGTGGTCCCTGGGGCTGGGGGGGGGGCCCAGGCTTCCCCCGCCAGCCCCACAAGCTCTGAGAGCAGCGGGAAGGCTGTGCTCAGCCTTTCTGCTGCTCTCCGACCTGCTCTTTGGGGCTGGCAGTGGGGGAAAGCCGGGCTTCCCCCACCGCCAGCACTGGGGAGCAGCAGGAAGGCTGCGCACAACCTTTCCACTGCTCCTCGAACTTCTCTTTGGGGTTGGGAGTGAGGGAAAGCCGGTGGGGGATAGCCGCTGCCCTGGGGAGGCTTCGCACAGCTATCCTTGGCTTTTGCAGGAGGTGGGGGAAGGGACAGAGCAAGGCTCACTTCCCCCACCTCCTGCAAAAGCCCCCAAGAGCCGCATATTTTTTTTCTTGAATTCCCCCACCCCCCCCCAAAAAAGTAGGTGCGCCTTATGGTCAGGTGTGCCTTATGGAGCGAAAAACAAGGTAAGTGTACTTAGCTGGAGTGGGGAGCCTCTGACAAAAGGGACAAAAGCAGCCCTGCAGGCTTCTCTGACTAGCTCCCCAAACTCTCCCCAGAGGACACCCCACATTGGCCTGCTGTGCCCCCCAAGTGATTTTCCTTGTTTGGAATGGGTCCTTGAACTCCAGTAATGCCTCATGCATGCCTAGATGGAGGATGCAGAGCGGCGTTTGAATGCATTTAAAAATGAGTTTTCTGTACAAAGAGGCAACATTTCCATTCATTGCTCCACCCATTTTTGCCTCTGGTCTCACCCACCATTGCCATGTGGCCCTTGGAAGGCTGCCCAGAATGGAATGTGGCCCTCAGCCTCAAATTATGTTCCCTACCGGTTGCCCACAAGTTGTTGGAAGTAGCCTAAAAGTTGTCGGGAATAGCTATAAAGAACAAGACTGTCAAAATATTGGTGAGCATTGCTGTAATTGGTATGGACATGTCTAGTGGCATACTCAGGTCTACTCATTGATGGACAGCAGTACTACCCATTGAGATGCAATGAAAGGTCAGGCCAGTAATACAAGTTTCTCAGGTGACAGATCTACCTAGACTTCACTTCTATTTAAGCATCAGATCTACCAGACTTGGTAGACCTGTTCCCGGATGCTAGTTAAATTTGACTGGCTTATTTGCTCCCACCACCCCCATCAGAAAAACACCTGCAGACACCCATGAAATACATTTCGAATGCAATCCTATGCACTAAGTCAGTCCCATTAAGTCCAGTGGTGCTTACTGAAGGATTGCAGCCTTAGAACCCTAACTACTACTCTTCTGTAGGACAAAAGGCTCAACCTCTTGTGGCTTACAAAAGGTTCACTCTCCAGGCAATCACATTCACCCTAACCCCTAGGGGGACATTAAGCCTTCTCTGCCCTAGATGAGAATATCCAATCTCTATTGAACAGCTTGGTCAGAAAATATTAAGCCATCAAGGACCAATTTATATAATGGCTATGAAGTGATAAGGTTATCTCAATTAAACGTCCTTCCATTGCCTTTTGAAAGTCAAAACAACTATTTGCAATACCTTATGTAAAATTAAATATAAATACACCAATATTTTCTTTTTGTTTCAATGCTCACATTCATTATGGCCTTATGTTTTCAAACAAGCAATAGACTGAATGGAAGATCTCTGTGAATTTAAATATCTGGCTTCTTAAAAACTGAATAATTATTTTTTTTTCTGAACAAACTACAAAAAGGCAGGAACAAAACAAAGCCCCATTTGCCTATAAACATTAACTGGAAGTTTGTTATTAGTATTTAGCAGTGTATTTGAACTTGACACCAATTGTAACAGGAAACAATAAGCCTAAAAAATATCTGCAAGATAAGAACGCCCATATTATATTAAGAGTGCTGAAGGTGTGCATAATTTTAGCAGGGAACCTACTATGGAAGAGTAAGTATTGTAGCCCCCTTCAATCCAAGTGTATAAACTGGGTGCTACAATGCAAAAGACCCTCCTCCATTTTGTCACAAGATGGATCTCAGCAGCCTGAAGGACAATCAGGACCACCTCATCCAAGAAACTTAGAATATGGGCAGGTCTGTATGGAAGAAGCCTTCCGGGATCCAGGTCCCAAGGTGTGCAGAAATGGGTAGGATGACACCATGAAGTGTTAGAAACTTGGATACATAAGCAAAATGGCTCCTTAAACCAAGGTTACAGCTGCCAAACCAGAATGTCTGGTTGCCATTTTAAGGAAAGTCTTATTTTTCAAATGATGAACTGACTGTGATTACCAGTTAAACATCTGGCTAGTTTAAATGACAACCTTGAGCTAGGTTAAGAATTTAGAGAACTTAAAGAAAAGTCACATTATTCAGGGGCAGTCCACATGTACATTGGCCTGTTCCTATTTTTTATATTATTTGTGACATAGGCCATTCATAACCCAGGAATATTCTTCACAACTGTGAGCAGGGCAGTGGGGTGGGGGAAGTGAAGACAAAAGCGGCTGGGGAAACTCAGCCAGATGGGTGGGGTATAAATAATTAATTATTAATTATTAGCTACAACATTTAACTATAACATTGTTCATTGCTCCTGCTCAGGCTGCCCAGAAAAAGCATTTTGGTTCCTGAAATTCATTCTGATTGTGCAAATAAAATATAACTGATAGAATTCTATAGGGTGTGGTATTAGAGTGTGAAAACAGTCAAGATCCAATGAACCCCAGGCATGTACTGTACCTCCAGATGGTGGAAATGTCAGACACCATCCTGGCATCCAGGCATCTTCACTTGGTTGCAAGTGGCCGATAGACAGGTACAAAATGCCACAGGCACCTTGCTAATTTCAAACACTGCCAATGCATTAGGACAGAGTGGCTAACCTGTGGCCCTTGTTACACCACAACTCCCATCATCCCTCACCACTGGTCATGCTGGCCGGGGCTGATGGGAGGAGTAGTCTAAAACATCTGGAGGGTCACAGATTGGCTGTTCCTACATAGGTCACAAATGCCTGAGCCAAAGACTACATATATACATTTCCCTGGGAACTGGAACCATTTGTGATCAGGATGTCAACTCTTATAGGCTTCCTTGGGTCGGGTGTCTATGCCTAGCAGATGGGTGTCAGGTGGTGAGTAAGGGGAAGCCACATTACTTTGGGGTTGGGGCCAGTGGCACAGTCCCATTTACCCCTTCATACACACAAAGTGAGCTTGTGTTCTGGACATACTTTTGGCTACACTTTGTGTCAACCATGAAGCCACATTTAACTCTCTCCTCAGAGTAGAGCTGTACACAGTCCTGATTGGCTACGCCTCTTCCTTCCTCAGAGCAGCATCATACACAACACTGATTGACTGGCCCCTATGTCACTCATGAACAGAGGCTGAGCTAGCTGCCCTGGCCCCTGGAGCGGTGCACATGCTGTGCCTGCAGGGGTGGGGCTAGATGTCCATGGGACGGGGCTAGATGTCCACGGGGGCGACACCCACACAGCGAGCATCCCAGGGGGGCAGCGCTGTGATGTCACCCCCCCAGGGATGACACCTGGGGCGGACCACACCCATTGCACCCCCCCTTCCTCCCCCACTGCTCATGAAGCAACCGCCTCCATTCTCAGAATAGTTTTTAAAAGTGTAAAAAGCCCAGAAACCTTTAAAAACCAAGCAGATTAGCATGCCATAAATGAGGAGTAGCAGATATCACAATGTGAGGAAGAGACCTGGTCGTGTGTGTGTGTGTGTGTGTGTGTGTGTGTGTGTGTGTTTGTGTGTGTGTGTTACTAAAGACAGGAAGAGTCAAAAGCAGCCACAGCACGTAAAAAAAAAAAAAATCTTACCCACTCCTGTTTAAAGGAGCAATGGCAGAACAGAAATTCTCTAATAGCTATTATTTCCTGCATAGTACTGTCAAAAGAATGCCCACACCTACTAAAGGTATGAGCTGCCTAAAACAAACACTTACAAAAGACAAAGGGGTTATTAAAAATTTACACAGTTCCGTGAATCATAGGGAAGTGTGACAAGAATTGCAGGGCTTGCTTTTAAGGGCAGACAAGAGACAAGGACAGCAACTGATGCAAAGAAGAAGCAGCCACAGCTACCTCTTAAGCCTTGTGGCGAAGCAACTTCCCAATATCCTAAAAAACAAAGCAACTAATTGGACTAAGCAGGTTGTTGTTGTTTGTAAGAGAGCCTGCTCAATGGAGAAGGAATGTGGTATCATGGTTAGAATGTAAGACTAGGAACTGGGAAGACAGGGCTTGAATCCTCCCTCAGCCATGAAGCTCAGTGGGCCAGTCACTGTCTTTCAAGCCTAACCAACCTCGCAGGGTTGTTGTGAGGGTATTATGAATTTAGCTTTCCCCAAGAACTAGTGCTAGTGTGGTCCTCTTCCTTTGCAAGCCATCTTAGCTTCTTACTTCAGTGATTTCAAGTTTGGAGATGTTGACACCTTTCTTTTCAGCAGCTGTCTGCTGCCACAAAGAACCCTCAGCTTCTCTCTTCTCTGGATTCTGGCTGCTTCGCAGCTCCAGACTTTCACAGGCTTGCTAAAGGCTTTTCAGAATCTCTTGTTTAGTTCATTGGCAAATCTCTTCAGTCTCCCAAAGGTTGCCCAACTGAGCTTTCAAAGAGCAGGAGCCTGCGCTTTTTCTGACTAGAACGTCCACTGAAGGACTTGTAACATCCTGACCAATTGGATCCTACTGCCAACTCTCATAACTGAAATCTCACAAAGTTACGCAGTCAGCCTCAGCCACAGTGCTGGTTTAGCTGCAGCTTCTTAACAACCTGTCAATTTAGCTCCCACCCAATGTCTTCCTCTGGTTTCAGCTAGGGACAAAACACACATTTCACTCTTCACACAGTCAACTACGAACAATCCAAAGAGTGTTTGCAACAGAACACACTTATTACATTTGAATTTCTCCTCATAGATGCTGTTATGCAAATTAAAATAAATATACAGTGCTCCAGCAGAGGCTGGATTTCAGGTTGTATAATTGTTGGGAAGAGCATGATTTGAATGCTAAAAACCTCAAGCTCAGGTTCAACCTCAAGAGCCCATGTGGCACAATGGTTTCGAGCAGTGGACTGAGGAGATGTGGGTTCAAATCCCTCCTCACCCATCAACCCCACAAGGCAACCTTGGGCAAGTCATCATTTCTCAGCATGACCTACCTTAAAGGATTATTGTGAGGATAAAATGGGGTAGGGTGGGGGTGGAGAGACTATGTATGCCCGTTTGAGCTCCTTGGAGGAAACGTAGGTAATAAATGGGGTAAATGCAAAAATACTGAAATCCTGGAGAGCCTCTGCCAGCCTGTGCAGAGCAGGGACTGTAGGCAATACTGAACTAGATGGACCAATGGTCTAAGGCAGCATCTTATGCTCCAAACACAATTTCAAGGCAGCTTACTTGAGTAATACCTAACCAGAAAGCAAACTCACTTGCCAAAGGTACAGGTGTAACCAATGCCTGATTCCAATGAAGCATCCCACATGTTATTATATTATTATGAGAGTAGGCATTATACATTCCATGACTCTCCCCTATCAATAACGGCACACAGATTTCCTTAAAATGAGAGAGAGGAGGATATGATTTAGATATCCATGAGGGAGAGCATCTGACACCAAAGATTTGCTTCTGTCACTAAGAATTATGGCTGCACCGCCTGATCTGACTGAGATTCCAGTGGCACATCAAGTTGTGTTACCAGCTGCTTTGGGGTTAGATTGCAAGCAACATGCCACAGACACTCAAGTGGCGCAATCAGCATTTTATGGTCTCTCAAAATGCAATGGTCACACCTGGCTGGCCAGCCATCTGGGTCTGCTGAGGGGGGGGGGGAGCAAATCACTGCATGCACTAACCAGGAAAGCAGAAGAGGAAAATTAGGGGGAGCCTAGGCATGTTTTATTTAAAAAAGGAAAGGCTAATAAAATGATAATTGCAAGCAGTTCAATTCTGGAAGTATTCTTTCAAGAGAAATAACAATCATTCTTTCTCCTTTAAAGCCTGGGCAAGTGAGAGTGTTATTCAGTAGGCCATAGTGAAGAGTTTTCAACTGCAGAGGTGTAGCAGTGATACACATACTTCTACTCAGCAGCACAATACTCTAGAATAATAAGAGAGTGTATATATGGAGCAGCTGCAACAACTCAAATAACATTAACATGCCCAATACCTCAACTAGTTTTCAGGAACAGGGCTGGGGAAAAGGTGCTCAACTCCAAGACCCTTTCACCTGAAGGCCTCAGAAGATTCCAAGCTTCTCAAAATGGAGGCCTCCTATTAAATAAGGACATCCCAAGAATATGCTGAGACGCTGTAAATTGCTCAGGTGGGAACTTATATTGCCTTGCCAATCCTGTGTAGAACCACTTTCACAAACGAAGCTGAAGTGGTCCAGTTTACATTACAAGTAACTCGCAACTTGCCCACATTTAACTTGTGCCCATTCAGCTTTACACGCTTGGCCATTTTTAAAAAATAAAAAGGGATCCAGGAAAAAAGACTTTGGCAATCCCACCCACTTATTGAATCCAGTGTGCTTTGACTCTATGAGACCCTAGCATAAAGCTGAGGGTTGCCTGTACTTCACTTGCTGAATAAATTGACAATTTAACATTTGCCAGATCTGTTTCAACTTCCTTTCCATGCACGTCCTGGCATAATAAAAAAATCCCACCACAAATATTATCTCTTTTTTCCCCAGGGAGCGGTCATACCCTGGGCCCTTCCCAATGTATCCTAAGGCTTACCCTGTGGACCCTCAGTTCCTTATATCAGCTGTGACAAGGGATTTCCCCTTCCCCTCAGAAGAAAAGCAGAATGGATGTGTCCTGGACATCATCATTAATATTGTCCTTTATTTCTATAGTACTTAACATAACCTAAAGAGTATACAGTGGTACCTCGGGTTACAAACTTAATTCGTTCTGGAGGTCCGTTCTTAACCCAAAACCGTTCTTAACCTTAGTGGAGTTCGTAACCCGTAGTGTTTGTAACCCGAGGTACCACTGTACAAATTAATAATGAACAAATTCATGCCTGGTGATTCACATTTAAATATCAGTGGTGCACAAAAAGGAGCTCATTTTTATTTATTTTTAGGTGCATATTCCTCATACAGGACTCAGCAACTGGTTTTGTGGGGAAAGCCCCCTCTCACACCACAACAGGTGCAAGAGGATGCCGGTTCAAGTGAATGGGAGTTTGCAGGCTGGCTTTGTGAACTTGAATAGCCCAGTTTAACACCTTGCCTGCTAGGACCTACTGCCTTCTGCAGCAAACAAACCTTGTCTCAGATGTACCTCTCTGAACTGGTCAGGATTTGAACTAAACATTGACAATGTAAGCAGCCAGCCTCAAAAGCAGTACAGTGGTACCTCGGGTTACATATGCTTCAGGTTACATACGCTTCAGGTTACAGACTCCGCTAACCCAGAAATATTACCTTGGGTTAAGAACTTTGCTTCAGGATGAGAACAGAAATCGCGCGGCGGCGGCGCAGCAACAGCAGGAGGCCCCATTAGCTAAAGTGGTGCTTCAGGTTAAGAACAGTTTCAGGTTAAGAACATACCTTCAGAACGAATTAAGTTCTTAACCCGAGATACCACTTTATCTGAAGGAGTTGTTAAAATAGGCTTGTTCCCCCCAAAGCCTACAGAAAGCAAAAAGTCAAAAGGAAACCATGCACTTGCACTTTTGACATGAGTTCTCTCTGATCAGTACACACCCAGGTTTAATTGTAGCACAAAAAGCAAAAGAGGAATCTGCCCAACACCATTCTTTGGGAAAGGGAGTGTCTGCTGAATGAAGAATGGCATCAAGAAGGGATTTTTTGTTATGATGTGCAGATTTGAAGAGAACCGTTTTAGTTCCCATTAAAAAAACCCAAAAACCACCAAGCAAAAACCCCCTTTCGGAGTCAGCACTTGCTGCTGCTTTTCTTCTGTTAAAAAGAGAGCACAATCTAACAATTTAGAGAATTACTTAGAATAATTAGTTAAGATGTTTGGCACTAAATCTTCCCCGGCTTCGGATACAGACTTTCATCAGTACTGTACTTATATATCCGGGATATGGAATTTGTCTATGTAAATATGTTTCTGCATGCAATTGATAAGAAAAAGCAATTATTGACAACACATACACACTCTGCTGCGGATACCACACCACTCACTATGAAAAGACTATAAATATATATATTTGTATATACATAACTCAAAAACTCAGCTGGAATTCCAAAAAACTTTTGCACCAGGTTTATAAGACAGCTGGTTTCTTTTTCAGCAATTGCAATTTCTTGTTAAGGTTGAAACCTGGCGATCATTAACCATGATTAATGGTTAAGGGGAACTCATGAAAGAAAGGAAGAAAGGATCTGGGACCATTCAGTTCTATGGGTGAGAGAGATAACCGTACCTCCAAGGACGAGTTCCACAGCCAGGGTAGCCCCACAGAGGAGACTCTGTCCTTGACAGGAGAGAAGAACCTCCTCACCCCAATTCAGGTACTGAATTGGCACATATGGAGAAAGATGCTCCCGGAGAGTTGGTGCTATATGAATCCACATTGCTACACTGCTCAGAACTCTCACAGCCACATTCTGAACCAGCTGCCGTGGCTGGACTGTCTTCAAGGGGCAGCCCCAAGAGTCTAAACAGTAGGTTTAGAGAATGGATTACTGTGGCCAGGGTATACAAGTCCAGAAAGGGCCAGAGCTGGAAAGATGGGGTGGAATTCATGCTGTTGTGGACATTCCATCTGCACAAAGATTTCAATGGGGGGGGGGACTGACCAACTGTGACATATTGTTGCAACAAAATCACAGAGCTGTGCATAACGTTGCAGCATTAATATGATGCAGCAGGACCATATAGTGTCCACTGTCTCTTCCAATTGCCCTTCATTTTCAAATGGCTCTGAAAGAACAGATTTGAGCCACAGTCACTCTTCTGTGTCTGCGTACATCGCAGAGAGAAATACTAAAATGGAGATTGAAATTGGAGGGAAAGCCAAAATGTGAAATCAGGATGGCAACAAAGAGGGGTCAGCACACGAACACTTGGCTACAGGAGCAGGAAAGCTCTCCCGCCATGCAGGGAAACAAACTGCAACGCTGTCAGGCTGGAAGAAGAGATGCTCTGAGGCTTGTGCCAGCTCTATCCCTTGCCAAAATGTTGGACTGCAAAGCTTATTAAGCAGCAACATCCAAGCTGGCAGGCTGCCTCGATGAATTTTTTTTTTTTTTTAATAGCTATACATCTTCCTAATGGGCGACAGCGATAGATTGATTGCATGTTTTGCTGGAATCCTAAACTCAGAGATGACAGTCACCAAGTCTCTGGTCAAGAGTGGATGAAATGTTCAGGTCCACTTACAATGAGGGTGTGTGTGTTTTCTTGCCTGTGGCTTCCGAGAGATGCATCAACTCCCTTTATACCCAGAGACAACCACAATAGCGTGCAATGCAGGATAAACCTGTCTACTTAAGCTTGGGATACAAGCTGAAAGGGGGAAAGCATTTTGACACATCTTTTTTCATCAAATCCATCTCAGCAATGAATAAAATGGTGTGCCCATGCAGCCACCACAGCAGCACTCAAACGGCTCATTTAGATGCTAAACTGGAGATTAGTGCTGCACTTGAGCAGGGTCACCAACAGGTTGGGCACAGGGGGTACACATGTACTTGTCCCAAAGCCAACAGTGTTCCTGTTCTCTTAGCTTTTGTTTTTTAAAAAACATGTCAGTCATGGATAGCTCCGTTGGTTAGAGCATGGTGCTGAGAACGACAAGGTTGCAGGTTCAATCCCCATATGGGACAGCTGCATATTTGGGTTGGACTAGAACGTCACTAGATGATCCTCAGAGGCCCTTCCAACTCTATGATTCTGTGCACCTCATGACCCCAGTGAATTGATTAAAGCTTGCAACCCCAAACAGAGAGAAGTACTTAAGGCAAATTAATGGGATTATGTTTCTAACATATTTTTTTCTCCACTCATACATATATCATGGTCCAGTTCATACTAAGCTAAAGATAAGACAAACCATAGCTAAGCATGGTAATTTCCTAGATAATCCACAGGAAAGAAATGTGGCTGCTTCTCTCCTCACTCAGTGCTGCTCCAGCAACGCTACCAAGCCACGGTTTGGCTCTTCTGCATTATCACCAAACCCAGCCCTGTGGTCTGGCAGCTCCAGACCAACCAAAAATGGTACGTCAAGAACAACAGTCTAAGCACAAATCTAAGCCAAACCATGGCTTAGTCCTGAGTAGCAAGGCAGCTGTGGTTTTCACTGCGAATGCACACATGCTGCCACATTCATGCTTAGCCATGGCGTGGAGTATTAAGTGCAAACCAAGCCTATAAACCAGCAGTTACTCTTCAACAAATAGTTCTTGTAGTGACTGTGATTAGGTGCATGAAAATACAATTCAAGGCACTGCAGTATTAGAAAGGCAGACAAGCCTAAGGAATTTTAGAAAGAACAGGAAACAGAAACATATCCTATCACATCCTACTGTATAAATCTATGACATACTAACAATTTAACCACCACACCCAGTTCTGGGCATGAAGATGACGCTGAAAAGATGGGTTTAGTCTTGCCTAATACGGCAAGAAGGTATACTCTTAATTTCTAGGAGCCGCCCTTAACTCTAAAAACACTTCTAATAAAGCAGACTCCCCCAAGAAGATTATAGTTATGTCCAGAAAGCAGAGAAAGTTGGATTAATTAGATTAATCCTCATGGGGAAAATGTTATTTAGCAACTGCAGAGATAAGCTTTCAAATGTTAGCAAATGTTGGATCAAACCAAAAGAAGTATTAAAGACTATGCTTGCTGAAAATAATGGTTCGAATATAATCCATTTAAGACTACATTAGCAGCAATGGGCTCCCTTAAACAGAAAACAGTAAAAATGACTGCACTGGATCTGGAAGATCAAGCAGGAAACACACAGACACATCGTCAAATGCAGGAATGTAGGGTAGTCCAAGACAATTATGAAATGCACAGTGGAATCCTGTATTGAGATGTGATCAATTTAAATTTAGCACTAGCAACAAGAGTGCAAGATCATAGTCACAACCAACAAGGCAGTCCCCACCCACTAAAAGTGGCAGCACAAAAGGAAAATGGATTGGGAGGGAGGAGGAAGAAATGAGCAACCACTGCTACAAGTTCTTCTAATAGCCAGCTGCAGTGGGAAAGTTTGAGGAGGAGAAGCTGACAAAGGTTTCTGTTCTCTCAGCTGTGCCAGTGGAGTAGCCCTGTATCCCTTCTCTTCCCTCCTCTGCTGAACTGAGATCTAATGGCTGCTAAGTGCAGATTAATGATTAGGAGACCAGGAGCTGAGAGCACCTAGTTCAAATCCCAAGTCAGTTTATGGGACAGATTTAGGCAAAAGACACATTCTCAGCTGAAAAACACTAGCAACGTGCTGACCACACACACAAACATGCTTAATGCAAGGAAAATAATGCCCTCTCCGATAGGTGTGTTGAATGTCTTACTTAGAAGAGGAATCCAAAATATTTCATACATGGGCAAATCCACTACCCTGCTGTTTTGCTGTGGGCAGAATGGGTGTGTGTGTGTGTGTGTGGACACAGGTTTTTCTTCTTTTCCCTCCCATCAGCAATTATTATTTATTTGATTTATATCCTGCCCTTCCTTCCAAAGAAGCCCAGGGCAGCCAGAAGAGGAAGCTAACCACACCAGCCCCAGGGTTGGCGGAGAGTTGCCCCATTTCTGCAGGGGTGCCAGGAAAATGGCGCCTATCCCACCCACTACACACCCTGTAAATATGCTAAAGTTATTATGACAATTATGACAATCAGAACTTCTGCCAGGGTAAACAAAAGAATGTATCTTATATCTTCTTCTTTCAAAAAAACAACAACAGGAAAATCTTGTTAAACTCACCTGTACCACATACCCAAAGAAAAAACCTTGAATTTGTTAAAACTTGGAACATAAAAGACTTTAATCCGACCTATCTATCTCTGCTGATTGCTTTTCTGGGAAAGTGTTATCTTTTAGGCCACTCTTAATGGGTGTCATTTAGGATTAATGAAAGCCGGCCAGCATCCAAAGATGGAAAAAAAACCCAAATCATCCTTCCTGAATAATTCATCTTTCTAAATAAAATTTTTTAAAGTATTCCAAGCGTGCCTGAAAGTACAAAGGGAGGGAAAGTTGACAGATTTCCCCAGGGAGGGGACTCCATCATGGAGATGCCACTGCAGGAAAGGCCCCCACCTTCCATAGACAAAAGGTCTCCCACGTCTGCTCTTGTGGCTCAGCTACCGGGAACTGAAATGCCTGAAGTGGATCAGCATGGCCAGTGCTTTTTATTCAACTTTTCACACACACAGGAAAAAGAATAAACCACAACACAAACACACACAGACAGCATTGCAGCATGAACACAACTAGCAAGTACAGTCAGCCAGACAATGTATATCACTCTATTAGCCATTTAAGAATGCAACACGTTTCACTCTTAGGCACTATTCACAGTGCAACCTCCTGTATGTGTACTCAGAAGAAAGTATCATTAAATGCAAAAGGACTTGATCCCAGGTAAGCGTGTACAGAATTTCAGCCTTCATTTTCAACGACTTGGTGGAGTAGAGTCAGTAGCTACCTCTAAGACAAGTGACAATTCAGCACTAAAACAGGAAACGTGTACAGTGGTACCTCGGGTTAAGTACTTAATTCGTTCCGGAGGTCTGTTTTTAACCTGAAACTGTTCTTAACCTGAAGCACCACTTTAGCTAATGGGGCCTCCGCCTGCTGCTGCGCCGCCGCTGCACGATTTCTGTTCTTATCCTGAAGCAAAGTTCTTAACCTGAAGCACTATTTCTGGGTTAGCGGAGTCTGTAACCTGAAGCGTATGTAACCTGAAACGTATGTAACCCGAGGTACCACTGTATTAGCCATAGAAGAGGTCTCAGCCAGGAGCAGCACTGCTCGCAGGAAAATGTTCACATGCTCATCCAGCCATCATAACAAATAAGGAATGGTTTATAAAATGTGCAGAGGCCACTGTCGCAATACTGGGTGCTTTGGTGTTATTTGCAAGTGAAACACAACACATCTGAACAAACCTATTTCAAATCACTAGATCCAATTAAAAATGTATTTCAGATAACTCTGGGACAGGCAAGGGATACAGCTGTGAAGCAAGCTAGGCATCTCTTATGCTGCTCCAGTCTTCGCACACATATCATGAGCCCGTTTATTCATTCCAGGCATAGGAGCCAACTCCCAGGGGCCGAGGTCCCTTTGGCTTCCCCAGTAAAATATTTGAAGAGCCCCCACAAAGTTAATGGGCATTGCCATTCAAATTGTGTGTGTGTGTGTGTGTGCGCGCGCCATGTCATGTGATTGATTGTGCAGGGTGGGGCTTACCTGGTGCCCCCAATATTTTTTTCAATATTTCTGGGCATCTTGAAGGGGCTTACTGGGGTCCTTCCTGCTAGCCCTGCTTCCAACCTCCTCACATATAAGTGCAGTGTTTGGATGGAGCCCCCTCCCCCCTGAAAAAAAATCATTTTTCGGAGCCCTGGAACACATGACCCTCTGTGCATTCAGGTGTAGACATGCAGCCTCTGTATAAACGATACACATGAACATATGGAGGTTGGAAATGGGGCCAGGAGACACAATCCAATGATATTCAAATCATATACCAGCAAATTCAGGTTGTGCCATTGTAGTCGGTTGTCATGTCTTACACAATACACTTCCCTAAAAGATTGGACTTTTGTGATAAGAGAAGGGACAGGAAAAATGCAGTAGAAAGTGTACGGTAACATTTGCTTTGATGCAATGTCATTTACCCTGCCCCCTCCAAAAAAACAAATTAGAGTTAGTGCTTCTGAAATAGCCAATGTCTGACACATGTCCTTGTTATTTTATGAAAGAGCCAAGAATACATTTTCAAATAAAATAAATCAGGACAAATGCTCAAATAAAATAAATCAGGACAAAAGCAGGTGATCTGAAGAGCCCCCAACGAGGTTATGGGGTGTGTGTCAAAAAATAAAAGGCAGACCCTGTTCTGTCTATCCTGGCATTTGCCTACCTGGCCTTTTAATATGTTCACATTTGACTGATATTTTAATTCAATGTTGAACAGTGTTTCATACTTGTACCAGCTGACAAGTAATGGTATTTTATAGCTGGCAGCATGCAACAGCTATTTAGTACTTAACTGTCTTTGTTTGTTAGCATGTAACTGGCTGCACTAGATAGCTTTTAAGATTTGCATGTAATTCCTGCCAAAGCAATCAACAGACTCCAAGTTTCAAAGATTCCCATTTTGAAATAAAATTCCACATTCAAATTAAAATCAGAATTGCCATGTAAAACTCCCAGTGGCAAAATTTAATGGCATACAAGTCATAACTCTGCAAAGGAGAGACAACATCAAAAAGCACAACAGTTCTAACCAAATCATATACAAGTCATGCACAGAACACCCAACTATCATCAAGTGATTTACTGATAGGCTCCTATGGAAAAGGCTGGCCACAGTGTGGTAAACAGCAGCAGTGGAACAGGTTAGTAAATGATCACACAAGTCAGAGAGCAAGGAAGGGAACCACTTGAAGGTTTAAGAGGCGGAACAGCGAAGTAAAATGGAAAACACAAAAGTAATTTCTCCTCCCTAACAAATAAGCACCTTGGAAGGGAACACAGCTGACATTCATCTGAACAGCTAGCAACCTATCTAAAGTCTGTACATCAAATGTTCAGATGTGTTTGTTCTTGGTGTGTTTACATAGGAATATCCCAACAGGAGACTGAATGGTGAACACGAAGTTGAAAAGATTAAGCATTTTAGAGGAACAACGTGCAGAGGGCTTGCAAAACACATCTGCACCAACTTATTAATTGACTGATGTGCTGCAGTTTCAGAATGGAATACTCAAAGGATGTGTAAGCCAATTCGCTAATTAGGAT
Organism: Podarcis vaucheri; assembly: GCF_965113315.1. Taxonomy (NCBI): domain Eukaryota; kingdom Metazoa; phylum Chordata; class Lepidosauria; order Squamata; family Lacertidae; genus Podarcis; species Podarcis vaucheri. Next base: position 66,905,633 of record NC_138764.1, on the reverse strand, counting down.
CAAAGAGGGTTGAAATTCTCATAGCGGGAGCTCAAATAGAAGCCAGCAAATAGTCCAACATACCTCATGAAATTTTTAAAAAGGCTCTAGCACTCAGGTCTTGAACATAAATCAGTGCCTGCGCCAGACTTCCCATAAAGCTGCGCTCTCTCCTCCAGGACTTCTAAGTGCTTTGATAGGAATGCAGATCGGATCCAACAAGGTTACAACGTTTATTATCTACCTCGGGACAATAAATTATCAATGTCTTTTTAAAGGCACGAATATCTCCAGTGTCCTACAAAAGGAGGCTCCTTGGCCGGCCATGGTGGAGGAGGGGATTTGCAACAGCTGTTCTGCGCTATGTACGTAGAGAATCAGCGGTCACTCACCTGCAAAAGAGGCGACCTCGGGTGACGGGGTGGGACGGGGGAGAGGAGGCTGGAGAGTTCCTTTGCTCTTAAGGAGGCAGTAACAATTCAGGAGGGATTAGGGGAGGATCGACTGTGTACAAATCAGAACAGGCTGGGCCAGCAGAGGTGATCTGCTTGCCCGCCACGAAGGATGGGACCCCTGCAAAGGTGGGGCAAGGAGAAGCTACCCTGGGACAGGGGGGAAAGGGGGGGTGCCTTCGTTTTAGGAAGGACTGGAGGATCAGCTACCTGCACTGCCTCTTATCACATACAAGGGGGATATTAGGGGGTCATCTTCAGGTCAGGAGCGAGCAGATCCCCACCAGCGAGCCTTTCCCTCGCCTCCGCCGGCTTGTCTAAAGCGTGGGGCTACCCTGTCTACGGGGAGAGGGAGGGGAGGGACCCCTTCGACGTGCAAAGCCGAGCAGAGCCACTTACTCGCGCAGCGCAGCGCCCGCTGCTGCACGGCCTCCCCGCACAGGTCGCACCAGCCCCTCCAGAGCGCGACAGCTTCGAAGCGGTGCCCTTCGCCCTTCTCCTCCCGCACGCGGGGGTCCCGCGGCTGCTCGAAGATGGTGCGCACGTCGGGCAGCAGCCGCGGCGCCGCGGACCTCAGGCGCAGCCGGTGGTGGTGCTGCGGGTGCGGGTGGTGCGGCAGCCCCGAGCGGGCGGGCTTGGCCGCCGTGCCCGGAGACGCCGGGGCCTCGCGGGGGGTGGCGGCGGGAGTCCCGAGCGCCGGCCCGTCGTCCGGCGGGGCGAGCGGGACGCCGTCGAGGAACGCGTCGGTCCTGGGTTGCGCCTCCGGGCCAGCGGCTCTTCCGAGGTGCTGCCTCCAGACGGCGGCGGGGGCGCACGCCGCGTCGCGCTCGGGCGCAGCCTTCCCGTCGTCGCCCCACTGCGCCATGCTGCCCCCCTGGACGTGGGGCGGCTGCTGCTGCTGCTGCTGCTGCGCGGGCTCGGGCGGGTTCCTGCGCCGGGGCTGCGGCAGCGGCTTCAGGTCATTGGCAGCGGAGCGCTTGAGGATCTTCTTCCTCTCGTTGGCGCTGAGGCTCTGCAGGAAGCGCTGCTGCTCCTTCTCCAGCAGCAGCGGGTAAGGGTACTGCCCGATGGCCGGGGAAGCCATGGCCATGGCGAGCAGGCGGCCCAAGCAGCTCCGACCTGCCGGAGGGTGGCCGGCAGCGCAGGCGCTCTTAAGAGGCGGCGGAGAGGGTGGAGCGAGCGGCAGGCAGAGGGCGGGCGGCCTGTCTCCAGCCGCGGCTCTCGGCCGGGCTCCTCCGGCTGCACACGCCCTTTGCGCCGCCGCCGCCGCCGCGCAGTCCGGCGCTCACCTCGAAATCCTCGCCAGCTGCGTGGGAAGGAGAGCGGATCACAGCTAGAGCCCGCGGCAAGGGAAAGAAGAGAGCCGGCCGCCCGAGAAAAAGACTCGCTCAGTTGTTTTAAAACCCTAGAAGAGCAAGGAACTCTTCTTCGTACAGAACGGCAGCGCCCGTTTTCTGCGGATGTGTAAAATAGCAGTAATAAAATAAGGGCGCCTCTGTGCATGTGCAGAGTGCTTTCACACACACACACACACCCTTGCCGTCTGCGGCAACAAGGAAAGCTTCCCGGAGCGCACTGGAAGCTGGTCCGTTAGGGCGAATAGGGCATTGCCCCACCAGTCCGAGTCCACCCCCACCTGCCAGCCCTCTCACTTACAGCCAGTGGGTGGCTCTGCCTGTCATTGTAGATCTCCCTGCCTTCCACCCGACCAGTCCTGGTGGGCATCAGCCAACACTGGAACAGGGGAGGCTATGAGTTCTCAGAAATTCTCAGCCCCATCCTGTCTCCCTTTGGAAAGAAAACTTAGCTCCCATTCTCCTGAAAGGCATAGGCTCTGCAAGGAGTGTGGAGGGCATTTCAGGACAGAGACATCAAGGGGCATTGGCCTTATGCAATTCTAGCCCAGGTGGCAGAAAATGCATTATGGAGGAGCCAGGCATAGTTGCGCTCAGACTCTTTCACCTTCATGCCTAGTGAACCTGCTTATTCACTTCCAGATCAGGGTCTCCCTCCTTCGCAGGATGTGCTGCTTGCTCCACAGAAGTGTAAGCAGGTGCCCACATCTCCCAGAAATTGGTCAGAGGCACAGTGCTGAACATTGTGGTGCTGATTCCCAAGGTAACCAACCCCCAGCATGGGCAGCAGTTAGCACCTACACACAGCCCACTCCTGACACCTGCCCTGGCCCCTCTTTGGAAAATGCATTAGGGAGCTACCATTTTTAATTTCCCACAATGCCCTGGAGGGATGTTACACCCATGGCATTGTGGGAAATTAAAACAGCAGCCCCTGGTCCCAACCACACTGGAGTTGACCCTGCTACCACTGATCCTTTTGACTGTCTGCATTTGTGTTCTAACAGCTCGTTTGTGTTCTAACAGCACTAGCAGGCAAGTTTGGCTTAATCAGCCAAGCCAGGATAGACATTCTCTTACAAACTCTAGCTTGTGCTGCCTCTGGATCATGTAAACCTTATCCAGACCTAATTGCTTACTCGGCTCAGCTAATTTTGCGGATTTAAGCGAGCCCTTTCAGGGAAATTCCAGGCTGTGTAAACACCAAGATAAGGAATCTGCCTCTTAAGAGCTAACATGCTGGATCTGCCTTTCCACCCAAAAGTGAAAGTTTGCAGAGGAAAGTAGATATCACAAAATGAGAGTGACAGCAACCACACTTATAATGCTCCCTACTCTCAGGGAAAGAGAACCAAGAGTCCTGGACACACTCCACTCAGTAACCTCTCACTGCACAACCTTGACCCCCCCACCTCCAAATAATGCCACATGTCAGCATTACTTGCAACAACAATTGCCTTTCCCCTCTGCTCCCCCCATACACAACAGGCCCTCCACGAATAGTCATGGGTACAGAATTCCCAAAGAATGAGTAGGATCACATCATATACAATTTGTACATATAAAATAGTCAATAAGGGATCAAACATGTCCTATGAAGAAAGGTTTGGGAGTTTTTAGTTTAGAGAAAAGGTAAAGGGTAACATGATAGAAATTTATAAAATTCTGCACTGCGTGGAGAAAGTAATAATAATAATAATTTTATTATTTATACCCTGCCTACCTGGATGGGTTTCCCCAGCCACTCTGGATGGCTCCCAACAGAGGACTAAAAACAGAATAAAACTTCAAACATTAAAAACTTCCCTGAACAGGGCTGCCTTCAGATGTCTTCTAAAAGTCAGAAAGTTGTTTATTTCCTTGACATCTGATGGGAGGGCGTTCCACAGGGCTGGCGCCACTACCGAGAAGGCACTCTCTCATAACTCTAGAACTTGTGGATATCCAAAGAAATTGAATGTTGGAAGATTCAGGACAGATAAAAGAAAGCACTTTTTCAGACAGCACAGTTCAGCTATGAAACTTGTTCCCAAAGGAGGCAGTCATGGCCACCAACTTGGATGGCTTTAAAAGAGAGTTAGACAAATTCACGGAAGACCAGGCTATCGATGACTACTAGCCATGATGGCTATGCTCTGCTCCTTAATGCTCCTGAATATCCATTTCTGGAAACCGCAGGAGGGAAGAGTGCTCTTGTGCTTGGGGGTGTCATAATAATAATAATAATAATAATAATAATAATAATAATAATAATTTATTATTTGTATCCCGCCCGTCTGGCTGGGTTTCCCCAGCCACTCTGGGCGGCTTCCACAGAAACGAAAAAACACTAAAATATCATACATTAAAAGCTTCCCTGAATAGGGCCGCCTTAAGATGTCTTCTGAATGTCAGGTAGTTGTCCATCACCTTGACATCCAATGGGAGGGCATTCCACAGGGCGGGCGCCACCACCGAAAAGGCCCTCTGCCTGGTTCCCTGTAGCTTGTGGGTTTCCTGCTGGCATCTGGCTGGCCCCCGTGAGAACAGGATGCTGGACTCGATGGGCCATTGGCCTGACCCAGCAGGCTCTTCTTACGTTCTTATGTTTACTTGTTGAGAGCATCTTGGGGAACAATTCAAGCCCAGTGCAGGGAGATCCTATGGTCACAGATACGACATAGTACAGTGCAAGTATTCATTTAATTCTGAAGGCTAGCAATTAAATGAAATAAGTGTCAAAATGAGGAATATATATTCTGCTTTATTGGCGTCTCTTCCTTCTCTAGTCATGCATTGTGCTTCTGTAGAGTTTGCCAGAGGGAAAGGAAGAACCATTAGATTAGAACCATGTTGAAGGCGTTTCCTCAAGTAAGGCACTCTCTGAACAAACAGCACATACTCAAATTACCATTGTTGGGTCCTGCAGTAAATACGACTGTTTTAAAGAAAAGGTTTAAAACATATATATTTGGGTCCCAGAGGTTGCACTTTACATTGTGTTCATGTTTTCAACTACTGTGAGAACTAAACGATGAGCACAGTTTCAATGTATTAGCTGCAGGACATAGAGATGTATCAAATACAAAAAAGAGGGGAGCATAAGCAGAAATAAAAGCAAACTTCATAGGAATAGCAGAGCAATACAACTGAGACCATTTAAGCAAGTTTAAAGAGACGCAAAATAGATTGGGGTTGGACCTAATTTGGAATTTTGAGAGGGTGCTCTCCTCTGGCTGCTTCCTTCATCTCTCCCCCTGGGACCCCTCCTCCCAGACAGGCAGAGAGAAACATGCACAGAGAGATTATTTGCTTTTCCATGGGATCTGGGGAACAGTCTGATGATATTCTGTAAAATACAAATTCATGATTTTACACAGGGATCCCTCGAAACCATTATTAAATTAAGGTTTACATTAGTAGACTGCAGGTGGGGTGGGGGGAAATCACAGATCTGGCGCTGGGCAGCGCCAAAAAGACACAGGTCCTCATGGATCTTCATGACTTTTACATATGATGACAAAGGAATCATAATGACGCATCACAGAACATATAAGTAAGCACAGAGGTGGCCTATGATCTGATGGTGGTTTTTCAGGGAAGTCTTGGGGGAAATGGTGACAATCCATAAGAGTCCATGCCTCAGATCCATGTTTTTGTGCAACGGCAGCACTGGAAAGCACCAGATCCATGATTTTTATAGTTTAGTAGCTGGAGATAGACAGATGTGATTTGCTGGTGATTGGACCCATGGGGAAAATAGGCAATTTCTAGAGGCTCTGTTTTGCTGGATCAGACATGGGTGTGCATGCATGCACATGGATTCTCTCTCTTTCTCTCTCGGGCACTACATTTTCCCTGTTCCCCAACTCCTACGACACTCCTCCCCAGCCCAGCCCCATTTCTGTGTTTCCCCAGTAGCTGCCTTTTCCTTCCTTACCTCCTCATTTGCTTCACTTTCTGTTGACTGCTGAACCTTCACAAGCTGGAAGAGAAAGTAGGAGACAGCATCACACTTCCAGCCTCTTCATTCAATGTTCTGTACACTTTTCAAGTGAGGGGGGGGGAAGAACCACATTTGCCACTTCATGAGGAAGGGGGCAATGAGTGGGGCAGGGGAACTGAAAGGCTTGGAAGGCACATGGGGATGTCCTCAAAGACACCACTGCTCTCACGGTTGCCACAATGACAACCCCATAAATTAATTAAATAACAAAATTGGTCTTTCAGTTTTGACTAAACACACATAGGACAGATGGGTACATTGATTTTATTGTCTAACTAGATGCTTCATTTACACTTACAGCCAGCTTATGTCTGATTTTTTTGCCACTCATTATCATTTCAGAACACTTCTAGCCCAGCACGATGGATATTATCATTGAGAAGAATTGGAAAGGTCAGCTCAGAATGGGATCTAACCTCTTAGACCTGCCTTTCACATAAACTGGGTAAAGTACGGAATAGCGAGATGAATTCTCCATTCCCCCTATATTACAGGTAACTGGGCTCAAGGGAATGAATGACCCAAGACAAGGACAAATTTTGGAGTCTTAACACAGTAAATGTTCGTCTAAGAGGAGGAGCATAAGACAAATCAGATGGATATTTCCCCCTGCAAGCCATGAATATCTTTAAAATAGTTAATCCATCAGGCACATTTGAAAGAATGTTTGCCATTTCACACTGAGTCACAAATTCAATACAATCTGTCTTTAATTAGCAATTTGCCCTTTAGATCTCAATTCTATAGGGGGAAGACCACAGCTGAGAGCAGATTATTAGCTCTGACAGCCGAGGAAGAAAATCTGATTTATATGACTGCTCTGGAAAACAGAGTGTGGCCTGTTAGCACCCATGTACAGATGTTTAAGTTAGAATCTGACAATATGCTTGTGGGCCACCATTGGGAGAGTAGCAATTTGTTGACTTTGGATCAAGGAAGAGTCATATTTTATCCCTAGCCATAAACTCACTGTTCCTAAATGAAGGTCAGAAAAGATTATGGGTTAGCCAATGTTAGTCTTACTCAAGAGTAGATAATTGAACCTGCATTACTTAATAATAAATGAATGTAAGTTACTTAAATCCACTGATGCCAATGGAGCTACTCTGAATATGGCTAACATTGGGCATCATTCTATGAAAAGGATGTCTGTAACTGGCTAATGTGATAGAACTTATTGAATATATTGTATCCAAGATATAGTAATTTGCATTTATCAGTATACAGTACCAGTAGCCACTAGGCTCTAACTCGTGTTTCAGTGTTTTACAATAGGATTTGTAGCCTAACTTTAAGAGAGATGAGCTTCTGTCATTCATATCCAGCCATTATTTCCTCCCCAAAGCAGGATAAATTCAGAAGGACTACTCTTCCTTCAGGAAGATGTTATATACCAGGGATAGGCAAACTAAGGCCCAGGGGCCGGATCCGGCCCAATCACCTTCTAAATCTGGGATGTATAGGTTACAAAATTATTGTAATGTATGATGGTGGTTTCTGTTTGTATGATGGTGGTTTTTGTTTTTGTTTTGCTCCGATTACTGTTTGTCTTTTGTAAGTTTTGGCGATTTTAAATTTGGAGGTTTAAGTATAATATGTTGGTATGGGAAACTGTCGTGTAACGGGCCAATGGCCGTAATAAAGATCAATCCAATCCTTCTAAATCTGGCCCGCAGACTGTCCAGGAATCAACGTGTTTTTACTCGGGTTAAGTACTTAATTCGTTCCAGAGGTCCCTACTTAACCTGAAACTGTTCTTAACCTGAAGCACCACTTTAGCTAATGGGGCCTCCCGCTGCCGCCAGAGCATGATTTCTGTTCTCATCCTGAAGCAACGTTAACCCGAGGTACTATTTCTGGGTTAGCGGAGTCTGTAACCTGAAGCGTCTGTAACCTGAAGCGTATGTAACCTGAGGTACCACTGCAGAATGTGTGCTTTTATTTAAAATGCATCTCTGGGTTATTTGTAGGGCATAGGAATTTGTTCTCCCCCCCCCCCTCAAAATATAGTCTGAGGGACAGTGGACCAGCCCTCTGCTGAAAAAAGTTTGCTTACCCCTGTTGCATACTGCATCCTGGGTCAGAAGTGCAGAACAGCATTTACTCCTGGAATGTCTCGGGGGGTGGGGGGTGGTAGAGTTGAAGGGTGATACTCTGATTGCAATATCAAATACGTTTCCCTGTATTTCTGCTGTTCAGGTTAAGAGTGCAGTTACTTATGTAGCCAAAATAGCACCACTCACCCAGAAGAGGAGGTATCAGCAGGCATCGGGGTGGGCTGGGGTGGGGGGTGGGAGACAAAAAAAATCTTCCTAAGGAAGGAAAACTCTAAAAATACCCAATGAGGACTAAGTATGTGCAATGGCCATGGAATTGGAGGTGGCGAGATAAAACCAGATGACAGGAGGAATGGAATGGAGTAGCTGGAATTCTGAGCAGGGGCACGCCTCCACACTGCAACATTTTGTTGCAGATTCCACTGTCGTCACTATAATTGTGAGACCTGAGCCCGGAGAAAGTTTCGGATTTCCAAGTCCTAACTGAAGCGAACATCTAAATGTAATCCTCCTCATGAATATCACAACATTCCCAAGGGGTCAGAGCTCTAGGTGGCTGCTAAACTGACCTGAACTCTCAGCCAAGGGTGGGGGGAAATCGCCCAATTGTATCCAAAATCCAATTCTTGCAGTTTTGAGTGTCTTGTGATGTTCTGCCTGTTACAGGCCTAAGTGCCAGCTGATTATTTTCACTGTGAAATTTGGGTTTAACTGGGAAAATGGGTAGGAAAAGTAGTTTTATTTTCAATTTCTTTTACTATTTCAAATGAGAGTTAAGGAATTTCCCCAACTGTCCGCTCCCCGCTAATTCACTTAACTCACTGTTCAACCCAGAGGAAGTTCCCTCTCTAGAAGTTCCTTTCCAGTACTTGAAAGCATAGAGTCATACACTGGTGGATGTGGATTTGAGAAGTCTAAATTGGGAACTTTTCCAGAGATCAGGCTTTTCTAAGAGATGCTGCACTATGAGGAACTGTCTTGTGCAATACAATCACACTGGCTCTCTCTTGAGCCTTGTTCATACAGAGTTTAAAGCCTTGAACTTTTAAGTCCAGGGATCTTTGCAGATAGCAAGGCACACTAAAGAAACTCGCTGATACTAGCACAGAAAGAAAAACATACTAAAACACAGCCGTTATGTAAAAAAAAACCATGGTGGTGCTTTCAAAGAGGAAGGAAATCACAATTTAATAGATTTTGTTGAAATAATAAAGCTCTAGGTCTGGGGTGGTGAACCTCTTTCAGTCTGAAGACCTTATGGTAAACCTTTCACGGGTCACATGACAATGTTGGGTGGTGCTGAGACAAAAGTGGGTGGAGTAGTGGCTGTTCCTGTACCACAATAGGCTACATTCCAGCCATGCAAAAGCCAGAACTTTCTAGAGACACAGCACTCCTCAAGCAAGAGGCATTATCATACTCCAAGGGCAAAAGTATTTGAGGTGGGCACAGACATGGGGTGCTGTCTGGGGAGAGACCTGTATTCAGCTCCTAAGTCTGAGGTCCCATCACCCACCAATTTAGGGGTTTTCCATAACATGGTTGTGGACAGAGGTGTAGTGTTCATTTATTTCATTATACCCTCTCTTCCTTCCAAGTTCAAGGCTGCATGCATGGTTCCTCTTCCTCTTCCTCCTCCTCTTTTTTAAATCCTCATTCAGGATTAATCCTACCTGTGAGGTGAAGTTAGGCTGAGAGATAGTGGCCGGCCCAAGTTGGCTTCACAACTGAGTGGAGATCTGAAGTTGCGTCTCCCTAGTAGTCCTTGTCCAATGGGACAACCACCATGCTACACACACACACACACACACACACACACACACACACACACCCCGGCTCTGTAATTAGTAACAAATGTAGTGAGCATTACAATGTGTTCATTTTGTTTCAAAAGCTGAACAAAGTCAAGGCAGCCATTCCCACGACGATGTTAAAATATGTAACAATTCCTAGTAAGGCCAAAATATTAAAATTAAAAAACTTTTAACCACAAGAAACAGCCATCAAAATAAAAACATTAATGGGATGTCAGGAAATTTAGGTGGCCATCCAAGCTGGGGAGTGGCAGGGCTTAATGAAGCAGCAGGGACACTGCTGTATATATAGCCCTGCTTTTCATCCCAGCCAGGGTGGTCAGCCAGACAAACTGCTGCACCAGCTCTGAGCTGGCGTAGTGATGGGTTCTATGTCATCAGATGATGTCAACAGGGCTGGCTTAGGATCCAGGGATGCTAAGCCCCCCCCCAATCCCCAGAACACCCCAGTGTGGTGTGGTGGTTAAGAGTGGTAGACTCGTAATCTGGTGAACCAGGTTCGCGTCTCCGCTCCTCCACATGCAGCTGCTGGGTGACCTTGGGCCAGTCACACTTCTGTGAAGTCTCTCAGCCCCACTCACCTCACAGAGTGTTTGTTGTGGGGGAGAAAGGGAAAGGAGAATGTTAGCCGCTTTGAGACTCCTTCGGGTAGTGATAAAGCGGGATATCAAATCCAAACTCCTCTTCTATTTCAGGATTTCCATGAACTGCCACAGGCAGGGATCCTGCTGGCAGCATTTCCACCCACACTGGTGGAGTGTCATTGGCATTACTCTGTAAGCAGATGTCACCAAGGCTGGGTGGAGGGACACCTCTGTTCAAACCCTTCCTTGCCTCCAGCCTGACACAAAGAGGGTTTCGACTGCAGAATAAAAATATTAATACATTTGCATTGGATAACTATTATTAAAAGCAGTCTTGGCTGGATTGAAAAATAAATCTTCCCATCCTAATTCTTTCAAGAAACGTTGCATAAAGTGTGGAAATCCAGATTTCCACTGAGCATTACCTGGCTAGCTGAAAAATGGTTCATCTCAGGGCTGATTAATAGTTCCCTTTCACTTGTACACAATGAGTCCTGTTGTTGTCGTCGTCATAATGAGGCTGTTTTGCCTTATGCCAAATACTGCAGTACCCGCTACAGTCTTTTCGCTTTTGCTGTTCTCACATGGATATTGTCTTTTGCTAAAATGTGTGCAAAAAGGGATGCAATACTTCAGAGGTCCACCAGTCTCAAGCTTATGAAAAGAATATTGTCAATTACTTGTTTTCTCCTTCTCCACTAAACTGGGCACCTTATTATAGAAGAAAAAATAAGACCTGTTCCTTAGCAAACACTCATCAGCTACTTTTAGTTCCATTTCCACTCTGAAATTTTTCGAGATGCCTGCGTAACATTTTTTTTATCTAATAAATTTTCAGGTATCAACACAACACAGGTATCTATGGGTCTTTAGCATGTCTCCTTTCTCTTGCACATCATAAAACACATGCTCTGTGTTGCCTCCCTTCTTTCATCTAGGAACTTATCTAACCTCCCTCATGTATCTATCTTTTCAACATATAATTGCTAAAGACCTAAGCCCTGCTCATACTTATTTCTGGATCAGTCATTTGGTTTTATTCTGTGCAGAAAGTATGTTTTGTTCAGTGGGAAATGGTTGCATTTCCATGTGTCAGCATATTTGTGTACATGCCAAGAAAGACTGGTTGGAAACTCTGGTTAATGTACTCCAGCAAACTCAGCAGAGCCACACAACACAGTAATCAGATATTGAAAAATTATAAAGAAGCTTGTGAAATAATCAGTTATAAAACAACAACAACAACAATAATGCACAGGAGTTTATAAGTTTCTTGTACAGACATTCCAACGTTTATCTGAGTCAGAAGGGAAAATACGGTACTTCTTTTGAAAGAGTAATCATTAAGAACAAGCCAAATGTACCCGACAAAAAGAGTTCTATTTTCTGCACATTAAAGGAATGTTTAATGTGCAATTGCTACTTTAAGGCAGTTTAGCTTTGACAGTGGTGTAGTGCTTTAGAAAGCTCTTCCAGGGAGGCCAAGAGAGATTCCACATCAAAGTATTTGCTGATGTAAACATATTATTCCACTTAGGATGGAATCGACAAAGCAGTGTAGCTTGGCCATCTCCATTTAATTTCCATGGAGCAATAGTACAAGAACAAATGAAGCTACTTTAATAGGGCAGTTCCATTGCGACAAGAGTGCCCACAGGCACCAGCATAACATTTAAGTTAAAAAAAAACCAAAAAAAACAAACAAACACCCCAACCTAGAATCATAGGATAAACATGACATAGAAGTGGGCTTCTATTGCAGATACTGGCTTGTGGTCAACAGCTGCTTTGTCAGGAGTGCAAGCTTCAGCTTCTTAGGCTACCACCCTCTCACATTGCCTTCAACAACAATTCATTTATTAGAGCTAGCCAAAGCAATAGTAAGAAAATGAAGGGCAACTCTGCTCAGTGAAAAACCGCCCTTTCAGAGATCAGTCCTGTCAGCCTTGATCCCTCGTTTTCAAGTGGTGATGGGAATGACTGGGCTGAGGTGAGAGACACCACACATGAAATCCCAGAGGCTGATTGCTGGGGATTTCTTGTGGCTGGGAAATCTGTAAGCAGATTCTTTCTTCCAAATGCAGTTTGCCCCTTGCTGGGTAGGGGTAATGAACCAGAGTGAGCAAGTAACCAAGCAAATCAACAAAGTTCAGCACAACGCTAAGGATTTCTATTTAATGTGAGTCCAGCTGCAGCATCAGAAAGTGAAAGACAGACTCAGTCATTGCTTCTGAGTCTGAATTCAGGGAGGGAACGTGAAGTCTCTTTAGATCATGTTGATAGAGGGGCCCTGTCAGGTTGCCTCAGAGTGAGAAGTTTTGGTTGCTCAGAGATGTGGTAGAGTCAGCATTTCATGCCAAGAATATGTATTATGAGGTGTGCTATTTAAAAGTCTTGGGATAGGCTACATTATTGTGTTATTAAAACAATGGGGGCAGTGGGGGAGAACAGTGGTCAAGACTTTCTTCTTCTTCTTCCTTTTTAAACCTAACTCATGTCACAAGGTGCTTTAATCTGAGGTCTTCGATCATGGGGTATCTTCAATCTGTCACTATTTTGCAGGTGGGATTCAGGTTATGTAATTTGAATGGGTCTGATGCTCTTGCATAGCAAACCTACTTCCAAACAAACACACACAGTTTGGGCAGTAAAGAAGGTGACAGGAAAATGTGGGATAACAATTGCTTGATGTAACATTGTATACCATTCTCCACAAACAAATCAGACTGAATATTCAACAAGCAGGTTGTCTGGAAGCAACCATGGAGCCACTTCCAGACGGGAATGAACTCAATGGTGCTGGCGTGTGTGCAAGAGATACTGAATGGCACAGCCATGTGGGTGGGGGCCAGCTATATGGGTAGATCTTTCCAGAAGATTGGTTCCCCTGGGATGCCAGTTGGGTAAGGAAGATCCACACATTTAACCCCACTTCACATGGTGGCTTCATTCACATACCCTTCCCAACAGGACGAGACCACATTGCAGGGAAACAGCGCTACCGCCCCCAGCTTCTCCAGCTACAAATATTCAAATAATATGCTGTTGTTCCCATACTTTGAAGTGACCATCCCTTCATTTTAACCATCTCTGTGTTGGCTTCATAGTTCCAAGTCTGTCGACTAGGCCGGTCACCAGGGTTACCGCCTGGTAGCAGGTGCCTGCTCTGAAGATTCATTGTCACTCGGCAGAGGTAGCATTATTAGCACAGAGGGGAAATTAACAGCCCACGGGCAGTGATTTATCTCTAAGGGGTGGGAGAAAGGGCAGCCAAGGGAATGCCTTTCCTTTCTAAACCATCCACTTCCCCAATTCTAAAATATTTGCTTTCAGAAAGGGGAGGAGGTGTTGTCATGTTCGGCGCAGCCGTTCAATTTTTCTGCACGCTGCATTTATCATTGAAATGGTTTGCTCCATCTGCAGCGTGGAGACCTTGCATTATGTCGGCTCCCGTCCATTGGGGTTTGGGCCCATAAATCACTTACTAAGCAGGCTGGATAGGGTGCAAGGCAGGGATACTGCATCTGCTTCTCCAATGGCAAATAGCTTCCTGATATCATCTTAATGCTTTGCTCCCCAGAGACCCCTGGGCTTCCTATATCACTGCTTGACACATTGCGGCTGCTGGCACACAGCTGAGTCAGCAGGCAGCCTCTGAGGATTACCCGGGGGCTTGTAAAGCCCAAGGTTAAAAAAATGGTAAAAAGGTGCAGAGCACGACAAATCCTTGCAGCCAACATGCCTCACCGCTGAGCTAAAATGCTGTTTTCAGCAATACCCATCAGCTACTAAATACTCGGGCTTGGCTCCCATCATCTCAGTTTCACTTACCCCCACAGCACACCTCTGAGAAAACAGAGAGTATCAGGCCAAAAGATGTCATTCTCAAATGCATGCCAAGGTACTCCACTGTCCTTTTAAAAAAAGGAAAAGCTGCTTCAGGAAGCACTGAATGGAAGCAGAGGGGGATTTTTTTTTTGGGGGGGGAGGAATAACACTTCACCCTGCCAGCCATCTTCCCACACCCAACCCACCAATCTTCAGGCAGCTTATTCTGTTTTTTTTTTTTTATTTTAAGGGAGGAATAATCAGGAAACCTGCAATTAGTCCTGCAACAAGAAGCTTGGCACTTAGGAATATGCCTTTCCCAAAAGGTTCACCACTCCTGCATACCACTTTGCTGCAGCATAAATAAAATCTGTCTTCTTCATTATCATTCTTGAATGGCTTACCCATCCATTAGACTGCATTGGGGTTTCCCCCCTTTCTTTGAAAGGTCAACTTCAAATATTCAACTTACACAGATATATTGTGTTGTGGCCAATGCTAGTCCTATACCGAGCAGAGCCGCTGAAGTCAAGGGGCATGACTAACTCGGGTTCATTCATTTCAACTGGTCTACGAAACCCACCAGTTTCCATCTTTAATTTGCAAGAGCAAAACTGCTAACGTGATTCACAGGGCCGCATAGCACAAGCCTTCCTGCTGCCCTCACTCCCCTAATGGTATGGTGCCGTATACCATATCTGAGTCCCCTTTCACTGGATGGGAGGGGACCGGGTGTTTGGCTCTGCCCATGTGGCTGCAGTATTTCATAGAACTGTAGAGTAGGCAGGGACTCTGGGGGTCATCTAGTCCAGTGTTTCCCAACAGGTGTTCCGCGGCACACTAGTGTGCCGTGGAACGTTGCCTTGTGTTCCGTGGGAGGGAGGCAGGCGAGTCGGGCGGTGAGAGGCGGGGCGGCGGCGGCGAGCACACGCGGGGCGGCGAGCGAGCGAGCTCCCACATCCCATCGCCGCTCGCTACTGGGCCTGCACTTCCGGGCCTGCCCCAGGAGGTGGGGTTGCGGGCATCACGCCCTTCCCCACGTGAGCGGGGAATCCCATCCGCCCCCACATGAGCGGGGAATCCCATCTCAGCCCCCGCGAGAGCAGGGGAATCCCATCCGGCCACGCCTCCTGGCCAGCCAATCGGCTGGCTGGAGGGGGCGTGGCTTGCCCTATTTAGGGCCGGAGCGGAGGGGGCTCGCCCTCTCTTCTCCGGCTAGCCCCATCGCCGCTCGCTACTGGGCCTGCGCATGCTCGGCGAGCACATGCGGGGCGGCGAGCGAGCGAGCTCCCACATTCCATCACCGCTCGCTACTGGGCCTGCGCGTGCGTGAAGTTTTCGCGCCTTCGGGATTCCCTTCAGCAGGCATCCAGCAGCCTACCTCCCTGCTTTTTCCAATTAAGGCAACCTCCACTCTCCTGCCCCTCCGTGTTTCTCACCCCAAAGCCTTGTGGGCAGCAGGAAGTGGGGCCGTCCTGCCTCTACCCCACGCCGGGTGGCTGCTGACACGTCCCTTGGGCAGGAGAGGCATCCGGCTGGATGAAGGCAGCGACGCCGGGGGAACGAAACAGCACGGCAGGTCTGAGTTGGCGCCTGGAAGGACACAGACTGCTTCATGTCGCTGCATTCCACAGCTCCGAGGCTGGCAGGTGAGTGCGTGCACTCCTCTCTCTCATTTTATTTAATGTGCATTTTAGAAGCATGTGGAAATATCCTGCGTCATCAACCACTTTGGGGAAAGTGTGCGTGTGTGTGTTTGGGGCTAGATTTCATGCATGCCTTTTTTTTTTAAGTTCTCTTCCTGCTTCATCCACATTCACCCCCCAAAAGGCCATTTTCTGCGTGCTGAATAAATTCTGCAACTCAAACGGCATGAGGTGCCAATGCATCGGGGCTGTGGAATTTATTCTGCTTGCAGAATTCTGCAACTCAACCGCATTTTGATGTTTAAATGTTGTATTTTAATCTTGTTTTTAAGTTATATTTCAATCAACTTATTTTATTATTGTTTTTTTTATTTCAATCAACTTGTTTTTTATTATTGTTTTTATTTCAATCGACTTATTTTTTATTATTTATTATATTTCAATCGAGAGAGTTACTTTATATATAGTCAATATAGGCACAGAGTTAATTTTTTAAACATTTTCTAATGGTGGTGTGCCTCGAGATTTTTTTCATGAAACAAGTGTGCCTTTGCCCAAAAAAGGTTGGGAAACACTGATCTAGTCCGACGACCTGCAGTGCAGGAATATGCAGGTGACCTATATACTGCATCTCTGCAGGGGAGCGTAATAGAGCAGCAGCTCCCATGTGGTTCAGTATGTGTGGTTTAACAGAGCCAGAAACTGAGGGGAAGGGCCACAGCTCAGTAGCAGAGCATGTGCTTTGCATGAGCAAAGTTCGAGGTTCAGTCCCCTGCATCTCCTGGTGGGACTGCCTGAAAACCGGGGCATCCAGTGCCAGTCAGGGTAGAAAATGCTGAACTAGATGTGACTGTACATCAAAAGCAGCTTCTGAGGCAGGTTGAGGAGCAGCTGCTGCTGGGGGTGAAAGGGAGGAAGATGCCCTAATATGCAAGGGCACCAGCCCTTGTTGTTCATCTCTAAGGGGGAATCTCCTGGATCACAACCAAACAATTCTACTTCAGCCTTAGCTTCTCTGTGCTGACATTAACTTATCTGCTCAGCTGTTTCGTTGTTGCTGTTTTAATCAAAGGAAAGCAGAAAACTCTTTACTTGGCTCACAGCCTTTTGGGATGAAAAAGTTAATACACACACCAGGCCTGGAAGCTTAAGATAAATCAAACCAGAAACCTGGAAGTGTGTTGCTTGCCTGCTCTGCTTTGGGGTGAAAGCAAAACATTTATAATTAAACATACATGCAGCAACAAGACACCTGCCTCTCTCATCCATTTATCCTAATCAATTTTGGCTTGTTTCCAAAAGGGAGCCTGAAATATATCCCGGCCATTTTCTATTTAGTGGGCAACATCTAGAACCATCTGAATCCAGCAAAGCATATTGAGGCAGACTAGGAGACAGGGCTGGAACAAATGGTAATGAAAAGAAAAGTCTGGTCCAGTCTTCTAAAGCACTCAGTGCCACTTTGATTAAAAACAAATAAAACCAAACAGAAATCAGCCTAAAGCAAGCTGAAATAATTAAAATGTTCTTGCAGCACTTGTACAAAGAAGAATACCTTGTCACTCAATACTGAGAGAATTCCAGAGTGCTCCCATCTCCATTCTAACTTGGCATAAAGAAGATTTGCATAAGTGACCCTGGTTTCCTCCTGAATTTTAAAGATAAGAGCCTTGACCCAGGGTTGGAAGCATACACGCAACCAGTACTCTTATCTCAACACTATGATCATTATGCAAGGCAAAAAGTCCTTGAGTGTTTTAAAATAGATTCTTTTCCACTGATATCCTGTTGCACTTTCAGTAAACATCTCTGTTGTTCATCTCAGGAGATGGAATACAATTGCACTGGGACACACAGGAACACACCATACATTACTTTTTATGTGTATGCCTAAAATGTTTAAAAACGTGACCACATCGCTTAAACAATGCAACAGCTCCTTATATCTCACAGATCCCAAGAAAAAACTATCAATATGCTTAAAACAAAAATACAACCTACATCCTAAACCTTCTACAAATATTTTCTCATCAAAGTAAGTTTTTTTTTTTGTTATTAAAAATGGTATGTGCACCGTGAGCAACCAAGTCTGTATTATGCCCCTTGAACCACTCTAACCAACAGATCAAAAGAAGATAAATTAGTTCTGTTTTCTCAGACTAAGCAGCCCTGACAAGTGGAAACCAATGGGATGGGGTGTGGGTCTCACCAGACTGGCAGTTACAGGCAAGGAGCAAGACTTTCTACACAAGACCTTTCCCTGGTAAGTCTTCCTACACAAGGCCAGGTTCCAACAGACAATCAAAAAGCCAAAGAGAGAGAAAGAGAGACATGGCCAAACCAAGCAAGCTCTGTAGCACCAAGGACAGCTCTCCGAAAGTGGACAACTTTCTCCATCATGTTCCATCAAGTCAAACAGAGCCCGTGTGTCTCCATTGGTGAGTGGAGCTCTTAAAGCAACCCTGTCTAACGTCTCAACTCTTACCACCATCCAGATGGGTTCATTGCCATAGTTGTCAAAAAAGGCAGGAAACTGTGAGGGCTTCAGTGCAGAGTTTATTAGTTCCTTGGGGGATTCCAGCTTCCCACATGCCACATCCTACTTGGTCTCTGTACTGGCATCTACACACGGCTTGTTTGCAGACAGCACTACTGTAGGTTGATAATGCCCACTCTCCAGACTCTTTTTTGTAGTTTCTGAGTCACTGCTTGAAGCCTGGGGGACACAGCTTTGGTTCCTCAAACCTAGGACCTTTTTACATTAGACTACCAGAAAGGGCTCATCAATGAACAAAGGTCAACCAAGGAACAGTATGGTGAGGTATAGTTTCTTTGCTTCCGAGTTAAGTATTTCTAGTATTTAACAACGAACATTTCAAGGCAACTGGCTAGCCAGGTTTGGTTCAGTGAGGCTCTAGTGCCTGTTAAAAGTGCATGACAAGCTTCAAAATGCCAGATCTCACTGAACCAAGGAAAAGAACCTCCAGTTCCATTACTGAAGATTGAAAAGAGTAAGCAAACAATAAAATTTGGGTAGGAGAAAAAATATTTCTCTCTCTCAAAACGTAACAAACACATCAAACACATTTGGTTCTCTATTGAGGTATGCTGGTTAGACAGACCACTCTCTTAAATCCACATCAAAGTGCTACAGCAGGGAGGTAGAATGCATAGGCATCTTTAAGACTCAACAATGAAGTTTTCTCCCTAATAAGTCTTCAACGATGTGGATTTACCCACATTATAATTTCAGGCTCTGCAGCTTACTCTCATCCCTACAGCCCTGGTGCAACACCATTTAACCTAGAGAAAGAAAATAAAAAGGTGATTTGGATTAGAGAACTCGCCTTTTGAATGCATATATTTTTCAGTCTTGGGAGAGCAATGCTTTCTTATCACGCTTAGTACTTTCTCTTAGGCATAGCTTTATATGCTGCTAAAGAGATTTCAGAACCTCTTACCGTTGGATGATGCTATTGTTGAGCTGGAGATTGTGAGCTACTATTTTCATCTGGTCCTGAAGCTCTTGCATCCTGTTCAAAACATACACACAACAAAAAGTACAGTTCAACTTTTTTTATTTAATTATGCATTTTTAAAATTATTAATTATGCATGACCAAGCAGATGCTCACCAGAACATTGTACAATACATTTTCTTCACCCAGGCATTTGCAGATTGTTAATACTATGCCTGGGTGGTATCTGGCTGGTCTCTGGATTGTGATGAATTTCACCATGTTGCTCTTACTGGAGTCATATTCTAGTGTTGTAAACCACACTGGAATTACTGGTGGAAGGTGGCATAGCATGTTTTGAATGTGATAATATATCAACTCACATGACACAGAGACTGGCCTGAGAGGTGAGGGATATATTTTAAATATGTGCCACACACTAGTTGCTTTTCATCATAAATTATTACAATGGTGCAAAAAAGAAGCACACCCAGAAAACATCCAGACTCCATATCGCTTGACAGTTACATTTGTGTGCACATACCCAAACACCATGTCTTGGTGCTTCTGGTTCATGTAAACTTGTGTAGGTGCAGAATGTGTTGTTTTGCCTTGGAGGATTCTCTGAGGCAACTCATCCAAAGCCTGTCAAGAAAATGAAAAACACCACAGATCACTACAGGCATACCAAGCTCTCATCTACACTTGGTACATGAAATTATGAAAAGCGAATTGCCTTTCAAAATGCCAGAATCAATTAATATATATGAAAGGTCCTACTGTCTTCAGGGGAAGCAAAATGCAAAACAGGACAAAAACAAATGTACAAAGTTCCTTTGCATATACCAGTTAAAAGTGGATCCTATTTGCAACACGTGGTGTTTAAAAAGTGTCAGTCCTATTACTATTACTGTCTCCATTAGGCTGGATTTAGGCAACCATGTTATGTATGCAGTAACTGCAATTATGGCTCCATTGCTTTTGATGGGGCAACTCTCCAGTGAACCATTATTTCATTACATCACTGGGTGGAACTCTTGCCCAATGTGAGACCTTCACAACATAAACAGCTGGTTAGTCGCCTGTCTAAATTAATCTTTTGGTCCTGGACTCCTGCCAGCCTGAAATAACTCTGGTGAAGTCCAATAGATGCTGAAAAATTCCTCCAGCACAAGGTGGTATCAAGAAAAAGACAAAAGGAAATGGCAGGGTCTTGGGGAGTGGTCTGTGGAGGAGCAGACTAAGCATTCAAACAAGCAAGAGCAGTCCTTATATCCTAAGTACTGCCCATCCTTGGACAATTTTGTTTTGCTTTTCTGCCCTTCAACTTTATTACCCTTCAACTCCACCCCTCAGAGAATGGAGCTAATCTAATGTGAAAATAAAGCCAACTTTTATGACAGAGTGCAGTGCCGGATTTATGTATAAGCTAAATGAACTATAGCTTAGGGCCCCATTCTCTTGGGGCCCCCCCAAAATTTAAAGGAAACAAAACTGGATGTACATTTCCAAAATATAAGATAAAAAGCAAATAAAATAAAACCTACATACAGCAACAGTGTTTTACGTTGTGTAGGCTCTTTTGGTGTAAGTAATGGTCCCCTGCTAAAGCCTGCTCCCCTGCTCCCTAAAATATCACTAGTTTGCTCATTTCTATTTAAAGGGTGCCTACATTCTGCATGGACATATAGCATATATTCAGAACAAAAAACAGTGACAATTTGTTGCTGACAAAGGACAGCTGGACATATAAAGGGTCTCATTACCTTCAGTAGCTTAGGGCCTCATCAAACCTAAATCTGGCCCTGACAGAGTGACACATGGGGGTCACACTGTGGATTTGGATAGCTGGGACACAAAGCAACTGAGGTACAAATAAGGGGTTGAATCTAACCAAGCCACCACAGAATTACTTCTGCTCATGCAACAGAACTTTCCCTCTCTTCCTCCCCCTGCATTGCTCCCAAATCTGAACCAGAGGCTCTGGGAATCCCCAGAGCAGATTGAGCGCACGCACACACACAGGGGACAACCCATGGATTAGAGCTATAATAAACTGGACATAGTTAAATTTAATTTCAAGTTGCTGTTGGTTTTTGAAATGGATTGAACAGCAGAAGCAAAAAACCGCCACTGTACTTTATCAAGGCAATCCTGGCACCCAGACATCTCTGCACTACAGGAGGTTAAAGATCTGTTCAGCTTCTTCAAACTCTTCTTCAGGTCAAACACCTTCCTGAAGGGATAAGACAACAAGTGTAGTCAAATAGTTGCTAATTTCTTTTCTTCTAAGGAGGCACTTTGAGCTTAGGTTTCTCTAAAATGGAAAGAAGTGCTCAGCCACAAAGATTCATCAGGTCCACAAAGTTCCCCATGGATTTGAATAGCAAAGCCATACAGCATTAATGATGTTCCAAAAAAATGATAGAGTTTTTCCCTCTGAGAAGCTACTTAGGACTCCCCACCCTGCCAGGCATCTCATCAAAGCTTCTTCTTTGACAATCACTCCTAGCCGAGTAAGATTGTCTTTCATGAACAGGGTCTTAACAGTGAGTGACTGTGGAGGCCAATTCTGGATCTACACATCCTTCCACAGTGGGGACATAAAAGCAGCCACAACTGATTGGTCATTTTTCATCGCAACAAAGGTGAAATAAATGGGCAAGTGGGTTTTATTTTAGAAAGTTACAAACCACTTTTGGGCAGAAGCCCCTCAAAGTAGAATGCATTAAAAATTAAAACATAATAAAAATAGTAAAATACACAAAATGAAGGAAACATAGAATTAATTCTATTTCATTCTGCTCTGTGCCTTGGTGGGATTGAGAAAGGAGCTAATAGGGAACTTGTTAAACCAAGAGCAAAAAAGGCAATTAGAAACAAAGAAACACATATACACAAAAATAACAACCCCTGAAGATCACAGCACTGCTGGATATCAAGGAACAGTAAATGAAATGTTGCAATATGATGTGCACATATTAGTTAACAATATTTATACTTTTCTGCAAGGTCATATATCTGCCAAAGATATACCATGGGTATAAACTGTTAAAATACTAGAAACCAAAACCTATAAAGATATCAGGGAGATGTGTTATTACTGTGAAAACTGTAAACTGTAATTTGGTTATTAACTCAATGAAGTGGATAGATTTAAAGTTAAAAGCAGAGCATGAGCTAGGTTCCACTGATTTCAACAGAAAAGGTATGTACATGCTTTACTCCTTCCCTTTGAAATCAACCTATATGTGTCTACACAAGAGTAAATCATTTAACTCAATCTGAAGTAATTGGATGTAGGATGGAAGCCTTAAAGCAGATCATATTCATACTTATCAAGCTTCTTTTAAAAAAAACACCACCTTAAATCTGCAGCAGGGTGCAAATCTTTCACACGTGGTATCTACTAGGATGCAACAAAGCTATCTAGTGGTTGTATCTACTCATCATCATAATGCAATTATATTTTACTTCAGCATGATTCAGAGGTGGAACTGATTCTTGAATCTCCTTCCAATGTCATTGCTGCTTAATTTGATTCTGAACTCCTCAGTTTTGACAACCTGTGTGACAGCTTTTGTCACAGCAAGGAAAGACTAATCATGACTGAAGATAGATTCATTTTCACAACAAATATCCACACACATTTAATTCCTTTAAAAAAGGGGAACTTACAATGTGTTTCACAATGTGCTTTGCATTTCATTTTCTTAAGAAAAATTATGTTCTAGTTATCTGGAGCAGCTGAAAAGTGCACTGCTGCCTTGTACCATGAAAACGTGTCCAAAAAAATCTCCCTGGAGCTCTGGAAGTAAGTTACTTCCACAGTTCCAGGGGCATTTTGGTCTCATTTTCACTGTGCAGAAGCAGTAATATACTCTGGAGTCACTGCAAGCAGCTACTACCTGTTAAAAACAAATAGCCAGCCCTTAGACCACCTTGTAGAATTTGATGGAGTCCAGGTACAGAAGGACTACAAGTCCAACCCACAACTTATTCTGGTAGATGTGGATCATCAGATGAGTACACTTCAGAAGTCAGTCCCAGTGAAGTCCTCAAGCAACCCTGATTATGATTAGTATCATCAGAAACCTTCAGGCCCTTTGAAACCCGATTGAAAAAGCTGCTGTGTTTCAAAAGCATTTTGCAATTAAAACCCCCCAGTTGGGGTTGCAGTTACTTCCTTAAGTGACTGCACTTTTCTCCAATGTAATAAGTCAATGCATGACTCTCCATCACCACTGGGCAATTTGCTCTTTGCATTATTCCCCAAACACCCTTTAACATAAAATCATTCTTTCTAAGTGCTGCTCTTTGTCTTAATAATGGCTTCATTCCAGTATGAGAAGCTTGCTTGATACTGAAAACAAAGAAGTTCATCAATATTCCAACTCAAAGGCTTGGGAAGATTTGCAGTGTGTAGTCCAGTGAAATGAGTACTAACGTCAGCTCGACAGCATGTCTTTGTTTATAATGTCAACTAACCTGCTGTGCACTATATCATGAGGGGGAAAATAAACTCTTATGCCTAGTTAATTCCAAGATTTCAGAAAGGCACTAGACGCTAATGAGAAAAATGAACACAACTCATTCTGACAACCAATCACAAAGCTAGATACAGAGCTTGAAAAGAAGCAATGTCCCTTTCATAGAAAGGGAATGGGCTGCATCCAACAAAGTCATCCCACTAGCATAAGGATTTCCTCCTGCGCGATGAGCTTTTTTTTCTCCTTTCCCAGCACACCTCCATAACCTCCAATCTGTTTTGGGGATTTCCCCCAGCCCTTTATTGCACAGGGAAAGGAGAGAGCGAGGAAATCCTGTTGCAAAAGTGGAAGTCATTGTGGCAACAAGACAACTTCACTGGATGCAACCGTATTATTACCAATGAGAACAATTTCACCTCCGTTTTGTCTCCATGCCATCACTTTGATTCAAAGGTCTTCATTTTGTCTGGAAATGTTTGCTGGCATGGTATAGCAAATTAGGACAAGATGCATTTTGCAGATCCCATAAACACTCTCTATTCAAACAGAGAACCTCACAAATAGATGAGGTTGACTGAGATGTGTTAGCAGATGTGAAATTTGTGTGGGTATTGAGTGAGGGGATGTGTCTTGAATGAGTACAATCCTACTTTTGAATTCTGATGTTTTCTAGAACATATTATTAAATTTCATTGCTTTACGTACTATGTTTAATTCTGGTGTGTGTGTGTGTTTTTATAAAACACTTGTGATCCTTTCTAAAAGGTGGTACAGTGGTGCCTCGCAAGACGAAATTAATCCGTTCCGCAAGTCTCTTCGTCTTGCGGTTTTTTCGTCTTGCGATGCACGGTTTCCCATAGGAATGCATTGAAAATCAATTAATGCGTTCCTAGGGAAACCGCCTTCAGACCAGGTCCAGGGACAGTCTGTCCCCGGACCTCTTCTGAAGGCTGGGGGGGGGGGAACAAGGGCTTTTCTTCCCACCCCCAGCATTTTAAAAAACCCTGGGACAGCGGAGGACTTCTCCGCTGTCCGGGGCGATCTTAAAATGCTGGCGGGCGGCATTTTAAAATCGCCCCGGGACAGCGGAGGACTTCTCCGCTGTCCGGGGCGATTTAAAAGCCCCTGGGAAGGCAGGCAGGGGGGACAAAGACTTTCGCCCCCTGCCCGCCTTCAGAAGGTGTCCCCGCCCCCCTCCCCACTTCGGATCAGCTTTCCGAAGTGGGGCGGCTGGGGCAGGTGTCCCCGCCCCCCCTTCGGAACAGCGTTTTAAAATGCTGGGGGTCGGGAGCGAAGCGCTGCCGACCCCCAGCATTTTAAAATCTCCCCGTGTCCCGGGAAGATTTTAAAATGCGGGGGGTCGGGCTGCCGACCCCCAGCATTTTAAAACCTTCCCGGGACACGGGGAGATTTTAAAATGCTGGGGTTCGGCAGCGCTTCGCTCCCGACCCCCAGCATTTTAAAACCTCCCCGGGACAGAGACTTCTCTGCTGTCCCTTGGAGATTTTAAAATGCTGGGGGTCGGCAGCGAATGCTTCGCTCCCGCCCGCTAGCATTTTAAGATCGCCCGGGGCAGGCGGGGGGAAGGCAGGCGGGGGGAGCAAAGACTTTTGCCCCCCGCCGGCCTTCAGAAGAAGTCCTCTTCTGAAGGCCGGCTGTGGGCGAAAGTCTTTGCTCCCGACCGCCAGCATTTCCCTATGGGCTTTCGTCTTGCGATGCAAGCCCATAGGGAAATTCGTCTTGCGAAGCGCCTCCAAAACAGAAAACCCTTTCGTCTTGCGGGTTTTCCGTCTTGCGAGGCATTCGTCTTGCGGGGTATCACTGTATATAAATACTTGAAATATAATAAATAAATAAATTTATTGTTGGGGGAGTACTCAAGAGAGATGCTGGAGAGGGGGCTATGAATTTAAGCCTTTGCCCAGCTTTCTGATGTTGCCCTCCTTATGAGGCTTGGCAGCAAGCCCAGTTGGAAAATCTCCTCCCTGGCAGAAATGTGTTTTGAAGCAGCACAGGACATAACTGTCAATAAGGGGCAGGACTTACATCTGCAGAGGTGATGTAGAATGCAGCTTTCAGCTCCTCTCTTGAACTTCCCTTCTCTTTCCACCTTCCAAATGAAGCCCATTTTGTCTCTTCTAGGAGGTCTGTGTTTATCATGCATGAATTGACCGTATGTGTGTACAATTCAATGATGGTAACATAGCAAATTAGGCTTCCATATGGAATGAGAGCCTGGAATCGGGAAAATTGTGGTGTGGCAGTAAGAGTGTTGGACTAGGACCTGGGAGACAAGGAATCAAATCCCACCTTAGTCATGAAGCTCACCTTGGGCCAGCCCCCATTTTACAGTCTAACCTAGCTCCCTAGGGTTGTTGCAAAGATAAAATGAGGAGGGAGAGAACCACATATGCCACCCTGAGCACCTTCTAGGAAAGGTAAGATATAGGTGCAATAAAATAAATGAGCATTGTTGCTTTAGTGGCAGCCAGTGAGAGTATGTGCTAGGAACACTGTTACCTCATTATAATTCCATGTGCCAAAAGAGCAGCTTTGTATTGCTGCAAACAGTTGTCCTGGAAAACTGAAAGAACCTTTTTTGCTAAATGTCCTAAATTCACCCTGAAAATGAAACAAAATAAAATGTTCATTATTTCATCAATTTTTCTCATAATTTAAGCATTTGAAAAACAACAACCCACAAGCAAACACCCACCCATACCCACACTAATGCAACAAGATCATTAGCCACAAAGAAACTCGCTAATTCAGTTCATTTCCAGTTAAAAGGATCAGGTAATAAGTGATGTGAAAAACCTCAGTCTGAGACTTTAGAGCAACACTAGGCTAGATGGATGAATACTTTAACTTAGTATAAGGCATACTGCTGTGTTCCTGTAAGCAGGGAAAGCCAGTTCCCTGTCTCAGCTGATGGAAGAGGAGAAGCTAGTCTTCCCCTTATATGTGATATTCCTCCTACTACAAGGAAGGGTGCTGGTTCTCAACAGTCACAAGGCTATTATGAGGTGGTTGTTATTCAAGTGCCTCAATGAAACTTTATTGATTGATATAGTGTGACTCATTCCTGAATCAGACAATCTGAGCACGAGCAGCTCAGGAAAGTTTAATGGCCAACCACAGACCAACAGAATACAAACCAGAAGTGTTCGATACTCAGCTGGTCTGTTATACACAAACTCTTACACTTACTTATCCAGCTTGTGGATCTGCTGTTCATTGTAGCCCAGGCCTAGAAAGAAAATGCAACTTATTAGTAGATTTTCCAGGGAAGGACTTCAGGACTTTGCAGTTTCACAGATTAATACTTTATTCACATAAAGTACCGTATTTTTCCGTGTATAAGACTAGTTTTTTTAACAAACAAAAAAAGTTTCAAAATTGGGGTACGTCTTAATTGGTGTAGTGCTAAGGGGTGTTTTCTTAATTTGGAGTCCCCCAAAATAGGGGGTGTCTTATACATGGGGGCATCTTATACACGGAAAAAATACGGTGTATTGCAAGATAGCCCAATAGGAAACAGGGAGGTGTCACATTTCCAGTGAAAACCAATGAGCGGTGGGTAGGGGAGAAACTGCCAGAGGGGTAGCTATACATGTTGCTTTGATGCAGCAAAACAAAAGGCCCTCCACACCTGTTCTAGGTGCTTCCAGCACATCACTACCTCTGCCTCTGCCTGCAATCTAGAAGCTGTTCCTTCATTTTTCTCAGTTTGTGAGGACCCCAGGGATGAAGCACACACACACACACACACACACACACACACACACACACACTAAAACAAGGCTTACAAGTTTCCCTTTTGTTGTGACAGAAGAAACTTTGTTAGCACTTGAGACAATAAACTTTTGTTCTGACACAGTCTACACAGGCACTTAGCAGATATGAGCACCTGCACGCAAAGCAGCCACAAGCCCCATACTTTTCAGACTGGGGTGAGCAGCCTTGAGATTAGCCACAGCTTTCAGAATTGTTATCTTATCGGTACAGGTGCTGCTGAATGGATGGCTCAAATCCCCAAGTACAGCAGTGCCCACCTGGCATTTTTGTTTGTTTCAAGATACTGCTGCTAAGAAGCCTGCTTGGGGCTATTTGAGTATTTCAAGGAATCTGCCTAATCAGACCCTTTAAAGACGTACCTGCCCTGGTAGTGGCTAACAGACCTCTGATTTATGAAATCTGTGCAAGCTGATGATTACATAAGAGAGATTATCAACGTTAGCAACTCACCCCTGCATTTCCGGGTCTTCTTGAACTGGTTGTAGATAAGCTGCATCTTGTCAAGGCAAGCCTCCATCTGCTGGATGCTGAAGAACCAGTTTGGGAAGCCAGTTGTAAGATAGAAAGAAAGGAACTAATCAGTTCAATGCCATCATGGGCCAAGGGCTGTGTCTGCTGTAACAAAACTCCCAGTGGACCTGGTCCAGAAAGGAATGAGTGGGAGGCAAGACAGCTACTGCACTAACTCTCGTTGTTAGCTCTGTTCCAAGCACAGTCTTACATCACAAGAAGCAACGTTAGTATGGACAGTCTTCACCAGAAATCTAGAATCTGATGCACAATCATATAATTTTTCTTGCAAGCCCTCAATGATGTCAGTGAACCAACACCTGTCTGTCCCTAGAAGACACAAACAGGAGAATCAGCTGTGGATGCTGAGAAAGATGCATTGGCCTTTCTGGTGCGACTCCTAATAGTAAAATCTTGAACTGCATCATTACAATGTCAATTGAGATATAAAATGTTCATCCAAATGCAATAGCTCTGCACCACACGACTCTTCTGATCATGTAGAAAACAAAGGCTCAAAGCCTATACTCTAAGCCCACTATACTCTATTAACTATCTGAAGTATTTATCCCTCCCCCCCATTTCTTTATTCCTCTTTACTACAGCATCTGGTCCATTACATTCTTTTCCATAAGTCTTCACACCATTTCTTCAAGGAAAAGAGGTGAGTTGCTAATCCTATTTTACAGATGGGAAACTGGAGCACAGACAGTTTTAAAGACCTGCTCAGGCACACAGAGAGCTCAGACAGACAAGAACATTGCAGCTGGTTTTAGCAACGTCCATCCTGGCATACTCAATCTGTCTCAGTGAGGCCAATGTTGATGCCGGTTTTCTTGTACAAATCCCTGAGTGCTGTGCCAGACGCTGGAATGATGCATCTAGTGGAAGCCTTAGCACTAATTGAGAATGTGAGCTAACCACTTTCACCAGCCAAATTGCTAAGATAATGTAATGTGAGAAATGTAAATTAAATGAAGAAACATTATTTTCCTACTAAGGCATATGGGTGGGAGCTTCTGCTTGCTCAGCATTTTGGCACGAAGTTGGAAGTGAGAAACGAAGCTATAATGAACTGTGTCTTATGCACCAACATGAAATGCATCACCCACATATAAGCCAGTATTACACACAATTGTTGCATAGGCAAGCATGAGATCAGTACAAGCTGTGCATAGCAGGCAAGTACTGAGACGGTCAGCTGAGAGGAATGAACACATCCAAGAACGGACACTAAAACAAGTGATGCTCCTTTCCTTCCTGTGATGCTTTTCATGGAGGTTTCCCTGATTACAAGCATCACCTCTCTCCAGCAGCAGCATAGCAAAGGACTTCGAAATGTGAGCCCAATTACTCACCAGGCTGCATGCACTTAAAATATTTGCAAGCCACCCTTCATCCAACAGTTTCTAAGGTGATCAGTAACAAAGAAAACTAAAATAATAAGACCATAACATTTACAATATTGTGGCAGCAACTAAAAATATACAAAGGGTGTTGCATTACTGGGGTACCAGCACCAAAGAAGCCTTCTGTTTTGTAACATAGCACACTTCAGCTGAGGAAGGCACTTGGAGAAGAGCTTCAGCAGAAGGTCTGAAGTCATGGCCAGGCATCCTCCTCCTCCTCCCCAGCGCAAGAGAGTTTTCTACCAAGGGCTTCTCACTTCTTACCTCTATTATGTTGTCCTGTTCCCTGACCACACCCTATCCATATGATATCTCTCCAAATGATGCTTCAGCTGATAGTCCATATAATACTTCTCTAGCTGCCAATATGGCTGCATCACAACTTCAAGAACTCGTTTTTGGTAGTCTCAATTATGTAGAGAGATTGCATGCTATCCACTAGTCAAGCTCACCTGTTCACAGGTGTGGGAAGGTGTTCTTTTCTAAACTTACATGCTGGTGAAGTTTTTCCTGCCAGGTTCAAACTGCTGCCTGAAGCATCCTAGGGCATCATTCCTTCCCTGGGTTGCGTATCAGTACTGCCCCTCGCATCTAATCAACATGATTCCACAACTCATTCTCATTGTAGCTGCTTTTTCCGGGAGGCGGGGTATCAGGCACTGCTCCATTCACTGAGAATGTGCTATTTACTGCTGGAGGATTATGCATATTCAGACCGAGGGATGTTTTTGGCCCTGGTCACAAGACTATTATTACCCGAAGCTTGAACATAGGATCTCTTGAGACACGTTTAAGGTATCAACGAAGACAGAGCCTGGCTGAGCTTCTCCAGACAGAAGAGGCAAAATAGATTGCACTTGGAAACCTGCTGTTTGCTTCCCCAGTGGCTGGAGTTTAATCAAGGCTATGTTTACATTGTCACTTATTTTTATGGTGTGCTCATCATAGTCAGTGTCACAAAGCCATTTGCTGGCCAGCATTAATAATATGGCTTGGTAAGGAAGCTTAGAGGGGTGTCAGTCCACAAAGAGAACTAGTTCCTTGTGAATGCCAATAACCAAAGCCTATTATAAGCAATACCACCTGAACTGATTAGACTGGCATAGATGAGGTAAGAAAGACTATACAAGGGATACTGTTTTTATCTGCTGCTTATTGGTGGGTTTAGTTCTTTTTAAACATTGATACCGAACTAATGAACATCAGGTTTGTTGTTCTAGTGTTCCTTTTTTGTAACTACTTTGAATGCCTTTTTGGTACAAAAGTGACATTTAAATATTTTAAATAAATAAAATGGAGTCTTTCCACTCCACGGGGAAAGTGTTATTGTTTTCATTTGCTATTATGTTACATATTTTTGTGTTTTTATATTATAAACCACCCCATGAGCCTCAGACAAGAAATTTGAAATGAACAAACAAACAAGTATTATTTTGGCTACTTGAAAACACATAGAACAGGTGATCCATCTACAAGAGCCTGGTTAGAAGAGGACCCTTCCTAAGAGGACATCTATTGTGGAGTTATCACAAAGGCAACAATATCTCATTCCCTAGGAAAATTATATTCCTCCTCTTGGAACCATTGGAATGGGGTTATATCAGAGACATAGGCCCTTATTGGACCAGGCTCAAGAAATCACTTGTAAGAAATCAACCTCTGTACTATATTTATAACAAATGGTTTGATATCACCAAAACCCTCTAGATTTTTAGGATATGGATATTTAAGCAACCATTACTCTTATAGTAAGTCTTGCAATTCAAGCTTATGTATGTCTACTCAGAATTAAGCCCCACTGTGCTCACCTAGACTTACTCCTGTGTAAGGGCCTTGTAGCCTTTAACACTGAAAATACTATTCTACCAACCTTCTGACTTCTTTTATTTGACTCCTTTTCTTTCCCACATCAGACAGAATGCATTGCACAACCGACTGGTGATCAGAGATGCTTTGGAAACATTTAGAAATTTCTTCAACCTGAGCCAGAAAAGACAAAAAGGAAGACCAGAAGGTTTCACTACAAAGCATCTATGATTTGCAAAACTTACATTCCTTCCTTCCTTCCTTCCTTCCTTCCTCTCTCTCTCTCTCTCTCTCTCACACACACACACACACACACAAAACCAGCATTTCTTGCTCACACACATGCATTAGGCATATATTATGATAGATACTTATATAAAGTCATTAGATACAATCCAACTTTATCATAGTTCTCACAGCAACGCTAAGAATGTATGTACAACATGTATATATGTAAAACCATCAATCAAAAAGAAGACCACCCGCTCTATTCCCTTAACCCATTTGTGTTAATCAATCATTACACAGCTACTTCTTTTCCCAAGTAGCTCTGGCTTAGATCAGACCTTTTGCATACAAGAGAAGTTGCCACACAGAACTCTCAGCTGTCTAAGTTGCTATTAACAGGTGGTCATGGGAATAACTCACAGCTTGAAGTCTTGTTTTCAGTTCCGCCAGGCCTTTAATCTCTGGAACCTCGCCAACCCCAGCAATAGTCTCGTACCTATTATGGTGAATGGGATAAAAAAGAAAAGAGGAACAGTATCTGATCAGTCTTCAGAGGGGCTTACCAATCTCTATAACTGCAAAGTAACCAAAACAGGAAAAAAAATTCAATTTACCCAAGAAATTTCCATAAATACAAAGAAGAACTGTTGCAAAAAGTTTTCAAAATGGCATGGTGGGAGTGGGGAAGAGAAGTGTTGTTCGCCACCCACTGCATCACAGGAAACTCTCATGCAGTAACAGTCCACATACAGCAGCACTTAAAATGCAGTGGTTTTCTTAGCTGGTGTCTGTGTGTGGTGGTGATGTAAAACCACAGTTTCCCAGAAAGCAAAGGGGAAAGGAATTTGGAGCTACGTACAAGCTGCAGGGAAAGAAAAACCAAAGCTTAGGGATCTGAGACAGAGAGCAGAGAGAGAAACAACAACACAGGGACACAAGTGGGACAAAGAGGCAGCTGTATTTGGAAATGAGAAGACCCAGGGAATGAGGTGGGAAAGGAGAGCTGAGACCCATGGAAGAGAGGCCAAGGTGTCAACTGGAGAAGTGAAGGTTGTGCATTTATTGGGCCATTTCCTGGCAGATGATGGCACTGGGTAATTATGGGCTTGCAAACATGTTCATCCTCCTACATCCTTGCTTTTTAAAATTTTAATAAGCAGTCAGTCTCCTTTCCCCCACTTCCACAAAGCTCAAAATTGCAGTGCTGCTCTCTGACTTCATCCCTGTGGCTCCACTATTTTTGCTGTACTCTGTAATACAGAGCATAAGAAATCTCAGCCAGACTTGGCCACTACTCTAAGCTCCTATGAAACAGGGGACAAATGTTCAAAAAGTGCAGTTGCCTCTGTTATTGCTGGTAATCCCCCAAGAAGAAGAGGCTACTTATTGTCCCCTTTCACCCAAATTATATCCCCTTTCTCTGGCCTTAATTGTCTGTTAGCACAACCTGGCTGTAAGCAGCAGTGAATCTTGATGCACTTAATAGGCACTAAGAGCTTCCTGCTGTGGAAAAATTTGATCTCCTAGCTCCTCCAGATGGTGATTTTCCACATTCCCGGTTCAGTAGTATATGGCACCAATGGGCAAATGGGAGGCATTCCAGAAAACAACAACCCTAGATATCTTTTTCCCCAGGGCAGCTTCACAGTGAGGATGTGAGAAGGCAACCATTTAGATAGCAAGCAACACTTGATCCCAAACAAATTGTCTCAAGCTGAGTGCAGATGGCTGCAAGGGAATCAGCACAAGCCCTCTGGATCTGGGGAAGTACTGCTCCAAGTTCCCTGAGGTATCTGGACAAGCCTCTAGGCCATGGGTAGGCAAACAAAGGCCCGGGGGCCGGATCCAGCCCAATTGCCTTCTAAATCCAGCCACTGGATGGTCCGAGAATCAGCGTGTTTTTACATAAGTAGAATGTGTCCTTTGATTTAAAATGCATCTCTGGGTTATTTGTGGGGCATAGGAATTGGTTCATTCCCCCC
Source organism: Podarcis vaucheri (assembly GCF_965113315.1). Classification (NCBI taxonomy): domain Eukaryota; kingdom Metazoa; phylum Chordata; class Lepidosauria; order Squamata; family Lacertidae; genus Podarcis; species Podarcis vaucheri. The sequence goes on along the minus strand of NC_138764.1, from coordinate 66,872,253 downwards.
CCCCCAAAAAATTATATAATCCGGCCCCCCACAAGGGCTGAGGAACAGTGGACCGGCCCCCTGCTGAAAAAGTTTGCTGGCCCCTGCTTTAGGCTGCTCTGTGAAGAAATCTTTCCCCAAGGCTGCAAACATAAGAGCTGGTGAGATGGAGAACGGAGCGTTAATAGTGAGAGGATAGTTGACTTGGAACGATTCTGGTCTTCTGCTGCTACCTTCTGCTGCTTTCCATTCAGACAGAGCTCAACTGTGAGGTGACAGAGCTGAAGCATACCTGGAAATAATCATGACTTGACTTGAGCTGTCCCTCTAGCCCAGTGTTTCTCAACCTTGGGTCCCCAGATGTTGTTGGACTACAACTCCCATCATCCCTGAGCTCTGGTCTTGCTAGCAAGGGATGATGGGAGTTGTAGTTCAACAGCATCTGGGGACCCAAGGTTGAGAAAGGCTGCTCTAGCCCAAGGGCAGCCAAGGTATTCCAGCACCCAACAGACCCAGTCAATGTGGCCAGTGATGGAAGTATTGGAAGGGCACCAACATGGGCACAGTTAGGATTTATTTTATGGAGGCAGGCTTTATGTTAGGGGGAGGCAGAACCAAGTTATCTGTGATGCAATTGGTTTAGGTATTTTTATTTATGATTGGGGAGGGGGAGCTGCCCTCCTGGCTAGGCCCATGGGCACCATCTTGATTACCTCTGCCCTAGCCAGTGGCTACAGTTTGTGAACTGAAGTAGTGAGGAAAAGTATTTTGCTGAGGAAGCGGACTAAAGGCCAAAACTATTCAGGTATGCTGTTTCTTCATGCTGTGAAACTCGCGTGAGGAAGAGTGGGCTGTATGTACTGGCAAGGCCCACCAGCTTTCATGCCACACCTTCCCCTGGTATACAGCCCCCCCCATGACCCCCATGAGCTGAAGAGCAAACCTCTGCAGCAGGGGGCCTCCTGTGCTCATGGAGGCTTCTAATTTACAGGAGACTGAAAATTAACACAAAAATAGGATAGAACAGACATATGAATGAACACATGTGAAACACATGTGATACGAAACATGCTGATCCATCCATTCTTTGCTGCCATCTGTTTCTACAAACAGCAGCACACACAGGACGAAGAGAAACCAGGCATCTGACCTTTCACCCAACCTAGCTGTCAGGGGCTTCTAGGAACTTGAATTTTTGCAGCCCTGCCCATTGTTCATGAGGCAGATGGAGTTTTGGGTTGTTGTTTTAAAGGCAGACTGGGTAACTGATAAGTGATAATGAGACTTGATTGGTTTAGACTAGAGCATCTCGCCGCTCCTAGGTTGACCAGGCAACGTATTTTAAAGCCACTTTGTGCTTCATGGAAAGCTCTTATTTGCCCACCAAGAACTTTGATTTATCTCCCTTTGTGAACACAGGAAAGCCAAATTAGGCAGCAATCCTCAAAGAACATAGCTCTGCTCGCTTTCTGTCCAGATATTGCAAACTGGCCCAGCTAACAGTTTGTCAATTTACCGAAGCAAGGCATTTTCCCCTTTAAAAGTGAACAAGGACTACTTTGCCAGAATACAAAGAAGCTTCCAACCTTCTGTCCTCAAGAGATATGTCTTTGATCATATATATGCATATGTACGCACACAAACATATTGCAGAATGAGAGGGAAGAAGTCTTTCTGCACCTTCCTCTTGGAAATGGAAAGCACACATACAAAACACACATATGAAGCAGAAAGCCCACTGCACCCGTGACAAGAGATATATTGTCATCTAATATTGGGAGAAGGCAGTTGCAATCCCAAAGCATTATTAACCCCATGATAATCAAAGCACTTCTCTGAACTTGGGCCTCAGACCCTGGCATCTTTCTGCAGGACAGAATACTCCTCTTATGCAACGAAGCAGGGCAGTTAAGTAATTTAAGACTCTGAATTTAATGGTCTTATAGGTCCCCTCTCTCTATAGATGACAATGTGTTTTTCTTCACTAATTTCAAAATGTGGTAAGCCTGACCAGCTGAGTCTGGGCCAGTTCATTCAAATTTTGCTGAATAGGGCCCCGCGCATAGGCTCCCAGGTTCTGTCCTGGGGGTTCCACTGCTGTAATGCATGTTGGGTTCTAGGTTGGCTGCAGTATCACAGTTACCACTGAAAAGCAACACTTACAGCAGCAGAACCTTCATCTCTTCTCGTTGCAAGCAACTGAGTATTGCCATCACACCTTGCTTCTTCTCTAGAATCCGCAGACACTCCAATTTCAGGGTCTCACTGCCAAAAAGAAAAAGAAAAAAGGCAACACCAGAATTTCTGGTTATATGGGCCTCAGGTCCCTTGCACAGACTTGCGTTTATACTGTAAAAACACATATTCCACAATCTTCCACTTATTCCCTGTTTAAATGGAGACTTGTCTTCTCTTGACAACAAAAAAGTGAGCTGTCCACTCCCCACCCACAGCAAAAATTCCTGGATTCCCCACCCCCTGCTTTGCACAATGAAGGGCAACTTTGGGAGAGATTCTGATCTGGAAAACAGTGCACAAAAGCAAGGATTGAACACTGCCTTTCCCTGCTGCTGCTGCCTGCAAAACAAAAGTTCAATTATTGGTGGGAAATGGGAGAACCAATCACGGATCTCTCTTGCAATATATAGCTCGGCAGTCAGGAGTATGTGGGTCTAAAATACCACTGATTTGTTTGCAGTGCATTTTAGAAGGAAAGGCAAGGTTGATTTGACATCTCTCCCCCCCCCCATATTTTAGGACAGGGATGTCTCAACCGATGATCTAAGGACCTCCTTAGATTTTGTCTGGCCCTTACAGCCAATTATTGGTTTCCTGTAAAGCTCAGAGGAAGGCTATAGTGTGGGAGTACCAAAATATACATGGGGGTAGGAAATGTGAGCTTGGAGAAGAATGCGAGGACAAAGGTACTTGTGCCCTTCCTGAAGCTGGTTCAAAGACAAAGATGATGCCCTTCCACTCCTGCTGCCGAATACAGAGTTATATTTCTGAGGAATTTCAGCTCAGTTCTAGTCCCATCCCCACTCCAGCCACTGCTGTGCTCTGGAGTATACACTGCATTGGAAGCAGCCTTGTTTAAGTTAAATAACAATATTATATAATGAGTGAGTACAACTCTATGCCTCTTTATATAAACCCTTTCTTGTAATGGAACTTGAGGCCTTTTGTGCACAATGTGAGAAATGACTGTTCTAAGAATGCCTTGGAGTTTATTAGTTAACTGGATTCTTCACAAAATGTATGGAGTAGCCAGGAACAGACATTGTTTCTGGTCTATAAACCAGCTAATGTTTCCTTCAGCTCAGCTGCTCCTTCCCACATTAGCCACATGATTGTCTCCCTGTCTCGTTTTGACATTCTATATTCAGAAAATAATTCCTGACATGTTGGAAAGTGTGACAATTCAAGCCACTGTATCCATTCATTCTGCACACACTCACCCCCAATATTGAAGAGTTATATAGCTATAAGGTTTAAAGTCAACAGGCATGTCTGCCCTGCCATAATCACCACCCTACTTTCCATACTATCTGCCTGTTTATTTCTGTAACATGAAGAAAATTCATGGTGTTCCACTGACTAGGCTGGAAACTGGTTATTTTGAAAAAAAGCAAGCTTGCACAGAGGAATGAAAATGTTATCACATAATATTCATTATGCTGGAAACACTGAATCTATAAAACCCCTACTCAAAGTTTTCATCTGGATCTATGCATATTGTTTTAATAAAGCACCAAGTGCTTCATTGTTGCTTTTTAAGTTTATAAAGTGGGTAAAAAGAAGCTCAAGTTACTGACTAAACATCAGGAAGAACTGTCTAATGACGAGAGATATTTGACAATGGAACGAACTCCCTCAGAAGGCGGTGAATCTCCTTCCTCAGAGGCTTTTAAGCAGAGGTTGTATGGCCATCTGTCATGCATGATCTAGTTGAAATAACTGCATTGCAGGGGGTTGGACTAGATGACCCTTGGTGTCTCTTCCATCTCTACAATTCTATGCTTCTGTGAATGAGAAGCACCAATAAAAACCTGTGCACTACATTGCTCACTGCTCTGTAGAAGGATAACAGGGACCTTAACGCAAATGTTCAAAGTCACCAAGCAGGGAAGGATCAGGATTGCACTTCCCACCTTGCAGCCCATCTCTAGACCACTTGTGAAGCTAACATTTACACAGTTTGCAGTACCCAATGCTCAATGTGCATTCGTCTGTGCATGTGCAAGCCCGTAGGTCCAATACACATAGAAAGCTCTCTGCGTCTAGGCAGGAATAGCTGCCCCCAGGGACAAGGGCAAGAGGACAGGCCAGCACAGTCCTCATCACCTTCACGTGGCAAGTTTGAATGCGGAGCAAAAGAGACTTGAGTGGAAAAAGAAACAGGAAAAAACAACAAGGGGACAGTCAGTGAAAACATGTCATTTGCCAGAGAACAATGGCCCGAATTAGGCAAGCAGTTGTGAACATTTGCTCACTCGCTATAATAGGCAATAGTGGTGTATGGCCTTTGGGCAGCCACATAAATGTGCATGCTGTATGCTGTTTGGGAAAGCTGGAGGAAATGAGTGATCTGAACGGAAGCTCAAGGCACCTTAATCAGCTGTCAAAAAAGACCCTGCTGTATCGCTTGCAACGCACCAGCAGGAGATATTTTACGTACCTCACCCAATATAGGCCTCTGAGCATGAGCTCTTGACACTGCAGAAAGGACTGAGATATCCTCAAAGTCTGGTGAGTTGCAGTCAGGACACCCTAAAGGATAAAGCAACAGTGTATATGATTGCCCTGTAAACTGCAGTGCTGCCACCCTGCAGAGTTCCCAGATATACTCAGAGACAAAATTCAGATCACACAGAGATGTTGAAGAATTAATCACCCTTCACATGAAGATCCCAGGATGGGATCATTAAAACACAATATTAAAAAACTATTTAAAACAACGTACTATCACAAAATTAAGGTGGGCCCCCAAAATACCCTAGAAAGTTACCACTTAGAGGGAGACGATGTAGACGACAAGAAACCAGGTGTTAATCTGTGGCTGGGGATGGAGGGAGAACGCCGAATAGGAAAGGGGCTGGCCATTATAGGAAATTCCCTCCCTCTCCCTGCCTGAAGCCAAGAGTGGAGCAGAGCACAGCAGAAGCAAGGATGAGGGAAGGGGGATTTTGAGCTGGAAATATTTATCCTTTAAAGCAAAGGAGGCTAACCTGTGGCTCTGTGGATATGGTTCGACTCCAGTTTCCATCATCATAGGAGGGGGATCTGGATCATGGTACAGTGGTGCCTCGCAAGAAGAAAAGAATCCGTTCTGTGATTCTCTTCATCTAGCGGTTTTTTCGAAGCAAGCCCATTGACGGATTAGCGGATTAGCGCTTTTAGCGGCTTATCGGATCAGCTGATAAGCGGCTTAGCGGCTTAGAAAAAGGGGGGGGAGGAAAAAAACCCAGCAGGAACTCGCAAGACATTGTCGTCTTGCGAAGCAAGCCCATAGGAGATTCGTTTTGCGAAGCACCTCCAAAACGGAAAACTCTTTCGTCTAGCGAGTTTTCCGTCTTGCGAGGCATTCGTCTTGCGGGGCACCACTGTATTTGAGCTTTAATATCCATTAACCCTTTTGCTACATAATCGATGGGTGCCACATTTCCACACACTTGCATTCCACAGCATTTTAATATTAATGTAAATATATGTTTTTGTTTAAAGAAGCTGCCAAAGCAAAAATATCAACAACCCCGAAAACAAAACCATTTTCAGTGCAACAGCTCATCTGAGATATTTTGCTCCATTTTCATAACAGCCAAGAAATGAAGTGAGATCAAGGCTTACGAGTCACTGTCTGAAGCAGAGATATTTTTATAGTGCAAATCAGCTGTGGGGAGGAAGTATTCTGATGCACATGTTCCAAAGACAGTAAGGTTGGAGGGGACATAATGAAGTCTAGTTTAAATGCTTCTGAAAGGTCTGCGTATCAGTGGCTATCACTCAATTGAAGCTCCAAGTACAGATATATATCTGCTAAATGACACACGTGAAGGTTGCAGCCTTGCTTGCCATCCAACTATCACAGTTGCAAACAATTTTATGAGCGACACTTTGGGCTTGATCCAGCAGGTTGTTTATCCTTTTAAGCTGCAGTCAGCCCCCAGAATCAAAACGAATGCAGCTGGTTAAGTAGCTGGAATGGTTTGGGCAATGTTTCTCTCTCTCCTCCGTCCCATCGCTTGAATCACCTGGGGCTTAGGCTGCTGTAGTTCATCTCTCTCTGGCCACAGATTTAGGTGATAGAAAAAGAGGGGTGTGTTGAATAATCTACTCCAGGCTTCCTCAACCTCGGCCCTCCAGATGTTTTGAGACTAAAATTCCCATCATCCCTGACTACTGGTCCTGCTAGCTAGGGATCATGGGAGTTGTAGGCCAAAAATATCTGGAGGGCCGAGGTTGAGGAAGCCTGATCTACTCCTTCCCCCAGCCATTCCTGGATATCGGAGCCCGTGAACCCGGGTGCCAGCCATAAGCCTTCAATTCTTGTATTGTCTGGGTAAGAAACAGACAGGGAACAGCCCTTCCAAATTGCCCCTAGTCTCCCTAAGCTTGTAAGCAAGGTATACCTTTGCTGTGCTGCAATCTGCAACGACATCAACTTTTGGGGGGAATTTTGGGAACTCCAAAGCAGCTGAAACACACACAAAAAATCAAAAATCAAATCACAAGCTTTCCCCACATTCCATATCAAGGAAAAGACATTGCTGCAACATAAACCATAGTGAATGTTGGGCAAAATGTGCACCCATTAGGAAAGAAATGCTGCAGCTGTGGAACTACACTGACACCTAGTGCCCAAAATATGCCAACCACAAATATGGATATGTATGGGTGATTATGAACGCCAGTCTGCAACAGAGCAGGGAACTTCCTGGGGTCTATCTCTGTTCCATATAAACAGGACTATGGTGCCAATTTTGTATGGAGTAAATGAAATTAAAAGACCCCTGCTTCTTGGGAGAAAAGCAATGACAAACCTAGACAGCATCATAAAAAGCAGAGACATCACCTTGCCAACAAAGGTCCGTATAGTTAAAGCCATGGTTTTCCCAGTAGTGATGTATGGAAGGGAGAGCTGGACCATAAAGAAGGCTGATCGCCAAAGAATTGATGTTTTTGAATTATGGTGCTGGAGGAGACTCTTGAGAGTCCCATGGACTCCAAGAAGATCAAACCTATCCATTCTTAAGGAAATCAGCCCTAAGTGCTCACTGGAAGGACAGATCCTAAAGCTGAGACTCTAATACTTTGGCCACCTCATGAGAAGAGAAGACTCCCTGGAAAAGACCCTGATGTTGGGAAAGATGGAGGGCATAAGGAGAAGGGGACGACACAGGATGAGATGGCTGGACAGTGTTCTTGAAGCTACCAGAATGAGTTTGACCAAACTGCGGGAGGCAGTGGCGTGCTCTGGTCCATGGGGTCACGAAGAGTCAGACACGACTAAACAACTAAACAAAAACCACAAAAATGAGTATAGACCTAGCTATGAATGCAGAGTCATAGTAAGCAACTACTCAAGGCAGGCAAAGAGTTTATGTGCATGCGAAACTACACAAACTCACGATCTCTGTATCTCAGCATCACTGGATCCCGAAGTTCTGTGCTCAGCATGATAAGAGGGCAGGTTTCAGTGGTTTTGGGGAAACGATGCGCCTGCAGGTTAGGCTCCAGTTCATAGGAGTAACCCTCAAAGAAATACTCCTGGTGATGGGGAGGTATATTTGTTTGCCTGAAGACATCTTCTAAAAATATGGGTACTCTAAAGAACACAAAGCAGAGGGACAAAGAATCATTGTTTTCATTTACAATGAAGCAGCACCCCTTCTTTATCCAAGACAGGCAGTAGTACCCTCTCTAGAATTCCTTCCCCAGGAAAACTTGCCAAGCCAGCTTTGTTCTCACATTCAATAAATTATTCAAAATATCCTGATTCTAGTAGCCGAATGGATGCTGTTCAAAACTGGGTTAAAAAGACCTGCTGTAGGGAATGAAATGACACCCTACCCCCTGCCAAATATTGTCAAATAGGGACCACAGAGACTTAGTTAGGGTCACACTAGTCTCCCAAGTCACCGTGATTATTTTAACAGAAATGCAGGATAAAATGTTCAAAACAAAGATAAAAAGAATAGTTACAGAGCAACTCTTCCTCCCAGAACACTAACATTTCAAGAGAAAGTGCCTGCTGTTCTCTTCTGAACACTAAGCAAAGCAAAAACCCTTGATGGTAGTGGATGGTGATTATGATGATAATAGTCATTATTATCATAATCAATAAAATGATATTTTATTAAGGTAAAGGTAAAGGTACCCCTGCCCGTACGGGCCAGTCGTGTCCGACTCTAGGGTTGTGCGCCCATCTCGCTTAAGAGGCCGGGGGCCAGCGCTGTCCGAAGGCACTTCCGGGTCACGTGGCCAGCGTGACAAGCTGCATCTGGTGAGCCAGCGTAGCACACGGAAACGCCGTTTACCTTCCCGCTAGTAAGCGGTCCCTATTTATCTACTTGCACTTAGGGGTGCTTTCGAACTGCTAGGTTGGCAGGCGCTGGGACCGAGCAACGGGAGCGCACCCCGCCGCGGGGATTCGAACCGCCAACCTGACGATCGGCAAGGCCTAGGCGCTGGGTTTTACCCACAGCACCACCCGCATCCCTGATATTTTATTAGACCTACTTAAATTGATGCAGGATCATTCAGGCTTTCTGCCTTAACCTATTTCATATATTCTACTGTAGATTACTATTCTGCTAGATGACTACTCTCCCTAAGGCAGCCATCATAACATTAATCACCCAGGTGAACATGACTGTGACCCACCTACTGCTTCCTAGAAGTGAAGTCAGCAAAGTTTTTGTGCCATGCAGAATTAATAGGTTCTCAATCAATAGTCACTCATTAAAAAATAGGCAGTTGAATATTCTGATCTTGTCAGAAACTAGGAGGAAACAGCAATTTAAGAGTCACCCTATTTTTTTATACAGCTATTCCAAAACATCCAGTGCCTGTGAGATAATAGCAAGGCACATCAGCTTTATTTATTTAACCAAATACATTATCTCCAATATTCAAAAACCCAGAACTCAACTTTCCAACTCTAGAATGCAGAGTGCTGCCACAACAGCAATCCTCAGTTCTGGATATTGTTATTTATATGCAACTTAAGCTTTCTCAACTATTTTATAGCTAATTTGCCAACCTGTAGGAAAACTCTGGCCTGAGCATTAGATTAGGGCACTTGGATTCTACTCCCTTCTCTGCCCAAGGCAACAATCCTTACGTGTTGTAGGAGTGGATGTAGATCTTGTGCATGGTAGCTTGCGACAAAGAAAAGACGTGGATTATCTTTCTATGCAAGATGTCATTGGTTTCAGCAAAAAACTGATCAAAGCCCCAGCACTCCTCTTGATTAGCCTCTAGGATGCTTGCCAGGATGGGGACGAGCCGCCTCTTCAGCCCACTGTAAGGAGTAGAGGAGAAAACCCAGATGTTACTGCTGACCCCAGTTTTCCAAGGAGTGAGAAGTTCTTCCAGTGTGAATCAGTTTCCTTTGGAATAAGGGCACAGGACCCGTCTGGCATTTAGCAATATTTGTGTTTATTTACAAAGATTCAGGTTGAGCATAGGTAGAGAGATTTACAGCATTAATACCACAATAGATACTTTCCCTCATCAGATTTCTACGAAGGGCCTCTTGCACCTTAAAGATGCTTCCAGAGCTCTAGTTGGTTTTCTGAGCTGCAGCTTGCCTCTTGCCTGAGTCACACTCTTTCTTCTTCCTGAAACCACTCAAGAAGCTTTCTTTGCTCCCTCATTCAAACCAGCCTGATGAGGAAAAATAAGCCCCCTTCCCTAAAAGAGTCTCACCGTCTTCTAGAACAGTGTTTTTCAACCACTGTTCCGCGGCACACTAGTGTGCCGCGAGATGTTGCCTGGTGTGCCATGGGGAAAATTGGAAAATCCGAAAGATTTTTAAAAAAAAGAAGTCAAATTTTCGCCCACTAGGCGGGCGCCGGACTGTGTCCACCCTATTTTCCATCCGTCCTGGGTGGGGATCAGATCGGATGGGATCGGATGAGAGGGGACAGGCGGTCCGCTCTCATCCGATTCCCCATAGAGAGCAGCGGGGCTCTGACATCTCCCTCTCCGCACACAGTGGTGGTGTGCCTCGTGATTTTTTTCATGAAACAAGTGTGCCTTTGCCCAAAAAAGGTTGAAAAACACTGTTCTAGAAAAGCAGTGAGAGCAGAGGGATGCTGTAAGCCAGAGCAGCTGGCGAGGTGGCCAGAGCAGCCAGTCTTGCAGAGACAATCTAGTTCTACCCACCACACCCTCGGAATGGCTGTCTGTCAAAGTGCTGGCATGAAAAGAGGGTGTTGTTATTAAGTCTGCCTGATCAGATTGCTCTTAACTAATGTGGCCAGATCCTGCAGAAACAGAAGGCCCAACTTCTGTTTTAATAGTATCCCTGCCTGATGGGATATGCTTCCAATGAAAAACCCCCAAACAAAACCCCATTCACATTCAATTACTGAAGAGATGTCATGCTTCACAGGGGGATGCTGGTTTAAGTGGAATCCACGTCATCCTTGCAACTCTATGGGATCTGCAGTTGTTCAAATGTAACTGGTAAGGAATAGACGCCAACCAAGGGCATGTAGCAACCAACCACGCCTATGCCTGCCTCTGGTATGGAGTAAGGGAACAGACAGAAATATTTATTCATCTCTCTTAGGCATCCAAACTTGGGGTCACCCAATGAAATTGGCAATGGATTCAGGACAGACAAAGGGAAGGAACTTTTTCCATACAGTGCATAATTATGCAACTAAGAACTAGTGCCCGGGCTTATGTTTTTCCTGCTCGCTCCCCACCCCATTTCCTTTTGCATTGTGTCTTTTAAATTCTAAGCCTTTTGGCAAGGACTGTCTTTTCAATGATATGTGTAAGCTACCTGGGAGCCTTTTACAGCCAAAAATACAAACTCGTGGAGCCCACACCTTGATTAGGACTGATTTAGGTGTATTTAAATGAGAATTAGGCAATTTGATGGATGTTCTTAAAGCCTGCTAGAGTTCCATGATCTCTCAGGCGCAAATTGTGTACAGTGGTACCTCAAGTTAAGAACTTAATTCGTTCTGGAGGTCTGTTCTTAACCAGAAATTGTTCTTAGCCTGAAGCACCACTTTAGCTAATGGGGCCTCCTGCTGCCGCTGCGCTGCTGCTGCACGATTTCTGTTCTCATCCTGAAGCAAAGTTCTTAACCCAAGGTAATATTTCTGGGTTAGCGGAGTCTGTAACCTGAAGCGTATGTAACCCGAGGTACCACTGTATGTGGGTGGATATCTATGTGCCTTTCACACACAATTAGATAGCAAAAACAAACAAACATGACCTGCATTGTGTGAAAGAGCCTTGATAATAAAAAATATGAGCTGTGCATGTTTACTCAAAAGCAAGTCCCACTACATCCAACAGGACCTACTCCCAGGTAAGGTTTAAGATAAGTAAGAGATTGTGCTGCAGAATTTCTAACACTCTTGATCATTAGCTTATCCAGTCCCTTTCTACTTACACAGAAAGCCGGCATGTGATTGGAAGCTCATAGGTCCACATGATGGCTCCACTCTCTTGCTCTTGGGTTCCTGCTATAGCTCCAGTAGGTTTCTCAGTTGTTATTTTGTACCTGTTGAATGAAGCACCCCATCTTTAGGAGTTATCAAGAATGGTGAGATTATCACCCTTACACAGATATATGTAACATCAATTTAGATGTGTTGTGTTCCCTCCTCTCTCTCCACCCCCCCCCCACTTTTTAGTGTGTGAAGAAGAGATAAAGCAGGCAAATCAAGAAAACATACAAAATACATACATGATTTCCTTGTTCCTGCGTGGTCCCCCAAATGGGATAAATGGGAGGCTGCCTGTGGCTGCATGGTAAAATGTCACCCCAATACTCCAAAGATCTACGGTCACCCCATAAGCCTTCTGTTGGGGCTTCTTCAGCACTGCTCGCTTATACATGTCTGGGTGCTTTAAGTGATAAGGTAAAAGAAAAGGAAAAAAGGAAAGACGGCTTGAGTATTAAGGCCATTCAAACTTTTAAAAGCCACAAATGAAATAAGGAATAAAATAAGTAATGCGTGCTAAAATTAGATCTGCAACATTCAGTTGATCAGTTAGATTAGAACAGATGAATGACTGAACTAAAAAAAACCTACCTCCCATTAAAACAAGCAGCAGTTTTTTTAGAAAATATATTTTTAAATAAAATCACGTCTAAAAACAGGAGATGGAAAGCACCATCTTTAAAAAGTGTACTGTATTCTCCTTTCTCTCCCAAACAAGAGGAATGCCTATAAAATGTGAATAACCTAAAGTGAAGATTATGTGCTTCTTGCTTCAGAAATATCAATTTTATCCAGATATAGATTTATGCAAATTTAATCAATAGCTTGATTAACCTGGAGGCAGAACACAACCATCATGACTAGCAGCCACTGCAAGCTTTATTCTCCATGAATTTGTCTGATCCCATTGTAAAGCCCCCACCACATCCTAGGGCAGCAAATTCTTTATTTTATTAATCAGCCTATACTTTCTTTCATCTGTTCTGAATCACCCATTCTTCAGCTTCATTGGATGATTCTGCAGGTTAACGAAACGTAACCACCCTAACAGCACAAAGCACAGTAACTCCCATTAAATGTTCCTTTCTTCTGGAAACAGAAGATTGTGATGTCTACTCTGGAATGACCCTATTTTTCTATTTAAAAAAATGATCCAGCTCTCCCGTGTTCCAGCTGCAAAAAAGATTCCCGCCCCCCCCCCGAATTATCTGTCAGTAGGAATCTTCAGCCTTCTTTTACTAATAAAAAAATCTCCAGCATTCCACTTTACTCACAAGATATTCTTCTGTCCCATAAACTGATTCAAACTTTTCATCATCGTCTAGTTCTCGGGCAGCCCCAAAATCAGTCAGTTTGTAGATATTTTGGTTATCGTCTCCAACCAGCCTCATGATGTTTCCGGGTTTGATATCTCTGTGGACAACCCCATTCTGACGGAGATGGTTCATGCCAGCCACTAGAAAAGGAAGAAAGATGTGATCATTCTTCTATAAAAAGGCACTAACAGGAATCAGAATTTTCTGGTCTCTCTGGGCTTTCTCCCATGACAAAAGTAACATGAAGATACACAATGGTCTGGTTCACACGTAATGCTAAACCATGGTTTATTAAACCATGGCTTAGATATCTGGTTATAAGATGCTCATTAACCAATACATGGGGGGGGGGCATTGGAACTGGATTGGGACTGTTTGTGGTGGAGAGGGATTTATGTATTTGTCGCTATCAGGGTCCTGATTGGAACTAATCCTTCCAGACCATTGCAGATTTCACTTGTGAATAGTTTATGTAGGCACTTGTGTGAGGTGGGGGCAATTGCAATCAGGGCCATGTCAGGGGCAAAGGCTTAAAGCCCCCACCCTCCCATACTGTGATCCTGAACCACCTTGGCTGCCCACATGCCTGCTATTTATGTTTAAAAAAGTAAGCACACCATCGCTCAGGCCATGAATAATGTCACATCTAGTTTAGCACTGCATTGGAACACAGGAAACATTATGTTTGAAGGCTGTGCAAAGTCATTTGGAGGATGTCAGATTCATCTTGGCCCACAGAGCAGTCGCACTTACTTACCTACACAGTGCAACACTATGAGGAACTCTGATTCTGACAAGCCAAAGGCATTTTCTGGGTCTTCTAAGAGGCTCAGCAGGCTCCCACCTGAACAGTACTCCATCACCAACACCTTCTGTTTGCAGCTTTCCTGTGTTTGAATTTGAGGGCAAAAATGAAATCCCACCTTATGGGGGCTGAGCTGGATGCCTGATAGCATGCACTCCATTACAGAATGTGCTAGTGCTCCAATCATCTCATGCTGCAACAGCAGAAGCTAGCATAAATCCCCTGCAAGACTAAGGGCACTAATACATGTCATACACAATACAACTGATGAATCTGGTTATCTGAAGGGGAAGATAAAGACCAAGTGGGGAGGGGGCTTCTTAAGCCTTTCTCTTTATGCTGTTTCTTTCCCCTGCTGAAAATCCACAAAGCTGCTTTTAACCTCATTGGTAAAATATGGGGGCTTTAATCTGTTCTCCTAAAAGGTAAAAGCAGTTGCGAGCAAAGGGGTGTACATGTGTTGTTTTTTTAGCTATACACCACATGTAGTTTCTATTCAGAAAAGAGCTAACTGAAGAGAGCAAAGTAATGGGAGCAAGTAAGCAACTCTCAGACACAGCCCAGTCCCTGCCCATTTGATGCACTTCATCTATGGGTGTATCTTGAGTCTCTTTGCAAATGATAGGATGGAAGTAGCGTGCAGAAGGAAGTGAAGAGACCATATAAGCACATGATCTGAAGTCAGTAAAGGTAAATTATCCCTGTGTATATATCTGGGTTTGAGCCCCAAGGTCCTGTTGGGTCAGCATCTCAAAGCACATTCCAACCGTAGGATGAAAACGAGTCCTCTTGGTCATAGCAATGTTCTCAAGTTAATTTCTACTGTTTGGGAGAAATCTGCATATTATTTAACATGAGAACAGTCCTGCCGGATCAGACCAAAGGCCCATCTAGTCCAACATGTCCGTCCTCATTTGGCCAACTGGATGCCCACAGGAAGCCCATGAGCAGGATCTGTGTGCAACTGTGCTCACCCCATTCGTGATTCACTATAGTTCACACAACTGTCACACATGCTGATAACAAGGGTTTAGCATGCAGCAATGTCTGTTTTTTCCCCTTCAGTTAATTACAGGTGCAGGGGATCTGGTTTTGATCAGGACTACAGCTCATGGGAATTCAGGGAAGATTTATTCCTTCCCTTCTTAGACATGATTAGGACAAAAATCCGCCCCCGCCCCCAATCTATGGGGCGTGTAAAGTTCCCATTAGTAGCTGTGCCAGAGAGGGTGGGTTTTTTTCATCCTGATCATGGCTGGGGAGGGAAAGGATAAACTCCTCACATACGGTGATCTGTTAAAAACTGGGATGGGCTGCATCTGGAATGTAACTTCCACACAACAAGTCACTAGCCCTTAAATGCACACTGAGAACAGATTCGTCACAACGCAGACATTTGGCTGCTTCACTGCCCCTGGACTGGTAAGATTTTCCAGTCTACTAATTGCTCATTGCGTATAGACTGGATGGGTGACAAAAGCATTTAGCACTCAAAACGACACCTTTGCTTTTCATTCCTAAGAGCCACATATGCTGAGACTGGTCCTCAGGAGAGACTGCAAAAGATAGAATGGAACAGTAAACTTGGAAACCAGGAACAGCACAATCCAATACAAGCCAGCAGGCAGAGGAACTGCCTCTTATCCTTGTTTGCATTTTCTACTTCCTTCACAGCTATGAACACTCATTCCTCTAGTCCCTTATGAGGGGAATTCCCGCCCGTGTCCCGCCCGCCCCCCAATTCATCAGTGTGCTTAAAGCTCAAGTGTGCTTAGGCAAAAAGGATAAAAAACTATATAGTACAGCTCTCCTGAAATTATACCACTTCAGAATGAAGGTAGGAAAAAATGTATGATTGAATTCTGTGTGTTCCTAAGTTTTGAATTAAAAAACCGCCCTGCCAGTAGCACACTAGAGTCTTACTGTCTTACTGGCTCTCTACAAGCCGAGAGGACCTTATTATTATTATTTAGGAAAAGCTTCAATCAGACAATTTTTTTGTTCAGAGGTAGTCAATGTGGCATTTAAATCATCCCTATTTAAGGTTGATGTGAGTTATGGTCTAAAACACCTGACAGGTATTACATTGGCTACCGTTGCCTGAGTTGCTTTTCCCCTAATCTCACTGTCTGGAAACACTTTCAAACCTCAGGATTTTGAGAGGTTAATAACATTCTGTGGTACACAGATACGGAAGGGAAATTCCCAGAAAGATGTAGGCCATTGGCATGTTGTGAAATAGGATCATAGGAAGCCACCTTATACCACGTCAGACAATGAGTCCATCTACCTCAGTACTGTCTACTCTGACTGGCAGCACCACTCCAGGATTCCTGGATTCCCAGCCCTACCCTGATATGCCAGGAACCTTCCTACATGCATGGAATTTCCCTTTTTTTTATAGCCGCTGCATACAGATGCTCTGCCACAGAACTATGGCCCTACTCCTTCATTGAAAATGGATGTTGATGAGAAGCCCTGGCACAAATTAAGGCAGCAGTAGGGATTCTTTGATGGGCTAGCAGGTCAGCAAGTGCCTAAATCAAGGGTACCCAAGTGGTGTCCTCCAGACAAAGTTGGACTCCTAACTCTCATCAAGCTGGACTTACAGGTCATGCGGGCTGGGGCAGGTTGGAGCTGCAGTCCAAGCGCATATGGAGGGCACCACACTGCCTACCTCTGATCTGAATGCTGTGCCGAAGAAAGCAATGTTGTCCAACACGCTGGTGTGCCATTGCCAAAAATAACGAATAACTCCACATGGCACATTTAGTATAAACAAGTGACCTGATAAACAGAAGTGCTGTTCAGGCAAGGCTAAAGTAACAGTATGCTATGTATGGAGGGGAGAACATATACACACTGTATAAACATCCTTGATAAACAAGATTCAGTAATCACAGTGTTCAGTTAAGATATGTTTTAGCGGGGTGTTACACAATGCCACCATTATCACACCAACCATAACACATACATCAGCCTTTGTTTGAGAGTGAAAAACACAACTTACAATCTCTTCCACGGCAAAAAGCTTGACAATGTTCTGGTGGTTTAACTTCCTCAGCACCTCAAACTCCCTTATCTGCACCTCCTGAGGTCTCATGTAACTGGCATTGTTGAAGACTTTCACAGCAACCAGTTCTCCTGATTTCTGGGGGCGGGGGGGGGGGCAGGGAGGAAACAAAGGGGAGGGTTTCAGGAACCTTTATTCATTCTATATGACCCTGCAGCATGTAAACATGAAAGAGGAGAGAGGCACATCTCCAAAACATGCAGCGGACAAGTCACCATATTCTGTTTACTTATTCCCATGGGTTCCAGCTATTTCATTTGCTCCGTAGATTATTCTGAAGTGATTAACAATTTATAAAACCCAGATTCAAATCCAATACAGATACAGATTTCATTTATATAGTTTGTTCCTAGCACCCAAGGTGCTCAGAAATAATAAAAATGCAATAAAAAGGCCTATAAGAAGATAAAAGAAAAAGAGCAGATAAAGCTTGTCATCCAAAGAAAAAGGAACAAGGAGGAGGGGGATAAATAGTGAGCAGGTGAAAACGAGCTGTTGCTTTAAAAATTCCCAGAGCTAGTTCCAGAGGCTGGAGGCCTGCCTAAATTTAAAAAAAGTATAGGCATTTTGATGGGAGGCCATAAGAAACACAAGAAGGCCTTCCTAGGAAGGGAGTGCCAAAGTCTGAGCAGAGCCACTGGGTATATCTCATCTCAGAACTCCCCCAAAAGTGTCCCAGATATTGATAGGACAGAGGAGCCTCTGCAAAAGATTTCAAAATTTGATCAGTCTTCTAGGAGAGGTGTCCCTTCACGTTACCTGGTCTCAAGCCAGGGCTGTATTGGTCACAATCGTAGCTTTGAACACACTAGCCATTTATTTGATGCACCTCTGCACACAGTTGCTGTGAATTTTGCTACATCAGCACAAACTCCTCCAATGGCAGAGCTCTGCTCTGCTGTCATACTCAAGATCGCAGCAGCCACATTGAGCATGATTGTGCTCCAAGCAGCCATGTTAATGTGAAGACACATGCATTAATAGGGCCCGTGGTGGCATTTTCTTCTAGAAGCAACCCAGTTTTCAGGCAAAAACTCTGCCACCTTAGTTTCTCATGAGAATGAGCTACACTTGAAACAGCCCTGACAATAAAAACCACAAGACTTATTATGGTAAAAAAAAAGCAAGTCTAGCTTTCTAGGGGCATCCCAGCTCTCAAATCCTCTTCTGGGCTTGGATCTTCAAACCAGTTCTTAACTAAACCATATAACCTTCATCTGCCTCACTTAGGGCTGCTCTGGTAATACTCCACTTCCCATTATTTAAATTAAATTGGTTGGATCATGACTATATTATGCCCCATTGACTTCACATGTGTCAAATCTGTATCCAGCCCAATGTATTTATGCCCATTATGTTATGTTCCAGCTCTAAGACTCGTTTTACCGTTATGCCTCAAATTTATGTTGTGTAATTGCTCTGCTAAGTGAACACCACACTCACAGGGCACCCTAGTTATATATATATATAAAGCCTCCTCACCTTGTTACGGGCTTTGTACACACTGGCTGTGGCACCTTGACCCAGCACATCATCCGTTTTCCAGAGGTAGTTCAACGTGCTTTGCATGGCCAGAAAGGCAGCGGTCTGCTTACGAGCTGCAAGGTAGATGGAAGCAGGCAGCAAATGTCACCAGCAGGCAAGAAACAAGCTAGGTCAGGTTTTCCATCAACTGAGCAATTTCTCCTCTCACTTATGCAAAATGATGTTGGGAAATCCAAGTCTTCAGATCCCTTTTCCAGGAGAGACTCTGAATGCAAGTAGTTGAAGGAAGTCTGAGGTGGGATAGGAAGCCACCTGGAGCAGTAAGCAAAATGGTCAGGGAACTGGATTAAAAGGCCATTCAAAATCCTCCCAGCGAGGTGGAGCCACCCTAACCCTAACCCTATCGTTAGTTCAGAAAGCAAGAGGATTGCAAAACAGCAGGTGAAAGAGGAAATGCTCGGCTTCTTGCATAAAGACTAATGAAATTCCCTGTGTTGCAGCAACAGTGTGTTATGATTAAGATTTTATCTCACTAGTTCCTCCTCAAAGACAGTAGTATCTCTTGTGGCCAGTTTCTACTTTTTATTTTAAATGGCTAAGCACCTCAAGCTAACCCTTAAGATAGAAGGCTGAATGCTTATTAGAATAATCTCATTTGGAAATCTAGTATATATTTGCATCCAGATCTGCATTGCGGCTAGAAACAAAGCATGAACTGTTGTAAGGTGATGCCCAGAGAACATCAGTCTGGTGATAATGCAGATCTGGAGCCAAAAATATACTTGGCACCTGATTTTCACTGCTACACTACATCAGCACCACTTTCAGCAATATTCTACAGTACTACAGCATTTAGTAGAATTCCTGAATGATCCGAGGCTTTCATGTATATTTATATAGAAATCTAATAAATTTAGGCACCAGGCACCAGTTCCTCTTCAACCAGACCTTTGGCTGATTGTTATTCTACAGCCTTTTAAATGTGTCTGTGGAAAGGGGGATTATTGTATTGCTGTTTTGTTTTTAATTACTTACTTGTTTTTATCCCACATTTTGTTCCGTGAACCACCCAGGGAGATCTTATGATGAAGGGTGATATATAAATTAAATTAAATTAAATTAGATTTAAATAAATAAATAATAGTTCTTTTGGGCAAGAGCCTTAGCTCAGTGTTATAGCATCTCCAGGTAGGACAAGGAAAGACTTTTACCTGTATCCCTAAAGAGTCACTGTCAATGTAGACAAAACAGTGCTAAATGCCTACCTCAGTACTGTATAAGGAAGTTCCCCATATTCTCTATACTGTGGTACCTCGGGTTAAGTACTTAATTCGTTCCGGAGGTCCATTCTTAACCTGAAACTGTTCTTAACCTGAAGCACCACTTTAGTTAATGGGGCCTCCTGCTGCCGTCACGCCACCAGAGCATGATTTCTGTCCTCATCCTGAAGCAAAGTTCTTAACCCGAGGTATTATTTCTGGGTTAGCGGAGTCTGTAACCTGAAGCGTATGTAACTTGAAGCGTATGTAACCCAAGGTAATCTCTGAACAATTGTCAGGCCTGAGAGATATTGCATATAACACATGAAGTAACCTTGGAAAGCCCCATCCTTCATGTCCACTCCTGTGGGCACACTCCTGTACACACTCAAGGATAATTAATTTAAAAATTAAATCCAAAACTATGTTCATCCATTTTATATCAATTGCACACAATTTCTTGTCCAGCATGAAACGAAGATGGATCTCAACAGTGTTCTCTCCGCCATTAATGACCCCTGGCCATTTCTAACAATTTCAGCTTAGCTCTCACTGATAGCCTAGTAAGCTAAAGGAATGCTGGCTGCAAATAAAATGTCAACCAATGTGAAGAACTCACAACCTTGGCAGCCACCTTCACACCACATGAATGGGCCAAAACATACACACCTCTGAACAAAAGTTCTAGTATTCCTGCTATTCTAGGAAGACAGAATGTTTTAGTGTTGATTGTAGCATATCCTCCGTGGAGTCATTCCCAAAACATACAGCATACACAGGGGGAGAGGAAACTTCGCTGAACATTGACCAATTTCCTTTAAAAAAAATAAAATCCCCTAATTTCTGTACTATGGGAAGTAGAAACTGAATCTGCCAGGCTTTTTGATATATTGGATGTTTTATTCCCCTGAGCACAGAAGGAAACAGCAGATATCACTGTTTCAAAAGGGCTGTTTTGCTAGCTATGGCAAGAGCACCATTTAGCATTCCTTATGAAGGCATGAAAAGAAGAAAAGATTTACGGTATATTCGCATGTAATGTACCTCAAATAGAAGTGGTCATGTTAAAGTGGAATTAGCACCTTTGATTAAACAACAGCATCCAGACTCCACTCTGGAGACAGCATCACAGTCTTAAAAGATATTGAGGCTGTGGTATTAATGCTGTGATGTTAATATTCATTATATAGGTGTTCAGGGCATCAAACAAACAAACAAACAAACAAACAAATAAATAAATAAATAGGGTGTGAAGATTAAATGAACAATTGCTGCATCCCCTGTGAAAAAGTCTCATAAGTGCCTCTGGGGCTCATTAAAGAAATATAGCAAATGTTTCCGTATAAAGCCTGCTTCCACGAAAATATACACTTCACCTTTGCATCTCTCTAGTCCTTATAGGCGTTCCTTGCATGCCTTGCAGAAAGTAAAAAAAAAAATGCCAAGGCAATTAAAACACGGCATTGCAGGCAGGAACAAACACACCAAAGTAGGATAGGATTTGCACCCTACAGGAAGGAAGTGTACAGGCACCGTTCATCTCCTGCAACTGCCAATGTAAGCCGGACGCAAGGGAGTAATAAAACAAGAAGCTCGGTTGCAGATCTTCACAGGTATATTGCGAGCAAAGGATCCTACCTGAAATCGGACAGTCGGTTCTCTCGAGAGATCACAGCTCAACTTCCCCACCGAGGGACTGGCAGGCTTGGTCAGCGAGACCCCATGCAAGCTCCACGCAGGCGACCCAGTCAGTTTGCGGCTCCTCCGGCTGCCCCACAGCGACTTCCTGCTTTCCTTTTCTCTTAAAGGTACACACACCCGTCTTCTCGGCCCTCCCCGCAGCAGCCGGCGGGAGGAAGCAGGCGCCGGCTGTACCCTGAACCAAATCCTCCTTCACTTTCCTCACCTCCTCGCCGCCAGGCAGTGCCGGATTTACGTATAAGCTAAACAAGCTATAGCTTAGGGCCCCACTCTCTTGGGGGGGGGGCCTAAAATGTAAAGAAACACCTGGATGTACATTTCCAAAATATAAGATAAAAACAAATAAAATAAAACCTACATACAGCAACAGTGTTTTACATTGTGTAGGCTCCTATGGTGTAAGTAATGGGCCCGCCTGCTCACCTGCTCCCTAAAATATCACTGGTTTGCTATTATTATTTCATGTTATAGCAAGTTTCTAGAGACTAGATTATGCGTCTTTGTAAATTGTGTTTCGAAAGGAACTTTTGTCATTGCCAAATGCCAATGTGTTTGCATTATTAAGTTATGAATAAAAAAATATTTTAAGTTAGAGCTTAATAATTATTTCACTATTAATATACTTCTTAAATGTATTTCAGTTCAACAATTACTTGGATAAAATACATATTTTGTTATGTGCAAATGGCTTTAGATACCTATTAAGTCCATAAATTACTATATAGCATATATTCAACACATTTATATCCCATCTTCCTGTACGTGGTTCTCTCCACTCAATTTTAGCCTCATGAGGTAAACTAACCTGAAGGAAGGTGAGTGGTCGAAGGTCTAAGGTCACCCAATGAGCTTCATGGCTGAGTGGGGATTTGAACTCTGATCTCTCAGGGTTAGTTCGACACTCTAACCATGGTGGCTTTTGTGATTCAGACTGCAACCAGAAAGCAGGAAACAATCGAAATGCAGATAAAATAGTTTAAGGAAGTGAACAGCCACAACCTACAGGTGACTCTCACACCTGGTCATTAAATTAAGCACATAGGGAATATTATTTTAAAACACCCATTTCACAGATACTGAGCCTCAGGGCTATACCAGAGATGTATATTTCAGCTCATTTACCTACACAGCTGGGGCGAGAAGGTCTGCTTTTCCTATCAAAATGAGTGCATGGTGGATAGGAGCAACCCCCCCCCCCTTGCTGCTATCCACAACTTTAAGCAATTTCAAACCAACCCAACTCACTTCTAGTATTGGAGCTGGGCTGACAGGAAATCACATTAAGCAACCAAATTGAGCAGTGGAATCTGAATGCGATATCTTTCACCTTCCCTCCCTGTGTGCTCATTTTGATATAAGAAGCAGAACCCATGCCCCACCCTGCTTTTTAGGTAACAAGCAGCCTTGTACCTGGTTGGCATTGCTCAGGAAGTCTAAGAAACCAAAAAAACCAGCACAGATTTGAAACCAGTGGTTAATATCAGTGCAGTTTTGACAGATTCAGTCCCCAATATTGATTCAAAATGACAACCAGTTGTTTCTAAACACTGATGAAAACCTGCTCCTTGATCTCAGAAGCCAACATGCAAAATTTAGTTATGATATCTTAGGAAATGTCCAAATGCATAGCAAGCAAACAACTTTCCAAAAGATACAGTAGATTTAAGATTTGCTGGCTGTAGGAATGGGGAAATGTCATTCTTAATCCATATGTGCCCACTCAACCATTTCAGTCTGCATAGCTGGGATTCTTATGAGTGTCACATAATACTTGGTTTACTGCTGTAAGAAATCAATATTTAAATATGGCACCACCTACACTTTGGACCTCCTCGCCTATTAAGCACCTTTGTTGTGCTTTTTCACTACCATTTTTCTTTAACCATGTTTATCCAGACACATAGCTGTTGATGTTTTTTAATCTCTTTTTAGTCAACTGTTAACTACCTTTTAAATTACTTTAAATTTAATTACCTTTTGAATTTGTTGCTGCTTTTATTGAGAATTTTTAATATTTCTTGTAAACAATTT
This sequence comes from Podarcis vaucheri, assembly GCF_965113315.1. Taxonomy (NCBI): domain Eukaryota; kingdom Metazoa; phylum Chordata; class Lepidosauria; order Squamata; family Lacertidae; genus Podarcis; species Podarcis vaucheri. Next base: position 66,848,911 of record NC_138764.1, on the reverse strand, counting down.
AGAGATCTTATTACATTCAAGAGGTATATAAATTTTGTTAAATAACAAAAGAAAAATATGTGGAAGAGCAACGTTCTGCATCCTTAGCTGAATTTTCAGATTGCTGGATGTCAAACAGGTGGCTAGCAGCAAAAATGGCTGGGTGGTATCTGGGGAATGTCTGGAACTCTCCTGTTTGGCTGCTTTAATGCCTTGGCATTTGCTTCATTTGCCTTGGAATGGTCAATACTATATTTACTAGAAAACAATTTCCTTCAGTACTCAATTTACTAGGGCAACGCATAATATGAGGAACTGACTTGCAGCTGATGACCTGGTTTTGCTTAGGGAATTAAGCACTGGCTTCGCTGAACCAAACAAGCAAACAATCCTTGAATCAGGTTCTTGCAGGGATGTCTCCAGACCTTTGCAAGCTCTGGCAGAGGTCACTATTAAAGCCAAGGTTAGTTTGCCTCAAGCCTCTTTCTGTTTTCCAATCAATAGCATTTATTTCTGAATTTCATGTTCCTATGAGCTCCCTTCTTTTTAATTGCAGCACTTAACTAGAAGATCTGAGATCAGACATGTTATCAGAATACTAGCAGGGGGTGTCCCCCAGTGCTGCCTGGGAATTTGTAGAAACAATGAAATTTTGTGATTCTTAAATGGAGTGTGTAATTTGCGAGTTTGAATCCATCACACAAAAAATTGAGTGAAGTCACAACAAAGTCATGTTTGGGTCTGCCATCTTTATTCAAAATGGTGCATGGTGTTCAAACATCAACATGTCTCGAGAGGTGGCTGAACCTATAGAGAAGTGACAGATGGACAAATAAACCCCTTTGCAAAACATACAGTAGATACAGTGATTTAATTGACAGACAGTTAAGACAGCAATAGGGGGGAATAAAGACACACATGATTTGTTTTAGAGAAGATTAATAAATAATTTTGTTTTAGAACACACCACAAGGTGGCAGCTTACCTTCAAAAATCAAGGCTGCAGCAGGGATAGCCCTAGCTCACAAAAGCCTGAGAAAGTGACCGGGATAAAAAAAGAGGCATCTGGGTGGGGCCCTTCACATACAATGAGATATTTGGGTAAAATCATGACTAGGAACAATACCACCAATCAGCAATGTGGACTCTTGCACAGTAAAAAGATGGCCAAATAAGATAGATTTCCTTCCTTCTTTAGCATTGCGCCAAGAGATACAATGCATGATATACCAGAAGTGTGCTAAAGCTTGGTCATAGCCATTGTCAGCCTTATGAACAGGTAGAAAGTTGAACACTTCAGGAGCATGTGCCGAAATTTTATTCAGACATTTTACAATCAAGTAGGAAATATGCACTATTGTAGGGCTCAGGCTGAACCCTGCCACTGCTTCAAAAAATATTCTTAATTTTTAAATGATATGTTATTCTCATGTGCCCATTCAGGGCTCAGCATCAACATCCATTTTCAGTGAAGGGCCAGGGTCATAGCTAAGCAGTAGAGCATTTGCTCTGCATGCAAAAGGTCCCTGGTTCAAAAACCACCTGGAGGCGGCACAATGGGTCAGTGTGTTTGGCTGTTAACCAGAATGCTGGTGGTTTGAGCCCATCCTGGGACAGTTGTGGGCAGGATTCCTGCATTGCAGGGTGTTGGACTAGATGACCCTACAGGGGGGGATTGGGAAGATTTCCGCCAGAAACCCTGCACGGCTGCTGCCAGTCAATCCGGACAATACTGAGCTAGATGGGCCTATAATCTGACTTGATATAAGACAGAGAATGACTTCTGGAGTGTGCTAATCAATCAAGAAATGATGCCACTTGTGCAAGAGCCTTTTCCCTAACATTGGGTGGCCATAGCAAACGTCCACATAGTTATGATTATGGTCGAGGCTTCCAGTGTCAAGGCTCAAACTTCTCTTTTTAGAATTGATTATTGAGCACAGCCAGTCCTCCTAATCTGCTCAGTGCCGCTTTCTCCCGCAATATCTTGATTGCTTCCACACCATCACTGCAAATATAGAACAGGAGGCAGAATCTGAGCATTATAAGCAGGAGAAAACAGGCAAACAGGAATGACAGTGATCCCAATACATCACACATACATCACAGAAGGGGCAGTCTACAACAGAATCCTGTCTGACAGGAAACTTGTTGATGGGTTTACCTGGCTGTTAATGGGTTTACCTAGTGAGCCTGGTCATTCTTTTGTGACGATAAATACTTAATTCCTGAGTCCAGGTCACAGGCTCATCCTATTCATATATTAAATGTGACCTTAAGGCAGGATTTGTGAGCACAGAGACAATGGGGAGGTTTTTCCCATTTCCTCCTTCCTTGCAGAGAAACATTTGAGGTCAATTTGGGAGAGACAAAATGGTTTCAGGACTTTTTTCCCTGTACTGTTTCAGACATGTGGTTTATATGTTTATGTATGTGTTTGCTTGGTACATTTATTTTATATCTTAGACCTTATAATTCTCATAACAATAGAAAAGGTTATGATGGAGAATGCAACATTTTTCGGTCAGCCAGAGGCCATCGGTATATATACTGCCTCTGAAGTTTGGGCAAGGGATGAGGAACCTGTGGCTCCAGGCAGCATGGGCAGTAGTCAAGGTTGATCTAGAGAGCCACAGGTTCCCCACTACTGACTTAAAGAGGTCCCATTCTTACCACGTATGGCCTCACTGTTCTAATAACATTAAATGTGTTATCACATTAAGAGTGATGCATTAAAATTGTCATTGAGCTGTTCTCATGGGAAACACAAATTTGCTACAGAAATTATGCCTTGACCAATCAGCAGTCTGGTCCGGCTGTCCTGTTTAATAAATCACACCTAGGGACTCCTGAATACATTGGGCTGATAGCACATGTGAGTTGAGAAAACCCTTTTGAGTTGCTCTGGGAGAGGGAATCATTCATCCTCCTCTCAGCACTGGCAGCATGAACCCCGGTACTGTGACTTCCTGTGAAACCAGGGACAGAGCAAAGAACTTGTTGCAACCAGCTGCGTTTCAACCCTGCAGAAAACAGCTTGATTGAACATCAAAAGACTTTCCCTCCTCCCCACACCAAAACTTGCTGTAAATAATTAACTCCCTGGAAGAGAAACCAAAAGGGACTTTTGGGGCCGTAATTACAAAAATATGATGCGGTTTCCCCCAGTTGAAAAGCAAAAGGGGACAAAAAAGAAAAAGGAAAAGGAAATAAATCCCCAGCTAAATTAGGAATCGTTCCCTTTGCTTAGCTCCCTCCAGCTGGGGGTGGCTTGGAGGAACGCTCATTCCCCCCACCCCACCCCAGGCTCCCTTGGCAACAGCCTGAAGATGAAACCTTTTGTAATCAGGGCATTGCAGGAGGTGGTCATGCTCAGCCACATCCTGTTAGCAACTAGACAGGTGTGTTTAATCTAAAATGGATGAGGGCTGAGGAGGAAGCATGGAAAGCATTAGAAGCTTCAGTGTTCATTAGTAACTGACATTCCTTGGCAAATCAAAGGTTAAGGCCAATGGGAGGAAGAAGCAAAGGCTCCCTGAGGACCAAGGAATGGGAAGAAAGCTCTGCGTCCACATTTTGTTAAGATGGTGCACATGTGAAAGTCTCTGGAGTGCCCAGATACCTTAACATTGACAAGAAGGGCTTGTCCGGATGGTAGCCTTCCTTGTGGCTGGTTTTGTGTTGTAGAATGAAATTGGAAAAGTGTGTGTGTGTTGGGGCAACTGTCCCAGAAAAACCAGGACATCCTGATTTTTCCCATGAGAGCTCAGCAGCCACTTTGGGTGCCATGATCTTCCCCTGAAAAAGTGCTTTTGGGGCGCCATCTTGTGTGGCACTCATCTTGGGGCACTGTGTCCAAATTTCTGGAGCTGCAATCTCACACAGGTCATGTAACTCATGCAGGAATGTGGCGCTGGAATATGGCGTCCCTGTTTTCTCCCGAGTCGTGTTGGAGGTTATGCAAGGGGTCTGTGCCACCTTAGAGGAAATGACTAGTTCCCACTACCAGTTAAAAGGTGACATATGAGGTTTTCTTTTATTGTATTAATCATATTTATTCCCCATCCTTCACCCTAAGGTCCCAGGGCAGGTTACAGCACTGAAACACAATATTAAAAACAATTTAGAACTTGTTTCTTATGGCTCACAGGTAACCTGTCAGAAGGCAGATTAACACAAAGCCCTGCACAGACATTCAATTTATGTTTATTAAACTGGTATATCGCATCTCACTAGAAAGTCCCAAACTAAAACACAAGCAAGTAAAAATAAAATAAAATAAAATAATAAGATAACACTCAAAACCCTTTCGTTCTGGAAGCAACCCCAGAGCTGATTCATCTAGGCAATTATAGACTCACACCTGGAAGGATACATGTGGTTAAATAGTTTTGAAATGTATCCACAGAAACATTTTACATTTTAAATTATAATATCAAATTGAAACTCTATCAGTCATATAGTAATAATACAGTAATAAGTAATAAATTTTGACATTGCACAAACTGTAAACGTGCCACTATCACCACAAACAGGAAGTGATGTCAAAAATTGTTCTGTCTCTTATCAATTATTGTTGAGATCAGTCTAAACATCTGGATGGCATCAGGTTGGGGAAAGCTAGTTTAGACCTATCACAGTCTTACAATGCAAAATCATTGTTCACCTCTGTCATTTTAGAAGTACGTATTATTAAATATTTGATTAACTCCAAATAATAGTAAAAGAATCCTTCTCTTCCTCCTAAAGTTACTTTTTTCCAAGTATTTCTCAAGCCCTCTGGTCTTCCTCTATTTTACAGCAGAGAAAAATGTGCTTTTAACTCATGTTACTGTCTGTGTTTTGAAAATTCCCCAGCCATAAAATATTTGACAGCTCTTCAGGGCTTATCACAGTTCAACAGCTAAGACACACTGGGGGTGAGAGAGAGTTGTAAAGCAAAATCCTGATCCTTTTTTTATTATTAAAGGACACACAGGAGCAAAATATCTTCCTTATTTCAGCAGAACCCAGAATTCCCTTCCACGTCAGCTTTGTCCTATTCAATAGTGAAAGGAATCATTTCAAATATTCAGAGCATTTTTGAGACAAGGAAATCCTAGTCAACAAGGAATGCTCCTTTTCAGGGCTGTAGTCAGCCTCAATGTCTTTGCTTCTTAGAGTGGGGGAAGTTTTAGGAGAGGAAAAAGGGAGAAAGGGATACTGCTTTCTTGGCTGTGCTTTACAGCACTATAGCACTTTGGACTGGGGACTGGCTGCTGACCCCAAACTTGAGCATTTTAGAACTATAAAGCAGGAAGGAAGCTGGTTCTCAAGAGTGAGAAAGGAAAACAGTGCCTTATTTATTTTTCTTCCTCCCCAAATTTCCCTGTACAGTGGTACCTCGGGTTACATATGCTTCAGGTTACATACGCTTCAGGTTACGGACTCCGCTAACCCAGAAATAGTACCTCGGGTTAAGAACTTTGCTTCAGGATAAGAACAGAAATCGTCCTCTGGCGGCGTGGCGGCAGCAGGAGGCCCCATTAGCTAAAGTGGTGCTTCAGGTTAAGAACAGTTTCAGGTTAAGAACGGACCTCCAGAACGAATTAAGTACTTAACCCGAGGTACCACTGTATAATGCAAGGAGGGAATTTTTTAAACCATACAGCATGGATCCCCAACCATAGATATAAATGATAAACTCACACAACTTCTAGTCTCTTAGGTGGAAGTTAAGTGTTTCCTGACAGAAAACCATGCAAAATCCAGATTTTAACAAAATCTGTGAGTGCATTCCCCCCACAACAAGAAAAGATAGCAAGAAAGACAGGTGGTTTCTGTCTTTGACATTCAAGATGAACCTGGAAATTCCATTTCCAAACAATTAGGTGAGTTAAGATTTCCTATCTCTATACACTTAATATCAACAGTCTAAATGATCATGCATTTTCCTCAGGCCATTCTGGCATTTCAAATATTTTCTCTCTTAATTAACTCATGAGTATACTTCTGAATACCAAGGGAGCTTTCCCCTGCATATGTAGAAACATACTAACTCACTTGGGGGTAGGGGCACTTTGCACTGACTCATCCAAGAGGTATTCTCCTAGTAAGAAATGGGCTTTCCTTGCTTAGGATTAAAGAACAGTGACACACAGGATAGTACAGGAGGGCATGGAGACAGAGTAGTGGGGGTCATTGCGGTTGGGGGACCAGAATAGGAGCGCTAATATGAGAAGGTGGAAGGTAGGTCATCAAATCCTTCCTCCCTGGACATTCAAATTTTCATTAAATGTTCTCAGATTTCAACCAACAATGATTAGGGCTTAAATGTTTATGTTTTAAAATATGTTGCAGTCCTTTCTGAAGCAAGCAATTAACAAGCAAATAATAATAATAATAATAATAATAATAATAATAATAATACCTTCAGTGTGAAATTCACTTTCCTTTTTACCCTCTGGCAAAGTCAACTCCATCTTGGATTCTCAGAACACACAGGGATGCTTTTTCAGTGTCCTCCCACCTGGGAATAATTTATGATTGACAGCTCCTGCATGGCTGGGTGAACCCATGAATGACCCATCTCCCATAGGACTGGAATGGGTAGGAGCAATCACACAAGCCTCTCCAAAGAAACTGGCGCCCTGCTGGAAAGACCTACATCAATAGGCTCTGCCAAGGAGTTGAATCATGTAAGCATTATCCAAGCCACTGTAGGAGCTTCTCGGAGATAAGCAACTCTCTGTCAGTGAGCCACATGAACCATTTGTTGACACAGGAGATCAAAGAAGCCTGATATGCTAAGCCATCCCTGAAGGATTGCCTTCAGGAGTGGGATTTTGTTAATGCATTTGATTTATTTGATTAATTTTTCTCTTACCCTCTTGGGGCTGCTTTAGGTGGTTTCCCATTCGGTTGCAGGTCATGTCTAGCCCTGCTGAGCTTCAAACATGGAAGCACATCAGTTGCCTTCAGATCAATTTCCCTGTATTTCCCCACTGCCACACTCCAGAATCTTGCTGATTCCGCCTCCCCAACCCATCTGTTTTTCCTTTATGTGGATCATGCTGACAGTATGTCCCTGCGGGCTTCTGTTAACAAACACCTAGCTGAGTTTCCCCACAAAACAATGCCAGTCATTTTCCTCTTATGGATGGCTGCCTTCCATACCACATGGGGATTCACCCTCCAGTTCTCAGGATGCTTAAAGCAGGACTGGAGCAGGAAGCAGATTGCAGCTGTGCGAGGCAAAGCAGACATTGGCTTAGCATGGTTGCAAGTCCCATTCCATATGAATGTATTGGCAGTTTATCTGTATGTGAATCATCAGAATGAACTCAGTGGAAATAATAGCAGCAGATTCATAGCCAGTTGTTGGGCCTCACTGAAGACGCAGTGGTAAAAGAAAGTAAGATGCCCATGGGTTATATCTTTAGATATTTTTAAACTGCATTGCCAACTCAGAGGAGAGAAGCATATGGACAATTCTTTGGTTAGTTATCTTCCATACAGTTACTTCACTGCGCAACCAACATACAACATGGGGGCTGCTTCTCCCCCTACATCTTTAAAGAAGTGGTTGCTCACGCCCCCCCCCCCTTGCCACTACCTCTTGATCTATGGTCAAGATGTAAATACATTGCACAAAGGTAAGATCCAAAAATTAGGTCCATGAGTGCTGTGACCAGAGGTCTTGCTTGTAGCTCCAATTAGTAGCCCTTCTGTTTCAGCAAAGCAGAGCTAATCCCTGGGTTGAGATCCCCACTCAGACAGTTACTGTCTCTTGGCCTATCCTATCTGCAGCGCAAACTATGAAATTGCCTCCAACAAGGGTAGTGAATGCCATCAACTTGGATGGCTTAAAAAGAGAATTATACACATTCATGGAGCGCAAAGTGATCAATGGCTATGTTCTACCTTCACTGTTGAAGGCAGGAAGGCTCTGACTGCCAGTCACTAGGAATCATAGTTGGGGAGTGTGTTGTTGAGCTCAGCTGCTGCTTCCTGGCTTCCCATAGGCATCTGGTTGGACACTATGAGAACACTGGACTGGACTGGGCCATTGGTTTGACCCAGCAGCCCCTCTTATGCTCTCATGTACCTCACAGGATTGGGGTGAAGATAAAATGGGAAACTGGAAAACCTCATATCCCACCTTGAGCACCTTGATGGAAAAGTGGGTTGTGAATGTAATAGTAAATAAACAAACATATTTCACACAGAACAGACATCAGACAGGTTTGTCTGTAGGCCAGCACTTCCACCATACCCAAACATTTATTTTTCCAAAACTATTGCTAATGACAACAGATATATTTGTTTCCCCTCAGCACGGATTTAACAGTTCCAACACATTTACTCCTCTAATACTGTACAATACTGTACCAAAAAGAAAGAAGAGATGTACCTCCAATATTGTACATAGTAGTATATATACAAAGTACAATTTTACAGTTCGCTTGGGTTTTTTTCCTTTTTCTTTTTACTTTGAAAGGAAAATATATACACCATATATATAGACTGGTGTAGAAGATAAACAAACAAATGGAAAATTGCTTTTAAAACAAGAACATTTCATTCCAAACCCATTAAAACAACAGTTGTTAATTTAAAAACAACAACAACCCATATAATCTAATGCACTGAATGGACCCAAACCTGACTTTGCAGGATTAGATTTTAAAACATAAAAATTGAAGACTGTTAGACTGTGCAACTGAACTGTGTTACATACAGTAGAATAAAGACATCACTGCCATTCCTTTTTCAAATATATATATATGCGTTAGCATTTTGGCTACATGGATTACTGTCTTTTACGTCACCTGTTCATATTTTAAGTATATTGCTCTAGCAATTTGGCACCCACAGAGCCCAATCCAGGAAGCTCTGTTTAGGCAGATTATAGCCTTCAACTTCCAGAGAGAGAGAGAAATCTTGCTAGTGCCACTATAACTTGAAGCTTTATTTCCATCATATGGACCATCTCACTCGTACAGAAGAAAACACAGCCTAAAAGATATTGGTTCAAAGGTGATTCTAAGATTGCATTTTTTTTATTTAAAAAAATTGGAAATATTTGCATTGGAAGCTCACACATTGTTTATTATTTTATTTTAAAGAAGCAATAACCCAGACCCTTAAATAGACTCCCTCATGCTTGCCAGATCAACTATGATGGAAATTTCTATTACATTTTGCTTCTTTTGCATTTAAGCATTCAAACAGGAAAAGTTGTTGAAATCTTCGAAAAGCAGCTACTGCACGTGCATATTTGGTTGTGCGCTATGCAGCAGAGAGGCAAGATTGACTTTTCCAAAGCATTGTGCGGTCCAAGCTTCATTCATAATTATCTGAGTTGGGAAAACATTTCTAGAAGCTATTCATAAAGCTATAAGCAAGACAGAAATCTCCCCAGGAATACAAATTTTTAGGACCCATCTTTCCTAGTCATGTCTGAGACAATTTAGCACCACATTTACATCCAAACCATTTGCTTGACACACACGTACGTGTTGCTCTTTTGAGAAATTGCATCCTAAAAGACACTCAAGCCAGAGACTTTCCAGGTAAACATGTCTCATATATGACTTTGCAGGCTTATAAGCAAAGAGAAACTTGGTTCTCAGTTTCCTCCCTGTGTCTTAGGTACGTATTTCATTATAGTTTTGTAGCTACCCTACTGAAAGCTTGCTGTATTTTAAAGCACAATATACATTACACCCTAGAAAAGTCAGTGAAAGGAAAGATTAGTCCTGAAAGGTGTTCAGCCCTTTGGACCCAGAAAACATGTCAGCTAAAATTTGTTATCAAAGAGAATGGCTACATTCATGAGGCTCTAGTGTTTTCCATGCAACAGGGCCAGACACCAGAATTGGGAGATACCAGCACCTTGGGAGCGAAGTCCAAACCAGTGAAGGATATGATCAGACAAACTCTTGTCCCTTTCCTCTTGAAACAATCCAGAAGCATGCCAGATGAAGGCATAGGAGGCAGACATGTTAGAGGAAATGAGAGACCCTGGGCTCCCTAGCAAACTCCGAAGGGAGAATGATATAGGGGCTGGGTGTTTCAACTGTGGAGGGTCTCTCTTCTCCCTGGTATGCTCCCCGTTTCAGGTCATTAATAGGGGGAGCAATTTGGAGAAGATGGGCAACTAATGTAACCTGCTGCCCAAAATCAGGGTCAGAAAGACAGTTGAGATGCAATTGTGCTGGTCTCAAATAACAGTGCTCTATTCAAGTGAAAAGTTACAGAGAGTTACAGATACAGTCGTTACGCACTCTTATGCAGAGACATAAATCTTTGGAGGACTGGACCTTGTGGGCAGCAATGGTGGCTTCAGGGAAATTCTGACTTTCGCCCAGCCAGGGGGCCCAACCTTCGTGGAGGCTCATCAAAAGAAAGCTAAATGCCATTGGCCATGGCTGTAGGAAGAGCAAAAGCACCTGCTTTGTTTCACATCTGGCATTTCTACTTTCTATTGGGGGTGGGGCAGGATGTTACCTGAACTGAATATTATTCAAACAATTGTATATTAGTAAGAGACTTGTGGTTTGAGGGATTCCCACCCCCCTCAATAAGTATGTAAAGGATAGATATGTTCATGATCACAGTGTTATTTAATATCCAGTGCTTCACCATTCAGTCAGTAGAGATATAAGGGAAACACGATGTTTTAGCATTGGTGTGTGTGTGGGGTGATATTTCAGTGTATTAGCATGTGTATCTGAGCCTAGAAGTTGAAAGGCACATTTAGATAACCACCATTTGAAAGAAAGTGAGATGCTTAACAGTAAGTGAAACACATTTTTCTATGGTCAGCTAAGAATTTAGTTGCCAAGTTACAGGTACAGAAACTCCAGATTGTCAGCTAAAATGCTTTTATTTCCCTCTATAATGTCTATGTATTACCTTCATCTATTTGTTAAATGCTGGTCTTGCATAGGACACTAAATTACATCGACTTTTGGCTTTGTATCTCACGCTGGTAGGTGAAATTGCATCTTATGGGCATATCTAAACCACAGATGAACAGAACAATCCTCTGCAGGGTCATTTGGCAATAAGTTTCCCACTGGGAAACTGAATGGGACTACAGCATTAAAATCAGGTTTCGGTGGTGTTGTTTTTTTTTTTTTAAAGTAATGCCCTCTTTCCAGTGAACCTGAGTATCTGTATGTTGTGTGTGGGCATGTGTGGGCATAACGTAGATATGCCCTAAATCAGAATTTGCCAACCTGGTACCCTCCATATGTTTTGGACTGCAACTCCATGGGCTGGATGGGGCAGATGGGAGTTGTAGTTCAAAGCATTTGGAGGACACTGGGTTGGCAAAGGCTGCCCCAACCACAGTAATTCATGTACCAGAGATATGTGGGAAGCGCCCTTTCCATTAGCGCAAGGGCATGAAAATCTATGCAAGAGAAACTGATCCAAATTGCCTAACTGAGAGATTTTAAACTAAGCAATTTAAGCAATTTTTAAAATATATATATATAAAATGAACATTCCTTGGAGCTTGCCTGTGGAAAGTTGTTTTCACATATACATGTTCAATATAGATCATGGTGCATGTTTTAAAATTCCGGTTGGATAGCATATGATATGGTGTACATCCTTTGACATTTCTACTTCCTTTTTAGTAGGTCCTCCCTAGTGCTGAGTTTAGCCAAAAAAGAAAAAAAAAGCAAGTTATATACAGAAAGGTCATAAAAATATCAAGCCATTAATCATTATTTTTTTGCCAGTTTGCACCCATATACCAAAGCACTTTGAAGACGTGAAATCTCATTTTGTTCCAATGTGCCTTGGGTGGCCGGCATGCCCTTCACTGGTACAAGGCATGGTATAAAACCTAGACAAAATAAGGCATTGCTAGCATGTGCTCAATAGCTTTTCTATGAATAAATTCTGCCTCCATCCCTGCACCCCACCTTGGGTAGCGACATAACACTAGGCCTGCTAATGCCTTGTGCTAAAGGGAGCCCCATGTGCCTTCAATGACAGTAGTTAACGTGTGCTGCAGGGAAGGGAAAGGTTGCACCTAACTCAACTGCTGTGTTGCTGCTATAGGCACAGAAGCCCTGCTCTGGCCAAGAAGCTGGCAACCCTAACATGAACTTACAAAACTAAAAAAAACCCAGTAGTTTTGCCTGAGTGAAACACTATTCTCTTAAAAAAGAAGAAGCAGAAGCAGCAATAATAAAGAATTAAGATTCCTGGATTAGAAGACTGTCCCACCCTGAGAATGAATGATCAGGTTGCAGCGCTCAGGTCTTTCCCTTGAGCTGGCCAAGGTCCAAGATGCAGAGTTAATGTGCACACACATACCAGGGAGTGAGGTGGGCGGGCGATGTCTGTGTATTTAAAAGGCAACAGCTAGTAAAATGTTAAGGAACAGAACTGCCCCTCCATTTAAAAAATGCAAAAAACATTTTACATGGTTTTGTTTCTACCACCATTTGTGAGATTGTCAAGTCTTTTTAGACATAATTTAAAAAAAACAACACAATTTCCCCCTAACTTGTAGGGAGCTTAAAAGAAAATGTCTGACTAACAACCTTAGATTAATCTGAAGACTACTGCAATTTTGTTTACATAAGATTAAGTATTTTGCTTCTATTAAAATATCAAATACCAACGATTTCATTCATAAAACCACAAGAAAACAGACTGCAGTTCAGACCTAGCGCATGAAAGAAAACACATTTCAGTTCCTTATCTTGCCCTCAGCAGAGGATCAAAGAAGGGTGATGGAATCCATATTAATTCATTGTTCCTTTGGTTGGTGGTGATAGAGGCAGCAGAGAAATTCCCAGTTGCTTATGAAGTCTGCATTTCTTCTTTTTTAAAATGATTACCCTCTTGAAAAATATATTCCCATTCAATGCAAACATGAGTCCATACAGTCTGTTGGAATTCAGAACAATTGCAGTCCATCACTGTAAATGCCAGATGTAAAGATGATTCATTTTACTGTCTGTACTTATAGACATGGTGACCTGGCACAGAAATATGCTGAATACTGGACTATGTCCACGTCCCACAACAGCTTTTAATTTATTTGCCCTATGCTGCCATATCAGAAGCTCATAGGAGACTGAGCCACAAGCTGAGGAGGGGGTGGGATGTGGGGCAGAGAAGAGAGAGAGAGAGACAAGCAGGGTCAAGCTGCTAACTGGGATTACCAGATCTTGAGTCTATGATTGTTCAGAACTGGAGTGGTTGGCCTGAAACTATCTCATTTTGCAAAGACGAGTAAAGATGTACACACTTGGAAATGCCAGAAGAGAGACAGAGAAAGACTGATCAGTAGTAGCTGGTTTTCAAAATTTAACCTACATTTTCAGTTTTGTCTCCTGGGTGCCCATGAAAGTGCAGAGAGGTTGTTCTAGAGACACTGTTTGAAAATCTCATTTCAAAAGCATTCACGCTGCTTTTAGATCTGGAAGCACCAAGCAAAGATATAAGTAGGGGATATTTAACCATGCAAGCTCTAATGCTCTTTATTTCCCCTGCAATATCAGTTTAACTTTAAATGAACACATGCATATGTGCATGTAATAGGCCTCATTTAAACCAAGGCTAAGCTTGTGCACTTTTCATGATTTCTTTTTTAAACACAGGACAGAAAACGTATGTCTGAGAACATGTACCCTTGAAAAAAATGATGCAGGCTGTAATGGAAACTGACCTGACCTGGTGTGCCACCATTATGCACTGTAATAGTGCACAAAAATACGCCCCAGGCATACCCAGCCATCTAAACCAGTGAGATCAAAAACATCCATGGGTGAACAATATTGTATTGTATCCCTGGAGTGGTTGAAGCACAGAAGTCTTTTCTGCTAACCTCTAAAAGATGACCCTGGCGGTTTCCCTTAGTGACCAGACACTCAAACAAGGCATTGACTGTTTACCACTCAGTTCTGTCTTTTCCTCACTGATTTCACAGCAACCTGATACAAGGCTTTCTATGTCTCGGGCTACACAGAGCTGTGATGTCCTAGCATCACAGGTGATGGGAGGTGCAAAATGAGACTTAATTAGTTGGGGCTTTCCTGTCGGGAGAATCCCTGGCGATGGTAACTTCCAAACTAATTTTCAGCAGACGTTCAGTACTAATTAAATAGAAATTTCTAACATCTCCTTAACAGGGTCCCCTCATCTGAAACAAACAAAAAAAATTTGCTATATTCACAGTAGGCTTTCAAGTTCAGACAGTACAGGACTTGTCAGTAGACTGTTGAGATGCTGAGGCAACCACAGGGCTTGTGGTGTTTGTTTTGGGGAAAACCGCAGGCTTTGGCCTGGTTGCTGGAGGTTTGACCGGGGCGGCCATTTTGACAGACTTTGCTGGCCTGAAAGCGCAGGGAATGTCGCTTGCCGTGCTGGCACTCCGCTGGAAAGCTGGTTCAGAGTCTTTGAGGATCTGAGTATGCAATGGGCTGGAAGGCTCCGAGGTGGGGGCCACAACAGGAGAGGTTTTCAATGGCTCCAGGGTGTCCAGGACAACATCTGGCGCGTGCTTCACGCTGCTTTGCCTTTCCAGCTCCCGCAGCTCGTTCAGAGCAGAGTTCATAGTAGCTTCAATATCCTGCAAAAGAGAGACGTTGGAAGCAATTAAAGGAGCTAGAAAACAGCTCGACTAATTCTCTGTGTTGTCTCTAAAATATTAAGCAAAAGCAGACAGTGGCAGATGCTGCTCCTGTCGTAAGAGGAATGATATGGCATGGAAAATCTCTTCCTAGTGGCATGACCAGTCCCACTATCACCCTTCCCTGCAAGGTAATATGGACAGGGTGGGAAACTATGTGGCCAGAGGACCAGTCTGTTGCTAACTGTATGAGGCCAGGCATCCAACCAACTAAAAAATTATTGTATTTAGAGTTGAAGACTTTAGCTAGATCATACATGTTTTCATAAAGCTGCATGGGTGGACTGGAGCTATATCCTCCTTACTTTCTGACCATCAATTGCCTTCTCTTTCAAGCCTTGAGAACTAGAGCTCAGCAAACCAAGAGGCCTCTATGATTTTATTCTGAGCTTGGTGCCTTTTATCATTGGAAGGGATGTTGGCTTTATGTGTGGTACTCAAGACAAATTGTTTCGGAATTTCAGTCCAGAGTGCATGCCAGGTAATCACACTTTTCTTTAAACCTTTTCCCTGGTCGGATGGCTGGTAGGAAATGACTGAAACACTGGTAGATAATAGCTTGGAAAGCAAGGAGATGGATAAGAGGAACAAGAATGATGCTTGAGAAAACAGACTCCTCAAAAAGAGTAGAAACCCATTATGCTGCTATGTGGCAAATGTGCAATATGCAACTCTAAATCTGGAACGTGACACATATCAGCGTTTCCTCACTGAAGTCACTTGCTATTCTATAGTGTTTTTAAAAGATATATGAAAAATGTTGCTTATATGACACTTCATTCTTGCTTCACATGAAAGATGCAGGAAATAATGCAAAGGTCACAATTAGGAACAAGCATCAAGCCTTTTTTCTTTTTTCTTTTTAAAGATCTTGGCTGGATCATGACCTAAGTTTGCTTAGAAGTTCAGCTGTAGATGTGGCCTTGACTGGTGCAATACGATTCTTGGAGAGCTAAATGATTTAGTGTTTCCATGACTCACATCTTGGCTACAACATTTTCGTTTCCTCATAGGCATTTTAAGGCACACAGGGAGGTAAATCAGTCAAGGAGGAGGATGAACCAAAGACGGTAACCAGATTCCTCCCATCACAGTCTGAAAAGATCTTAAAGCAAAACACAGATTTCAGAGATACTGGTGTCAAATGTAAGAGGTGTAGCTCACACTGTTTGAAATGACACCTGAGAGTACATGAAAGGGGAGCTCTAATTTAATGCAGCTCATTTTTCTTTTATTGAGTATATTTCCCTATGGAAACAATAAATTACATAAGGGCAAAAAGAGGAGGGTGGATAAAAGCAGAATTTAAATGAAAGGCAAGAGAGGCTGCTATATGTCATTCAAAGCATTGCAAAAAGATATAACCCACATGTAGCCTTCTCATATAAACAAAAGGAGGAAATGCACCATAAGGGGAAAGGACAGCTTTCCAGAAGAGGATCACAATATGTATTATAGACAAGGCAGAAACTGTAGAAGGTAGATCCTGTTCTCAGGGCTGGTTAGTATAGCCAAGATCCAGCCCTAATGGTGACCTCTATTTACAATCCAATCTGTGGTGTCCAAGAATCTGAAATGCCTTATGAAAAGTTCAGCATCAACTTCAGCATGAATCATATGCTATTGAAACAGGTGAGATGAGAATGCATGACGGGCACAGGATTGCAGCCCAAATGGTAAATGACATGGTGGTTGGTTCTGCTCATATTGAGTGCCTTACAACAAATAACTGGACAGGAAAAGAAATCTGTCTCATGCCCCACACCCCAACAGGTGGCATGGAACAACAGATAGAGACAATGTGTGCCTGCTTATTTCCAAGACCAGATTTCTGGATGCTGTGATAATGTGCTTCAAGGAATTATCTATTAGTATTTGAAGGGACTTTATTCTCTGATGTTTTAATACAGTTTCTTTCTCTCCCTTTAGAATTAAGTGGTTATATAGTCCCCCCCTTTAAAGTGTGTGTAGTGTGTGTGTATCTATATCTATATCTATATCTATATCTATATCTATATCTATATCTATATCTATATCTATATCTATATCTATATCTATATCTATATCTATCTATATCTATATTTCTATACACCTGCCCTAAGGTGGAATAAACAATGAAATAAAAGTAATTGCACACGACCAGGAGGTATAAAAAATAGGGACGCAGGTGGCGCTGTGGGTAAAACCTCAGTGCCTAGGACTTGCCGATCGTATGGTTGGCGGTTCGAATCCCCACGGCGGGGTGAGCTCCCGTCTTTCGGTCCCAGCTCCTGCCCACCTAGCAGTTCGAAAGCACCCTTAACTGCAAGTAGATAAATAGGTACCGCTTTATAGCGGGAAGGTAAATGGCGTTTCCGTGTGCTGCGCTGGTGCTGGCTCGCGAGAACAGCTTCGTCATGCTGGCCACGTGACCTGGAAGTGTCTCCGGACAGCGCTGGCCCCCGGCCTCTTAAGTGAGATGGGCGTGCAACCCTAGAGTCGGACACGACTGGCCTGTACGGGCAGGGGTACCTTTACCTTTTTAGGAGGTATAAAAGCCAAACATTCAAACAACAGCAGCATCTGATAGCCTAGTGACTTCCTTCACCCCGTTTTAGCCTAACGTCTTTTCTTGGAAGGCCTAACTTTGTAATATGAGATTCAAATGTGTGTGAGCTTTTGACAGATTCATCACATAGTGAAAAGCAGAAGACCTGGCCAAGCATGTAAGTGCAGTACACCTACAGCTGGAGAGGAAACCAAGAACCAAAACTTTCTCTGAGCACATAGCATAGCACTGACAGACTTAGATGGATTGCCATTTCTGAAGAGTGGCAGAATACTTCAAGTCTTGAGCAGTTTTAAACAAATGATTTCCAATATATTCTGCAACTGCAGACACATGATGAGATGATTTTTTTTGGTAGTGAACCAGTTTTGCACTGAAGAGAAACTCCCGCTCGGTTTTTAGAAGGTGAAAACACATTATGTGGCTATGGAGTAGTTAATTGAGGAAAAAAATTATGCAAGGCTTCCTTAGTGGTCAAAAGGAACACATTTTTGTGGGCTTGTGTTCCACTCTGGACCAATGTCGCACTATCAAGCTTCTGTGAAAACAGTGCTCATTTCAAAAATTAGAGGAGGAGGGGAATCACATGATGGCTTTACGCTAACATGGTCTAAAAGTCTCAGCGGCCACATCCAGCCACAGCTGTGTACACACCAGTGAAACCATCCCCTATCCCTGCCAACAGAAACAATGAGATCTGCTTTGTTTGAAGGTAGCTCCTTATCACTGACTGAAACTGAGAAGCAAGAGCAAAGCTACTATGAAAATTCCATGGAAACAGGATAGATTGTTGTGTTCTTTTCATGATCCCTTAACCTCTAAGTGCAGTTAAACAAACTCACAGATCTGGGCTGTGGGTTCAAAACAGAGGCACCAAAAACTCAGTTTTTCAAAAATCCTGGGCTTTGAGATTCTAACACAGATTCCTGAAAGCATAGAATATTAACACTGCATATAGCTCTGTTTTCACCAAAGCCTTTGCCAACATTTTTCCCAAATGATTTAGGGGAAACAGAGTTAGATGATGAAGATGATGACAATAAGTGGAAAGAGCATACAGTGAAGAAATAAAATGTGATTTTTAGTTCAGATAAAAAACAGGACTGGGGAGAGTGGTTATGATGGTGTTATGGCCCTCATTCCCTGACTGTTAGTTTCAGCAAGGTCCAACATTATCAACTGTAGAAACAGAACAGTAGGAAAAAGGATATATAGTGTTAAAGCAGGTATGTTTCCATGCACTTTTCACCAAGGTGTATCCCTTGGGTGGCAAGAGATTTGAGTGTATTATACAAGATGATAAAACTCAATGGAACAGGTATACACCATATAAAAATGCAGGAGTTCTAGACAGTCTGTGGTCCCTTTCCCATTTGTATCTCAAAGTCCTGGGTGAGCAGAAAAAGACAAAGTTAAATGGCTTCCTGCTTACCTTAGAGGACTTCTGTTTCTCAAAGCACAGGAATCTAGCCAGATGCCTCTGTTCTACATTGCCTATGAAAACTGCTTATGTTTTCTAAAACCATAATCATGAGAGTTGTAGTCCAAAACATCTGGACGACACCAGATTAGGGAAGACTGTCTAAAACTAACAGGAAACATACTCTGCCATTAGTATTTTGCTATGGGTTAAACTAAGAGCACTAAATTCCCATGGCTTTATCCATTTCTACGTTTTAGCAATTTCCTCATGGACATGTGAAGAGCAGAAACAATCAGTCTTCTCTCAAAGTTTAAGTGAGTCACATGTGATCAAAATTTGGTCATGTAGCCAAGGTTCTCAATCAAATGCATCTTAACTGGGATGCTTTGATGCAGGTAATTCCTAACCCTTATGAATCTTTGGAAATTGGTCTTAAGTTGATTAAACATAGGCGCTGTTCCATGCTTTTTTGATTGACTAGGCATGCAGCAATCACAAACCGAGCTGATGTTTTAGAACTGAACAGAAATTTAAATGTTCGAATTTTAAAAATTCAGAGGTTACCTCAGAATTCAAAACTTGACTTGTTTTGATCACCTCTAAGGGGACGCTTCCTGATCTGAAGCAAATACTGAAGCAAAATATAAAATATTGATATCAAATAACACATGTTGCTAAATATACAACATTCACAGAACAGCTGGAACATATTTGAGTATTAGATGAATGTTTTAGTGAATAGTCAACATCAAAATTCACAAAGGAGATTTTTTTTAACAGAATGGGTAACATGGGGTGGAGATATTTGTTTACCACTGTATGCAAGTTAAGCCCCATCTTACCTCAACCTGGCCTAGCTTCTTATTACCTGTGCAATGACTTCAGGGTCCATGGGCCGGTGGTTATTAAAGCTCTTTGACCTTCCAGTGGTCACATTTTTCCGGATGTGGGGGCTATCTATCCTGTTCTTCAGAGAGGCATGCCGGCTGAGCGAATTGAGGCTCCCATGGCCACTGATGGAAGATGCATCTGGTACCTCTTTCGGGAGACTTTGGCTCATAATGGGTTGTGAGGAGGGACGTGAACTGGCCACAGCTCCTGGTGGGACTGGTTCTCCCAGGGAGCTGGGCAGCCCGTGGCTGTCACTTTGACGGAAAGCTCTTCGTATGCTGCCAGACTCTGGTCTCTTTCTTTGCCTGTCACCATAAAAGAAGCGGGGGGTGGGGTGGGGGTGGGGATTAAGTGTTATAGAAGTTGCATTTCAACACAGGAATCCCAGAAAGGCAATGAAAGGATACTGAAATCGCAAAATAAACATTCTGAACTAAATCACCTTTTCCACTCTGCTTATAATAACAAGCCAGCATGAAGGTTAGCGCGTCAGAACAGAAACAGGAAGGACCCAGGTTCTACTCTCCACTTAGCCGCAAACCTCACTGGGTGATTTGAAACCAGCCAGCTTCCCTCAGCCCACTTTATAGGGTCATTACAGGGGGAAAGCAGGGCAAGAATCAGGCACGCTGCTTTGGGTTACTTGAAGGGAGGGTGGGCTTGAAATGTAAAATAATTGATTGATTGAAACAAACGGTTTCAACATTATTGGCAACCAAATGGGAAGTGTTTCAGTACTGCAAATGTTGGCCTACTGACCTGGATGTCAGAGCTGCAACTAGTAGTATACCCCCGGTGGGACAAAACATTACATAAAACAATACAAATAAGCTAAACTAGTTCAACTGCTCAAAACTAAACAAAAGGAAAAAACAATGCTCAACACATACATTGAAGAGTAGTAATACAAAACCGATATTAACTCTTACTTATTGATATTTGCAAGATAAATGTCTGCAACATGGCTCCCACTTGGGCAGTTGGAACCAGCTCTGGCAGTCACCTTTTCTTCCGGTGGTTCTGAATTTACTTCTATTTCAGATTTTGGGCTTGATCTTTCTGATACTCCATCCTCACTAGAGAAGAAAAGAGCCACAACCACAAAACCTATGTTACACCCTCAAGATAAGCCACAGTAGTAGTTGCAATAGTTGGAACAATTTTATCATCAGATTTTTTTAATGCTCTCAAATTACAACATTTCATTTTAATGCTTTACTTAAAGGCTGGGTGGTGTACTTGGATCCTGAGAGCAGCCATAATGCAGCTTGTAAAACTAAGATGCTCTTTTTTGGGGGGTTGTTGTTGTTGATTATTTTCATATGAACACATGAAGCAGCTGAGCATGTGTATAGGACAGCAGTGAGGGATCTGGAAACCAACTATGAGGAATAATTGGAAGACCTGGGCATGCCTAGCCTCAAAAAGGTTAAGGGAGCGGGGGCGGACTTTGGTAATATGGTAATATGAGTGAAGACAAAATCCCCCCAATCCCTTTTGGTACAGTTCTTTTTAATAAGCTTTTTGACTTTTAATATTATGTTGCGCCCCCTTGGCTTAGCGCCCTGTGCGGGGGAACCACCCACACTGCCCAAAATCTGGCGCTGAAAGGAGGCATGATAGGCAACTTGTATTATCTGAAGGGCTGCTATGCAGCAGATGAAGCTGACCTATCCTCTGTTGCTCCAGAGGGCAGGATTAGAATGCATGGGTGGAACTGATAGGGAAACAGATTTCGGTGACACTTCCTAATAGCTAGAGCTGTCTGATGGGAAATGGTGTGCCCTCCATCCTTGGAGGTATTTAAACAGAGGCTGGATGCTAATCTGTCAGGAATGTTATGTTTGCAAGATCCTGTATTAAAGCATGGGGGTTGGACTAGATCAGAGCTTTGCAAACTTTTGATGCCAGTGACACACTTTTTAGACACGCAAAATTTAATGACACAGAAATTCAGTTTGACTAGCAAACCGGGGATTAAACTAACCCTTTTCCAGTCCCAGGAGCAGCACGGAGAGTGTTCACACTACGCACTGCTACCGACACACTAACATGTTGCGACAGTTTGGAAAGCTCTAGGCTAGATCCTTCCCAACTCTTCGTTCCTAATACTTTAAGATATCTTCTTCCTCAGAAGCAAAATTAAATCTGAGCCCTGTTTATCCAAGTACCATGCCCCAATGGTCTTAAGAGGTAACATACGTGTCCTGGACAACGATGTATTGATGGGGGATCAGGCCATCAATTCCGTTGTGACGGCCCTCCCACCAGTCGTCAGAGGCCCGGTGATAAAGCAGGAGGGAAGCCCCCTTTTTAAAAGAGAGCTCCCGTGCTGTTCGGCCGCTGTAGTCAAATTTGGCTATTGCTTCAATAGGTTCACATTCTGCAGGAAAAAGAAACAACATTTCAATGAATTTGCATATCCGTGTTTAAACCTTTCACCTTAAAAAGTAAAATAAAAGTGAGGAATTCAAATATCTATATATGTTGTCAGCTGAGATACTGGAGGTCAAATGCATCTGGCAAATGAGGCCAGGCCATTTAGAAGTACGTTACACACCCTCCAAAGCTTTAGAGGTCTACTGCTACCAGTGAAATGTTCACGGATGCTTACCTCTACGGTGAACTCAACATAACTGTCCTGGCAGCTGGGGACAGGTGGGCTGGTCCACAGGATTTCCAGACACACAGTATTTTCTGTACTATGCAAAGAATTGCTCAGTTGGGAGTAGTCAGGTCACAAAATGATAGAGCCTGTGGAGACCTTAATGGCTTCTTAGGATCTGGATCATGCTGGGCCTGAAAGTTGCAGCAGAACAACTTGCCAACTGCTGCATGAGGGGAAGTTAAATGAGGCACAAGGGGTTCACAATCCACATGTACAGGCCCTTGGTCTGGCTTGTCGTCAGGGTGGCATGAGATTGTGAGATGCTTTAGTTGAGATTCCTGTTTTGCAGAGGATTGGACTAGATGGCCATTGGGGACCCTTCCAACTCTACAATTCTATGGTTCTATGCTTATTGACAAGGTAAAGGCTCTAAGGGTTTCTTCACCTAGGTGTGCACATAAGAGTACACACACACAGACACACACACACCTCTTCAGTGGATACCTAAATATATGCAGTCTAAATAAACGTTGTGAAGAAGATGCTTGGAAACTGTATTGTAATAGATCCACCAGGGACCCAAGAATGCCTGCAGCTCCCTGTAGAGCATACAGTTAGTGGCAAAAACAGGTTTGTTTCTGCACAGTGGAATGGCCGGCTGGACATACTGCTCCATAGGGTGGAAGTTATTCCAAATTATTACATTCCCAAGCAATGAATCCCAATAGGGATCATGAGCAGAGTCTCCCTGCACTGAGGTTGCCCCGCCCCCTTTGTAATCCAGTCCATGGTTCTCGTCTACAACTGGGAGGAATTCAACATCATGCTAAGTGGGTTGTTCCATTTGCACAAGCATTTTGGCTTCCCGGATGAAGCGATCCCACCTCTCCTAAACTTCCTGAGCCAATGCCAGGGGAAATAGCGGGTACCCAGGGGGCGGGGAGGAAAGCCCTGTTGCATATGCAGAAGTCCATGTGGAAGGCATATGCAGAAGTCCATGTTGACAGGACTCATTAGTTGAATCCCACCCACTGTATTCTAGCTCTGCCTCTCTTTCATGACTGGTTATCCCACTTCTTTCTGCCTTACCACCTATGATGACCTCTACAATTGACCCCTCAGTCTTGAGCCTTCCTCTTTCCTCCCTTCCTAGTCTTGGCAAATTTTGCTTGGCTCAGATGAACACACTCATTCAAAAACACATTTTTATTATTACTGAATTCACTCTCCATTTGGATAGCCTTTCTCCTTGGCTGATTTTCATTATGCAATAAGTCACTACCTAAAAGCCCAACAGTATGAATCAGGCAGCAACTTAAGTTATGCCTCAGAAAAGTTGCATCAAAAGGAAGCCCTTCTTTGGGCAAAGACAATTGTGATCTGGGTAGGCTCTCTCAGGAAGTACAGGGCGAACATGTCTGAGACAAAGAGACTTCAGCACCGCTGCCTGACCCATCAGCCTTTGGAGCCCCTCGAACCAAGAAACTGAGCTTAACTCCCGAGGCTGAAAAGTACAGAGACTGGCTGAAGGCCAAGCAAGCACATCTGTAAGACTGAAAATCCAGTAATGGATTTTCCAGAAAGAGAAAGTGTTATCTGAACTATGCATTGCAAAGTAGTTTGTAGACAGAGAGCTCGAGTAATCAGCTCACACTAGTTAACAAGGTTTTACCTGGGTAACAAATCATGGTTGTTTTTAGCTGGGTTGGAGTGTTTTTTTCAATGAATACTCCTTGAATTGTGTGCTTCCCTGTTTTCCTCTCCCTTGTTTAGTTTCTGGCACCAACTAACACATTTCTTTAAAAAAAAAGGGCCTCTATTGTGCATTTTATTACCAGCTAGGGAATTGTATATTTCAAATAGCAATTGTTTATTATATCAAAATCAACAGGCCACTAAACTTCCAATATTCCCTTTTGGAATTTAGCCTTTAGCCTGGCAAAGGATAATGACCTCTAATGCCCAGCAGGCCTGCACTACAGCTGGGGGATAAAGAGCCAAAATAGCTACTGGTCCTCCTTTCAACTTTGAGCCTGTTGTTGTTGTTTAGTCGTTTAGTTGTGTCTGACTCTTCGTGACCCCATGGACCAGAGCACACCAGGCACTCCTATCCTCCACTGCCTCCCGCAGTTTGGTCAGACTCATGTTATTAGCTTTGAGAACACTGTCCACCCGTCTCACCCTCTGTCGTCCCCTTCTCCTTGTGCCCTCAATATTTCCCAACATCAGGGTCTTTTCCAGGGAGTCTTCTCTTCTCATGAGGTGACCAAAGTATTGGAGCCTCAGCTTCAGGATCTGTCCAAAAATAGCTAGTGATCCTCCACTCAACTTTGAATCTAGGCGTGGCCTATTAGTCTTTGTCCAATGGACCAGGAAAGGATCCAACATTATTGCAATCCACACTTGACATAGCAAGAGACAATGGAATTGGGGGAGAAAACCATCTAATCCAATTCTCAGTCTTAAGGCACGACTGTTAAACCTATTAACATAAACTTCATGATTACCTGATGATTACAGCTAGGATGGCTTACAGATTATAGTTAAGATGCTTTAGCACACAGTTAAGCTGGTTTAATATCATAGGCAGGAAAACAGGAGCAAAAAAGAGCCCCATGCCAGAGGCCAACACAGCCTAATTACTAAAACTGTGCACTTGGATTTCCAGATAGTTCAAGTAAGCAAGTCATAGAGATGTTAACAAGAGAAATTCAGAGACCACAGCTCTTCTCCTGTAGTACATCTCCATCTTGCTACCTTGACAACAGCTCACTGAAATCTTTGCGATCAGTCAAGTATTAAAACTGGCATACCAGATTTGTGGCTCTAGCTAAGAAACATGAGGAAATATCTTAAACCCACCTTGCCTTGCTGGTAAATTCTGTTTTGTCCAATAAGCCTATATACACAGGGATGACACCCACATGCCAAAACGGCTTTCCCATCTCATGCCAAGCTTGAAAGTAAATGGGCAGCCAGCTTTGAAACAGCTGTCAAACAACTGCTTACCATCATCGCTGGTATGGTGTTCAGTGACCATATCCTGAGCTGCATCTTCCGTGGAGGCTGTCTCTCCATGGGGGCTTTCACTGCAAGAAGAAAGACAGAGAGGGCTACGTTGACGGGGCATGTTTTCCTGTTTTTTCAAAAAAGAAAAGAACTGGCTGGTAAATGGTATGTGGCACCAGGAGTATCCCAGTGACACTTGAACTTTTGGGTGGAAGAGCAATGTTTGATGGAGACATGCAAAGCATGTAGTTTGGAGAGTAGCAACCTTTTGAGGCTTGGGTGGCAATAGTAATTTCTCTCCTTAAGATTAACTCTGCATGGGGGTGGGGGACAAAAGCTCCTACATCACACGGACTTGTCATAGATGGGGCTTTTGGAATAGGTCAGAAGATGGGAGGCACATGTCCTGGTCCAACATCCCGAAGAATATGTGGTGGTCCATCTACTCCAGCACAGATCAACATGTGAAGTTCCCGTACGCTGAATTTGACTCTTGGTCCACCTAGCCCAATATAGTTTACTCAGATTTGCAGCAGCTTTCCAGGGTCTCCTTTTAACTTAATATGCTGGTGACTAAACTTGGAACCGTCTGCGTGTGCTGTACTACGGAGCTATGGGCCCTCGTAACGGTTTAGCTGGTGCCATGAAATGCTTGAAAAACATGGGGCATGAGGTGTGTTGTGTGAGAGCTGGGAACAAAGGCTTGAAGGTCTATCAGCGGGTGCCACATGAGGTGAGGTTCACATTGCTAAGCTCTGAATGGGACCTGTCTAAGATGTAAACTGCCTGCAAGTTTTGTGACATGGTAGAAAAAATTCTTAATTAAATAACTAAAGTACCCCTTGCCTGTCTCACAATGGCTTCTCTACAAACAATTCGAAGTGCTAGCTTTGACTTCCAAACTCCTACACTGCTTGGGACCCCCATACCTAAAGGAATGCTCCTTACCATATGTACCTACCCAGGCCCTGAGGTCATCGATGGAGTCCCTTCTTCAAGTTCCCTCTCAGAATGAAATTTGGAGGGTAATTCCAAGGGAGATGGCCTTTTCAGTAGTGGCCTCCCCTTCGTGGAATGCTCTTGCTAGAAAGACTTATCTAAAGTTTTGCCTACTTTATAAGATCTTATTAATTAATTAATTAATTTTGTATATGGCATTCCGTCTGTAGATCTCAGGTCAATTCACAATGGTTTGACATCAGGAAAAGACTTTCTTTTGTTCACTGGGGCTTTATTATTTATTGTTATCATTTTATTATAGTATTTGTTGAATGGTGGCATTATGTTCAGATTTTAGCTTTTGTAGCTGGGCCGTATTTTGTGGCTTTGTGTCTATCTTGGATTGTGTGACTGGATTTAAACCAATGTGGGTCAGTTTTACTGATTTATGTCTTTATTGAGTGGTTTCCTTTGCCACCTAGATAGTATTTTTATCAGGCACTTCATAAACTGAACTGAACCAGCGCAATAAACACGTTCTGTTCCATATGCTCTGCATCAGGCCCAAGGCTCAGGATAGACAAGTAAATACTTTAGTTATGTTGGTTCAAATTTCAATCCCCCAACTCAAAAGGACATCAGTCATCCTGTAGCAGTAGATTTCTTGCATCGTTAGGAGTCTGGACTAGAAGATCTTTGAAGTCCCTGTCAACTCTGTGGGTGGGATTCACCTAAACAGCCCCAGAAGTCAAAGCCTACTCAAGGACTTTTGTTCATGCAACAGGGCTTCCCCATACTATGTGATCCAAAATTGCCTGGGGGAACATGGTCAAGAGAGGGGCAAGCTACAATGCTTGCAGAAACAGAACAATAAATTCCACATTATGATTCTGTCTGGAAATACTAGTTGCTTTCCCACTGTTTAGTTTCTCCCTCCTGCACAATTTTTCTTTCCTTTTTTAAAATTTCACCAAGCTGCCCCCACCATTAAGCCTCAGAAGCTCTTCCAAATACAGATGACACTTGGCACAAGTTGTGAAAATATATCAGACCAAGATGCTGTGTATTTTTTATCTAGCCTGCCATAGGTGCTGTGCACTCAATGCAGACACACCCAGAGATAGGGCATAACAGAGCCTTGTTCCCCTGAATGAGAAGACCAGGATATACCATATTTTTCACTCTATAAGACGCACCAGACCACAAGACGCACCTAGTTTTTGGAGGAGGAAAACAAGAGAAAAAATATTCTGAATCCCAGAAGCCAGAACATCAAGAGGGATCGTTGTGCAGCAAAAGCAACAATCCCTCTTGCTGTTCAGGCTTCTGTGATAGCTGCACAGCCTGCAATCGCTCCATAAGATGCACACACATTTCCCCTTACTTTTTAGGAGGGAAAAAGTGAGTCTTATAGAGCAATAAATACGGTAATAGGAACTAGACAGCTTCTGTACACTTCCATAACCGGACCTAGCTTTCCACCAAATCCCTTGGTCAAGGCAGCGAGATAAGGGGAGTGGGTGCATGTGCAGAGCCTAGGGAGGAAGCCACAGTGGTGGCTGGTGCCAGTTGGGAGGGGTGGGGGAGAAAGTAGGGAGGCAAATGGTAGGTGGAGGCAGAGGCAATGTCAGGCAGAGACAGCAAATTCTAGTTTTGTCCTCCTCCTCCCTGCTTAGTTCTACAAAGGCAAACTGAGACTAAGGAGGAAGAAACCATTGACCAGAGCCATCCCCTGGGGGAGGTGAATTTGGCTGAACACAGACTGAAGCTGGTGGGGCAGTGCCCCATTTACCCTAATGAATCAGCCTCCACTGTCCTCCCATTCTCTCTCCCCCCACCCCTGTAAGTAGATGTCTGACATGCTAAGTACCCATACAGTACATCTGGAAGGAAATATAGGATTTGTTATGCCACCCTACCCCTCATTTTGGGGTAGATCTGGAAATGTAAGAAGCTGTTGTGGATGCCACAAAATAATCAATTCACAGAATTAAAACGGTGATGCTCAGAACCCGCCCCCAAACAGGGGTCTCCACCCCAATAAAGTAGACAAAAAAGCAAGCAACTGCCCCCGCTAGCCCCCCAAAAGGTACACTTTGAACTGAACAACCACCCACACCCAAAAATCCATTAAAAATAACTGGGAGAGAAAGGGGACCTTAGTGGGCACAGAATTCTTCTGTGAGTGAGCATGACACCTGCAGCAGACTATATTTAGCCTTGTAGCTTACTAGATCAGAAGTGGGAAAAAGATAAGACAATTCAGACATTTACAGGGACTTCAGTATTAATCAAAAGGCATGATTTTGCCCTATTATGATTGTACCAATATCAACTGGGTGGCTGGGGAAACCCAGCCAGATGGGCGGGGTATAAAAAAATTAAAAAATTAAAATTACTTGTTTGTGTACAGTTGTAGACTGGTTTTTGGTCTCTCTAAAATCCTCAGATTTCTTCACAGTGGAATGCTTTGTATCATCTTTTTTAGGAATTAACTGACCGCCATTTTTAATAAAAGTGTGTGTATGCATATGCATGTTGAACAAAATGGAACATCTCATTACAGTTAATCTATATGAAACCCCAGCTTTTGAGTGCACCCAGAATCTGCATCTTAGGAGATGACAGGCAGTCCTCCTATATTTATCAAAGCATGTTAAGTAAGACATTTAAAGGCAATGGTGAACATTTCAGATTTTGAGATAATGAAGCTTATTATAAAAATGTACTGATGTACAATGCAAAGATATGATCCCATGGCATTCCTGCCCCCACCCACAAGCTCAATCCTCATTCAGAATTAATTTCCTTGGTTGAAAGAGATACTGTTTTTCTAACTCTTATGTGGCCATTTATGTACTGTACTGCAATGAGGCAGAACACTAGAAGAATTTAAGACAAGAAATACTGTTACAATGTGTTGAGAGAACTAGGGGACCCCTATGCCATGTATGGTAGAAACATCTGAGGTTCAGAGCCCTCCACACACTACGACTTAATCCTATGATACTTATGAAGCAAAGGTCGTATTTCTCCTAGCTTAATTACTCTGTGCATAAGATGATGAACTGAACTCCTTTGCCTTCAAGGGAAGAAATGTCTGGTGAACTCACATGATCTAGTCCTTTTTCTAGAAACACAATGATTCCTATCACCTTGTGTTGGATAAATGGTCTTGTGGTGTGTGCAGGCCAATTTGTTTCCCAATGTTTCACAAAATCAAAACTTCTCACTACAGTTTGTCCCCAAAATGTTGAACCATGCACAAGGGTTGTGGTGCACATGGACATCTGAAGTGAATGGAAATTAAGTTCATGGTAGAAAATTAAATGGGCACTCAAAGTCCATTTAAGACAAATAGATTTGAGACAAATAGATGTAGTAACAAAAAAAGAAAGAAAGAAAACCCCAGAACACCTGCAATGTATAAGGTACTCTTCACATTCATACTGAGAAGGATGAGGAGCATCTGCCCAGCAACCAAAGACACATGTTCAATGAAAACTGAGCAAGATACATGTTACACAATGGAAACAGAATGTATGAACAATTGCTTTATCTGAGATACTAAGAGGGTATATGTCCTGAATAATGCATTTTTCTAAAACACTCAAATAAACATCCTGATGATTGGCGCCCACTGACGATGCATTAGTCTTCTGTTAAGGGGGGAGGAGGGTGGGAATGTGGAAAAACCAATTGTTCTGTTGATGTCATGCTTATATTTTTGAAAACTACTACAAATCTTTTAAAAAGAAAAAGAAAAAAGAAAAGTGGGCAAGATAGCAAGGTCACTATTTTTTTTAGTTCAGCAGGCTACACATCTGAGGTCCTCTTTGGGCAATACTTTGCTCTGCCACCATTTTTCACACACACACACACAAACACACACACACACACACACACACACACACACACACACACAGAAAGAGAGAGAGCACAGAAAGATTAGAAGGAAACCTCAGGCTTGTATACTCTGTCCCTTACTCTCTTTACCACAAGATGAAAACACTCAAATTGAGATCTCCCTGCATTATTTGAATCTGTTATCTTCTCTGATCCAGGAAGTTTAAAACTCTCCTTAAAATATTGTTCATTGCCCCACGTCCCACCTTGTACTGTTTATGGGTTTGGGACAGCAATCATATTGTGACAAGGTGGGGGAGAGAGGGTGCAATGAGACATAGCCACTGCAAATTGCTTTAGGACTGAAATGTGAAAATCTTAAGTGAAAGGCATAAACCTGGCCTAATCCATGGAGAATAATGGAACCAGATGGCTTCTGAAGCAGCCTTTCATACGGAGTTTGTTTGCAAGCCATACAAAGTGCATAATGTTAGGTATATTATACTGTTATCATATTATATTTCCATCATTATTTATTTTATATAACAATTTTTATTTTCATAAAAATAAAATAGAAATATTGATACAGATAATATCTGTCCAGAAAGAAGGTTACAACATTCATGATACAACATTTAGGATTTCTTGGCAAATTCTTTCATTCCAGTACAAGAAGGATCTTCAACTGTCCATGACTGTAGGTTGTATAATTTCTCAAAGTCTTTTAACACAAGTAATTTTTTTATCATCACCAAGGTCTGCTGGGCACTTCAGAGCCCATTGTCCAAAGTCGGCAAGTTTGATTTCTTCAAACATTTTCCATAATTTGTGACGCTCTTTTATACACCAGCTGCTGAAATACCAGTAAACTAGTTTCTATACCCCTTTCCCAGCTGCAAATACCACTGTGTGGTATCTTGAAAACTCTAAGTAAAGGTGCTAATGGAGGCACTTATTTTCATATAGTATTGTGGTCATTTTGCGACCAAGATTAAACAGCAAAAGGGGCTTAACTAAACAAAATAAAACTAAGATCAGTAGCAAACAAAAGCAAAGAAAGGCTCCGCTTTTTGGAAATATGAATACAGTACGAGAATGTGCTGTGTGGCCTTGCAGCCTGGGGTTCAGTGTCTGCACTGTGCATCGTAGCTGAGAGGAAAGGGGTTGTTCTGATGAAGATGCAACCAAGCGGGTTATTTTCACATTCTTCTTTTCAGGTAAAATAGTGGGGCAAGCTCCTCCACCACTACAACTCCCCCCCCTCCCCGCCACCAATCTCATGACAGGAGCTGCTCTGGCTGAATTGTTTGCAGATGTCGGTTTCAGACTAAATGCGCAGCCAGGCCCCCTGTGCACTGGGCAGGAGAGAAAGGAAGGCTTCAAGTTTCCCCCACTTGTTGCTGCTGCCCTGAAATTAACCCATGCTGCAGCTTTCTAAGTTCAGCTGCTACTGACCTTGTCTCTGAAGTAAAGTCGCTCAAGACATGTGGAGAAATGAGAAGAATGTCAGCGATGAATTCAGGCTATGTGTCTGCTCTGCAGCTTTCGCCAGCAGATTACGGTAATTACCATAACACCCGTATGGACAGTTTCATGGGCATTATCTTTGGTATAATGAAGTGCAGTCATGCAACATGCTTTCTGAATCTTTGAGGCCTGCAGGTTTAGGGTGGGGAAAATATGTTGCGCTCAGGACTGTGAACCTCACCAATTTTGCCTCTGCTCAGTTATGTGACTCACAACTGGGATAAATTCTGGGGCCAGCATTTGAAACGGGAAGATGATAGCATTGTCGAAATATGCAATTTACTAGTCAGACTACAATCTAGCGCTATATACCCCCTTCACTTGTTACCCATTATCTCCTACCGTACCAGTAATCCTCAGTGCTTCCACCCCTGGTGTATATAGGGCCCTCCAGCTCTCTTGGTCCTGGGAAGACATTCTCGTGTTGTATGATTATAGTTTTGATGAGCTCATTGACATGGGCTTGGCAGGAGACCTGATCGTGGCCTTCAGGCACTGACATCAGCGTGGGCCCGAAGCAGATGGCTAAATTGTAGGGGTCCATCATGTTGTCTTCACTGAACTGAGATAAACTGCAGAAGACAGGGAAGGAATGAGAGGAAGAGGGTGAATTAGGAGCAATGATACCTACAGTACAGAGCAAATTGCTAAAATGAAGGGAGATTGGCTCTGTTTGCTCGGATTTTAAAAACTTGATCTCATGTGACAAGAATGTCTTGAGGCTACTTAGGAAAAAATGACCACCACCCTCAACAGTAATGGTATTTACCAAAAGAATGGCGAGTTTTTCTGGCTGTACCGCCTTGGATCAAATTCAGTTTTGTTTGCATAGATTGTGCTTCTCTGATCATTTGCACTGAATGCATATTCAGAGCACTTCCCTGCTGACTAGCGCATTGATTTCTTTATTAAGCAGCCAGCCTCTTTTCCATTTTCTGAACATCCCTTCAATTAACACGTAGGGCATTTGTTAAAAGCGTGTGTGCATGTGTTGGGAAGAGTCATCATCATCTAGCTCCCTTTTAAGGAGGCTTATTCTCCGTGCCGATTGAATGCTGTTGCCAGGGATTTATTTCTTGGCATGTCATTCAGTGCACCCTGCCTGGATAGCAGCTGCAGAAGCAACACCTCCTATCCAGCCAAGAAACAGATGAAAGTGTGACTGAGCCACGGTGCCGCATGGTTCACAGCACAAGGCTGCAAAGAACCTGGCAACCAGCACACCCCTCTGGCTTTTTCCATTTGCACCCTTCCTCACAGCCAACATTTATCTCTCTTTCAGCTGCCCAAGAACTGCTGAGAATGCTAAAATGCCATGCCAACATTCAAAATGGAATGTCAGTCATGGGTATTTTGAGCATCTGTCAGTGTAACGCAGTGAAAATGTTTGAAGTTAAACAAGGCTCAGAGGGACAACTTTGCTTTGAAAGGTTGGGGGATCTCACGAACCCCACCTTACTGTGGCTGCCTGGGGTATTATGTTTGCCACTGCCAAGAGCATGCGATTCAAGTGCTGCTGTTTAACCCCTGTAACCCTCCAAAAGGCAAAAGAAAAGGCCCCTCTGCCCCACACTTACGTCATTTAAGCAATTTATATGCCGCTTAGCTACAAGAGTCGTTTGCAAAGAATGCAACAACACAGAAAATAAAAACCAGTTAAGATTAAACTTCAATTTAAATGACTGCTGGAACAACAAAATAGACAGGGCCTCCCTAACCTCATCTGCAAGG
Source organism: Podarcis vaucheri (assembly GCF_965113315.1). Taxonomy (NCBI): domain Eukaryota; kingdom Metazoa; phylum Chordata; class Lepidosauria; order Squamata; family Lacertidae; genus Podarcis; species Podarcis vaucheri. Next base: position 66,815,766 of record NC_138764.1, on the reverse strand, counting down.
GAGTTCCATGAAACTGGCCCTACAATACTTAACAATATAGCTTCTGGTAGATATGAGCTGGGCATCTGAGCCATGACTCCACAATGATCAGGCAGGGACAAAAGAAATTAGGCAATTCTTGAGGTACCCTGGGCTCCGATTGTTAAAGGCCTTGTAAATTAATAAAAGAACTTTGGCCTGGTAGTGTATGAGCAACCAATGCAGACTTCTGAGCACTGAAATTATGTGCTTGTGATAGTTTGTCCCCATTGACAATTTAGCTGCAGCATTTTTCACCAGCTAGAGCCTCTGGACTAGGCCCAAGAGTAACCTCACGTAGAGCACATAACAATAATCAAGTCTTGCCAATGCATTGATCACTGTAGCCAGACTATCCTTGTCCAATGAAAGCTGTATGCAGTTCTCTTTCCACCAAGGCCCATCAAAACTCTTTTACAAGCATTCATCTGAACATGTGAGGCTTAAAAAAAATGTGTAGAATGGTGCGGGTCACATATGCAAACTAAGATCCCCAAGAGCTTGGGCTTCTCCAAGACCTTTGTGTGTTTGGCTGAACATGTATAGGAACCTTGTCACAATAAGGAACCCTGCCTTATTACTCTCTTCACTGGGCAGAGGCTTCTAAGCATGATCAGCCAAATCCCACATGGACACCTGTGCTGAATGTACAAAGGTCGGAAAGGAATCCACATGCAGGGCTGGGACACAGGGTGGGGCTTGCAGGCATGACTACATCCTCTACACAATTTTAACTGTCACATGTTCAAGCAAATGCCCAAAGGAGCCTGGAGTCTCAGTTTCCTTTGCAAGCATTTAATTAAGTTTCTGGAAATAAGGTTTTAAGTGGGGGAAAGAGTTATAGAATAAAGCTTGATTTTTAACCAGATATGTTATCACATACTTCACTCCTTCCAACATATCTTACTGATAAAAAATGTAAAGGACCCCTGACAGTTAAGTCCAGTCACAGATGACTCTGGGGTTGCGGTGCTCCTCTTGCTCTATAGGCCGAGGGAGTCGGTGTTTGTCCGCAGACAGTTTTTCCGGGTCATGTGGCTAGCATGACTAAACCGCTTCTGGCGAAACCAGAGCAGCTCACGGAAACACCGTTTACCTTCCCACTGGGGCAGTACCTATTTATCTACTTGCACTTTTTGATGTACTTTCGAACTGCTAGATGGGCAGGAACTGGGACCGAACAACGGGAGCTCACCCTGTCGTGGGGATTCAAACCACCGACCTTCCGATCAGCAAGCCCAAGGCTCAGTGGTTTACATCACAGCGCCACCCGCATCCCGCATCATATTTAGGGCAAGCTAAATATGAACTCTGCTATAGGAACAAAATATGAACTCTGCTAGCTAGCAACATCCAGTGGCTGGCACCTGCTTTTTTAGCCCCTCATGTTCATACACGGGATTCTCAAAACCAAACTCCTTCCCTCCAATGTTGGTATTGTCCCCTGTTTAGACCCCCTCCAAAGCTATCTTTTGGCCAAATTAAAATGCACAGTGGGAAGAGTGAGTGTCCTCTGTGGTAATGCAGTTTTCTAAACGGTCAGGTTTGTGTGATTAAATCTTAAAAGCAAATTGCATCAATTTGGGCATTTCAGGGCACCAAGTTAATGGTTAAGCACAAAACAGGGTTATTTGATGCCTGGACAATTCTTCTTGAAACAAACACAGTTTTCCAGTCCAGTTCTTTGAATAATGAGACACTATTAAGGGCGGAAGCAGCCATTCACTTCAGTGACTTAGAAGTGGCATCTGAGGGAAGGGAATCCCAAGGCATGGAAGAATTTCCTAACACTGCTGTGGAAAGTTCTGTTCCTGAGCTGCAGGAAGTGGGGTCTTTCCTATCTAACAGTATCTGGAGGGGTGGCAGGACAATGACACACTTTGTGGGGATATGGTTTTGAATTTTCCAGGCTGCAATCAAGACCTCATTGTTTTCCAGAGCAATACTACAGGAAGTCTCAAGACAGGCCTTATTTCATCCAAACAAAAATTCTCCAGTACCCTGAAATGATGGCTGTCCCTAAAAGGTAGCTCTTTTAGCAAGATTTCCCCTTAGAATCAGGGAACAGCAATATTGGTTGTGGAGATTTTTGCCAACAGAATGCTACCTGAACAAGAAAAAAAAGCCCACAGGTTGGCAGTAAAAATACAAGTGATATTCAGAGATGAGCTCAAGCACAGGCTCCAACTAAAAAGAAATGAATGCTTTACACTTAAGTGATCGGGAACTCAGTTCTGTGCATAATTTGAATGACTGGGAGAGGCTCTTTCTTGCAGGTCTCATGGAAGTCTTCACACGAAGGGTGGAGAGTCATCTCTTGAGGCTTCTGGACTCCTTGAACCAAGCAAGGCCCACCAACTCTATGATTCTTACTTGGCAAACTAACACTACAGACCTATCTGTTGTGCTTGAGGAATACTTACTGATTGAGGAATGCAAAGAGGTATCTCATTACAATCAAAGTGGTTTTAGGCAAAGTCAGAAGGACTTTCCGGATGTGTAGAGCTCTCTCCTGCAGATTGTCCATTGCTAGGAGGAAGGAGAAAAAAGAGCAGCAGCTGCTGTTTAATCACACAATAAGTGGCATTGCATTATCTAGGGAAACTTTACATTGCTACTTTTGAGTACTGTTTCATATTTATATGGGTGCAGGGAAAATCCAATCCAAAGTCTATTTTATCATATGGAAGTGAGAACTTACTGCCACCTGCAGCCCCTCAAGATGACAGATGAAGTAAAACAGAAATGTGACTTCAGTGTCATTTGCGAAATGACCCTTAATTGGGGGAGGGATGGGGGGAAAGGGCAACAAAAGCAACTTGGAAGGAAAGGGTCTGAGCAGTTCTTGAAAACATTTATGAAGCCCTGAACAGAAGATGACAGAGGCATGATTTCCTATCTGTTATGAAAAAGGTCCTTCAAAGCAGAAGATGAGAAATTTATCTTCAAGGTCCATGCAGCATGGGTGAATTGAGTGTTGTATGTTGCACAAGCCACAACACAATAGCCCATTAAAGTTAGCTCTGTAAGGTGGGTGTCTTAAGCAAAACCTTTGGCACAGTATTCCACAGATAGATTAACATAACTGGAGGGTGAGGTAAAGAGCTCTGTCTGCAGCAGTCTAATGGGAAAAAAGTGGGCAGCACATATCCTTGGCTCTGGAAGTCCAGAATTATTTGGCAACAGACTGCTCTTTTCATCTAACAGGAGTAAAACTGTGTAGACTAATTTGCAGGGAGAATGAAACCACAGATCCTTTTAAAAGGAGCTCTCCTACATGCTACTTCAAAGGCTGCTTCCATCACTGACATTCTTACACTCGGACAATGGATTCATTGTTTGCTCTCTGAATGAGTCAGGGGGAGTTCATTGCAAACTTGAAGTCACAAGAACATTTAAAAGCACCCTTGAAATCATAAAGTTGTATGTTAACAGCTTAACTAGTTGAAAGTCATTTTCTATGTTCTGTACAGAAACACCATAAGGAATTGACTCTTATGGTTACGGAAGGTACCCGGCCAAAAAAAGACACAGCTGCTGGGTTTCTAAATATACATACAGCCCAAGACACATTGCAACTACTGTAACTTCAAACAGTATAGACAGCAAGTTCTCCCCCCCTCCCCTCTTTTCTTTCTTTTTTTAAGGGTGAGTCAACTAGGAGACTTCCTGTACTGCTTGTTGCTCAGTTTCTATTTAACATAGTATTTCCCTGATGTTTCATTACTAGTTCTAATCTGTTAATTGCTATAGAATTCTGGGCTGAAAGGCAATATAGAAAACATTTTAAATGAATTAATACAATAAGCAGATACACATACTGATGACTTAACTGTCAACAGGCCATGGCTAATGAGAAGCAAACAGAAAGAGGTCCTCTTTCTAACTCTTGTTCTGCATTTAATGTTGCCACCTCAGCAACAAACTGGGGCATCAAATTATAGTAGGTTCTAATACAACCTTGTACAATTCCGGTTTCTTGCTCATTTTCCTTGAGATACCATCCTTGAGTATCAGGGAATGTTCTGAGAAGCCAGCAGCATGGTTTTAGAGAGATAGCTGAAGTCTTACAAGTGCTGGGGGGTGGGGTGTAAAGAGGGGAGATTGTGTAGACACAGAGGATGGATAATGAGCAAGTTCCCACAGATATATAAAAAAGGCTGAACTATATCAGATGTTATCATTAACTGACTTTTATGGGGGCGGAGGGCACAGAGAGAAAAATGTCAGAAGGTGCAAGAATCTTTATTATATGTATTATAGAAAATGGTTTATCCTATGTGCTTTGTGCCAGATATATTAAGAATTCTGTCTGAAGAAGAGCACGTTCATTTTTTGCTGGAGTTAGATTTTGCATCGGTGAATGGCATTAACATTTTGATTATTGTTTTCATGCATTAAAATTGTCATTTTAACATATCTCCTGAAGAAAAACATTTCCGCTTCAATGCACATTAGAATATGTGTTACCTTCTACGTTATATTAAATATTTTTACACCTTTGTGGTTTGCTACTCATTCTGTCACTCGACAGGGGCAGCTATCTCCTTGTGTTGTGTTTCTTTGCATGCCTTATCTTCAACTGACTCATTTCATCCTTGTGCTACTTACTGACACAGGCAATCAGGTCATGAAAGATTTCCTTGGGGAAGAGGGGATGCTCTAGCCCACGAAAGTAGAGCTTTAGTACACCTGCTATTGAGTCCATATCATGGTCATTTTGATCTCCAGCCAGTGGATCCTCCCCTGGTTACCACAAAACAAGAATGACAAGAGAACAAACAGAGAAGGCACATATTAACAAAACAAAATAAGGAGTAATCTATCAGAAGCTTGAACCTCACAGAAGGAGAAATAACAGGCAGGAGCCCAAGTGGCTCATAATATGTAACCTATAATGATTTCAAACACACCTCCCCTTCCTCCCCCCCAAATAGGTATCCAACAAAAGATTCTATGTAAGTACATTGAGTAAGCAACACCTCTCAGCAGCCCCGACTCCTATCCAAAGACAGTCAACAAAAGGTTAACATATGTACATGGGGCAACAGGAGACAGCATGGTGCAGATAACACCAAGGTTTGATCCCTGTATGCAATAGCTGCATATTCCTGCACTGCAGGGGGTTGGACTAGATGATCCTCAGGGTCCCTTCCAACTCTACAGTGCTATGATTCTAAGTTGCATCACGTAGGCCCTTCCATCTTCCAGAAGAGTTGAGTTGCTGTGCTTCCAGTAGAGTCTTACATGCAACTGATGGAAAGCTTGATTACCAGCCTGCTCAGCTTCAAAGGCAGGTGGTGCTAGACTAGCAAAGCTAATGAAGTGCATGAGCACACAGGTCTCCGGTGTGACTCGTAATCTACTGGAGTTTATAGGTTTGGTTTTGGCAAAAGACAAAGGAAAGATTTGCTCCAAAGGAGAAAGTCCCAAAGGAGAACTTGCTGTTGGACATAATCAGATTTGATGATGGGGCAAGTCTTCTCTCTTCCTCTCACAGAGATATCCATTACGAGAGAAATAGTCAAGGCACAGCTATTATCTTAACACCACAGAGTATAATAAATAGGCAACTATGAATTAGAGCATTATCCTCAATATTAACTGTCACCAAGGGCTCTTGATGAAGTAATAAACTCACATACATTAAGGTTAACTTCATTAGTTTAGTACCTCATTGGATTTGAGGCCATGAGAGATGAAATGGGAAAAAATCAATGTTATGCATGCAAAGATACTAAAAGTTATCTGTTTTCTCTAAGCAGCCTTCCATAAATGCTCCACAAAGTATGACCTTTTGGATCTGACATCTGCCCACCACAAAGCAGATTTCCACAAAACCTTATAGATCATCTCTTATTCTTAGGCAAAGGATAAATCCACAGCAATCTCCATAACCTCACGACTGATAAAAGTTACACACATATGCATTGTTAGCCAGAGGCCCTTTGACATGGGTTGGACATGCTGCTCTGCTTTTACTAGGCAGATAATTTGAATGTAAAATATTGTGATATTAAGACCAGCCTTTCAAGCTAACTGGAGAATACAGGTGCCATGTTTTGGAAAGAAGAGAGCAGTGACTTGAAAGCAGCACTCTGTTTCAGTGACAATGGGCTTGAGTTATAGTATATATGATTCTAAGGTAACTAAGGACAGTGAAGTGCCCTTTTTCTGCCTCCCCCTGCAGCCACCTGTGCCCTCCCAAACTCTTCAGCGTGTTGGGGGTCTACTTAAACAATTTGAGATGCAGTGTGTGGGAGCCACTGGAGGAAGTGGGAATTACCTAAGATTGGGCAGACCTTTGAAGTCTTAATTTATGACTTCAGTCTCAACTCGCTTAAACTAATAACCCAGAAGCTGAAGACACATTGCAGAGAATTGTGCAATACAAAAAACCAACTACTCTTACCTCTCTCAAATGCATTTTTTATATCATTCACCTCAACCTGAGATCCTGACACCCTGAATATCCCTTCATGCTGCAGCCCTGCAAAGAAAATAAGAGAAATCCATGAAAACAGAAATACATAAGCAAGTGATACACTTACAACATTCTTACAATCCTTCATTCAGTCACTGATTCAGTTATCTGTCAGATTCAACAACATGATGATATAAGAACACGCTAATCCAAATCGAGATGACATATCATTACCCGACCATTAATCCAACTTGTTTGACAGCTAAAATTAATTAAAAGTGGCACACCAGCACTGGTGTAATTAAATCCACAGCAATAAGTTGGCACAATTCATACGTTGTTAAAAAGTATTAGTCTAATTTTTTAAAATTCACTTTGGCATTCAGGAAGCCAATAAGAATGATTTTAATGTCTTCTAAAAGACACACAGCACTGAGGAAGCATCCATGGTCCACAGTTCCTAGAACAGCGGGGCTCTTAGGGTAGCAATTCTGGAATGAGAAAGATTCTAGAGAGAGAAAGGAAGGGGGTGAGGAATGACATCAAGGCTTGCTAAACTTATCTTGGCCTGAAAGAGAAACAGATGGCGCACACTTGCACACAGATTGTGCTCTATTAGAGGCAATTCCAAGGAACTACTTTCATAGCATCCAGGACGACAAATAACATGTTTGACTCTTATAGATGGTGGTGCTTTCATGGGACATTCCCCGCTCCCAGAAGTTTGAAGTAATCACTGTACTTTAGAGTGTACTAAGGCATTTACTTTCTCATTTTCAAGCATATGAGAGGCGATTCTGTGAAAGATTAGGCCTGGGGAGAAAGGGAGCGAGTGATCATGCGTATGTCTTTCCCGAGTGTGTTCTGCTTGCGCACCATCACTTGGCTGCAATCTGCTTTGCCAACAGATTCTAAATAAGCAAGCCCCAAAAGAGCACCAGCCCCAGACCTACTCTGCCCCCTTAGGGCCTTTCTCTAACTTGGCATTGACTTCTTCCTTCCTGTCAGGAATCCACCTCCTGCCTGCTTGGAGGAGTCAAATGATGCTGGAGGCAAAAGACTGCAGCTTTTCTTTGATGCTTCAAAAGGGTGAGCTTGGGAGGAGGATCACTTGCAATCTTGTCCAGTGCCGGCGATGCTCCTCCAATGATGACTGAGTGTTCCTGAGACCAGCAGAAATCACAGAAGAGAGAACACTGGGTGGTTTGTTTGGGTTTTCTTCATTGCTGCCAACACCACCACAGCCAGACTGTTATAAAAGACAATGGAACATTGGCGCAACAAAGGAAACTGGGCGGTTGACTTTCTTCTGCTTTGGTGCAGCTGTTGCTGCTGCCAAGAAAATCAGCAGAAGGCTAGTGGGCTTTACAGAAGGCTTTACAGACCATTTGAGATGCAGACCAGTTACCTGCCCCTGCTCTAATTCTGCATTTACTGGACAACCAGCATCTTAACGATTGTGTAATGTGTCTTCTAAATTTATAATAATTAAGCAATTGTTCAATAAGTGCTATATACTAACACTACCTTCATTGAAAGAGGATTTTTGGTAACATCAATAAATTTTCTAAATGCAAGATGAATTAGATGGCTGTTTTTCAAATGGGGTTGACTCAGACTAGAAAATCAAATTAAGATAAGATTTTGTTGAATCAGCGGCTTGCTTCGGACATCACTCTAAGCCAAACCATGGCTTAGCTGCAAATGTGCAGGTTCCGGGAGAGGAGATTGTGACTGCTGTGCTCCTCTCTGGCAATTCTGCTGCTGTGTTGTGCTAAGCCAAGGTTTGACTTAGCACATTGTCCGAACCTGGGGTCATGGTTTAGCTTTCCCAGACAACCCATTAGCTGTAAATCATAGCACAAGCCTTGGTAGGAATGTGGTGCTGAATCAGAATCCTGTGTCTTCCCATGCAGAGCCTTAAAAAACAAAAGGCCAAGCATAGAGAAACAACAGTGCCAAGTCAATTAAGATGACCGATTTTCTAGACAAAGGTCACACTTCAGGTCATTTAATTAAGATCAATTGTCAAGGCAGAAATTCTAGGGGAATCTATCAAATGGTTTATAGAAAATACGTTGCTACATAGTATGAAAAAAAAAGCAAATCATAGTGATGGTGGTCCTAAGGTGTTAGGGTAAGAAGCTTTCTAATAGGAAGGATAATCCCTCATCACATATCAAGTGCAGATGCTTGTTTGATTCGTCATAATATTTTAGTACCAAAAACAAGAAGGGGATGATAACAGCAGCAGAGGAAATTCATATTATCTCCAGTGTAGACGAATCTTGTTTTTATTTAAAGATTACTTAAACCAATGCTAAAAGGAAACAACAAAGGAGATCAGTAGTGAATCCCATAACTGTATAGGAATAATTTTACTGCCCAGGTGTAATCACTAGAGAAATGTTTCTATTCTTACATATGTCCATCCCTAGGCCAGATAAGCCTCCAGGGAAAATCCCCTTGAGGAAGTAGAAAAGAGAGACTAGAGAAAACTAATAAGAAGAAGAGCTTAAGATAGCTAGATAGGCTCACCTGGAACACAGCTGGCGGGATAACTAAAATGGTACTTAATTTTAATGTTGGATAGTATAATTACAAATATTGTTATCCAGGGAACAGGCTTTTGTGAAAGGAGAATTCTCATCACTATAAATGGAGAATTATTACTGTTATAAATCCGATTAAACCTTTTCAATACTCAGATCCATACTGAATGAGGGAGAATCTTGAGTGGAAAATCTGGAGGTGACAGCTAATACCACACCTAATGTTACTTTTTCACAGGAGACAACCACCTATGTTCTACAAACAGCTTATGAAGTTGAAGTTTCGGGCATGGTGGGCAAGGATGGGCCAGAAGCTGTTCAGAATTGTTGCTTTAAGACCTTCAACACTATACAGCAGTGTAGCCAATGTGATGCCTTGATGTCTTCCAGATGTTGCTGGACTCCAACTCCCATCAGCCCCAGCCAGCATGGGCCAAATTGACAGGACTTTTAGTCCCAACACCATCTGGTGGATGCCACTTTGGCCATTTATACACCCTCCTCCTCCTCCTCCTTCTTTGGTGATCACTCGTAGCCAAGTATGATTGTCTTCCATAAACAAGGTTTTAACAATGAGTCCGTAATCTCACCCAACTCTTGCATTAAAATCACCCAGGAGGCTAATTTTATCTTCCTTAGGCATCTCTGATAGGACGGTATCCATGAGAGTAACATTCTTCTTTAATGTCTTCATCGGCATCCAGTGTTGGTGCATAAGCGCTTATAATAGTAGCCTGTTGGTTTTTGGTGAGCTTTATTTGAAGGGTTGAGAGTCGCTCATTAATGCCGGTAGGGACTTCTGACAGGAGCTTCACAAGGTTGTTTTTGATAGCAAAGCCTACCCCATGTATTCAATGTTCTTGTTCAGACAGACCTTTCCAGAAGAATGTGTAGCCTCCTTTTTCTTCCTTCAGTTGTCCCTCACCTGCTCTTCGAGTCTCTTGAAGCGCTGCAATATTGATGTTAAAACACCACAGCTCTCTTGCAATGATGGCAGTTCTGCGTTCAAGACGATCGCTGTCTGTGTTATTTAACAATGGCAATATTCCATGTTCCAAAGTTCAATTGTCTTTTACGACCGCTAGGTGGTGACCCCACTGGGCACGGTAATCCAGTCAGGGAAAAAGGGAGGCAGACCATGTTTAGGGCACCTTTTCTAGCCCCTCCCCCTTTTCAGGGTGAGCAGAGTGGATCCTAAAAAGGGCTGCTCAGTCATGGATACAGCTGCTGAGCTGCTCAACTGCCTCATTCCTTGAGTCAGAACGTCTGAATCTATGGCCTGGGACTATTGGGAAAGAAGGAGTTGGCAACAGCAACCAGAATGGAACTTACACACCCACAACCATGATAAAAACCAAGAACAGTTTTATACTATAAAGATCTAAGCCCATCGTACCTTGCTATCATATTGGCTGATGTTGCATAGAGGAAGCAGGGTTACAAAAGACCGGCCACTAGAGCAACTTGCAAAAAAAAAAAAAAAAAAAAAAAAAGGACCCAGAATAACTGAGCCAAGAAATCTGAAACTTATTTAAAATTCTGAAACAGATGTTAAATGTAATGTTTATTTTAAATTATAAGTTAGTTCCAGATGAACTGAAAGATTTAACTGTTAATGTGGACAGGAAGCGGGTCCCAAATTTGATAATATCAGGATGTTCAATTGGATATGGAATATATTTTTACCTTGCCATCCGCAGAAGTGGTACAACTTCTTAAAAATATGCCCGGACATCATCCTATTTAACCACCTCTCCCAAATGAAGGCTTCTAGACTATACCCCGGGAACCTCGCCTGCCACTATCGTTTAGGAGCCAGGCAAAATCATTCCTGTTCTCCCAGGCCTTTGGGCAATTAAACAATCTGTAGCCTTTTAAACTGTGTGTGTTGGGGTGGCGGGGGGGGGGACTGTTTGTTACTAAGGTATGTATTTTTTGTGTTTTTATATTGTAAACTGCCCTGTGGTTCTCAGATAAAGAGCAGTATAGAAATGTAGGTAATAAGTAAGTAAAATACCAGCAGCGTAACTGAAAAGATGTGTCAAAACTTCTATTAATAAATTGTTTGCATATATATGGTGAGCAATTTTTGAAGACTGTAGTGCATTATGTTATTCTACCATATATGGGTTGGATCCAAAATCTTTGCTCTTTGAATAGAAGGGCCCTTTGATGAGCAGTGGGGGATTTCCATTCATGGAGCAAAGACTGGATCTGACCCTATGTTCCCTAAGGAACACTTCTTTCATAGATCATTTTCAGAAATGCAGCCTGTAATGACTTGGGAGAAAATCTGCTATTTGTTATCAGATAACAAAATGTCTCTTACACATAAAGTATGTTTGAGTTCGCTAGAAGAAGATAGGGGTGTGGAGGGGGGAGGAAGCAGCAACATGCAAAGCTTTGATCTAGAGCCATTTATTTTAACATATCATATAGCCAAAGATAAATTAATTATGTCAGAGTATACCTTATTTCCTGTGGAACAGTGTTTATTTCATAAATCTTTAAAATTGTGATAATTATGATTTTTGAACAAATAATCTTGCTGAGACTAAGCATGTCTGGGCCAGTGATTGGGTGAGTAACCACACAAATCTTGGGTCTCATGGTGGAAAGAAGACATAATACAAATGGAAGAACATAAATAGATAAATGATATAAATACATAGAGTAGCATCCTCCTGATACATGTTTCTTGATCCAATGAAGGCTTCCATCTCCACAATGTGAGAGAGGCATTCCCCCTATGTGCACCCAAATTCTGTTCCAGAGGGTTGGGAAAACCTTTCTGGAACAGAGTTAAAAGTGACATGAAGGGCTGCAGGCAGGAGGAAAACTTGGCAGAACTATGACAAAATGACCCCAAATAGACAAAATAGCCTTCTGATAGAACAAGGGACGCCATTCCCCTCTGACTAAAAGTTCAGCAATACGCAGGACGTGCCTGCTGAAATCTCAGAACTCATAAGGTGAAGGAAAAGATCGATTTGAAAGGAATAAAGATGCAACACCTTAATGCTAAGAGAGAGCGAACAGGAAGAAAAAGAATCATGTATCAGGAATCCAGAAGGACTATACATATAATATGTGTGTGGCTCCTATGTCACAGTTCAGAAAACAGAACGGCTCCATAAAATATTATTACCTGTTTATTAAATACTTATGTAAATTTATTAATACAAATGTATTAAGTTAATGATTAAATTTATTAAATAAGAATGCAGTTAGCTTGAGTAGAAAAATTACCGTATGCAAACTTTACAAATTTATTTAAAACATTTCTATACTTTAATTCAAAATGTCCAGGGCATTTTCTAGTAACTTAAGAAAGAAACATCACACACACACACACACACACTAAAAGGCAGTCCTACAATCACAAGCTGTGCTCTACTTATGCATTTTGATTCTGTCCTGCCTTTTATTTCAGTTATATTTCCTGCTCTTTCCAAGAGGAAACTCAAGGCAATGTCCACAAGGGTTGACTGGAGGTCTCTCATCTAAACAAGACTTAGACCAGCTTTAGCTGCCTCCTGTGTTTTCAGATCACAGTCCTGACTATGCTTCAAAAGGCTACTTGAATACTGTGCAGAACAAACTACACTTTAGCTTGACTATCTCCAAACTCACCATGTCTGCTAATGAATCGTATGCAGCTCTCTACCACCAGGGGAATCGCTTGGCTGGAATCCTGAACAACAAAAGGAGAAATATGCAATGAAAAGAATATTCAAATGATAGTTCAGCTTCAAAAAAATGATACAGTTCCGAAATGAACATTCTTCGGAAAAGGCTACAGGTGGAGGGATACTTCCCATCACAAAATTCCTACACGGCAGACACTGTGCAATATATGCTTTCTTTGTGTATCCACACACTGGAGGGAGTCATTAATAGCTATTGGATTTTCTGTATTTTAACTGCCAGAACACACTCAGTCTCTCACGCGCTCTCTCTCTCAAAGAAAGTCTAGGTTAAACCTGGAGTTGGAATTTATTCACCCTCATAGAGAACACTTAAACAGGGATTACTGCCATTATTCAGTGTTGTGGTTATATTGAAGGTGATAATTCTTTGTTGTTTCAGCTATCTTTTCATTATAGTACCTTAATCTGCAATCCCCAGCATGGCTATGCAGGACCGTGTGTATGTGGAAGGGGGCAGGAGGGCAGCAATGGAAATCTCTGCACCAACCTTTGAATGGGCTCCAATCAGGCCCCATAGTGCTGCGGTGGCAGTGGGGCTGGTTGGGCATCTAGGGGATGCCAGGCTGGCTCAGATATTCCTCCTCCCCCAGAATGCTCCATTTTGAGGCTTTCCATCAGCAGGTAGAAGGGGGAGCTCGATATGGGGTGGAGGGATGCTGGGAGGAGCAGACAGGTAGGGTTTGACAAACCGCTCCTGTCTAGCCCAAGCTGTTCCTCCACCCACAAAGGGAGATTTGCAGCGTTTGGTGTGATTTGACAGAAAACAAACACTCGTGAATCCAATGAGAGACCTTAGAAGTTCTACAGAGTTTTTTTCAAGTGTGTAAACAGAACAACACAGCCTCCAGAAATTAAGTGTTTCAGGTATTCAAAGATTGAGCTTTGCAAGAGAAAAACACGTAGATGGCAGGAAACAACCCCCCCCCCAAAATAAGGGCACTTAGAAAATAAAAGAGCCTCTAATTTGTATAGCTTGGAAGGGTGAGGCAAGTATACAAATCATGGCAAGCCTTTCCGCCATTTCCCAACCATGTGCGTTATGTAAACAAAAATAAATAAAATCAAAGGCCTTAGAAATCCTTTCATTCTACTCCAAAAAAAGAAGAAAAAGGCTTCATGGTACAGGAGGATAAAAGCAAACATTTGCATGCAACAAGGAATTGGATTTACAATGAGAAAAAGCTCATTGGAATTTTTACATATCTTATTTGGAACATGTTATGCCAAAATATTTTGTCTTTAATTTCTTCAGTGGCAAAGGTATCATCAGTAATAGACACATAGAGCTGGTTATCCTGATATAGAATTGACTTCAAAATAGAAACAGACTACTTTATGGAGAAATTAACTTAATATTCCTGTATGCTTCAAGTTATTAACAATTTAAAAAAACAACTACTACAAGAACAAGTGAAGCCTCAAATCAAAACTGGCCTAGAAAAAGATATCAGGTCCTCCCTGTCCCATGACAATATGACCTAGCTTCTTTATTATTGAGCCCAACTTACAATGCTGTAAATCATCCACCAGGGACAAAAATATATATATATTGGATTTTCTCTTATTAGCGGAGCACATGTGCACATTTAACAAAATCCTATCTAGCAAAGCAGAAGAGGAAGGCAAGCTGAGTGGCCAACAACCCTAGTAAAAAATTACAGTAGACAGAAGCAATAAGCGAGTAGCATAAATGTGAGTATATAGGAGAATTATGATACACTGCTTATACTGGCTAGAGCCATTAGAGGGCAATAGCTTCAAACTCAGAGGCCCCAGACAGTAGAGGATAAGGGGAGAGAACACACACACAAAGAGGGGGGCATAAAGTTTTCATCTATATGAAACAGTTCACACTGCTGTGTTACATCCAAGTGAGTAAAGGATAAATGCTAAGCCTACAACAAAGTATACTAAAATATCACCAAGAGATGCTCTTGCCCAGGACCCTTTAGCCTGCCAAGGCCCCTCTCCCTCTCTGTGTCCCTGGAGTTCCAATGTCATGTGCAACAGCTTAGGACCACAGAGCAGCCCTGTCTATTGACTCACTGACTATGCACTCAGTTATCTGAATACATTATCTTAAGATGACCTGCCCACTCCAGAGCTTCCCCTGGACAATTCAAAAGCAATTGCTTTGCTTTGCTTACACTGCTTTGGAGCCAGAGTGTTGGAGGCCAGATTTGATGAAGTGAACATGTGTGAGGGCTGACCAAAAGGCCGACCAAAGCTGTTGACCTTTTTTTTACAATTTTACCCCAGGAAATAAACCGCCACAGGGGCTGGATTAAACTGGCCGGTGGGCTGGATTAGGCCCCAGAAACGGACTTTGGACATGCCTGTCTTACACAGTCTCTGTTCCTCCCTCCCTCCCAAGCAAATAGATCAGAGCCGAGTCTCTTACTAAGATCTATCTTCCCCTGGCATTCAGCTCAGCAAATCTACAACATATAGTATCATCTAGAGAAAATGGAGGGAGAAGAGGAAAAAGCAAGAGATGAAGACAATTAAATATTCTCCAACAAGTACAGGCTTGAAGTTTGGAGGCCCTTCTAGGTCAGATTGAAGCAGCTTGCTGTTGTATACTGTGGACATAATCACTCTCGCAAAGGGTTCAGTGTTGCTGCTAGTAATGACTAGGTCTGAGGCGTCTCTGAATGGAGAAGTGTTCCTTTGGAGCTTCATAAGCTTAGTGATTTATCAAACACAAAACTAATATTGGTTTAGGTTTTTTCCTTGAAACAACAATCCATTATGCAGATTCTTTTGGGTAAGAAGGAGATTATGCATTCCCTCCTTGGAGGACTGCACTTGGCGGCTGTCTTGGTTTGGCCAAGGTAATTTGGGTTGGTCCCATCATTTCCCCCGCTATGAAATATTGGTGGCAAGAAATAACATCTGGCAATCATATAAATGGCATCAATTAATCTTTCTGTAATTGTATGAAGTCTTTATTACCTGCTTCCTTATGGTAGAACTGCGTCTGCTGTTGATCCCAAAGTCAAGACGAGCCATGATTGATCAAGGAGCAAGAAGAGGAAAAGAAAGCAAAGGCATATGTCAACATAATCACTTACAATCCAAATGTCACCTCACTTGGTATATAAATGGTTCTTCCTGGGGGTGGAGAGGAGGCAGAAAAAACCCACTCATTTACTCCTGACTTTCAGAAACATTAAGTGGTCTAAAATAAAAGCCCAAAATGGACGCAGCAAAGCTTATTGCTAACATAAGGCTATACTTAACCTTTTACTTCCAACTGTAGAGAAACCCATTATAAACCTCCATCATTCTTGTGTCAGTTAGTGATAATTTACAGTCAGCACCACACTAAGGTAGGTGAGTTCTGCTGAGTGATTTAGAACCACAATGGGGAGGAAAAAACGCAAATTTGTTTCTCTTGTGGAGATTAATATAAACCTATTAATGTTTCTTTATTAAAACAAGTGCCCAAGAAAAGGAAAGTGACAGACAAATTAAACCACACTGAAATGACAAGCTATGTTACAAATGACCTCGTGATTACTGTTTGTGTTCTCGGATGTTAGTGTATGATCCAAAGAGGAAGGAATGGCCTTTTATGGTGTGTGTTTTTTGCCAAGCCTTCTCCACTATGGAGGGAAGGAAAGGAGAACCTTTTGTATCATTTCTCTAAGCAGCATACATATACCATTGCTATAAATAGTATGGGAGTAGCCTTACAAAAGAGTAAATAAGTTGTGTGATGTGCAGCCACCCATTCTGACCACATCCAATGTGAGCTGAGGATGTTGCCCAGGTAAAAAGCAATAACAGACTTTCCAGGCTGTGAATTTCTGAGGAGAAGCAGGAAGGGTACCTAGACGGTATATGCTTGGTACCAGCAGAAGGACTAAGAATCTTTCTCTGGAGTCCTGAAGGTCAACGGAAGTTCAGCTAGTCCTTTCTAATTCCCTTATTTAAGGATTTTTTGCAAGTTCCATCTATGGAACTCAGGTACTTATTCAGCCATGTGAGTGGCTCATCCTGAGAATATGTGAAGCTACATTTGGTGTGACTGTCTCACACTGTTTTCTCTAACTTCTGTTGTGCCTGCTTTCATTGTAGAGAGGAACGCAGTAAACTATCTTATATCTGTTAGAAGCTGCCCAGAGTATCTAGAGCAACCCAGTCAGATGGGAAGAGTACCGTATTTTTCGCTCTATAACACGCACCTGACCATAACACGCACGTAGTTTTTAGAGGAGGAAAGCAAGAAAAAAATATTCTAAACGAAACAGTGGATGTATGATTTTTGTGGTTCATGCTGTGGCCACAGACGTGATCTGACGGTGAGTTTGGGGTAGCCCAATGCAAAAATCCTGAGGATCCATGTGGATCCATGCTTTGTAACCACGTTTCTGCGCCATTGCAGCCCCATGAAACAGTGGGTGCGTGATTTTTTTGGTGCAGGCTGTAGCCATGGATATGCTATGTGATCTGATGGTGAACTTGGGGTGACCCAGTGCAAAAATCCTGAGGATCCATGTGGATACGTGCTTTGTAACCACGTTTTAAGTGGGAAGGAAAAGCATTCAAGGGACAAGGAACATGCGTGGGGTGTGTGGAGAAGGATGCTGCTAATGATGCAGAAGAGGGGTTTAAGGGGAGAAGGAACACGCGTGGGGTGTGTGGAGAAGGATGTGGCTAATGATGCAGGCAAGGGGTTAAAGGGTAGAAGTAACACGCATGGGGTGTGTGGAGAAGGATGTGGCTAATGATGCAGGCGAGGGATTTAAGGGGAGAAGGAACACGCGTGGGGTGTGTAGAGAAGGATGTGGCTAATGATGCAGGCGAGGGATTTAAGGGGAGAAGGAACACGCGTGGGGTGTGTGGAGAAGGATGTGGCTAATGATGCAGGCAAGGGGTTAAAGGGGAGAAGGAACACGCGTGGGGTGTGTGGAGAAGGATGTGGCTAATGATGCAGGCGAGGGATTTAAGGGGAGAAGGAACACGCGTGGGGTGTGTGGAGAAGGATGCGGCTAATGATGCAGGCGAGGGATTTAAGGCGAGAAGGAACACGCGTGGGGTGTGTGGAGAAGGATGCGGCTAATGATGCAGGCAAGGGGTTAAAGGGGAGAAGGAACACGCGTGGGGTGTGTAGAGAAGGATGTGGCTAATGATGCAGGCAAGGGGTTAAAGGGGAGAAGGAACACGCGTGGGGTGTGTAGAGAAGGATGTGGCTAATGATGCGGGCGAGGGATTTAAGGGGAGAAGGAACACGCATGGGGTGTGTGGAGAAGGATGTGGCTAATGATGCAGAAGAGGGATTTAAGGGGAGAAGGAGCTCGAGTGGGGTGTGTGGAAAAGGAGCTTTTCGGTGAGCTGAGAGGGGAGGGGGGAGGGAAAGAGCACTGTTGCTTTAAAGGAGCCAACCGGACAGCAGCCACTTACAGCAGTGTAAGCAGCTCCTTTCCTCTCCCGCTTTGCTCCTTCTCTCCCTCTTTGCTGCTTTACGCAGCTAATGGCGAATCCCCTGCAACCCAAGTCCTGCTCAGCGGCTCAGCTGAGACGCTGGGAGAATCGTAATTTCCCCCTCTCCCTCATCCCGTGCCCTCCTGTCCCCAGCAGCCTTTTTAAAAACTTTTTTACTGGTTTTCACTGCGCTCGTGGCTCAGAGCCCTCCTGTGCCCTGCCGTCCCTCTGCAGCCTCACTGCTCCGTTTAGAGAGCGTTGCTAGCTGAGGCTGCAGCAGCTGTTGCTGGCTACACGGCGCTTTTCCGGCTCCCTATGGCTCCCGTCTGTCCCTCCTTGCGTGTAAGCGGCTGCTGCCCGCTTTGCTGCCATGGCTCTCCTTCCCTCCCTCCCTCCTCGGCTCCTCCCCCTCCTCCTGGCTGTAAAGCAAGCAAAGCTAGAGCCGTGCAAAGCCCTGCAAGCGGCTCCCGCTTTGCCTGACTGACGGCAGCCATGGATCCAGTCGAGTGCATTCGCTCCGTAACACGCACAGGCATTTCCCCTTACTTTTTAGGAGCAAAAAAGTGCGTGTTTTGGAGCGAAAATTACGGTACATAGAAGAAGGAGGAGGAGGAGGAGGAGGAGGAGCATCCAATCGAGCTCAGTATTGTCTACAACACTGAGCAACAGTGGCTGTCCAGAGTTTCAGGCCAGAGATTGAACCTGAAATCTTATAGCTCTAGCTATGCCCTTCTATTTGCTTCTCATATACAGTCATACCTTGGCTTTCAAACAGCTTAGTTCTTGTACGTTTTGGCTCCCAAATGCATCAAACATGGAAGTGACTGTTCCGGTTTACGAACTATTTTTGGAAGCCAAATGTCCGAAGGGGCTTCTGCAGCTTCTGATTGGCTGCAGGAGCTTCCGGCAGCCAATCAGAAGCCACGCTTTGGTTTCTGAACGTTTCGGAAGTTGAATGGACTTCCAGAACAGATTCTGTTCGAATTCCAAAGTACGACTGTAGTAGTTTTAGGGATGTAAAAAAAACCCAACAACCTGCCAAAGGGCAGCAGTCCACTGCATAGGAGTGGGATTTCATATTATCACAACACACAAGTTGATAGAAGCTTCTACTCCAGTGGAAAGTGTAAATATCCCCTTAAGATATGGACAGATCCATGCATTAACAAAATCTGTTTTGGCTCAAGAGAATGTGAGGTGGTAAATGCAGAGCGCAATGGCAATGCTCTAGTGCACGGGTGGCTATCAGAGTGCTATTCAGATGTTCTGAACTACAACGTCCACCATTCTTAACCACTGGATGTTCTCATTCAGAAATGGAATCCACAACATCTGGAATCCACAACACCTTGCCCAACCTTTATTGACCTTATGTCAAAAAAATTGTCTTCAAGTATCTCTCATTCAGCTCATCCACCTGTTATGTGGGAGCACTTCTCTTTACCCTTGAAAAGATGTTTCAAATCAGCTCTAATAGCCTTGATCCATTTGTCTTCTCTCCAGCTTTGCTTCTGATTCAGCCATTTCTGTTCTGCCAAATGAATTGCAGAAGATACAAACTACTGAAAAGTCCCTGGATCATGAAACCAAACTCCCCGCCAGGACAGATGGTTGCCGAGTCTGTGAGGAAAGCAATCTTGCTTGCACACTTAAGAACCATAATGGCACTTTTAATATTGAGGTATTCTGATGAAAAAGAAAGGATGACCAAGCTGCAGGGACGGTGTCGGGGGCAGGCGGGGGGGGGGGAGATTAATGTCACAGGAATGTAATATATTTTAAATTATCAACCCTAAATGATTCCCCAATATTTAATGTTGTTCTGCAATGAATAATATTTTATTATTACAGCTGTCAGACTCTAATTAGGACCTGTCAGCTCTGCTTTACTATGAGAAATGCAAAATAAAGTAATGGCTCCAGATATGGAATAATCACCCTCCCTTTGTTAGAAAGGATCATGTATGCGCTCACACTCTCTCCACATGTACATGACTTCTAAGCCAATACAGAAAGGCAATTTGGAGATCTGCAATGTTTCAAAGAAGGCCTCATCAAAAGTCATATTTTTCTATTATTATTTCCACATATACGGTGACATTTATGATAGAATGATTGATGCCGGGCCCAGTTATAACAAAACGTTTATTTTCTCCACTGCTGCAATCCAATTCCATGTCAGACCAGATGAGGTCAATAGGCCAAAGTGAAAGAAAACCCCTTCCAAGACTGATCCCTCCCCATCCCTATTAAACAATCAAAAGCTCTTCAGGTATTTATTTCAGGGCTTTTTATCCCCCATGACAAGAGGAGTTCCAGCAGAGAACAATGTCTTCCCTAGCCTGGAAAAATGGAAGGTGTTTAGACCAGGAAAAAAAGAAGAAAAGAGATGACAGCATATTAACTAATTGGCACACCCTTTCCCTCTCCTAAGCAAGTTTGTCAGGGTGGAACTATATGTGATGCTCAGCAAAAGCCAAACCCTCTCCTCATGTCATTGAAATATACATATTTATGTTGTTTCCCAGTTTCATTAGGCATCAAGGATGATCTCACAATGTGTGTAGATTTGCCTAAACTTTATGGGGCTGGGAGGACAACTTGACATGAGTTTCCACTTTTGGTGGCATCCCCATTGTTGTTTAGTGACAGGAGTGAGCCAGCAGTAAATCACACCAAGCATGTGGAGTTAACTCCTTAATAGCAAAAACAAGATCTGCACAGGAATGCCAGGCCTAATGAGCACAGCAACTCATCTCCAGTAGGCCTTGCCCCGATGAAGGAGATGTTGTGACGGAAGGTCCCCACTTCCCCACAGCTGCATAATTCCTCTCCTCTCCAGGGCTTTCCCCAAGCAATCTGAGATTTCTCCTGTGTGAAGCTTACTTATCCTCCTCCCTTTTCATTCCTCTCCTGGTTCTTGGAGACCAGGGGGAGGGGAGCACATCGCAGTAAGAGACACCCATGCCTCATATCTGGTCTCATCTCTGTCTCTTGGCCTCCCTTCTCTCCTGCTTCAGCTTCTGCCTCTGGGTCTAGACTTCTTTGCCACAGACTCTCCCAGCTCACTAAACCCTGTTACCTCTTCAGCTTCTGACACCTCCTCCTCCCAGTTTTCTCCCTCTTCTCCTTCTGACCACGCATCGTCATCCCACCATCCATCCCCAAGCTCTGTGCCTTTTTCCCTTGGTGGTTCCCCAGCTGGTTCCTCCCACCATTCCTGTGTGTCCAACCAGTTCCTGACATCTAGTATCTATTTCTGCCCTTAGACCCAAGTTATACAGCACAACCCATGTGTCAGATTCTCGGTAATTAGTATCAATTTATCCAAATTGCCCCAGAACACAGTCGTAACAACTCTACTTAAATAGCATGCCTACAGCATGTCTTATTTTGGGTCTGTTCACACTTAATGCTAAGCCATGGTTTGAATGCAATCGCCGCCATCCTGGTGTCTTCTGAATGTTTTAAACTATAACATCCAATACACTTCGCCAGCAAGCTTTGAAAACTGGGAATTATGGTAAGTTTCAAAATAAGCCAGTTTCAAGCCATCAATTATGAAGCTAGTTTGTTTTAACTAACCAGAGTTTTAACTACCGTATTTTTTGCTCTATAAGACTCACTTTTTCCCTCCTACAAAGTAAGGGGAAATGTGTGTGCGTCTTATGGAGTGAATGCAGGCTTCGCAATTATCACAGAAGCCAGAACAGCAAGAGGCATCACTGCTTTCACTGTGCAGCGATCCCGCTTGCTGTTCTGGCTTCTGAGATTCAGAATCTTTTTTTTTTCTTCTTGTTTTCCTCCTCCAAAAACTAGGTGCATCTTGTGGTCTGGTGCGTCTTATAGAGTGAAAAATACGGTAACTAGTGTCTGCAAACCACAACGCCCAGTTCATACATAACAAGAAGCAAGGATTCATGGAAGCCCTTCCCCAACACCAGACATGTCGTCTTGGGGTGGGGGCGAGGAGCATATAAGCCCAAGGTTCCATGGGCTCATTCTACCTTATGCACATAGTGCTAAGCCACAGTTTAGCATTGCATGTGACTCAGTCCTTTCTTGTGTTGTGGCCGTTGTTTGGGAGGCTGCTTCAAAGGCTTTTCATATGGGAGTTTACATTTCCAGAAGCTGCATTTTTGTTTTTTGTTTTTAGGAAAAAAGACAAACATAAGAAATGCCATCAAAATGAGTAGCAGTTTGAATGAGGATTGGCAAGTGCTTTGTTTGCAAGAAAAGGACTGTTTGGGTTAGTGGAAGATACTGAAACAACAAAGCTGCTTGGAACCACACCTACCTGGCAAGAGAGCAGTCAGTCCTTTGACCTGTTAAGAGAAAAACAGCTATGTTTCAAAAGGAGAGAGACTTGTAGCAGACAGCAGGAAGGGTGGGTGTGATTTCAACCTTGGTTTGGGGGCAAAAGGGACTGGGGGGCTTAAATAAATAAAGAAGTGCGACTGAGCATCCCCCCACTCTTCGCTTGCTTCTGTTGTTATGGAGATCAAGAGAGCACGTCCCCGCAGGCAAGGCTCCTCCATGGCTGACCAGGAAATGCACAAAACAGCTTCAAGCTGCCTGAAGACTCTTTGGAAAGCATTGCTTTCAGAAATTGGTTTTCTAGAGATGCAATAATTGTTGACTGCTACTGCCAAAGGAGAGCCATGCCACTTCTCCCTCCTCCGACATCTTCCCAGAAGGAATCAGCAGTGAAGAGAGATTGTGTTTTATGAAACCACTTGGAGAGACTGAAAACATTCACAGATTTGCTAGCCCACAAGCACGAGGTGCCAGCATCCCATCTATTTCAGGAGTCATGGTTTTAAATGATATTTTCTGGAATCATATTTATATACAAAAAAAAAAACACCACCAACCTTATTATGGCTTGGAAGGAAAGGACCCAAACCACTATGCCTAGTGCTGATACAGGCAATATTTAAAAATACTACATTGAGGATTTAAAAAAAGGAGGAGGATAGACACACAAATTATTTGGCACATATCAGAGCTCAGACAGTTTTTAAGTTGCCTTATGCAATGGAATGTTGCTGATTTGCATCAACTAAGGACTTGGCCTCATAGCTCAAGATTAAAAATGAAGTGATGGGAATGAAGCTAATTGTTGATCATGGAAAATAAATAACCCATTTTGAACAGTCACTTTCTCCCTCCCAACATAAACCTCAATTAGCCAGAATGGTGCATAATTTATAGCAGCATTATTCCAAACCAGAGTTTCTTACCATCTGTCCCACTTCCATCACAGAATATTCATATGTATAAATTACACGGCTGTGGCAACATCAAAGGGCTATAGTATTACAGTGACAAATGCAGATGGAAGGCAGGGAAATAATTACTCGCAGATAGAGAGATCTGCTGGTACTTTTTATTAACGGAACTTGTCATCTTCAGATTAAAATAACTGGCAAATGAAGCCAAACGTCACCTTAAAGGGAAGTGGGGGGTGAGGCAAGACACAAGCCCCTATCAAGTTGCTCCAAAGTTAGGCAAGTCAGGCACTCTGCCAGATGACCTTTCTCAGTGCTAAAGTTGTAGAAGGATGATTCTATGATTTCAGTCACCCACTATCTACTGCAATAGCATTTATAAACTGACTAGGATTGGGATCTAAAATTGCTTCATTTTATAGTGTTCTGATTTGGGGCTGCTAGGAAATACATTTCCTTGTTCTGCAGTACAATTGCACCCATGTTGTTGTTTTAATGGCTCAAACTCAGGGACAAAGACCTTTGCAACCACATTTCAACCCAATCCACAACAGCATTATAGAAGCAAAAGGGGCTCTCTGACATTAGAAAGCCCAAAAAGAAAGACATTTAGCTTTCTGTCTTTTTCCTCTGCAGGAGTCAGTTTGGCGGGTCAGGCAGGTTAAGAAGAGCCATACGCTGGAATGCAGAAGTCAGCTATGACCCAGGAATGTGATTCATCACAGGAGCAGCATGAGCATTATATTCAGACACTCAGAGGGAGAAAATGCTCCCAGGAAATGGCATGCCTTGTTCTACTTTTTTGATAGACAAATAGTTTCTTGTGCCAGAAAACCTGGAAAATGTGTCCATTGCTTCATTTCACTTCCTATGGATCAGAGTCAATTTAAAAATAACCAACAGCTTTATCCAACAAATTTGTGGATTCAGAATGCAAAGCACTTTCCAAACTATTCACATTAATGTTCATAGGCACACGTAGATGATTTGAAGAAATAAAAAATGTCATGTCACTGTATTCATTGTACCAATAAGATGCTGTACTCAAAGCAGCTAATTCTGGGCCAGAGGCATTCAGCCATATGGCTCAGAGCAGATTTTGCAAGAATGAAAGGAAGTGTTGGCAAAAAGACTTTTAGAACGTATTACAGTTCAGAACAAACCCTCTGATTTAGCTCCTTTCCCCAAAGACCTGAATCCTGTAAATGGGAAACAGATCAACACAGACAGCTATAATAAAAGCCGGAGCTGGTCTTTGTTGTGATATGAACAGATAATTCTATTGAGTCTAGGATTGCCTCGCCTTGCCCTTCCCCAGAAGCTGGACAGATGGGTTTTTCATGGGCAGTCAGATACATAAACTTCTGGTGGCACCTTGGTTCAGCGTCAGTGTCATAGACAACTAATCATTCCAGCTCCAGCTGCTGGTGGTCCAAGCAGTTTAATGAAGTTACAACAGGCTTTGCACTGGTAGAATGGTTACCTCCAGTTCTACCTATGAATACCCCTTTTATCCTGGATTTCTTAAAAGAGTCCACACAGAGATGAAAGGCAAGCAAGTCCACGGGGAAAAAACATTTCCTTAAATGATAAGAATATTTGCATGCTAGGAGAAACAAAGTAATTACTAGGATTACCCCAATTTGATTCTGTGGGATTGTTATAATGGATGGGGGGAGCATATGCTTCAGTTAAACAAATAGATGATGCACATTATTGGCTCATTAAGCACTTCCCTTTCATCATTACTTAAGCAGTGCAGTAGGGATTGAATAATAAATTCATAAAACATGACTTTGTCCACTTAGCATTGATAATCCAAGTCTGTTATGCTCAGTCAGCTGCCTAATTCAGTAATTACGAGGGATGGGCTGACACAATGACAAGTGATTCCCAGACTTACTTTCTCCCAGAGTCTTCTGAAGGAGGTCATGTTTTGCCTGAAGCTTGGTGATGAGGTTCCGCCCTTCCAGATACTCCTTCAACTTCTGTTGGAGCAAAAAGAAGCCAAGGATCAGCATCTATGTCTAGGACACAGAAGGACTATGGACCAAGAGACCAGAATGGACCAAGATACCCCCTATGTGACAAAGAGTTTACGGTAAATCAAACCATCATGGTTCCCATGCAATAACTAAATAAGACCTAAATAACCGAGACCTTTCACAAAAGCACACGCAACCTAACACAGGGCAGCTCAGTAGAGAGAAGAAGCTTTCACAAATAATTATCATTGTGGTTGTGCATCAAATGAAAAGCAGTATCAGCCAACACAAGTTGGCTCTGGCCTAACCTCGCTGAATGATACCATAGCCTGTCTTTGTCATCTTATGGATTTTAAAACAATGCCTTCTGGTCTAGCAATCAGATTGTACTGCAAATCTGGGGTAGTGCTAGCAGAAGAATCTGTGTGGGGCTCAGCCTACTGAAGAGAACATTTAAAGCAAGCCGTTCAAAAAACCCAAGGACTTTATCCATTTCTGGCCCTGCATAGAGACATGAGATCTATAGAATTTTTAAGGGTGGAAGAGCACTCATCCCTACTGCAGTTTCCAGAAACTGGCATTCAGAAGCAAACTAACTGCAGAGGCACAGAACTGCCATCATGGCTAGCAATCAATGATAGCGTTTAATAGAGCCCTTCAGCTTTGCACTACATACTGAAGTTACAAATATGCTTGGGACTTAGGGTACCTCATTTGATTGGCTCATGGCCCTCAGCCCTGCTCCCTATGAATATCCTGTCCATTTTGTGGTGGGAAACTTGGGAATTCCATGCCTGGCAGTGGCTGGAATCAAGTCCATCTATTGCCTCGGGTAGCTCCTCTCCTTAAGTAACACAATCCTTTAAAGTGTTTGCCCCCAAGGGACTATATTGTGCAATGTGCTCCGTTTCTAAGGGCCCTTTCTTCATTCAGACTATTTGAAGCCAATTCAGCCTATCCAGCATGACAGTCTCACGAGAACTTCCCTTGGATGGTTTGCTACAACATCAGCTAGAGCTCCCTTCCTTGCTTCATCTCTGTGTTTGTTGCTCTCCTTGGGTTAGTCAGGAACCTTAATGGGACATGAGACCTTGTGTTCTCCCTTAAAGAAACAATAGCCATGGGACTGGTTTGAGTTCCAGCAGATCCCAAACTGGTAACCCACTCATTTTCTCTGCCTCTGGAATGCTCCATTTTGTGGCCTTCCACTGGCTACTGCCAGTGAGAATCCTGCAGTAGTACTTTTGCCTTCCCACACATTTGGCATGCAGGAGAAGCTCTGTCCTGGTGGCAGCTGGCAGGAGGTATGCTTAGCAGGCAAAAGTGGGCAGGGCAGAGGGACACTTGCACCCAATCCGACATGCACCTCTCACCTTCCAACCCAGTGTGTGTTATATGGTGAATTATTCTGCAACAGAAACTTGAAAAATTCAAAGGACAACTCTTAGGCCCTTTTAGCAGCACATTATCAGGGAAAGGTCTTTATTTTCAGGGGATATGTCTAGCTATCATTGTGACATTTTCACATTTACTTCTTACTTAATTTTAACTTCACATGTTTTTATTTCAGTGTCCTAGCTCATTACAGTGTTACGGATTACAACTCTGTGCAGTTAAAATAAGCAGTGTTAAATTCCCCACTTTAAAGGGCAAAGCTTTCAAAAATCAAAGTAATGGGGGGAAAGGGGGAGGAAGTAAGGAAAAATTAATATCAAGTATTACCAATGCTGATTTAAAAGGAAAAAAATCCAGAAAACAGATTGTCCATAAATTCTCAAGAAGCCTTAAAATTAAGAGCATTGTATAGCACAAAACTAATACAACTGCAAATAAATTTAGGATTTAAATGAGCAGTCAAACCAACCCACACTATCCTAAGAAGTGGAGGAACACAATGCCAAAGCACAGAGTCATTAGAGAAACCTTTCATTGCAAGCATATTCACAGTTCAGTGGTTTGCTCCCTGCTGTCAGTCAAGGCCCCATTAAAATAAATAACCACTTGATAATAAGACATGACAGATTGCCTGCCTGGAGCCAATTTAAACCTGAAGGTGAGACTCTGAGCCCTAAACTATTAGATAGCTATATGTAGATTACAAAATAAAATAAAGTCCACAATGCAGCCCAATGATTAGAACTAACAGTTCAATCCCATATTAATATGGGTGTTTAGAAAATTATAGTATGCAGCATTAGGACATAATGGCAAAGTATGCTTCACCACTCATTAGCAGTGGACTGTTCTAATCATTTCCCCTTCTGTGCAGAGGAAAGGAAGAAGGGAACACGCAAGCCCAAACCTACTGCTACATACTCCTGATCCTTCAAACTAGGATTTGGAAATTTGTTAAATGCAGCTACAGGCATGAAACAATGCAGCTGATAAGTTTATTGTTCAAGCCAAAGGCCATGACCAATTTGTATTAAGCAACACATAGAGGCCCACTCTATGTGTTACGAACCTATTATTGTCACTCAAAAGAAACCATGCATGTATGAACAAAGGTTAACAGATAATGAGTGATGTCTTTCACCTGACCACAAATATGAAGTCTGTCTGCATATGGGATCTTGTTGTAGCATCCATCTAAGACTGCAGTGGGCATCACTGAGAAATACAGCTCAATAAAGGCATTTCTTATTGCAGCTGGTGAGAGCTTGGTCAGATAACTAGCTCTAAAATGCTCTGCTCTCAAGAGTGGACACCAATGGGGAAATTTGGAGTTTCTAATTAGTTGTAGGTCCCTTTTGGATTCTTTCTAGAAGAGCCAATCCTTTAATAGACACTTAATCAAGGTCAAAGCAAAGCTCAGTTCTGGAAAATAATAATACTCTAAACATCTTGAAGAGCTGCTTTTCGGGGTTGATTATCATGCAACTCCATATAGCACAGAGCAGGAAAACACTCAATAGGCATAGTAGCAATTTTTAAAATATACTTTAACTGAGCGCAGTCCGCTCTTGCCTTAAGTGTTGGCCACCTGGATTCTGTACAAAGTGCTGCTGAAATTCCTGATGGTAAAGAGCATAGCGTCATTTAACAGAACTTTATCAGTGCCCCTATGGTTTTCTGTACTTTGACTTTCACTGCCTCTATATGAAACTTCCAAGAGAGGGTTTCACTAATGAGTATACCCAGGTGTCTAATAGACTACATTTGTTCTATAAGCACCAATTATACCTAGGACTGTGTTTGCCAAAAATCATAATCATTGTCTTAAGAGTATTTTATAAACAGACTTTCCTGTTAACAGTATGTGCCGAACACCTCCAAGAGATTTTTGAGCCCAATCTGGAAGGAGAGAGGAGCGCCAAATCATCTGCATACATCAACCTTGAGATATTTCTGTTCCTAATTATTGGAGGGGGAGAGTTTGCATTGGCTAAATATGGCACCAAATCATTAATATGAAAGTAAGGAGGGGTAAGAATGCAACCTTGCATTCCTCATGACGTTTTAAAAAGCATCAGTCATACCATCATTTTAAAACTATTCTGACCCTCATTTCTGCATAGTTCTTGGATCAATAGCAGAAATCTGCAGTTGATGTTGGCAATTTGAAATTTCTCCCACACTCTGTATTGATTAACAAAGTCGAATGCAGCAGAAAGATCAATAAAGGCTACATAAAGATTATTCTTAATGTTCTTAGTATATTTCCTTATAATATGGTTCAGAGTAAAACACTGATCAATGGGACTGTGCCCTTCTCTGAATCCCGCTTGTACTTCATGAATAATGTTGCTATTTTGCAACCAGTCGGATAAATTTTTGAAGGCGATACTGCTCATATAGCTTTGAGGAGTTGTATAACAAGCTAGCTGGCAGATAGTTTTGCAGATCATTCCTACTGCCTTTCTTATAAACTGGGGGGGGGGAATACTTATTTTCCATCCATAGGGCATTTTGCCCATGTTGTTTATGGTGGTAAATAAGCCAACCAGGATAGGCACCCACCATTCTATGTATTCCTTACATAGGAATACAGAGATCCAGGAGCTTTATTTGATTTCAGAAAGGAAATAAGGACCTTTCTCTCATTACGGGAGACTGGTTGCCATTCAGGTAGGTGGATAAATCATTCTATGCTACTGGTATATATGATTGTCCAGGCAGGAATTGAGGCTTTGGTGATGGTCTCGCTTCATTTAAACCCTGGGCCACCAATTCCCAGAGTTTGTTTTCCCTCTGTTCCATTACTGCTAGTAACAATTCCTGCCATGGGGTTATCGTATATCCAGCTTTCTTGTTTTGGAGCAGACTCTTGTATTCCAATTTACGTCCATGGATTCCTCTGACGGATTCTTATTCAAATCTCTAATTGCTTTAGCCAGAGCTTTCTTACACTTCACATTGACTGTCAAACCAGCTATGGCACGTTGGTGGAAAACCAGCTTCATGGGCAGAAGGATGTTGTTGTTTAGTCATTTAGTCGTGTCCGACTCTTCATGAACCAGAGCAAGCCAGGCACTCTTGTCTTCCACTGCCTCCCACAGTTTCATCAAATTCATTTTGGTAGTTTTGAGAACACTGTCTACCTTCACCCAATCCAACAGGCACCCTGTCCTCCAACCCTGTGTCTGGTGTGTGCAGCAGTTGAATCAGCAAATTATCAGAAAAAGTTATTTAAATACCTAAGTGTCTAGCTATCATTGTGACATTTTCACATTTCACATTATTTCACATTTATTTCTTACTTCATATTGGCTTCAATATTTTTATTTCAGTGTAACGCGGTGGGACGCGGGTGGCGCTGTGGGTAAAACCTCAGAGCCTAGGACTTGCCGATCGTATGGTCGGCAGTTCGAATCCCCGTGGCGGGGTGAGCTCCCGTCTTTCGGTCCCAGCTCCTGCCCACCTAGCAGTTCAAAAGCACTCTTAAGTGCTAGTAGATAAATAGGTACTGCTTTATAGCGGGAAGGTAAACAGCATTTCCGTGTGGTGCGCTGGTGCTGGCTCGCCAGCTGCAGCTTCATCAAGCTGGCCACGTGACCCGGAAGTGTCTTCGGACGGCGCCAGCTCACGGCCTCTAGAGCGAGATGAGCCACGCAACCCTAGAGTCGGACACGACTGGCCCGTACGGGCAGGGGTACCTAATGCCTACTAACTTTGAAGTTAAAATAAGCAGTGTTAAACTCACCATTTTAAAGGGCAAAACTATCAAAGTAATGGGGGAAAGGGGTAAGAAGGAAAGGAAATTTAATGATTCATAAGTCTACATCCTACCTTGGAGAATTTGTAGCACCAGCCACTTTTGTCCTATTCAAGTTGCACTCCCACCTCTGAGCAATTACAAGTGACTTAATGACAAACTGCTGCACCAGCTTCCCAGCATATAATATACCATAAGTCACTGTGCCTGAGGGCCTACCTCCTGCATGCTTCAGTCAACAGGTAAGTATACAGACAAGCCTCTATGTGAACTAGTGCTGATGTGGGCACTCACAGCATTGGGCTATAAGCCGCTTGTTTTAATTCCATCACATGACCATCAATGACAAGTATTTCCACTGTAAAGCCATTGTATGCCTGTACATACAAACTAAGTTAACATTTTGAAATAAGTACAATGCCACCTCAAGACAATAGCACTTCTGGCCCAGGTACAATACATCAGAAGTCCTATACCAGGAAGCAAAAGTCAGCCTAAAATCACAGTGCTGTTTCTGTACTGCCAACTTCTCTGCTGAAAGAATGTGTTACTCTATACCAGAGGAATCTTAACGGTGCTCCCTCTCCCCACCCTAACCCACAACTCCACAACCATGAACACTATCTCCCACCTTGGTATTTACCAGTAAGAAGCAGCTGTCAAGAGAAAAACATAATAGGTTAATGTGCAACCCAATCTAGGTCTTCCTGCCTTGCTGGCAAAGCAAGAGTGTTATGCTTTCGAGGCTGTATGGAAATACCTTCTGTCATATGTCTCATATCCTTAACCCTCTCTCAGGAATCCCGATCACTCAGCTCATTTTTGAAAAAGCAACATCAAAGCTGATGCAGGCATTCAGCTTGAGGAGAGATATTCCCAGAATGCACAGGGGGAGGGGAAGGAAATCAGGAGCACCACAGTGCTACTGTTGATGATTAAAAAGGGAGAAAGAACAGCACATTGATAAAAAGCAGCACATTGATAAAAAGCAGCATGGCACTGATTACAGGCAAGGTTATAAATAATATTTTCAAAAGTCTCACGGATTTTGTGCAGATTAACAAAGCCAAGCACTTTGAAGATGAAGGACTCCATAGTGGCTTGATATTTTTAACAAGTGATAGCAATTAGCTGTAAACTACAATCATCCATCCTTTCTTCAGATTCTTACTTATTTTGCTACATCTACACCTCCCTCACCATACCAGCACCTCAATTTCATGTGCTTATTCTAACGGCCGTTGTGAAGTGTGAAATTACTCTTAACCTTGCTTTACAAAAGAGATACCGAAGCACAGAAAACAAGCAATAGGGTTATGGTAGGATCAGAAGTGGGGATTATGTGAACCCAAGGATTGGGCACCAGCCACCAATATTTCCTCTCTCCCCCTTCAGTAATAATAGTCATTGTCTTCCCTACAAACTAAAAATTGGTGTTAAATGTGCTGCATCTACCAGAAAACATCGCCCAAGAAAATCAATGCTAAAACTGGCTGTGAAAAGGATTGCTTGAATCACAGAATAAAGCAGCAGTTCAATGTTATTTTGTCTTTGACATTTTATAATGGAAGTTTAAAAGTGTGGGGGCGCACAGAGAAATGCGTTGCAGGCATTCTATATTTCTTGTTCTGAGGGTACTAAAGAGACAAGGATTGGGTTTACATAAGGAACACATAGCATGAGTCGCTAATGTGAAGTGTCAATCCATTTCCCGTTTTGCACCTTGTTCCATCACACTTCTCTGAGAGGGAGCAGTTTTGTGTGGAGAATAGAGCAGTAAGCACATACAATCTGAGTGTTTGCTCCTGAAGGGAAAGAGGTTTTCCAGATATATTTGTAAGATTAATGGTCCTCCTTCACTCCTTCTGCTGCTGCAATGCCTTCAATAAATGGGCAGGAGGGTGGGTGAGAAAGTATTTTCCATCCTGGGGATTCTTGTAGTCTTGCCTTTTTCCTATGTTCCTGCAGTACCTGCGTCAACCTGCTGATATTTGAAACCTACTAGCATTTTATTACGGTTTTTTTAAATGACAATCTGTACAAGAGAGCCTTTATCTGTGATTGATGTTTCTGGATACTACTGTAATGGACAGGAAAACAACAGCAACAATTTATAAAGGGGGACTACGGTATATTGAAGTTACTTCCATTGCCACATACCTATGAACATCCTATTGCCCCAATAATTCTCCATAAGAACCACAAGTCTATACTTAAAATGAGTCACACAAGACTTACTTACAAGCACTCAAGCTAGCGCAATAAACAGCAAGCCGAGTCATTTTCTTCAGAGGGGATTGACCAGCGAGAAGAGCACAAATCTACACCGTGACATGACAGGAACCTATCCTAACAAGCAGCCATCTTCTGCCCGGCTAATTACAGTGGTACCTCCTGTTATGAACTTAAACTGTTTGGAGGTCCGTTTGTAACCTGAAACCATTCTTAACATGAGGTGTGCTTTCGCTAATGGGGCCTCCCGCTGTTGCCGTGCGACTTCCGCTCGCATTCTGGGGCAAAGTTCGCTACCAGGAGACCTACTTCTGGGCTAGCGGAGTTTGTTACCTGAAGCGTTCGTAAGGAGGATGGTACATAACTGGGGTTCCGCTGTGCAGAGTTTGGAAGAAACAGCACAGCTCTTTTTCTCCCTCCCCCTTAGCACTAGGGTTGCTTGCAACTTGCCTACAGAAATGGCTGGCCAAGGTGTCCATGAGTTTTCAGAATATGCACCCTGCTTTTAACAACGTTTCTGGCATGAAGCCTACCCAGACTGGATTAATGAAGAGGAGGTGCTTCTTTAAAATACGTATGACAAAACCCAGAACTGGAGCCCTACTCATGATCAACCCTGGCTGCATGAGCTGATCCTTGACATATTTTGGGGAAATAAAAATCAACAAGATGTGCAAGTGTTGTTGTTTGACAGATCGAGCCTCAGGATAATTTTAGATGCCTGCTGAAAATATCCCGAGTTAGGTGGTGGCACGCCTGTAGCGCCATTGTAGACAGGCATGTAAACAGCTCCCATAATGCACTAGAGTTAGACAGGAGGAGAAAAGTGCCAAACAAAAAAAGACCTTTCCGATGTCAAGTTTCTAACGTCTAATTTAGACCCACCCCAGAGTGCTGCAAATATCTTCAAAGCGGTGCATCTTTTGTGTCCTGCCAAACTTATGTCATATGAAAATGCAGTTCTACTGATGGTTTACCTTTGTTCCCTGCATTTCCTCCCTTCATTAACAGGAATGCTGAGCCATTACCCATTTTTATGTCAAGAAACCCCAATCTAATTGTTTTAAACCAAAGCCTCAAATTCTTATTAAGGATATTTATAAGTCTCTCACATAGCAGATCTATCAAGTGTTTGAACTAATAAGAAAAAAGGCTGTTTATACAACAGCCTCTTTCAATCCCCACTTCTTTATCCTGAGTACATGTATATGACATGACAAACTCTACTTTTATTCCCTGGAGGCAAAAGTCTAATATTATTGGCACGGGTTGTGGGTAAGCATGGTACAAATGAAAACAAAGCACCGTGCATGGGTAAAATTAGTACGTGCTTGTTAGAAAGGAGAATATGTTTCTCTAGAAAAAGAAGACCTGCAAGTTCAATTAAATAGCCATTTGCACAGCCAAGGAAGTCAATTGCTTCTTAATTGAATCACTTTCTCCACCCACATTTTTCTGATAAATTCTCTTTCTAAGCAGACCTTTTAATTTAATGCAGCATTTGAAGTATTTTGAGTGCTTGTCTAAGGGAGTAATACACTCTCCGGTAAACCTATTTATAGGCAAGACTCAACATAAACCATCCTGCCCAAAGTAATTTACCCAATATATAGCATTTATTCATGAACAATATTATTCTTTTAAGAAGGATAAAAATCTTTTAAATACTGCAAAATCCATTTAGAAGGGCAAGTTTTTTTATTTAAAAAAGAAAAACCTTCTATATACATGCCCTGATCCAAATGAATGCCCATGGAGTCCTGTTTTTAGAATCTAAAATATCACTAGTCAGCTGCTAGTCATGGAAAGTGGAATGGGGCAGCGGATAGAAGCCTCCCAAACAGCCAACGATCAGGGTTGTAGGTAAAAAAAACATTAAAAGGGGACTCCATGTGTACAACTCGGGCTGTTAGAATGGAGAAGGCAACTGTGCCACATGACTTCTCATCCAGTTAATACACATGCTGATGGCAGGGAACGATAAGGAAGGGTTGTAGGTCAATAGGAGGCATTTGCTTTTATTGCAGAAGATCCCAGGTCCAGTTCCTGGCATCTCCAGGTAGAGCTGGGAATGTCTTCATCTGAAACCAAGAAGAACTGCTGCCAGCCAGTGAAGACAATGCTGAGCTAGATGAACCAATGTTCTGACTCTGTATAAGTCAGCTTCCTATGTTCCTTCCATGTTTCTTATGGTCCTAGCTGTAATTTCATCCACTTTTCAGGAAAGCTTTCAGGAAATGTGTATTGAAACAATGGATAAACCGATGAACAATTTTCAGCGAATTTTTTTTTCTTTCACTGCAAAACTCCATCCTGAAATCAAATCACCACCAGATTTAACTTTGTTATCAACCTGTAAGCTATCAAAGCTTATAAACTGATAGAGGAACAAATACACCTTATTGTGATGTGTAGTTTAGATGCAATGTTATTTTTGCTTACATTCCACTTAACAAGACGCAAACAATATTACCAAAGAAGAGCTCTGTGGCTACTTAAAGACCATAAATTCATTATGGCGAAAGCTTTCATGGATGAACATAGGCTTTCAAAGGGGTGGGGGGAGATAATCACACAAACACTGAACTTGTAGGCGGGCCATTCTCATTATTCCTCTCAAGAATTATGCTGACAGCTTGTTAGCCAGAACTGCAGACGACACATACAGTTTTCCAGCTGCAACACATATCAGCTTTGCTGCAAGCGTGTTAAAAGCCAGGTCTCTTACCGTGAAGTAGAACTGTTCTGTCTCCTGCTGATTTGCCCGTCTCTTGGCAATGCTTGGCTTGCTCATGAAGGTTTCGGAGACTGTTGATTTTACAGACTCCATCGAGTTGCTATACTGGAAGCAGTCAGAGACATCAAAATCCTCAATGGTGACGATATCCTGGATAGTCTGCAGTGTGGCTTCCATTGTTTTCTTAACCTGATAGAGTGAACACAAGAGAGGGATTATAAAGGGGGGGAGGGAGAAGAGTGAAGGTGAGAATGCAGAGGAAAATGCCTTGTTATCACTCCGTTTGTCATTTACTGCAACTGAGGGTCTGTGATTCCCAAGCATAACACAACACAGCTAATAAACAAGAACAGGGTCTACAGAGAAAAGTGGCTGAGAGGAGACTGAGGATTTAATCTTATGCACACTTTCAATTAACATTATAGCATAGGTGGAACAAATTCATGAAACTTGGACCAAAATGTACACAACTGTACATCTAAAATTTGCTGTTTGGTTGCCTTAAAAAAGTGTGCCTGAACTGAAGCTTGTATGTTTTTATCTTCTCAGCTGCCCTTACTCTCCTCCAACATATTGTCCAGACTATGGTAAAACAGCAAAGGAAAAGACCAATAAAAAATGGAATTTGTTAGCTTACCTCTTCATTTTCGATCTTCAGCGTGGATAGCCTAGACTGCAGCTGCTGACACCTCTGCACTAACTCACTCTGCACGGGCTGCTGGGCACACAGCTGGGACACCTGGAAAAGAAATGGAACTTCTGAGAGTTTCTAGACATTTGATTCTTCAGCTCTGCACATGTATGAGATGTGTGGACTGGGCCACGGAACAAATGAAGTCCTAGGGTTTCATAGGAGAAATGGCTCAGGACCACAACACCTCAAGGACGGCATCTCTCCATATGAACATAGCCAGAACCTGAGATCATCCTTTGAGGCCCTTCTTTGTGCATCTCTTCCATGAGAGCTTTGGAGGGTGGCAACACGAGAATGGGCCTTTTCTGCAGTGGCTCCCCATTTGTGGAATGCTCTTCCTAAGGAGGTTTGCTTGGTACCCTCATTACACACCAGGTAAAAACATTCCTCTTTAAACAGGCCTTGGGTTGACTTGACACTGAATATCCTTTTAAATGTGCTGTGGAAGGGGTTTTATTGGTTTGCCTGTGTCCTAAGTTTTGTTTTGTATTTTATATTTTTTATATTGTAATGATATGTTGTGTAACCTGCCCTGAAATCTACAGGTGTAGGGTGGTATGCTAAATAAATAAATACATTATTTCAATGCAGGGGCTTTTCCTTGGGCAATGGAACAATCTCTCCATCTCTCCACCATGTACCTCCCTAAATTCGTTCTGGGTTTTCCTTCAACCCTCCAGAGTAGATTTGAGACTGGCGAGAGGTGATAGGGAGGGAAGTCCTTTTGTGCTAGCATAAATACTTAATGCATACTGCCTATAGCTTTTCTTGGACCAGCATTGACCTGTGAGCAAGGATGAGAGACAGGGTCAAAACTATCCCTAAAAAGGATTGTGGAGATACATGTAACATGTAGGTGAACCCAAAGACTATGCCAGGCTTCCTCAACCTCGGCCCTCCAGATGTTTTGAGACTACCATTCCCATCATCCCTGACTACTGGTCCTGCTAGCTAGGGATCATGGGATTTGTAGGCCAAAAACATCTGGAGGGCCAAGGTTGAGGACTATGCTGTTTGGTTCAAGCAAGATTTCTACCCATTATTAACAAAGATAATTAAATATTTAAGCAAATTTAATATACTGTAAGGAAACACAAGGGACAAGGACTCACAAAAAAATTCCATCCACACAAAAATTGCAGAGGACGTGATTGGCTTGGGTTGGTTGATTTATCTTGGCTTATTAAACTGAGGTATGAGCCTTTTACCTGTATTCACAGGCCTCTTATTTCTGCCCTTTGCACAACTCATGATCAAACCATGATGAAGTATTGAATTAAACATAGTTTCCTGTTTTGTCCTAAGTGGGAAAACATGCTTACCAGTTTCAGACAAGCAAGGATCTTAAAGCAATTCCAAACCATGGTTTGAAATTCTGCTTCTTACTGAAGCTGGTTAACTATAACTTCCCAGTTGGGCTGAAATGGTAAACTGTGATTAAATTCCTGGTTTAATCATGGTTTATAACAAGCAAGGAGATATGGGACTGATGTGCTGAAGAAGAAAAAGCTTGTTCATATCTTAACTTATGAAGCCAAGATATGATTATCCCAATGCAGTATCTTAATCTTCCATTCCTTGCTCAAACCTGTAACATTAAGGGTAACTCAATATCTGCATGCTCAAATTTAAAGAAGCAGCCTATTTTTATTTTTAATCCTGAATTTCAACATACATTGTTGGAAGAGAGTTTCTTTCAAGCTTTGATTGCCAGTTAAATCCACTGCTGGATGTGCATCTAGCCCTTGGGCAGATTTCAAAGCAACAAGATGATGCCATAAAAAAGACAAAAATCCAATACAGCTCTATGGGGGGTAAAAATCAATGGAAGATTCATCATTTGCTCCGACATGTGAACATGTTTCAGAACCACCATAAGCCTCTATTATTGGGACAAATATGGGGGCTGATGGCTACATGAACTACTGTATTTTCAGATTTCACTGAAATATTAGAATACTAGAATATATTAGGATATTTTACATTTGCTTATAATCTTGAGACACCCAAGTTCAAATCTCTACTCAGCCAGGAAGCTCAATGAGTGACTCTGGGCCATCTCTTAGCCTAACCTGTCTCACAGAGTGGTTGTGATGATAAAATGGTGGAGGGAAGAATTATGTATGCCACTATAAACTTGGAGGGAAATTGGAATGTAATTGTAATAATAATCATATGTTTGGGGTTATAGCAAATACATGAGATTACAATTACCAGAGCAGATATGGAATTTAATGAATTTTATAGTATAAAACAGAACTCTTGATGGTGCCTGCATCACTGAGATATGCTCACTTCCCAATGAATGCAGACATACAACAACAAATTTAACATTAAGTAATAAAGATTTTCTAACACTTTCGTTCTCCATAATAGTGACATGAATCAAGATAGAGATTGTGTCCCTTTGAATAAAGTTGTAACACTCTGCATGGGATCCAATGGCGCTTGCTTCTTCAACAACATGAACTCTAATATATCGCAGCTGTGTGCAACAGCTAAGAAAATTCCATGGATAAGAACACTGAAAAAAGACCTAATGCAAAGCATCTGTGATAACAGTCTCTTGGGAGTAGATACACTAGATGAAGGAAACATGCAATAAATACCAGAGGAATATGCAATGAAATACCAGGCTTCAGTTTTATGGCTCACCATCCAGCATGCACAATTATCTGCCTTTACAAGGTATCTTGTTATATAGGAGGAGCTCAGGGGAGAGTGGGGGACAAAAATGGATGACTTTGCTATTTTTAGTTGGCACGTTAAATTCAGTGACAGGTTTTACAGAGGATTCTGTTTCCTATGCTGTAAATTAGCGGGAAAAAACTCAACTTGGGTGACCCACTGGATATATAATGCCAACAGTCAGAGTTTTACATGCAGATATTAAGGGGGAAAGTCTCAAGAAACAAAAAACTAACTTACAGGTTGGGATGAAACATGTTGCTATCCACCTTTGAATTACCTTAACTCTTGTATCTTTTCAGTAAGACACCTTTTTTCCTGGTGGCTTTTAATAGTTAATATAAACTGGGGTTATAAATTGGGGCTATTGTGCTATGGTCTATAGTTTATCTCGATGATGGGGGTTTTTTTGCTTTAGTATTACTATGAAATTGATATTTTTAAAGTTTTTTATATTGTACTTGGATTTGTATTTTTGTAAATACAAAAAGTGGCCTATAAATCCATTAAATAAATAATAAATTAAAACACTGAATTTGAGAGCTCATTTCTCAGGCCTGATTCACAGCCATTTTCCAGCATTTGAACAACAGCGATCACCATGAGGAGACAGATTCACAAGACAATAGTTGTACAAGTTAGGTCTTAGAGAAGCGAAAGAGTCTCTTATGAAGGAAGGAGACCAGCTTGAAGACGATGTCATTAGAACAACCAGCATAGAAAACATATAACTAAATAAATTAATGGCCAACAGAGCAGAGTTTTTACTACTGAGTTTTCCAAGAGAGCCACCAAATAGTCAGATATGCAATGAAATACCAACCTTCACTTTTATGGTTTACAATTCAGTGAGCGATTCCTGTACAGTGGTGCCTCGCAAGATGAAAAGAATCCGTTCTGTGATTTTCTTCGTCTAGTGGTTTTTTCGTCTTGCGAAGCAAGCCCATTGACGGATTAGCGGATTAGCGCTATTAGCGGCTTTTAGCGGCTTATCTGCTGATCGGATCAGCTGATAAGCGGCTTAGCGGCTTAGAAAAAGGGGGGGGAGGGAAAAAAACCCAGCAGGAACTTGCAAGACATTGCCGTCTTGCGAAGCAAGCCCATAGGAAATTCGTTTTGCGAAGCATCTCCAAAACGGAAAACTCTTTCGTCTAGCGAGTTTTCCGTCTTGCGAGGCATTCGTCTTGCGGGGCACCACTGTACATACTACATAGTAATGACATTGAGCTTCAACTCTCTTATTTATCATGGTGCTAGGAAATTTTATTCTAAGGGTGAAGTAATTGGATCACTTCTTTTCTAAGAAGCCATCGTTATTACAAATGAGAAGATACCACAAACTGATACTACAAATTCACTTTCTCTTCTTACCCATTAAGATATATGTTGCTTAAATTCGGACATTCTTCCAGAATTTGATGCCCAGGCTGAAGGCCAAGATGTCAAGTCACTGACCAACTCAAGACAATTTACTTGATTCCCTCCACAGTCCTTACTGTGACTGGACTGGAAATTCCATTAAATGCTTATTTATGAAAAAGAATAAAACTAACCATGTCTCCCATGTGCGGCTGGAACTCAAACTTCATGGGTGGGCAGAAGACATTGTTGCACATCTCCATGAGGCGCTGCTTGTCGCTGTTAGCATCCAAGTTCTCCACAGCATTCTCAATGGCATCCAGGCCCTCGTGCTTTGATTGTTCTAAGTTCAGCTCTGCTGACAGGAATGTCCTGAGTGCCCTACCGAGGCTGGCATGATATCCCAGGTCACAGCACTGCTGGAAAATAAAAAAAAGAAAGAAAGGCCATCTGAAACTCAAGAAGCTCTACAGGACACAGAGGTTATAATTTATCAATGTTTTTACATGCATTACTCAACACGTTGATTTCGGCCCCAGAAGGTCCAATCCGCTAGACAAGAAACATGAAACTGATGTCCAAAGCTGAGTTATGTTTGCACTAAAAGCTTAAAATCTTGTTTAATAGTTACACCATGTTTAAAAGTTACACCATGCAGCCAATTTTGGATTGTATCAAATTTTCTCATGTAATTGAGCACGTCTTAAACTGGCAACATGGGTTTCTGCGGCTGCTTATCAGGTAGAATCAATGAAATGGACCCAGCTCAATTAAACAATCTAGAACTCTCTGCTTAATACTGATCTGCCTTACCAAACCTAACTCATGCTTGCATTCTGGATTGGTACCATTGTGTGTACTTCTCTCCTGCTCTCTAGTCTTTCAGACTCACTCCCTCTCTGGTTGTTGGTCCTGACTGCTTGGTAATTATGTTCATCTTGCAACTCTGATCTGTTTAGCCTGGGTGACCTGATTTACCAGCTCCTGCTCGTATCCTAGCTGGATTGCTGCTGTTTCTTTTCCCAAATTCCAGAAAGCAATATGGGCTTAGGCTCCTCTCTAAATAAACTGTACTTGTTGGGGACAATGGAGAAGGGTCTCTGAAGAGGATCTTAAGTAAGTGCTGTAAGAAAACGGACCTTCTCAGTGGCAATGACCAAGCTTTGCAATGCCCTTGGACATATTTGCCTGACACCAACTTTGTTAACTTTCAGTTACTAGAGTTAAAGTCCACATGCCTTTAATGATATCTATTTGGAGACTCTATTGCGTTGTTTTCAATATCTTGTTTCTACTGTTCTATCCAGGAGTGCCAACTTCAATAAAACGGGGGGGGGGGAGAGCCCCACCCTGCATAATCAATCACATGACACAGTGACACAGGCGGCCCCCTCAAATATCTTATTGGTGGGGTGAGGGCTCCTCAGCCCCTAGGAGTTTGCTCCTATGGTTCTACCCACTGCTTTGGGGTATATGAGATATTAGGGGAGGGGTAGTGCTCTTTCTGGGGTAGTTTGACCACCTTTCCCCACCCTGTACTTAGCTCACACCTGTGGCTCCTAAAAGCTGTCAGCATGTGACAGCACCCACACCCAGGGAATAGCTTTGGCTGGCTTGCTAAACCAGGTGCGGATAGCCAATGGGTCTCAAACTCTTGGTGTGTTGAGGACTTCCCCTGCATGTGAAGACAGGCTCCAGCAGATTTAGAGTGGATGAGACCAATAGCAGTCAAAAAGGTGGTTTCTGCATGTGCTGTAGAAGCAAGTGAGGGGCAGATGGGGTTCGTCAACCTGGAAAGGTAGCCCATCTAGGAGAAGGAAAACTCTGGTCCTCCACTGCCTTGAGGGACATCTTTGGGAGAAGAAAAGGCTAAGGAGCAAACCCTACACAAATCAGGTGTGGAGTGCTTAAGATAATTGGATGGCACCTTGTATGACTCCTTCCAGAAACTCCTGCAGCCAAGCTGGTGCCAAACCTCTGTTTTCCTTTGGACCACATGAGGGAGGCTGGGGGTGGGGGGTGGTCCTCATCGTTTGGGCAGCCCTAGGCCTCCATATCCACTGCCCAGGCTTGAGTCCTGGGGAGGTCACTTCAGTGCTGCTAACACAGCAGTTTGAGTTCGCCCCTGGAGGCATACTCAATTGTCCCTTGAGACAGACAGATGCCAACAACAACATTCAACTACTTTTATTGTCAGCTTATCTTACTCCTGTACTTTATTGTGTGAAGGGTAGGAATGCAATATATGAAACAAATACTAAAATTTTCACTCAGATTTTGCAGATCTAAGGAAAGAAAGTGAAGAAAAACTTTAAAAAGGAATCCCTTTAGTCAGGCTCTTGCTGCACCTCTGACAACTTTAGCATATTGTTCATGAAAGCCAATCTGCTATCCAAACCAAATCATATTACTTATGAGAAAGAAGCTCCTGTCATTTCTTCATCAGAAGCAGATTTGATTCTCCCACCCTCTTAAAAGAAATCAGTAGACCAAAATAAAAAGAGAGTGAGCGTGAGCAAAAATTAAATATGCTAGGAAGCCATCCAAAAGGAGGAAGAGCCCATCTGCTTGATGGATGCCCTCCTCTGGAACTGAAATCAATAGACTCTGCTCCTCCTGCATAATTATTTGGGGCATGGGAGAGGCAAGGCATGAAAATAAATGGGAGAAAAAGAAGGGGAGGACGGAAAAGGGGAAAGGGAAGGAAAGAACTGCAACCCGAGCCACCTTCCAACGCTTTTGAAACAACTCTTGCCATGGCCTGCCACAAGATGCCTGGGTACAGTGCCAAGAGGCTGGGGAGTGTGGCAGGTGTCGAGCTCTTACAAAGCAGCAGCAGCAGTTGCTGGCTTTACTGGAAGCGCACAATGGAAGGATGTTCAATTTAATCAAGATGCACAAAGACCAAGCACAAAAACAAAAGCAGCTTGATTGAGAATTTGCACATGCAGAGGGTGGTTCATTGGGTAAAAAAGCTGTTCAAGCAGTTGCAGCTTTGCTGTCACTCTAAAAGTCCATGTTTTACACAGCGCGACTGGAGGGCAACTGGCTTCCAGTGAGAATTAGAACCCTCTTAGGAGGTCAAAACTTAAGAGAAGCACATGGGTCAATCTACTATGAATCTCCCATTGTGGATGGATCTCCCTTGGATGCAATTGGCAAAATACATCCACAGTATTTGGATTTATCTTTATAAGGAAGACCAGATAGTCAGTCTCTCTCTCTCACTCTTTCTCTCTCTCTCTGTGTACCTGGGTGCATGTCTCCATCCACAGAATGAAAGAGGAAAACAGTTATTAATATTTTATAAGCCACTTCCATACGAAATCTGGAGGATTATATTAAGACAACAGCAATGTTTTCCATCTTTATAGCAACTGTTGGCAGTAAACATTTTTCAGCACTCCTTCCCCATCCATAACATTTACAAATGTGCAAAATAACATATTTATAAGTGTGTCTGTCTCACTGGACTTTTCTAGGTTATATAAATGTTTGATGGAAACGTTCTCCAAGGAAATCAATGTTTTATAAGAATTTAATGATAGCTCATCCAAATTCACTTCTCAGCGTGACAGCTGATTAACCCATTACTAGCTAGGAGACTTTAAAAGTGCTAACCTGGAAGGCCAAAGGCCAAGAAAATACTCTGCACTTCAAAATGCAATTC
Organism: Podarcis vaucheri; assembly: GCF_965113315.1. Classification (NCBI taxonomy): domain Eukaryota; kingdom Metazoa; phylum Chordata; class Lepidosauria; order Squamata; family Lacertidae; genus Podarcis; species Podarcis vaucheri. The sequence goes on along the minus strand of NC_138764.1, from coordinate 66,771,881 downwards.
AGAACTCCATAGCTGGTCACTAGGGAAAAAATGCTGAAGAGAGGGGCCATAATGAGTATAAACGCAGCAGTGCTAGATACTGTGAATGGCTAAAATAAATCAGTACTAGGAAGATCTCAATTTGTGTATTTTATTTTTTACCAGTAGTTCTTAAGCATCACTGATGGGAGGAAAACTCTTCAGGTTTGCTTGTTTTCTGCAGGTAAGCTTCTATTCTTTCCTTACCACCACCAGACAGGAGGATGCCTGAACAATTATGCAAATTAAATCTTAATGGCTGCATTTGTCTTCTGTGGCAGTCAGCCAATAAACTATGCAGGGGAGTCATGCACACCCCTCCACTGCAGTTGCTTCCTGGGCTAAAGAGACCAGCCTCTCCATCCACTGCAGTGCCACAGACTGGATGAATATCAATCTATCTCCTTACTCATCAGGTTGATAATGGAGCAAGGGAGGGTTAAAGAATGAGTTAATTCTCCATAAGTTGGTACAAAAACGGTTTTTCTTTAAGATGCAGTTGTAGAGTACTCATGACTGTCTTATTTCTGTTGCTGTGCAGAATGATGGCTGTGTTGGATCAGAACCTCCAATTTACAGCATTCTGAGGGTGTGAAGAATTTTGGTGGTGAATTGTGTAGAAGAATTGTTGGAGACAGAACTGGAAAGACTTGCAAAGCAGAAACAGAAGGCTGAAGTTGCAGGACTGTGGCAACTTCGAACTTTTTGAACTTGCTGAGAACTTTAAGCAACGACTCTGAAAGTTGAAAACCCTCTCTGGGCTCAGAGAGAGAAGCGTTCCTGAAGCAACTGTGTATAGTTTGTGTGTATAGTGCGTTTTGTGTTTACTAAGTAAAACAACCTCTGCTACACTTTGTCTGCTGTGGGAAGTTTAATTGCATTGCTGAACTTCTAACTGTGCATCGTCACCCAAAAGGTTATTACGTACAAACATCCAACAGAGAGCAATCTGCATCTGTAGCCATGATCACCTCCCATCATCCCTGGCTATGCTGTTTGGGGCTAATGGGAGTTGTAGTCCAGAAACATCTGGCGGGCCACAGGTTGTGCACCCCTGATCTAGAGGAACACTGGCTGGTACTCTGCATTTCCTCAACCTATTCACACCATATTGGGTAGGTGGGGTCTGGGCTTTGGTGGGCCACCAGTGAAGCTTGGAGGGCAACCTCTGCTTCAAAACAGGAATTTTAAGCACCCAATCAGATCGGGATACAAATCTGGGGTCTCAGTGGGCTGGATCCAGACTGAAGGTAGCCACACCTGCTGTAAATGGTACTAAATAGTAATAGTCATTATAAAGCAATAAAATGCCCAGTGCATTTGGCTGATGACAACTTTCCTCAAAGGGCATTGATAGCACATATAAATAAATAAAAGAGCCATAATTCAGATAATTATAAACAAAGATTGAAATATTTTGAACTGTTCTAATTAAGTTCTTGTTTTCTCTGTAATTAAAAAGTGGATTGTAGTGTGCTTGCATTACTCTTAATTTCTTTATCTTGCTAATTCCTTCCTGTTTTTGATGTACTATAAAGATCCATAGACTGTATTTTTTAATCAAGTGTGCCTTCTTTTAAGAACTTGATTATGTTGTAAATCCTTTCATAGGCCTGTTTTTCCAACAAGGAGGTTAGAAAGCTTCATTTTATATATCTATATCTTATCTATCCAATATTTTGCAGAACACAAGTGTGTCAGATGACCGTTTATATTATGATCAGTTGAGGTTACAAGGTTTATTCCATGTTTAATGAATTTTATTGTCATGGGTTGTTCTACTGTAATTACTGCCCACATTTATAAACATAACATTGCCATTCATTTGTGATTGTATTTCATTTTTATGGAAGCCACTTTGTGAGGACATTTGTGAGCTAAGGATGCATCTCTTTCCCCCTTTGCCTTTGATACCTGAGATGAGTGTTTTCAAGGCCCATCTCTTCATGTTACCTTTTAAACTGTTTTCTTATTAATTTTAAATTGTTGTAAGCTGCCCTGGAACCAGTTTGTGAAGGACAGGTAACAAATTTACTAAATATTTTAAATAATTTGCGAAGGACAGGTAACAAATTTACTAAATATTTTAAATATTTTAAATTTTATTTCCATCATTTTATATTTGTTCTTTCAGTGCTGTCATCTACCAAAAAGCAGTGAGCATTTTATTGTTTTGCCTCTCATTTTCCTTCTTTCCTTCTCCTCGCCTTCTTTCTTTTTATTCTGTGAAATACCCCACCCAAAACCAAGAGCTGGTGTTTAGGCAATATATACATAATACCAGCCAAATAACATAAATTCTTATCTCAAACTACTTCCTTGCTTCAGTCTCAAGAGCCATCTAAAACTGCACCAGAGATCACCAGCCAAGTTTAAAAGCCACCACAGCAGAGGTTTAGAAATATGATTGGTGTTTTTATATTTTAGGGTTGTCTAGACATAGAGGCCAACATCTCAGTGTCCACCCCAGCAGTTCCCCACTGGAATCTTCACCAGCTTAATGCCAATCTTATTAGCCAGCTGAGCTCTATGGCTGAGCCAACCCCTGCCCCTACACAAGCATCCGCAGCTAGGCAAACCCATTTTTCCATTAGTGCAATATTTATTTAGCATAAGGGATTAGCATCAGTTCAAAGGGTTTCAGCAAATTCAAAACCATCAGGGAATTGTTACAACTGAATGACTGCATTAAAACCTCCAGTTGTTCTGATTAACAATGAATTCAGCCTGCAGTTCTAAGCAGTCCAAGTGCATCTTTCATTGGTATGGGTGGGCTTTTGTAGTTTATGCCTTCTTAATTCTGAGTGGATGGCTTCTGCACAAAGAAGAACAGCATGGAACAGTTAGGCCAAGGGAGCCAACTTTTGGTTTGCTTTTACATTTTTCAAATACTGCTTGAACACTTATTGTTAGAATATGGTTTCCCCAAACATTAAACCTGATTTTTATGCTTACTGTCTCAACAGATTTAACATGTGATGTGAATGCAAGGACAGTAGCACGGTGGTAGAGCACATGCAGAGAGTCCAAGGCCCAAGGTATTGCCGGGTAGGACGACTTGGAGAGACTAATTTGAAACCCTGGAGAGCTACTGCCAATCATTGCAATGAGTAAGATGGACCAATGATCTGACTATGTCCCTCTGTTTCTCTTTTCCTGGCCTGAGTCACCTCAGCTAAGTCACACAACTGTCTCCTGTCTTAGAGCAAATTTTAACATAACAGCACTCACAGGGATGATCCAACTGTATTCTTCTGTTACCTCACCTATCAAAAAATGTTAAGCCCTGGGCCCCTGCTTACCAGCTTTGTGCCATCATATGGCGATGGGAGGGAGCAAAGAGGGCAATTCTTTCTTGGGTGCCATGCCCCTCTACCCCAGGAACCAGTAAGCTGGGCTTTCCGACTGCTGTGGGAGGGGGCAAGCAGATCTGTAGGGGAATTTTCTTCCTTCCGTTTGCTTCTAGGGCACAAATTATAGACCCCCATGTGTCTTGGGCAATACCCCATTGTTGACTTATCCACCCACTCTTCCTAAGTTCTAGGGTTTGTTCCCTTGCCAAGATCAGAGGTGAGCCACCAAGCTGACAGGTCTACGAAGCAATTTTAAACATAGTGCAATATTGTTATTATATATTTATTTATATTTCACCTTTTCCCTTCGACAGGGCTCTGCAAAGCAAGGTTTTTGCCATTGGCACAGCAATGCTGTCAGTTTGTTGACCGATTGCATGGTCTAATTTTACTGTCACAATTCTGTTCTTGGCAATGGGCCAGATTCATATCAGGAGTCAGCAGGGGTGGGAAGCCCACTCCCAAAAGGACAGTCCCCCTAAGGCCCACCTCTGGAGCTGGCATGGTTGCCTCACATCCAAGTCATCAGACTGGTCCATGGTATTGGTCTGGACTGTGGTCATTCCTATATACCTGCCATTCCCATCAGCATTAACCTAGCTAGTGAACTGGGATGGCTGCATCAGCCAACAGCCGTGTTTTCCTTCCCTATGCCCTGCCACACTTTGTGAGCTGTAACCAATAAAGATGTATGGTCTTCTGACTTGACCTCAGCCTACGTAAACCTCTAGCTACCAGACACCTACTTTCCAGCCCTGACACTCCACAGCACAACAGCACTGTAGTTGTTACAACCCCTTCCAAAATGTGCGGCACAATCCTAATTTTCTCAGAAATAAGTCTCTCAATTCAGTGAGACTCACTAGAAGGTGTTATTTAGGATTGCAGAATAAAAGTACTATCAAGCACAGCAAACTCTTTATATAGTTAAAAGGTTGTGACAAATTAGATGGATGAAAGCCTCTCGCGTGAGCTGGCTCTCTCAGCACTCAGAAATAGCAAACAGTGATGCATTGCAGAAACTAATGCTTTTGCCTGGCACCGGTGTATAACCAGACAGCTGTGCCAGTAGAGCAGCCTTAGGGCTCCTGGGGAGAAGCGTCACCCTGTAATCTGGATAAATGATGGCGCTTATCTCAACTCCTTCAGATTACCGCTCTGTGTTTAAAGAAGAGTTAAGGATTTATTAAGGAAATCCAAACGAGCTCTAACAAGATTCCTCCCAACGCATGCCTCAGGGAAGCTTTCTAATGGCACAGAAAGTGAAAATTGTGAACAGACATTGGCAGGGGTAGCTATCCCATATTTCATGGCATTTTACTATGATCGCATCAGCCTTCTCCTTTAGTTCTTCCATTAGTTCCCTGATGTTAATAATCTAGTTGTTTTTAACTCTGACTATAGCTTGTCCCACATCTCCCTTTAACTGTGATCATAATCTGGTCCCATATCCCCCTTTAAACTCCTCAGTCCTTTTGCAACACATTTATCTGCTGTTGGTTGCCTTTGTCTTCCATCTCTGTGCTTTCTGTCACGCCTGGAATGATTTCCTGTTTACTTATCAAGCCATCTCCCCCTCCTCCTTCCTCAATATCCAGCTGCTTATTAGCCCAACCCAACCAAGCAACCCAAGTCTCACCTGATGCTGAAGAGTCAGATTCCGTGGCTTTAGCCAACATTCCTAGACTGTGGTGCCCAACTCTCCTCTCCCATTCTACCAGCCAAACTGACTGCTCCCTCATTCTTGACTCACCTGCTTAATATAGGCTCTAAGGCTGTCCTAGAGTTATAGATAATGTCACACCTGCATATTGCTGGTACCATATAAAACATTAAAGAAAGAAGCTCAGCACCGGCAATTCTAGTACCAGGCACAGCCCCTAGAATATTATCCTTCTCATAAAAAAACAAAAACCATACATGTTCAGAAAAAGCAATGTTAGAGCCCTCATAGACCTCTACCACTTCAAAATGCACATGGGAGAATCAGATTTTTAAAAATAATTCTCAATCTAATGTGTTCTTAAAATCTAGGAAAAGGCTAATCTAAAACATTTTTTCTCTAAGATGCTAGTTTTCTATCGACAGGGAGTTTTACGCAGGAGAAGCACTGAAGCAAATCACTAACTTGCATGCTAAAATTATTTTCTGATGAGGGTGGTACCACATAATTTGTATGAACATGTACATCTCCCCTTAGTAAGTCAAATGTAATTAACATGCATCTCATGCATAGCCTTAAGAAAACAGGATGACTTCACTTGATGCCCTCTAGATCATTCAGATAAATTAAATGGTGGGTGCTTAAGGAGCATTACAGAACAGATCTTGTTTACGTGTAATTCATAAGTACTTTGAAATCAGGCAACAGCCAACATACAAAAGCAAAAGCAAATAGAAGGTATGATTCTAAAACAGCACAACTATTCTCCACCAAGACAAAACAGGGTTTCCTAGTATTGCTAAGACCTGCACTTCACAGCAGAAAGAACAGTAAAGTCCTCCAATAAATACTTGAAGTGAGCATGACCTGTTTGATTTTATGACTGGCTGAACAAGGAACAGTGGAAAGCAGGCAAAGACGATAAATTAATCTGCTTGTTTGGAGGCCCCTTCCCCCCAACCCCCAAATTACCCTTAGGGCTCCCCAATGGCTATTTTTAACTTTGATTACAGGACGCTATTACAGCTGCCACCAAAAAGCAGAGAAAGCAGTGTTCAGCAGTAATCAGCTCAATATAGTCACTGCATCAGTCCTCTCAGATGGAAGTAGAGAATCCACACAGCAGATAATGTTTTATTTAACCACACTCTTATAGACTTGGATCACTTTTCAGTATTAGCTATTTAATCACTTAAGAATGTAAAACGCTGCAATTTGTCCCACCAGCTCTTTAGCTTAGTCACAGTGGTCCACAATCCTGCTTACCCTGGTTGCTATGGCTATTGTTCCACTGCCGTATGGGGCAAGGGCAATAGGAGCCCACTTCTCTATCCAGCTTGCAGTTGGGGACAAGGAAGGAACTGAGTTGCCCTAACATTTGGACAGTCCAACACAGCCACACTGAATGTTCTAGTACTCCCCTTTCATACCATCCCATGCCAAAACAAGTCTATACTTTGTCCTTGTCCGAGAGGGAAAGGCTAGAGATGGCAGTGTGGGCACCCAGTTGTAGAGGCACTCTGGGAGACTCAACACCGAAACAAACCACAGCTGGGGGAGAGGAGAAAGGAATTGTCTCTGACCTCACACAGAGATGCAACATGAGATCAGGAATGAAAAATCCCAACCCTATGCATGTCTGCTCCAAAGTCAGACCCACTGAGTTCCATGATAAGTGTGCATAGGCTTGCTTCCAAGACTGAAATTTGTGTGCGTTGAAAACAGTGAAATTTACTTCAGAGTAGGCATGTATAAGATTGTGCTGAAGGAAGCACAACAACCTGGAAATCACAAATTTTGGCCTGACTAGCAAGGCCAGACAAAGGTTTTAAACCCCCACGTAATGAGTTCCATGTTCACAAACAACTGCCCTAGCACTGCTGATCTCATGCAATTGCCTGAGACACCACTCTGTACACAGGTACACAGATAATCCTGAATTGTACGATGATGGCCAACCACACATAGTTTAACTGAGGAGAGAGACATAATGGGGTTTACAGCAGCAAACTTCAGTGCATGGGCCCAAACTACAGTGTACTTACATCAATGAGATCAGACAGGTCATGGATGTAATACTTGAACACAGACGCATTGGTGGCCTCCAGAGCCAGCAGATACTCATTTCTTGCCTTAATCGCCTTCAGTTTATTTTCTGTGTATTTTGCCTGGCGCTGAAAATAAACCAAAAGGAGTTTATTAGAAAGAAAAACAACGAAGAGAAGAAAAAGAAGTGTGGGTCTCACGCAAAGAACACATAGCATTCTTCGATTCTCAGCATTCCTCACTGTTGGACCTGAGCTCTGTGAAATCTTCAATACTTTTAGACAAAATAAAAGCATCCTGTAAGTAGTATGTAAACTGCATACTTCTTTGGTGATGCAGGGACACAAAGGCCAATTGGCACCCCATGGGAACATCACTGCATAGGATTATTTGGTCTAGTCCCACAACTCCACTTGCAGTTCTCTGTGTTGAACACACTATGGAGTGTTACTTGGCTTTGGCACCAAGGAACTATGCGAGACACTGAAGGCCTGAAGCTTCCAGATTCCCTTGAATGATGTCAACATTTCCCTGACAAAGCAAACAAAAGCCATCCACTTATTAATTTATTGATTTCTCCATTATTTGGCTCTGTCTCCTTAATACCCCTATAGATACTGCATTTTGCAGCCACCCAGCGGTTTAATCCCATCATGCTGCTCACCTTTTCTTTCATTTTCTCAATCTTCTTGACTGAGCTTCGCCGGACATGTTTTTCCTCAAACTTGACACTGGAGGCTGAATCAGGGGAGCGTGGGGTTTGCTTATCCTCTTGCTTCACAGACTTGCCAATCTGCTTCTCTTCCTGCTTCTCTGCCTCTTTCAGCTTGCTCTGAGCACTGATGCTGTCAGCATTGTACATGTGGTAGGTCTTCATCACCTGCAAGAAACAATTGTCCAGCAGTTGAGCACAGGCATTATACCTGCCCTGAAGCGAAAGGCATGATTTTCACTCACCCCAGTCAACATACCAAGGCTTCTACTTTACACTTTTAAATATTTCAATTCTGCTGTGCTAATCCACAAATATACTGTTTTATATGATTTGTGGAACTGCACGGACCTCCAAGCGTTAGTATTTGGAAAGGTTTCAGAACATTCTAAATGTGTTTAGTTTATGTAAAGTGATACAGTGGTACCTTGGGTTACAAACACTTCAGGTTACAGACTCCACTAACCCGGAAGTAGTACCTCGGGTTAAGAACTTTACCTCAGCATGAGAACAGAAATCATGCGGCGGCAGCGGGATGCCCCATTAGCTAAAGTGGTACCTCAGCTTAAGAATGGTTTCAGGTTAAGAACGGACCTCCAGAACAAATTATGTTTGCAACCAGAGATACCACTGTACAGCACATTATAAAAGGACAGAGAAAATAGCAAGAAAGAACAAGAGATGTGTGTTAGCATATTTCTATTTCCGGTTGGAATATCACAATGCAATGAACAGTGCAATTAAGAATATAAAAGCATCTATTTGGAATTAGGAAAATGACAGTCTTTAAATGTGATTCAATGGTTCTATATTTCTCCAGGATATAAGTTGTTTTTTTATTAAGGAAGTATGAACAACTGCCAGGGGAAACACCAAAAGTGACTTGTTCCTTTCCTTGCTTGCAATGCTTCCAGGTGGCCACATGCTAAATATAAGTGAGCTTTAGCAGTGTGCTTCACATGCATATGAGCATGCTTGGTGGCTACTTCCCACTTTGGGGAGGCTAAGTATGATAAAGTTGGAGAAACTTTGACCAGGGCTTCAACCTTAGACCTCTATTAAACAAAGACACTCCCCTCTCCACCTCAGCATCTCCTTAGCCCAGCTTTCTCCTCATCTACTTTTCTAAAACGTGATGAACATATAACTTCTGCTTTTTACTGGGGCAAGGGAAGGAGGAAGACATAGGCCAGTGGCAAATGCATTATGGTTTAGTTATTGAAAGTCTTTTTTCCCTTGCCTTTCCACATATTCTGTTCATGGTGACTTGCCATAATGAAGTTGGATAACAGATTGTTATTTTAAAAGTTTATGAGGTCTCCAAATGTTGTCATGCTCCCCCATCCCCAAAGTGTCTTAGATATTCAATACTAACTGGATTGTAAACACGCTCAGCAGTGAGCAGATATCTGTTCCAGCTTTGAAATCCTGACACAAGCCAAACTCCCGCCTCAAGTCCTTTCAGTTTTTTGGCACAAAGCTATTGACTTTTGTTTCACCTCAGTTTGAACCTGGCTATATTTTTTGTTAAATCGAATACGCTCCCACTCCCTCTCCTTCTCTATGTGTCTCTCCTCCTGTAGCAATTAAGCAATGCTTCTTGGTTACAGAAAGAAGCCACAGTTAAAAATGCAAGCCCGGTCAGTGTTAAAGTGATGTGCTGAATAATTCACATGCCAGCGTGGAGCTATCATATATGAAAAGATGAAAGGAGGCAGCTAGAATAATAGCTTTAAACAGGGCAGAGAATTAGTCTCTCCTGCCTCCTTCCATTGAGGGAAAGAGACCCAGCCCAGAAACTGGTTATCTCCGTGTCTGGAACTGAAATAATAGTTGGCTTCTAATTATGTTAGTATCATGGTCAAGGATCATATCAACTACATGAAGACCCAGGACAGAAACACGGCTGCTGTAAACACCACACAAACAGAGGATGTTACAGGCCACCCTTTTCTTCACCACTCTCAACACCACCTGGGGTCACCCTTGGAAGAGGAAACTGATGTGGGCCTCTTGAGACTTAGGCCATATTGCTGTAAAGCTGAATGTAGGCAGATTAGAATCACAGCCCCTTCTCTCAGACTAGCAATTGCCAAATTCTCAGGCTGCAGAGGCAGCAGAAGCATCACATTTCTGATAACTCCATGCTTTGTTTAAAAACACACATTTGTTGCTAAACTAGAGATAAAGGAGGAAATTTGAGTTTTATGTTGTAAATCCAGCTCCCAAATGCAGGAAACAGATGGTGCATCATGCTTTTCCTGTACATTGGGCCTTGAGCACATGCGTTGTGGTGGCAATTGATTCTGAGGAAGATGCTGTGTCTTCTACTATAGCTACTATCACTAATCATGGGATGAAGGAATTCTATGACATCTTAAGGGATTAATGAATAATCAGATCAATAGAATGACTACGAGGTTTAACGTGCAACCCCAAAAAACACTGTAACTGTATGTACAATTTCAGTTGCCAGGTAGATTGCTCTGTCAGACAGAGATGCTCCTGAAGTGGAAAAGATTTTCTAATTGTAAGCATCACTGGAGTGAATTTCTTTTTTTAAAAAATAAAAATATTTCCATCACTTTAACAAGACTATTAGTCAGCACAAGCTTTACATTTAAAACAAATTCTCTCTCTCTTTCTCTCTCTGCCTGAAAGAACTGGAAAGTACTCTCACAAGTGTTCAAAATTCCAATGGGTTAAAGCCATTATTTTACCCAGGGATACATGAAGTCCCTGCCCCTCCTTCCGCCTGCAAATGATTCATCTCCCTTTTGAGATCATTTTCTTATTTCCCAAACTGTAATAGCTGACAAAGCTTTTTATGTAGCCATGGCGTATTGTTCTTTCACAGTTAGGTATCTAGATTTCTAGTACCCATTTCACTGGGTGAGTGGGTGGGACCAGCAACTGCTAAAAACAAAACGACAGCACCTCAATAACAGGATGAATGAACACTGGTTTTCAAATGGCTGAGTCATGTTCCACAAGTGAGCCACAACCAGCTAAGATGGGCTGTACTAGTACCACCTCCATCATTTGAGGCCCCCTGCACTTTGCTATTGATCATTATGAAAGAAATTGGATTGCACTGGAAAAATTATGCATGGCGTAGGTTAAGAAATCTAAAATGACTGCCTGTCAGTACATGCCTATGTACGCAAAATTGACTGGACTAATAGATGCAATGTGGGCTGAGTTGAATAAAGCAGAGAAGCAGTAAGAAGGGAGAGAGGAATGGAAGGTGGGGTCCTGTGATTAAGACTGAGGCAACGGGAAGGTCTCTGGCCTGGAAAGATCAAATGCTACTGGCTTGGAAGCCAGGTTTATATCTATCTGGTATTGGTCAGATTTTAGAAACCTTTCTTTACTGGCACCTCATCAGTTTGCTACTAGCAACAACTCTTCACTATCTCTTTTTGCTATTTGGAATTGATATGGTTAGGTCAGTAAATGTGCATTCCCTCAAATTATGCCATAATTATAGAATTTTAAGAATGGGATCATGGGATCATGGATCAACAAAAATTATGGGCCTTGACTTTATGGAGTAGATCGGGGTACTCAACCTTTTTATATCTACCGCCCACTAATGCATCTTCCTTGATGGTAAAATTTCCTTACCGCCCACTAGTGCTTGATGGAAGGAGGATTCAACTTGTGCCGTAAAACCCCCTACAGCCCACCTAGAATCCTGAAATGCTCACTAGTGGGCGGTAAGGACCAGGTTGACAACCCCTGGAGTAGATACTCAATTTCAAATATTTTTTAAGGCTCAGTAATGGAAGTCATAGTCAGAGCAAATGCCCATGCCCTGCTTCTAAAACAGTTACAACAAAATATCCTTGGTCGAAGAAGAAAGAAACTGAAAAGTGAAGCAAACAGTGGAAACAACAGCATGCCCCTAAAATGTGTTGCATTACGGTTTGTTTCTGCTATTTGTCATAACCCGATATTTAGATGCTGGAGAGAAGCATGCAACATCAGCATAATGAGCAATTATTTTATCTGGAACACAGCTCTCCCGATCTTCACATTACTGTTTGCTCTGAACTTGAAAGAATGTTAGAAGTGAATTGCAGTAATGTATAGGAAGTTCAAGTGTGTGGGGGGTATGTGTGTGTATCAGTACATTGTGGTTTCTCCAGACAAGAGCATATGATAGGGGGAGTCAATATGGTGCCTTCCAGATATTGTAGAACACCAGTTCCCAGCTCCCCCAACTAGCATGACCAAAGGCCAGGGACAATGAAGGACACAGTGCAATAACATCTGGAGGCAACCACACTGGTTATCTCAGGCACAAAGTAACGTTTTGAAGCTATTCTACACACATTTCCTGGTACATTGGGTCCTCCAAAACATTGTCTTGTCTCCACTAAATTATTCCACTAGTACCCAGTTAAAATTAAAATTAGCTGGTTGTAGATGTTCACTGTGATGCACAAATGTCATGTATGAAAGACAGAGAAAATTAAATGATGCAGCTCAGCAGTATTCTTTCAAGAGAACTATGGCCTGGTGATACACCACCACACAATTTAGTGCTATTTTCCTTTCTCAGTGTATAGTTCTGTCCAGAAAGTATGCAAGTCCCTGTAACTCTCACTTAAAATAATGCTAAATACGCAACAGCTAGGGTGGCCAAGTTAAACACTTGGCAGTCACTATCCACATTTTTAAAACAGTTATCCTAAGCTCCTCACAATCACACCATACTGCTGCTTAGTAATCGCAATGACCTAATGACATTGTTGCAAATCAGCACAAACTTTTTCCTATAGGAATATGCTTGTGGATTTAGCAAGGCTAACCATTCCCATTTGCCAGGAAGCGAGCTAAAAACCGCAAGCAGGACGCACCCTCCAGTCTCCTGCAGAGTGCTGCTGTTATGTCGCCACACCAGCCTAGTGCTCAAAATGCTAAACATCTGCAGCTGGAATTTAGCTAAGTACTAAAAATTCCATTGCACCACACCAGGCAGTAAAGGTCCTGAAATGCAGCTTTAAAAAGGCATTTCCAAACATTTGGCCACAATAAAACATAACCTCTATTCCTCTGTAATTTGCTGATTCACATTGGTTCTGCAAAATCATTCTGGATCTAAACTTAGTATTTAATAACCCCTGCTCTGTGTTAGGGTCAAAGTGCTTTGGGTAAAAAGAGCATTCCTAAAGCATCTTCTCACAGATTGTGTGGAGAAAAGACTTTGGCACTGCAGCTACCCTTGTTGACTAGGTAGAATCCAAGAGCACCCCCTCTTTTGAGCAGCAACCCCAAAGAAAACATTTGCACGACTGTTTCCAAAAATAGAGGCAATTTGGTCACAGTTGCTGTGTAGACAGATTTAATCAACGCCGAACATATCCCATTCAGCTGTGCAAGAAGAAATGTCTTGCATGGGAGATTTTTATTAACACTTTCTTCTTTCTCTCCAGGCAATGACTCTTCCTTGTTCCTCTTACTAAGCTATACTGCTGAGCAGAAAGGCATTAAAACAGAAAGCTGGTTGCGTAACAGCTAAGCATACAAACTGTGAGCCTGAAGATCCTGGCTCAAATGTTGCCGCAGCTCATTGGCAGGCCTCAAACCAGAGAGAGAGAGAGAGAGAGAGAGAGTTTTTTGCCTAAGTCCCAGGGAATGGCCAGAAGACATGGAAAGCCACTACCTTCCTGCAGCCAAGCAGATCCAGATCTAGTTAGTGTCTGGATGACATGCGTATGCTGCCTTAGTCTGCATGTTGGAACAAAAGCAGGATATTAACGTAAGGAAATAAACAATTCAGGGATGCACAGACTTCTGGCTTGCAATGTCTCTGTTTTGTTTACTAGAACCCTGAGAGGCACCAATCAGAGCCAGATACAAAATAGTCCGGGGGGAGGGGATTTTGCTCTTAGAATTAAGCAAAATGATGCTTTTGGGAACATACCCAGCATAGGAATTTGTTTTCAGTACAAGAACAAACCTCACAGTGAAACAAAAATCTGCTTCTCTCCCTGCTGCTGACTTTCTTGATCTCAGCAGTTTCATTTAGAGTGGGGTGGGGGTTGGAGGAACCTTTTTTGTTGCTGCTACCGTGAAACCATCGGTAGACCAAAACCTTGCCGATCTGCTATAAATCACTCTACATCGGTACATCCCCATCTACCTTCTCGCTACCCGAGCCTAAGTAACCATCGGAAATTGCTGAAAGATGACAGCATGTGTGACACTAGTTGATGTGGAGACAAATGAACCCTCGATAATGCAGTTGATGCTGTCTGACCCAGTGATTGTGCTGCAGAGTAAATGAAAGGACAGGGCAGGCACTGATGTGTGTTACAGGCTTCTGCTCCCTGACGTAGCTCTGTGTTGCTTTTCAGCAGCTGCAGATCTACTAGCAGCTTCAAGTTAAGGGGCTGTATGTAAGCAGGAACAGGAGTTTCCCTGCACATATGCAGCACACCAGACTGCACTGGCAAAGCATCAGGAGCCACCAGAAATCATCAGGTTCTATTAATTTATTTATTAAAGAAGGGTTGGTTTTTAAAAAAATAAAAAATCAAGACCACCTTTCGTCTATGACGATAGGTAACAACAAACAAAAAACCAATGCAATACACTTCTAAATAAAACAACATTCTAGATATAGTAACTGTAAAGCAGGAGTGCCATCCATATCAACCAAACACAGCATCACGGTGGTCAGGGACCCCTCAGGTCTGGGGGTCCTCACTTGCAGAGGGGAGTAGTTACTGTCCAACTAAACAGAGAAGTAGTCAGACCATGATAATGTGGCTACAGAAAGCCCTCCCTGCAATGAATTTCCAACTCATTAGCCCCCTGCTATGTTGAAAAAACTAGATCAATAGTGTGACCTGATAAATGCGTGGGATCAATTATATTCCGAGGCAGCCCTGTGGTTATCATGGCAGCCATGAAGTCCTGAGCTGGATCCCCAAAGTAATCTCCATGTGGCTATTGAAATCCCCAAGGGGTTCACCAACAGAACACACACAGGACCACCTCAGCCAGGGAGAATGATGGGCGGCAGGATTGCCAGTTTACCAGAAGAATCACTGACGTGTCTCTCTGGCCCAACACCAGATGCTAATACAGGCATAGGCAAACTCGGCCCTCCAGATGTTTTGAGACTACAACTCCCATGATCCCTAGCTAACAGGACCAGTGGTCAGGGATGATGGGAATTGTAGTCCCAAAACATCTGGAGGGCAGAGTCTACCTATGCCTGTGCTAACACAATGCCAAATAAGATGGGTCTCCTGGTACAAGACATGGATTTCTCATAGGCAGCATTAACTCCCCTTCACCAGTGCCAGAATGCATGGAGTACTCCAAAATGAAAAACATAATTATGGTACCAGACACGCTTTCTTTGTAAGATTTTCACTAGTGGCTGAGTTATCAGTTGTGCTTATATATTGATTTGATTGGCTCATAAAATTTATATCTTGCCCTTCCAAAGGAGGCCAATGGCAGCAATGATAATGAAGGGAATAACCTTTGGTGGTCTTTTTGAATACAGTAGTGGATTTGTGAATCACATAGGTGTGGGCTAAAATTAGTGCAAAAATTCAATTAAATTAAGAAAATGGAAAATTACCAAATACATATGTACAGAGTCCACATTGCAAGGTGCTGGTTTGGGAAAGATTCCCCCCTCCCCACGTACAATAACTCTGTGAACTTTACCATAAGGTTACCAGATTTTTTTCAATGAATCCGGGGACACTTTTCAACTTCAATGGATTTTGTATGGGGACCGATCTGTAAATCCGGGGACTGTCCGGTAACATTACTTTACTATCGATCTATAGTATAGAGATAATACATCTGGCATTTCTCTGGGCTTATACTAGACTATTTTGTTATTAAGATACATTTGGTGTATAGGGATAGCATTTTTGAAGACTCATATGCACTGAACTGACAGCAAGGCTGTGTCTTTGCAGACTCTCTAGTTTTATCCACCCTGGGGTCCAGGTACAGAACTACAGCTAATGCAGCATGTTGAGTTGTAATAAACATTACTGCCTCAATATATTTAAGAAATATAAAACCTGCTGCCACCCTGCCTTCTAAGAATGCAGACTTAAAACAGCCA
Organism: Podarcis vaucheri; assembly: GCF_965113315.1. Taxonomy (NCBI): domain Eukaryota; kingdom Metazoa; phylum Chordata; class Lepidosauria; order Squamata; family Lacertidae; genus Podarcis; species Podarcis vaucheri. Next base: position 66,755,982 of record NC_138764.1, on the reverse strand, counting down.
GTGATATGCAAGCATCTACTATAAATCATCATTGTGGAAAAATTACTGCATGACGAAGTTAGTGCATAGTGCATTCCTGCACATGGACTGAATGGAACCAATTGTATGTGGCATGCTTGCAGCCAAATCTGATCTCAGAGCTGCAGTTATTATACTGTGCACAGTCTCAATGATGCACCCCAAGTCTCCACTAGTATTCACAGCCTGATGTGGAACGTAATCAGATGACATGAAGAAAAGCAATAGAGATGCAGGCAGAGGGTAAAAATGGAACAAAAAGGGGAAAAAAAGAAATTTACAGTACTTAACCAACTAGCAAATAACACACTGCTTCGGTACAGACTGCAGCCATTTATCACTTCCAATGCTTGATTGCTGCTGTTGCAGCAGGCAGGGTAAAGTCAAACATTTCTTTCCTACTTTCTGAAAAGGAGCCAAGAAAGCAACTTGATTTACCGTGTAGAGCTCATTCAGGACCTTCATCAAGTCTTCCTGGAGCTGCTGCCCCACTTCTTTGCTCTGGAATACAAAAGAACCAGAAAAGGTTAACTGGAAGAAAAGAGAGGAAAACAGGGGCAAGGTGGTGGCGGCTGCTGCAAACACGCCATGATGTTCACAATAATTCAGACACAATTGATCGTCATTATTCACACTGGCAAATCCAATAAACACTCAGCTTAGCTCCAATTACATCCAAATTAAACAACCTATTTTAATAAAATGCAATAGGCTGCACACAAAGCCAGCCAAATGCTGGTAGTGTGTGGTCGAAGCAAGCATTCATCTCTGCAAAGGAAACTCTGGCTGCTGTCAGAGGTAGCACACGGCTATGCTAGCATCCAATGCTTTCTTCTTCTCTTTTCTTTTTTTGAAAGCGGAATCCACATAAGCTGCCAAAACTGGAATTGTGGGAACAGTACAGTCAGATAAGATGGAGAGCCTGGCCATTAGAAGATTTCAGGCCTTATTTCAAAGGTGTGTTTCAATTCTGGGGGAAGAGGAAGAATGGTGTGCCAAGGTGGGAGGCTGGAAAGTACATTTCCCTTTGTTTTTATGTAAATCGTTCTTTGACATTTGGAGCAAGGGGAAAGCTGTGTTAAATAATGGCTTTTCTGCAGCTTGAGAGCTGTTGTGCTCAGGTCCCGCTTGCGCCTTCTGATAGGCACTATGATAACAAGATGCTGGACTTGCTGAGTCTTTGGTCTGATCCAGCAGGGCTTCTCTTATGTCCATATGCTTAGCGATAAGTTCCAATGAATATGACCACCAAACCCAAAAAAGGAAGCTTTGTTTTGTCACATTTACTCTTATTTTAGAATCCACACTCAGTGCCAAGAGAGAAGACAAAAGAAACCACACCCAAGGCACTTCACATCCGCACACAGTCAAGTCTCAGCATGTGCCAAGGGCCCAGATGTGAGATTTTCCTCCACTGACAATACACTTATCTATTTTTAAACAGAAAAGAACCACAAGGCACTTGTATCTGTATTGACATACTATACTCCATAATAGGAGGCACTTGGGTAACTGAGCCACCAAGTTAAACCCCATACAATGTGACTCATGAATTTGCTCGCTTTAGTAGGATTTATTAGCACCAGAAACAAATAAAGGAAAGCCACAAACAAATGTGTTGGACTGTCAAACTGGACTATCAAACTGGGCTGTAGCTGGATCCATTTGCTATTTTAAATTATGTATTTATTCACTTAAAATTGGCACATGACAACCGTCAGGGTTTTTTGGGTGGGGTGGTGGTCTTAAACAGCAATATACCCATATTGAAAGATATGTGCCACACTTGCCAAATAGTTTACAAGAGCTAAGCAAAGAAGCATAAACCTCTTCCACAAACAATACCAGTGAACATCTCATCATTGCATTGGCCTTCACCTTCAACCTATCCAGTCATTTGCTTTTTACTTCTAAGTTGCTGCAAAGACAGCAAATCCTTGTCTTCCAGAGTCTGCATTCCATTCCTCCCACTATCTTTCCCACAATAGGGTGGCAATCTGTAATCTTGTTAAGGTGAGTATTTGTACTGGTCCTTACTGTATGAATGGTTAAAGAAAAAAGAATTATGAATTCAACATACTAAGAACCTGTTGATTTGCAGCTGTTGAACCATGGACTCATTCTCTATCCATGTAAGATATATCATAAAGGTGAGTATAAATAATAGTCACCTCATTGGAGGTGGGGCGACTGGCTTCTGAACAGAAAACTATAATCACACACTTGCTTACTACTTCTACTGCTGGCCAACGCATTGTCCTTTACTTTCCTTCCACAGCTGTTTAACATCCTAAAATAGTATTTTCACTTTCTAAACAGAAAAGTAGTAGTGCCAGGGATCAAGAGAAATCTCTTTACATTTATTGCACAACAGAATATAATAGTTGCACAATTATGCAATCGCATGGCTCAATACATCACAATGGGGAGAGAATAAAACCAATAAAATGACAATTATATCCAGGCAGATGTTTCCTTTCTTTCCAACAACCGTTCTAAGAAGGGATGTATCAAACAGCATCCTTGTTTATTTGAACAGGCTGTTGAAATGATTGTGACTTACTGCTTCAGCCATGGCTCCCTATGGAGACTGGTATTGTACTTCATAAGCCAAGTGAAACTCTACACTGTTTAAAATGAAAGGGGCCTTTGGAAACCCAAAGCATTGCTGACACAGAGGCCCAGTTAACAATCGTAGTCTTGTAACGCTCACCCAAGATTACTATGGTGCGTAAAGGAAGCTGGAACAGTGGCTCTCTGATCTAGAGTGCCCTACATTACACCCTTTAAAAAAATGTAATTAGCTGCCTGAAAGCATGACAGAGAAGGAAACTGGGCATGTCAGGGGGAAATTCCCCGACTAAAAACCTGACCAGGAGGACAAAGAGACAATTATTTATCATGTGAAACCTGGTATGACTCACACCCCTGTTCCCACTCCCCCAAAAGCTGTTTCTTCCCTGCAATCCTATACTGTACAATGGAGAAGAAATTTGGGGGAGGGGAGGAGAAACAAAACTCCATCATAAGCAAATGTAGTCCATTTTATTTTAAAGAAGAATGTTCTCAGCAGCTTACCAGGAAACTGTCTAGCTAGGGAAATGATCCTGGGCCTCTAGCAGATGGTTTGATGAAATTGTTAATTCAGTATGTGACAGCTATGAAAAAGGTGAATTCCATGCCAGGGATTATTATATAAAACCAACAAGAATAATGACTTCATAAAAACTGACAGTGAGGCCACATGTGTAATATTGCATAATGTTTTGGTGGTCCCAACTAAGAAACTATAATGTAAAAGCAGAAGTCAGCAGCCACGATGTGAGCAGCGAAGTGGCCAAGTTTGCTGTTGGGGCAAAAAATAAATAAATCTTAACTTCACATACATGCTCATGGGGTCATAGTGAAGATGAAGATGTTGGCCCAGTGTGCAGCAGCTGTGAAAGGGGCAAATTCTATGTTGTGGATAATTAGGAACAAAATTGTAAGTTTCTGAATGCCAGTTGTGGAAACCAAGTGCTCTTGTGCTTGAGTCCTGCTTGCAGGCTTCCCAAAGACATCTGGTTTGTAAGTATGAGAGAATGATGCTGAACCAGATAGGTCACTGGGCTGATCTAGCAGATTCTTCTCATATTCTTAACAAGGTGCTGGGAGTACCTTCCAGTTTAAAGACCTTTTTGATTAGAAAAAATACACTTAAGGGTAGAGGAAAGATGATAGATGTTTATAACAGTTACATGGTGTGGAGAAAATGGATAGTGACAAATGTCCCATGCTCTCATAATTCTAGAACTCCAAGTCATCTTCAGTGGTACCTCGGGTTAAGAACTTAATTCGTTCTGGAGGTCTGTTCTTAACCTTGAAACTGTTCTTAACCTGAAGTACCACTTTAGCTAATGGGGCCTCCCGCTGCCAAACAATAGGCGGAGGTCAAGCAGACAAATTTCACACAGAAGCATATCATTGCTTACTTCAACTCACCTGTGGAAAAAACTCACAGGCCATGAACGAAGGAAAGGCAACAACAGGAAGAATTAAAGGAACTATTGGAAACTCAAGGCAGTAGAGATATAAGATGATCAGAGCCCCACCGAACTTGAAGCATGGGAAGCCCCAATAAAAATTTATAATTTGGCGGAATATTTGGACTATATGATATGTATTTTTATAATTTGGAATATTTAATGTGATTTGATTGAATTGTTAAAATGGGAAATTTAATAAAAATTATTTTAAAATAAAAAATGGGGCCTCCCACTGCCACCACACTGTGCTGCGTGATTTCTGTTCTCATCCTGAAGCAAAGTTCTTAACCCGAGGTACTATTTCTGGGTTAGCGGAATTTGTAACCTGAAACGTCTGTAACCCAAGGTACCACTGTAATGACATTGATTAGCAGCAGATCCAGGAAGCAGTTCTTCATAGAATGCAATTAATTTATGGAATTCACTGCTATCAGATGTGGTGATGGTCACTAGCTTAGGTGGGTTAAAAAAACGGTTTTGATAATTCATGGAGGACAGCCATCATTAACACCTATGAGCAGCCATCAAAATCTGCTTCCCAAAGGTATTTGTTTAGCCGCCATGAAATAGGATGCTAGAGCAAAACAGCCTCACCAACCTCTGTGCCCATGTGAATGAATCCAGTCTTAAAGCAAACAATATATTTTTCATTTAGAGGTAGATGGCCACTGGAAGTTTTAGTCCAAAACATGTGAAGGGCATTAAATTGACACAGGTTGACATAGATGGGCATTTAGTCTGAGCTAACAAGACTCCTATTAGTCCTCTAAGTGGAAAATTTACTGCTTGCTATGAAAAGGATTCCCCTCTCTATCACTGACACACACACACACACACACACACACACACACTTTTAGCCTTTAAGAGGCAGTTTCAGACATTTGTGTCTGTTACCCTTGTTAAACAAATACTTTGAAGGCACTGTTCCAAATTTTAACACTGTCTGTTTATTGGTTTTTATTTTTCAATGCGATAGATTCTGACATGATCTTAATAATTAAGATAATTAATTTTATGGTTTTGTTATTGTTAAGAATCTTGAGCATGACTTATGGAAAGCCAGGATATAAATATTTATCCAAAATAAAAGTTCACTTTCCTCCTTCTCTTATCAGAATCCTGACCTATTGCTATACCAAGGTTTTGTCTTCATTTTCATTGGAGGGGATGAAAACTTCAAGCAATAAAACAATCTCTTACTGCGTTGTATATTTATGTTTAATTTCTTGCAAAGCTGAAGTTCCACTAAGACCGTAGGGAATTTTGAACCAAAAGATCTGTCAATTAGAATTATTGTTTTCATGATTGTTTTAAGTAGAACTTCCAAGTTTATATTTCCTTCTATCTAGACAGCCATAATTGTCTAATTGCATCTGTATCTGCATTCCATGCCAAATGTTACCCAGAAGAAAACCTGCCAAATGTGCAGCTTTAGCACTTGAGTCTTTCTTAACATCTTAATTCCTCTATCAGCCTTTTTATAACTGAGTTTACTTAGATGCAAACATCAGGCCAAGGCCAATGTGAATCTTTCTACTTTTCATGAGTATAAAATGAAAGATTAAAAGAATAAATGGTTAGGAATATAAAATGGGAGGGGGGACTGAAGAGGGTAGCCAAATTCCAACTTGATTTCTTAGCCTTCATACACACACATGGCACTCAGTGTGGAAGTCATAATTTAAACTTTTCTAAACAAGGAACTCTGACTCAATTTACTTCAACATAAAGCAAAGAAGATTTTAGCCAGCTTAAGTATTTAATGCATTCAAAGGTTATTGAATCAGCACTATTCATGCATTTAAAATTAAAGCTGTATCATGATTTTTAAGATGAAATCCAATTTTCTAGGTTTATACATTTCAGTTACAGCTTCGGAAATACATCTTAGAAGCCCAGAAGCATTCCCTCCTTGCTGGAAACAGCCATTAACAGTGGCAATTTTCAAAGAAAGCTCACTTGTACTTGATGGCAGTATGTATCTGCCTGGCTAAGGCTCATAAACTTTATCATTCCCTTTAATAGTCAACTCAGGTGGCCTCAACTCATAACCATATCATAAGATGAACCCAGTTGGATCACAACAAAACCTTATCTAGTTCAGCATTCTGTTTCCACAGTTGCCACCCTAAGGGATATGGGAAGTTCACAGTGTCTATCTGGAGGTTAAATAGAGCCACCCAATCCCATGAAAAGGATCTATGAGCTTCCAGACTACTGATGGAAGTTGATCCTGTAGAGGTTCTCAACCTGTGGGTCCCCAGATGTTGTTGGATTACAACTCCCAGCATCCCTGAGCTCTGGCCTTGCTAGCTAGGGGTGATGGGAGTTGTAGTTCAACAACATCTGGGGACCCACAGGTTGAGAAAGGCTGCTCTAGAGGAAAGAAATGTAATCCTATTGATGCTTTCTTTTATTGGGACACAGAGAGAGAGAGAGAGAGAGAGAGAGAGAGAGAGAGAGAGATGCGGTAAAGTGATGTTGCTGGTTTTAAATTGTTTTCCAGGGGAAGAGGACAACCTAGCAAGGAAGTCCACTGTATGAGCAAGATCCAGCAGGGTTCTAAGGTTGAAAGAAGGAAATGAGCTTCTTAAACTGCTGACAACTTACAGCCAGGGCAGCAAGTATGGGATAGCACATTGCAGAATACAAGCTCCCATCACCCTATAAATTGGCTGTGCTAGATGTGGCTGATGGAAATTCGAGTCCCTAAATATCTGAAGGGCAACACATTTGCATAGTAAGCATCTTTATGCATGGCATAAGGGTAAAAAAGATTGCCTCCTCACCCCTATAGGAATGTTTCATGTATAATGGAAGACAGACACATTTTGCACTCTCCAGATTCTCCTCAGAACCAGTATAAAGCAATAAACTGCCTTGATTTGGGGCTGACAGTCAGCCCAAACCTGAGCTCTCTGGTGCCATAGAAAGGTGTCTTTTCGTCTTTCTGCTTCCTGAATCTCCCCACTCTCAAGAAACCCGAACAATACCAGTATTCCACAGTTGTCTCCTTTTGGTGCTGGGGATACTCTGCAAAATCTTGGCTTCAGGTTCTAGTTGTTCAAAATAAAAGGATTCCATAATGCAACAAATGGAGCCAGGGGCGTAGGAAGGGGGGTGGGTGGTCCGCCCCAGGTGTAATCCCTGAGAGGGGTGACAAAATGGTACACCACGGGGGGGCGGCACTTACTGTGGGGCCTGGCCTGCAATGCATCCGAGCCACACGTCTCTCCTGGGAGTGACGTGGTGGCTTGAGCCCTGCATGCACACGAAAGCTCATACCAATAACTAACTTAGTCTCTAGGGTGCTACTGGAATGAATTTTTTAAAATATTTTATTTTGTTTTGTTTTGAAGATGGAGCAAAGTTTGTAGCCTCTGAAAAAATGACAGAGTGTAACCAACATAGACACATTGTTTTGATATCGCTACAGAGAAAGACAATTGACAGCTCTTTTTCAGAAATGCTTCACTGTCCCATCTCAAGCAAGAAAGTGGAGAACCTTAAAACTGTCCAGAACCAATAAGAATCTGGAATGAAAGGGACTGGGAAGAAATACTGCACTCTATTATAAACTCATAGGGGAGAAAGAAGGTAAGTACTTTTCAAAGATGGGGACTATCAATGCACACCACGCTTAAACCTAAGGTCCAATGTTGCTGGAAGTTTCTGATTAATGTTGCTAGAAGTGAGAGGAAGAATGGGACACTCACAGCCTGGCACAGGGTGCCAGCTGCCAGCACTGATTGTAATGCAGTAGTTGTTGCTTTGGTTATGCATCCAATATTGGGGTCAGCGGGGAGCAAATGATGACAAGAGCATAGAAAATGGCTTTACTTGAGGTCATTTTAGCTTTCCCTCTGTTCCAACAAGGCGGGTATATATGCCCACTGTCAAGTAATATAAATCTGAGTCACTTCAATGATATGATCCACCTACTTAGTGTGACTTTTATACAGGGAATATGAGAAACAAAGCAGAAAAGGCAACACAATGCCGGCTATGCTTGCATTCAAAGTAATTTATTCAGATCCCTGAGGGAGGGCAGTGAGTGGCAAGTTTGCCAAGCCTGCTGAAACATGCTCTTTGACATAATATTTGGTTATAAGCTGTTTCTTGTTCAGAGGCATGCAATATGCACTCCACAGGATACTCAACTTCTTAAATAATGTCTTAATTTCAATGCTCTGGAACATTCACACACTGGAAGCCACATTAACTGGCATTACAAGAACACTACCATGTATTTATAAACAGTAGTCAACTATGCACTGATTTTTTTTATTGAATTATGTCAATTAAACATATATAAAAACAATGCCCACAACATATCTATGCTTCTCTGACCCATAACTCCTTCTTTGCATGGTTCACAAGTTCCCCATTTCTGCTTATGGAAACTGGAGTCCAACAACATCCGGAAGGCCAGAAGTCAACCCACACCCATCTTATCTGATTAAGAAATCTCATAATTTCCCCTTTGCTTGAATAGCAGTTAATTATAAATATAATTGACTGGGAACCATCTCTAGATGCTTGTGTGCAACTCTGGTGCTGAAACAAAGCAAAACCCAGTTCTAGCCCAGAATTCTGCTGCTCAGATGGTTCACCTCTCATCATTCTGTCCATGTGATGCCTCTCCTCAAATACCTACATTGGTTTCCCATCCACTTCTGCACTGGCACAAAGTCCTTATGCCTTAAAGCTCCCCACTGCTTTGGTCCCAATCTCTGCCCTCATATCCAGATATATTACTGTCTATGCCCATCACTGCTCCAAATCTGATCTCCCTCAGATACCTGAAAGCCTCCTTATACAGCCTCACCCTTCCTTATGGTGGCCTCCTACATGACAACTATATGAAGGTGTGAAAATTGTGATTTAGCACTAAACACCAGTGCAGAGTTAATTGGAGTTAGTACCAGAAGTGGAAAGAGGGGAAATGCCAACATAAGGAAAGAGAAGGTAGGAAAGAAACCCACAAGCTTCTGATTGCTAACCAGGGTTAGGCAAACAGGCCACATTTAATCTGTAGCACATCAATGAAAAGATGTGTATGACCCAACCCCTTACTCTGAAATCAAAGCATCAAGTTATGAAAAAGAAAGCAGTCAATTGACTAAGGGTTTCCTAACACAATTTAGTTCAGATTACAAAAGGCAGAAACATTAACAAGGAACAGTGGGGGAACAAAATGTAATCTAATTGTAAATGATTTTTCTGATTGATCACCTCCCTGTAGAACAAGCAGGAGAAAGGCCTTTGAAACTGGCTACATTCTTTGTTTCAGAAGAATTCCCACAACAGATGAAAGTGGTAATCCATAGTGTTCATTAATCTGCATTTAACAGAAGCTAGTTCTAATTAGATAAAGGAACAAGAAATCTAGAAATGGTCAGTTTTTTAACTTACACACATTAATTTATTTGCTCTATTTTGCTTTCATAATGCACCCAAACAAATTCTCTTATCAACTGGGCAACAAAGGCTAATCATTAATGAGAAAACTTGAGCACTTTTTTGTCTGCCAGTAAATGTACAAAGAATGAACACCCTGGAAAGTAACCAACATTGAAATGGACTACATGGTAATTCTCTACATTACATTTCCCTCTTTGAATAACCCAACAAATTATTATTTCATTCTACAACATCATTATGACAAGTGCTACTTTTTAAAAAGTGTACTTAATTTGACATGAGTCCTGATCTCAGCCTTCATATAGAGTCCTCTTACCAATTTATGAAACAGCTGGTGTTATTCAATAGTGATGCCTCAAAGTATTATTGAATGAGTAAGCAAACAAGAAAGCAAGCAAGCAGAATGATCAGGACGTTCAAATGGCTTGAGTTTCCACGCACTAGTTCAACTCATGCCCCCAAGTTTCACACCGCCATCCTTGGGTGGCCAGATGCACTGCCAAGTAAATAAACCAAGTCCTGAAGCCTGACAAAGAAAAGCATTCTGCTCTTATAATTGCTAGACTTAGAAAGAAAAAGATCCAGCAGCCCCCAACTGAGGATTTTTGCAGCAATATTCTCCAATACTTTTTCAGAACAAAGGTGGTGCCTGTTGTGAACAGCACCATCTATTATAATAGTCATTTTCTTAATCTGAATTATCAAGACAGGCAAATGACACTCAAAAGTGCCCCATAATGTTTAGTAATTAGTATTGTATCAGTAGGGGATATATGTCACTGAAACCCTGCGTTTCTGAGTGAATCCCAGTCCTCTCCATTTACTACTTTGAAATTGGTGTAGGAGATGGACTCTACAGGCAAACTAAAAAATTCTCAATGGCTTAAGATCTGGTTGGCTTGTCACTTGAGGTCCATACTTGCTAACATTAGGGAGAATTCTTTGAAGATGGTCCACCGCTGGTTTTAAAACTGGGTCAGACTTGCTCACATTGTAAGATCCGGTCCCCCATTATGCTGGCGGGGTTGTAAGGTACAAGGCACATGTTGGCATATATGGTGGGGGTACACAAGTTCTAGTAGCAGGTTGCAATGGAGAAGAAGAAGAAGAAGAGTTTGGATTTGATATCCCGCCTTTCACTCCCCTTCAGGAGTCTCAAAGCGGCTAACATTCTCCTTTCCCTTCCTCCCCCACAACAAACACTCTGTGAGGTGAGTGAGGCTGAGAGACTTCAAAGAAGTGTGACTGGCCCAAGGTCACCCAGCAGCTGCATGTGGAGGAGCGGAGACACGAACCCGGTTACCCAGATTACGCGACTACCGCTCTTAACCACTACACCACACTGGCTCTCTTAGCATCCAAGGTGACCTGCTTGCTATTTCTCTTATCCGTTTTTGATGGTGCCAATGCTGGCCTTACTTCTCAACGATTAATTCTGTATTTGTTGGTTGTCGCTTGTCTAGTGATCTCTCAAGGTTGAAAGGGTGCATATTGTTATCCTATGGACCTATGGTTTTAAAAAGTCATGCTCATTGCCCTTTCTGAAAAGCTGACTCATAAAATATGTGACACCAGGAGTGATGAGGACCCCCTCCGACTTTGCTTTTGCTTGGGGGCAGCTTAAGATTTATATGACCAAACTAGACACTAAATATGAGTTTATCTGTCAACATTCAGGAATGTTTGGTAGAAATATGAACCTTGAATGGTTGGATGAAATGGGGGAGGATGAGGAGATTTCACCCCTCCCATATCCAAGAATCTGCTGATGTGCTCTGCTGATTCTCCAGAGAGGAGGGGGTGGTTTCTGCTCTCTACTTATTCCGCTCCAGCCTCACATCAAAGTGTCGGGAGAGAGAGAGAGACTGAGTGTTAGAGAGAGATCGTGTTTATAGATAAGGTTGCTGCTAAGAGCAGCTGCAGACACTCAGTGCAGTTCAGCATTTTCGTTTAGACCTCATTTAGCTCTGTACATAGTTGTGTATTATAGTTGTAGATAGAATAAAAGAAGATATTCTACAGAGCTGCTCTCCGAGTCACTTATGCTCTGCTATACTCTGCTGTGCGACGACTGTCTTCTTGTTGGAGTGAATCCGGTGCTCACAACTCTAAGCTGTGAGTCCACAGCACTTTGACCTGTTCCTGTGTAGAAGGTGGTCTCTGGAAGTGCTACCCAGCTCGCCTAGCCCAGTCGGGGCTGAAGTGTATGAGTCCAGTTGGTGGCACTGGCTCAAGGGCGATGCTGACAGTCACTATGGAATATATTTTACGCCATTCATTCTTTTTAAAGCTTTCTAAGATTATTATAAACATTATATTTTTTTATCTTGCAATTTTATCCTTCCTGTTTTTATGACTGCTTGCCACAGTTTGCCACAACCAGCCCTTCAAAACTTTCTTCTCTAATAGGGCCACTTACTTTTAAGGAAAGAACGGTGCTGTGATGCTTTTATTGTAACGATTAGTATATGGTATTTCAAATGCATATATTTTCATTCTACTAATGCTTAATTGTTTAAATTATTTATATATACATACATATACATATACATATACATATACATATACATATACATATACATACATATGTTCACTATTGTGCTTCATTTCAGAGTAATTATCCAGAGTGTCATTTCAGAACATGGTTACTTCCATACCATGTACTACTTGTAGATATGTATAGATCATGCAAATGTGTGCAGGGAGCAATTGTGTAAGGACCTGTAGAAGATCAGCATGCTTGATGTTTCTGAGCTGAAAGGTCAGGTTGAAGAGGAAAGAAGAAATGTATAAAAGGAAGGAAGGCAAACTGACAGATTACACTTAATTAAAAGGAGAGTATAAGTAGCAGAGAAAGTCAAGTAGGAAACATCACAGTCACAAAAGCAAACGTGATTTCAGAAGTTCCAAATCATAGCAACTCCCAATACATCCAGTGGGTGAGACTCATTAAATGGGGTTTAAAATGGCTAACTAAAAACCTATCTAAATTAGGAGGATATGGAGCCATAAGCAATGGAAAAACAAAAGGGAAATGCCTAATGATGTTGACGGGAAACGCTTACTGAGTAAAGATGAGAGTCTGGATGTCTCAGAGTGCAATGGAATCAGACATAGCTGATCATAACCCAAATGTACAAGCAGGGAAAGACTATGGCCAGTAAGGCTACAATTAAAGTTTCTCCAGGGCATTTGCCAAACATGAAGGGATTCTGAAAAAGGGACACTACCCAATCCTCTCATCATTTAATGATGCATTTGAGTGCTATAGTAACAAAAGAAACGTCTCCCTCGCAAGGTTGTGGGCTCTCCTTCCTTGGAAGTTCTTAAAGCAGAGGTTGGATGGCCATCTGTCATAGATGCTTTAGCTGAGATTCCTGCATCGCAGGAGGCTGGACTAGATGACTCTCAGGATCAAGGAAACATAAGTGGGGGAACTTTTTCAGCCCAACAATCAACACCCCACACACAAGGGGACCTTCTGGGGGCCACATGCCAGTAATGTGTGGGGCCAGAAGCAAAAGTGGACCAGGCAATTTATTTAATGCTCATTTGTACAAGGAGCTACATTCCAGTCACACAAAACGCAGAAGTTTCTACACACACACACACTACTTTCCACTGAGCACATTCCAGGAAGTCAAAAGCACTTTGTTTGTTTGTTCCAGGGGGAGGGCTGGATGGGGAGGCCTGGAGATGTGGTCCTCAGCTGTGAGGTTTCCCACCTCAGTGTACAATGATTGATTTCACAGAGGCTTAGAATCTGGCACACAAAGACCCTTCTAACTGAACTAATAATGACCACGGGCAAATTCAGCTGTACATGCATTGCAGATGACCACTGCTTGGAGGTCATGAAAGAGTTACATAGTAGAGCAGAAAAACCTAAACTTCAGCCTAACAGGTCCATGTGCTTAGCATTAAGAAAGCAACTCTGGCTGAAGGGCAAACTATTACATGGCTGCCTTGCCTCAAGATCAATATCTTGCTTTCTTGCTGCCTTAGTGTAACATTCCCCCCCCCCATCAAAAAGGACTAGAAAAGCAGAGTAGCCACAAACACACACACACAGCCTCCTCCTATCTCATATACACAGGCACACTCACACAGTCTTTTGCTTGCTACCTTTGGGTCTGTGCATGAATCACGTGCAGAGCTGTAGGTCACTGCCACAGTTAACTGGAACATTAACTCTCAGAATACCACAGCAGGCTACTCAAGGCTCTCTTTGTCCTGTTCCCACCCCCACCCCACCCCCACCCGCCTAACCCAGCCTCCGTCTAATTTAATCAAGATTTTTGGGATCTATGGCTATGCTTACTCGGCTGTTCCGCATTCCACTGAAAATTACAGCTGCAGCTTCAAAATATTTAGGGCACTAATAAAAAAGGCAAGTTAGATACGCTGTCAACATTTTATGGCCTAAATATAACATACCCTCTAAACGTAGTTTGAGAGTCCTGGGGAGAAGACACAGCTTGTTGCTTCAAAATAACTACTTTAAAAATCAGCATGGTCTACTCTGTTGCTAAAAACTGGAGTCAAAATGATATTTTGTTCATTTTTCATGTATCAACAGGGGAATTAGGTAGTCCTACTTTTGATACTTTTTTGTCCATACAATCAATATAGTTACAAGTTCTGAGTCGCTCTCTATCCAGACTTTAAAAGGCAGACATACCAAGCCACCAACTACCAGTATAAACTATGGATTAGACAGATTTTATGGGTCCCCAGCACCACTTATTTGGAATGCTTACACTATGGAAAATAAAATTTGAAATGTATTTTCATTCAAGAACCTCAATTGTCTCTTATTAGTATTTTTTAATAACTAAACTGAGCTACATTAAAACGCACCTAGAGAATAACTTTAGACATAAAAGTGTTATGTATTGATGCAGAAAATGCATTTTACATGGCAAACCAAGCATATGTGTATGGTCCGAAGGCTTCCTTCTAAAGCTAAGCAAGGGACATGGCAATGGGCCCTGGATGTGTGCTATGGCCTCATTTGAGGTAAGGGTTTCACAATCACCCCTGTATAACCTCTCCTATTCGCTGGGCTCCTGGCACTCTGTCAGACTCTTGGGGGCGGGCGGGAGGGTTTGACATCCCTTGTCGGCAGTTGTCCAGTCCCTTTGGTTTGGCCCCAAGGCTTCACGTGCCACCTGTTCCCACCTAATGTGCAGCACATAGTCCAAGTAGGGGTGTATAAACCCCCACTGCCTTGTGGGATATCTTTGGGGGAAGAAAAGGCTCAAGGAGCAAACCCTACACAAATCAGGTGTGGAGTCCTTAAGATGGTTAGATGGCACCTTATATGACTTCTTCTAGAAACTCCTGCAGCCAAGCTGGTGCCTAACATATTGCTCTTCTTTTCTTTGGACCACATGAGGGAGGCTTGGGGGGGGGCGAGTCTCATTGTCTGGGCAGCCCTAGGCTTCCATATCCACTGCCCAGGCTTGAGTCCTGGGGAGGTCACTTTGGTGCTGCTAACACGGTAGTTTGACTTTGCCCCTGGAGGTGTACTCCGTTGTCTCTCAAGATGGATGGATGACAATGACGACAACAACAAAAACAACAACAAATATCACACCATTGGGAAGAATCTGCCATTGCTTTGGCAAGCGGACTGCTACTCACCGCCACATCCTAATTGCCAAGACAACTAGATGGTTACATCCCCATCCTCTGCGTGATCCTGCCTCAATTTCCTTTCGCCCCTGGCCACCAACTAGATTGTTACACACACACATATCTTTAGCTTCAGCAGAGCCAGACCTGCACACTGTACTGAGCTAGATGGGCCAATAGTTCCCTATGTTCCTGAGTCAGACTATCTATCCTATGTTCTGACTAGAACGATGACTTGCAAGAGGGCAAGGGGGCCAGCAACATTTACCTATAGAGGCCTACCTGTAGAGGCTTGATTTTTAAAGGCAACTACACAGCAATTAAGCAGGTGCAGTTTGTTCTAACCAATGAAGTAAAAGGGACTCTTTCACACTAACCGAGTGCCATTCCTAAATTTCACTACAATCTAAATTTTAATCTCATATAATGGTGAGGTGCATTTTTCCTCAGTTATGACAAACTAGTTCACCTCCATTCTAGGTCAAAACAACACTACTGTATAATTCTTTGGCTCACAAATTTGGCTTCCAAATAACCCTTTCCTCTCATCTTAAATGCTGTCAAGTCTCAGTCATCAGATTCTCCGTGAAACTACCAATATCACTTTGCCTTTCAAAATGAAATGGAAGCATGGATATGGCTTCAATAGACGGCCCACTCTGCCAGCTGCTTGCAAAGGCGTGTGAAGTATTGGAAGTAATGCCCTATACTCCATCTTGCACAATTTCAGTGCCACTCATGACAGGTTCATGCACCCTACCTTCGCTGATGCTCTTTCTCAAACCCCTAGGAAAATATTATCTTGACATGGATGGCTGCAGGCACCGCAGCTGGATGACCAACCTGCCATCCTCAAGCTGCTATTGCCCATTTCTTAGATGACCTGAATCTAATCCATTGCAAAGTCTGGCAAATACCAAGCAAAATGTTTTTAAAGTGATCAACATCAATTCTGTGAATAAATATAGGGAAGGTAAATGGAAATGCAGCATGGGCAGTTCATTTTCCACACTTAGAAGAGCTGATTCTAGCAACTCACCCAAACCACAGACAGGAATTATCTTTCCAGACTTTGAACTATAGCAAATCATTTAACGATATCCTTGAGTTGTACAGTGACTGGCCTGGAGCAAAACATCTTTATAAAATAATACCTAAAACTGATATGGAGCACTGGAAACCATGTGAAAGAAATGTTTAAATCATTTAAAAACACACCTAATAATTCCTCTACCCCAGATATCAGGAGTAGAGTCAGACAACTGGGATCAATGCTTAAAATATACCTGTTTTTAACAGCACTATGAGTGAGTGGGGGTGACCACACAGTTCCGGCTTAGCACATGGCTGAGAGGGCTACAGATGACCACTTCCTCATATAGCCCTAGGCACCTAGACTGCAAGTTTCAAAACAGTTAACTGTGGTTCCAAGACAATCTGATTACCCTCCTCCCAAGCCTGCAGTTCATTTCCAAACTACAATACTCCCTTGTTGGACTAGCAATCATATGGCTCCTAGCCACTGGAATCTTCATTTACTCAGATTGCAGCAATGACTCTTTTTATAATAAAAAGCTCAACAATTGAACTATCTCCCAGTACTTAATTAGCAATTAGATACAGAGCCCGTTACCATGATCATAGGTTCTTCAAAACACAGATGTCAGACAGAAAAATGCTTATAATTGAGTTTCTGAAGGGCGCAGATTAAGTGACATCTAGGATCTCTCCAATTCTAAAGTTTCAGAGAATTTAGAGTCTTAAATTTCTGGTCTCTTCACTTCTTATGCACTCGTTTAATGCAGTTCAGAACCTTTTCTGCCAATCTTATTTGTAGTCTTAAAGAGCAAAAGGTCTGAATACAACCTTTTATGAGAATTATACCCTTCAGCAAGTCAAAATTACATTTGTTTAATTGATCATTTGAAAATGTCTCCTGCATTTTATAGATTTTCACATCTTATCAAATACAACACAAAACAGGATGAGCTACCAGCACCTTTCATGACCAAATCCCTTATAGCTCTACATAGCAAAGCTAGTACAAGAACTCAGAAGTTATAGGAAGATGGTGTATCTGCATATCCTGCTCACAAACATGACTGAAATGGATCATTGGATAGAGCTGACAAAGCGGTAAACTTTTGTGAATTAACAACAAGAGGAGATGTGAGTAAAAGGATCCATAAGAGAGGGGAAGCTTAAAAAAATATTGACTAAATAGATTTAATCAGTTCAGTTAATGTATGGCAAAAAACCCTTAAGTTTCCAAGTCTTTTATTATGAAATAATGTTAATGATGTCCAAGGGGATCAAAGCAAAGAAGTATGGGGAAGCAATTTCAGACCAACTATTAGTTGTGGGGGGAATCTCTTATTTGTACAAGCATTTGGCTGGTGGAGCAAACAGCCCACGAAAGCTACAGCACTTCCTTGTCATTAGGAAGTTTCTTACCACCACCAAGGTGAGTGAAAGCATCCCTTGTCACCCATCCTTTGAACTGAAATTAAGAAAGCAGAAGGTGAAATTTAGTGTTCTAAGTGGGGGGGGGGCTTGGAAGTATACAGAGCTGACCAAAAGGAATTTGTGCAAGTTTGATTATCCATCTTGTCATGAACTGACACCAAGCCATGAAAATTGCCCCACAGAAAGTCATGGAATCTTTCCTTGTTGCCAGTCGCTCGAGCAGGTAAGGAGTAAAAACTGTTCTCTGTTACGTTGCAACATTTAAGACAACAGTCTTTTCAAATGGAGCTCATGGAATAGCTGAAGTAGATGCACAGATGCAGACATGCACCTGACCGTGCTGTCATAAACAGGATGCCTTCCTCCATTTTTGTCTTTTTTTTCTTCACTCATTTTTTAGAGATAAGGCAGAGGGAGGAGAGAAGAGCAAGTGGTTCTCCAAGGAGCAATAAGAAAGTGGAAGTGAGAAAGAAGAACAGGACTCTGAAGTACAATTCCAGATCTGCACACAATTCCTTATTGGCAAAGGGGGCAGGAGTTTAGAATGATGTCCAGCAAGTACATCACAGCCTCACAGACTCTTGCAACAGCAGGGGGGGGGGGGGAAACCTCCCAGAGTTGCCTTCTCACAATGAACTTAAGCCACTGGATGAGCATATAGAGCAGGGGTCTGCAACCTTTATGACAAAAAGAGCCACTTGGACCCGTTTCCAAAGAAAAAAAACAACTGGGAGCCGCAAAACCATTGCAACATTTAAAACAAATATATCTCCGGAGCCGCGATCTGACAGTGGGCGGGAAGGTGATGTCGGGATGCTGCGTGACTAACGCATGCACCACCCCCATGCGACGCCACAGCCAGTACAGCGCCCCCCCCTCGCTAGTATCCGCCCCGGAGCCACGGCAAAGGTGTAAAAGAGCCACATGCGGCTCCGGAGCCGCGGGTTGCAGACCCCTGATATAGAGGAAACCATGTCATGGGAAGAAAGATTCTCCTGCCCTAGAAGACTTCAGCAAAGGAAATGGATGCAGAGAAAAGCACACTTAGGAGATTAGCTTAGTTTCCTCACAGATATATATAATATAGATCTGTATTTCTTGGCACTATCTCAACATTTACCTTTCACCTCAGCTGATAATATGCCTAAAGAGGCCAGTTGGACATAAAAATAAATTGCACAGAATCAAGAAGAAGGCTGTTTAAACATTTCAGTTCTCAGATTTCTCTTCTTGTTACTCTGAGCTGCAGTCAAGGAGCTAAAGTAACCAGAAGAAAATTTGTCTGTTCAGAAACTAGCCAGAAAAGAAAAAAAAGGGGGGGGATCCTACATGGTTAGGTAATACAGATTTGTTAACCTCCGGAGTACATCATTTCTGTCTAGCAGGCAGACCCTATTTCATGTGCAACACAAAATTCTTTAATGAGCTGAAATGCGAACGCATAGCCTGCTGCTTCATGCCAAAAACTGCTACATACATAAGAGATTCATAAAACATGTCAAAATTGGTTTGACTCAGAGACATCTCTCTCTTCTATCGCAATTGGCAAGGAGTGACGATGAAGGAGACTAAATTACAAGGGCCTCTTCCGTAAAAAGAGGCCATATGTGTAAATAACATCAGCAGGAGAAGATCTGGAAATCTTGCTAAAAATATGATGGTGTCGCCATGCAGAGAATTATGAGCGCACACAGAAACTTAAAGGAAAACAGAATAGTTAGAAGGGGTAGGAATCCAAGGACTGGGCTCCTTTTCATAACTCTGTTTTATCTGAAGATAATAAATTTAAACAGAAGAGAGTTAAAAAGGAGCACACTCAAAGCTCGAAATACAGAGGAATCAAAGATATGTACTGCACAAAGAGAAAAGCAGGAAATCAAAAGAAACCTGAAAAAAGAATAATGGAAGCAATATCAAAGCAACCTACCCTCCTGAGATTTGCAAGGAGAGGATCAGAACTCGATGTGAGCCAATGTGTAGGGCTCACACCTGAACTTCATTAGAATTCATACAGGGTAATGTAATATAATTAGTTATAGGCAAGGCAGAAACAATGTATTCTTCCCTAGAAGTGCCAATCTCTGCATTATTTTGACTAAGGCTTGCAATCCCCCCTCATCAGATTATTATTTCTATTTGAAAGCAAAGCCTTTGTTGTTTTTCTTAAAGTGCTATAGATTCCACAGTTTTGGAATGGTCCAATTTTCAAGGAATGTGGTCCCTGCCACGGAACAGAACAGCATCCACAATTTTATGTAGAATCCCCTTAAAAAGAAGAACATTTATCCTAAGAGAACTTTGAGTCAGCCTGCTTGTTCAGGCATATGGTGCTTTCTCTCCTGGGGCTGAAGACATGGCAGCCGATGCTTGAATGCTCCCACACCCAACCCAACCCCCCCCCCGCTCCCTCCTCCTCCCCTTAGAGAGCTAACTGAAGCAAGAAGGGCTTGTAACCTAGCCTTCTCCCTTATATGCTAAGGCTTCTAAGTTTGTTTGTTTGTTTGTTTGTTTGTTTCACATGTGGGAACATGGTACTCTGAAGTGATACAGTTCTAGAGGGGTTGTAGAATCACAGAATAGTAGAAATGTATGATCAGTGCCATTCTTAGCAGAGCCAAATAATGCTGGTCCAGTTTATTTTTGCATGTGCCCCCACTCCCTGCACAATACTGAGCTGAGATATTCACATACCCATGCAAAAAGCTATTTCTCCTCCCTTTACTGCAAGCCAAAATTAAACCTGGAAATCTCTATAACTAACCATAGATTCCCATTTCACCTGAACCAGTTTCAGAACCGTGGTAAACTAGAGGCACCCTTTGCTCATGAGCCATGACAAAAGGGATCTGTTCGCAAGGCTCATGAATGAATGAATGAATGAATGAATGAATGAATGAATGAATAAATTTATTACGGTCATAGACCAGAAGAAAGGGGGGGGGGGAACATAAAAGGCAGCAATAATTTACAAGGGAATGGTGGTGTCAGTTAAAAGTTGTAAAATTATACATAAAAACAATGCACATATACACACACACACATATACATACTCATGTATGCACTACAGTATATGTATGGGCTTAAAAAAAGGGGGGGCTTATCCAGGGGTCAGATCTTTTACTTTTTTACAGCTAATGCCCTCCGCTTGATCGCGGCCGCAGAAAACTTGGCCACTTTCAATGTTACTTCTGGGTTTTTGTCTCCTAGTAGGATTTTCAGCCGCTGAGATTCAGATCGACCTGGAAATTTCTGAACGATAGGGGAGATAAACAGTAACCTGATATCCCCGTAAAGGTCGCAGTGTAACAACACATGTGAAGCCGTTTCCACCTCCTTCAGACCACATGGGCAAACTCGTTCAGCATAGGGTGTGCCCTCGTATCTGCCCTTTAGTAAGGCAGATGGCAATACATCAAATCTAGTAAGGGTAAACGCCCGCCTATATTTTGCGATTTGTAGGTCCATCAAATATGGGGTTAGGTTAAACCCTTTTCCATAATCTTGGATAGCTGGATATTTATCTATCTTGCTCATATGGTCCTGAAGCTCTACATCTCCTATTCGCTGGCTCACCATCATTTTAGCCTTTTCAAAGCCTGAGGCTATAAGTTCTTGTGAGGAAAGCCCCAGGCCCCTCAGTTTTTCATAGAGCGACAATCTCCATTTAGACTGGAACGGGTCTAGTAGAGTCAATGGAGCCACTCCCACTGGGAAAAATATGAGTTTTAGCCAGAAATGAATCTTCAGGATCCATATCCTGGCATTAATAGGGAGTTGGCCAACCTCCAGCCTAACGGCAGTGTTAGAGACACAGGTAGGTAACCCTAGTAGGGAACGATAAAATTTAGTTTGTACAGATTCCAGGGACTTGAGTTTTTGACAATTAAATATCTGGGTGCCATAGGTCAATTGTGGAAGTATTTTTGCAACAAAGACCTGGGAGGCAGCGGGAACATATTGACCTCCTTTTCTATAAAAGAATCTTATGATAGCTCTGGAAGATCTTTGCGCATTTACAATGGAATTCTTAATCTGATGGCACCAAGACCCCTTCTCATCGAAAATTATTCCAAGATATCTAAAAGATGTTACTTGCTCAATAGGTTGGTTATTAATTTTCCATTTATGTCGGAGTTTTCTCTTGGAGAACACCATAATTTTTGATTTGGTGTAGTTTATTATTAGGTGTTCAGCTTCGCAATACTCTGTAAGAGCTCGTAAAAGTTTTCTTAGACCCACACAAGAGAAGGAAATAAGTGCCGCATCATCTGCGTACAAAAGGACCGGGATTGGTGTATTATTTAGATTTGGGGAGTGAGTACTTGCTTCCTCCATCTTTCCGACTAAGGAGTTTATATAGAAGTTAAAAAGAATAGGGGCAAGAACACAGCCTTGCTTGACACCATGGGAACTTTGGATTTCCTTTGATAGGTTCCCATAACGGTCGCATCTAACACGGATCCGAGTATTTTCATGTAGTCTACGGATAAGAAGCAAAAGACGTCTATCGATGTTTGTGACATTTAGTTTTTCCCAAAGTCTGTGCCGGGGTATCGAGTCGAAGGCTGATTTGAAATCTATAAAGGCTACATAGAGAGAGCCTCCTTTCTTTGAGGTGTATTTCTCCACTAGATGTTGCAATACCAGTCCTTGGTCTAGAGTTGATCTATGTGCCCTGAAGCCAGCCTGGGCTTCCTTTAGGATGTGCTCCTGTTCTAGCCAGTCCGCAAACTTTTCACGTAAGTGAGTTGCATAAAGTTTGCTGATGATGCTTAAGAGACTGATTGGTCTGTAATTGGCTGGATCAAGTTTACAGCCTTTCTTGAATATGGGAACGATGATTGCCAATCCCCAGTCCTCTGGTATTATTGCTGTTTGATCTATGCTGGTGAAAAGGGTTGCAAGGACTGGGGCCCACCAGTCAATATTGGCTTTGAGAAGTTCAGGAGAGATGTTATCTGCTCCCGGGGCTTTTCTGTATTTGAGTGCCTGAATAAGCCTCCTAATCTCCGCAACCGACACCGGAGGCCACTCATCATCTGCCGCACACTGTATTAGTGGCTGTGTCAGAGGCAGAGCTGAATATGAAGATTGAAAAAATGCCTCCCAAGTCCCTGCAGGTATAGTATACTCCACTTCTGAGGAAGTAGGTCGCACTCCATTTGCTACCAGTCTCCAGAAGGTGGCCGAATCTCTCTCTCTGGATGCATCTATTAGGCATTTCCATTCTCTTTTCTGTGCCAGGAGTTTTTTGTTTTTGATCAAAATTTTATAATTCCGTTTATCTTCAAACCAGCCCGTGGGGAGTTGGGGTAAATTGGCAGATCTATAATTCTTGTATTTTTTCAGTAAATTTAGCTTCATATCCTGACATTCTTGATCGAACCAGGGTTTGGAGTTTTTATATACTGAGGATTGTCTACTTGGCCTGTTCCTTTTTTCCTTCAGGGGATCTTGAAGGAGTAAAATTAGCTCCTGAAATAAATTTATCTTTAATTCATGGCTTGAGGAAGTTATGAGGTTTTCTCTCTTAATGAGGAATTCCTTTGAGCATAGCCTACTTGAAATTTCCTTATGCAGTTCATCTGTCCATCTAATGCGCGAATATCTGAGCTCCAAAGCTGTAGGGCTCGAATGCTCGATTTTTTCAGCGCAGGATAAATCCTTTCCCGCAGCCACAAGTGCACTTAATGGCAGATGATCACTGTCTAAGCGCTCCTCCACTTTGCATTCCAGAACTTTGTTTTGAAGATCATATGACACAATTATATAATCAATTGTGGAGGCGCCATTGTTAGATATAAATGTGAATTCTCCGACCTTCTCCCCCTCTGTGCGGCCATTTAATATAACCAGGTCCAACTTATTGACCAAGTGTAGTAGGCATAAGCCGGCATAATTGCAGCCTTTATCCTTTGAGATTCTAGCTGGTATTGGGTGGGTTTCCTCTATAATGGGGGCTGTTTCGTGGAAATGGGCACACAAAGCCTCATCAGATTGTCCAGTTCTGGCATTTAGGTCACCTGCCACCACTACAGAGGCATCAGGAAATTGATTTAGTAGTTTGTCAAGATACTGTTCTAATTGAGCCCAAGTATTTCTTATCAGTCTTTTCTCTCTTTGTGGAGGTAGGTATACATTAATCAACAGCCAGCTGTGGGTTCTCCACTGTACTTGCACAGCTGTGGCCAGATGGTCTAGTGGGTCTAGTTTTTTAAATGTGGCCCTTAGCCTTGTTGAGATTAAAGTAACTAACCCACCTTTAACTCGCCCCCCTCTAGTACTTAAAAGACCTGGGAGGGAGAACGCAGAAAAACCATTTAACTCCACTTCACTTGTGCTCCAGGTCTCCTGGAGGAAAGCAATGTCATGTCTCTGGATATATTTAGCAAAGGATTGGTCAGAACGCCTCTTTTGCCAGCCTGCAATATTCCAAGTTAGCAAGGCGAGGTTACACATTGTCTTGCCAAAAATTGGTCTTAGTCAATTTGCCTTTGAAAGATTTTTTGGGCCTATCTTTTTATCTGTTAGTTGGATTTCATTCATTTTGGCAATGTCCATAGATGTATTATCGCCCAGGTACTCAATGGAATCAGTTGAAGGGTGCAGCGTGCTAACGTTAGTGATCAGTACTCCTTTTTTTGGCGAGTCCACCTTGAGGTGTTCCATTTGACTGGTGCCAAGTTCATCCTCATCCAGGTATCTCATGCTGGTCCAAGAGCGCGTTGTGGTTGCCATAGGGGTGGTTTCCTTCTTAGATGGTAGGTTGTTGCTGTCCCTTACGCACTGTGTTAGATCTGTTGTTGTCAGGTTTATCTCTGCAGCTGCAGAGGTAATATAAGGGTAGTCTTTCGTGGTTGCCATAGGGATGGTTTCCTTCTTAGGTGGTAGATTGTTGCTGTCCCTTACGCACTGTGTTGGATCTGTTGTTAACAGGTTTATCTCCGCAATTGTAGAGGTATTATAAAAGTGATCTTTCGTGAGGTCTGTCTTAGCTTTTTCAGAGAGGTTCTCTTTCTTCAATTGGTCCGTTGCCGGTTCTTTCTCTCTTACTTTTTCCTGAGCATTCATCTCTGTTAACTTATTTCTAAGGGTCTCCAATCTTCTCAAAATCTCAGATTGGGCAAAGAAAGGCAACAATCCAAACTGATTTATTAATGCCTTTTCTTCTGGATAGAAGTTATCCATCCCCTCATTAGGCAATCTCATCTCCTGTCTTAGTTTCAAGGGCCCTTGCTCAGTGTGTTCCAGTTTGTCTTTTGAGTGTCCTCTCTCCTCCTTTGGTTTACAAGTAAATCTTATCTCAGCAGTCGTAAACTCATCAGGGAACAATTTCAAACATGTGCTGTTTTCGAAAAATCTTGTTACCGTTATCCTTTTCTTTGACAGCAGGTATCTTGATCTATATATATATTTAGCCAAGTTTTGATCTTTGAAGGAGGTAATCACTCGCAGAGAATATCCATTGTAGAATATGAAATCTACTGAGGTAATGTCATTTAATTTTATTTTCCCTGGCAGCATATCATCTAAAATATTCACAAAATGCACCAAGCGTTCTTCCTGTGTAAGGAAGCCCTTTGGCTTCGGGTAGTTAAGAAAAGCTAACTTCCTATCTGCCAACATCAGTTTCCATCCTTTATCCTGGGGCAGGTCTTGCCCTGCTACTGGCTCATCTTGAAATCTGCCATAATCAATAGTGTGGGGTGAGTCTTCTTTAATATTTATGGATCCTTGGGGTTTCAGCATAGAGCACCCGGGTAGTGATTCCGTTTCCTCACTTGTTTTATTAGGCAGCAATGATGTTTCTTTCAGAGACTTCAGCTGGATCTTTTTTCCTGGATCCACATTGTTGTTCTCTCTGCTGCCATGTGTAGCAGGTTTGTTAGAGTTTGTTTTTGATTTTGTTGGAATCAGCTTATATAGTCTTTTCCAGCATACTTTGCATGCACGTCGGTTTGTAACAGATTTCCTTGCAGTTTTTATGTTCTTACTTTTCTTTTTAGTTTCAGCTTTCTTCTTATGGGATCTCTTACTAATGCCTCGCTTCTTTTGATTTACTTCAATAGGAAATTCAGTTTTAGGGGCAGATACATGCAGTCCTATGTCCTTTCCTTGGTGTAAATGATTTTCCGCTGCTGATCCTTGTGTGCACTTGCTGGTTGCTGGTTGCTTTGTATATTCTGGCCCTTGAGGGGTGGTTTGTGGATCAACACCATAGGGTTCTGAGCCTTTAGCTTGGAAGGGATAATTTTCCACTAATGTCAGGAGCAGCCCGTTTGTTATTGTTAAGTATTTTTTCATAGCTGCCAGATCCAGATTTATAGAGAGCAGCCAGTCCTGAGGATAGCAGTCATTGTTTTCCGTCTGGGAGCCCATAGATGAAGTCTGGGGTTTCTGGGAGTTTCGGGTTTCTTCCTGTAGCTCTGAAGATAATATCTCAGCCAAGACTATTTCATGGGCCAGGCTCATTGTATTTCTATTTTGGTTGTTATTCTCTCTGTTATTCTCTGTGTCCTGTATTCCTCTAGAGAAGGTTGAGTGATCTTGAGCAGCAGAGGGAAAAGGAAGAGCCTCATCCTGCTTCAACTCAGCCATCTCAGCCATCTTTTGCTCATTTCCATTTCCATTTTCGTTGTCCCTTGTGTGTAAGAAGTATTGCGTGATTTTACTCTGTTTCTCATAACACTCCTGGAACAGTGGGCTTGTCACTATCCCCAGGTCCCTACATTGCTTTCTGGTAAGTACCATTTGTAAATCTTTGTCCACCCAGCTATGGGCTAGGGTCCAAAATGAGGCAAGATTTGGGGTAGCTGTTTGTAATTTGTAATTTGATAGCTTATAGTTCAGAGCGTAACACGGAGTTGGCAATAAATCAGCTGTCAACCGTTTTCCTTGTTGTCGGTCAGACTTGAGGGGTGCGGCGTCGCGGGGAGCAAAACCCTCCGGACATCAAGATAACAAGGTAACAAGGTAGCAAAGGAGCTCTTTTTCTTTAGAAGCAGCAAGCTAAAAGGACTATTAAACTACTTAAAAAACTCTGGAGGAGTTAAAAAATATTATAAAGGGAGTTTCAAAGGTTGGCCCGGTGTCGAGCCTGTTTAAAAAGCAGATTTAGAACTTGCCTCAGATAACCTCCAGAACTCTGCAGCTAGTTCGGCGGCTCATGCGTATCTTGCCTTAATAAGCTGAGCTACGACTGTCTGAATTGGCCCTATATTTTCACACGACCATTGGTTGATAAAACAATTCCAGTCCGCGTTGCAAGCAAAGGCCAATTCTGTAGTCAGAATTAAACAAAAACAAATAGATTCTCATAGGCCTGGAATATGATGCTCCCAAACCAGGAATTCCTGAAGTGGCAGATTCCGACTGCTAAACATCAAGGGTGGTGAATCATCTTCCACTGCCTGATGCGAAAAGGGAAAGGCCACCCTGCTCTGCAGCTACCACCTAGCTGCTCCTTACACCACTGCACATCCTGCCACATTTGCCACTGGCGGAGAAGCGCCATTGTCATCAGTGCTGATTTCTGACAAGATGGTGCCAATCTGCAGTGAGATCTCGCCCTAAAGTGACACGATCTTGCCAAAAATCGTGTTGGTACTTCTCCATTGCTGACGGAAGTGGTGGGGCAGGTAGGTCACCAGTGTGAGTGCTACCTGGCCGGGGGGGGGGCTCCTGGTGCCTAAGGCAGCGGTCTCACTCCCCCCCCCAATGGCTGGCCCATCTCTGTTAAACATTCAGGGGCTAATGTACAACCAATATATAGTGAGAAATTTGTTTTTTCAAGAAGAAGAAGAAGAGGAGGAGGAGAAGAAGAGTTTAGATTTGATATCCCGCTTTATCACTACCCTAAGGAGTCTCAAAGTGGCTAACAATCTCCTTTTCCCTTCCTCCCCCACAACAAACACTCTGTGAGGTGAGTGGGGCTGAGAGACTTCAGAGAAGTGTGACTAGCCCAAGGTCACCCAGCAGCTGCATGTGGAGGAGCAGGGAAGCGAACCCGGTTCACCAGATTACAAATCCACCACTCTTAACCACTACACCACACTGGTTCACAGTGTGCAGGTACTTCAACACAAAGTACCTGCAAATCTTTGGGTTGTATCCAGCTAAGTAATTTCGTAAGTAGAACAACGGAGCTTACTGCCAGAGCAGATTTTGGGATATGTGAGGGTGGATGCAAGTTTTGTTGCAGAAGTCATTCCACTCACACAGTGACTTAGTTGACTTCAGCCTGTTGCTCCTTGGCATTTAAATCCACCCCATTTTTTTATTCCCTTGTTGCGTGAAGTGGTTCCAGAATCACTTCCATCTTGAATGCCCCCCAAAATATTGCTGCTTGTAGCTACTCAGCAAGGATTTTAAGGAGAGGCCTTGGGAGGGCACTAAAGCCCCCCTAGCAGCCAGTCAGAAATGTTAGCAACACACTCGTATCTCAGACACCACTCAAACCATTGGCTTTGGCAGCAAACCTGACTTCCCTTATCAGCAAAGATACCTTTGAAGTGGTTGGCAGGCTTCCATCCACTGCTCAAACAAATGAGACCCTTCCTCGTATCACAGCCCTGAAAAGGATCTCTTCATCGTGAGATAGGAAGAGAAAAACTTAATTAGATTAAGTCAGACCATATTGCAGGCTTCTTGCAACAGCAGCAGAACTTGACAGCCCAGGCTGAGAACGACAGACATCTGAAAAGCTTAAAAAACAACAACCCCAAATATAAATTGCTTCTGGAAGTTTGGAAGTTAATCATATTACAGACAAACATGCCAGAGCCTGACAGGCAGCATGCCTGCACCATCCTTGTAAGACCTTCCCTTCAAAACAAGAAGAATCTTGCAGGAAGAGACAAGAGGATTTGTTGTGGCCTGCACATTTCTCACTGGAGGGCTGGGCTACCTACTTCCACACATTTCACAGAAAAGTCACAGTTGCTTTTTGCTGTGAAGTGCATAAAAAGGCAGGACCCTTCTTTATGGGATCTGTTGCGATGTCAGGATTCACAGACAATAGCTGTGACAGGATGCATCTTCCAGGCTCTGAGAAAATGACCACAGGCTGTGACTGTGCCTCGTGCAGACCTTATCACAGCTACACAGGCCTATGTAGCCAGAAGGGTAGATTATAGTGGCAGGCTTCTCTTCTAACTATCCTTGAAAGGGGGCTTTGCTCCAGCGGGTGCAGAATGCAGCAGCTCATCTCTCGAGTGAAACGCGCCCTTTGCAATTTGTCACAACCCAGCTTCAATTCCAGCACTTTGTGCATCTGGAAACTATCCCCAAATGAATCAGAATGAGCTTTTCGAATCTGGTAAGCTAGATACAGTGACCAGCCTTCTCCCTTCCAGGATATGTCATTTTTGTCCCCATTTGGAAAATACCTTCTTATGCATTCATCTTTAATTGCACATGGACATTACTTTATATGAAAGCGTGCTATTTATTAAATTTATATGCTGTCCCTCTGCCCAAAAGAGTCCCCGCAGCAAGCACATCTGTGATAAAACAATACAATTAAAAGTAATATAAAAATTCAGCAGGTGTAGACTGTTTTCAGTTAAAGCAGTGTAACAAAAGCACCTGGTCAAATGTAAACAGGCAATGAGTTGTAAACTAGTTTCATGTAAATAGGAGCAGATGCTGTCACACTAAAGCAGTAACTCATATCATAAATGCATGTTTCTCTCCTTTGCTTTCTGCAGATCCACTGCTAGAGGGACTTCTCTTGTGCACATTGCCTATAAATTACAGTTGTACCTTGGATCCCAAATGCCTTGGTACTCAGACATTTTGGCATTCAACGCCGCAAACCCGGAAGTGAGTGTTCCAATTTGCGAACTTTCTTTGGAACCCGAACGTCTGATGGGGCTTCCGCGGCTTCCCGATTGGCTGCAGGAACTTCCTGCAGCCAAACAGAAGCTGTGCTTTGGTTTCCGAACGTTTTGGACATCGAACGGACTTCTGGAACAGATTCCGTTCGACTTACAAGGTACGGCGTGGTGGCGTGGGGTTGGAATTCATGCAAAGCCGTACTCCCCCCCCCCCATGGGGGTGGGAAGAAGCCTACATTTTACAGGCAGTGTGTGCAGGGTCAGATTTAGCTGTGATGAGACCCTAAGCTACTGAAGGTAATGGGGCCCTTTATATGTGATGTTTAAGGGAGCAGGCTAGCAGGCGGGGCCCATTACTTACATAATAGGAGTCTACACAACACAAAAAACTGTTGCTGTATGTAGGTTTTATTTTATTTGTTTTTTATCTTATATTTTGGAAATGTACATCCAGGTTTTTTTCTTTTTTGGGGGGGGGCCCAAGAGAGTGGGGCCCTAAGCTATAGCTTGTTTAGCTTATATGTAAATCCATCACTAAGTGTGTGTGAGGCCTTCCAGCAGCGGATCTGCATTTTTGCAGAACTGCTGCTGGAGGAATTTGGCCTGTGAGGCTGATCCCGTTAAGGATCTGGCCCACAAACCCAAAAAAGTTTCTCATCCCTGCATTAAGGGCTTTATATACCGATAGTAGCACCCTGAACAATTCCCGGTAGCCAACTAGAATTAGTGCAGATCACTGGGCGCAGTTGTAATATGCTGACAGACTTTCACTCCTGTCGGCAATCATGCTGCAGCATTTTACACAAACTGCAGCTTCCAAATTAAGTGTGAGCGAAGCACCATATTGTATTGATCCCCTTTGGAAGGTACTGTCAGGGGTTCAGGAGCAGAGATGCAGAGAAGGGAGGAGACAGAGAGCGAGGGGGAGGAATACGAAGGAAGGATGAGTGGGGATGACGACCCGAGATCACCGAGCCTGTCCAGTGAGTCCGAGGATTCCCAGAAGGGAGCGCCAGCGGTCAGAGCAAGGGGGGAAAGCAGGGGGACACCCCAGGAAGAAGGGTCCAGAGAGGGATCAGAGAGCAGCAGTTGGAGATCGGGACCCACGTGCCCAGCCGGGAGCAGCGGGGAGAAAGGGGACCAGACATCGGGTTCAGGAGGCTTTCAGCAGGAGGGAGGGCATGAGTCAGGAGTAGTCACGCCCACCTCGGGGAGCGACGAAACGATCAAGAGGAAGGTAGAGAGTTGGGCGCGCGCGCCAAGTTCAAATGCAGCGGAAGCTGGCGCAGTAAGCAGCCCGGAGAGTGAGCCAGGTCCCAAAGCCCGCCGAAAGGAGGCGGAAGGGTCAGGGGGGTCCGCGTCAGAAGAGAGTAGGAAAGAAGAGACCCCGGGGAGCAGAAGGACCCAGAGACGGAAGGAAAGGCGCAGGAGGTGGAGCAAGGCTAGGGTATTAAGCTGGTGTGCTAGAGGCTGAGACTCAGACGGGTCTTCGCCGGTCTGACATAGAAGACGTGGGGCTGCACATTGTAGTTTGGAAATGGAACCTGTAACCCAATAAAGACTCTTTTAACGTGAACGCTGGCTAAAGTGGTCCTATGTGAGCTGGGACTGGGTAGCAGCCCTGACAGGTACCAATGCCTGAATCACTGTGGTCAAGCTGTCCCAGTCCAGGAACAGTCAAAACTGTCTTAACAGTCAAAGCCTGGTAAGTGAAAGGCACTCCTAGCCATTGAGGCCACTTGGGCTTCCAGGGACAATGCTGAATCCTGCAGCACCCCCAGGTTGCTCCTTCGGAGGGAGTGCAATCCCATCCGGAACAGGCAACCAGCTAATTTCTGGGACCTAAGAGCCACTTGCCCACAGAGGACAGCTAATTTTCGCCTTGTGTGACATGCATCTTGATATTTTTCTTCACCTTGGATTGCTCTTAGATCACTGAATCATAGAGTTGGAAGGGACCATGAGGGGCATGTAGTCCAAACCCCTGCAATGCAGGAATCTTTTGCCCAAGGTCTGGCTCAAACCCACAACCCTGAGATTGTCTCATGCTCTACCACCTGAGCAAATTTTTGGAAATCATTCATGCGTTAGGGCACAGATACCCGTAACACTGAAAATTGTGATCAGTTGACTTCTGCAAATAGCCCCTAGGTAAACCATTAAAATGCTTTATTTGCAGCCACACTCACCCAGTGGCTGCAAAAGCATGGAACTCTTGTTTAACAAAAATTACAAATATCAACATTGTTTATGTGCTGGATTTGAAGTACACAATCTTGCAACAAGAACAAAATGAAGTTGGAACAAATTGCAATTTAATGTCTAGTCCATTTGCAAAACAGCTGGAAATCAACTATCTTATTTCCCTTGAATAATATCTGAAGGGGTTATTTTTTTAAATAACAGCTGCTTTCAGACATTTAGATGGCATGTAGCAAGTACAATTATACATACTAAATGAAGCACTTAGAAATGGTGCAGTACCTACAGTGCTGCTTTCTTTCATAATTCTACATTTAGACACTGGCTATTTGCTGGTTAACAAATCTGCCCCTTAAGCGCTTTGATATTTGGGCTTTATCAGTAGTCTTGTGCTAGTTCACACTTGTCAGGTTGATTGGGATGCAGGAAATTGAGAGAGCTTTCCAGCAAAGAGCACAATCACCAGTGGCTCTGGGTTCAGTCACAAACTATTTCCATTCCGCATATCACATGTCAGTCTGAGAAAGGTTCCCCAGGAGGGACTGGTGCAAAGAATTATGTGCTAGTGACACATAGCAAGCGTAAAGAGAGTTAACAGAAGAAACTATCCTGGCATTTGACCAACTTGGCAAACCTGTTATCTGGATACTACTAAATTCTAACAAGTAACAGCTCCTGTCTTTGCAAAACCTGAGGCAAAACAACAGAGCTCTGCTTGTGGAAAACAAACCAAGATATATTTTTTTACGTGCCATTTAAAATCATGTTATCGATATTAATTTTCTATTCCCATAGTAGGCTACTTCACTGTTGTACTGTTTCTTAGCGATGTAACTATTAGCTTCCTTCCAGTCCACCATTTCATGCTTTATAAAAAAAAAATAGTAGGAGAGGGAGGGTAATTCAATTTTCCCTACTAGACCTAACTTGGGGGGGGGGGGCTAGACCAGCCTTCTCCAACTTGATACCTTCCAGATTTTTTTTAATAAAAAACTATTGTTCCTATTGTCCCTGACCACTGGCCAGGCTAGCCAGAGCTGCTGGGAGTTGGAGTGCAACAACATATGAGCAGCGCCCAGTAGGGAAGGCTGCCCTAGAATGCACTGCAGTGCAGGGCAACCTATACAGAAGCGTCTGGCAGGTTGCAGAGGTGCAAACTGGTGGCATCATGAGCAGCCCCAACACTGCCCAACCTCACAGCACAGTTCAGAAGTAGCTGTTCAGAAGTAACTGGACCTCATCTCCTTAGCTTCTGCACAGTGTTGGCCAACAGAGCTTTCAATAGCACATTGCCACTACTGCCAGAGAAAATGCACAAGCTGTATGCAGATTTTTCAATAGGGAGGATTTAAGCAAAGACTTAATCCCAAGAAAGCATGCACTGGATTGTAGCCTGAGTCACTCATTTTTCCACACAATATGTATTTCAGTCCTCGGATCCTGAACACCTCAGTTTCAGAACGTTTCGGCTCCTGAACACTGAAAACCCAGAAGTAAATGTTCCGGTTTTCGAATGTTTTTCGAAGGCCAAACATCCAACGGGGCTTCTGCTGTGTGCAGGAAACTCCTGCAACCAAGCGGAAGCCGTGCCTCGGTTGTTGAACATTTCAGAAGCTGAACAGATTACGTTCGACAACCGAGGTTTGACTAACTAATAAGAGTGTAGCCAAAGAATGCCATTTTACTTTGAATGGCAGCTACACAGTTAAAACTACAGAAGTCTTTGTGGAAGTGTAGGCAAAGTTAAAGAAATAATCAAACTTGATTTATTTGCTACTTTTTTGTTTTAGCTATCCTCCAAGATGCTCAAGGTGGCAAACATCATTCTCCCAAGTGAGGCTAAGACATAATGACTGCTCCAATATCACCTAGTCAATTGATGTAGAGTTTTGAACCCAGGTCTCCCTGTTCCTCGTTCCAGTGCTCTTAACCCAGGGGTGGGGGTCAAGGGATAATGGGAGGTGTGTCCAACAACATCTGGAGAGCCACAGGTTCTCCATCCCTGCTCTAACCAACAATACACATAGATGTCTGATCACTAAACTACAGTGAAATTAACCAATGTTTCCAGCCAAGCGACTGTGTTATATTAGAACACCTTTCCAAAGAAATCCTTTGTGCTTGCCAGCCAGCCAATTTGTTTTTCATGTTGTCCTCAAGAGTATAATGTAGAAACATTACTTATCCCCTACGAAGATTAAGGGAAACTAAAGGGTCCCTGTTACTCAATAATCCCTTCTAAGTACTTAATCAATGATAATTTAATTAGCAAAAAGTTTCAGAAGGTCAAATAAAGCTGTTACTTTCACATTACTTGGAAACAAATGGTACTGCCATCTCTGCTTCAGGAGCACCACACAAATACAGGCATTTCAGAATGTAAAATGAACACATTGGCCTGAAGGGTGTTAGACATACCCTTAAACATTCCTGATAGGATTACAGGGCAATGCAATGCATTTAAGTATCCTCTGCTACTAGGGTTTTTGAATAATTGTGCTATTTGTAACTTTCCCCCCCTGTATTTGTTTATTGTTATTTTAGTTCTTTTTTCTGGTTAGCCAGCTTTAACTTTTTAGAAAAGGCAGGATTGTGCATGTTTAAACCCAAAAAATAAAGAAGTATCAGGTAGCGCACATACCCACAGGCAGTGACTTCATAAACACTCGTTATCACTATTAAACTTTTCCAGATGGTTTAAAAAAGGGGGGAAGTTGGACACGATCCCATGCATGCCAGCGCTGATCTAGAGGCTGCCACGCCATACCTAGCCATATTTAATAAATGCAAGGGATAATCCATTTAATTCCCTTTTTTACCTTTTAAAATGAACAATGATAAGGGGGAAAGGTAGTTTTGGAGAAGTCTGTATCCCTGCTCAGCACCCTGCTTTGTAAAAAGCTATTTCACCACTGCCATGATTACATTTTATAGAAAAGGAGCGCTCTGTCTGATTATAAAACATGTATAATAGTCACAGAGAGGTCCTGGCCTCAAAGTATTGCCTACTGGGTGCAATAGGATCACTCTGAAAGCCACTTGCATTTGAGAAGCACAGCAGGACACCAATGAAATTACACTATTGTAATCTTGATTCTCTTGTGCTAGGAAGCTGCTGTTAGGCTAACTCTTGCTCACTTAGGATTCTGCCAGAACAAGTATCTCAAAATGCTTCGGTCCTAAACCATTTGGGTCTTTAAAAAGATCAAAACCAGCACTTTGAATTGAGCCTAGAAGCTAATTAGTAACTCAATGAAAAACATGTTTGACCTATGTGCCCAAATCAACAGCCAGTTAGCTTCATACTGGATCAACTATAATTTCCAACCAGTCTTTAGACGCAGCTCCACATACAGCACATAACAGTAATCTAATTCAGATGCAACAAGGGGACAAATTCACTTGTGTTATGTCACCAAAAGCCATCTCTGAAGCTATGAAATAATGCATGTAGCAATAAAAGCATTACCTTTTTGAAAAGTCGCCCAGAATCCTCACTGACTTGAACAAACCGAGGGATGATGTTGTTCAGGTAGATGTCACTTAAGGTGGTGTGGTCCCTGCTCTCCCGCTTCACCTGGTTTAAAAGGAGGTTCCAGCAATTGACAGGCGAAAGAACATTCTGATCCTTCCTGCAGGAAAAGCAGAACCAAAGTATTATTTTTATCCTTGTCTTTTTCCATAGAAGAGGCAAAGGTGATGCAATACAATATACTGAACTTTTCTTAGGTACCATTGTATAGTAGTAATGTACATGTACTATGAAACATTGAAGTTTTCAAAATGCAAAAATTGAGGCAGCTATCAGGAATTAAAGCACAACTTTTACAACAATTTACAATTCCAGTTGCTGGAAACTATGGGAGGGGAGATTGTTTTGTGCTCATGTTGTGATCCCTGGCTTCTCACAGGCATCTGGACGGCCAATGTAAGAAAGAAATACTGGACTAGATGGGCCATTGGCCTGATCCAGCAGGCTATTTGTATGTTCTTATGTACACAACCTGCTGCTGCCATGAATGCTGGAAGGAAGACCGCTTCCTGCTGCAAGACCCATTTTCACCTAGCCTAGAGGGCGGAACCCAGACTCACTCTGAGCAGCTAAAAGCTTCCTGGGAGTCCACTGGGACATTGCTAGAACAACTCTTGGGTTGGGGCAACTGGCTAAAATGCTTTAAAAGTTTTGAACAGTTCTAATTTTGGTTCTTCTGTTTCATTTTTGTTGGGTTGTTGATGGTTAAATGTTTAGTTGGAGTCGGCGGTTACTTTAATTTGGGTATAACTGTAAACTGTTGTTATTGTTATTTTAATGGTTATTGGTTTTTATTGATGTATTGGTTTGTTTGTTGATTGTATAAGATATCTTGTTTTTTAATGTTTGGTGTTTTGCTGTTTTCTATGTTGTAAGCCGCCCAGAGTGGCTAGGGAAACTCAGCCTGATGGGCGGAAGATGTAGAGATATAGATGATATAGATAGATAGATAGATAGATAGATAGATAGATAGATAGATACAGATATATAGATATAAAACTTATTTAAAGACTATTGTTCTTTGTTATTTATACATCATTTTTCACCAGAAAGGTCTTAAATTAGTTCCTAGTGATGATAAAACCCAAGCTAAGATTGCACTGTAAGCCACTAAACCCTGCAAAATTAAGCCAAATAAGATAAAAATACAATAAAATTTAAAATATTGTTTCATTCTGTTTCAGAATGATCATCTTCAGGGTGAAGTATCACTAAAGCTCCTGATGGCTTTGCTAGCAGTCTCTTTCCACCAATCTGTACAAACCAGATTTCAACAAGATCATATCCGTAAATCAACCCTAGTAGAGAAATATTAGATGACATGCTGAGAGAAAGCTACAGGTCTGCTACTTGAGGACCTTGTGAACTGTAGCCTTCCAGAAACTGAATGTTCACTATCAGGGAACAGAAAGCAGGGCGGTAACTTTCTCAGAACAATGACCACAATCACTTCTCCTCGGAGCAGCCACGAGGCGCATCTCACGACAGGATGTTTAACAAATGCTCACCAACTCACCATTTATCCTTACAGCAAAGTATTAATAAAAATAACAGGGCTTTTAAATACAACACACCACTGGCCTGTATAAATAAACAACTTTCCTGGGCTCTCTTAGGACACTATGATTCTTTTTCTTTGAAAGGAGAATGGCTGCACAGCACCTTACAATAATCTATACTGAATTTTTCAAAAACAACAGCTATAACATTGAAATAGACTTAAGCTCTCACTCTATTCTCCTGTAACGTGTTCTCCTCATTGCTACGGCCTCCAAAAAAAGCTTAGCAGAAAAGCACACAAATGAAGATTAGGACCAAATTGTGGGAGGCAGTGGAAGACAGGAGGAGTGCCTGGCGTGCTCTGGTCCATGGGGTCACAAAGAGTCGGACACGACTAAACAACAACTCACTTATCTGGGAGCCCACTTAGACACTAGGTCAAGACCCTTTTTAATTTTCAGTTACAAAAATTAAATGACAACAGAGTGGGGAATAAGTCCAATCCTCTCCCATTTGCCGTCACTTATTAGTGAGACAACCACAGTCGTAGTGGGGATCTGATTCAGAACATGGGGTTTTTTGGCCAAAAGTCCATAGTCCACCCTGGCATCCATGGATTATCAGAGGTGCAATTCACAGCAGGAGTCAAGCAGCAGCCAGGGGTGAATGCTGTCTATAATGGAGACCAGTGATATCTTCTCCCCAAGGTGCTTAAGATAAAATCAAACGCAAGACTGTGCATGTTCTGTATTCCTCTCGCCCATCAAAATTCTGCACAAATGAAGCCTCAGTTCGTTGATGCAAAGTTAGTAAGTGTACATATATATATCTTGCAACATTTTCTTCCTTTCAAGAGAAGTTTTTCCATTCACTCTCTATAATAATATAATATATTATACTCTCTCTATGCCCTGCATGATTATCTTGTCACCTCTGACTTGCCTTTTCTCTAAACCAGGGGTGGCCAACTCCCAAGAGACTGCGATCTACTCACAGAGTTAAAAACTGGCAGTGATCTACCCCCTTTTTTGGGGTTCAGCTCAAAGTTGCTGAGCTTTTTTTTAGGAAGGGGGAAGGCCCATTTTTGGGGGGCAGGGCAAAAATGTTGAGCTTTTTCAGGGAGCCAAACTTGATGAGCTTCTTTGGGGGGATACAGTGATCTACCAGTGATCTACCACAGACATCCAGTGATCTATAGGTAGATCACGATCTACCTGTTGGACGTGCCTGCTCTAAACTAAAAAGTCCCAAATGCTGAAACCTTTCCTCACACAGCGAAGTCGTTCCATCCCCTTAATCATTTGGGGGCTCTATTCCTGTCCCTTGGAAAGGCCCAAGGCAGGTCCAGGCAGCCCAGTCATTCAAGGTCTTCTGTGCCACCATAAGGGCAAAAAACTCACTATTCTAAAATTAAAGCAGAGGTTTAAAATATGCCATTTTATGCATGCACAGCAAATGTGTAGAAAACATATAACCCTGTAAGTAGGCAAAGAAAAGTGGGTAGGGAGAACTCAGTGTAAAAAGCAGGAGGAAGGATGCAAACACTCATGAGGGTAAAGGAGTAGCTAGACTGTAGACAACAGGGATGAAGGGCTGCTAAAAGTAAAAAAAAGGAGCAAATGGGGACTGGGATGCAGGGCACATCAGGGGACTCTGTAGCAGACTTGGAATAATCCAGGGATTAAGGGGATATTTGTAGTGCTGAAAGAACAGCCTCTGCTTTTGGATTCGTTCAGCAACTATAAGCAGGTGTTATAAAAATCACTGAGAATACAGGATCTTTACTGGATTATTCCAAGGCAGCTACAAGAAGTAGTTCAAGGCAATTATTTTTTCCAAAGGGTTATCTGAATGGTATGATCATCTCGGTTTTTAAGTATGTTTGGGGTTTAAATGTCTGTGCAAGCGGAGATTTTTTTGTACACAAATGAGTTTGCTTTACTATCCAGAGAACCAGAACATACTTAGGATAATGTGCAATAGAAAGAGATTTTGATAAACCTATTAATATGCTTTCTTATCAAACTTATCTTATTATTTCCTTAGTAAAGCAGAAACCTAGAATTAGCCATGATTTTGTAAATAATTAAGTTGGAATCATAGAATTGTAGGGTTGGAAGGGACCCCAAGGGTCATTTAGTCCAACTTCCTGCAATGCAGGAATCTCAACTAGATCATACATGACAGATGGCCATCCAACCTCTGCTTAAACAGTAAGCCACCTTTAGCTCTGCTTTATACTCTGAATTTATTTTCCCTTCTAGAAAGCGAAAAACAAAAGAACATATTTCAGGAGGTTGTGGGCAGTTGTGAGAAAAAAATCCATGTAGGCTGTTGAAGAATAAAATCCTTATTTTGTTCAGCATCCTGAGACCTCATTTTGGATGCACTTCAGTTTTTACATTTCTCCTTCTCTTTCTTGAAAACCAACACATAAGCAGTGGGGCCACCACAGATGTAACTGTGAACTATGGGTTTAAGGCAGGGGCAGGCAAACTAAGGCCCAGGGGCCAGATCTGACCCAATCGCCTTCTAAATGCGGCCTGCAGACAGTCCGGGAATCAGCGTGTTTTTACATGAGAAGAATGTGTGCTTTTATTTAAAATGCATCTCTGGGTTATTTGCGTTCATAGTTTTTGTCAAAATATAGTCCAGCCCACCACATGGTCTGAGGGATGGTGGACCGGCCCATGGCAGAAAAAGGTTGCTGACCCCTGGTTTAAGGATTGGGTCAAATGATTTCATACTTCCCTTTCCTCTCTGACTCACCAACAAGAAAATGCTCTTGGTTCCTCCTCCCACATTTCCCATTCTGGTTTTGCAGCACCATCTGACTACTGGTAACTCTGGTTTGGGGTAATCTTAAAGTTCAATTCAGGATCTGGGCAAATCCTGCAGTCCGTTCATAATCAACATTCCTAAACAACTATCTGAATTTTAGAAGACATCTGAAGGCAGCCCTGTTTAGGGAAGCTTTTAATATGTGATTAATTCTTGTATTTTAATATTTTGCTGGAAGCTGCCCAGAGTGGCTGGGGAAACCCAGCCAGATGGGCGGGGTATGTATGTATGGATGGATGGATAGTTAGATAGATAAAAATAATTATTACCCTAAGCCATGAATAATGACAGATCTACAATTTTTCACTGGCCTTGCACACCAAGCCAAATAAATAAATAAAGTGCAATCACTAGGCCCCTTCCCCACCTGTCAAGTCCTTCTAGCTTCTGTCAATGGAAAAAGCTTGGGTGGAACTGAGGCCTGCTGGTTTGGCCCTTCATGACTAAGCCTCTCTGAGGGCCTTGGCCATGCAGCTGCCAAACAGTCCTTGGCCGTCTTCTCAGCTCTTGAGCTAGAGGGTTGTCAGGGATCTGCAACAGACAATTTTATCTGTCTAGCTTTGAAGTTAAGAAGAAAGTCAGCTACTCATCCCACTTTTTGGAGGGCTGTGTTGCACTTGAGTGGCAAGCAGATATGCTGAAGCCTGTTTAAAGGCAGGTTCCTTCTCTGGAAGTTGTGGTTCTTCATCTGCTGTGGCTGCCATCTTTGTTATTCTACGCATGCGCTAAATATGCACATTTGTGCAGAGAGGGGCGTTTAAGGCTGCCTGCCAGCTGAAGAACCCTTTTTCTACACCATACTACTTTGAAAAGATACTGCAACCTGTCAGCAACAAAAACTAGGGAGGAGGCTAGGTATTACAAACACAAGCTGTATACTGCCTTGCTAAAACAAGAGCAGTAACTCAGATAATAGCAGGTGGGAAGGTCACCTACAAGTCTCAATGGACTGTGCTAGTGTGGTGTTGTGGTTAGCGTGCTGGACTAGAAACGGGAGGCAAGAGTTCAAATCCCCACTCAGCCACAAAGCTCGCTGTGTGAGCCTAGGCCAGCCACTGCCTCTCAGCCTAGTCTTCTTCACAGAGTTGTTGTGAGGCGAAAATTGAGCGGAGGTGAAGTATGTAAACCACCTTGAGCTCTGTAAAAGGAGCTGTCATCAGACAACTTCCCAGGAGATTGTAGTTCTGATTTTCTAACTTGCCTAGATTACTTAGTTTCCTTTTATCATTTGTTTACATGCACTCTTTTTTCCACTGTGTTGTGTAATACTTGGAAGGGACAATAATAAAAATATTGTTTTAAGCCAGACTATGGCAGGAATGTTTCCAACAGCTGTAGAATTCACTTTAAAGCTCATCTGGAATGAAACAGAGGAGGGTGTTTCTCCCCACGAAAGCAAGCCACACAAAATCTTCCTTTTAAAAACGGGAAAGGGGGTGGGAAGAGAACAGTTGGGCATCCAAATCAGAGGACACAATTATCAAACAGGCTGATTCATCCTAAAGATCATGAGGATAGCTGGCAACACACACTTCCACTGGCGCACAGCCATGCTTTCTGGTAATACAGAAAGTATGAAACTCATTTGTGGGGTTGCCTTCTTTGCATACGGACGGGACACGCCACATGTAGAAGCCTCTGGCTCAAGAGAAGAAAAGAGTCTTCCACAACTCAATATAGAAAGAACACCCAGCAAGTCTTCCCACTCCTGACTAAAAGCAGATAAAGAGCAGGTAGCTGCCAATTCAGCAATTACCAAACTATTACAAAAGACCATTGAGCACAGTGTTCTTGATTAGGGATCAAATATTCCACCAGATACCGTATTTTTCGCTCTATAAGACGCACCAGACTACAAGACGCACCTAGTTTTTGGAGGAGGAAAACAAGGAAAAAAATATTCTGAATCTCAGAAGCCAGAACAGCAAGAGGGATCGCTGTGCAGTGAAAGCAGCAATCCCTCTTGCTGTTCTGGCTTCTGGGATAGCTGCGCAGCCTGCATTCGCTCCATAAGACGCACACACATTTCCCCTTACTTTTTAGGAGGGGAAAAGTGAGTCTTATAGAGCAAAAAATACGGTATTTCTCAAATGTCCCAACTCAGCATTTCCAAATGGTTCATCAGGAACCATTTGTGCTGCATGGGAAGCTGTAGTGGGGGCATCCGCGGGGGATGTGGGAGATGCAGAGAGCATCCCCTCCCCATGTTCTGCTTCCAGGACAGGTTACAGGCAGGTCCAATGTGTGCTGATGGCACCAGAAATATAGCAGCAAAGGTGGACTAATTCTCAAGACCACACTATTTACAACTCAGCTAGAACTGATATGATAAAGGGCAGGGGTAGATCATAACTCCTCTCCTCTACAATTCCAATCCTGGCCTTGCTAGTTGGAGTTGATGGTTATTGGAGTTCAATGACATGTGGAGGACCACAGGTTTCTCACAGCTGGTATACTAGTGGACTAGGACCCATGACACATGGGTTTAAATCCCTGCATGGGTGTGAAGCATATTTGGTGTTTATGGACTCATTACACACACTCTCTCTCTCTCATTCTAATCCAGCAGTTCTCAACCTGTGGGTCCCCAGATGTTGTTGGACTACAACTCCCAGCTTCCCTGAGCTCTGGCCTTGCTGGCTAGGGGTGATGGGAGTTGTAGTTCAACAACATCTGGGGACCCACAGGTTGAGAAAGGCTGTAATCCAACTCATAAGGTTACTATAATGATAAAATAGAGGGGCATATCCTCCTGATCTTTTCAGAAGGGAGCTAAGGTAAACATGTATAAAGAACAACAAATAGTTTGCACCTCTGAACCAGTATAAGATGTTCACACATGCATACACAAAAAGATAGCAGTTCCTCTACTATATGCACAGAATAACCAGCTTCATAAGCAAAGATTCATAATTCTTCTTCTGTGTATTTTACTTCATGTTTCAGCTTCTAGGATATATTTTCCACTGTGATGCAAATGCAGCACCATCTTCCTGATGGAGTAGGATGCAGTCCCAAAAAACAAATCCCTTATTCCATTGTCAGAAGATAACAGAAGTTTCCTGCCAGAAAAACGCTGTTAACTTTCCTAGAAATGTTAAGAATACAGATTACTGTTGACTTCCATTGTTCTTTCCATAGACGGGGAGGGCGAAGCGGGGGGGGGGGAGGGGGAGAGAGAAAGATTGGATCTGTAGTAAGAAACAGATTATAGTTTCATTTAAAGAACAAAACACAAGAATGGCACTTTCAAAGCAGCTGATCTGGCAGAGTTTCTTGCCCTGTGAAAAATATCACAGGAAATGACTGAAGTTTGCAATCTGGATTGTTTCAAGGTTCAGTGTGTAAGGGAAGTGAGAGAGCCAGGGTGAAGCAAAACTACTACTTAGCTTTGCTTGCCAAGGAAAGCCAGCACGTACAAGAGGGGAAAATGTTCACATTCCCTGGACTTGTGTATGTATGCTGTTACAACAGACAAAAGCCAACAAAAGGATCAAAAGGCAGCACTCCTCAAACTTGACAATAAGCTGGCTGGGACACACAGGCTCTTTCTTCTTATATAAAAATAGCAAGAGGTCTGCCAGTCTAATGGACTGTACTTATGCTACTCCATAAAGTTTACAGGCTTTGCATTTCTTTAGCCACCTGGCTATGCATTTTCACATGACACTGTGCTAGTGCAAAAGAGCTCGCAAGGGGTCATCTTACAGCAAGTGGTCGATCTGCTCCAATACAACCATGGTCAGGATCTATTTTAGCTGCTGTAACATCACAGGCGGATTAAGCAGCCTGGGGCTATACAATCAAGAATTAAGGGAAACTGGGAACACTTGGGAAGTTGCCTATACGCTGTGGGCTTTCAAATAATACGTTCCTTGGTGCAAATTGAGTGGAACAGCCATTGGGTACCAACACCAACATTTTTGTGTGTATAAAATCCACTTGTTTCTTTTTAGTGTCAGGAACAGAGACTCTTAGTAGCACTATGTGCTCCTGAAGCTCATCTTATGCCTACCCTACCAAGACCAGCAGGGCCTTTAGTGTGATTGTGCCTGCCCCTTGGAATATGCTTCCAAGGACCCTCAGTCAGGCACCTGCAGTATTGGCATTTAGGTGCCTGCTTAAAAGTAATCCTTGCCAAACTCGGCACAAGGGTCCATTTATTAATTTTGTATGCTGCCCCACCCTTTATCTGTAGATCTCGGGGCAGTTCAAAGCATAAAGAT
This sequence comes from Podarcis vaucheri, assembly GCF_965113315.1. Classification (NCBI taxonomy): domain Eukaryota; kingdom Metazoa; phylum Chordata; class Lepidosauria; order Squamata; family Lacertidae; genus Podarcis; species Podarcis vaucheri. The sequence goes on along the minus strand of NC_138764.1, from coordinate 66,712,274 downwards.
ACAAGATAAATACACAAAATACATAATAAAAACAAGAGCAAAACAAAACAATAGCACTCCTCCCTTCTCCTCCCTGCCCAAGTTGGAAGCATTTAATATGATATATAAATAAAGTACCGTATTTTTCTGTCTATAAGAGGCTCCCATGTATAAGACGCCCCATATTTTGGGGGATTCAGATTTAAGAAAATGGCCTTGGCACTATCCACATATAAGACACCCCCAAATTTTTGACATAATTTATTAGGGGGGGAACCTAGTCTTATACACGGAAAAATACGGTGTGTGTATAATATATATATAGAGAGAGAGAGTATAATATATACATGTATAATATATACATGTATATTATATATATATATATATATATATATATATATATGTAACTGACAAGCAAGTATTGTGTCCTGGGTTTATTGAAAAAGGGGCAGGGTGCAAATGTAAATAGTACAATTGATACTACACATGGTAGCCTGAAATACACGCAGAATCCTCAAAAAATGGCCACAAGAGGCGGTTGGAAGCTGTGCTCTGACTATGCTTCTGAAATTCTCAGGAGCACCTGTCAGAGACAGAATATGTTTTCGCTCTTTAAACATTATTTGGGAAATCTGTTAATATCCCATAGAAAGGAGTTTTAGATAATATTTACAGATCAGAAACCTTTCCTTCTAAAACATCGAAAGAGCAGTTCTGTATTCCCATTGTGCTCTCAGAGAAGTGGTTTGTTCTTCTTTGCAAAACAAGCTACACATTTTAATAGCTTTAAAACGTCACATACTAGAGCTGGAAGAAAGGAATATAATCCCCAACCCACACAAAGCAAGAATGAGGATGGCAGAAGTTTCATTCAAATTTCAACAAAACAAGAGGCACAGCATGGGAGTAGAGTTATAAAAATCACTCCTAATTGGGAAACGAAACAAGGCAGGATTTTTTTGATATATATTTTTTAAGCTCTCCAAGAACCCACACAGCACTCACCATCTCATTTTTGGCCAGAGTTTTTAAGACAGAGTAGTGGGGGACTCTTGAGCTGAGCTCGTTTGGAACATCTTACCTCATGTGCCTTAAGGGATTTACATTGTATTTGATGATCTAATCAAAGAACGGGTTAGAACAAACAATGTTAACACTGACCTTGATACCAGATGTTCTGAGAATGCAACCTGTTAATAAAACCAGAATAACTTTGCACATACATAAATGGCATGACGAAGATTCAGAATGTCAGCATTAGCAGGTAAGGGAAATCATGCAGCTTCCTTGGGTCAAGGACACTAAAATGTGAAGTCCTAAGTCCACCTTCTAGGGCAGTGTGTGCTATCTGGGACTGATGGGAACTGCAGTCCAAATTTCAAATGCTTGGCACAAGTTTGCGACCTTTTGGTTGATCCTAATTAAGCGATTACCTAATTGTGGATTTCAGATATTTTTCTTATGGACCAATATAGCTAACTTTACTACCTCATCCCACTCTGGCCCATTCATGAATGTTTCCAAAACAGCAAGTGGCCCGTGCACTCCACTTCAGTCTAGAGACAGAACCAAGACTCTGTTAAACGTTGTACAGTCATACCTTGGTTCCTGAATGCCTTACAAGTTGAACGCTTTGGCTCCCAAACACTGCAAACCCAGAAGTGAGTGTTCTGGTTTGCAAACTTTCTTTGAAACCCGAACATCCAACACAGCTTCTGCAACTTCCAATTGGCTGCAGGAGCTTCCTGCAGCCAATCAGAAGCTGCACCTTGGTTTCCACACGTTTTGGAAGTTGAACGGACTTCAGGAAAGGATTCCGTTCGACTTCCGAGCTGCGATTTTATTTCCAGAATGTCACGGAGGAACCGCTTTTGTTTCTTAGTCCTAACAGCCCTCAACGCAGTCAGAAAAGCCATTTTAGCACCCAGGAGAGACTAATCTAATTATGTCTGCACCACAACTGCTGGAATCCATTTTAAGATTGTTTCCATCTGCTGATGTCATGCCAGCGTTCCCCTTCTCCTTATTTCTCCACCCCCTGTTTTAACACCTGGCTTGAGTGAAGCTTTCTGGAAAGCTCCAAAGCTTATTTACTACTTTGTGACATTTTTGTAGGGTCCTTATAAAGGTATTTCCCTATTGTGTGCTTTGGATCCCTTCCCCCTGAAGAGCCAAGCAGGCTATCTTTAGCTTCTGCAGGCATTCATCCTGAACACACAAGGGCAAAAAGTATGCATGGGGTTGGCTTTGCCCCCAATGTCCTCACATGCACTTGCCCCAGACCCTACACACCCAAATTTCATGTGTTTAGACCAAGGGTCTGAAGGAGGCTTCTAAGTGTGTTTGGTTGAACACGCTGAGAGAAGCCTCCCTGTGATCAGAAACCCTGCATTATCAGGATTCCAGGCCCTGAGGTAGCTTCAAAGCATGTCCATCCAGACTTCTTCAGATGCTCAGACTAAATATGTGAAAGGGTGCGGCAGGTGTGCACAGAGTCACTGGGGGTGGCATGCACACACTTTCCCCCTCTTGAGCTCATGAACTCCTGAAGAGTGCTTATGGTTCCCCATCCACCCTGGTATATCCAGTGTAGGTGGAACAAGGCACCTATTTCAGTAGGCATTGTCATATATTCCCGCAAGCATGATCTTCTTCCTGTACTTGTGATATTTTGCCCATAAATAAAGCTAGCAAAACATTTCCTCAAACCTGGCCTTCATGCCTCTGAGCCAAAGAACAGTGTGACGTTGGAAAAACAGGTAGAGGAGTTTATTCACGGTCAGCCTCTTGAGCAGCAGCTTGTCATCATGGAAAGCTGGCACAGTAGCACATTTTTATTAAAAAGGAGAGGGAGGGAAGGAGAGCTTACTAGAAGAAACTACTGACATACCGCAGTTTGTTTAAAGATCTAACCCACCTTTTTAGTATATGAAGTCCTCAGGGCAGCTTACCACTCTAATAATTTGGGGTTGCTTTGTTTTAATTATTTAAAAAGCATTAAGATAATATTAAAAGCAAGTAAAAAACAAACAAGGGCAGTTACAGTAAAGGTCTTAAAGACTTGGTCTAACAACAACAATAATAATATACCTAATTGACATAACCTAGTACCAAAAAGCTAACAATGGTTGTGCCAAGCAAACATGTTTAGGGAGAGAATTGCTCCAAGACAACCTTTTTATGGAGGTCAAAGGTCTCTTTTCATCAAGATGCTTTCCCCCCCTTTTTTGGGGGGGGTAAAAACAACTAGTTCTCCTTTGGTTTCTTCTCAGCAGTTGCCACAAAGCTGGAGCTCCTCCTTACACCCAGTCCAGCTGGACTGCCATACTAAGGGTCCACATCCATATGTGAACTATGAAGACTTGCTCTCTCTTCCACATATGGCATAATGCTAGCTTCTCATGTCCTGCAACTGAATTCCTAAAACTGTCAAAGAATTAATACGTTATGAGCCAAACCAAGGCACACCACAGGCAATACCTAGAAAGTGCCCGCCACCAGAGCAGGAGAACTGAAATCACCATTCTCCGGTTCTTTAGAGTTGCCTACCCAAGCCCTATGCCAACTGATATGGCTTAGATGACATGGTTCTCCCCGCCAAAAAGAGAGAGTGTGTGTGTGCAAGAAGAGCACAGCATGAAAATCTCCTTTAAACCAAAGGAAAATATATGGACATTAAAGAGTTAAGAGAGACAATTCTCAGCTGTCCAAACTACTGCGCCACAATTCACAAAGCTATTCCAAAGTGGTGCATAGCAGAAATACCAAGGGCCCACAGAAATATGGCAAGTAGAACCACTGGTGTCTGGTGGCGCCAGTTTGCATGTTGACATACCGCATGAGGTTACACATGAAAGGCCATAGGGCAGGAGGGGGAATATGATTAAGCACAGCACCATTCTAATTTCTGTCTGGGACTGTCACCTCAGTCAGTCCACGCCCAAATCTCAGCCTCACGCAGTCGGGACACATGTCTTGGGAACCCACTTTAGATATTGCATTATAACCATGAGAGCTCCCCTCGACCCCTATTTAATCCAGGAACAATAAGGCCGCCTTTCTTGTTTTTGCACACTTCATCTCAAAGAGATTTTACAAAATAAACAGACTATTTACATAATTTTTATTTAACACAGGCAGCTCAGCATTGAGAAGCATTTGCAGAGATAAGGACTAACCCTACAGTAAAGAGATCGCAATCTGAAAAAGACAGACAAGACAGACAGGATATTCTGGGAAAGAGAAGAGCAGAGGTGGAGGTTAAAAAGAAGGGTTTTGCTTTCATAAAAATTAAAAACTCACTCAATGATAGCCATGCATACACAAGAACTGTCACTTATAACTGGAGGGTGATTGCCTCTGAGGGAATTTCATGGAAGGGAAGCTAATAGCATTTCTAACTAAAACTACAAAGGAATTTAAGCACCACTAAATGCAGCTACTGTACCATGCAAGCTGACTTTTGCTGTGAAAGTGGTGAATGCTCTGATTTAGATTTATGACCACCCAAGGAGAAGGCTTCAAACGTGCAGTGCTCAAAAGGGATCCCTTCATGTAGATCAAACATCGACTCCAATTCATTACTTCTGGTTGGATATTATTGCTCCAATGCCTCAGTGTGAAAAGGATTAAAGGATGATATTTCCCCAGAGACTGGAGCTGGTTTAACTATACCAGGTTGCTTGTGCTCAAATACAAATACTTCCCCTCTCTAAAAAAATATATTTAAAAAATCAGCATAGGCTCGTGAAGTTTGGTAAGAAGACCTGTTTTCTTCCTTGTTTAAAAATATGGTGCTCGCTGCTAATGCCTGCTTCCCAAACAATGATGATAAACCAGGAAGCAAAGCAGAGGGGAAGAGAGAGAAGATCGGGCTTCTGCTTTCAGCTCAGTTGGTAGAGCACGGGACTCTTAATCTCAGGGTCATGGGTTTGAGTCCCACACTGCATAAAAGATTCTTGCATTGCAGGGGGCTGGAGTAGACGGCCTCTGTGGTCCCTTCCATCTCTCTAGTTCTATTATTCTAAGTACAGTGGTACCTCGGGTTAAGAACTTAATTCGTTCTGGAGGTCCGTTCTAAACCTGAAACTGTTCTTAACCTGAAGCACCACTTTAGCTAATGGGGCCTCCCGCTGCCGCCGTGCGATTTCTGTTCTCATCCTGAAGCAAAGTTCTTAGCCCGAGGTACTATTTCTGGGTTAGAGGAGTCTGTAACCTGAAGCGTCTGTAACCCGAGGTACCACTGTATGTCAAAATAAGAGGCAATAATTTTGGCACAACCATTTCTGGTTTTGTGTGACAGTTCCTATGCTCATGTTGAGCCCAGATCTCAGCTGCAGTTAACAGTGGTAAGTTCACCAATGTAGGTAAAAGTGCCCATAACAGTCAAGATATAAACATTTTGTTGTGACACAAAGTATTTCGATGACTTGTTACTAACTGAATCATTTCACAGTCAGTGGCATACATCTAGCTTTCATTATTCAAAAAAACTCAGGGCAGGGTTGAAACAAAAAGGTTCCTGTTCGCTTTCCATTGAACAACTGCATAAATGCTGCAAATAGACGGAGCTATGAAAATTTTTAATAATCCCAGATGTAATGCAAGCCTTTGACATTGACTCTTAAGTTATGTATTCACTAATAATGGGGATTCTCTGCCTGTGGCAAGAGGGTCAGAGGTTAACACATTATACCTCAGGCAGCAAGTAGGACAGGGTTTGTACTACCTGATAAGCTATTTTGGATCAGCACGGGTGCCTGTTAAACTAGTTTACAGACCTAATTTACAGTACAATTCTATACTTCTATAGTGCACTTAGTACACTTAGAAGGAAGTCCTATTTAATTCAGTGAGGATTATTCCCAGGTATAGGATTACCGTGGTACCTCGGGTTAAATACACTTCAGGTTACAGACGCTTCAGGTTACAGACTCAGCTAACCCAGAAATAGTACCTCGGGTTAAGAATGAGAACAGAAATCGTGCTCCGGCGGCGCGGCAGCAGTGGGAGGCCCCATTAGCTAAAGTGGTGCTTCAGGTTAAGAACAGTCTCAGGTTAAGAACGGACCTCCAGAACGAATTAAGTTCTTAACCAGAGGTACCACTGTACACTCTTAAACACCCTGGTGAACTTTCCAATCAGAACTTTCCTCATCCTCTGAAGGCTTTCAAAATTTATGTTGAAACAGAATGTATCTGAACATTTGCAGGACCAATTCAATACGGCAAAATCAACTGGCATTCCTAGTGTTTTGATTTACAAAACAGGCCCACTGAGTCGCTGTTGAGTACCATATTTTTCGCTCTATAAGACACACCAGACCACAAGACGCACCTAGTTTTTAGAGGAGGAGAACAAGGAAAAAATATTCTGAATCTCAGAAGCCAGAACAGCAAGAGGGATCGCTACGCAGTGAAAACAGCAATCCCTCTTGCTGTTCTGGCTTCTGGGATAGCTGAGCAGCCTGCATTTGCTCCATAAGACGCACACACATTTCCCCTTACTTTTTAGGAGGGAAAAAGTGAGTCTTATAGAGCAAAAAATACGGTAATTCAAACAAAGGCTAGGGAATAAAGCAGGTCTCTCAAAACAGTGTATGCCAAATACACTCCTAGGATCATGGGGAGGAAAGGAAAAGTTCTGAATAGTTTAACATGCCCGTTTACCATATTTAAAATACAAACACACACAAGATAAAAGACGGCACTTAAGAGGTTGATATTAATTTTTCAAATCTAATGACTGATATTTAGAAGTTTAGCCCTCAGTAGCTTGCAATGAGATTTAAGTACTAAAATACAACAGCTTATAGATTTAATTCCCAGATCTTAACATCTGTTACAAGATGAAAGTACTTAGGAAATGGAATATCAAAAAGATATTTCTAATTAAAACTAGTTATAAAGAAACACAATAAAAAGGTAAATAGACATTATTTACCTTTTTATTGTGATTGTTTATAATCCACCCCGCCACTGAACATACCCAGACACAAGATAGAGGATATCAAACAAAATGTAACATGCAACAATAAAACTACAACAAAATCTTAATAAAAACATCAATATCCTTCTTTTTCTTGCTGTGATTAATCAATGTTATCATTAATGGCATGTATTCTTTTTATATTAAATATATGCATCCTTTTTGTATTAAAATATTCAATAAATCCATTTCATCATTAATGGCATGCTGAAATTTAACAATCCACACACTCCATAGTACAAGGTGTTCTTAGATCACTTAGGAAAATGCCCGAGTGATAATAGAATTTTCAAGGTTTAGCACTGTTTTCATATACAAGGCTTATTTCTTTCAAACCACTTAAAGTCATAATGCACTCTTTCTTCTAATTATATACTTTTAAGATTTTCAAGCAGTGGTGATCTTTAGGCTCATTTCCCCCACACCTCAAGTCCTTAAAAAAACCCACCACAATCACCACCCAATATTCTAGTTGTGAACATCTGTTGTTTACAAGTGCTCAGCCTGAAGGCTGCCAGGCTTGTCTGCATCCTCTTCAGGACACAGGCAGCCAAAAAGTCGCCTGAACTTCATGCTGGGATGTCCTGGCTGCTCTGATAGTTGGAAGTTGACAATTGCTGCTTAGCATCTCACTTCCGAAGATTATCCTCATTTTCTAAAGCCATTTTATCATCCTGTCTTAAAATAGGCCGCAGTGTTACTTTTGTTTAGCTGCTTGGTGAGATATGGCAGAGAACATGCTTTGTATATAGACTGTTTCAAGGTCCCTGGCAGGTCTAGTTGAAGGAACTCGGGCAAGAAGACTTAGAAAAGTCTCTCACCCAGGACACGCAGAGCTGCTGTCAGTATCATCACCGCCAACCAAAGAATACCAGGATAGCAAACAACAAACTACAAAAACAATTAAAGAAAAAACAAGCATCCTCACAACTACTAATTTCAAAGTTGCCAGAAACAATGTCTTTCAACCACCATGTGCCTAGGTGAACAGGAATGCTTTAAAATTCCACCTAAACATTAACACTGAGGGAGACAGACACACCTCACCAGGAAAAACGTTCCACAAATGGGAGAGTCCTATCAAGAAGGTTCTGTTACGAGTCAGTGCCAACCAGGCAGCCTCCAGAGACAGCACCCCCAACAGGATCTCCCCTGTAGACTGTAAGAACTGAGATGGTTGATACTGGTGGAGGTGCTCTTTTGGATATTTGGGTGCCAAGCCATTTAGGGCAAATATTAACAGCTTGAGTTGGGCATGGTAGCTCACTAGGAGCCACACACAGTGCTTTCAGGACTGGTGACCTGTGGTCCCACTGGGCTAAACCACGGGTCAGCAACCTTTTTCAGCAAGGGGCTGGTCCACTGTCCCTCAGACCTTGCTGGGGGCCGGACTATATTTTTTTTTTTTGGGGGGGGGGGAATGAACGAATTCCTATGCCCCCAAAATAACCCAGAGATGCATTTTAAATAAAAGCAAACATTCTACTCACGTAAAAACACCCAGCAGGCCCCACAAATAACCCAGAGATGAATTTTAAATAAAAGGACACATTCTACTCATGTACAAACACGCCGATTCCTGGACCATCTGCGGGCCAGACTGAGAAGGCGATTGGGCCGCATCTGGCCCCCGGGCCTTAGGTTGCCTACCCCTGGGCTAAACCATTCACCAACCTGTACTAGCAGCAGATTCCAGACAGGAGGACCCCTGAAGCCGGACTTCCTCAGTCCAGGAATGGCTATAGCTAGTGGACCAGCCTGAGCTGGGCATAATTACTCCTAGCCACAGAGGCCACTTGGACAGATATGACATCAATGTGTCCTCCCAGGCTATGAACATATTCCTTCAGGGGGAGTGCAGCCACTCCCAAAACATCATCTACCTAATTCCCTGATATGAGAGCTGACTACCCACGAGCACCTCCATCTTTTCAGGGTTCAGTTTTGCTTTCTTGGCCCCAATCCAGCCCATCACTGCTTCCAGGCACCAGTCCAACACCTCCACAGTCTCTCCTGATTCAGATGGAATGCACAGATAGAGCTGCATGTCATCAGTATACTGGTGACACCATGCTCCTCCTTGAAAAGAAATGTAATTAAGCATTTTGGAGACTGAGCAGGCCATAGGTGTAATTTTGCAAGACAATGTACCGTATTTTTCGCCCTATAGGGTGTACTTTTCCCCCTCCCAAAAAAGAGGAAATGTGTGTGCGTCCTATGGGCCATTGCGTCCTATAGGGCGAAAAATACGGTATAGATATAGCGCAGGTAATTTGGCAGTATAAATGATAGAACAAATCAGAGTTACAAATGTCAGGAAAAAGTTGCTTCACTGTTGGACATTCACTTCTCTAACCTTCATATAGGTAATTCATTATAAATTATTATTATTATTATTATTATTATTATTATTATTATTATTATCATCATCATTATTTAGGATGCAGCTGTGTGGAAAGCCAGAAGTGGGTCTCATCCCTGAAATCTATGTTGAACTCTCCCTTTAGCAAATGCAAGCTCCTGATTCAACTACAGTCAACTACAGGCAGGAGGGCATAATAGACTTGCCAATAAGAGCATTGTTAGCATTGGATCCTTCCATGCCACATAGCTCCTGCTTCAGCAATAAGAGAAAACAGTGGCATCAGAAGCTTCCCCTGCAGGTAAATCCATTGTTCTGCATCCATTGCAGAGAGTTTGGGACTTGGAGCCAGATTTCAAACCATCTGCTACCCTGAAATAGTTCTGCTAAAGAACAAAATCTCTTGGGGCTTCCAAAGTGTTTGATTCAAAGCTTCAGTTTGAGGCCTCGGTGTCTGTTTTCCTGCACGTTTAGCAGCACCATGACAAATTCAATATTCTTCTCCCTTCACGTCAATGACCAGAAAAAGTAGCTTATTTATATATCATGGCTACAAGTGCCTGAGCTCTTCTAATGTCATGTTGAACCCATGTGGTAGACACAGAATAAACAATGCTTCTCTGACTTCCGTTCCTATAACAGCTCATGGACTGGGAGAAACTTTCTGGAGCTACTTTGGGTAAAGTAAACCTGTTACAAAGGGGCTGACAGGTTCCCCACCTTCCTTTCAAGGTAGGACAAACTTGGAGGTGACCTTTGTGTTATTTACTCACAAATACACTCCACACTATGGCCTGAACATGTGTGAAATCGGAAGACACAGATCCAAGTCAGCTCCCTTTTAGTAACCACATGGCATTAGAAACCCAAACTGTGATTGAGAGTCAATTTGAGACTGTGAATAAGTAAAGCTGTTTAATCTACACCACATTTCAAATTCAGGATGTGTGATTAAAGGATTCAAGATAAAGAAGTAAGAGATATCAGAAACCGCAAAAAAGAAAATGAAGCAGTAATTTTTCTTACTAATCCGTCCTCCAATATAGTCCCTACATTATTAGTTTTATGGCTTACATAAAGCAGCATCCTTCTTACATGCAGTTGGATGCACAGGACCTGCTGAGGCAAGGGAGACAAACAACCCCATTTTAAATTTGTGCTTCAAGGGGACAATGATAGTTGCTGGAGTGAGTGGGGAAAGGGGAAATGGAAGTGTGGGGGACAAGCATGTTGTCTGAATCCCAAGGGCCTTAAATCTTGTCATTCACTGGAAACAGGAAAGGAGAGAGGTAAATTGGGGATATTGCCCTTTTGGGCCCCTGTCAAATGGGCTTATTAACAGGTGAAGAACATCCTTGTGAGTGTTCATACACTGCACAATGCCTACATGTGTTGCTTTCTCTGCCCTTACAGAAGAAGAGTTTTAGAAGACATGAAAAAAATTCAAGAGAGACAGAAAGATGCTGTTATTCTCACAAAATCTTATAAGAATTGCAGCACCGGCCTTCAAGTGCCTTCTCTCTTGTTTCAAACTGGAGGCTTTTGTGGAACGCCATGGGTGACAGACAGATGGCAGGTGACACAAACAGCTGAGATGGAAAGTAGTGGCATTTGAAGGGTCTCAGACTGATCTTCAGATGAGAGGATTCCTGAGTAGCAAGAAAGAACATGACTTACCGTTACAAGCATTTCAAAAATCCATATTAGGGGAATACCTTTAAACTGGCCAACCGTGTGTGTGTGTGTGTGTGTGTGTGTGTGTTGGTGTGCAAGTGTTTTGCGTTCTCCTAAGCTCTTCATCAGGCTAGACAGTAAAATAAAGCGAAGTGAGAGAGGAGAGAAAAATTGTCACACCGTATGGTAAGGAGAGCTTGACTAGCAGGTATTGCTATTAGGTATTGCCCTGCGATGAATTCTGGCATTGTTTTTTATGGACAAACACAGCTACCTTTCATTCGGCTTGGAATATACTGAATTTAGCCATTAAACAGCAGAAGTGGAAGAAGAGGGTCTTCTGTCACCTGAAGATAAAACTTGATTCTCTGAGGGAACATTTCCTCCAGCTGTTAGGTAAAGTTACCAAATTTGCTTCTATTGACGTTTAGGCACACCACCAAAAATTAATCTCTCCCTGTTGTCATTCATCGTATACCGCCCTATTTTCTCCCTAGTTTCTTTTTATTACTGTTTTCCACCTATGATGGAAATTCTGTGTCTTACCCAAAGGTAAAGGGACAAACTTGGGATTAACAGTTGGCTGTTGTAATTCCAGAGTTGAGGAATCAGTCTTTGCTATTTCTCTCTCCCCCCCCCCCCAGGCTTTGGTGCAACCTGATACCTGTGTGGTACATAAAGGAGTTTCATCTGAATGCCTGCTACTTCCTTCCCCATTCTGCATTAAGATTCATACCAGATATAGACTCATGGCATCATCACCAGCAGTTTTTCTCCCTGCCCCAACTTTGCTTTGCTTACCTCCTACCCTGGTGAAAAGTTCAGCAGCACTCAAAAGCTTGCATGCTATTTTGTGATACTTCAGTAGGCCTATCTAAAAGACACCAATACAGATTTGGCTAATACAGATTTTGGAGTTATTCTTATGAACCAACAGGTCTACCTTTACTTTTTGTACAACTTGGAACACACAAAGATCACCAGTGTTGAAGCAATGATTCTTTAACATCAACTTCGTTGGACTGGCCATGTTGTTCGGATGCCTGATTATCATCTTCCAAAGCAACTACTCCCAACTTAATAATGGAAAGCAAAATACCAGAGGAAAACAAAAGAGGTTTAAAGACACTCTCAAGGCAAATCTTTAAAAATATAGTATAAGCACTGGTAACCTGGAAACACTGACCTGCAAGCGCTCCAACTGGAGAACAACCTTTACCAAAGGTGTCATGGACTTTGAAGAAGCACAAACTCAAGGTGAAAAGGAGAAATGTGCTAAGAGGAAGGCACATTTGGCAAACCGTCACCATGATCAACTCCAGCCCAGAAACCTATGTCCCTACTGTGGAAAGACGTGTGGATCCAGAATTGGCCTCCACAGTCACTTACAGACTCACTGTTAAGACCGTGTTCATGGAAGACAATCTTACTCGGCTACGAGTGATCGCCAATGAAGACAAAGAAGAGACAACTTGGAACATTTCAAAGCTGTAAACAGTGATATTATCCTATAATCACCACTGACTGGGGAAAAATTGATCACACCACTGCAAAACAAGCAGGGAAACCACCAAAATAGCATCTATAAGATGCAAACACTAAAACAGGAAAAGCTGCTCGTGACAGAATTCTGGCCTCCAACAACCTATGAAATATTACCCCAAAACACAGGTTTCATGGGTTGTGAAAATTTTGCTGTAGGGATGGGTGAGATTCAGTGCTAGGAAACTGGTTATTTCCATAACTTAAAAGGTTGTGTACTCCAAATTAGAACAACGGATCATATTCACCATTTTATCTACTTTTGATACTCATCACGCTTCAGGCTATTATCATATGGGAAACCAAGACACTCTGCTTTAACAAACAAAATTTCACCCATGAACAGAAAGAAAAAAAGTAATCTGCTACAACTGTTCCCCAACACTTCTGAGTAACACACACTGAAGCATTAATTAAAAGCCTGCTGGCTAGCTTAACAACTTCCATATCAAATGTTCAACTGAAACACCCAACAGAAGGAAAGCAGCAGCTATAGGCAAAATGTCTCTAATGAGAGAGCATTTCCACTAGGGAAATTTGACACCATCTTTAAACAGAAGTTTATTCTTGCACTTATCACTGGAAAAACCTAGGGGTTGTGCATTTGGACTACGCAAGAACTAACAACTACCCAAAACTGACATTTCTCTTTAATGGCACACAGAGTGCAGATCTAAAGCATTTTTAAAGCCTCCCGCTGTTGATGGAAAATGGCAGACAAAAAATGTTCAAGACACAATTATAGTTCTATAAATATGAGAAGGACACTTACAACTCTCTTTATTGGCTATGCTTAGGGGATCAGGCTTTGGTGGTGATGTAGTGCAGGGTATGTCTTAATGAGGATGTTTGCATTAAGTATCAGTTAGGGGGAGAACAAAAGGTGAACCACTTCAAAGCTGTATAAAAAGGAAGCCAAAGGGTGAAAAGTTAATGGCTTTCAGAGGAAGACTTTCTAGTAAAAAGGAAGGTTGCATCTCCCATCACAGCCAAACCGTATTCCCAAACACAGCAATTAAATCGAGTAATAAAAACAAAGCATTCTAATCCCTCAATGGCTGGAAATTAAACAAACTGAATTTAGGATGGAGGCTCATCCAGATGGATCTTTTCTCCCGAGAACAGGCTGAATATTCTGGAGCAGATATTATTGTGATCCCAACACTGATTTTACATCAAGCTGCCATCCCAGCTGCTATCCCAACAACACATTTTGAAAGGCTTCGCACATTGTCGAGCTATGCAGCAGAAGTTAGGAAGGTTCCCTTCTCCCTGTAGTCCAATACAGACAACAAGCAGGGCCTTTCCCCTTTTCCAGAGATGGGCATCTTATCCATCTGAAAGCAATACTAGATCTCATAATGAGCCAGAAAGCCATGTCTAATTTACACATCATTTGCATTTCTTGCATGGCATTCCCATGAGTCTTGGAACTGCAAAACCACAAGATGTTGGCTGCATATATTCTGCCACAAAACATATCATGAATTTGGCATTCATGAAATGTGAGAAACTTGCAACCCTGGGATCAAAAAATTTGCTAGGGATATTTTAGAAGCAGGAAAGTTTAGCACACTAACATCCATTAGATTGAGTTCTCTTGGATGCCTCCATGTTTCTGTTCTTTTAAACAATTCTATGCTATCACATGTTCATACACATCTCTGAAAACGTTTGTGCTAGGAACATTTTAAGATGAAAATAAAGTTTCTAGGATAAGAACACTGAGATATTACAGAAGCACCTTCGCCATGTGCTTCTGAGTTCATGAGCAATACATTTCCATTCTGTTCCAAAATGCTGGTATCCAACATAAAATGCTGCACAATAGGCAGATTAGCAGGGATATTGCTCAATGCAATGAAGGATTAGTGCATTTGCACAGAGTATCTTGGCCACCTTTAAGTTTGCAAAGCAAACAAAGAGTCTTGAGGGGATACATAGTATTAGAAACCAGGTTTTTATTCAAATATCAATTTTTTAAATGAAACACGTAACTCACCAGAGCCATGGAGCTATGGGGTAAAAGATCATGTCCTACTGAGTCAATGAAAATGCAGAGGACTGTCCCATTTGGCTCACAATTTGGGGGGCAGTTCCCTTTAAAAGCACCATCTTCAAGTGCATACATGCAGCTCCAGAAATAAATGTAGCCGGCAGAGGAAGCAAAAATGAATCATGGTCACATATGCTCCCTAAGATCTCACTTATGTCTTTGATACAAAAGCAGCTTCTCTTTCTCTTTATCCCCTCCCCCCTCAAACTGTGTGGCTGTCAGATATAGACGGTGACCCACTCTGACTGCTGTCCTTCAGGCTTGAAGGACGCAGCTATACAATACTGAGCCCCCTTCCTTTGACATTGATGTCAAACAGCCTTCCATTCATTTTCAGAGGATTCACAATCCATATCCATTCTCAAAGCCAATATAAGCAGCAGGAGAGGCTCATTTCCTCCTCTCCTTTTGCACATCCTGTCATTGATGCCAGTGATTATCATAACAGAGAATGGGAGGAGCCCCTGCTAGCAACCCATGGCAAATAGGTGGGAAATGCTGGTGCTGCTTGCATGTGTGAAACCTCTCACAGGCATCAAAGCTGAAGCACTTCAAACAAAGTCACAGCAGCCACAGTTCACAAAGATCAGCAACAAGCTACAGTGGCACAGCTTTAGGAAGAATCCTTGCTTTCCAATGGCCACACTTTATACTGACAAACACCAGTTATGTGTTAGATTTGCATCCTCCACTCTGGGGTCCTTTAACGCACAAAGAGGAGGGAAGGAAGCAGTAACAGAGGGCATAAAAGTACCAGATTTCACAGGAGACTGCATCTTCCCACTGGGCAAGCAACCAAGAGATGAGCACAAGTGATGTGATGCAGCAGAGATCACATACGCTGACACAACACATTTGAGTGCCCCACCCTCCCAAGCTAAATCTGGAAGGAGGAGCAGGTTAAAAACTACTGTCCAGCATTTGCTTCACAGGAAAAAACCAGACAGGAAGAAGAAATACTCCACGTACTTTGTTATAGACATTCATTCATTCATCAATAGATAGGTTTTCATGTTATTTGTTTGTTTGTTTTACCCCCTCCCTTGCGCAAGAAAGAACACTTTACTTGAATTGCTGGTCTTTGGTGCTCCTTGTTTTTGCCAGAAACCGTTCAGCTAGCTTCTCCAAGTTCCTGGAGTAATCCATCTCGATCTCAGCCTTTTTGCGGAAAAAATCCTGCAGGTCTTGGAGCAGCTGGACTCTAAGCTCACATTGCTGATCAAGACATTTCAGTTGTTCAATAAGCTGGGCTCGGATCTCTGTAAAACAAAGGGAGAGGGAAGCCACACGCTGAGTGTTAAAACAGATTCTTAAAAAGATCATAAAATATAACAAGATGTCTGGTGGTCATAGTGCTAGAACACTGGTTAAAACTAAGCAGGCATCAGGTAAGAAACTGCCTAAGAGAGCCATGTCAGCAACTCTGAGCTACCTAAAGAAGAGCCAAAATTGTACAATCATACAGTGTAGTACCAGATAGTGTTATATACAAGTATATAATTGGAGGCAGTGTTAGAAACTGGGATAGAGACGCTAGGAGCCAAATGGCTCCTGGGACCTCGGTTGTAGGCGCCAAAACAGAATGTCTAGTTGTCACTTGGGGGAGGGGGGGTGGGAAACACTCTTTATTATTTTCATAAGCATGACCCAATATGAAATTCACATAAGTTACACAATGTTAATATCACATTTTAAACAGAAATTGTTAATACATGTTTAATTTGGTGTTTACAATAAAAATATTGGTATCATACTTCAGTTTTCAAAATACTCTACTCTTTATTGTTAAACTCCTTAACATATTGTTTATCCTTAACATACACTTCGAGATTTCAAAGCACATACATTTCAGTAATCCTTGAGTGTCAGCCAGATGCAAAAAAATGGCACCCAGACTTTTTGAGGTGCTCACAAATGGATAATCTTTAGGAATGGAATGTGCCTGGTGCCCTGCTAATTTCGAACCCTGACTGAAGGACCTGGGTTTCAAACCAATTCAGAATACATATTGGATGGTCTTAGCTTACACACACAGGGCCTAAGCTGGATAGCTCAGTTGGTTAGAGCATGGTGCTGATAATGCCAAAGTTAAAGGTTCGATCCCCATATGGGACAGCTGCATATTCCTGTATTGCAGGGGGTTGGACTAAATGATCCTTAGGGTCCCTTCCAACTCTGCGATACCATTCTTCTCAAACCATATGCTCCACTTTTTGTTTTACTTCCAATCACAATGTGGTTCTCTAACATTTCATGTCAGGCATGGGGAGTGACTGGAAATGCAATGCATGGAGAGATTTTTAATCTCCCCAACCATTGGTGACAAAATAAATCCATCCCACATTGCAAATATGGGGGTGTCCCACCCCAAAGCCTAACTGTAGCAAAGGGGACAATTTTCACTGCTATTTGGCAAGAATGAAAGAGTTAAGCCCCCCCCAACTCCATTCCCAATTAAAATCACTCTGTCCATAATTATATTTTTAAAAGAACACACACAATATAATTGGGAATAATGCAATTAGCATCATACATACTTTAGTCCCACTGTGTAGCCCACTTCACAAGGCTACTGAGAATGAAAATGTGATGGCCCTATGTACGCTCCCCTTCACTCTTTGGAGGAAGGGCAGGATATGAATGCTATAAATATTATGTACATGCCAGTTAGTAAAATCAAGGCTAAAATTGCTCCCCATGCCTCTCACTTCCCCTCTGGCTTCTAACCAACCTCAATGTCAGCAAAAGCTCTCCATGATGAATTGTGCCTGTAGACAGAAAAATAACTATAATTGTGTTTTGGACACTGTGGCCAAGGGATAACAAAGCAACTTGGAACCCAATACAGTTCACTTACAAGGAAGGCTTTTACTGCTGAAGATTCTATCAATCAGCAGTGTCAAGGGCACATTTGGCATCCCAACGAAGCGGTCATTGTCCAAAAATGTACTGAATCTCTCTAGATAAGGGCTACAGGGCCGGCTAATGCTGCAATTCCCCGCTGTTAGCTCAAATTCCCTCCAGAGACTCTCCATCAAATTCCTTTGCAGGCTATTCCTAGGGCAAAACCAAAGCACTGATCATGCCGGGCATTCCCAGAAGACACCAATTTGGGATTATTCAATTAGCTGCTGGGACTCCAGCTGCGCCACTGCAATTAAATGCAGCACATCAAATTGAGAATACTTTGCCTTTGGAAGGTCCAACAGATTCGCATTCCCAATTGGAAAAGGTCACAAGACTGTTTCATTTTTCATGAAAAGGATGTCTTTGGGCAAAATTTTCAGGCAGATTCCTTTCGCCTGCACAGAGAGTGGTTTTAGCATAGATGACACGGCTGTTAATATACCATTTTTACTACTTGGGCAGATAAATGTTTTATTAAGACCACCCAATGCTTGCAATAGCCTTTGGAAGTATAAAACTATATATTTCTGACCCATGGGAAAGCTAAACAAGTGACATCACATCTGGCAAGTAAAAGTACCATTCTCAGTTATTATATCAAACCCCACCAACCTACGGCCTTTGGCTACTGAGCTATTAAACAAGTTGGTTGCAGATCCATTAATAATGCCTCTGCCTCAGCCCCCTAAATGCCCAAGAAAATGATCAGCTATGCATTTTCCTCCAAAACTCCCTGGACATTTGAAAAGCTAATTAGAACTGCCTGCTATGTCTGTGAATTTTCTGTGGCCGATCTCAGTTATTTATATAACAGTCTCATTCCCAGATCAAACTGATACCAAACAACATAAATAAGCAAATGCAACACTTAGCATTCACTGAGCTTCTGTCTTTTCTTTACGACTCTGGATCATTTGGATACAAAACTCAGTGCAAGCAGCACTAGAGCAAAAGGGCTTTTGCAAGTGTTTATTTTTTTATGGCCTGTTTTATATGCACACAAACTACAGACAAAGAAGCAAGGATAAGATCCAACATCACACCAGCTGCTGAGACTTCCCCAGTCCTTCTCCTTCCCCCCACAGCTCCCATGTCCCCCCATTTGCTCTAAAGTCCCCATCCCTCCACAACCCTCTAAGCATATTAGGCAGCAAGGATGAATGCTGCAGCCAAGTCCCTATTTATGCAAGGGTGCCATAACTGGATATAACATCAAAACGAGGAAAAACTACTGACTGAAAAATGGAACCTACAGGTAGGTATCTGGTCAGTAACTGAAACCACATTGTTCAGAGCAATGTTCAGAGGTCTAAAACCTTTCCCTTTGAAAAGCTGAAAGAATCATCTTAACCTTCAAGCACCACAGAACTGGGCCAACGATCAGGCAATGAAGGAAAAAGAAAATGCATTTTATACATCACTTCATTTTTATGAGCAATCAGAGCAGATATGCCAAGCATCTTTTAAGTTTCCATGAGGTAGGTTCAACTTCAAGGCTACTTTATCCAAAACTGTTCAGGGGACCCAAACAACTGCATGGAGTCTTCATGTGTCCTATCCATCACATGAATAAAATATATACTAATAATACTCTTCAGCATTTGCAGACCCAAAACATATTTAACTCAACCTCCAAACACAGGACTCACTTTTAATAGTTTTACCATATAACCCTTCCCCTGCTTCTCTTAAAGCAGCTTTTAAAAACAACGATGCAATGGTTTTGCTACTGCAAGTCACCTTTAAAAAAAAGGGCATCAGTCAGTTTGGACACTTCACAACCCAGTAATTGAAGACCAATGGGGTGTATGGGTGTGGGTGGGTGTATACAGTATATATAATCCAATTAGCTGCTTTATAGTGCTCCAGTTAATTCCACAGAAAGTTTTAGATGCAGCACAACAGCTCTTCTCAGATAGGTATAAAAAGACTCAGAGCTCAAAAACTTTTAAAAGGTGGTAGAAATGGTTTTTCAAATGTTGCACAGATGCACATGGGTGCAGCTGCACAGCAGAATACAAATGTATAAGTAAGTAAGAAAGAAGCCTTATGGGGGTGGGTAGGTGTTGCTCCCCTGGAGAGATAATGTCAATGGATGTCTTTTGCTCACCACAGCTTCCCATTCCTGCTTGCTTTTCATTGATTTCTTAGGAAGGTTGGGAGTACAGAAAATCCAGTAGTTTCTATAGCAATCATGACACTTACACCTGCTGAGGAAATCATTTTGCAGCTTTGGGGGCAGGTAGCGATGGCAGCCTACAGAGCTAGTTCTGAGACAGCAAAATCCCACGGGGAATGCAAGGTGCTGAAACAGGCAGCCTGTAGTAGGAGAAATTGCCTGTAGTAGGAGAAATCAAGAGTACTGGTCTTCTGGGACCTGTGCAGGGAAGCAAGGTCTAAAGCAGGCATCCCCAAACTCGGCCCTCCAGATGTTTTGAGATTACAACTCCCATCATCCCTAGCTAACAGGACCAGTGGCCAGGAATGATGGGAACTGTCGTCCCAAAACATCTGGAGGGCTGAGTTTGGGGGTGCCTGGTCTAAAGAGACCAATGAATAACAATCTGATCACTTGCTATATGCCGCCTAATTAGCTTTTCCCGGAATTATATTTCTCTGTTGGATAAAACAAGCTCCCGTAGTATTTTCAGTTGCTCTTTGTAGTAAGAATTCACTGTGTTCAAAGCACACCACCATACTCTGAAATCCAGCCAACTGATTGGTAGTGTTACACGTGAAGATGCTTTTAAGGATTCTGCTGAGGATTGAACATTTTTTGTCATCTGGGCATATCAGGGACCTATAGAACAAGCCAAAAATATTCTTTTGCAGAAAGAAACCAGATTTATTTTTCTACTCAACACTTTACATCCTTCAGGCTTGACAGAATTAGATTACATTCGTTTTTTATGAGTTATTATGTGGTTAATACCTTAAAGGAATATTATCAATTTCTTTAAAAAATTATTTATAGTTTATAGTTAAAATATGGTCTCTTTAAGAAGCATTTACGGAAATTATAGCCACCTGTAGTTGTAGTCAATATTGCCTCTCTATATAGGTTAATGGTCGTGATGACTGAATCCATTATGTTCCATGTTCCATGTTCCATGTCTCTGATATACAAGAATATGATATGTAAATTTATTGTTTAGTATGTGTGTTATTTTACTTGGTTTTGTATAAAATTACATCACATTATGTTCGTTTATATAATCCAGAGTATGCACGGCTGACGAAGCCTGGTTGGGTGAAACATGGGATTATCCTGGAATCATTGTCTTATTTTCTGCATGTGCCATTCTTCCAAGTTTTTCATCTGATACCTGCATACAAGGAACGCTAGAATTCTTAACAGCATCTTCATGTGGAACACTACAAGATTGATATCCATGGATATTGCTAATATAAGAACTGAATAGATTGTATTTCCTGATCAATCTGCTGGACTTTAATTTCTCATAATATGTTTCGTTTATATGTTAAGTTGGTCTACAGAACCATATATTTTGATATGATATGTTGAATCACATTTAAAAAGAATTTATATAGTTACACATAGCCTGATACGTTGCTTGTGTTTTTATGAACTGTCATGAGGCAGGACTGCTATGCTCAGTAAAACCAAACTGGGCCAAGCAAGCTAACAACTATGTCACATCCTGCAAGCTACAGTCAATGGTTCCTCCCTTTTGTTTCTGCAGAGATGTGCTACATCAGGACCAGTGCTCTGCAGTTTCCACAGGACTGCATTTCCATTCGAGGGAAAGCAGTAGCTGATTGGGTTTGCTGGCACTGGGGAACAATAGTTCATTGATGGCCCAAGTGCCCCTTTCTGTTAGGTTTTCGCAGGTTTTTAGTTGTTGTTGTGACTGCAAATAAAATGAAGTCAAAAATGCAGGAATTTCCTGAAGGCCAGAAAGTTTTCCAAGGCTATACAATGTATTCCTGTTATCCAATCCCAATCCTTATACAAACAGAGGGTTTCCCCCACCACCACCACCTCCTGTCAGAATATACTAAGGCACAGTGGGCCACTGTATTACAGCACAGCTTACCAAAAGAAACTGCAGATGCAATAAATATACTGAAAGGACTGGTAACTCCTACCTAAACTACTTACCCTGAACCAATTTAGTTTGGAATTTAACACTTCTTTCAAAAAGAAAGCTTGGAGAGTGTCATTTAAACCTGTATAATCCCAAAACCACAGTGCACCACAAGCAGAGGACAAATGGGGGGAAAGGGCACAACCATCCCATTTCCGCAACAAAACTTAACACAGAGACACTGGGAGGAAGTCAGAATACATTATCAGTAGCCTGTCTTAACTAGGGAAAGTTTTCTTCCTGCAAGGTTGCTAACTTGATAGAAAACTCACCAAGATAACTCAGTGTATCTGTGTGCCATGATCTGAGCCAGGCTTTTGTCTATCTTCACAATCTGAATGGCAGCAGCGTTCGAAACCCCCATTTTTCTAGGCACGTTTTGCGACAGGGAATTTCATTAATCCGAGCAGTTTCTGAGCTCTGGGTGCAGGATCCTGAGCCTAAGATTTCAGATTAAAACTGCCCCTGCTGGAAGAAAAGGAAGACCCTTATCTGCCTCCCCACTTCCAGCCACTCTCTGAAGACTGGAGAAGGGACCCTCATAAGAATATAAGGGAGGGCAGGCAGGGGAAGTATGGCTTTGGGGGGGGGTTGCAGTTTTCTGATGAAGACTAGACCATGTGGAAAATGAACATAAGATTTTAGCTGCAGTTCACTCATTTTCAGCTTTGCATTTTTGTTATAAACCACACCAAGACACTCCATTCTGGTGCCCATAACCTAGGATTAAGGTGCCATTTAGCTCCTAGCTTTCATATCTCAGTTTCTAACACTGAATGGCAGACATCACTACCAACACATTAAACACTGGCTCTCCTGAGCAACTTGTCCTTCCCTTCATGCTTCACGTGGGCCATTCATGGGTTGTTGTTGTTGTTTTAAAAAATGCTTGTTTAATCTACCATTAAAATGCAACTTAAAATAACTATGTTAAAAAAAAAGGATCAGACCCAAAAATATTTTGCAGGGCTGGGTAAATGAAACGGTCTTCTCCAGATGTCAAAAAGAACCAGGAAGATGATACCAAGTAACCCACACACCTCATGGTTAGCCACTTCATTTTGCTTGGTGAGGCACTTGGGGCAGTGCCTCTGAAAAAGATCTTAAGGTTTGGGTAAGAACCTCATATATGTTTATATGTTAATATTTTATCTGTTAACATCTGGTAATATGTTCACCTTATTTTTTTAAAAAGAGACCATAGGGTGTTGTTGTTTTTAAAGGAAACCCATCCAGAGATTTTCATTGGGGGGGGTGTTCACTGTAAACTTGCAGAAATGTTTTCACCACCCCCTCAAATCAGAATCCTGAAAAGGGAAAAATGTGTGTTTGGGGCAAAGACACTGCAATATTTTTAGAACAGCGAGTCTAATTTAGAAGCATCCTCACAGCATGAACTCTGCCACATGCAGACACCAGCGAGTATCTGCAAGGCTCATTGCAAGCCCACATGGAGCTTCCCTGTAAATTTAACTTGAGGGGCTTTAAAAAAAATCTTACAATTAAAGAAACAGTTCAGCAGCACTCTGCATTCTCAATTTTTCTTTGAAAATTCACATTCTCGGATGGTCACGTAAGAAATCTCACAAAAGAGTAACATTTTTGTATGAGAGAGAACTAAGCGAGAAACAATGAGGAGATAACATAAATTGCAGAGCCAGCCTGATTCATCTTCCTTATTTATTTAACAAGCCAAACATAAAATATACCGAATTAACAACCCCTTATCTGCTGTAGCCACCAAAAGACCAACCTACATAAGGAGAATTTGCATTGCTTTCAGGCTTGCTGAAGGCTTAGTACATGCTACAGTCTGCAGCTGACCCAACAGGGAGCCTGTCACCTAGAATCGCTTAATAGAAGTACAAAGTGTGGGAGACAATTTTCCTTCCCTGCAGCACCATAAAACACAGAAAAAATATTTGAAGTATAGGAGGTGAAGTAAGAGATGAGAAAAGCGGGCTCAAACTTAGCTTGATGGACAAGCTTAACTGCAAGTTACAATGATGGGTTTTTATCATCCTTGTAGAGCACATGAAGTGTGGAGCTCCAGAAATTATAACTCTGAAGTCTGACAACTCAACACTTTGGGGATCATGATGAAATGTAAAGAGCATTCAGATCTCCAAGTTTCAAAAAAACTTAGGGAGCCATAGATCAAAACCAGCACCTTAAAGTCAGCCTTAAGGAACCACAGCATCAGTTTAATGTGCTCTCCAGTGCAGGTTAATATGCTCTCATGCGGCTCGGTGGCATTTCACTGCCTTTTAAAAGAACCTTCAGGACACATGCATCATGAGACACTAATGAAGGCTCCAGATTCCTAGGGTAAAATAATAGTCAATCATTCTAAACCAAAGATAAATCAACTTTCAATGCAAAAATATTGGCCTTGGTGCTTTGAATATAATTTTGGCAAATCAGCTACAAAGAGTACTTTTACCAAAGGTTTTAACTTTCTCTTTCAACAGGAAGGGTTGTGGGTTTCCTATTTCTTCATATCATTTTTATAACCAATACATTTTTATAACAGCACAGAAACTTAAGTTTGGTATGAAGGGCCCAAGATGAAAACTTGCATCTCTTGCACTAGTTAAAGAACAGGTGATGCTATTCTGAGTGCCACACCCTGCAGGAGATAGATTCAGCGAGCTATTTTATTTCACACTTACAAAAGAGATAGAGATGAGACAGATGTGGTTTTTTTTTATAAAAAGAAAACTTGCTCATAATTACTGAAGAACTGAATAATAAACAGATGCTATCTTCGTAAGCAATAATCCCCACAGTAGTAAATCCAGAGACTAAACAACATTTTTCTTTTGATGTTTTCTCTCCTCCACCAATGCCAACCGCTCTTCCTTAACATACCTTAACTCTAACTAACCCTTCCCCCCACTCCATATGCTAACTGCCTTAGGATGCTCCTTGTCAATCACAAGCAACTCATCACTATTCTAAAAGAGCTGGGGTATTACATTTGCATAAAGCCGAGTCACAAAGCCCTAATCCTTTAACCCAATATTTAGTCCAGGATGATTCCATTATGACAGTATTTTTTAAAACAAACTCAAGGCACACACACACACACACACACCCTTTCCAACAGAGGTTAAAAAGCAGCAGCAATTACCAAGATTGTATCCACACAAGTTTGAGCAGGCATAATGCCAACTCTTGGATGTATCGATGCTTTGCAGCTGCTAATTATAATTAAGGAACTCCAACTGGTATACAGCACAAAAGAAGAAGGAATTAATTCTGAACAGCAACCCCCATACGGGATCAAACCAACAGCACGTTTTCCTTTTTACTGAAATTCATAGGAAAATATTGGCTTGCCTACACTTTTTGCCCTATTGTGGACAGCAGGAAAGCATTTGATCCTTTGGAACGGTTATTACTTTGTAACACATGGAGAACAAATCTCTCATTCATATAGATGCAAGCCCCCATGCCGACACCAGAACGTTGCTGGAGGGCTCATGACCCAGTGGGAATCTGGTGGAGGCTTCGTGGAACCTCAACACAGCCTGTGCCATTTGGACCTTCAGGATGGCATTAAAGGACAGGTGCAATCATGTGAATGGCAGGGTCAGCAGAGAGTGCACTGGTGGCACTGGCTGATAAAACTGGTGCATCCACCCAGTTTTCACTAGGCCACCAGCCCACAAAAAAACCCAAAATAAACACAGCAGGGCTGTGTTCTTTTTTTTTTTTAAGAGCCAAGTGTGAGTAACATTTTGCCCTTAAGAGTCACAATGCAATTTGAAAAACAGAGATAAATAATGCAATATGGATTCAAATCACAAGCAAGGAGATTCCAACTAAACATTAGGTAGAACTTTCTGATAGAACTGATCAACAGTGGAACAGACTCCCATGAGAGGTGGTAGGCTCTTTTTCATTGGATGTTTTTAAGCAAAGGCTGGGTGGCCCTCTGTCAGGGATGCTTGAGCTTTTGATTCTTGCAGGGTTGGACTAAAAGACCCTCAGGGTTCCTTCATTTCTATGAATGCTGGTGTTTTAAAGTAACTGATACTTTTTCCCTTTTTTACAGAGTATGAATTTAACTAACTTATAGTATCCTCTTGGAAGTGAGGAGATTTCACCCCTCCCATACCCAAGAATCTCCTGACCATCTCCTGATGATTTCTGCTGACTCCACAGAGAAGAGGAGGCGTGTCCTGCCTATTTAATTATTCTGCCCAGCAACATATCTGTGTGTGTGAGAGAGAGTCAGTCAGTCAGTGTATCGGAGAGAGTGAGAGTGTTAGAGATCCTAGAGATAAGATTGCTGCTAAGAGCAGCTGCAGCCTCTCAGTGTAGCATTGATTTATGCTCAGAATACTTAGCTCTGTATATAGTTTTGTACCATAGTTGTAGTTATAGAATAAAAGGAAGATATTTTACAGAGCTGCTCTCCGAGTGGTTTATACTCTGCAAGACTCTGCAAAACTCTGCTGCGCAACGACTGAATTATTGAGACAGTGAATCCGGTGCTCTGAGCTCTAAGCTGTGAGTCCACAGCACTGTGACCGTTTCCTGCGGGAAGGAGGTCTCTGGCGGTGCTACCCAGCTCGCCCAGCCCAGTCGGGGTTGTGGTACATGAGTCCAGTTGGCGCACTGGCTCTAGGGCGATGCTGACAGGAAGCTCCACTGCTTAAGTAATGTACATACTTTATCACAAGAGCACTTACATGCCCGACTAAGCCTTGGTATCCAGCAGGTTCAAAACTCTGACATCTTCGCTGAGGCTATATCAGGTAAGACTTACTATATAGGCTGACCAATGCTGCACTAATATGGCTGCAATCAGATGTAATGCTGGCCATTAATCATGTTTAGGGAAATTAGCCTGTGCACAAGCTGCATTCTAGTGCACACAGTTTAAGCAGTCCCTTAACCAGCTAGAACAGGCTTCCTCAACCTCGGCCCTCCAGATGTTTTGAGACTACAGTTCCCATCATCCCCGACCACTGGTCCTGCTAGCTAGGGATCATGGGAGTTGTAGGCCAAAAACATCTGGAGGGCCGAGGTTGAGGAAGCCTGAGCTAGAATGAGAGAAATAAACCACAGAGCAGCAGGATTAGCAAATGAATATTAACTAGCACTGTTGGTTTGTTTCTCTCAAACTGGGATGCCAAAAACAAACCTTGGCTTATGATCATGGTTTCTTGGAAGGAAAACAAAATACAAGCACTGATTCATAGCTAAGCTAACACTGAGTCAGTCACTCTGTAGTTTGTTTCCCTATTCCACTATACAGTGGTACCTCGGGTTACATACGCTTCAGGTTACACACACTTCAGGTTACAGACTCCGCTAACCCAGAAATAGTACCTTGGGTTAAGAACTTTGCTTCAGGATGAGAACAGAAATCGTGCTCTGGCGGTGCGGCAGAAGCAGGAGGCCCTGTTAGCTAAAGTGGTGCTTCAGGTTAAGAACAGTTTCAGGTTAAGAACGGACCTCCGGAACAAATTAAGTACTTAACCCAAGGTACCACTGTAGTTTGTTTCCCCATTCTAGGAAGGAAGGAGCAAAGGGGGAACTACTCAAGCTGTATGCACCAGCTAAGGTCCCCAACCATTGTTTCTGACCAGCGTTACATGCCAACACTGCCGCATTTTATTTATTAAAAAACACCTTTCTGCAGTACCTTAGTAGTCATTTAGTCATTGACTAGGAAAGCTTATAGTGCAGTAAACCAAACAGAAAGATGACCTTGACTAGAAGGATCTTCAGAAAATTCTGAACTACCCTGCGGACCAGAGCTTGATCACTGAACACACCCCTGCTTCATCTTGCAAACATCTCATACATCCAGACATTCAAATGTCTTGAACTCTCTCCCTCATCTCTTAAAATACAAAGGCCTCTTGCTACAGGGCAGCTGTACTTACTCTTACTTTCTTTCTTTTTTTAAAAAATGCTGCTGTTATGTTTTTAGCCAGCTATGAGAAATACCAACAATAATCTCAGGAATCCAAAGGGAAATGAAATAGCTTTGCTCTGCTGATTGTAGAGGTCTACAATTGTTTGCGTCCACATAGATTTGCTTTTCATCTCTTCTTTTTCCTACCTCTTATCTCTGCTTTAATCTGCCTCACTTGGCCCAGACGCCTCAGCATCTAATTTAACTGCTCATAAAAAGACACGATGCTGCATTACTTTACATTAAGGGTTTCCACTTTACATGGGTTGAAATCACCTGCTTCCCAGTTGCTGAATTCGCTAGAAACCAGTGAGACAGAGGGGTTTTTTTTTTTGAATATGTATTGTTATGAGCTTTCATTTATAAAACAGGAAGTTTGTTGAATCTGTGTTCACGTGCTTCTCAATAATGCAAAGTTTCCCAACAGATCAACGGATTTGAAGAAATCCTCCGGAAAAATCTATGGCAGTTTTTTTCAAAAGATGACAAACTTCACGGGAAATTCTGTTGTTGAGAAAGCAAAAGCAGACCACGTATGTAGCTCTGAAAGGAAGAAACTGCAGGAACTTGCTTGGCATTTTTTTCAAGCACAGAAACTTGCAACATTTAAAAACAACCTTATCATTTTCAGATGAACAAAAGGATCCAAATTCCTGTCCCACCCTTTCTACCCATGAGCCCTCAAACCTATTACCTGCCTCTGAAATCGGATGATATATCTCTCCCATCTCCCTAATGCTGGGGCAGCATCTCAAGCATCCGGAGTTTCTGATACATTGCCATAGCAACATTCAAGAAAAGGAGCCTCTGATAACAGAGACAAGTAAAAGGAGCTCCTTTGCCAGCTTAGCTTGTAATTTAAGCTGTGCAAGAAGCCCCTTTTACTTGTCTGTGTTAGCAGGGACCCCCTTACTGGTGCTTAGAACACCTAGAGCCATTTGAGATGGTCTATTTCAGAATACAGGAGCCCTTTTGGAATCTGCCAATTTGCATTCCAAACCAAGTAATTGCAATATCACTGGCGCACAGTGTGCGCACACTGCTCCACAGTGATGCCACTACTGCTTAACTTGTGCGAGAGCACGATTGCAAACCAGCTCTTATAGTGTAATTTCTGGTTTTCTTTTATTATGCAGATTAAAAAATAATTCATTTTAAATACCTGTCTGAACCAATGGGATTTGGCACGTTACAAATACATATTGCATTCTATTATGAGCAACCAAATGGGAGCCCTAGCCCTTTGTGTCCTCCTAAGATGGAGAAAAAAGAGAAATAAACAAAGCGTTCTGGGAGGAAAGCCAAGATTTCCTTGGCACCCATCTACCTTATCACAGCACAGGACTTCCAAGATGCATTTCTCCTATTCCCAAATGCCAAGCAATTTAAAATGATAAGAGACTGAGGAGAGGAATAACACAAACCCATAACAAGGGTCCACTCACAGTACTAAAAAAATCAGTAAGAGATGTTTTGACCACCCACATGGATCAAGTTAACAGGCAGAGAAACTCTTGCCAGTCTTTGTGAAAATCAAACATAGTAAGATTCATGGTGATTTGACACGAGTGATGGTCTTCTTTCACGCTGGAGACTTGGAAGTCCAAGCCATCTTTTTCCAGAGGGAGCCTTCTCTGTAGAATATGCTGTATGTCACACGCAGATACCTCTTCCCTCAGAACTAACAGGATCTCCCAACTATTTTAGATATATGGAATACATGCCAGCACACATTGAAATCAAGGACAAGACAGGCTAGGCTATGGAAGGAAGTAAGCAAGGAGGGTTGCCAGAAATTTCAACTGCAGCCAAACAGTTAACAAATTTTACAGCCCTCAAATGAATTAATGGAAAGTTGACTATATAAAGCTACCTAAACAAAACAGAAACCCAAACTTTAATTAGCAGTGTGGCTGAGCTAGTATCTTTTCTCTTTCAAGTGACTCAGCAGCAGGTCAAAAACAAAATGCTCCACAATGAACACAGAGTCACATTTATGCAGTCAGCTGAAGTAGTAATTTTAGATCCTAGACCACATCTACAATCAACCTCTAAACTAAAACAGAAACTCCTGTCTCATAAAGCTACAATTAACTTGGGTTTCGAATGTTATTCAAGTGGAGCTTAGAATAAGGCACCCTTTCGCTGGTAAGTTCACTAGACTCTCTTGCCAGTTTAGGGTGTTCTGCTTCAGTGTGAAACGTAAATCTCAAACTCACTTTGTGAGCAAACCAAGCACTTTTTTCTTGTTATTTGTACTAATAAAAAAAATGTAAAAACAGCAGTTCTGGAAATATATAGTTTGAATTGCTCAACAATGAATCTTTAGGAAAGAAAAAACTACGTGGGCAATCCCCACTACAACACCAAAGCAGAAACCCAGCCCAATCCTGGCTGGCACGCTGAACAAAAGCCTTCCACTCTACAACATTCTGTTGCACTTGCAACAAAAGAGGTTCTACTTGCCTCCACACACAAAAATGAACCAGGTTTCTGGAATTAAGGATAAGTGCTCATTTAGAGAGGATGTCAACCCAGACAAACCAATTTACAAAGGTGTGGCAGTTGCAGGTTCATGTGCACACAGGTATATCCATCCATATCTATATGTTCAAATGCCCTGCTGCCATGGTGGTTTTAGAATTACTACAGAGGCGATAAATTTAAGCATGCACTTTTTTTTTAGGATTCAGCAGCTACAGTGGTGCCCCGCAAGACGAATGCCTCGCAAGACGAAAAACCCGCTAGACGAAAGGGTTTTCCGTTTTTCGATGCGCTTCGCAAGACGAATTTCCCTATGGGCTTGCTTCGCAAAACGAAAAAGTCTTGTGAGTCTTGTGATTTTTTTCGCTTCCCCCCCTTTTTCTAAGCCGCTAAGCCACTAAGCTGCTAATAGCCTTTTAGCCGCTAAGCCGCTAAGCCTTTAATAACCGCTAAACCGCTAATAGCGCTAATCCGCTAATAAGGTTGCTTCGCAAGACGAAAAAACTGCTAGACGAAGAGACTCGCGGAACGGATTAATTTCGTCTTGCGAGGAACCACTGTAGTTGTAAAATTGCTTCAAGGTGCACTTTGATTATCAGATTCAAACAAAGCATCAGGAAGACAAACATTGTCATATGGCTTTGCCACCAACAGACACCCAGGTTCTACTTCCTGGTGCTTTCCTAACACCGATTTCACCAAGATACTTTTCAGAGCACACACTAAAATGAGGGACGATACAATATTTGTGTGAGCACAAAGGCTAAAGAGGCCAGCCAACAGGCGTGTAATGCATTTCTCTCCACCCCCACCCCCAGACAAGCGTTTCTGATGCTTGCCTGGATCAAATACATGCTTCCTGCGGAATGGCATTACAGCGGAAGATTTAGCAGCTTCCATCCTGCCATGTCAACTGCTCTTGTCATACTTGCTGGCAGAATTCCATAACAGGAAAAATGAGGGGTGACAGGGGGAATGAACTTTCCCCCTCTCCACTCTAATATAGGGTTAAAGACACAATGGCAGGGAAGGCGGCACTCCTACCAGCTGAGCTACATCTCTCTCCCCCCCCCCCCAACCCTTTGATAAAAGGCTTCAGTGTTCAAGAATGTCAATCTGGCATCTTTCACTTGCATTCTAGTCCCTTTAAAAGGCATATAAATAAAAGGTTACATAGGGATTGATGTCAGGTGTAAGAGACAGAAAGATATTCTCACTGAGACAGCTCCCAGAGTCTACGTTTCATTGATTAGGTAACAAAGGATCTTTGAATATTTGATCCTCTCTCTTTAGTTGTCTTGCAACAGTCTGCTCAGATAACACACAGCTCTCCACTAAAATTCTATTAAGTGGCAAAAGGTGCTTTTCAAAGAATTGTAGAGTTGGAAGGGACCCTGAGGGTCATCTAGTCCAACCCCCTGCAATGCAGAAATAATAGATTTTTCTAACAGTGTCTGTTGAATAAGCTGCATGGGGGGGGGATATGTTCCAAAGTATTTAAGTCTGTCCCACACACACATATGCACACACTATTTTCCTTCCCCCATTCAGTGTTGTTGTTTTTAATTAAATTGCAGGGGGAAAGAATTTGCCCGACGGTGTTCCATTGCAGGGCCTAAATTTATGAAATGAAAGCAACAGGAATCAGTCAAGATTATGATGTATGGCTAAGGGTCAACATATTTTGGCTGACTTTGGAGTCCATCAAAATTTTAGGTCACCTGTCTGCCCCTAATTCAGGAAAAGGCCAGTGTCTTGTCTGTGAGTGCCTCAAAAAGTCAACGCAATGCAGAGATTAGCCTTATCCTTTTCCTAAGTTGCAGGATCAGGAGAAGGGCAGAAGCTTGCCCCTAAAGTTGCATTGGAAGCTCTACAACAAACCCCCCCATCCTTTGCCCAGATTCCAGGCTTGAAAGTAGGAGAGGGCTTGTCCCTCTGGTTATGCTGACTTTGAGAAAGGCTGCTGCTCCCAATTCCTCCAACAGTCCAACATGAGGTCCCAGATGAGCCCCCAACAATCACTCTTGTCGGCCTGAGACAGGCAGTCCACAGTGAGATATGAAAAGTCATTGACAAGTTGAAGAGCACATTTGTGGAGCCCAGTATGGCCTTATTTGTAGGGGTGAAATGAATTTTACATCATTACCTTTTATTTTAAAAAAGAGAGAGAAAATGGTATTTAAAAACCATATACGATTACAGGAATTTTCTTCTCACTCTTCCGGCTTCATCTGAGGTTTACTGTTCGTTCTTCAGTGATAAAGTAGGTTCAGGCTTCTGAATCCAAGCCTCAACCAGACACGCTCTCACCTTCCTCTGAGGCTACTTGAAAACCTGTGTGCCCGGTGAGAAGCCCAGGCTGTGGGGCCAATGACATCAGAAAATTGCAAGGTAGAAGATGAACAGCAATGAGCTCCAAAAATTACAGTCAGTGATAATCAGAGCTTAAATATATGTTAAATGGGCACTTTGCTGATTGCTAATTTCCAGCCTACTACTGTAAAAGTGCTCACTTAACATATACCTAATTATCACTCGCTGTAATTTTTGCATCTTATTGTCATCCAACCTCCACCATACAATTGTATCCTTTTACTATTACCAAACAAGCCAATGGCTGATTTTTCCTTTGTATACCTGCAAACTAAGATTTCATCACTTCATATATCTGATGAAGTAGGGCCAAGTCCATAAAAGTTTGCGCCATAGTAAAACTGTTAGATTTTAGGATGCCACAAGACTATCCCAATTTTTAGGTTCTATCTATTCAAAAATCTGAGAAATTTTCTTGCTGGGTTTGAGCACTGTTGGTGTTTTATAGACAGCAACAGTCAGTGGCGTAGCGTGGGGGGTGCAAGGAGGGCAGGCCGCACCGGGCACAACATCTGGGGGGGCGCGCTCGCTGCCTCCGGAGTCGCCGAAGAGCCTCGGGCGCAGGCTGTAGCAGAGCCGCATGTCTCACGGAACCGACGAGCTGTGCGCACGTCCGGGCTGAAGGCGCCCGGCAGGCAGCGGCTCTCAGCGCTCGCAGCGGAGGACGCGCCAGGCAGCCCCTCCTCACAGCCCCGCCTCCGCCGCTGCAGCTGCTGGGCCATGTTGCATTTTCCTCGCCTCTCTGCCCCCCCTCCTCCGGGCAAGCGGCGTCGTTTGGGCGGCAGCGCCAGCGGCAACTTGCAGGTTAGGGGTTAGGGGGGGCGCAAATTACTTGCCTTGCCCCGGGTTAGGGGGCACAAATTACTTGCGTTGCCCCGGGTGCTGACAACTCACGCTACGCCGCTGGCAACAGTTCATTACTACAAAGGTGAAAGCATGGAAATCTTCTTGTTCAGAGGTACCTTGGTTCTCAAACGTGGCGCTAGTTTGCTTTTTGACTACAGGTAATCTTTTGTCTCTTTAAAATTACATAGAATAAAAAGTGTGGGCAGTGAACTTCCCCCACCCTATTCCTCCCAAAAAACCAATCAGGCCAGAGGGCTGGCATTCCACCACAAACACTATTAATTCATACCGAATGACTGACACTCAGAACTGCTCTAAAGGTCTTCAGAATAAATTCTGCAATTCTCCCATTCTCCAGTCAACCCTTAGAGAAATCACTCTCATTTATCTGAAAGGAAGATAATCCCCTGCCTCAGGAATCTTCAACAAAATCAAGGTTCAAATTGTCCTGGGAAATGATAAACACGCTGCATTATTGGGTATTGAACTATTTTGTCTGCTAGTCAGAAATTCAATATCTTGACTCTCTACATGAAAGCTTGTCTTTTATAATGGTGAAAATAGCCTTTGCAGCGAGCGGATGGGGAGGGTGGGGGAGGAGATAATAGAATCTACATAATATACCTAGGCAATTCACCCTAGGCAGTAGATAAAATCCAAAAGTCGCTTTGCAAACAAATCTGTTAGTAGCTAGGAAAGATTTTCTACCAGCATCACTTATTAATATCGAACCAGCAAAAAACATCCAAAGGGTAAAATGCATTCTTTGTAAATTGCTCATGTTCAGTTTCCCCTGCCCCTTGCGCGACTTCGTTTTTGAACAGCAAATAATGCTCACGAGCAGCTTAAACTCGCATCACTCCTCCTTCTTGGCTAATCCTTCAAAGTGTACATGCTGAAGGGCTGCTCCTTATAAACATTTTAAGGCTGTATCCTTCATCTCCATTCAACAGAGAACACATTCACACCCAACGTTTGCTATGTCTTTATGAAGCACAGAAATTTTTTTCTTAGCTCAGATCCCACCAGCAAAGCCATTGGAATTAATATACACAAAAGAGGGCCTGTGCAAGAAATGCGGCCAGCACATTGCACTCAATGCCAAGTATTTTCACAGGCCAACCTATGGGATGCTAAAACACTCCAGGATGCGTAGTGAGGGTTTACCCAATCCCAAACCTTTATTCCAAAGCCAATATAAGGCATTCTTTAACTCACAAGTATGTAACACTTATTGGAAAGAGTCCAATGAGCTCAAGGGGTTCTCCATTTAGGCACTATTACTAAATAAGCCAACGGCTGTTTTCTAGCTTTCAATCAATTCCAGAGGAGGGCATTAGGCAGTATTTCCTAGCTCTGCAACTACCTCAGTCTAGAGCTCTGCCGAGATAAGCTCCTGGGTGACTTAAGAAATAGAAGACTTCTAATATTTAAGCTGAGCTTTACTAGTAGTAGAAATCTGGGTATTTAAGCTGCATGTTTTAATATGCATTCTCGGAGGCACTTTCAGTAATGTAGCCTCATCTGTTTGTTCAGTATTCTTATTTTTACTTTATAGCAATCTAAGTCGGATTAAATCAGCGGCTTAGGAAAAAGCTAAATCTGAATTATACCAAGTCAGACCATTGCTCCAGCCATTGAAGTATTGTCTAGCCTATTTGGCAGTTGCTACGCAGGTGGCGCTGTGGTCTAAACCACAGAGCCTAGGGCTTGCCGATCAGAAGGTCGGTGGTTTGAATCCCCGCAACGTTGCTTGGTCCCTGCTCCTGCCAACCTAGCAGTTCAAAAGCATGTCAAAGTGCAAATAGATAAATAGGTACCACTCCGGCGGGAAGGTAAACCGTGTTTCCGTGCGCTGCTCTGTTTCGCCAGAAGCGGCTTAGTCATGCTGGCCACATGACCCGGAAGCTGTACGCCGGCTCCCTCGGCCAGTAAAGCAAGATGAGCGCCATAACCCTAGAGTCGTCCGCGACTGGACCTAACGGTCAGGAGTCCCTTTACCTTTGCTTTTACTTTTACCCAGGGTCTCAGGCAGTCTCAGCTACCCCTTCTTCTCCTCAACTGGTGCCAAGGATTGAACCTGGAGCCTTCTCCATGCAATGCATGGGTCTTACCACTACGCTACAATCCCACCACGTTGGATTGAATCAACTGACAAAAATAAGTGTTTGTTTATAGAGCTGGGACAGGATTTCCATATTTCTGCAGTAGAGCTCATGCGAAGCATGAAGCCCTCAATATCAGCCCCATGAATCTCTCAGGTAGCACAGTTGTTGAAGGCCTTTTAAGAGCTGTTGTCAATGGAAAGTAGACCAACGGTTCCCGAACTTTGCCCTACTAGCAACTTGAAAAATTCTGAGGGTCTGGGCAGTCCACTAAATGATTTAGAACTAATAAAAGCTTGGTTGCCTATTGTAAGTGCAATATAACTTTAAATATTTGAAATACGGTTCAGTATTATCAGGGCTACCAATTTTCTCTCTCTCTTGTTTGCATTTCTGTTTCATTTCCATGCTGCTTTTGGTGTAACTCTCCTTCAGTTCTTCTCACAGAAAACATAGGGTAGCAGTAAAAGAAACAGTGCTGAGACAATGGTGCGCTTCACCACTGAACTTAATCCAGTGGGTGGTCAAGTTACTCAAGTTCTGGAACACAAACCAACTCAAGTTGCTACCTAGGGAAAGCCAACATTTTCCTACCGATTTGATTATTATGACTATGGGAAGGATCACTCAGACCAATAAAGACATTTTAAAGCTATAACTTCAATCACCAGCTATTCACAATACCTAAATAGAAACCCACATTTCGAGAGAGTGCGCTACCTTTGAAAACCAGGTGTTGGGAAGAGGAAGCTGACTGACTTTTGGTGAATCCAGCAGGGTCGTTCTTAAGTTCTGAACTAGGTGTACATCAAAGGTGGAAAGTCACTCCAGATATTGTTGGACTCCATTCCCATCAATTCCAGACAGCATGGCCCGAGATGATGCAGACCAACAACACCTGAAGTGCCACAGGTTCCCCATCACTGGCATAGTAAAAAGGCAAGCAAGAAAATATAAATGGAGCACATGGAGACCTAATACAAAAAAGCAAAAACTACACTGGGCCAATTTTCAAGTACTAGAAAGGCTCATTTATCATGTTGCTTTGGTTGGGAGTATATTAGAAATCTTCAGTGGAAGGCTAATCCCTTGAGTACCATGTGGCTGAGCTACAAATGCAATGCCTGATTTCAGTTTGTGATCCACTATCAACTCAGGACCTCTTTTTATGGTAACTGGCATATTAAAACTGTGAAAGTGATTAAGTGTAGAAAGAGGAATTGCTAAAATGTTAACAGCTTCTATGGAAAGGCATGACATGAAGGGATATTCACAATAAGCTCTAATTAAATACTTAGGTTGCCATAGGGAGAAGGGAAAAAAGGCTGTTCCAAGCATATTGCCCCTCAACACACCAGCAATTAAAAGATCTTGCCCCTCATTTTGGTCATTGTTTAGTCAACCTAAACACAGTACTTCCTTTAACATTCCAACAGATACAAGAACACAGACGGTAATAGGTTTTCTTATAAGCTGTGTGTCTTTGGAAAGATAACCTCAAGCCACTTCCTCTACTCTGTATGAGTTCTTGCTGCTATGGCAACCAACTCTTTTAGCTGATTCTGTCAGTGTTTTCTCTTCTCCACAAAATCTTCCTTGATTTACTACCACTGTTAGAAACCACTCAAGGCGTCATAAAACTAGATTCCCTCTTAAATCTCACTAGTAGAAGACTAAATTTTATTTTGTCCCAGTATTCCTTCAAGAACAGTAAAGAGATATTCTTAAAAAGCTTCAGGCAATTGGTGGTCAGTCCAAAGGTCTGCAACTCTTTCCCCCAAAGGCTTTTTTCTCCTCCTTACCAATTCAATGATTTTGACATACCTAGGGCTGCCATACATCTGGATTTTCTCAGACATTACTGGGATTTCAAAGGCGGAATTGACGTCCAGGGAGAATTTTCAAAATGTGGCACTTTGTCCTGGATGTATCAAAATAGCACCTTTTGGCATTTTTGTAAAAATAAAATTTAAAAAAGCTCAAAGCTCAACAACTTTTGGGTTGTCCTGGTTTTTACTTTTTGAAATCTGGTAACCCTTGACATGCCTGATATAAATTTCAGTGGATCAAAGAATGAAGAAACAGGAGGGGGCACCTATCAATTATTTCCCATCTCATATCTGATCTGAAACAGACAAAATTGCTTATCATCCATTTATTTTATAGTCAGTAATGAAAGTCCTTTGCATGTACTTTGAGAAACTGCAAAGTCATTAGTCCTCACAATGCTATCCTTTAAGAATATTGTTAACTCCCATTTACAAGAGAAGCTAAAAGGCTGGAAAAGGACAGTTTGCTCTACCCAAATCAGATGTGCAAATCCATAAAGAGCCAATTCCCTTCCCCATTATGGTTTTTTTTACTCCCTTACAACAATACCCAAGGCAGCCATTAATTACAATCAGCTGTATTAATCTGTTTCAGGGAGTCTTTATGCAATAATTCCCAAGCCAATTAAAAATCAGTTTTAGAACATTTAGACAAGAGATCAAAATGAAAGCTGCTTTTAACTCAAATATAGGATTTCCATTTTACAGATGATTTATTGGAACATGGGATAAGAGACCACACCACCAAACTTTGTACTCATCATAAAGTTAAGCTCTGTATCTCCTCTCCTCAAGCAGAGTCCGAAGTCTCTAAGTTTACATGTACCACATACTTGTATGCTGAGAGGTCCTGGAGTCTATGGGGAAATACATGGAACATCCAAATTAAGAGAGAAGTTTCCATTTCTTTCTGTAGTTACCCATAGGTTCTACACACCAAAACCTCAATAAATCTATTTTGAGGCGTCTGTTTAGCTCATGTCCAATACACTGTGCATACACATGTGTCATTTCCCCCTAAATATCTTTGAACTTCTGAGTAGATGAACCACACAGGACAAGCCTTAACACACTGGGTGAAAATCAAATGTCACATAATTAGAAACGTTCCATCTGCACAAGTATATCAGTTTGCCAGATGGAACTAGAACTGTCCCTCCTCCCCACATGTGCTGTTCTGGGGGCTCTCTTGACCTCCCCACCGACCCACCCAGTCCCGCCCCATGACTGCAATGGGAGTGACAATATCTTACAAAAATTTAAGAATTGCCAAAATAAATTCATACTTATTAGCAACTCATTGAGCTTTCAAAGTAACAAGCAGATCCAGTACGTTCCTTACAGTTAAGAACTTTGCTTCAGGATGAGAACAGAACTCGTGTGGCGGCAGCGGGAGGCCCCATTAGCTAAAGTGGTACCTCAGGTTAAGAACAGTTTCAGGTTAAGAACTGACCTCCAGAACAAATTACGTTCTTAAACTGAGGTACCACCGTATTAGCATTAGTGCTTCAGCTTCCAGACATAAAACAGGACCTTTGTTAGCCTGTGCAAGTAATGCACAACTTTTTCATCTACAAGCATCTCCTAGTTTAACTGAATGTCATCCTGAAGCTGTCAACCTAACCAGAGACCCATACTGCAGCTCTGCTACAGTTCCTGCATTTCTTTGTAACTTATATCCCACATGCTAAGCAGCTGAAGTTCCAGAAAGTGCCAGTCAAAAGATCTTAACCAGTTAGACTGTGTCACAAGGCATCTTTTCCAGGGCGTGGTTAATTCCTTTGATGCAGTAAGCTGATACCAAACAGCAGTGCATTTAAATTTGCAGGCTATTTTTCATTATCCCTAGTGGCAGATGACTGTACCCTAGTTCATTAACTACAAAATTAAAATGCGCGTGTTAATTTAATTTTAGTTTGAGCTTCCTCCTGCAAGGGCAGTGGTGTCCAAACTTTTTTCAAAGAGGACCAAATTTGATGAAGTGAAGGGCCGTGAGGGCCAACCAAAGTTGTTGACCTTTTTTATGATTTTACCCCAAAGTTGTGAGCTTTTCTTAGGGTTGAAATTGTTCAGCTTTTTTTAGGATTAAAGTTGTTGAGGTTTTTTACTCCAGGAAATGAACTGCCAAAGGGGCCAGGTTAAACTGACCGGCAGGCCAGATTAGGCCCCCAAAACAGACTTTGGACATGCCTGTGCAAGGGTGTTTCAAAACTAACAACATTTTCTCATCCAGACAATAGTTGCATTCTCACATTACAGTAAATCATGATTAATGGTTTACCCTGGAGGCACAGAATCCTCCTGCTTCATTGCTCCTCACCGGCATAGCAACCCCAACCAGTGCCTGGGGAGGGGCGGGGGTACATGAACACAACCCCCACACCATGGGGTCAGAGCATCCAAGTGGGCAGAGCGCACCACCTGAGCAATGCATCCCTCCCGGGAGGGAAGCAACTAGCATGCACCACCCCAGCGCTATTGGAAAAAACATTGCAGGGTGTGCTGCTGGGAGAGCGGCTGGGACTCGGGAGGGAAACCTGAAGGCTGCACATGCCAGCCGTGCCCCTCCCAGGTGTCCCTTCCAGGTGCCCTCCCAGAGGCGCGCCCCACGCTGCTTTTTCCAATGGGTAACTGGCTTGTCTAAAAATTAATCAAATGAACATGGCTATGATCTCACCCGTTCTGAAGACCACTTCACAAGTTAAGGCTTTATATTAACATGTTTAAAAACAAATTCATGTATATTGCAAGTGCAAGCACTAGTGAGCCAAAGCAGACTATAACACCTGACCATAGAGTGTGTTAAGCAGCCCTGAGATATTGTAAGATTTAAAGTTGTATTAAATTGAGGAGGTGGGGAGAGAGGGAGAGAGAGAGAGAGAGAGAGAGAGAGAGAGAGAGAACAAGAAACACACACAATAGCAAACACTAACAGTGTTATTATGTTTTTCTAAAAAATTGAGTCAAATAAGCCAACTTGGCATCGCTTGTTCTTTTCTCAGAAAAGCTCAACAGACATTTAGTTTTTCCTATGGAGATTTACTTCCTAATTAGCCAAAAGATATATAACTTTTCATGGGCTTTTATGTAGGCCAGCCATAATATTAAGCAGAGACAATCCAGCAGCATCTATTTACGGTTCATACCCTGATTAAGATGCAGAAGCACTCCTGGCACAGACACACACTGACAAGAATTTAATGCACATGCTGCCGAAAGAAAAACAAAAAAGTGACAGTCAAAGCTCTTAAAGGCATACTTTGAATTCTAAGCCAAATCTCTTTATCTGCATTACAAACCCTTCAAGTTCTCAAAAAGCTTTTAAACGCTATTTCATATTTTCAATGGCCTTTAATTCTCCCTTCCCCTTTCATCATCATTTTGGGAAAGCTAGAGGGGAAAACCAGTTAAAAGTGAAGTGCATGCCACTGGTTATCACATGGTTTGGGGTTTGTTTATTTGTTTACAATAAGCACAATCCATAGACAACCTTTAGGCATGCCTAAGGGCTTGGGCAAGCCATCAGAATTTTTTCATTAAAAATACACAAAAACATCTCACATGTTGCATTACAAACCACTTTGAAATTCATCCCTAAGTAGCAAACACTGCTTGTGTCCCGCCCCGCCCTATAAACATAGTCTCACTCTACACACAGAGTTAGTACTGCAATTCTCAGTGGTGGTCAACAATTTTGAAACTTCCTCTAGGCAAGAAAAAACAACAGTAAAGAGGATGTTTTATTTTGCTTGTTGAACCCACCAAGGTGTGTTCAGGTCTGTGGCATTTCAGCCTGATTTGGTACAAAGTTGAGCTTCGCACGTACGATGTGGGATGACTTCTGCCACTTCAGGGAGATGCACAGGAGAATTTGGACCCTAAATGGTCCTGAATCTCTAAGTGGTTTTTGATACGGTCAGCTTACAGAGATGCTGTCCAAACTGGAGATTAGGAGCACTTCTCTCCAGAGGTTCTGTTTATACCTGGATGGATGTTTGAAAGTGGTGCAGGATTTCTGCTCAGCACTGTGACATTAGCGTTCCACATGGTTTATTATGACCCCTCATGCTATTAAATATCTATAGAAAACTGCTGAGTGAGGTCTCTGGAGATTAAGAGTGAGATGTCATCAATACTAGTTCTATTTCTCCTTTTCACCAAACTCAGGTGAGGCAGCAGGAGTGCTAAATCAGCACCTGGATGCAGTAATAGACTGAAGAAAGGCCAATTAACTGAAGCTCAATCCAGACAACATGGTGGTACTGTTAAGGCTTGGTTTATCTGCCCTGATCAGTTGTGTTCAACCAGTTCTGAAGGGAGTTGCATTCTGCCATAAATGCCCACGTTTGTGGTCTAGGTATACTCTTTGATCCATCTGTGTCAGTGGATGCACAACTAGCTTCTGTGATCCAGATAATATTTTACTAGTTTAGGAGAGTACACTACCTCTAACACTACCTGGATAAGGATACTCTTCCCTTCAGTTATAGCTGTCCTGCTAACCTTCCATTTTGATTACTGCAATATAAATTACATGTAGGACCGCCTTTGGAAATGATGCAGAAACTTCAGGTAACCTACAATACAGCTGACGGATGACTATCTAGACATGGGCGATATAAACATATTAGGCCAGTGTTTCATCATCCATTTTCAGGCTCAATTCAGAGTGCTAATTTTATATTTATAAACTTTTGTAGGTTGCTACAAAGTACCTGAATGTACTTCCCACTAGTGCAAGTGCATTTTTAATAGTGCCACCTAGTTATGGAATGCCCTCCCTAGAAAGGCTGAACCTAATCTATTGGCTTTTTCAGTTCCAGTCTAATCCCTTTTTATTTTCCTTTTTTTACTGCGTACTTTTAAATCTATTTTAGGTCTTTTAATTTCTTGTCTCTGATGCTGAGTTTTGCTTCACATCATCACATAGAATTTGTCTGAGAGGTAGAGAGAAAAAACATTACAGGAAAAAACCCAAGAGAACCCACAACAGCCCAATGCTAAACATGTTGAGTTGCCAAAGAATACTGACATGATAAATTTATACTACTACTACTACTTCTTATTATCATCATCATCATCATCATCATCATTATTTAAAAGGAGGTTTTAGAAAATAATGGTAAGACAGTAGCCTGCAACCTCTCTGAAAAATTGCCCCCAAAATGAGGAACCAGGCTTGCAAATAATGACCTGCCCATAAATTGTAGCTAGTAAAAGAGTCTACAAATATGGTTTCCTAGTATGACCCTAAAATAAATTATGACAACCATCTAGGAAATTTATCACACCAATCATTTGTTATATGTAGTGCAAAAATATAAATTTAATGCAATCTAAGAGAATGGTGACCTTTGGCACAATGTTAAAGGGCTAATGCTATCATGATACATGGCTTTACCCAGAAGAAACTCAATGAAATAAATGAACCTAATTTAATCATGTGCATTAATTTCCATGGATCTAGTCTTAGTAAAACTTAGTTGAATACCACCCTTCGAGTCCTTACATACAAATGACTTCACAGTGACAACAAAATATGTGATAACTATTGGCTATACAATGAAGAAACACACATCCAAATGGCTGACATTAAACTTATTTCTTCATATGCTTAAAACGTTGAACTCTAGTCCTTAGCCAAAAAGGCTCCTAGAGCAGTTTTCAAAAGCCACTTGTCTAGTATTCTGACATGCTATAGCTTCCAGATCAACTAGGAACAACTTTTATTGAGAAAATAATGCTTGCAAATCTGAGAAGCGCCTTTCATTTTGTGTCTACCGTGGAGACTTTAACTGTTCATTAAGTAGCACCTGAGGAAGAATACAGAATGAAACTGGAGCATCACAAAATACTAGGTTGTATTCAGTGTAGTGTTAAGTTGCTAGTTTAATCATGCAATGATTCCTCAGTATGCAACGGAATGTTCTCCCCCTCTCCGCCCATCATGCACCCCTAAATATGATCTGGAGACTGCACAGGGTGTGCATGGGGTAGGGTGGAATGTAACATTGCACTTGTAGTCCTTGCACACACAGAGAACTATTTAGTTGAATCCCACCCCCTGTTGCTTCCCAAAGAAACATTCCCTCACTAGGTACTAAGTACAAAAGTGGCATACTTGCTTCCACTCTGTGGAGCAGCAAGTCGACAGTCAAGTCTCATTCACTAGCTATTTTAAACAATGCTTGACTACTAAGTCAAGCCAAATTTGCTAGACTCCCCCCCCCCATGAGTGTCATAGTCCCAAGGTAAAGCAGACACATTTTTTATGTCAACAGCAAGAGGAGGTTAGTGGTTTTTTCCTTTCAAGCCATTCATATCCCACAACTGACTGACTAAAACATAGCTATTTGTATTGATTTATTTGCGAGGCGATGAGGTACCACAAGATGCTTCAGGGGGAAAGGGGGTGGAGGAGGGAATGTCTCTTTGCATCTGACAAAACCCAAGTATGATGTGTTCGATTCATTCTCACTAAAAGCTATTTTTCTTTTGTGGCAGGTCACGACAGCTTCTGCTTTTTTCATATTTCAAGAGGATAAAAAAGATTTATTTTAAGGTAAAGGTGGCTTAGAACTTTGAGCACACTTTGAAGTGTTTCCACACACTCTTCCCACTGTTTCCTTTCTAGCAATATAATGGCACAACAGGACCTTACTGTGAGGTTTGCATGGAAGCCTATTAACCATTTACAGTACAGAACACACTCTCTCTCTCTCTCTCTCTCACACACACACACACACACACACGGGGAGAGAGATCATCTTGTATGACCACAAGGAGGAGGAGTGTGGTGTTCAATGCCAAGAGAAATGATAAAGAGGACCTGGCTTTGCCCTTAAGGAACAGGAAGCAGAGAAGAGAGCAGGATTAGGTCCTCGCACTGCAAAACATATCACTCATCAACTTCCTCTGTGCTGTACAAGAGAAAGCATGATCCTCTCTTAAAAATAAAAATCAGTATCTTACAATCTGACTCATACCGTTACCATCTGGAAGAGACATTGAGGCCTAAAGAGCTTTAAAAATATTTTAAAGGCTTTAAAGAGACTTGCTTCTAGACAGGCTCAAATTAAAAAAGTGAAGGGGGGGAGGAATGACCTATCTAACTCATGAGAGATTGCCAGAAAATCTTTGAAAGCAGACAAAGTAT
This sequence comes from Podarcis vaucheri, assembly GCF_965113315.1. Lineage (NCBI taxonomy): Eukaryota > Metazoa > Chordata > Lepidosauria > Squamata > Lacertidae > Podarcis > Podarcis vaucheri. The sequence goes on along the minus strand of NC_138764.1, from coordinate 66,667,930 downwards.
AGGAATTGTGTATCCCTTAGGATATGCTAACCAATTTTTAGAAGTTTCAGCATTTTCAGACACATAGGCCATAGCAAAATAATGGATATGGAATTACAGAGAGCACATATGGCCCTCATCTCCCAGGTTGAATGGTCTAATCAGCCAAAGTGTCAAGACCAGCTGCTTTAAGAAACATAATTTATATGGAATCATGCAACAACAAAAAGAAGTGGTTGAAGGTTGAATCAAACACCATTGTGAGTCTATTCGTACTTTAAGAACAGTTGTTCTCCTAAAAATGCCCTGGGTCATATATTTCCGATGAACTTGCGAATAAACTGCTTTCCTTCTAGCAAGTGAACTTGTGGATTTTATATCAGTCATGTTCCTACATGTAACAAGTAGAAGCACATGCATCTGCTTTCATGTGACCATGGTTCTGCAGGGAGTCTGGACAGGTTGACTCCTGCCCTTCCCAGCTCTTTGAAAAGGAATTGAATTGGTCAGGAATTTAATACGGGGGGTACTTTTCTACAAGCAACGCGGGGTAGCTAGTTTAACTCCCAAACTATTCTGTGATAAAAATCAGTACAGTGGTACCTCGGGTTACATACGCTTCAGGTTACAGACTCCGCTAACCCAGAAATAGTGCTTCAGATTAAGAACTTTGCTTCAGGATGAGAACAGAAATCGTGCTCTGGCGGCGCGGCGGCAGCAGGAGGCCCCATTAGCTAAAGTGGTGCTTCAGGTTAAGAACAGTTTCAGGTTAAGAACGGACCTCCAGAACGAATTAAGTACTTAACCTGAGGTACCACTGTAATCGTTACTTCTACGTCCTCTTCAAAGAGTCTTACACATTGGTACCATTCCACTTCCATGAATCATTTCTTGAGACCAATGAGAAAGTAAATAGCACCAAGTAAATAGGCAATGCTCCTTGAAGTCAGTTTGCTCATTGCAGAAATTATGGCCTCGTGGTATTTGCTTTGTACATGGAGTACATTTCCTTTCACTCACTGCTTCAGTTGTTAAAAAAAAAAAGTTGCTGAATTCCCCACATTTCCCTCGTTCACACCTGAGTGTAAGGCAAATGTTGGTCTTCCCTGTTCTCGTGCTTTCCCATGCTGAGCTAAATCAAAGTTTGGCTTAGCATGTTATCCAAACCCAGGCTTGCAGTTAAGCTCTCTCATTGAGAACCATGAGCTGCAGCCAAGGTTTGAACAACAAACTAAGCCGTACATTGGTGTAGCACAGTGCAGAAGTCAAAAAAGGTTGGGGAGCAGCAAAACTGCTCTTGGAAGAAGACATCATATCACATATTAGGATTTTAAGGTATGAAGAGGGAGGTAAGGAAAAGAGAAAGGAGGGTAATGGGTTTGTTTGGATTTACAGTCATACCTTAGAAGTCAAACAGAATCCATTCTGGAAGTCCGTTTGACTTCCAAAACGTTCAAAAACCCAAGTGTGGCTTCTGATTGGCTGCTGGAAGCTCCTGAAGCCAATCGGAAGCCCTGCTGGATGTTCGGCTTCCAAAAATAGTTCACTAACTGGAACAGTCACTTCTGGGTTTGCGACGTTCGGGAGCCAAAATGTTTGAGAACTAAGCTGTTCGAAAACCAAGGTACAACTGTATTTCTTTACACACACACACCCCACTAGCCACTTTGTATTCTTTACTTGTAAATAGATTTAAAATATAGATTTACTCACACAAAGGGATGGTCCATATTTAATGGCTAAATGCTGTTTGGTGGTTTCTATATCTCAAACTCATACAGCTCCCCACCCCCAGCCAATCAAATGCTCAGGTTATCATCCTCACTTCCTTGTTTGCAAAAGCCATTGTTTGCCTATTTGTATTAAATGCCCAATCATGATTCATGCAAACAAGGTAATGGAGCATCTAAAGGCAAAAGGAAAGGAGAAATGAATTAACCCAAGGCTCAGATGTGAACAGCCAAATTATGTTTGCCATTGTGTGTGAATCAGTCCAATATGAACAGAGCTTGTGTTTTAAGTCTTAGTATAAAAAATCTTGACAAGAAGTGCTGAAGTGTCCTGGACATAATGTGTGTTCAGACTTGGACAGATGCAATCCAAGAAAAAGCCAATAAACTATGAGAGAGGTAGATAAAGTCAGGTTAGAAACAGAGAAGCAAAGTTTTAACCACCCAAGTAACACATGGTATAACAGTAAATATTCTGGCAGACTAGGAAGCATGTCTGTTGGGAAAACTATCCAGAAGATATCTGGGTATTTGGCAAATAACTTAAGATGTTCTATATTAACTCTTTGGTTTTAAACTGGTTTTATTTCGTTTAAAGCTTATTTAGATATCAATTTTCAGTATTACACAGTGATCGAGCAGCTTTCTGGAACAGGCAGCAATAGAGTTTATGCTGTGCAGCAGTTTCCTTGGTACATGGGTTTGATTTTTGCAAAAGACTATTTAAAAAGCTTGTGGGAGAACAGCTCTCTCTTGCTGTAACCACAGCGTTAGCATGGCCAACAGCCAAGATGCTACTCTACTTTCAGCTTTGAACCTTCTAGTTTGATTTGAACCAAAAACAACAACAACAACCAATGACAGCAGCATCTAAATGGGGACTGTTTTCTTCCCCAAAGCAATGCAGGACTCCCCTGCTTTGTGTGCAGTCAGATTGAAACAATTGAACTCAATCATTTGCCCTCATTGTCCGGCTGCTACAAAGCAGACCTGGAGGGCTAAGAACCATTTAAGCAGTAGGAGGCACTTGACCCCTAAGCCATGATAAATCAGTCTGGCCATTTTAACAGGACATGAAGAGGATTTAGTCTTCCTTGACTTCCACATCACTTTCCTATTTTTAACTCTGGGAACCTGTAATCTAGCCATATGCACCACCCATCCAGCCCTCATCAGAGGACAAAGTATAAAAATGTGGACGAACAGGCAGCAGAAAACCATGACAAACAGAATCAGGTATTTCAGCTAGCTATTTTCGTTACGTTAAGCGTTTTCCATCCTTAGTCAGCGAGGCAGGTAGACTTTCTTTTTCAAACCCTTTGTTTTTTCTGTGGAAAATTTTGCATTTCGTAAGTTCATAAGCAACAATGGATGGGTGCCCATTGCAAGCGCAATATTAGGCAAGTTTGGCGTTTTCAACATTTTTAGCCTTGTTTATTAGACACACATACACACAAAAAAGTCGCTCAGGCATCAGAAAGTTTCCCAAGGCAAACTTCTGTTGGGTCAAAAGGGTTCCCCACCCTAATGCAGAGAAACAAACATCTGAAGAGGGCTGATATTTTAAACACATCACTATTTTAACAAGGCGAGAATTTAAGGCTCCTCTAGAACAATGGCCATTTTGCAGCTCTGGGCTGTTAAGGACCTTTCTGACCTTTACTGAAGAAAAACAAGACTAGATTCCAAACAACTGGTAGCACAAAGAAGGAGCCTGTAAGGCTTCTAAATATCAGAATTAAAAACGCATCATATCCATTCGATCGTTCTAGTGTGCAATGCAGTAGCTACAGCATTCCGTTCCCGTTATTGTGATCTAATAATAGAACTGCAAAGCCAACATAATCAAGCAGTCTCCACAGTATTGTGTTTTCTCACTATCCGCATTGCCATCTGAGGGCTATTTAAAGTGCGAGACCAGCAAGTTTGTCTTTCAGCATCTGTTTCTACACAGAAAGCTAGCCTAAATTACTGTAGCTCTGAAATTGCCAGATTTCAGAAAGATTCTGCCAATTCTGAAATAGGCAAAACGTGTCATTGTGCGTAGAGACAAAGTGATTTCATAGAATCATAGAATCATAGAATCATAGAATCATAGAGTTGGAAGAGACCACAAGGGCCATCGAGTCCAACCCCCTGCCAAGCAGGAAACACCATCAGAGCACTCCTGACATATGGTTGATTTATTGTGGTATGATTTTTCATAGGCCATAACCTACTTAACGATGCACAGACACAGCGCAGTTGCATTGTTTTAGATCCAACGTTTAAGATACTGTGATAAAAAGAATTAAAATTCAAAAGCATAAATACATCGCCATGAAAAATAAAACGTCAACTTGGCTCATGAGTACAATGTATTCTTTAAATAGAAAAAAACCAGAAGATACCACAAATTAGTCATGGTTAATACAAAAAAGTGCTATAAGTCAAATCTAGAAGTCTGTATGGCTGTAATCATGATCTAGCATGGAAAATATGGTCTAACTTGGGGTGTGTTGGCTGCCACCGAAACCAGAACTTTTCAGTTAAAGAGATGCAATTCTAAATATCACCATCATGGGGAAATGGAAAATATACAGATCAGCTAAGCATTTAAAAATAGAGCAGATGTGGATACATCTAAAATTTCCTTTGAAAATTACATGCTATTATGGAGTTACATTATCAGTTGAATAAGTATTAGGAAGGATTCGGTTAGCCTGCCCACGGTCAAGTTAATGGGGAATGGCCATAGCTCGGTGATAGAGGGGCATTAAAAAAACTTTCAAAGCTTTCAGCTACCTTTCAATCATATTATCTCTTGTAAAGACAATAAATACAACAAAACACAACACAATACAATACAGTCTGGGTGTGATACTATCTATGATACAATATTAAAGGTATTCTCCAAGTCTCTGGTATTATTGCTGTCCTGACATGGCCTGCAGTGAGTCTTATGAACAGGCTGTTGAAGAAAACCTGCTTGCAATAAAATTATATATAGTTTTTATTGAAAGGAAAAAGTCAATACCAGCTCTTCAGTCACCTTTTACCTAAACCAAATTCACTTGGACCTCTGACCTCACAGGGGATAATTCTATCAATATATAAGATCTGACAATGATTCAGTATACACAAACAATGGCACATTCACCTTTTTGCTAAAAACAACAGCAATTAAGGAGTTTACAAGCCACTTAGCTTTGGGTTTACTGGTCTACACTGAAGGCTGTAAATTAATGTTGAAATTTGCATGATCCTTCTTAGCTGGCTCCCCTACCAGGTTTATAACTAAGCACAGTGAGGAGATACCCCCCACCATTTCTCTGTTTCTTCTTTCCATCATAAAACATTTTACATGTAAAAATGTGAAGTTACAATCCAAATCACAGTTGCCAAGTGGAGTGGCATGTAATGTCAAATACAAAGCCAAAAAAATCACTAAAGTATTCTATACAATAAATCAAATGCAAATGGTACTATGGCAATGATTTTATTTGGAGACTTATCTCCCAAGATAGGTTGTCACTGCTGCTTTTGAAATGCTTAAAAAAACAAGAAGAAGAAATCTGCACAGAAGCAGTTTATTTTAAGCCACTCAAACATGTCAGGAACTCTTTGAAAAGCAACCAGCACAGTAAAACTGGTTGGACATGCTGCAGCTCTGCAACACCTTTGAAACGCTCATCACATCTTCAGGGCTGGGCATACTCTGTACCAAGAAAATTCCAATTCATGGAGGAAATCCATCTACATACAATTAAGGCTACAGCTCTGCACACTTACGAGGGAGTAAGTCCTACTGAACTTCGCAAGGAGGACTTCTGAGTAAACATAAACAAGACTGTGCAGTAAAAGTCAGTAACTCAGATTTGTGCATTGGCCCAGTCTGGGCTTCTGCAGAAGGCTCTGGCAAGGACTGGGTCTCAATCAATGAGACGTGGCTTCTGGGAACAGTACTGACAAAGCAAAAAATCAGAACGTTGCATTTTTGATTTCTGAAGTTGAGGTGAATCCACCCAACAAAAAAATGGCAGTACCTCTAAAACAACAAGCATGTTTCCATACTTTTGATCTTCAATGTACTACATCTAGAAATTCTGACATAATAATGAGTAGATATCCAGGAACACTAAAAAGCTAGAAGGTGTCACTGGTAACATACACAAGCTTGAACAACTGGATCTCCTTTCTTAATTCTTCCTTAGCTGTAAGCACCACCCACAAAGCTCCCTTGACCTTGACAACAGGGCAGTTTCCCCACCATTTCATGGGCATGAGTCTTTTTCACAGAGATGCCAAATGTGGGGATTATTTCAAGGTGGATGAAATTTTCAAGTACAAAAATTCTGAACACTGAATGAAAGTTCTCCAGAGCAGCTATAGCTATTCTGCCTTAAAAAGAGAGAGAGATACCAACTGCCAGTGGTATTTGGGGTTTATAAAGGTTAAGCTACCCCGGATACCTCCAGATTGGTTTTCTATCCAAGTGTATCTGGCAGAGATTTGGCAGGAAGAGTCTCACTGAGGTGAGACTTGTAACAATTTTTTTAAGTATTCCTGCTGAAATGCAGACCATAAAGTAATAAAAGAGCCTAGCTGAATGTATCTAGGGCTGGCTCCAGAGTTCCCACTTTAAAATGTTCTGCCTTTATGCAAGCATTTTTTTTTTTTGGGGGGGGGTAAATTGGAGAAGGCCAATTTCTGAAAGCAACTCAAAGAAAAAGCTGAGTTAACTTATCTTGAGCTGTATGTACACAACAAAGAAACATCCCAAGTAATTAAAGAAGGGTTCTTTCCAGCCAATAAGCATAATACTGTGTGATCAAAAGTAGGAGTCCTATCAGTACTTCTACAGGCCTGCAACACCACTGTCCTTTAGTGTGGTCAGTATGTCAGAGGGCTTACAATAGGAACAACATTCAGTTGAGGGTTAGGAAAAAAGGGGGGAAAGGAGTGTTCAGTTGCTGAGTTGATGGACCCAAGCCAGCAACTATCATTTTGTATTTTATATAGAGCTCAAATTACAGGCATAAATCTAGGTATCTGGATTTTGTTAACCATCTAAATGCTAGTTCTGTCCTGAGGTTTAAAACCTCTGCCCTGTTTGATTACATCTTAGTAAGAGTTATGTAGTCGCAAACAAAACTATGATACAGTACATAGAAAATGAAGGTCTGTAAAGTAACTAAGCACCAAACCCAATAATTACTTATTACTTATGGCTCTCACCTCCTACCCCAATCCATCACTTCTCAGAGTTATGTGTAAATTGCCTTTGGATCACTTCTCTTCTTTGAACAAGGAAAGGAAAGGAGAGTGCATGAGTGTTTCATCATAGATTAGTAGTATAAGGTTGCAGCGGCTGCTTGCAAACAAAGCCTCTTATAACCTGCATTTGTCAAGAATGGGCACAAAATCAAAGTCCCTCTGGCTGATCAGCTTTCTACCAATGCAAACTTGCACCAGTAAAATGAAGAGAGGGGAAAGGGAGCACAGAATAAATGTTCCCAGAAATATCCCTTAGCAAGAAGGCAAGGAATCAAGACTTCCTATTGAACCCCCTCTTCTGCTTGTTCTGACAGCAATAACCCTTATGTCCACATTAGCATCTAAAGCAAGCCTTCAAGTCTGGTTTAACAAGTGCACTCCAACAAATAAAGAGCACTTTAAATAAAAAGGACACAATATAAACTCTCAAGTAGTTTGCTCTTGTTGACATGTCTTGCCTATTCCGCTTTCAGGAAGGAGTTTGAATTTGACAAAACGTCTTTCCCCAGTTCAAGTGAAAAGCTGCACAAACAAGTCCACACCTCTATAACAAGACCAAGGTAAACATCATTTCCAGGCAACGTGACACCTGATCTCTTCACCCCATTATTTATTGTTTTGTGAGGAGTTTTTTGGACAACACAGAGTATTACCTACATGCCAATGGCATCCTGCTGCATCTGTGCACCTAGACCTCCCCTGCTAGGTCCAGTATACACCTCCACCTGCCTGTTCAATAGTCAGTCTTCAAGTCAGTTGACCAATTGCCAACGTGTGATGCTTGCCTCCCACCCCACAATATGCCCAAACTCTGCCCATTCATCTTGGTCCCTTCAGCTAGAACTCCGTTTCACGCTCTGATCATCTTCGCCTCCACTACTGAAACCTTCTTTTCTCTGGCCTTCCACTTTTATTATCCACGTCTGAGCCCAGCAAAAAACTCCTTAGGTGGAATTAAGTGCTTTGCTGTTATAGATGTTCCACCTGCACTAATGTGGATTGCCAGAGGGAACAATTCTCCCGCTCCTCCTGCTGCTCTTGGAGTTCTCCCAGACCCTACCAAGCCAATTTTGGGGATGTGAGGGGACAATTGGAATTCCTTGCGCAGAGCTTCTGCTGATGGTGTGTGTTAGATGAATCCCGTTCCAATCTTTCCATTGCATAACCATAAACCCGGCTTCTATGCCCATCCTGCAACTTCTGCTCCTCCATCTCCACAACCCTCACCCAACCCAAGGTCTCCTGCACCCATTTCGTCTTACTGCTCCCTACACATAGAACCACCTCCATAAACAAATACTTGGAACAGCTTCTCCTCTCCCCATTGTATTCTTCTTACAAATCCACCATTTGAAATGCTGAAGTGTTTTATTAAAGCTGAAGGTTATTTGTTGGGTGTGTGGACACGATAAAAGAAAACTAAATTTCTCTTGCTTCAGATTCCCTTTGAATTGATAAAAGTCTAATCTATTCAATGCAGTTGGGGGAGAGCCTATAAAGTGAACATGTCACAGATTTTATAGTCTTAGCAGATATATTTTCTTGGCAGACTGCAGCTAAAAAAATTTAAGTCACACATTTGATATCTAGGGCTTTCACCCACTCATCTTTTGCTGGTATTAAAATTCACTTAAGCTTTTATCTTTTCTAAACCTTTGAGGGGGATTGTCTTCATAGCTTTGTTCTCACAGGTGCAAAAGGAACATTTATACAGGAAAGTTTTTTTAAAAATTTGCATACTACTGGCACGGGGAATAAAAGTTTTATTATTAGTTAAACACATACAACCAGATTCACAGAGACATCTGTGTGAATTACTGGCAAACCTATCCTAAACTTGTTTTGCTATTGGTCCTGGTTTAAGAGAAATGAGAGCTCAGTCCAACCTGTGGTGTCAGATAACCAACTTGCTAGTACCAGCATGCCCTGGGGAGAAAACCTGCTAACAGAAAAACAAACATCTGAATTAACTTAAATGTTTGATCACAAACCAAGTTTGAACAAGATATAATTTATTCAAGGGATTTTATGTAATTGATGCTCCTCTCACAGCAGTTTACCCAACTTTCACATGCACTTTCTTATTTCAATTCAATCTGAATGGGCTTGTGCTTGGGTATTCAAATACCACACCAAATATCCGGATTACTGGTATATCGAAGTGTGACAGATAGCATTATGTTGGGGGTGGGGGGGTGATTTACACAAATTGAAGATAACTAGAGGAGAAACTTTTTGTTGTTGTTTGGTGTGATTTTATAACTTCTACAAATAAAGCAGAACACCACCACTCTGTTCCCATGATTCATCACACTGTGTGTTTACAATAAGAACATAATGCCAAAACTCCTCCGTATATTTCTGCATTGATTTAATGATACAATTTTCCCCCTTTTCTTATTCCCCATGCTCCTTAAAACTTGAAGTAAGGTGCTTTGTTGTTGTTTTATGTTACTGTCTAACAGTATTTTTAATCACTTTATATTTGAAAAATCAATGAAAACCACACGAAAGAAAATTACTGAACACTCAATGCATAAGGACAACAACTCTACAGTGGTACCTTGGGTTAAGAACTTAATTCATTCCAGAGGTCCGTTCTTAACCTGAAACCATTCTTAACCTGAGGTACCACTTTAGCTAATGGGGCCTCCCACTGCCACCACGCTGCGCAATTTCTGTTCTCATCCTGAAGCAAAGTTCTTAACCTGAGGTACTATTTCTGGGTTAGCAGAGTCTGTAACCTGAAGCGTCTGTAACCCGAGATAGCCCTGTATTCTGATGTGCAACCAAATGCAGAGGTCGCCCATCCACACTGCATTATGTTCAATGTCCTTCACATAAAGAGTCCCCATCTACTTTTTGCCTAACAAGTAACCTAAATGTGTGCCTAACTTGGGGGGGGGGGATCTTCCTGAAGGCATAGCACAGAAGGGAGATTCCCTGTCATGTCTGAGGGAATAGTGATTTCTGTTTTGTTTTACTAGAAGGGAATATTACAAGCAGAGGAATATTAAAAACTGCATCCAACCGATACTCTGTGCTACACATGAAGACCAAGACCTTGGCTTTTTCCCCAAGTACCATTCTGAAATGGTAACTGGGAATACTCATCCTGTAGCCGCTATACTTTCAAAATGGTGCTTGAAAAGGATACACGGAGGCAAAAAAAGAAAGAAGCAGTCTCTCTCTGCAAGTAATACAAGTAAGCGCATTCTTGGTAATGGTTCCTCAGCTATGGAGCTCCAACACCTGAGGCATTCATTCAGGCCTGAACTTTGGTATCATTCCTAAATGACAAACTTTTACACTTGGATCATGATAGGGTAGTCTTAAGGAAATTTTTACTGCATGGGTATCTACCGTATTTTTCGCTCCATAGGGTGCACCGGACCATAGGGGGCACCTAGTTTTGGGAGGCAGAAAACAAGAAAAACTTATTCTGAACCCCAGAAGCCAGAACAGCAAGAGGGATCTGGCTTCTGGGATACCGTGTGGCTGTTCTGGCTTCTGGGATAACCGCGCCAAGCCTCTTCAGGGCAGCGGGATGAAGGCTCCCCCTGCCCGAAGAGGCCGCGCAGGGCTAAAGCAGAAGCCAGGACAGGCGCGTCGCTGAAGGGGCGCTGCGCCTTCTCTGCGCAGAGAGGGAGAAGGCGCAGTGCCCTTCAGCGAAGCTGGAGAAGGAACAGAAGGAGACCCTTCTGCTCCTCCTCCGGCTTCGCATGACAGGCGCGTCGCTGAAGGGGCGCTGTGCCTTCTCTCTCTCCACGCAGCGCCTCTCCTTCACAGTCCCTTCTGTTCCTCCTCCGGCTTCGCATGACACGCGCCTCGCCGCAAAGCCTGCATTCGCTCCATAGGACGCACACACATTTCCCCTTCATTTTTGGAGGGGAAAAAGTGCGTCCTATAGAGCGAAAAATACGGTATGTTACTAGGATTTTTTAAAAAGTAAGGTAAAGGTAAAGGGACCCCTGACCATTAGGTCCAGTCATGGACGACTCTGGGGTTGTGCACTCAGCTCACTCTATAGGCCGTAGGAGCTGGCATTTGTCCACAGACAGCTTCTGGGTCATGTGGCCAGCATGACTAAGCCGCTTCTGGCAAACCAGAGCAGCGCACGGAAACGCCATTTACCTTCCCACCAGAGCAGTACCTATTTATCTACTTGCACTTTGACGTGCTTTCGAATTGCTAGGTTGGCAGGAGCAGAGACCGAGCAACGGGAGCTCACCCCGTTGCGGGAATTCAAACCGCCAACCTTCTGATCGGCAAGGCCAAGAGGCTCAGTGGTTTAACCCGCAGCACCACCCGCGTCCCCTTTTTAATAAAGGACTTAATGATAAAGCTTAATGATACATTCAAGCTGCAATTCTACATATATTTACCTGGGAGTAAGTCCCATTAAACTCAATGGGGCTTACTTCCAAATACAGTGGTACCTCAGTTTACGAACTTGATCTATTCCAGAAGTCCGTTCTTAAACCAAAACCGTTCTTAAACTGAGTCGCGCTTTCCCTAATGAGGTCTCCCGCCGCCGGTGCCCTTCCACTGTTCGAATTCCGTTCTTAGACTGAGGTAAAGTTTGCAAACCGGGACACTACTCCCAGTTTTGCAGAGTTTGTAAACCAAATCATTCGTAAACAGGGCTGTTCTTAAACCGAGGTACCACTGTAGACTTGAATATGATATTGCTGCATAAATCCTTCAACCACTCATCAGAACCTGGGAAGAAAAAATTGCTTACTTATCTTTTCTTCAAAGCTGAATGAGCAGAACAGAATACAATTTAAACAACATATTCTCAGCACAAAAAGAGGAAACTGTTTTTTCAGAACTTCCTCTGACGTAAAAGGCTATCTGGGTGATTAATGAAGTTGCATAACTGATATAATGCAATACATAAAGTTTCACTGTGGGATGCAGAGCATAATTTCGGACAGGAATACATTTTAAAATGTTGTGTAATGAATATATATTGCTCCTTCGTATCTGCATACAGTGATCCTCCATACATCATTCAAATACTTGCATAAGCAGTTCTGAGACTGTTCAGGTTTTCTCCTCAAAGACATTTCACTTCCACAGGTCTGAGAGAGTGCTAGCTTCGGGACCTACAGGCAAGAATAACTTCGTAGTAATCCCTACACGCAGAATGAAAACAGAAGCCAAAACGGAGGCTGCCATACCCAACATGTGCCATGAGTCAGTGAGGGACTGTAGTGCATTGACAGAGCACCTGTTTGGCATGAAGAAGGTCTGAGGTTCATTCCCTGGCATCAATCAAGGATCAAGTAGCGGGCAATGTGAAAGACCTTGACTTGTGGGCCCTGGACAGCTGCTGCCAGTCAAAGCATAAAATACAAGACAAGAAGTCTGCCCTAGTATAAATAAGCTTCCTGTGTTCCTATGACAGTGACCCAGCTATGGTGTTGAATTTAGTGGCACTGGAGTATGAAGCACCCAAATAATAAAGTCCATGGTTAAAATGTGCTTTTAAAGAATTGGGTTTTTTAGGGGGGAAATTGTTCTTATATGAAGACTAATAAATTATCTTCCTCACAACACTACTCCTTTATTGTAGAAACTGAGAATGCACACTGAAGACAGGTTTTTTTTAAAGATACAAGCAATTGTATGCTTGTCTTTCTTTACATAAATCAATCTGCTTGTTTTTAGAAAGGAACCACTGAAGCAGCAGCAGCAGCAACAGAAAGAGGAGGAGGCAGTTTCCTCATATACCAGAAAGCCCTTTGTCTATTCAGAGATGGATTTATTTTTACCACTTGTCAAAGAGTCCAAGTCATTCTGAAAGCACCATTTAACCTTCTCACAAGAAACAACATGGGTCAAGTTGGTTAAATGCCAAACAGTTAAGAAGATCAGCTGACTTTTCCTACAGACAGATGCAGCATCCCTTAGTGGATTCTTTCTATTTTATATAGCGAACACCTTCTGCATAATGAAAGATCACTTAGGAAACACTCACTTTAAAAATGGAGAGATCCTTCTTCCTCCCACTTCCACTTGACAGAAAGAACTACTAAGGGGATTGCATACATTTTAGCATAACAGAACCCTAAGTAAAACTGGTAAGAGTGCAAATAGTTCAGATGCATTTCTGAATTTCATTTTAACTAGGCATGGTGGGCAAATCCTTTGCCCAGTGTTTTCTAAAGACTGGAACTTAATCTCAATTCTGATCAATCACTAGTTCTGCCTCCTACTGAGGACAGAACCTAAAACACATTGTGACAGAGCCTATAATCTGGATGCAAACAGTCCCAAGATTCAATCCCCAGCATCCTGCAGTTCAAGATCTCTACTTGAAAAACCTATAGAGAAAAACAAGAGCCCAGGAAAGTTGCTGTCAATCTGCTTAGATGTACAGATACTGTGAAAGGCTTCATCCTCCCTCAACTGTCTGAAGAACACATAAGATGTGTGTATCCATCTTTACATGCAAAACTTTTGAGAATGTTTCCTCATAGTAATCCAGGACCACAATTCTGCAGTCACCCTCTGATGGATAATGTGAATATGAGTAACCAGCACTGAGACCTCTCCATATTATCTCAATCATGCAGGGTAATCAAGGACATCTGTATTTAGAGCACACCCCAAAGCTCACTGACGTAATCCTGGAGGAGTGGGACTAAGATGCAAAACAATGCTGTACTTTATGAAGAGCACAAAAGTATGTTACAGTCACTTGCCCACATGCACACCCAGCGGTGTTAATATACTCTGCTCACTTTAAACTGGGGGAGAAGCCAGGCAATACCATATTTACTTGAGTCTAATGCGCCACTGGATCTAAAGCACATCTTAATTTTCGCAACATAATTTGGCCAAAAAGGGTGAGCATTAGATTCGAGTAAATACGGTATTATAGCCAAGCTATTTTGGTGTAGGCTAAGGAACCATCTTTCATAAAACAGGAAAGGATCCAAAAAACCTGAAGATCTCAAAATACATCTTGATTTATAAATAAATTGAAATGCTTCAAAAGGCAGCTTCAGATAACAAAACACCAACCAGAATGATTGTCTTAACTTCACATATACACCAAGAAGAGTTGAATTGATGGTGACTGACCAGAAATGAGATCTTGGGTTGTAGGAGACAGTTCAATCCTGCAACTATGAAAAGGGCAAACTCCATGCTAGGGATCATTAGGGAAACGGCTGAAAATTAAACTCCCCAATATAATGCTGTTATACAAATCTATGCATGACCACACCTGGAATACAGTATACAATTCTGGTTGCCTCACCTCAAAAAGGGTATTTCAGAGCTGGAAAGAGTTCAGGGGGGGAAAGGCAACCCAAATGTTCAAAGGACTGGAGCAATTACCCTATGAGAGAAGGTTACATTTGGGACTTTTTAGTTTAGTGAAAAGGTGCGTAAGAGGTAACATAATAAAAGTGTGTAAGATTATGGATGGAGAAAGTGGATAGAGAAAAGTTTTGCCCTGTTTCTCATAACACTAGAATCTGGGGACAATGAAGCTGAATATTGGAGGATTTGGGACAGACAAAATAAAGTACTTATTCATATAGGTCAGGCATGACCAAACTTGGCCCTCCAGCTGTATTGGGACTACAGTTCCAATCATCCCTGACCACTGGTCCTGTTACCTAGGAAGGATGGGAGTTGTGGTCCCAAAACAGCTGGAGGGCCAAGTTTGGCCATGCCTGATATAGGGCATAGTTAAACTATGGAATTCTCTCCCACAAGGTATAGGAAATGGCATCAGCTTAAGTGGCTTTAAGGGGGGATTAGTGTTATCCTCCATGAATTTGTCTATCAGTGACTACTCACTATGATGCGCATTCCAGAATTAGATACTGTATGTGTCTGAATACCAGATATTGGGAATGACAAGCAGGGAGAGTGCTGTTGAGCTCAGGACCTGTTTGCAGGCACCTGGTTGGCCACTGTGAGAACAAAATGCGAAACTAGATGGGCTTTTGGCCTGATCCAGCAGGCTCCTTGCTATGTATACCTAGCCACATACCAATTATTCAATCAGAATAGAGCCACAGCAGCCACGTGCTGAATAGGCCCTCCCTAGCACATATTCACCCATGAAGTCATCCACTTGAGCAGAATAGGGTTGATTCAAATTGAGCAAGTCACGGGTTGCAGAATCCCTGAATGCTACCATACTGAAGCTCCCACAATACTGCCCCATCCTGAACAGACCACACCTGCACAGGTATATAGTGGGCTTTATAATGAGCTGTAATCATCACCAGTTGGCTCAAGCACCTTCTGACCTGGAGTTTGCATGTTCAAAATCGGGCTCTCTCTGCTGACAGTTAATGGGGACATTAATGTCACCAAGGAATTAGCTAGGTTCCCTTGTGCCCTTGGCAAGGAGCTGTATCAGGGTTCCCCTGTCCTTTCACCCAGCCACCCAGAGCAGCAAGGGAACAGCCCAGGGAATGCAGAGACAGGCGGGTGGGCTCCTAGCCCCTGAATGTCACTGATCATTGCATGTCAATAATATCATCTTGTGCCTTCACCACAAACTGTCCAACATGAATGCCTCTCCAGCTCTAGAAAATCAGGCACTCCACTTTGGGAAATCTAACATACAGGAACACATCCACTACAAGTGTTCTGTCATTACGAACACAACATGTACTACTAGCCCAGGCCAAAGACAAAAGTCCTAGCCTTTCTTCCACAACTAGAAGCATCCTACTAGTAGGCCCGAGCTTACACTATGAGAAAGGTATGAAAACAAGTACTCATGCCCTTTCGAAATTCAACCCCACTGGGAAAAGTGAGTGCACTTTTTCATTCGCAGCAGAGTTAAGTTTCCATCCAAACATCCATCCTATATCCTGTGGCCTTTGTAATGCTTTAGTTGTCCTTTCCTTTATACAGTCAAAGAGCCTTTCCCCTCCCACTCCAGATGTACAGTATTTGACTTTAAAAGAAGCACAAAAACCCAAGTCTTTTGTTCATATTATAGCTTCTTCCTGCAGTCCTCTGGAGTCAGCCCTATTGAGACATTACATGGATAATAGCAGGCTGATTGCACAAAAGCAGAGCAAAAAGGCGGGGGAAATTACAGGAAGCACACTGACTTTGAAGGCTGATTGGGGAAACAGGCCCCCTTTTTGCCAACTTAAGAATAATTACGATTGAGAGGGGGGAAATGAATATTTTGTTAAAAATGTACATGAAGGAGGGGCTAAAGTCTGCATTTCAAAACCATTTGTGGTTCATGAGGAATAGGGACTTGCTAAACACAGGAGGGAAGAGGAGAGGAAGGCCAGAAGAAATCTGCTGAAAAGCACAAGGAATCTAACTTCAAAGGATAAACACCCAAGCCAGGTAACTACTGAGAGGCTGCTGAACACATGACCTGGAGGGAAATGAAAAAATAAGGAAAGATTTTACAACTGAATAAGGTGGCAACCCACTCCTAATCAGTTAAACCATGACCTTTAATAATGGCTTCATTGTAGGTCTCTGATAGCAAACAACAGCAGGACAACTAAAGCATGACAGCTAGGGAGAAAGTTAATCACTAAATATGAACACAGGATTAAAACTGTCATGTGACTTATGCAACCTTCTCCCACCCCAGATCTTGTGACATAAGATGTAAAGAGCCTCTATCAGCCAGTATGTGCTTGGATCCTATTCACTCAAGTTGACAGTTTTTAGCCTAGCTACAAACACTGGTTTAAAACAGGAACGGGAAACATGGTGCCATCCAGATGTACAGTGGTAACTCGGAAGTTGAACGGAATCCATTCTGGAAGTCCGTCCAACTTCCAAAACATTTGGCAACCAAGGTGCAGCTTCCGATTGGCTGCAGGAAGCTCCTGCAGCCAATCGGAAGCCACATTGGATATTCGGGTTCCAAAGAACGTTCGCAAACCAGAACACTCACTTCCTGGTTTGTGGCATTCGGGAGCCAAAATGTTTGAGTCGCAAGGCATTCGTCAACCAAAGTACGACTGTATTTAGAGTACAACTCCCAACTTCACTGACAATTTGCAGTGCTGGTTGAGGCTGACAGGAGATGGAGTCTTAACTTATATCAGGGTCCCTTCCAACTCTACAATTCTATGATCTGGGAAGCCACATGTTCCCCATCCCTGGTTTAACAGATAAGATTAGCCTTAGGTAATCAGCCTATACAACTAACTTCTCTTCCAATTCAGTTGACACCAGTTCTACCATATCACACCTCTTTTTTCAAGATTTGAAAGTCAAAGCCACCTTTAACTTTCTAGGAACTTTCTAGGCTTCCCATGATCAACTGCTTTGCAGCACTCTGAACTGACACATACCCATTGGAAGAACTAACATGCTCCTATCAAAATTTAGGATGGGGGCTGTAAAAGAGGAAGACGTGATTAGGAGACCATCACTTTTTATTATTTATTTTATTTTCTAAAATGTGTTCACCGCTTGATTGTACAAATATATACCTCAAAATAGTTTACAAAAAAAAAAACATTAAAACCAAGGAAAAAATCACAACCATACTTTAAAAGCTACAAAAGTTAAATTACTACAGCAGCTTAAAATTACCTTAACTTTCCAAGCATCGGGGAAGGCTTGCCTAAACATTTTAGCAGGCCCCAAAAGGAATATAGTGAAAGCACTTGCTTGATATCAATAGGCATGGAGTTCCAAAGTGTAGGTGCTGCTACACTAAACAATAGAGTTCTTACAAATGCAGAATAGGTATTATGTGGAACTGGGAGTAGTGCCAATTGAAGCGGTCAGGTGGGTACATACATGTGGGGTAAGGTGACCTTGGGGGTAAACTGGTCCCAAGTCGTTAAGGGCTTTATATACCAATAGTAACACAGTGAACCTGGCCTGGTTTAACTGCTATAACATCACTGAGTCTATCTCAAATGGAGAGGTAAATTAAATGACACCAACTCAGTCGCCAAGAGTCGATCACCCAGTTTCTAGGAGATGAGAGCCAACGAGTTTCCTCTTTTATCTTTTGATGACAAGCCCCCTTAAGGCATCAATGATTCAGAGGAGAAAATCATAGCAGATGTGGTTTCCCAAAATGCTTTTAAAAGGCAGTACAACTTTACAGCATAGAAGCCAACCAAGGATTTGTAGTTGTTAGGGCCACAATGCTGAAAAACTGTCATTTATTACAGAAAGCCTGCCACTTGCGAGGGGGCTACGTTTCAGGGATTATTTTTAAGGATAACAGGGTACTTCAAAACTATTGGACTACAGAAATGAGAGCATCCTCAAAGCCTTCATAAAAATCTGTCTCCACCTGGACAAAGTCCCACTGCAAATTGGTCAGGTGGCACTGTAATATAATTTTATCTTCTCTATCAAGATGGGCAGCAAGCATTTGAAACAGCTTGTGCTGCAGAAGATATTAAGTAATAACCTTACAGCCCCATTTGCGCAGGCAACCAGGCTGATAGGCTTGGGTCAACTCCGCTGATGTCCAAGTTGGCAAATAGCAAAATAACTGCAGAGAATTCTTGAGATGAGGGTGAATAAATTAACTAGATAAACCTTTGGACTTTATCCACACACAAGGGAAGAGAAAAGAATGGGGATGGGGATGTATAGCTGTATTTTTAGAAGACACGCTGGATTTCTGGATGATTCCCCTTTCATACCTTTTTCTCCAAATATTCTAATGTAGCATACGGAGTGCAATGGCACATTGCCCCCATCCCGAATACTGCTGCATCTGCACACTCCGCAATATTGCTCCATGAGCTACAGGGAGTCCCGGCTGACAAAGCATCAAGGCAAGTTAAACAACAAAGCAACAAGAGGACAAGTAACACCCCCCTTTTTTTAATAAAGCAACTCAGACTAATTATTTAATTAAAGCAGCTCAGACTAATAAGGGCACTGTAAGGTCACTGTGTGCTAGGAGCCAAATCCTGTAATAATGTATAACTCATGAGCTAAGGGGGAGGGAGGAGGCCAGTGGAGAAAGGCTTCACTTGAACCAGGATGCAACCAGATACGGTGGTACCTTGGGTTAAGAACTTAATTCCTTCTGGAGGTCTGTTCTTAACCTGAAACTGTTCTTAACCTGAAGCACCACTTTAGCTAATGGGGCCTCCTGCTGCCGCCACACCGCCGGAGCACGATTTCTGTTCTCATCCTGAAGCAAAGTTCTTAACCCAAAGTAATATTTCTGGGTTAGCGGAGTCTGTAACCTGAAGCGTATGTAGCCTGAAGCGTATGTAATCTGAGGTACCACTGTAGTTGCTGCTTAAAATTTAAAAGGGTGGCAGAACAACTTTTAAACTGATGGCGGGCAGCAGGAGGAAGTTGATAGGAGCTTATGAGGGAACCAATCTCCCTTCTCCCCTACCTGAATGAAGATTGGAAATAAATACAAAAATTTAAATGGAGGTGGTAGAAACTAGCCACTGAAAGCACAGTGGCACAAGATAGCAATTGAGAGGACAAATACAACCCAATGTAATCAAATGTGAGGTGATGCATATATGGACAAAGTATCCTAATTCCACATATACCTCATAGAGTGATGTCTGACCAGCCAACTGGTGCTGACTGACCAGGAGCAAGACCTTTGAGCTCATAGCTGATAGCTCAGTGCTGAAAACTACAGGTGGGGAATAGTACTGGTGCACTCAGGTCCTGCTTTCGGTCTTCCTAAGGGCACCTGGCTGGCAACTGTGAGAACAAGATGCTGAACTGGATAGGTTTGAAGGCTGATCCAGTAGGCTCTTCTTATGTTCTCAAGTGGGAGCCTTGAGTGTGGAAGATCTGTGCATCTATATCAATAGGTGCCTTCTTTTAGATCTTTGTCTCTACATACTGGGTTTTTGTCAACCGGAGAAAGCATTACCAGGGGAGGTGTCAGCAACATGATCCCATTACCTTCCTCCTACATGCATTGACTGCATGTGTGTCAAAGTTATGAAAGAAGTTTAAATAAAAGAATGCTGCAGACACTTCTGTGCCCAAAGATGAAGTCTTCAGAACTTCAAAAGGATAAGGTAGCCAGCAATTGCCACTTGCTTTGTGGCTTCTTCAGCACCAAGCACATTGTTTTGGAACTCACCCTTAGAATCATCTTCAGCTTTCAAACTACAAACCTAGGAATGGAAAGCCTATTTGTCTCATGATTGCACTGGAACGTACAACATAAGACGAAGGGAGACACATTTTTCAACAAGACAGTACAATTGTACAAAAATATAGCTGTTATAGCACATAGTTTGTATCATGGCAGATGACGTGGCAGCCTGTGCATATGAAGTGGGACGTATGGACTGACCCCTGCCATATAATCCCCTTACTGTAAACATACTGTAAACAAGAACTGATAAAAAGCCCACAGGATGAGGCACACTCTGAAGCGAAGGGGCACATGTATAGATGATGCTTGTGTTGAGATCCTACAGCCATTCTGAATTTGCATGCATTGCTGAAAAGGAAGATAGTACTATTTGGAGGTAAACCTTGAAGGAGCATACAAAGAAAAAGAATCCCACTGTGAACCTAAGCAATTAAACAATGGAAAACCCCTGCCTTAGAAGCTATCAGTAAACAATACCTAACATCAGAACCCTACTTTAAGAGGCAAAATTTTGAGGTCCGGGGTGCAAGGAGAAATGCTAGGGCACACAAGTTTGTTAATTGCCCCTGACAATGCAAGCACTGGCATTTTCATTCCTCATTACAAAAATGTGCCAACACTACAGCAATATTTTGATTTATCAAGCTTTAATGCTTTGACCAAAAAGGGCATTGATTCGTATGCTACTGGACAAACTGTTGAGAGATTCATGATCGTACCATCAATAAGGTTATATTTATTCAGAAGGTTAAAGATAAAATGGTTTCAGAAAAAATAGTATATCTTGTTCTACCATATCAACTCTATTTTTTAGGTAAGAATTGCTACTATTTAATCATAAGCTCAGGCATCTGTAAATTGTTAGGTTCCTGTGATTATAATTTGCATGAAAATACATGCCCAAACAGAGATAGGAAAATACCACTTTTGAATAAATAAGGCAGTGGAATCCTCTAATATAAAAAGAATCTTAAAATTAATACCATTTACTAAATTTCATCAAAGTTTTCAATGCTCTTTTTCTAAAGATCAAAATCCTTTCTTAGAAAAAAGTTAAACCTACTTATTCAGTTAAAGACTTTCTTGCAATTTCTACAGTGAAATGCAAGTTGGTTCAAGTCAATAGGCTCTCTTTTCTAAGTTCCATTTTTTTATAGTTATAAAATAAATTGTTCAGATCCCAGTTAAGTACTACAAATCAAGAGTAGAAGCACCTTAGTGGCATCTGAAGAAAATTAGAACACATGTCACAAATGGGGCATTAGTGACAAGTGATTTGCACTCTTTTGTTTGTTAGGAACACTTAACTTTCCTGGTTCACACACCACAAGAAACTGTAAGGAGAAAGGCTAGATGCCATTGTTTCTTCATATTCCAGACCAACCTTTGTTTGTTGGACTGGGAATATGACATCTGACTCTGATCACTGAGGCCCTGCAACTCTCCTGTCTAGCTTGCACTGCAGGTGGACCAGGTAGCATATCTGTAAATATGATACCTTGGAGACTGTAGGGTTCAACATCTTACCTAACTAAGTTTCCAAGGCTATTTCCTCAACATGTCATGGATGTGGAAACTTAGCACCACTAATGCCATCATCCTACCTTCACACCAGGCAGGCAAGTTTCCATTAAGTCTACATGCCCATCACTCTGTATTCCAAAAGGTTGCATTCCATTATGAGAACACCATCGTCCACTCAGAGAAGTACGGTCTATATAATCACACCTTTCAGGGGAGATGGATCCCTTCTAAGGGATTGTTTCTAATTTCCCCAGTATGATGCCCTCCTGCCACAGGCCATGTTCTCCACAAAGCTGAGTAACTATCATCTCAGAAGCGTGACCCATCCATAGTGTTCCTGAAGGAATGCGTAGCAGCATACAAAGCAGCCATGTACCAGATCATATAATAGCCCTCATTGTAACCACTTTAGGGAAGTCTGCTCCCCCTCAGTTTCACATTTACATATATATTTGCTTTTGCCTTCTAGCACTGCATAAGAAATGACAAGTTGTCAGCTCATTTTACCTAGTGGCAATTTCTAACCAAGCTCTCCCTCTCTTGTTATCTAGACATACCACAGACTACATACTAGTGTTGCAACATCATGATTCCAGATTTCACTCCCAAACAATTATAATTCTTGTAAACACAAGATCATTTTACATTCGCTTCTTAAAGAATCTTGTACTTTGCACCCACCCTGCATTACATTTCTACATCTCATACAAAGAATTATTCACTCCCATAAAACTAGTTTCAGATGCCAAATTTCAAGCCCGCAAGCGATTATGAAAAGTGACAAAACACACAACACTCTAATTTTGAGAAGTGGCATTACTAAGCTCAACCCTTCAGGGGTGTGGGATTTCCTTTTGAAAATAAATGAGATTTCTAACCGCAGATTGTCTGTGCTACTAATGCACAAAGTTGCCAGTAACTTATCTCTTTATCTGTAAGAATCCTAAGAAGTGAAACTTGAACAAAACTTCTACAGCAGTCCGAAAATAACATGCATGGGGGAAATCCTATTGCCTTCAGAGATACTACTTGCAAAGTCAGTTGCTTTGGTTATCATGTTTCAAATAACTAACAAAAGCAACCATTAATTAGCTTTAGCATAGTACTGGTGTTAAATTAATGTCTAATTACATGAGTTTTGTATATATATTTCCACACTGAAGTGAAATCCAGAAATTAAGCATGTTTTCTTTTATGAAGTATAAAAGCAAACTGTTATGTGTTGTTTCAAAGTTGAACATCTGGAATTGATTTTTTTAAAAAATATAGAAAGTTTCAAGAGTAAGCTTTATGCTTAATTTCTATTCAATAAGTCCTCTTTTCACACATGTCTGCTTAAAGCTTTGGGCGTCTGGTTGAATTTACCGTATTTTTTGCACCATAACACTCACTTTTTTCCTCCTAGAAAGTAAGGGGAAATGTTTCTGCGTGTAATGGAGGGAATGCCTACGGGTAGCATGCCTACGGATTTTCCTCCTCTAAAAACTACGTGCGTGTTATGGTCGGGTGCGTGTTATAGAGCGAAAAATACGGTAATTATTAAGCCATTTCCTTAAACTTCTTGATGCTTGTGCTATTATTGGCTCTTCCAAGAAAAATGTTTGTGCACCATCTATGAGCACAGTGTTCCCCAGACCCCATTCTATATCCTACCATCATCAAGTATGTTTTATCAGGCAGCTGGTAGCAATGAATTACTGTATATCTACATCAGGGCTGGGGGCTTTTGTTGATGGGGGTTTGTTGCCATTGGTTTTTTGTATCTTTCTTTTAGATCTTGTGATTTATGTGGAAATTGTTCAGTTTGGTTGTGTGTGTTTTGATGTTTTATTTATTGTTTGTGACCACTATGGTAATGTTGCAATAGTGTACTTTTTCATGTTGTAAGCCTCCTTGAGCATGATCTGAAATGTGGAAGGCCAGCATACAAATAAAATTATGTGTGTATGTATGTATTAATGCTCAACATCATTAGCCCAAACTACAGTTTCTTAAACCCTTCTAACTATGGTTGAAAAGTGAATATTTGTAACAATAACTGAATTTCTGCTGCACTAAGCCTCACTTATAAATGTTTGAAGAAGCGTCAAGCAGACTGAATGGATGACCAAGTTTATCCTGTAGACCATTTTCCTCCCCATTGTATAGACTAGTTTGAGCTTTCATAGGAACTTCACTAAATTGCTTAGGTTTGCTGGAGGCTTTCTTCCAGCCCCCCACCCCCGCAGAAGGTAAATTATCCCTGCAGTAAAAACATGCCAACATTCAAGAATTTACTCCACCTTTAAGGAAATGAATTAAATGTAACAATTCATCAGAATGTGAGGTGGGAAAGAAAGTGTAGCATCCTGGTTCTTTGTCCTTAATCCCAGTGTATCTAGATGTCATTAGGTAAAAAGGTAAAGGACCCCTGGACAGTTAAGTCCAGTCAAAGGCAACTATGGGGTGCAGTGTTCATCTCACTTCAGGCCGAGGGAGCTGGCGTTTGTCCACAGACAGCTTTCGGGGTCATGTAGCCAGCATGACTAAACCGCTTCTGGTGCAACGGAACACCATGACGGAAGCAAGAGCGCACAGAAATGCCGTTTACCTTCCCACCGCAGCGGTACCTATTTTTCTACTTGCACCAGTATGCTTTCAAACTGCCAGGTTAACAGAAGCTGGGACAGAGCAACAGGAGCTCACTCCTTCGTGCAGATTCGAACTGCCGACCTTCTGATCAGCAAGCCCAAGAGGCTCAGTGGGTTTAGACCACAGCGCCACCTTCCATTAACACAATTAAGCCACAAATAATAGTGGTACACTTAACATGGGCATAGACAAGGGGGGCAGGGAGGGGCAGCTGTCCCCCCCAAATCAATAAAACTCAAAATAAATATATAGCTAACTGAGGTTCTGCCCCCCCAACAAAAATCCTGGCTACACCCTTGACTCTTAAGACAGTCCAAGAAGCACCAGCTACAACCATTCATGGAAATCATACCATCACGCATACCTTGGTGGTATAACAAATACAGGGTTCATTCATTTACACATGGTGATTATTGAGTTAATTGTCCTAGTTATAATGCTAGCACTTCTGTCCCAGTTTCTAACATTCCTTTTATGCTGCCTTACCTGTTGTGTGAGGGAACTGTAGCTTTTTGATTGATATAGCGCCATGCCGTGCTCAGTTTCATTCATACCAGTGGGCATGTTTTGACACAACAACGGATATAGGATATGTCACCACCCTTTATGCGCATGTGCGCTTCTGTTCCCCCAAGAAAATAGTGGAAAGAGCTGTGTGCCAGAATACCACCCAAAATTTCATAATGTGAACAGCAGAGGCATGATCCATAAAAACCATGAGAATATTAACGTGCAAAACATTGTTTTTTTTCCTGGGTTCACAGGGTTACAAATTGTTGTTTTTTTTCTGGGAGCAATTAAATCAGGAAAGAGCGATAAACTTCTACTAGTTTTCTAAAAGTGGATTTTATTTCATGTGAAAGATCACATAAAAACAAAAATTATCAAGCAAGGAAACACTGAAGAAAAGGAATTAAGTGCTGAACAGATGGATCTGTGGTTGCATTCAGACAGAACAAGGAACTCGCATTATTGAGGGTTCCATATGGAAGTGATGGTTCTCTCCCTTCTAGCTTTGCGGAACTCTTTGTCTTCAAAGAAAGACAACATTCTCCTTCCTGGCTCCCATTTCAGCTATTCAACATATTCCATCATCGAATACACCATGTATTTTTAATCACAGTCTGCCATGACACAGGAGAACCCAGAATTACAGTGATAGATGGGTTAACAAGCCATAGATGGGTTTAGACTTCAACAGTTGCAAAAATATTCATGATCATCAATGTAACAGAGAAAGCTTGGAGTTTCTCATACAACATCTGTTGTAAAGTACATAGCTCACACCTCTTATACTCCCTAAGTTTACAGCTAACCAGCAGATAGAAACCTCTGACTTTCAGTAATATCAATTGTGCAAGTAAGTGGTTAGCTACCATGCATTCCAACTGATAGAGGATTTATGTTTAGGTTTTAGTAAGGTAGTTTCAAAAAAACTACTAGAACTTGAGGTTTCATTCGCAGAGTCTGATATCTTGATAGCTCACTAACGCAAGGTATTAATGTGAAATATTCACACATCACTAAAAACAGTGGTTTTCCTCCACTAATTAACCATCACAATAAACTTCACATGTATACTTTAATTGCAACATGTTTTTCCGCAATGACAAAAGAACCCAAACAAACCACTTCTGATTTTTTCAGTTCAACCATATGATAAAAAGCTCCTTACCGCCAGACAGAGAAGCAAAAATCAAGGTGCCCTAGAACCTTAAAATTTGGTCTGGTGACTGAGTTGCCAATCAGGTAATACTACGAAGAGCATTCATGAGCATAAGCAGAGTACTTTGCCCTCATAAGAAGTAGCCACTCATTGGAAGATGTTCAAAGAAGCTTAAACTATGACAGCTCTCAGTTTCCTGGAAGGAAGCCAGCAAGAACATGATCCCTCCTCTCACTTGTCTACTTAGTTCTATGACTCTTTCCTTTCAAGAAATGTCTGCCAGACTCCTGTGTTTTACACACACACACACACACACACACACACTTCACGAGATACTAGAAAATTTGGATTGTTTGATACAGTGGTATCTCTGGTTACATGCTTAATTTGTTCCGGAGGTCCGTTCTTAACCTGAAACTGTTCTTAACCTGAAGCACCACTTTAGCTAATGGGGCATCCCACTGCCGCCGCGCCGCCGCGCCGCCGGAGCACAATTTCTGTTCTCATCCTGAAGCAAAGTTCTTAACCCGAGGTACTATTTCTGGGTTAGCGGAGTCTGTTACCTGAAGCGTATGCAACCCAAGGTACCACTGTATTAGCAATCACAATATTCTAATAGGGAAGCAATCTCAAGAAAAATGCTGCACCTGAATGGCATGTTGTCTAAGAAATCTAATCCTAAAAGAAGGGGTATAGGTTTCTAAATGACCATGGATTAGTTCAAGTACTTTGGTTTAAGAACAGCTTAGTTTATGAACAACTTGGATTAAGAACGCTGCAAACCCACAAGTAGTTGTTTTGGTTTGTGAACTTTGCCTTGGAAGCAGAACATGTTCCGCTTCCTGTTGAGTGTGTTCCATTTGTAAATTGAGTCCCCAGCTGCTATGGGAAAGGACACCTTGGTTTAATAATGCTTTGGTTTAAGAATGGACTAAGGTACCACTATAAATTGATGCATCAAAGTATAGAACTACGGTATAAGAAAAGTGAAGAATTGCAGGTGGAGGAAACAAACTATCATAGGAAAGTAGCGATTCAGTATTCTTCCTGGGGAACCAGCCCATTTGCCCAAACTCTAGCAAAAAGAAAAAGGGAAGGAGAAGTCTGTGTATGTTTGAAACAGGCAGAGAACACAATCGGACTGCTCTCTCCTCTTGCCTTGCATAGGATGGCATTTTAGAAGTGGCTACTCAGGGTCCAGGTAATTCCTTGAAATTGCTAGAGCCATGCTAAGAGGAGCTACCAGTCTGTTTTCCATAGAACAGCATCTCTCATCAGACTATTCCATGCATGTTATTATTTTTATTACTACTACTACTACTATTTATTAGATTTCTATACCGCCCTTCATCAGAGGATCACAGGGCGGTTTACAATATAAACCACCACCATTTAAGTATTTGTTGTAAAACTTGGCAGTGCTCTCAGACTCTGCTGAAAAGAAATCCTGTTTCTCAAGTTGTGTTCACTATTAAAAATGGTCTTGCCCATAATTTCCAACAGAGCTCAAGAAATAAGGAAAGCACATGGTCAGTGTCCTGTAGACTCAAAAGAGAGAGAGGCTGTCCAGCAGTTGCAATGACTGGGCCAGGTGTTATTTTTCCCCTCCAGCATCCTACCACCCACCAATAACATTTCCCCCATTGGCAATATTCATTCAGTGTTAGAGGATTGCATACATGGAAAGGTTTAATGTGCATGATTTAGTCCCATGTTCAAAATCAAAATTTTTAATAAGAATTTTAAATATTTTAGCAGCAGGGGACAGAGCTTCACTTTAAACCATGCTGAAACAGCAGTGGTTTTCTTAAAAAAGAAAAAGTAACAATACTTTTTAATCAGAGTTCCTATCCAAATGCCAGGCTCTATTTAACACTACAACTGCAAATAGACTGCTAAAATAAGCAGACTTTTCTTTTTTTCTGCATACCTGAAATCCTTTCCCTAAATACAGACCACCATGTAGAATGGAAGCT
Source organism: Podarcis vaucheri (assembly GCF_965113315.1). Taxonomy (NCBI): domain Eukaryota; kingdom Metazoa; phylum Chordata; class Lepidosauria; order Squamata; family Lacertidae; genus Podarcis; species Podarcis vaucheri. Next base: position 66,640,084 of record NC_138764.1, on the reverse strand, counting down.
ACAATACAAGCAGTAGGTTGAGTCACTAAGAACAGAACAAATGCCTTTTGCATTGTTTCAACAAGCTGGAAGAGGGAACCCTCCCTGCTGTATCCTGAAACAAAGGAAATCCAAGTCTCTACATATATTTGGAAAACTGCATTTTTAAGACCACCTACTCTTCCAGCCCAGACAGCAATTTATTGCTGGATGGATACCATGCTTTTCTGAATCAATGCCTCCTGTTGGCTATTGGAATTCCTAAAACCTTGGTTGCTAGCTTGGCCAAGCAAAAGATTACATTACCATGGGGGGGGGTGGAGAAGTGGAAGACAAAAATGCTTTCACTGGCTACTGCCTCCAACCCAGGAATCCCAGAACACTTTTATTAAAAAGCCATATTTAGTCCAAGCAGCAGAACCTTTTAAAAAAAGAGAGAGTCTTGCTTTTTGTATGTTAAAACATGGTGAAGACAGTGATCTCTCTCAGATCATATCATATCAAGAGGCCACGAATCCACAATAGCTCTGCAATTACTTAAATGAGAGCAGAAAAGCCCTTGAGCACATGTAGTTCACAATTAGAAGCCAGTTAATTTTCCACAAACTCGAAATCACTCTCTCATGCCATCCTCCACAGACAAGCAGATCAAGGACTTCTCATTAAAATGACTACTTCAAAGTTCCCCTATCAAGAAGCATTGTGTCAGGCTATACACGTGCAGGAATGAGGTCTCACTATGAACACATGTGTGAAGTAATGCTGAAAACTCTGCAGACACAAAAGGGTTAGGCAAGCGTCTCCTAACTGTGGCACTCAGGATATGTGAGGATGTGAAATCAAACCCACTTGCTTAATGTCACCAAGGTATTTTTTGCATGGAGCACGCCTATCAAGTTGTTGCCATTGCAAACATGGCACAGCCTTTAATGGACATCTTGCAAAAAGAGCACAGAATCACCAAAACACTTTATCATTGAATCTATGCAGTTTCAATTGAAGGGCACTGCAACCAGCTGCCAGAGGTGTGTAGAACAGGCACACACAGAAGGCGGTGATGAAGAGTGAAAGCCTTTTGGTGCATACAGCTGTAAAAGAGCTCCTCTAAGCTGAAATTCAACAAAGCTTCTTGGGCTAATACATACATTTCCCCAGGGGAAGGGGGCATTTACAATCAAAATTGATTTTTAAAAAATACAAATGTATGTTCTATATTCCTCTAGCCTACTCGCAAGCAAAAAACTGCCATAAAATGAAAGCTAGATATAAAAAAGATAGTGGGGTGGATACACCAAGAACCCACCCAAAGAAGCAACAATCACTGCCAATCCCTTCTAACATTGCACTATAGAGAAGCACTGCAAATTCCTGGCGATCTGCAAATGCTTTCCCCTTCCACACCCAAAAATGTAGCATGAGCGCCTGCATATGCAACTGCAGACTGAAACACACACAGAAACACACCATGTTCACATTAAAGAATATATATATATATATATATGCTTACCTTTGACTTGAGTGTCATATTCAGCTATGATCTCCTTATCCTTTTTGAATTTCGCTGGCGACGTCATGTTTTCCTTGCCCCCCCCCCCCCAGCAAAAAAAAGATTATCCTCAGAGCAGATCCTCCAGAATACGACAAAATAAATGCAATTTGCGTTCCTCCCAAAAACAATCACTTGGCCAGGCTCGTCTTCCCTCAACAGCAATCAGTCCATGGAGAGAGGGTGGGCGATGGAGTGTGTGTGAGCAGCAGAGACATGCAGATGTGAAGAGCTCAGCGGACAGAAAAGGCAGCAGTTTGGATTCCCTGCACCAAAACCCTTAGCAGCAGTGGTGGTGGTGGCGGCGGCAGCAGCAGCAGCAGCATCAGACTACAGAGAATCTGCAGCCCCCAAAGGCTTTTCCTGATTGCTAACATTAATAGCACAGCCAGGGAGTGGAAGTCTTTCTGCGCAACAACATGTTGTGTGTGGGTTTGACTTTTTCTTTTTCTTTTTATAGAGCCAGAGATGATGCAAATTAAATCCCAAATGGTGGAAGAGATGAAAGCTCCAAAGTCACTTTCTTCAGTTCAACTGCCTGCAAATTCAAATACGTACTGTAATTGACTCTCAACCAGTTACAGGCATATACAAAACAACAAATGTGATTGAAAGCTAGAAATGCAAAGTACAAATGCAAGCTACTCAAACTGCAGCATAAAAAAATGCCTCCAATTGAAGAAAAGGGTACAATAGTTACATTTTAGGTAGAGAGCTGGGGGGATGGGGTTAATATCATTGGAACCTCCTAAATCCAAGAAGATGGGGAGATGGGGAGACAAAGGAAAAGAGCCCCTGCAAAAGCAGTTTTGTGATCCCTCTTGTTGGTTTAAACAGCAACTGGAGACAGAGCAATATGATATACTAAAAAGGGAAGTCAGACCCAAATCCTCAAATTACTTGAACTACAGGAGCTCAAAAATGAATCCACAAGCCATTGTATAAACAAGACTAATCCCCTTTGGTGTAGCTAAAGCTGCAGATCTTGGTCCAGCCAACAGACCAGCTTTAGGTATTTTTTTTTTATTATCATCATTGTTAACTTTAGAGGATTGAACCCCAAAACGCTGGCAAATTAAAGAGGGAGGGAGGGATACATGTATCTGCTGTAGACATCAAAGCTGATTTGGAGCCTGGGGAAACAGAGCAGTATGTGCAAGAGAGATGCAAGCAGAGGAAAGGACGGACAAAACTTCTTTTTCTGAATTACAAGCTACTGTTGGCAGCAAATGTTAAGAAAAGGGGATTCGAAAAACCTGGATCCACATCCAAAGAGAGAAACAATGTGGCCAGCAGACAGGAAATGGTAATGGCTCACTGACTAAGGAATAACAGTGTAATCCTAACCATGTCTACTCTGGTGTAAATCCTACTAAATTCAATGGGATTTATTCCCAAGGAAGTGGAGTTAGGATGAAGAGCTACGCATGAAAACACAATCGAAATCTGGCATATTTCTGCCCAGTGCTAGCACATTCTGTCAGTCAGCTGTGAAGTAACTATGCAAACACATTTAAAGCCCTCCTTGAAATACAAAGAGAAATCACTAAAACCTTATAGTCCATCCCAATAGGCCCTTGCAAGGTCAAAAACCATATTAGGGAAATATCTCTACTAAGCCAACCAAATATCACAAAATAGTTTGCAAGCTTTCGAATTATCCAGTATTCTTCATCAGAGTAAAATTAATGATGGTGACGCCCATGAGTGTGAGTCTCAAGGGAGAATGTGGAAATAGACAGCAGACATTCAATGAGGCATTTTAGGTGCCATAGATGTTATCAGATTCCAACAAGACTGGCTGGGAAGAAGAAGCATAACCATAGCCACCATCCCAAGTCTACCCTGATGTAGTGTTCTGAAGAACTCAAAACTTTGCACACTATTTTGTGATATTTTGGTTGGCCTAATAAAAGTATTGTGCTAATATACTTTTTGAATTTTTCTCATGGTACAATACAGCTACCTTTACTTTTTGCAAGCTCAAGGCTGCGCTTTCTCCTTTACAAGAAGTTAGCTGTTCAATTCAAAAGTCAAATGCAGCAACATTTGAAGGATATATGCTGTTTTCCTCTCTCGGTCCTTATTTACGTCATAGGCTTGCACAACTTGTGACCCACCAAGCTGAAAACATTCAATTAGTTGGTTCAAGTGCTTGAGAATCTGGCATCTGCCACCCGCCCAATAGTCCCAAGCAAAACCAGAAGGTTTACTGAGTCCATAGCAAGCCATTGCACATGGTAAGCTCTACTCAGCTTGGTGGATCACAGTAAGTGTACAGATCTGATCTCCGGGAAGTTAGGAATCCAGCCCTGCCTTTCCTTCTTGGTGCTGCACTTTTCAGGGAGATGATGTAAAGAGGAAATGCATCAGACTAGGAAAAGGGTTTATGGCCTGGGAGGCTGAGAAGGTAGGTATATTATTGTCTGGCAAGTAACACTAGACAACTAGCTTAATGGGGCAAGGGAATCCCTCCACAGGAGCTGCTCACCCAGGAATATTACGAACTAAGACCTATATTTGAGAAGGAGGAATACACTGCTATGGGACTATCTTCTGGGAATCAGAGTATCGCGGACTTAGTTCGGGAAGCCGCAGAGCACACGCGCTTCGCATGCCAGATGCTCCAGGTTCAATCCGCTGCGTCTCCAGGTAGGGCCGGGAAGGAAAGGTTCCCCCCTGAAAGCTCGGAGAGCCGCTGCCAGTCTGTGCCGACGCCGCTGAGCTTCGTAGCTTGGACCGACTGTCTGATCTGGAATGAAACCGCTTCTAGGCTCGTTTGCGAGCGCAGAGAACTGCCTTCTCCGGGGATCCGTGAGGATCCCTTTAAAAAGAGCTGGGCTTCGACGGGGCTGTGGCTATTTGTGGAGGAATGCTTCTCCCTCGGGGCGAGTACGGGATGCAGTGAGTCCGGCTCCCCCCACCCCCCGCTTGCCGCAGTGGGGAATATTATGGGATGGATGGGACACCGACCCTCTCCTGGTGGACTGGAACATGGGACGGCTCCAGCAGGGCGCCTGTGCTCGCTGCGGGCTACCAAGGGAACCAGGCAGACAAGACACGCGCGCGCGGGAAGAGTATTATAGGATGGAGACTGCTGCTGTACAGCCTTCTGGAAGGAGTGGGCTTCCTTGTGCTGGCATGAGGCTAGCATTACACGAATTGCAGCCAAGTTGGGAAAGGCGGGCGGTTCCCGCTAAGGGGATATTATGGGATAGGGGATCTACCGCGGGGAATCTGCCACGGGCTCACCCCGAACTCGGGATTCCTCCGTCCCGAACGCGACTGTTACCTGCAGTGCTGCTGCTCGGACGGCGAGTCCTTTCCCCCCATGAAGCGCGTTCCTCAGGCCACCCGCTGCTCCCACGGTCCGCTCCCCTCCGCAGCCCCGCTCCAGCGCCCCCGCCCATTCCACAGAGGAGCACCAATCGGGAAGGGAGGTTCCGAAAGCTGGCGGGCGCTCCAGCCAATAGCCGCGCCTCGCCTCCCTCCTTCCTCAGCCTCGGTCCCGCCACTTTTCCGTATTGGCACCGCCCACCCAGGACCGAGACGGGGCCACTCAGAATGCTCGGAGGGGACAGAAGCGGGTTGCGACCACGAAGGGGCGGGGCATGCAAATACGAGCTCCGTGTGGACCAATGGGAAGCAATGGGCGCGTCCTCATGCCCCGCACGTAGGTAGGAACGAGAGATGGTCAATTTATCCAATGGCAAGCGGGGAGACGTGGGTCGTTGTCTTTTTTACCAATCAGGTGCCGGAGGCGGGCCAGATTTCCCCCAATGGGAGGCAAAGCCGCAGATTCAAACTGACAGGGGACTGGGAGGCGACGCGAGGTCTTGCTTCTGAGCATCCCTCGCGCACGTAAAGAAAGGAGCCGTCCAGGTTGGGTTCGCTGGCAGGAGGCAGGGGGAATCCGGAGTCAGTCAGTGAGTGGCTGAGGAGGAATTAAAGAATCCTAAATTGGGGGCAGTAGGATTAATTGGGAGGCGGGCATGTTTCTTGCCCTCGGTGGTTGGGGAGGAGGGAATGATAGGAAGGACCCCGGGGTGTAGGCAGTGAAATAAAGCAGAATTAGCATTACTGCAGGTGCCACATAACACCCGTTCACGCATTTGGCAGCAACTAAACTTTGGAACTCCTTGCCAATTGATATCAACCAGGTGCTTTCGCTATCTTCCTTTCCCAGCCAGCTAAATTAGTTCTTGTCTGCGCAAGCTCTCACAGATGCTTAGAAATGCTAGTGTGGATTTCAATCACTTCTAGCATTTAAACTTTTTGAATGTTTTAAAATATCGGAAAATTTTCTTGATTTTACTGTCTTATCTTTTTGAATATCGCTTATTTTCTTTGCAATCATATATATTTGAAGAAATAGATTGTAACTAAATAAGGGAAACAGACTTGGATTGGGGAAGGGAGAAAATCTCCCTCAATTTAATAATTAATATTGTTTAATGCTGATTATGTAGCCTCCAGTAGAAGATTGGAAGGACCATCACCACACTTGATAAGGGTTTTAATCTGTGTGGGTAACAAGGAACAAAGAGGGTTGGTAGTCAAAGCTGACAAACTAAGAGTGCCAGTAAGTCCTGTGGGGGAGAAGGACCTTGCTGGCCCCAGAAGACAAATTATTTTTCTACCCTACTGAAAGAAGCACAGGGGCGCCCTGGAACCTCCTCTGGATCAGACTGGCCTTGCCATGTCCACCAGCAGCTGCAGTTTTGCAGACAGATGTGTAACTGTGCTGTGCTGCAGGTTTTGCCAGCAAGTGCTAAGTTCCCGGGGCATGAAAGCTGTTCTCCTGGCTGACACAGAGACAGATCTCTACTCCACAGACATCCCTCCCACCAGGTGAGTCAACACAAGGAGATTCAGAGAATCTTGAATTGGCTGTAATTTCCTGTTCCGCAGTAAGTATTTTGCTTGGCATCTCTCACACATTTTTTAAAAAACAACAACCTCAAGGATATACAGTGGTACCTCCGGTTACAGACACTTCAGGTTACAGACGCTTCAGGTTACAGACTCCGCTAACCCAGAAATAGTACCTCGGATTAAGAACTTTGCTTCAGGATGAGAACAGAAGTCACACGGCAGCGCAGCAGCAGCAAGAGGCCCCATTAGCTAAAGTGGTACCTCAGGTTAAGAACAGACCCTCCAGAATGAATTAAGTTCTTAACCTGAGGTACCACTGTACTTCAAGGTCCCTGAACAATAGTGACTTATATGCCTTAGGTCTAAGGTCTAGTTTTGGTGGTCTCTCTCATTCTTAACTTGGTATAGTGTAACGGTTAAGGTGCTGGACTAGGATCTGGCACACAAAATTTAAAGTAGCCATAAAGACAAACCTTGGGCCAGTCACTGTCTCTTGACCAAACCTACCTCACAGGGTTGTTGTGAGGTTGAAAAGGGCACAGGAAGACCCCTGTATGTTGCCTTGAGCTAGGAGGGAAAGTGGGACATAAATGTAATAAAAAAAAATACTAATGAAGGGTCTTGGCAGAATACACTACACTACAATCACCTAAATTGATCTGCCAGGTTGTAAATGCTGTGGCTGCTGTTCCAACTCACATGTGTGCATGGACTATGAAAAGAGGTATGTCTTAACCTTTTCTGTCCTTCTGGGTCTTTCATGCAGTCATGTGGCATACAGCCCTTATAATATCTGCCATAATGTAGGAAAGTATTTTCGTTCTGTAAAAATGCAGAATCTAAGACTTGAGGTCAAAATAAAATATTCAGAACATGGGCTTTCTAAAGCAGGCCTGCACAACTTCTGTTATGTTCAGCTCTGGAAATCACAGCAGCCTGTGTAGTCTGTCTTCCTTAATCATCTTAAATTATGAAAGCGGGGCATGATTCTAATATTAGAAAAGCACCACCAACACTGTAACAGTAGGAGAACTTAGTGGCAGTATGCTAGAACTGTCACTTTCACTTCTCTTAATAGTCAGTTTCTGGTCTACAGTATTTGTTGTGGTAACAGTCAAAAGCACAATGGGGGTGTTGTATAAACCACAGGAAGACATAGTATCTGCTTTCCTACATCCTCAGTGATGGTGAATCAAAGTGCAACTTTCAAGCATGAGAAAAGGAAGGAAGGAGTGTTGGAAGAAGGCAGCAAGTTTCATTGGTGACGACATTAATATACTGTACATGTAGGAAATCATAATCACATTTAATCAAAACTTCTTAAGGGAACCCTAAACTAATGGAACTTTTGTCACAGAGAGCTAGTGCCATCGGCGTGCCTTACTCAAGCTTCAGCAATATGATTGCACATTCAGTAATTCATATGGATAAAAAGATGGCCTATACTTGGGGGTGGAAGGCTTAATGTTTCTGACAAATCATATAATAATAGAATCATAGAGTTGGAAGGGACCCAAGGGCCATCTAGTCCAACAATGTAATGCAGGAATCTTAGCTAGACCATACATGATAGGTGGCTGTCAGGGGTTGATTAGCTGCTTGTGCTTAAAATTGTGCCCCCTCAGAGTTTGTGCGGCCCCACAAACCTCTGTGTGTGACAGAGCTCCTCAGACATGTCTGCTCTAGTCACTAGTAGAGTCTGACAGTGGCTGCTTGCGGAAGCGCTTCCAGCAAAGAAGCTCCTTAACGGAAACGCGTCTCCTGGACTCACGACGTGACAGTTTCCGGCGAAGTATGGGTCTCCCTGCAGTTGCTTCTGACACCTCCCCGCTATTTTCGCTGGACGTGTCTCTCACCCCTTTCTCTCCCCTGCTGTTTCCTGCCTGGGCTGCTGCGTCTCTCTCAGCATTACTGAGATCCTCCTCCAGAGACCCCTCGCTCCCCCTACTGGTCCCTGCTTTGGTGGCTGACTCTCTCCCAGTCTCTGGGAGCCCTACCAACTCCCTTTCCCCTGATGTCAGTTCCCTGACATCCACCTCCCCTCCAGGGCCCCCTTCCCCCCCGCCCCTACTCTCTCCTCTGGGCGGTGAGGAGCTGAAACCCCGAAAAGAATCCTCTTCATCTTCAGACGTCTCAAACATTTCCCTCCATCGGTCTTCGTTCCGGCTCGCTGAATCCTCCTCCGCCTCGGAATCAGAGAACCCCTCCAACTCTTCTTCTTCGTCGGTGGTGGCGAAGTATTCCCTCCGGAACCTCGCCACTGGCTGAGGTTTACGAGGGAATCTCTGATGAAAAGTTTCTATCAAAACCTCGTCATCTACATCCTCTGCCCTGACCCAGGTGTTTTCCGACTCCGGCTCCCCTTCCCACATTACCAAATACTCTACTTGATCTCCCTTCCACCTGGAATCGAGAATCTCCGCTACATGGTAGCTGTGTTCTTTTTCCTCCATAGCTGGTCCCCTATTGACCCTCCCTTCTCTGTCCCCTTTATACGGTGACAGCAACGACCTGTGGAACACTGGGTGCAGCTTCATGTGGTTCGGTAACCGGAGTCTGAAAGCCACTGGGTTGACCTGCTGCGTGACTTCAAATGGGCCCAGCCTCTTGGGTCTTAACTTCTTACAACCTCCTTTGAATGGTAACCCTTGGGTGGACAGCCACACCTGGTCCCCCACCCTAATGCTTTCCCCTTCCCTTCTGGTTTTGTCTGCCTGCCTCTTATATTCCTCCTTCGCCCTGTTTAAATTAAGTTGGAGCTGGCGATGGATCGCTTCCATTTCTTCAACGAACTGTTCTGCGGCTGGAACGCTCCAGTTCTCCCCTTCCCCCCCTGGGAAGGCTCGGGGATGACACCCGTGATTAGCCAAAAAGGGGCTCATCCCCGTGGACACGTTCTCTGCATTGTTGTAGGCAAATTCTGCCAACGCCAGCTTCTCCACCCAATCATTCTCTCTGTCATTCACATAACACCTCAAATATTGCTGGAGGACACCATTAGCTCTTTCCGCCTGCCCGTTGGTTTCTGGATGACGGGCAGTTGAGAAATTCACCTCTACATGCAATAAGCTCATGAGCTTCCTCCAGAACCTGGAAGTAAATTGTTTCCCTCGGTCAGAAACCACCCTCAAGGGGGCGCCATGCAGCCTAAACACATTTTCCACAAACAATTTAGCGGTTTCTTCCGCTGTGACCGCATGTGAGCAGGCTATAAAGTGGGCCATCTTGGTTAACAGGTCTACCACAACCATGATGGCTGTTTTCCCTCTGGACCTGGGCAGATCAGTCATGAAATCTATTGCCACTGCCTCCCATGGCCTTTCCGGCGTGGGTAGTGGTTCTAATAAACCTGCCGGTGCCCGCCTCTCCCCCTTGGCTCGTTGGCATTGGTCACACCCTCTCACATACTCCCGCACATCTTCCCTGACCTTGGGCCACCAGAATTCCCTGGTAACCAGCCACATGGTTTTGTGTTGCCCAAAATGCCCTGCTGTGGGGCTATCGTGCAGTTGCTTGAGTACCTTTTCCCTCAATTCCCCTTCAGGTATATATAACGCTCCCTTGTAGTACAACGCCCCGTTTCTCTCCTCAAAACCCCCGGGTTTGTCTCCCTCCCTCCTGAGACCCCTGAGTTTGTCCTGGGCGTATTCATCCTGCACCGTTCCCTCTACCAGTTCCCTTTGCCCCACCAATGCCGCCCCACACACCCAGCGGTCCTCGGGAATGACATGGGTCTCTTCGGGTGCACCCTCCCCCTCCAAATATTCAGGTTTGCGTGAGAGAGCGTCCGCCCTAACGTTCTCTGGGCCTGGCACGTAACAAATCTCAAAGTTAAATTTGGAGAACTCCTGGGCCCATCTCAACTGCCGTTGGTTGAGCACTCGCGCAGTTCTCCAATACTCTAGATTCTTATGGTCCGTGCACACTTGAACCTTATGTTGTGCACCAATTAGCAGGTGCCTCCATCTCCGGAAGGCCTCATGAATCGCAAGAAGTTCCCGGTCGTACACCGTGTAGTTCCTCTCGGATTTGTTCAGCTTTCGCGAAAAGAAGGCACACGGTCGCCACTCTGACTCCTCCTTCCCCGGCTGCAGAAGAAGCACCGCCCCTATGGCTCTGTCAGAAGCGTCTGTTTCGACCCTCAGCTTTTTTTGTAAATCCACATGTAGAAGTTGTTCATCAGAGGCGAAGGCCCTTTTCAGTTCCTCAAACGCAGGCTCCGCCTCCCCCGTCCAAACAAACTTCTTTTTACTGCTGAGACAGTCCGTGATGGGCGCCGTCAGGTGGGCGAAGTTTCGGATGAACTTACGATAAAAGTTTCCAAACCCTAGGAACCTCTGCACATCCTTCTTGGTTTTGGGTGTTTTCCATTCCAGCACCGCTTGAACCTTGCCGGGGTCCATGGCCAACCCCTTGTCTGACAAGCGGTACCCCAGGAATTCCACCTCCTTGGTATGAAACTGACACTTCTCCAGTTTCACCCACAGCCTGTTGGCTTGCAGCCTGCTCAACACTTCTCTGACGTCTTTCACATGTTGCTCCTCATTCTCCGAATACACCAACACGTCATCTAAGAAGGCCACGCAATTCTTGTAGAGCAAAGGCCCCAGTACGTGGTTCATGAAGGCTTGAAAACACGCGGAGCCTGTTTGTAATCCAAAAGGCATAACGAGGTATTCAAATGCCCCCAAAGGGGTAAACATGGTGGTCTTCCATTCATCCCCTTTCCTTATACGTATCAGGTTGTACGCCCCCCTTAGGTCCAGCTTTGTAAAAATCTTTCCTTTCCGCACCCTGGTCAAAATATCATCAATCCTGGGCATAGGAAAAGCCGCCGGCTCTGTCACTGCATTTAACCGCCTGAAATCACATACAAGTCTCGGCTTGTCCGTGTTTTTTTTATCCACAAAAAACACTGGGCTACCCCCCGCTGCCTTGGACTCTCTGATGAAGCCTCTCTTCAGGTTCTTGTCAATGAACGCTCGCAACTCCTGCATTTCCCTGTCTGACATGGCATACAACTTGCCTACAGGAAGCTGTGCTCCCGGGAGTAAATTGATCTGGCAATCAAAGGGCCTATGCGGGGGTAGTTGGTCAGCTTCCTTCTCGCTGAACACGTCGCTGAGATCAGCATACTGTGGTGGCACCTTCCCCTTCCCCATTACTTCAGTCCCTGCCAGGGTGGCTTGGGCCCCTGCTGACCCCTTTTCCCCCCTGCAGTGTTCCAAGCAATGTGGTTTCCGAAGGAAACCACTCTTTGATGCCAGCCCACCAGCGGATCATGTAGGGCTAGCCAGCTCATTCCCAAAATAATGGGAGCGCCTCCCAAGGTGGCCACATTAAACGCTATCAGTTCTGTGTGCCTTGCCACCCTCATTATCATTGGGACGGTCTGCAAGCTGACTCCTCCTCCCAACAGTTCCCTGCCATCGATCGTGGTCACCTGCAGGGGGTTGCTTAAAGGGATAGTCTGTATCTGGTGTTCAGCAGCAAACTCCTTGCTCATAAAATTGCAGGAGCTGCCTGAGTCCAACAGCGCCTTTATTTTTAGGGGGTGTCCATTTTGCAGCTCTAGCGACACTTCAATCACTAGAGCAGGTCGGGGAGCTTCTGGCACGGGCACTTTTACTGCTCTTTGGCCTGGCTGCAGTGCCCTGACGGTGGCAACCAGGCGTTGGCTTTTACCTGCTCCGTTTCTCCCTGCTCTCCCCCCTCAACCGCTCCCACCATCCCTTGCCATTCCTTCCTCTGGGGGCAGACTCTGGCAAAGTGGCCAGGCTGTTGGCAGAGATAGCATTTCCGGGCTCCTTTTCCCTCCTTCTTCGCCCCCTCACTGGGCTTTGAAACTGCGCGCGCGCGGGCTGTTCCGATTTCCATCGGCTCTGCCGGCGGGAAAGCTGGCTCAGGAATGTCTGGAATGCGTAACTCCTTCCAACGTTCCCCTCTCCCTTCCCGCCTCTCCAAGGCTCTTGCCTCCTGGCGCGCTCCAATGGTCAGCGCAGATTTGGTCAGCTGATCCATAGACACCGCCCTGGGGCTCCGGGACAGCTCGTCTTTCACAGCCGAAGAAAGACCTTCTTCAAATAGCATCTGAATGGGGGCTGCCGATAAATCCCACCCCAATCTGTGAATCAGCATGGTAAATTCAGTCCAGTACTCACGGACAGATCTGCTTCCCTGCTTGCAAGCCATTAGCTGTCTGCGCACCACCCCTTCCTCAATATCGCTGGAAAACATGATATCCATTGCACGAAAGAACTTCATAGTGTCCTTTAGGATATCATTGTGCGTTGCCATCAGGGGTCGAACCCAGTCCCGCGCCCCCTTCTCAAGATGCCCAATTACGAAAGCAACTCGCGATTCCTCATCAGGGAACTCATCAAACTGCACATTCAGGGCATATTGCATCTCTGTCCTAAAGGCATGGTAATCCTTGGGGTCCCCCCCAAACTTCTGCACCAATCCTGGTACCTTTCTGGGGAACTGAGTGGTTCTCCCCTTTTTGTCTGCATCCTGAGCCCTTCTCTCCTCGAGCCTCGCCGTCTGCAGCGCAAGTTGGACCTCCAGAGCTTGATACCTTTCTTCCAAGCTTGGACCAGCTCCAACCCCTGCCTCTCCGGTTCCGGCTGGGTCACTCATGCTGGCTTTCTCCTGCACAGGCAGCGTACAAAGACTGTCAGACTGCTGTCTGGGGTTGATTAGCTGCTTGTGCTTAAAATTGTGCCCCCTCAGAGTTTGTGCGGCCCCACAAACCTCTGTGTGTGACAGAGCTCCTCAGACATGTCTGCTCTAGTCACTAGTAGAGTCTGACAGTGGCTGCTTGCGGAAGCGCTTCCAGCAAAGAAGCTCCTTAACGGAAACGCGTCTCCTGGACTCACGACGTGACAGTTTCCGGCGAAGTATGGGTCTCCCTGCAGTTGCTTCTGACACCTCCCCGCTATTTTCGCTGGACGTGTCTCTCACCCCTTTCTCTCCCCTGCTGTTTCCTGCCTGGGCTGCTGCGTCTCTCTCAGCATTACTGAGATCCTCCTCCAGAGACCCCTCGCTCCCCCTACTGGTCCCTGCTTTGGCGGCTGACTCTCTCCCAGTCTCTGGGAGCCCTACCAACTCCCTTTCCCCTGATGTCAGTTCCCTGACAGTGGCCATCCAACCTCTCATTAAAAACCTCCAAGGAGAGTCCACCACCTTGTGGGAATCTGTTCCACTGTCAAACAGCTTTTACTGTCAGAAAGTTCTTCCTGATGTTTAGTCAGAATCTTCTTCCTTGTAACTCAAATCCATTAGTGTGGGCAATAAGGAACAAAGAGGGTTGGTGGTCCAACCCTCCAGAACCAGAGAAAACAAGCGTTCTCCATCTTCCATCTGACAGCCCTTTAGAATCTTAATTTTGCTATCATTATTAACTGGGTTCCCAGAGAATAAAATGGCCAGCCAGTACTGCTGGAAATTTATTTGAGAAGATATACAACAGGCATCCCCAACCTTCGGCCCTCCAGATGTTTTGGACTACAATTCCCATAATCCCTGACCACTGGTCCTGTTAGCTAGGGATCATGGGAGATGTAGGCCAAAACATTGGGCGGGCTGCAGGTTGGGGATGCCTGATATACAAGGCCAAAGGAAACTCCACTTGGCTTTCAGGTACGTAGGTAGAACTGGAAATTTATTATTGTTTAATATATACATAGGAATCTGTGTTATATGGACTCAAAAGAGATGAACAGACGTAGAAGACATTGGTTTAGCTCAGTATTGTCTACACCAAGGTAGCCAACTCTGATTAGCCCCAGGCAGCATGGTCAGTGGTCACAATGAGAGGGCATCTGGAACACACAGTTGGCCAACACTGGTCTATAAGGGTGGGCAGTGGCTATCCAAGGTTTCAGAGTCTTTCCTAGCCCTGCCTGCATATGCTGGGGAGTGAACCTGGGATCTTCTGCATGAAAAGCTTGTGCTCTAGTACTGAGCTATTATCTCTCCTGCCCCATGTATATCAGTGCTCTGGGAAACGTACAGATTTCAAGAGAGCAAATATAAAACCAAAGAGTAAAACAATTTTGAACTGCCAAGTGTAAAACGAGTTGTTAAAAATGACAGAAAACAGCTTGAAATTAAAAGTCTTCCAAAAGCCAACATCAAGATTCATTCAATACAAGTAAATATATATATTTTAATCAAATGACAGAAATGTTTCTTAGCTGAGACTTTCCCCACACTTCGATATTATATGGTATAAATGTTAAGTAACTGACAAAACCTTAATTGAATTTATTCTGTGTGGTTACAAATGGTATTTCTATGATAATGTTGAACAATGAAACAATGCTGACTATTGCTATTACAGAAATGTGTTAATGGAATTCAGCAAACCTCTTACTTCAAACTGCGATATTAAAAGGAAAGCTATGTTTTAGTGCCTCGGGAAATTATTTATCATGATTGGTTTCTTTATAATGTAATAATTGATTAGCATGGCAGCCGGGGGTACTGTACTCTGTTAGGGCTGAGCGGTTAAGGGAGAGCTTAAGTGTGGAGGAGCATCTATATTTTGAAACTCTAAATAAAAAATGGCAACACTATAACTGATTATTGGTAGTAGCTGCCTGGCACCTGAATCCTCTCTACCATGGCAACTCCCAGGGATAGTTTTTAATTTTCTGTCTAATATAGAAAAGCTCTGGGAAGAGGTCTGTTTGCTGTGAATTATACAGAAAAACTGTTTAATCCTGTCAGGAATGCAGTAATGATCAGACTGCTTCATTTGTAAGCAAAGGAACACACATCCAAGAGCAAACACAGATTAATGGTTGTTGAAAACTATTCAGTTGCAGGTGCCGATGGAATGATTGGTTGCCGCTTCCTCTGTTGTACAGGATGCTGTCGGCACTCTTAATAAGTCTTCTACACCTGTTCATCTCATTCTGTTGCTATGATTCATGGCTAGCAATAGGTAAAGTGGCTCTGGGCTGCAACGCTGATGGAATGGTCACGCTTGGCTGTAGGGCCCATATCTCCCCCTGCTTCATCATGAGAACCAGAAACGAAATTGCTGTATTGAGTAACAAATATCAATAGGCTAATTCTTGGACGGAAGCTCTATGGTAACATATTGCACTGGCTGGTACTCTTCCACCTGGCTGGCTACACCAGGAGGCTGGGTCACACAATATGGAGATGTTTTTAGGGTTGAAACAGACTAATCTATTGTTACTAAAGAGCAATAGTGATTCTCTTAGCTATTGTGGAATGATCACAATGGCTTGAACTACAGGGTTCAAACTGTTTTTGTGCCGAAGGCAGTTTTGACCTCTTATCTGATTTGCTCCTTTTGCAAGCTTAGGCAACAATCCTGAAACCTCTTAGTGTCATGTGGTGCAATCCTTTAAACTAATGGAGCTTTTGTAGGAAAATTTGCTTCAGAACTAGGCCCACTTTGGAAGAAAATTGCTTTTTTACAATGTGATCTTATGCATGTTTAGTTGGAAGTAAATGCCACTGAGTGGACTGGGATTTGTTTTCTGGTAAATATGGAGAGGATTATAGCCTGATCCAAACTTTCCCTTTAACCACTTACCTAGACAGGTGAGAGGACTGTTAAGAGGCACAAGGACAGAGCACTTCGTCTGTCCCTCCAGCAACCCCCTGTATTTCTGCCTGTGAAGGACACTTGGACTATTCCATGCCCAGCACAGAAAGAAGGGAGGCACTGCTTCCTGTCCCTCTGTGTCTCCTGCAGCTCCCTACACTACTACTCAGAGTGTGGAGTGGTGACCATTGGCCATGTTTCTTGAGGCTGATAAGAGTTGGAATTCATTAGCATCTCATGGGCCAAGAGTTTCCCCTCCTTGCAACATAGGAGCCGATAACGAATGCCTCTTGTCTTAATTAGGGTGAAACAGCATTTCATATAAGTCATGGGCATCACAACTTTATAGGGTTTGCTAAAGTGTTTTCTCCAACAGGCAACTCAGCTCGATCATTTTTGAAGAGACAATGCAAGGAAAAGACTACCTATCAAAACTCATTAAACTAAAAGCTGGATCAATGTACAGTTACAATGGCTGTTAGCAAAGAGAGGTTTACAATGGCTGTTCGCACATATAGATTTGTAAACTAACAATAAACAAAGGGAATAGCATTCTGCTGGAACTTTTATTGCTACAATACTTCACACTGTGAAACTGTGATCAAGTTCATTTTTAACTACCTACAGTCTATTTCTCCCACCAGTACTGTTGGCTTCATTGGAAACTGCTATTTCACAGAAATCTGCAAATGTAAACTGAAGAATGTGGCCTGTTTGAAATGGTAAGTAAGTAATGCTGCAGTTTAACTTAGCATAGTGTTTTGAATAGCTGTGCGGCCGCTACCTCTTCATTCATTTCTGTGCAAGAGCCTGAAGCGAACCTGATTATCTAACATTCACTTGAATTTAACTATCAATCATCACAGAAGTCCTTGGCTGACAATGTCCAAGATAAATTCCAGCAATAAAATGGTTGGCATAAAGAGCTCCTAGATTTACTTGGGATGACTGGACTGTTCTGATATCCTCAGGATTTCCAAAACTATGGTAGTACAAAGTAGAATAGGTTACAGTATTGGCATGTGTTATCTTCACTTGTAGAGTTGCCCACCTTTTTACTGGCTTTCATTCTGTGCTTTAATAGCAGTCAGACAGGCAGAAATGTGGCAGGTGAAGTTTTTCATTGTGCAGAGATGGAAGGAGTTTTTCCTCCTTAATTTCTGCATGTCAGTATGCTGTTGATGGAACAGGGACAGGGTTAAAATAGGGAGGGGGCAGTAGTAGCTGAAATACATAAACCCAAAGGAATTTGACTACAATACTGCACACATCAAGGTAGCTAGATTGCCAGTGGAGCAGAAGATAGCCTTCTCTGTGGCCGCTGATTAGATATTCATGAAACAGCACAATAATTAGCAAATCATGATTTTACCCTGTGGCTTGTTTCCCCCACCCCCAAATCAGAGAAAATGTAGAGAAGTTAAGTATAGATTCATATCTATTCAATTTTCTTCAATTTAATGGCTTTTATTCTAAAAATCTATCAGCTACCATAAAATGGTCTTAGTCATCTCTGTATGAATGTGTCATGACATCAATAATCAATATATCCCATGCTTTCTAGAGCCACAGGGATCAGTAGGTCAGTATTTTCCCATTTTTGTGATATGAGGTGAGGTGAGCTTATGTTCTGTAAGATAGGTTTTATATTTAAGAACAGGCAACATCTGTTGTTAATACATTCATAATATAGATGCCCATTTGGGGGTTAAAAGAAAGTTTCAGGCTGAACACACAGGCTATTTCTGGACTGTTTCCCAAAGGCACCTTGCTCAGTATTTAGTCAAACATTCACAACTAGTTTTACTGGATGGGGTGGGATCCTGTTTTATTAACTTGCTATTTACCATGAGGACATTCGTTTTACTGTTGATTTTAGAGCTTACTCTTCTGTCTACTCTTTCACCTAAGAACCTGTGTGTCAGATACTCTTTGTTTGCTTTTCTAGTGGGAATGTTGTAGGATACCATGTGATCGCTCCATGCAAACCTTGTTTGCTGTCCTGCAACAATGGGCACTTCTGGATGTTTCACAGCCAGACTGTTTTTGGAATCAACAGGCTCGATTCTTCTGGTATGGAAAATTTCATTCCACGCACAAAGTTTATTGTTCTCATCCCCTTGGAGTGTTCTGTTCCAAAGCTTGTACTATGGTGAATTGGGTGCCTCTTAGAAAATGTATACCAAGAGAGTTAGACATACTTCAGGCTTGTTGGACCTACTTTGATTTTTATTAAAAGGTCAGCATACTCAGGGGTTTTACATACTTCCAAGTTAAGGAGGAGGGTGCCTCTGAGCAGAAGCACTCAGCCCAGGAATTTGTTTTTAGCACCAGATCTGAGCTCACAGTTCATAAAATAGCAATCCAAAGGGGGAAAAGCATGAATTAAAAAGAAGTGATAAATACTCAGGCAAAGTCCATCTTGAACTGCCATGTTTGAGAACAAGGCCTCAGATATATAACAGAAGCATAGAATCATAGCGCCATAGTCTCATTTCTGATCAACAATGTGCAGAGCTGAGTGGAGTGGGAGGCCAACCAACCAGAAGAGTCTCTCAGGTATACTTGCCTGGAGTCAGCATCCAAAGTCTGGTGCATTCCTATCTTTTAACAGGGGTGAGGAAAACCTTTGGTCCGCCAGATGATGCTGAACTACAACTCCCATCAGCCCTGGCAAGTCTGGCCAGTGGCCTAAGTTGGCAGGAATTGCAGTTCAGCAACATCTGGAAGGCCAACGGTTTCCCAAACCTGTTTTAAGAGGAAAAAAGAGGAGATTTTGGTAGTTGTTGCTCTTCAAAGCTCTTCCGCTCTGTGACATAAGAAGCTACAACTTGCTGAAATTCTCTTATATCAGGGATGGGGAACCTCGGGCACAGCGACTGAATGCATCCACCCATGCCTATCTCTGGCCTTCAGGACTCTCCACAAAGTTGACCCATGCCCTTCTTGAGTACTTTTGCCTGGCTGGAAATCAGCTGTGATAATGGATGGTTTGTAAAACCCTCTGGCTTTTGTATGGCTGGAATGTAGCTTAATGTGTAAAGGGTAAGATTTGCAGTCATTTTACCACCCACTTTTGCTTCACTGCCCCACCCACCACTAGCATTAATTAGGCCCTCAGAAGGTTGTTATAAGGGGACATGGCCCTCGGGCTACAGAAGGTTCCCTACGCCTAGTTTATAGGAACCTAGATGCTGAAAGGTTGACCAGCCCCACTCTAGAATGTGGCATTTAAATACGGAGATGGAATTATAGGCTTAAATTGCATGTTCATGTTACTTTGTTTATTAGCCTTTATCTATGGCTAGGGTTGTAGCTTCCTTCGGCAACGTATTTTGCTTCATTAGCATGAGATCCTGGTCAGAGAGAGTGCAATGGAATTTTTTTTGTCTTTACTTTTTAAGGTACAAACTTACTGCTTTGGGGCAACTTGCCAGATTCAGAGGAAAGCGCAGATGAAGACACGTCCAGCATCTCTGAAGACGAGTACATCCGATAAATGTCATCAGCAACGTGCTGCATGGTGCGCCTCTCACACTGACAAGAAAGACGATGTGCAAATCCCAGCAAGGCAGAGGGAAAGCACTTCAAAGGGTAATAATACCTGTTGACCTTACACCGTCTGATCTGCTGGGCACCCTGTTGTACAGGACGACTAGGATTTGAAGGTCAAAAGGCAGCCCTTGCTCCCTTTCCAGAGAGCTACCCACCATCAGTATGCCCCCCCTGGCTTCCGCAACTGCTTGCTATTGCCCTTGTCCTACAGGATGGCGTTTATGTACAGAAGATCAAGGAACGAGCTCCACATTGCCATCACTCATGGTTGCACTAAAAAAGGGCTGGAAGTGACACGGGGAAAGATTCAGTGGTGTTTGATGCGGCAAGTTATCTGTTGGCCTGCATGACTCCTTTTCCCTGTTTTGCTGGCTGAGTCAGGGGTTGTGCATGGCCTCTCTTTAGGAACCACAGTTAATGCTGCTACAGAGCACCGGCAGTGAATACTGACTCTGTGCTGTTGGCTGCCTTCCAGAATCCCATGTTTGCATAACATATTGGGAAGCTCTTAAATCTAGGTATTTCTGCTTCCCTCGTGCAAGCGCAGCACAATGTTTGGTTCTGCTCAAAGGCCAGATTTCGAGGAAACCTACTGAATAGCTTTTTCTCTGCCAGCGCACATACGGCCAACAAGTGTGAGGACATTGCCTGGGAACTGGCATGCTTCCCTGCTCTTGATGGAAGGAGAAGATGCAAAGACATGCTAACAAAAGAAAACAGAGACCCCAGCTTCTGGACCTGCAGATATCCCCTTTAATGCGTGCAATCAAGAAACAAAGAGGCTTAAAAGAACAGTGTCCAAGCGGCAGCATTTGTAACTGTGTTTGCCCGTTTCTCCAGTTGTTTACAAGAAGAAACGAGCAGTGAGAGTGACACTGAAAGAGAATGTAGCAAATGCAGGGCCAGGTTAAAAAAAAAACAACCTTCTGGTTTCTCTACTGCTGGCACAAGAGTATTCCCTACGTAGCTAGTGGCACAGTGCCAGTCATGGCTTGAATTGTATCTAGCCAGTGGTGCACTGAAGTCTAAAGTAGCAGAAGCAGCTAAGTAGCCGCAGGTAGAACATTACGCTTTTTCAGAATGATGTAAGTGTTATCTGGAGCATGGTTTTTTTTAAAGTGTACTAATATCCTCTTTGGAAGAAGGAAAAAATATGAGAATTTTCAAGCTGTGTTGATACTTTCAGCACACTAGTTTATAGGGCACTTTAGGGCCTGGTGCAGATCCAGAATCTTTGCTGTGGTGAGCCTGCAACTCTAGTCCCCACATTGCTTTCATTCACTTGAATGGAGCTCAGGGAGTTGAAGTTCAGGGAGCAGCTTATTCCAAATGCTTCATGGATTTTGCTGGTGCTGTTGGTGTTTGCAAGATAACTTGGGGAAGATGGTGCTGAATGAATTTCCAGAAGTTGGTTATGTTTTTACGTTTTCTTGGTGCGTAGGTGTGATCATTATGTGAAACCCTCCAAAAGTTATAGACTGAGTCATTCATAACCGTGGCAGTGTCTGTTAGTAAGTGGTGCAGTGAGGTAATTTAGACTTTCAATTTAATGGGTGTTCTCTCTCTCTCTCTCTCTCTCTCTCTCTCACACACACACACACACACACACACACACACACACTTTGGATCAGGGGTGGAGAACCTCCAAGCCTCCAAATCTGGCCCTTATAGTTCTCTAGGTCACAATTCTCACTTTTACACTGATTATTTTTGCATGGTTGGTATGTGTCCTTGAACTCAGATGTCTCCTGCTTTTCTAGGTAGAGAAGTGTGTGTGTGTTTGTCTAGCCCACTGCACAAAAGTAACTTTTACATTTGTTGTTCCACCCATTTTTGCTGCTGGCCTCAGCCACCACTAGCAGGTGGCCTCAAAGGGAACGAGGCCTTCAGGCTGAAAAGGGTTCTCTATTCTTGCTTTCTATGGTGTAAATTACTTTGCTTACTTAAAAATGTGGTACACCAGCCCTGCTGTACTTTCTATGAGCCCTCCTGCTCATTCTGCTGAGTGAGGGCCTCACCTTCTGCCCCAAAATGCCTCCCTGGCAACCCCTTTGCTACCAGTTTCCAGCAGGTTCAAATGTCTATCAGCTATACGAACTGTATATAGTAATAGTTGGTGTGCTGTGTGTATTCTGTGGTTCCACAAGAACAGAATTCAGTATCTGGAGATTCTCACCTTTTAACTGCTTTCTAGCTGTTAAGGCTTCCAATATAAGCCTGGTGAAATCTCTGGTGCCAAAGCAGGGGGCTTAAGCTGTTGCTTTCCTCCCAGCCAGCAGAAGCAAAGCAAATAGTGATTGTTTACCCAGGTTATAGAATTCAACTTCTCTTGGAACTGATTTCAATTTAATACCAACTTATTTAAAGCACAAAATATTTGTAGCTTTAATAAGAGCACCCTTTGTATACACAAAATCTGCTAAGGTAACACCTGTCCTAAAAAAAAATCACAAAATTCACTCTGAGATTGTGTTTTAAAGTGAGAAATTGGCTTAAAATGTCAGAAAGATCAAGACCTTCAGTTGTAAAATAAGAAAGGCAAAAAGTGGGGGAACAGCATTCCCAACAAATCAGTTGTGCAGTAGGATCCTGACCATGTTTACTCAAAAGTAAGACCTACTGAGTTCGAAGGACATTGCTCCCTACTAGTAAATGAGTTTAGGATCAGGTGACACCCAAATGGGGTATGGGTAACTGCAGAACATTATGGGAGGGAAGCTCAATGCACCATTGCCAGATTTAAGTGGCAGCCAGTGGCGTAGCGTGGGGGGTGCAGGGGGGCGGGCCGCACCGGGCGCAACATCTGGGGGTTAGGGTTGGGGGGCGCAAATCCACGGGTTAGGGAGCGCAAATCCACGGGTTAGGGGGCGCAAATTACTTGCCTTGCCCCGGGTGCTGACAACCCACGCTACGCCACTGGTGGCAGCTGAGTATTTTGAAGAACATCTAGCTTAGCCATTAGAACAATTGCATTTTGTTCATTCATTGTGTGTGTGTGTGTGTGTGTGTGTGTGTGTGTGTGTGTGTGTACGTGTGTACACACAGTGAAAAAGCAGCACCATGTGTTACTTAGTTAAGCACAAATATTAAAAATCCTGTGATTCTTGTAGCTACCCAAGGACATAAAGATTATAAACACCTGTTACTTTGTTCGTGTTTGTACTCAGCATCTCCTGAAAAGAAGCCTCAAATAAACAAGCAGCACCATGCACTTCTGATGCAGAATGTGAGACTTTGGCAGTGGAGTATTATTTTTATTCTACGAATTGGGAAGTAGAGGTGT
This sequence comes from Podarcis vaucheri, assembly GCF_965113315.1. NCBI lineage: Eukaryota > Metazoa > Chordata > Lepidosauria > Squamata > Lacertidae > Podarcis > Podarcis vaucheri. Next base: position 66,617,260 of record NC_138764.1, on the reverse strand, counting down.
AGATCTATGGAACCAGGGGACCAATGACCCTCTAGATGCTGTTGCACTCCAATTCTCATCAGGCCAGTATGACCAGTGATCAGGAGTTGGTGGGAGCTAGAGCCCAGCAACACCTGGAGAGCTATGGGTCCCACCACCCCACCCCTTGGTCTAAAGCAACTTTCAGAACATATGCTGGACCTTTAAAAGGAATCATGAGTGTCTTCACATGGAAGCATTGTGTAGGGTTCAGCCATCCATGCCAGAAGTATTGGAGAGGGCCTAGGTTCAATCAATAGCATCTGTTGTCAAATGATCTGGAGTAGCAGGGCTGTGAAAGGTAGCAGGCAGTGCTGGGCTAAATGGACGTACAATCTGATTCAATATGTGAGCTTAATGGGTGCTTGTAAAAGATAAGAAACAATTTTGGGAAACCATCTGGGTTGTGTAAGCAAACTGTTGCAGGCAAAGGATGATAACAAGCCTTCCAAACTCCACAGATAATCAGTTGGATGCTGCACAGGAAGAAAAATCCAATGAGAAAATTAGGGTGCAATTCTAAGTCCTTGTCTATGCATTAATGCTATTGAATTCATGGGGACTTACCTCTGAGTAAACCTGTATTGGATTGCGCTGTTAGAGGTACTCCAAACGAAAAAGAAAGTGTGCATGATTCAACAGAATCCATGACTCAAATGTGCTTAGTTCAGCTGAATTATGTCCCTATGTTTAGCTCTTGCCGGTCTGTCTGCTGTCAAGCCACCCCAATTATAACACTGCTTTGATCTAAGATACACAAGGCTAATATTCACTAAAGTTTCAGTAGTAATATTAAAATACAATGTGGGCATAAGCAATAAACTCTTTTATTTGTTGTCCGTCATACTGCAAGGTAATAGTTCATAAATTTTCAGCACAGTGTTGATTAAATTACTTTTCATTGTACAGGCCCTAATCCTGCTGTGAATGCAACTGGTTGTGTATGTTATATTTATAAATAGCAATATTTGAGCACAGGGAGGTCAAAGTAATGCTGTTTGTTGAACTCCAAAAACCTGAGTACATAAACTACTATCGAAAGTGTGTGTGTGTGTGTCACTATAACAAGGTATGCAGGCATATATGCATACTTTTCTTGTTGCAGTGGAGAAGAAGAATCAAATAACTGTCCTCAGAATTTCGTAAGGGGGGGGGTATCCTGATTCTGCACCTGCTTAAACTAGAGCTATGTCTCTCTCCCTTACACACAGAGTGCACACATACATACATACAAACAAGTGGCCTATTTGGGTTTTGAATTTGAGACAATGTGAAATGCAGGGGCTTGCCGTACCCAAACTGGATGTCATGAGAAGACCCATATAAAATCTGAATTCCAATAAAAGCAAGTGCACTTGCTTTCCCTCAGGTCTGTTTTAAGATGCCGCACACTTGTGTGCAACAATATCAGTGTTACTGGTGATGCATTCTCTTTTCTTTTCTATGATGCATTATTCAACACCAAGCGTAGCTGGCTGGCTGCACAGGTTGAACAGAAGGAAGGAAGAGGGGAAAAGTCACAGCAAGACAACGATAAATCATTTCAGCTTCTTTCCAAAAGGAACTGTGTTAAGAAGGGGGAGGGATCATATCAATTCCCCCATTTTTTCAGTATAATTTAATGTATAACCTCTAAAAAGCATACGCTGAGCACATGTAGGGATTTGGTTTCCACTGAAATGCAGCCATTGCTGTGATACAAGAGGCCAGCTCACAAATGCCACATTGCAAGGACATCGAAACAAAAGGCTGCCTGTATTAATTAATGATGCCTTTTCTTCCTATGAGGCAAGCTGAGTGTGATGGAATTAAAACCAACAGCAACTAGAACTGGACTCTCACTCTTTAGCCCACTAAAATGGCGCCTGGCCATGTGGGTGCAAGTTATCCAAGAGGATGACTTTGAACAGTAGAGCCTTCCATAAATGCAGGATCCATGATTCGGTGCTGTTATGCAGGCAACAGTACGTCCATATCTTGCTGTAGGCAATTAGCTCACTCACATGTGTGGTTTCTGTTTGAAAGAAGAAACGGGTGTGGGTGGAAAGTGTTCTAACAGGCATGTTTTGTCTGCTCTTCCCATGAACTCTATAACCAGCTAGCCAAAAGCAGCGGCCACATCTCAATGGTATCTTGTGTGCAAACATTCCTAAGTCTTTCATCAATGCTCCTTGTCAAAATGTATGCTTTAAACTAAAAGTGGTTGCACTCCTCATTGATTTCTTTTACTCAAACGAAGCTAATTTTGGACAGCAGTAAAAGAAAACAAGATGCCCAGGTCTGGACTCTTCAAAAGAAATATCACGCTTCATGTGGTTTTGGCAGCTGTTTGCCCATCATCTGTGGTTCTTCAAAATACTGACAATTTGATGTCTCTGGGTAACATCATACTCCAGGAAAATTAGCTCAAAATGTCTCCTACTGGCTTCCATCTGTATGTCGGTGTACACAGGAACTTGTACGTAAGCTTGAGAAGCCAGGAGCTTTCTCAATAAGGAAGCATCATGCTGCTTCTCTCCAACAACACAGTTCTTTTTAAGTTCATATTAAAACCCTACTGAACATTGCACTTCACTATTTTTGCAATTATGCCTCCTTCTTTAATCATATTCCGATATCGGATGCAACACCGCAAATTGTATAAAATGTGTGCACGCCATTCTTTCAAGGAACCCAGAACCACACGATACGCATAAGCATGACCACAGATTTCCAGATCACAATTGCACCTACCTATCTGTCTATTTGGATGAGTAGCCCCTATTGGTGATTAGGGGCTTATGTATGCACACACACACACACACACACACACACACACACAATCAGGGAAATTGCATTAAAACAAACGTCATTACCAGGCCCCCTTCATGTGCCCCTTGTTTAAGAGGGCAGCACATATGAAGGGGCTGCAGGGCGACTTGTTTAACCCCCCTCTGAGGATGCACAGCTCCTGCTGCCCCCTCACTTGCTGATGTTTGATTCAGGAAGTCTTTTCTGTCCATGTAAGCTGCCTGCATGATTTAAAACCCTGTTACTAAAACACATGGGGAACCACTAGGGAGAGAAAAGGCTCCTTGCTTTAGACATTTACCGTATTTTGCGCCCCATAGGACGCTCCAGCCCATAGGACGCACCTAGTTTTTTGGGGGGGAAATAAAGGGGAAAAAATTATTTCCCCCCCAGGTGCGGGGCTGGAAGAACCAGGTCGGGGAACAGTGGGAAGACACGCTCTGCCTCCCCGCTGTCCCCCGAGCTTGTGGGGCTGGCGATGGGGAGAAGTGCGCTGATCCCGGGACTGCAGGCAGCTCTGCGCGGCCATCCGGAGCGGGGCGGGACTTCGCGCCCGGCTCCCGGTGGCCGCGCAGAGCTGCGCTGATCCCGGGACTGCAGGCAGCTCTGCGCAACCCTCGGAGCCGGTCTCCCGAGGGTTGCGCAGAGCTTCCTGAAGCCTGGAGAGCGAGAGGGGTCGGTGCACACCGCCCCCTCTTGCTCTCCAGGCTTCAGCGAAAGCCTGCATTCGCCCCATAGGACGCACACATTTCCCCTTCATTTTTGGAGGGGGAAAAGTGCATCCTATAGGGCGAAAAATACGGTATTCTTCAACGGGTGAGGGGTTGGAAGAAGCTGTGCATCTTTGGTGGTGGGCTATACAAATGGCTCCAGAACCTATTTACATGAGTAGCATGCACAGAGTACTCTAGCTGAAAGCAAGCCACTGATGTCATTGTCTGTTGTACTCAGTGGAACTGGCTGCAGTAGTGGATAGATTTGTTATAGAATATGATCGACTAACTACATGCCTGCAGGTATTCATTCATCTTATCTCAGCTTTGCTCCTACTGGTGGAAGATGTACCAAGAGACAGCCAAGATGGTGGAGAAAGTATTAGATTGAGTTTAGGAAATGTACAATCTTACAGTTGGGAGGGAACTGCCTCAAATGCCTTCCCCCTCCAGCAAACACATTGAGAATATTACTGATTCCCCCTGTGTTAGCACTTTGTGCCATCAGCGGCAATTACACCAATTCCCACCCCCATCTCACACCTATTTGCATGTGTACCAATGGACTGGCAACAGGGCTTTGTTTGTTCCAGAGGTTAGCCTCAGCATTTATTTTCAGTGCCATGGTCTGTTCCTGAAAGGCACGGAAGTGTTACTGAACAGATTCAGAGTATTGTCACTAAGACGGAGCCTCCACACAACCAGGATTAGAAGGGTTTCCAGATCAGATGTTTCTGTTTCCAGACAGACCTGAGCCTCAGCATTTCTTCTTTAGAAATTAAGTACTCATTAAGAAGGAATGTGGGCATACTTTCACCACCAACCCAGCTATTCAAAACACACTTCCACCATTTGGTGGACATTTTGTTAGGAGTAAAACCATAACTTGGAGTCTTTGGATTGCAGTGTCTGGTAGCTGAAATGAAACACGACACAGTTTTATGGGGAAAGAGTGAATGGAGGAAAGACTGTGGAGATGGGTGGGTAATCTTGAGACTTTCTTGTTCTGTCAAAAGAATCAGCCTGAGATTTATTCACACCTTCAAAAATTAACCTGATGTGCTTAAAGAGAGGGTGGGTCTTGAAGCAAAAACATCTGGGCTCTCCCTTTTTTCGCCTGCAGAGGATGGGAGAGGCTCCCCTGTGCAGAGGCAGTGAAGTCTGGGCACGTCAGTCTGTCAGATTTATTTATTCAGTCACCCAGACTAGAGTAGTTGCTTTTATCTTAGCAGACAACTGTTCCACCTAGTTGAGGTAATTCTTCCTGTTATGAGGAGTGCCCACAAATACGTTCGTAAGCCAAATGGCAGCTTCCCCAAGAAACAAATCCCTGTTCGTGTCCAGCATGCTCTCAGCTGATGAGTGAGATCTGACCATTTCTGGCATGCCACATTGTCATTTGATGTCATAAGAGAAGAAGCTAGGGCAAGGCTGGCCAATTGGTGTTATATTTGCCAAAGCACCTGTAGTTCTTAAATGTCTGAGGCAGGTCCCCAATAGACAGCAATCCTTAATATGGGATGTTGTGTCAAACCGAGTTCTACTCAGAATAAATTCAGATTGAAATTTATGGACCTTGGTTAGTCATGTCAATTAATGTTGATGGTGATCAAGGGAAGGATGAGGACTCATTGCTGGAGAAGAAAAACAGGCTAAGCGTAAGCCAAAGGACAACAGCTGAACCAAATATTGCCAGTGTTGTGAAACACCATAGATCAGCAGTGGCTAACCCAAGGCCTTCCATATTTTGCTGGACTCCCAACTCCCATCATTCCTGACCACTGACCGTGCTGGCTGGCTCTGCGATAGTCCAACAATATCTGGAAGGCACCATGTTGGCTACACATGTGTCACAGATGCACTATAAGCAAGAAGTATTTATCAGCCATTTACTTTAATATTAATAATCAACCAGCTATATTGGTTATTCTTTTTGGCTTATGCTGTCCATTCCTTGCACAGATTTGCAACTATGGCCATGCCTTGTTTCTGTTGCTGAATGGTAGGGAGGCTTGCTTAGCACCTTCATTACACACAGTATCTTTAGGCACCAGGCAAAAAGGTTTCTCTTCAACCAGGCCTTTGGCTAATTAACATTCTACAGATTTTTAAATATTTTTGTGGGAGGGGAGTTATTGGTTTGTTTGTGTTTTATTATGTATTTTGTGTTCTCATTTTGTATTTTTATGTTGTGAACCGCCCTGTAATCTTTGGATGAAGGGCTGTATATTTAATAAATAATATATATATTTATTTTTAAAAAAATTAATAAATTTAGTATTAATAGCCTGTGGGGATTGCTGGATCAATGAATTAGAGCTCTTGAAACCCCCATGCTGGCATGTCCTATGTGAGACATCCTGAGAACACCAAGAAACCAAAGGTTTTCAGTTTGATTTGATTTGATATGGCAAGAAAAGACTTGCAAAAGCCAGTCAAATTGAAAGAATGAAACACACTGCATCAGAGAAAGGATTTATTATCAGAAAGCTGCCTAAAATACAGGTTATGGAATGGAAAAAGATAAATACCCATGGAAAATAGAAGAGACACTGGTATTTTGAAACATTCACCTTTAGGTTAGGAACAGCATATTGTAGACTGGAACATGCACGGTATCCTTGGGAACCAAGAAATAGATAATAAATCAGCGGTGTCAGTGTTTATCAGAAACCTCAGCTAATCAAAGATGCAGTTATTGTAGGAACAAAGAAACTCCAGGATTAGTCCCGGAACCCCTACAATGGTATCCCAATAGGGTTTAACCTGGAAAGAAAAAGGTTCTTTAATTATATTAGTCTATCTGATTTCCACCCCCCCCCTTCCGAGATAACCAATGCCTGGATTATCAAAGGAAGGATGCACATTAAAACATAGGCTAGGTGGAGCAAATGTAATATCCCAATATCATTTACTGTCAAGCACCAATCCTAATGGGAAGCAAAGTTTCCCAAATCTATAGCAGTTTGCAGTTTTGTGGTCTATATGCTCAACCCTTTGCCACAGCAAGTCAACAATAAAATAAACACTGCAGTGAAACAGTCTCTTGGAAAGAAAGATGAGAAGCTACAATTAAAAAGACAGTCACATTGCATCTGTCATAGAGGGAAATGCATCTTATCGAGACATTTTCACACAATTTACATCCTTTTTCTAATTGTTGGAAACTTCTTAGCACACCTGCTAATTTCAGGAATGGTGGAGAATTTACTCTGCTCCAGGTGGGTAATTTCCAATGAAAAACTAGTTCAGGAAAAGGTACTGCTAGTAAACACTTGCTTTATCTGATTTCAAAAACCAGATACTCGTGCTTTGCTGCTAAAGCAAAGTAGTGAAAATCATAGTTTGAAAACAGTATCACAATCATATGGGTGTTTTAATATATTGGCCAAACTCCTTCATCTAAAATATTCAAGAAAAATGTCAGCTGAGGGAGGAAAGTGAAAAACCCTTTGTAAAGCAGTCGTTGCTTAGCAACCTCCCTCCTCAACTTTCAGCCATCTTTTCTCACATTTAAATTAGAAGGACTTCCTTTCCCCAAATAATTATTCTCTGCTTCAGAATACTGCACGGCCAAATGAACCCGAGCTGGTAATCTGCAACTCTGCGTGATTCCGATTGCATAATGCTTTGTGCTTTCATAAACACAAACATATGTCGGTCTTACTAGGTGGCATGGAATGTCCACGTGATTTTGTTCAGATCATTCCTGGTTCCAGAACTGAACAGCCTGAACAATCATATCCTGCCCACCCCCCACTCCAAAATGACAGCTAGCTCCAATGATAGCAAGGACCTGAGGCAATTGCAGAGAAAGCTCCTTTGGGGAAGAAAAAGACTGGCAAAGACCATTATCCAGGAAGCAAAGATTTAATCCACGCAACAGCCTAACTTCATGGGCTGTAACTGAAAATTTAGGGAATGTGAAGAGTGGCAGGAAATATTGGGAGGGAGTGCCCACTAGCTTTTGGAGTCATTCCATGTGGCAGGAGTACCAACGTGGCCCCAAGACTGTGGGTGCCTGGGGCTCTGGGTGTCATGCAGTGTGCATGGCCCTGGCATCGAAATTTGTGGGTGCTTGGTCCCTTCGTGGGGAATCCCAGGGCCCCAGGGAGTTGGCGCCTATGGCACTTGAGGACCAAGTCTCCCAAACAAATTACCCTGCTACTCTCAGTTCTTCCTACAATGTGTTTTAGTATAATGCCGTTCAACATAATTTGATGCAGTGCTTTTAAGCTTTTTGCAGACCTTTTCTGAAAAATCCATGTGGCTTTTCACATGTATGCTTTCCTGGGTGGCGTGGGGGAGAAGAATACAAAGCAAAGCAGACTTGTAGAGGAAAACAGTGCATTGTAGAAAGGCCAACCTGAGAGAAAAGAGGCGAAAAGAAATGTTTCATTCACCCAACTCCCACACTGTCAGAGGAAGTGCTAAAAACTTTAAAATAAAAACCAACATAAGGTAGAAAGGTTGGACGATCCCTCTCCACTTTTTCTATACCATGCATAATTTTACACACTTCTATCATGCCCCCTGCCCCCTTTTACTTAACTGTTTTTGTTGGGGGGTGGGTTAAGTTAAAAAGACCTTGCAACATTTTCTCATTGGGGAGTTGCTTCAACCTTTTGAGTTGCCCCTTTCCCAGTTCTACAATGGCTCCAGTATAAGGGTCAGGCAAGGAGAAAGGGCAGAGTTGTTTGCGGTAGCAGGACATCTCTGTATGTCTGAGAGTGGTTTAGCCAGAGGAATGAAGAGCAGGCATTGGAGGGTGGACAGGAGTAGGCCTTTGGGTGGTTTGAAGGTCATGGAGTTTCTGCAAGATCTGAGAGGGGACAGGAGAGCAGCATAGGAACTTGGGAAGGGGTGTCACTGCCATCTAAGATGTGGCTTTCTCAAGTGTTGAAAGCACTGCGAAAGGGTTGCAGAGTTATGCTGGCCAGCCCTGTTCCCCACGGATGTTGTGCATACCAGCCATGACTCCTCACCCTTGGAAGCTCTGTTTTTAGTGCTCATGTGAAGGGAAACAACGCATGCGTACAAAGGGCTCCTTCACATCAGAAGAAATCTAGGTTGGTTTGAGATCCCCCCCCTACCCTGCTGGAAGATAAGTACATACGTAGGATCCCTTCACATGGCTGCTAAATACATGGCTGGCAGAAGGCCTGGTTTGTGCCTGTGTCCTTGGTGGGGATGGGGTTAACAGGCATGACTCCACAACACTTTCACACATCCTTCCAATCTATCTGTGAGGTTCATGTGAACCTTCCTACGGTCTGAGCACCAAGAGAAATGATCTATTTTTGCCTCACTGTGCCTAAATGGGCAGAATATGCCCAATAAATTACCATAGGGGTGTGCCATAATGTCCTAGCAATATTGCAATGTATTAATCCTTTCAGGGATAATTGCTGTTAATTATAGGATAAAGGTGGGTGTTTGGCTGACACTTACACTGATGGATTGATCACAGAGGTAATAATCAAGATGTGTGCACTTATCACATGCCAGCCATTGTGCCAGTTGGGAGGCACCCTGTAAAATGAGATAAGACACATGAGAGCAGTTCCATATACAGGAGTGATGGGAAGTAAACAAGTTGTCCAAAGCTCATTCTATAATGACATCAATTAGAAGGGTGTGTGTGAAACTAGAATGTACAGATTACATTTCCATACAAATGCAAAAGAACAAAAACATCAATCTCATATTCCTAGGAGTTTTTAAAAAATGGGTCATAGGAAGCTTCCTGATACCAAGTCAAATCATTGGTACATCTACTTCAGTATTGTCAATAATGACTGGCAGTTGGTTCTCCAGGGTTTCTGGCAAGAGGCTTTCGCAGCCCTACCTGGATGGATTTATTTTTCCTTCCATGAGCTCTTCAGTTCCATGTGAAAGCCAGGAAAAGACTACTAACACATTATCAAAGCAAGCCTAGGAGATGATCACACCAAAAATACATTCTTAGGACTGCTGCTTTTGTTGCTGTAGATGACCTGATTGAGATGACTTACTACTCCCAAGAACTAGTCTCATGGTTAATGGAAGTTTATTAACCAATCACAGGCCAAGTATGCATACACTGCTATGTCAAACCATGGCTTAGAATGTACATGTGGATGTGCTGACTCCTGAGTAGGAGACTTGCTTCATGTACAGCTAAGCTAAGGTTTGGTTTATTGTTGGGCTTAAAATGTAATCTGAACCCAAGATCGTGGTTAGTGTACTTTCTCCTTAATCACAATCAATAGCCAAGGTGTTGTTGTTGTTTAAATTTATATACCACCTTTCATCCAAAGACTATAGGGTGGTTTACAACATAAAAACACATGATGTATAATATAATAATCAGAAACCAACAACCATCATCCCACACCCCACATTTAAAAGGCCAGAGATAGTATAACAGCCAAAGGCTTGGTTGAATAAATCTGCTGTTGTTTTTCTGGTGCCTAATTATATGTAATGGTTTGTTCTTGGATACAGATTATCATAAGGAGGAGAAATCTTAAGCACCATCCTAGGTTTGAACAGGTTTCCAGTGAACCACCTGTCCAAGTATTTGATTCTTTAGTCTAATACACTTACATCTCATAACAAGCCGCTGAAATTCCATCTTCTGCGCAACTATTAAAGGCCACCCTACTAGTTACACATTACATTTGGTGCACACCAAAGAAGTTTTAAAACATAGACCTGAAAATGTTGAAAATGGATGTGGCAAATGCACGTCTGCAAGCATGAGTAGAATGTGTCCTTTTATTTAAAATGCATCTCTGGGTTATTTGTGGGGCATAGGAATTCATTCATTCATATTATATAGAGGCTCCTATCAGGGAGCCCCAACCAGCTGGTTTTTTTGAGACAAGTGTTTGGCTTGTGCTAAAAATGCTGCCAAGCTTGTAATATGTGAAATTACACTTGCAGCCAGGGGCGTAGGAAGGGGGGGCGCACCGCCCTGGGTGCCCTCACTGGGTTGACATTCAGCTCACCGCCCGCCCATGACTCCCAAGCCTACCCCCGAGCCACTTGGGAGTTGCAGACAGGCGGTGCGCTGAATGTCTGCCATGGGCGGCTTGCCCTGCCCCTGGCTGCAGGGCACATGCGCTGCTCCGGGCACCCAAGTGGCTATCCCACGCCTGGGAGGGCACCCACTGCGCCACGCCCCCCTCGGAGCACAACCGCCATGGGCAACGCGGGCGTATGCTCCGCCACTGCTTGCAGCCCAATACTTCATGTGTTTACTTAGCAGAAAGTACCCACTAAGTAGCAGTGCACTCTTATGCAGAAAGTAAGCCCCATTAAGCTCAGTCAAGCTTACTCCCTGGTTTGCAGCACCAGAGTGTTTGGAGAGCCATGGAGAGGACGTGGTAACTTTGCCAAGCTGTTTCATGTACCCAATTCTATGTTTTGTAACATTTTCACGTAATATTTATTAGAAATTAAAGCTAGTTGCCTACAACCTGCTGCTTTCCTCCTCTTTCCACCACCCGCTTTCCTCCCTGTCAAGTCTATAGAAAAATTATATGAACGCTGCATATGCTCCCCACATTTCTGTAGCCTGGAAACATCACTTTGAAACCTCAACACCATGTGTGCTTCAGAGGGAACAGACACTCAAGGGGAATTCCCTTGCCACTTGTGGTGGAGAGAGAGGCACAAAATGGATCTGAAATGGCTCTTCTCTTCCTGAAAATAACAAGTTCGGGCTGCCTCAGCTTGTCTTAACACCATTCTCCCTCCCTTCTTTATTATCTGTCATTTGCCTAGCTTAATGAATAATTTTTAACTTGTCAACCAGATGTTGTATACAGTGAGACAACCTCAGGCCATAATTGCATCCTGAAAGTTAAGTCCACCTTTCTCTTGGCGGTTTGTATTTGGCTATAAATCATGGCCCATGCGTGAAGATCCGCTCCTACACACTGATGTGGAAACTAACGCTGCACCGCCACCTGCTGCACAATAAGAAGACGCCTTAGTAAAGATGAAATGTACAAAAAGCAAATCTAGGGTGTTGTCCCAAGCGGCTCTCTTCTGTCCTTCATCTTGAGCCGGTGCTGGCAACTAGGATGAAACTACATTTAACTGGTTTTAACCCCCACCAGTTCCACATCTTGGCTTAACACAATATAATCTAGATGGGGTTGCATTAAAAAAAAAATGCAATGATATGTCAGCCCTGTCCACCTTTTGGAATACCCTCACACTTCATTTTTAGTAATTGCAATGTGATGATAAGGTCAAGTTTGGAGTACTTGCTCTATAATATAAACAAGCTCCTAGTTGCTTTCCTCCAGTTAAACGTTAACTGGAAGAACAGAACCTGGAGGCTTGCTTATGCAAAGCAAGTGTATAATCTCAGATAACAGCATGTGAAGGTCTCTTTGCTTCAGATCCTGAAGAGCTGCTACTTCTCAGAGTTGACAATACTGGGATCAACGGCTTCCACAGTATCTGGCAGCTTCTTAGGATCATGTGCTCTCACAACCTCGATCACACATACAAAAGTGGTGTGTCCTATGTGTTCACTTGCCTTCTTTATATTGTTGCCCCACTTTTCAGATAAAAACAATAAGTCTCTCTAAGCAGATCAGAGCATTAACTAAAAATTCTGTACATTGCTGGGGTCTACACACAGCGGTTAAAGTTAGTTTGGAGCCTCCAAGTTCGTTAAATATTATTTCCTTCAGCGAGCTCCATCCACTAGAGGGCAATATTTTACCATAAGGAACTGTCTAGTTTAGATAATGTATTAATAGCAAGGTACAACAGCAGACCACCTTCGTGCTGATTTGGACTGAACTTTTGTAATATCCCCCCTCCCCCCCCCAAAATCATATCTTTCTAAACATTACTAACACCACACACTGGACACCAGTAAGTTGGCTGAACACCACTTTCCAGAGCACATAATGGCCTTACCACAATCCAGTTTGGGGGCAGATCTAGATAGTGAGCTTTAAACAGCAGTGTTGCTGTGCATGTGCCAAGGTGCTCAGACCCAGGACACAGACAGCCTGGGAGCTTTTTATTTTTTACATGGGGAATGCAAAGATGCCAGGATGAACATAACCTGGGGTCTTCCTTTGCAAGAGAATATAAGGACATATAACCAGACCACAAATGAAGGTTCAAAGCTTTATTTGTTAACCATATTTACACAGCTTAGGACCTTTTTCTCCCTTGTAAAGAAAAAGTCATGGAAGAGGGGAATAGAGATTGGAGTGAAGGAATTTCCCTGCCTAGCACACTAACCCTAAAGTCATATCTACAGAGGGTGAATTACACTCTCACGCACACACATGCCAAAGACATGGGCTACGGATTCTGTAACAAGCAAAAATAGGAAAAAGGTGAGGCCTGCAGACGTGTGTTGCCTCTTTAGATTTCTGTTTTTTAAGTCTTCTTTGAATTCTCATACATTTCCCAATTGGCTCCTGCCAATCCACATTCTCGGAGTTGGTCTTCGTGGCTCTGCTGGGTGTTCTCTGCTCCTTATTGCCTTATCTGAGTTGGTATTGTGAGGGAACTGTTTTTATAGTCAAATGTCCTACTGAATCAAAGCTCTTTCCCAAAGAATCCCTAATGCTAATAGACTTATGAAAACAGCATCCATTCCTCTCTGCCGACATCCAGCTTTGAATTTTCTCGATATGGTTATCGCCACATGCATGGGCACATCCTAGTTTCGAAGTTTGCAGCAAAGTCCAGATGGATGACACCACAAATATCGCCAGCGTCTTTGCTTCTTGACCCCCTGTAGACAAACAGCCCCACCCACCTAACTGTTCTGTTCTTGTTGCTATGCAGTCACTAAGGCTAATAAAAGTTGACACATTCTGATCTACAAAGCTCACAAATTTTAAACCCAAATGAGTTCAATGCAAATTTACTTATTTTGTAAAAGGATATAATAGAATACAGAGGTATGATACATGTTTTTAAAGCATTTTAAGGATAAATGTCTCTAATAAACTTAGCTCCCTAGATTGCCAAATACACAACTTGGCCCTAGTGCTTCTGTTTAACAGGGTTGCCAGCTTACTAAAACCACGTGTAAAAATGCATTTTAATCACAACAGCCTGAGAATCATAACATATATGGGTTCAGCTAGTCAGGTATGGACGTGAGGGACTATAAAGCCTCAGTTACAGATAGGTAGCCGTGTTGGTCTGCCATAGTCAAAATAAAAAAATTCCTTCCAGTAGCACCTTAAAGACCAACTAAGTTAGTTCTTGGTATGAGCTTTTCGTGTATCTGAAGAAGTGTGCATGCACACGAAAGCTCATACCAAGAACTAACTTAGTTGGTCTTTAAGGTGCTACTGGAAGGATTTTTTTTTATTTTGTATAAAGCCTCACTCACTGGCACTAAAATTCCTACCTAACTCCTGTCCTTCTGGTTCCTATATTTTACTAAGTATTCTCCACACTCTTTCAAGCCTGTCTCTGCAGCCATGTGGGTAATAAGATTTAATCTATAAAAATAAATAGGAGATCCTCTGGATGGTTTATTCTGGGCCCAATATCAAATCCCATTCTTGCACTGAATTTCAGAATATATGGATCCCTACATAAGGATTGCCATAGCAACCATTTTTTCTTGCTCTTAAAAAAAACCCCAGACAGCAGATATAGCAAATGTAGCAGAGTTTCCTCCCATTGCAAGAGACTGAAAAACTCTGTTTTGTCAGATATTGAGTGATGGGGTGGGAGGAACAGACTCATTCAGTTCTATAAGGCCAATTTTAAAATATCCAATTCCTCACTCAAACCTGACTGAATTTAATGGTTGTTCCTTGCATACATTTCAAAGGTGGAATTTCGGTGGTTTCCTAAAAAAAAAAAAAAAGCTCAACCGCATCCTTGCAGCAAACCAGAAATAAAAGCCTGTTTTGCTCAAACATTTGGATGTAGAGAATTTGGGCACAGATCAGTGACAACACTGGGAACATCTACACATAAAGCTAAACTGTGGTTGGGACTAAAGCTCACAGCAAGTGGGGCTGAAGCACACACAGAGAGGCACATATTCTCTCTCTCTCTCTCTCTCTCTCTCTCTGTCACACATACCCAGTAGAGAGCGACAACACAATTGCCAAGGGATAAAGCTTGTTTATAGAAACGCGTTGATGAGACCTGATCCAAAACACCCACCCACCTCACCCACACACGAAAACAAAGATCACCACAGCCAATCACAAGCAAACAATCACACCCTAGGCCAGCCCCAACCTCTCTCACCACCAAAGGAACACAAGTGAACAACACAAGCAACACTGACACCAAACTCTACATACATTAAACATAATAGAAACACAGCCACCCGACCCCACCCCTATCCATCTTCCCTCTCTCCACCCCGCCTTTCTTTTTTCTTTTTTCTTTTCTTCTCCCCCTAATGCCTCAACAAACGAAACAGATTTGTAAAAATGTTACAGGAAAAAAAATATATATATGAGGCATTACACTTCTGTAAAACAAGAAAATCCTGAATAAAATATATATTAAAAAAGAGAGAAAGAAACGTGTTGATGAGGACTGTGCTTTAAATTCAGCTCTGAGTTTGGAGAGCGTTGAAATGCAGGGTTTGGTTTAATCTCCCTGCCACTTTGCAAATGAAATGAGAACAGTCCACTAGCTTTGATGCTGCTCAGAGATGTGAGGAACCAAGTTCAAATCTCAGCTATAGTTCTCTTGCAGCTCAAGATTTGGGGATGGCGTAAGTGGGGGTGAGTGTTTTTTTTACCATTAAAAAATGCTGTTTACATTTTAAAAGAATATGAAACCAAACAGCCATTACCTTCCCAGCCTATAGTTCATTCTAGTTCAGTTATGGGATTCTTCGGAGGAAGTCATGTGTTTTAAATGTGTGCGAAAGCACTTTAAATGTATCCCCTGTGATTTTCATAATGATTGGCCCCATGCTGTTATCAAGCTTCGTTCTAAGTTTAATAGCATGTCAGGTGGGGGTGACACCTCATAATTGTTGGGGGGAGGTATAAAATTTTCCTCTCCCCGCAGTTGCCAGATCAATGCAAAAATGCTAGCTGCACCATGCTGTACATGTTTATTCATATCTAAGTCCACTGAATTCAAGCCACTAGCAGCACATTCCCATATGAGTCTACTCATTGAGTTCAATAGGCATATTCCTAAATACAGTGGTACCTCGGGTTACATACGCTTCAGGTTACATATGCTTCCGGTTACAAACTCCGCTAACCCAGAAATAGTGCTTCAGGTTAAGAACTTTGCTTCAGGATGAGAACAGAAATCGTACTCCGGCGGCGCGGCAGCAGCAGGAGGCCCCATTAGCTAAAGTGGTGCTTCAGGTTAAGAACAGTTTCAGGTTAAGAACAGACCTCCAGAACGAATTAAGTACTTAATCCGAGGTACCACTGTAAATGGGAATAGGGTTGTAACTTAGAGGTCATCCACACCTTTGTTTGCCCTAGTGCTTTCTCCCAGAAAAACCCTGGCAATCAGATTTTCTGCAGATTTTCTGCCATTTATTCCAATTCAGCACTAAAGAGCAGTTTTTCTGGGGGAAAGCAGTGGGGCAAAACCACTCAGATCCATACTTTCTAGGCACAGGACAAGAGAAAGTGTGGACAAGCCCTCAAGCTTGATTCTCTTTTGCAGCTATTAGAATATGAATCTTAACTGTGCTGCCACATAATGCAATTCAGCATTAGCCAGAATTCCTGTATTCCATTATTCCTCTATTTTACATTGGCCTGTTGGTGTTTTTATGCCTAAATAAACTTGCGAAATTGTTTCTGCCACTTTCTTAATGATTGTCCTACAACGTATAGCAGCAGTAGCTGCAACAAATGGAAAAATCTAGGAATCCATGTAATTTTAACAGAGGCTATGCAGATAAACCAAAAAGCTTCAATTTAGTCCAATCCAATATTAATTTTCTTTGCCTATTTGAATTTAATTTCTTTTGTTAATATGCATTCTTAACTTTTTCTTCTATCATTGATAGGCCTATTTTTTTTTTACAAAAAAAAACTTTCATAAAAAATAAAAAATAATAATTAGAAAGACCTGCTTGATCAAGAAGAATGTGTGGCCCAAGTGACTGAGTTAACTACAACTCTTGACAATTTTTTTAATAATTTTTTTTACTGGAAACCAAATAACTATTGATTTGCTAAGGGAGGGCTTTCCAGTTTCTCTATCCCTAGGATAGCTCAATTGGTAGAGCATGAGACTCTTAATCTCAGGGTTGTGGGTTCAAGTCCCAGGTTGCACAAAAAGTTTCCTGCGTTGCAGGGGGTTGGACTACAAGACTTTTATAGACCCTTTTGCTATCTATGATAGCAAAAGCATAAACTATGTCCTTTAGTAGAAGTTAAGATTCAAGTCTGGTACATCGTAACTGCAGACACCAGATGGTGGTGTTGCTTCTTCTACAATCCTACATGTCTTTATTCAGAAGTTAGTCCCCCTAGGTAACGATGGAGGAGAATTTTGTTTAGTCTGCAATATAAAGCAAGCTTACCTAATGACAGCAGCCACGAAATTAAAAGACGCCTGCTTCTTGGGAGAAAAGCAATGACAAACCTAGACAGCATCTTAAAAAGCAGAGACATCACCTTGCCAACAAAGGTCTGTATAGTTAAAGCTATGGTTTTCCCAGTAGTGATGTATGGAAGTGAGAGCTGGACCATAAAGAAGGCTGATCGCCAAAGAATTGATGCTTTTGAATTATTCCCACCAGCACCCTCCTTGTTTGCTTCTCCCATTCCTCATACTCCAAAGCAGAATTTGTGACAGTGGTCATCTTGGCTGATGAGCACTGAAATGACTCGTGATGTAGAGAGCCTTAGTCACAACTTGCTGGACCTTGGCACCAAAAGGACTGAAGAGTCAATGCTTATTCTGGCTTAGGCATTGCTCCAGTTTAGCGTGATTAACGCTGAATAATTTGCGCCCTTGTTAAATGACCCAGAGTGCTTCTGAGCAGGTAGGAAGCATCCTGATGGTGTGACCTCAGTGACCTCACCTCTTCCAATCTCTTGGGTCAGAGAAAACACTGCTGTGGTATAGTATAAATTGTTGGCCCATTGGCCGTTCCTCTGACTGAAGTCTCATTAGTCCCCTAGTTTTCTCTGTTGCAGTCATCAGAGTAAATTAATATCACTGCCTCTGACAGAGACGGGCATTCTGGCTTTAAAAAGCTTTCAAGCTTCAAAGGAAGTTTTCAGCCTTTCTGGGTTAGGCATACTCTCTGTTCTTTTTTCAAGCAAGCGTGTTTTTATTTTTATTTTTAAGAGACATTCATGTTCATATAACCATACAGTGGTACCTCTGGTTACGAACTCAATTCGTTCCAGAGGTCCGTTCTTAACCTGAAACTGTTCTTAACCTGAGGTACCACTTTAGCTAATGGGGCCTTCCGCTGCCGCCACGCCGCCAGCGTGCGATTTCTGTTCTCATCCTGAGGTAAAGTTCTTAACCTGAGGTGCTACTTCCGGGTTAGCGGAGTTTGTAACCCGAGGTGTTTGTAACCCGAGGTACCACTGTAGTTAACATTTTAATTTATGCTGCATGTCCCTGTAGTCAGTTCTACACCATTTCTTCTCAGAGCTTAAACAGTTGCAGTCTGCTGCAACTGTTTGCAATTGAAATAGGATTGCTTTTGACAATGTATCAGCCCAGCAATGGAAAAGTCTGATTCTAAATATTTGCTTAGTGGTGCAAGAAGGCTTCGGATTTTGCTGCTACCGTGCAAACAGATTGCTTTGACATATCATTCCACTCCTAGTATTCAGATGGGGCACAGAGACAAAAAGCTTGCCATTGGCCCAAAGCCATACAGACAGTAGAGGCTGGTCCAGCAGTGGAGGAAGCCGTTCGGGCACCTAGGGCGGCACACCCAGGGACAGGGCAAGCCACCAATAGGGGCAGGGTGCAGCGCGGGGCCTCCGGAGTCTGCCTGTCTCCTCCCACTCAGCCGCCCTACAGCTGGGGGGAGGTAGCGGGAGGACCTTTTGGAGCAGCGCAGAGCCTGCGGGCACCCAAGCCACCGTGTCTCTCCCAGGAGAGACATGTGGCTTGGGTGTGCTGTAGGCCCCGCGGCGAGTGCCACCCAGCATTTTGTCACCCCCTCAGTGGTGACACCTGGGGCAGACCGCACCCACTGCACCCCCTTCCTGCGCCCCTAGGCTGGTCCATTTGGACAAAGAGGGCACTGCCACACCAACCTCAGTCAGCGCCAGCCATCCCCCCCTTCTTATTTACAACTAGTCAGGGGTAGCTCTGCCTGCCATGGGCTCTGACTCCATCTACTGGGACCTTCTGATCCTTTATCCTTTACCTCGATCACCGAAATCCTCAGGTGGAACACCTGGCTTCTGGTGGTTCCCTATGCCCCTGAGGTTCGATTGGTCTTTACTATGGGACCAAGCAGTCCCTGCCCTGTGGAACTCCTTGCCAGTACAGGTTGGGCAGCAACCATCCCTCCCTTATTTCAAACATCTTTTGAGATCTATACAGCTTGGACAGGCCTTTGTGATATGAATTTTCACTTTCCAACCAATCTGTAAATACTGATGCTTTATAGAGGCTTTAAATTATGTTTTTGTAGATGCCTTTGTCTGATTTCATTTTTATATGTTGTATACCACCTTGATGTATTTTTTCCAATGAAAGTGTGGATTATAAATATGCAAATAAATAAATATCATTGTGCTCCCTTCGACCCCCGGCTTCTGCCTATCATTTCCAATGGTCACCAGTCATCACTAAGTATGATGGCTGCTTTACAGTCAGGGCATTGCTCATAGAGGTGGGTTCTGCAAGTCCTTCTGCTGGACTGAATTGGTTAGGAGTCATGGAATACAGAAAACAGCCCTGTGTTGTGCAATTTTCTTGGAAGAGCAAATGAGGATCTTTTTGCTAGGGATTTCAGCTGTGAGTCTTGGTAGATAGGTACTCCCTTGTCTAGGGATTCTTGGGAGAGATACGGGATTCCAGGGTTACAGTGACACCAAGGGCTGTGTACATCCAACATTAAATGTTAAAGCACTTTAAAATAGACAAGGCCTTCTGAAGAGAGGGGAAACATTGGAAAGGCCATATACTCTGCCCCCCTCTTCTTGGTTCTACCTCACTTTGTATGTAATATTTGAAGCAACACATCAAAACAATCATTGGGCTTTCCCTGGTGTTACAGCAGCCTGTGTTTCCTTGAAAGCCTCAGAGCCTTTCCTTTCTCCTGTGTATGGTTTCTTACTTAGTTCACCATATCAATTCTGCCTCTCTGCATAATAGTTCTTAAGGATGTGCATAATTTGTTGAATCCAGAGACTTGCTGAGAGATAAACGTAAGTCTGCAATCCTGTTAATTAACTTGGTGCTGTTCATTAATTTTGCAACGAGAGGCAGGATATTGTTTTCACACCAACTCATCTGCTGATCTGCAAGCTTGGGCATCTCAAATCCACCTCCTCTTCACCACCTTTCAGTAAAATCTCTGTTCCTTTTGTACCTCTCATTCTTGCACATTCTGGTAGGTACTTTTCAGCTGTGGGCACTGTTGCTAGCAAGCAATGCTATTTTATTTGATTGTTCCAAATTACTCAGAAGAAAAATAAGCTGGTACTTAGCTTGACAAATGCAGTTCTGCTCATGGTTCATCAAAGCCGTATGTTCCTAAATTTGTATTGCAGGATTAAATGCATCTTTAATTACCCAAAAATAGCAATGAATTGCATCAACAGGGCTAATGAAAAAAGAATATCTGAGGGCACAGAGTGACATAACAGATAGGCTCTGTTCTTCTGGCTTTGTTGGACTAAAGGTGAACAGAGGCTTTAGTAGTGCTTGCTTGTATATCTGTCTCACCTAGCAAGTAGCTGTAAATCTCCCCATTGCTGCCTCACCTCCTTGTGGCAGATCATGAGATGTTCTGGCGAGGGAATCTGATAGTCAGCGTGGGCAGATCAGAATGGCTGAACAATGTGTGTGTCCCAAAATGCGACATCACCCCAAAAAGTTCTTGTACTCTGAAGCTACTATGCAAAACAAAATCGAATTCCTTCAGACATCTTGTGAAGGCTGTATTCTTGCTCAAGCTTTTCCTGATCCATAAGATTTTGGTTTTTGAGTCTTCTAGATTTCTGTTTTGTTGGCTCATAAGTGTTTTTATACTGCCATTTTATTGGGTCTAGGTTGTTTATAACACATTTTAACATTATAATTGACCTGTGTAGTCCTTGGCCTGCTCTATCTCAGGCTTCAATGGTGTCATGTTGGTCAGCATCTCATCTTTGACTGAGAGCTGCAGGATTGGACCCCTTTAGCTTATGCCTATTAGCTTGGGAAAGTGGGAGAAAAAAGAAAAAGGCCATTGTGTTAAATTCTTTGGAATTCTGATGGCAATAGATTTGGAGATGTGCCCTTTTTAATTCAAAGCCATAGCTGCAATCAAGTCTTTCTTTTCTACATATTAGAATGTATATTTAATAGGATACACACATGCCTACAACACAGAGACAAAATAATAAATAAATATCCTATTATAGATTGCTATCAAAGGCTCAGAGAACACACCAGTCAGGAAGCTCAGCTGCAACAGGAAGTTCCTGACTCCATCCAGATACAACTAAGTCCAGTGCGAGCTAGCAGGGGTGCCAACTTGAATAAAATATTGTGGGGGTACAGGTAAGCCCTGCCCCACATACTTGATCACATTATGCAGTGTGCACACATCATTTAAATGAGAATGCTCATCAACTTTGCAGGGGCCTGGCCCCCTCAAAGTTGGCTCCTATGCCACCTACATATTGAATGATACTCTCCATACATAGATCAGAGATCAAACAAGAGAGAATCATTACTGGTCTGCAACCTAATCTGTTAGGAACAAGGAGGAATGTTCATGAAAATCTAGATCTCCTTCGGATTAGCAAACGAAAACATTAAGTTTTCCTATGCCACGAAATCTGTATGACCTCCCCATCGCTTCCTGTAAGTCACCAGCACCATCAAAAAGTGAAAGGAAAGTGGGTGGACCTGTCTGCAGTCATGACTCTGTCTGTCTGGGCAGCAAATGCTTCTGCACCAGTGATGGCAGCTGGGTGTTGAACTAATGACTAAAAGCAAGGGTTTGCAGACAGTGGCTAGAGCAATAAACAAGAGTACAGAGGAGACATCCTCAGACATCTCTCTAAAAACTCCCCCCCCCATACATTTGTCTTTGACTTTCCTGAACAGCCTGTCAAATTCTGTGACAGAATGGCCATTAGGAATTAGTCCAATAAACAGCTTCATTAGCATTATGATCTTGGTGACCCCCTTATGTACTTTTCGAAGACTGTGAATGCCAGGTTGCATTGAGTCTGTGCAATTTCCCCAGTTCATCAAAACCTGCTGGTATTGCCAGGCCCTCTTACTACATGCACCTATTGTCAATCAGTGGCTGGGTTAAGAGCATGGAGTCATTGTGCAAGAACTGAAAAACTGAATATGTATATAAACAACATACATAAGGAAACACCTTTGAAAAGCCTGTCTTCCCAAACCAGGCTGCAGCAGGTGAGGGGGCAGTAATATAGGAAGCTGCCATATACCAGGACATACTATTTGCCAACCCACACAGTTCTTAGCTGGCGCAGCTCCATGGATCCCATCTCTTTGCCCCCTGGCCTCACATTTTTGAAACACACTGCTCTAATGCCTGCCCAACCTGAACTAAGAAACTTTGCAAGGCCACTTGTTATCAGTGGACCCAGCTGTTATAAGGAGCACCTATTGCAGCTTGTCCAGGAAATGTGTTGCTCTTCAATATGTATGACTGATAAAAGGAAAAATGCTTCACTGGGTGGTAATTGCCAGAAGGTTGCATCTTGCTTTATGCTTTCTTGTGCCTTGCTATCTTCCTCAGGCCCGTAATGGAAGAGGGAGTCATAAGGCCTTCATGGTGTAAGAGATTTTTGCGCTTTCAAAAGTTAGACAAATTCTGGGACTTGAAATCTCTGATCCATTAAGAAAAAAAGTAAAAACTTCCCAAGAGCTTTTACGAAGACCAGAATAACCTACACAAATTAAGCATGTTTCTTCTGTTGCAAAGGGTACTTAAATTGGAGCATATACTGTACAGATAATATTGCTATCTGAAGTGGCTTAAAAGGTCTGAGATAACATTTTAGCAAGGGGGGAGGGCTGTCACCGAGGATGGAAAACTTACATTCTAGCACTCTGAACCTCCTTTTAACAAGAGGACCCTAATGTTTCATACCTGAGTAGCACCTGGAAGTTCAGAATTACAGTGGAAAGGAAGCAGAATGCAAGCCAAGCATTAAGAGCAGTGCTTTGTTTTCTAAATAAATGTTTAGGGATACACTCATTTTCCTACTCATATTGAAATACTGCTCCTCAATGAGGCCAAACTTAGATTCACAAAATGTTTAGGGGTATGCGTAAAGGTAAAGGTAAAGGTACCCCTGCCCGTACGGGCCAGTCTTGCCAGACTCTAGGGTTGTGCGCCCATCTCACTCAAGAGGCCGGGGGCCAGCGCTGTCCGAAGACACTTCCGGGTCACGTGGCCAGTGTGACATCGCTGCTCTGGCGAACCAGAGCCGCACACGGAAACGCCGTTTACCTTCCCGCTTGTAAGCGGTCCCTATTTATCTACTTGCACCCGAGGGTGCTTTCGAACTGCTAGGTTGGCAGGCGCTGGGACCGAACGACGGGAGCGCACCCCGCCGCAGGGATTCGAACCGCCGACCTTTCGATCGGCAAGCCCTAGGCGCTGAGGCTTTTACCCACAGCTCCACCTGCGTCCCACAGGGGTATGCGTAGTCCCCCAGATTAAGAGCATAAATGGAGACTTGCAGAGCAACCCTATACTGTATGCATCTATTTGTATTGATAGGATTGCTGCATTGGACTGTGATGGCAACCTGGAGACACCAAACATTACAGTTCTGCAATATGTTATGTGCGTAGATGTATACACTGGTTTGCATCTTACTTCATATGAGAAACTGATGCGAACAAATCCAGAGCATACTATACCAAAGCGAAGCAGGAAGGGGTATGGCAGGAAAACAAAAGTTCCAGGAAGTCTTATTCTCAGATCTCTCAAATTACATCTAGTTTGGCCCTGAACAGTGAAAATTCCAGCCCCAGATGCTAGCCCCAGATTCAAGCTTTGTGTTCCTTGCTCCCTGAACAAACGAATTCACACAACAGCACACACCTTCGCAAAATCAACAGTAAGCTGGCAAATGGCCATTTTCCACCTAATTAGGTCCTTGATTTAATTAGGCCCCCTACTAAGGACAGTCCA
This sequence comes from Podarcis vaucheri, assembly GCF_965113315.1. Classification (NCBI taxonomy): domain Eukaryota; kingdom Metazoa; phylum Chordata; class Lepidosauria; order Squamata; family Lacertidae; genus Podarcis; species Podarcis vaucheri. Next base: position 66,593,428 of record NC_138764.1, on the reverse strand, counting down.
AGCCTGTAGGGAGATGAAGAAACAAGAGCTGTAGCTGAGCTAGCATCATTCAGTAAGGCATCTTCCTGGAGTGACAACAGATACTGTGCAGCTGGCTGATAAATACCGTAAATAGATCAGTCTGAATGCACTCTTGGGGCTTCAGCTGATTTCATTATATTTTCTTTCAAACAAACAAAAAAGAAGCACTTGCGAGTGGAGATGGAAAGAAAGCCAGGAAACAAATTGCCCGCCATGCAAACAGACATGGTTGTATCTGCAGAATAATAGCTTCTTAATAGGGTAGTGAATCATTGCAGCAGGTCAATACTGCCTCTGGGAGATGAGCGGTAGGATACAAATAAGCATTGTTCGCTTAGCCATTGGAATTATTTCATTAGCACATGCCAATAAATAGTCCCCCAACCCCCTTGACACAGTTTTATATACTTTACTTTTTCAGATACCTACTTGCGAGGTCAGAGTTAGGGAAGGTAATTGTCTAACGCCTTTTGAAAAATGCACCTTGTTTAAAAGCCGATGATAAAAACCAAGATTCTAAACTCAGATTCTAAACCCTGTGCAATAATTCTTCAGGTACCCGGTGTAGTATAACAAGGCAACTCTAGTCTCTTGCCTGAGCAAAACTAAAAGCAAAGAAGAGAAGGAATTTTATCGCACTTCAGAATTCTCACACCATTTGCAAAGGGAACATCCCTAAATTCACAACTGCCCACAACTGGTACTCCCAGTTAGGGTTAATTTACAAAATGCTGTTGGTGGTGGGGGTACATGACCAGTTGTCAGGCTGGGGCCTAGTTTGCAAAAGACCACCACCAGGTCTGACATGGTCTAAGACAGCCCTCCATTATTTTGGACTACAACACCCATCAGCCCCATGCAACACAGTTGCACTAACTGGAGTTGATGGGAGTTATAGTCTCAAACTTGTGGAGGGCACCAGGTTGGTCAAAGCTGCTCCAAGGACATTACCAGGTTGGTCAAAGCTGCTCCAAGGACATTACCTTACCTAAACAGTGGATATTCCACATACAGTCCCAGACATTAGGTCCAAACTAGCACATCCTTCCCAATGGAGCCTGCCATTGTATCTTGCTGGCCAGGTGCCAGACCTGGGTAGGCTTGAGAGAGAGAAAGCAGTAAAGGTTGATTGCTGGCTAGCTTGAATCCGAGAATCAGGCTCATGGTTTAAAGCACCCAATAATTTGATAGCTTAATTAAATGGAAAACAATAATGTTCTAATTATCGTATTTTTCGCTCCATAAGACCCACCCTTTTCCTCCTAAAAAGTAAGGGAAAATGTCTTTACGTCTTATGGAGGAAATGCGTGGTCCCTGGAGTCGAATTGCCCATAGGCAAAAAGCAGATTGTGCTCTCTTTTTTTGAAAGAGGGAAGGGGGTGTTGAAACAAAGCCTCTGAGCAGCTTATCAGCAAGCGACAAAGGAGGCTGCCTGGGAGTGGGGAGGTAAAAGCACATGGATCCTCAGGATTTTTGGATTAGGTCAACCCAGATTCTCCATCAGATCACATAACATGGCCATGGCTACAGCCTGCACTAAAAGGCACGCGTATCCACTGTTTCGTGGGGCCACAGTGGCGCAAAAACATGGTTACAAAGCATGGACCCACATGGATTTTTGCATTGGGCTACCCCAAACTCACCGTCAAATCACATATCATGTCTGTGGCCACAGCATGAACCACAAAAATCATACATCCACTGTTTCTTTCAGAATATTTTTTTTCTTGTTTTCCTCCTCTAAAAACTAGGTGTGTCTTATGGTCAGGTGCGTCTTATGGAGAGAAAAATATTGCACGTAGAAACAAATAATGGCAGTCAAACTCTAAGAACAGGCAGTGACATGGCTTTAACAGAGCATAATTGTGCATCAGGCATAACCAGTTGTCATTTTTGCTGTTGATTCTAATAAGACAAAGTGCAGGAAAGTGCTTTTCTTTCTCTTCTATAGAACAATAGTAGACCACTCTTCTCCTTGACATCAAGTTTTCTATATGGGGGATTTTTTTGTATAGAAGATCAGGCAATGATGCTGGCCCACCTACAGCTTCAAGTGATCCTGCCTTGACACAGACTTATTACTCCAGTGAGAACAAATCCTTAGTCATACTGGTGATAATGATTGTGTGAGCAAGGAGCGGCTTCAAGCACATAATTTAGTACTCTTTTTAAGAGCCCGGTGGTGTGGGAATGCAATGCAGCTTGTGATATTGTTGTGTCCCTTGTACAAGGGCAGCTCCAGATCTGAGAAGGCCCTTGGCCTTTTTAGCCCAGCATCCTGTTCTCACAGCAGCTAACCAGTGGCAAAAGCCACTTGTGATTCCCAGCCACTGGCATTCCAAGGCATACTGCCTCTGACGGAACATAAGTGTTATGTACTGAAGTTCTCACCCTGGGCCAGCAGGGGGATATTGTAGATAGTTCAGGTCCACATATGCAAATAAGGGATCGAAAGTGACGTTCAGTGATTGGATAGTTACAGAAAGTTGTTACAGTTACGTTGTACTGGAGCTCTATATAAGCAGGCTGGCTGAACCCTTCAGTTCAGCTCTGGCCTGTGAATAAACAAGAGCTGTTTGGAGAATTGCTGTGTCGTCTGATATGTTCACCCACAACTTAACACTAGGCATCAAGTCATTGATAACCTTATCCTCCAGGGAGCTGCCCTCTCTGATTGGTTCTTGCCATCTGGCTCTATTGTTTCCTCTGTTGCTGTGCTAGAATCTGAAGAGAGTCTCTTGCTTAATACAACATGCACAACAAACACACACATAGGTGGGTGTCTTTTCTTTCTTGACCCATTTCAAGCCCATTTGCTTCTGTAACTCCAAAGTAAAGATCTTTGGGCGTCTAGATGGAACAGGGTGTTTTGGGGGCAGTTGTGAAATAGCAGATTGGTAGTAAGACCCAGGCCACAATGAAAAAGCACAGTAAGTTGGCTGAAGGGTGCAGGGACTACTAATATGGGATAGTGGGTCTGTGGCCTGCTAGGATTGTCTGCTGTTTGCCTATATTTGTAAATAAGGCAATTATTTTGAAATAATAAGCTGCTGTCTCATCCAAAGAAAACCCTACCATACTTCTTCCTCCTTTGGGGAGTGGGGATGGTTTAGCAGTCTTATTAAAGTAACTGCACTTTATTGCAGAATAGGCTGTTATGAAATAGGTAGTTTTTGCATCAACTGCTGAATCCATGGCGATAGCCTGCTACTGGAAGAAACCCTTTCAATCTCCCTTCCTTATCAGAATCTTTTTACAGAGTATAGGATATTGCTATTATATAAAAATAATGTATAATCTACCTGCCCAGAAAGATGTACTACCAGGAATCTGATTTCCATTCCACTTCTGCATTCAATTGGGTTTCATTTCTGCTTTTAATTTTATTTCACATTTTAGTAAACTGCCAGGAAATCAGACAGTCTGACTGTGGTAAAGAAGAATATTATTCCGTGCAATGCTTCTCTTTCCCCACAACAAGTCCATGATGACTTCAGTCATTTCTACAGGATGGTGCAGCCATATATTCACAAGATCATTTGTGCTAATTTCTGGTTGACCTATACAATCTTTTTCATGTGGTTTGCATGGCGAATTGACTGTCAGTCCCTACTAAGAGAAGAAAAGCAAACACACACAGCTCAGGCACTGCAAATACCCCAGGCTGTAGCAGTTTGCCATCTGAAGAAAACTAATCCTGTTGAAAGAAAACCCATAATATTTGGGAAGCTGCTTTTCGTTTTCCTCCAAGGATTAGCAGCCAAGTTACCTTTTGATGGCAATACGTGATGTTAATGTTTAAAAATCCAAAATGATCACTCCTTGGAAACAAAGGACACTTTGCTATTACAAACTCCATAGCCAAAATACACCTCCAATAAAGATATTCTATTGGGGCAACGCATCACTGTAATGGTGTATTCTATACCACTGTGTTCTTAGGAAGTGCTTAGGATCACTGAAAATTATTCACAGCTTCTGCTTTCATCAGGTTTGGCTGTAGCCAGTGGGCCAGCCAGTCAAATTTATTTGTTAGAAACCTTGGGCCATCACAAAATACAAACAGTATAGAAGTACATATACTTCTCCAGCACATGGGACCCTAAGCTTATAATAAAATCCTGTTGGATCCTTGATCCTTTGAGCAGCTAAGGCAAACCTAAATACATGTAGTGTTTTTCTTCTGAACCATCAACAAATAGCAGATTTTTTCTGTATTATTCAAAGATGAAACTCTCTGTAATATAGTTTTGTTCATGATTTCACATAGACACTTCTATCAACAATTCTCAAATCTTTCTGAAGTCTCTGGAAAGTAACGATTTTGCTAAATTTGTGTTTAACAGCATTACTTAAAAAGAGCACTGAACTACCAAAAAAAAAAACAAACCCATAAGAAACTCTTTCAGAATAACCACAGAAACAGATTATCACAACCTCTAATGCCAAATTTGATTCTGTTCCTAAGGATTCCAAAATTGTCCATGATTGCAATCTTGTGGATATTTGCTAGCCAGCCTCTGGGGAATGTGAAGAAAAAGCAGCTGATGATAGGATTCACTGAAGCAAAAAAGGTAGATCATAAACAACACATATTTTCATTGACTTTCCATTCTATACTGTTCAATTATAATCACAAACTTTGACCACCTTTTGACCACCTTGTGAATAAAGAGAGAATTCTGAGGGAGAGATTTTCTGGATATGGAGTCATTAACGGATAGGAGGAAAGGGCGGAATATTGCAAATTGGCACACTTCTGCAGAATATATTAGCACTCACGGTGAAACTAATGAAGTTTCCCCCCAAAAAAACACCCCGTACCATCTGGACGCCCAAAAGATCTTCACTTGGGAGCTACAGAAGCAAAATGGTGGTTGTTTTTTTAAAAAAAGAAATATTTGATCTATTTCTTCACTCAAGAAAGAAAAGACACTCACCTCTGTGTATGTGTGTGTGTGTGTTTGTTTGTTTGTATGCATGTTGTATTAAGCAGGAGTCTCTCTTCAGATTCTAGCTCAGCAACAGAGGAGACAACAGAGCCAGATGGCAAGGACCAACCAGAGAGGGCAGCTCCCTGTCTATAAAACCCAGACCGAAGCAGCAGGCAGTTCACACAGCCTGGGGAATCAGCTGCGTTCAGATTTAGCATCTATCACCGGCACTCAAAAAGAGATCCAGGACCTTGGCATTTTGATTGATTTGCAAATGCTTATCTTCATTCAATTTACTTCGTAGGCAAAAAGGCTGTGCCTGATGGTGGGGTTTTAGTTATTTTAATTGTTGTTGTTTTTTCCTGAGACTTCTATAAAAGACTCTGAAAATTAATAGTAGTGCTGGGTGAGCTGGTCAGTGCAGAGAGGAAAGGGGGGAAAGATCTAATGGATCCCGAGAGGTTAAGGAACTAGGAATGAAGTGAGGGGAGTGGGAGAAGAGAGACCATAAAATTCAACAAGCTATCAGATCCCAAAGCAAAGCAGGGGTGTTTGATGGGCGCAGAAGAGGGAAATGAAAACTGAACAAGATATATTGTAAACAATTCATATTCATAAAAAAGATTTGCAGCTTTCCAGGCAAATTAGAAAAGGGGATTTAAGACAAATTATATTGTTAGCTGAATCTGACTCACCTCGTGATGTTAAATAGCAGGGCTAAATATTAAGGGGAGAGGGAACAGTTAAAAGAAAGATGGAAAATTAATCTGGATTCTACAGATCTACAGTCATGAGGAGGGTGCTATTAATCTAACTACCTGATCTCTCAGAGAGTCTCATATTGCAGAACTTCCTTTTGGGAAATCACCGCACTTCTTTGAATCCTAGTCAATGGGGAAGAATAGCACTGACCGTAGCAGCTTTGTGAACAGATCTTTTCTGGAGAGCACCAGACTCTCTGAGCCAAAGGATGGAGACGGCAACCAGACTATCCTCCACACCCGAGACGAAGAACTCGCCAAGGCTGAGATTGGGGTCCTGGCAGCCATCCTGGTGGTGACCCTGGTGGGGAACCTGGGTGTCCTTCTGGCCATGTACCGGCTAAGGAAGAAGATGAGCCGCATGCACCTTTTCATCCTGCACCTGGGCCTGACCGACCTCGGGGTGGCGCTCTTCCAGGTCCTTCCGCAAATGATCTGGGAAGTGACCTATCGCTTCCAGGGGCCGGATCCTCTTTGCAAGGCTGTCAAGTACCTGCAGGTGCTCAGCATGTTTGCCTCCACCTACATGCTCATTGCTATGACGCTGGACCGCTATATGGCGGTGTGCCACCCGCTGCGCACCCTGCAGCAGCCCAGCTGCCAGGCTTACCAGATGATCGGGGTCACTTGGCTGCTCAGCTGCCTGCTCAGCTTGCCTCAGATCTTCATCTTCTCTCTCAGAGAGGTGCAGCAAGGCTCTGGTGTGCTGGACTGCTGGGCGGAATTCAAGTATCCCTGGGGGGCTAAAGCCTACATTACGTGGATGACCTTGTGCGTCTTCGTGCTGCCGGTGGCCATCCTCACCGTCTGCTACAGCCTCATTTGCCACAAGATCTGCAAGAACCTTCGAGGGAAGACACAGAGCTACGGTCCTTGTCCTGCCCCTGCGACTGCGGCTGCTGCTATTTCTTATACAGCCACCATTCAGAAGGGAGCAGAGTGCCAGTCTGGCTCCCGGGTCAGCAGCGTGCGCACCATCTCGAGGGCAAAGATCCGCACTGTGAAGATGACTTTTGTCATAGTGATGGCCTACGTCGCTTGCTGGGCTCCGTTCTTCAGCATGCAGATGTGGTCGGTGTGGGACAGGAATGCCCCGAATGACGGTGAGTGTCTTTGAGGAGGAAAGAGAGAGGGTCAGGATTCAAAGACTCACCCTGCTTCCTACATCACAGTCAGAGCAAGCTCTGGACCTTAGTCAGGCCTCCATGTGGTGATCAAGTATAGCGTTTTCTTTCATATCCATCCCACGGGGGGCGGGGGGGGGCGGGGAAGTGCTCTTCTGATTAGATGAGTAAAACCACCCAGAAGAAAACAGATTTAATGCAACACTCGCAAATAGGTATACAGTACAGACTCACTTCAGTGACTCCCTGTCTCTCGCAGCAAATGCACACCAGCTCCTGATTTGCACATTATTATTATTATTATTATTATTATTATTATTATTATTATGCAACCTGGGAGAAGGAAATCTATCATTCATTCATTCATTCATTCATTCATTCATTCACTCACATCAGGCAAGAAATGTTTTCCCCGACACACACCTACCTACATTTCACCCACCAGCATAGTTAGATGCAATGTCTAGGCTGATCTCTGTCGCAAACACAAATTTACAACTTGTACCGTATTCTAGTAGCAACTGCATTGCTCTGCATCTCCATCTAGCTTTCATCAAGGCAACACGGAAACGACTGTTTTCTAAAAGATTTGTGTGTGGTGGGGGAGAGGGGGTGGTTTTGCCTGTACATTATTATTTTCACTACGGTTACAGGATACGCCTACAATTATGGTTTCGAAGTAAAATAATAACATCACATGCTGTTGAAAAATTGGTTGCTAAAACAGAAATGCAGATGTGTGAACTAATAAGCCATCATGATTGTAGGATATACCCTTATGGTGTATAATTTGCCTATTTTGAGTTCTTTACAGAACATAGAATCAGATTATGCTTGGATTTGTTACCTAGAGAAAGATTATATAGATGTTCAAATAATAATTTTTTAAAAAAGCAAGCAAGAGAGAGAATCATTAAAAGAACCGAGCACGAGAGCATCATCCCTTGCCTGGAGGATTTAAAATGAAACCCAAACAGTGTGGTCAACTAACGAATAGCTGAGGGTTGGTAGCTAGTGGAGTCATTAGAGTGCCGGGTTTAGACTCTCAAAGACCTGAGTTCTAATCCTCCTTCAGGCACAGACTATCCTATTTTACACATTGCATGCTGGCTCCTATGTATAACTGTGTTGAGAATCAAAACCAGTTCCAACTCCCTGCCGCATGTACCTGTAGAATACTAGCAGTGTGACAAATGTCACATCCACGCCTTCAGTATAATCCTTCCCTATGCAGGCACAGTGATTTCTGAATAGGACTTAACAGAGCCCTGTATCTTACTCAGTTTCAAGCCACACTCGTACACCCCTCTCTATCCTCTATGCAGACAAGTAAGAGGCATCTTTCACATTTAAGGACATCGTTATTACACGCAATTGTATTTTACATGTCTACATCTGCCAGAGACATACCACACATTTTTTATTTGCATGGAGTTGGTGGGGGGTAAATTAACTGCCATTGTTTCCATTTCAGAGTCCAGCAATGCAACTTACACCATCACCATGTTACTCGCCAGCCTCAGCAGCTGCTGCAACCCCTGGATTTACATGTTCTTCAGCGGACATCTTGTTCATGATATCATGCACTTTTTATCCTGCTGTGGGAACCTTCACTCCAACCTCAAGAGGCAATTCTCCAATGGCAGCCTCTGCAGCCGGAAAACCACTATCTTGACTCACAGCCCACAGAGCACCTTGATTGCGGCTGGTGCTGATGTTCAAATGCAGCTGGAGAGCTTAAAAGATTTCTACCAGCCCTATGAGGAGGACACAGTGACTGAATCAAGGGAGCTCTAGAGTATAAGCTTGGGCCACTGTTTGGTAGTTACTCTGTGCCAGGAGCTCTGAATGGTAATGGAGAGCAGGGGAACCTGATGGTCTTATCATGTATGGGATTTAAGTCTATCTTTCCGCAAGAGCTTTGTTCTGCAGAAACTTAGAGTTGGCAAAGAATACCTGCATCCCATTTATACTTATGTGTAATATATTGTGGACTTCTAGGTAGTCCCTGTCAGAACACAGTTCTGAGCCAGGTAGATCTCTGGTCAGATCCAGCAAGGATCTCCTTATGTTCTTACTTGTCACTATGGCTTTTCTATCAGACCTGAGCCACTTCTTTCTCAAGAATGCTGGTTGCAAACAAGCTGCTCAGTAGTAAGCTGATACCTTTCTGTGCTCTGGCTATGGCTGCATGCACAGTATAGCACATTTGAAACACATTTTTCCCCCTTAAAGAATTCTGGGCACTGTAGTTTACCCCTCACAAAGTTACAATCCCAAGCAATCCTACAGTGGCCAGAATTCTGTGAGGAAGGAAATATGTTTTGAATGTACTTTAGGCTAAAGGTGCTCAGCCTAGATGTGTGCAAAGTACCCACCGGCGGAACAAATGGTTTTGTACAGGACACAAATCCAGTTGTAACACCTCCCAGTCCCTCCCTCACTCCACTGCTGCTTTCTCCCTCACCTCCCTAGTAACAGCAGACATGACTCTTATTGCACTCCACAACAGCAGAAGAAAAGAGTAGGCAGAAATAAAAATAAAAATGCTTGACCACTAGAGAGTTGGCATTGCTCTTGAACGGCTGCTCTGCCCACATTCCCCTCTGGCCATACCCACGCCTGTCATCTTGTCTTGCCCACTTTTGCCTCTGGCCCCAGCCACCAATGGCAGAAGGATGCCTAGGAGAGAATGCAACCTTCACACTGAAGAAGATTCCTTACCCCTGACTTCATGCTCCACCATGATAGCGGGAGCCAAGTTATTACCAAGTGCAGGAGGGTTTGCTTATGCACTACTTCCCTTCTCTGCTCTCCCTTTCTTCCACCACCCCTATATAATTGGAAGACGGAAAAGTGAGGTGAAAGTGACAGCCATACTTTGAACGCCACATCAGCCTCACCACCAGTCAGAATCATGTGGTATAAAAATTCATGTTCTTTCTAAGCGGGGACAAACCAAGGTTTTGAGCTCCCCTAGAAGAATTCAAACTAAGCCCAAATGTAATAATTCATAATTATGGAGTTAAATATTGCATCCAGTTATTTTGGGTTGGAGCTAAAACTCCATCCTGTAGCTTGCTATTGTGGTTACTTTTATTTTCCTATGTTGTTGTTGTTGTGTTGACCTGTTCATCAATAAACAGCCTCTTGTTCTGGGCTTACAAAGTGAGTAAACTTGACTTATATTAAATAAATAAGAACTTAACACATTCTAACAGTATTTTCTCACAGAACAATTAGAAGTGTTTATGGACATTCCAGCTATTACAGCTTCTCAGTCAATTTGTGTCAATGGCTTCACTGCCTCAAACACAAAGCAATACTATAAGGACTGACGTTAAATACTATACAAAACACCAACTGGTAAGTCCATACCCCTTCCCCAGCCTTTGCTGTGCCCACATGTAATGAAATAATACTTTACCCTAGAATACATGGTTTATTTTATTTTATTCAGAAAAAGGGGAGGAGGATACAATGCAAGAGAGACCAAAGCTTTTTACTTTATGACAATATATTTCTATCAAGCTTTATATGTCATGTTATAATAGTTTATGAAGAAAGGCCATTTTTTGGCAATGCATTTTTATTGGGGGGAGCAATTGCAGAAGTGTCACTCCTTCTGTACATTGCATTGACTAGCTTTTCAATCTTGGCTACATTTTAGGATTGAGGAAATGAATATAAGCTGCAGGTTTTTACAATATCTGCCCTGGACTGTCTTTTCAGAGATTATTAAATTCATTATTAATAATCTGCAGCTGTTTGGAATCTATTCAATTAAATCAGATTAAAAAGATTAAATAAAATTAATCGTGGATTTAAATCCAATTCAAGTTTCACTATTCCTAACACAGTTATAACAATGTAGCATCCAATAAGTATAAGCTATCCATCAGCCTTGCCATGAAGCATATGGAGGAGATCTGCAAAAGGATATTGCACTTCCAATATTTGCAATATGTTTCTGAAAACATCTCACTAAGCTTCGTGGGTGGCAGATGCCATCTAAATAGTCATTTATACTGTGCCTCTCAAAGCAAGAAACTTAATGGTATCCTTTTTGCCAAATAACATACATGACATGTTTAAATGAAGGCTAAGGTTTCTGACTCTGAAGCCAGCTTCAGCAGGCTGGAATAAGATTTTTTAGCATTATTTTTAGGCTAGCCATAACAGACAATTCCTTTACCCTGCCATGGGTATCACTCCCAAAGTAAAAGGCTGAGATGCAAGAGGTCTGAAGGATAGTGCTGACCCATTCGGTTTCAAACAAAATATTGTATTTTGGAGTTGACTTCCCCATTGACATTGCAAAAAACATGAACAACATACATTTCAAGCACATGACTTCCCTCAAAATCATAACCCTGTGAAGGGAAAATTACAGTTACCGAGATTCTTTGGGGAAGTTGTGTACTTCAAATGTATGGTGTGTACACAGCCAAAATTATTTGGGGAACAGCTTAAGCACCAAAGAAAATGAAGGTGGAATTTCATTTCTGCAGAGAGCAAGACTCCCCATAGGAATACAACACAAATAGCAAAGGGTCAAGCTTTCGATTTCCCAAACTAAAATATGAAACTACAATACTACAATACACACAGATCCTCTGTGTTGTTTACAGACAGAATTAAAGATATAAAAATAGGGAGTTTTGGTCATTATTTTTACTCATTTTAAATAAATAAAAATGTCACTTTTTATTTGACGTCTACTTTACAATTTTCTCTTTTATATATCTACCAGAAAAGATTTCACTTTGTGCATCTGATGAAATGGGCTTGAGTTCACAAAAGCTTATGCCTTCATCTGTACTGAAGAAGGCAATGCATGAACAGCTGGTCCTACTTAGGTCCGAATGAGAAGCAAGGGGGCAAGAGCGTGATCAGAAACCAGCTTTTCTTTCCTAGGGAGACACATTCTCATAGTGTCTGTGATCGCTTAGATCTTCATTGCTTCTTCCCGAGCTGGTGCCATTCATGGGATCTTGGAACACAATGGTTGTATAATTGATTTCATCTGACCCGGAATGCTGAAGTACAGGTAAAGCATGCTGAAATTCAAACATACAGGGTAATAGTCAATTGTGGTTCAAGAATACCAACATACAGTCACTCTGTACCACTGTGTGATTATGCCAACCCCCTGTGTTATGCAAGAGCTGGTATAGCATAGTGATGACTAGACCATTAGAGAACTGTAAGGATTAAGAATGTAAGATGTTAGTAGCACAAGCCATCATAGCAAAGAAGTACTGTCTTTTGTCTCTTCTGAATCATCTAGCTTCCTTGGATGAATCTAGCTTCTAGGACTGAGAGAGACACAGGCCCACAATGACTCTCTCTTTCGATCTTTTCAGACGACTTTGTTATTTATTCCGACAGCTAGTGAAGTGACTCCCATTGAGGTACACAATAACATTTTGATTATCTCCACTTTGACTACCTTGATCTCCTGATTGTATATTCACAGTATACATCAGAGCCTGTACCATCTGATGTAATCAATAGTCTTGTTTATATGAATATTTTGGGATGCCCTCTAATATTGTATATTGTTTCATTTTACTACATCTCTGAAAGATAAATAACATCTTAACCATTATTTTTAAGAATAAAGGAATGATTCATTGCGAAATATCCTTGAAATTTGCCCCAAAAGCCTCTAAGTCCTGGTATACCAACGTAAGATTAGCATTAGTATAGCAATCGTTGCAATTCAGGTGAGATGCTGCTGAAGGAAACGCCATTACCTTTCTGGCAAGAGAGCACAGTGAGCTTTCTGAGCTGCTACCTATGACAAAGAAAAAACATTATTGCCATAACAGTTTAAGTATTTGAGATAGGCAGAAGGGAGATTGGATTTGAAAGCAGAGACAGAAACAGCTATGCTATGGGTGGGATTCAACATTTATAGGGCAGGTGTTTGACTTGCATACTGTGAAACAAGATGAGAGTGAATTTCATGCACAGATCTGGGGCAAATGAAGAACAACCAACTCCCTCCGTCCACAGGTGAATGAAGGGTGGTTTTAGAGATTTTAAATAAATCCAATATACTTCCTGATGAATGTTCTTAGGATCTATAAGATCCTAGGCTGCTTACCAAGCTTTGTCCAAGGTACAGTTTCAGAGATCCCTACTTCTAGTACCTTCTGACCAGAGAAAGGGTTTTGTGGTTCCTAGCAAATCAGATCACCCTGGCTCCAAGAGATCTTATAACCTTTGGATCCCATCCCAAAATTTATTAAGCAATTCAGCTTTCATCTGAAGGACCATAGGAACTATCTACAGCTACCAGCATCTGACTGTGGCTAGAGATATTAATTGATTTTGTATTTTAGCACCTGGCACACCTGCCAATGTATGTTGGTGGTATCTGAGTTCTTGGAAAGGGATGGGTCTGGCAGAGCAAGCTTTGGCTGAAAAAATAACACGTTAGAAAAGGAAATGCTTTTTGGTCAGTGTGGATACATCTTGCCATTTCAGACAAGGGGACAACTGTTGATTGTGACACTGGAAGATTCTTTTCCAAGCTGAGGACTTGCCTGCCACGAAACTGTCTATTTGAAAATGTGGTCCTTGTCCCTGCTGGGCTTGGCTTGGGTTTCTCGGCCACGGAGAGGGCAACTCCAGCTGAGAGGATGGCATATTCCCAGCTAAGGCATTGTTGGGCTTCTTGGCTCTGAACCCAGGCTGTCTTCTTCCATGGTGTTTATAGGCATGTTGCTCTGAAACAGAGAGTGCAGTCCTAGTTAGGATAATATTCCAATAAGAAACTAGGAGTCCCCCTCATCAGTGCTCTACACACCTCAGAGGCTTCTGCTCCCATCTCACCATGGCACACACATGGTCAGGGTCAGCATCAGACCCACCACTGATCTCATGAGTTTGCCTCCGGGCCCCTTCTTGCACTTACAAGCAATGGGGGAGATATGGTCTCCTCTGCTAGACCAGGTCAGGACAATGGGAAGCAGTGCTACTAGTGAGAGCTATTGAATGAAACCTCACTAAGGGCATCTCATCCATCCCATTGCTTTCAGTGGAGCTACTCTGAACAGAACTCGAATCTGGATCCATCATATAAGGCCTTATGGCCCCAAACCAACTCTGGTCTGTTGTGCATATGGGATCAGCACTGTGCACAGTTCAAGGTGATCAGCATAAAACAAAGCAGCTTCAACAATTTAAACAAGTTCAGACCAGCATAAAATCGTGCTAGGGAGAATTTGGTGCAAAGACTAAAGCACCTGGTGGGCTGCAACAGAAAGGCGTGGGAGAATGAGGTGGTCTTCACCCGGTGCCTAAAATATCACAGTGTGGTTGCCAGACAAGCTTCTTTGGGGAAAGCATTTCTAAGTGGGACCCTCTCCCTGGTAACCACCTGCCTCAGGTGAGCCTGTATAGGTGAACCTGTACAAGGATTTCTAAAAGAGATATCAAGGGCAAGATGCCAGTGGTGGGTTGGGTCAGAGGCAGAAGTGGATGGGGACTGTTTCCTCTGCACAGTAGACTACATTCCACACAAATCAGAGTTTTCTGTTCATCCATCCTCCCATTCTTAAGATTCCTTACTTGCTTCCATTACCATAGTAAAGGTAAAGGTACCCCTGACCATTAGGTTCAGTTGTGGCTGACTCTGGGGTTGAGGCACTCATCTCGCTTTACTGGCCGAGGGAGCCGGCGTACAGCTTCCAGGTCATGTGGCCAGCATGACTAAGCCACTTCTGGCAAACCAGAGCAGCACACGGAAACGCCGTTTACTTTCCCGCTGGAGTGGTACCTATTTATCTACTTGCACTTTGATGTGCTTTCAAACTGCTAGGTTAGCAGGAGCAGGGACCGAACAATGGGAGCTCACCCCATCACGGGGATTCGAACCGCTGACCTTTTGATCGGCAAGTCCTGGGCTCTGTGGTTTAACCCACAGTGCCACCCACATCCCTCCATTACCATAAGGTCTTCATAAAATATACTAGTATAAAAAAACAAAAAGTGTAAAAATAATTTAAAAGAGTTTGACATCCACACAACTCTTCGTTGAGGTGAACAAGAGATGTTATCACAGTTCAAGGAGACCTTCCAGCCCAGAAAAAGCAGTTGAGGGCAACTAGGCCTGTTGTGGGTCATGTGCAGGACCACATATGGCCCATGGGCTTCAGGTCCCCCACCCTTAATGTAGGATCATCAGGTTTCCTCTGTTCATTCATGGTACAAATCTTCCATATATGAATGGGATAATGATGATCCGAGAGAACTACTACATAGGGTGCAGTAAAGCAGAAAATGGACGAATTACAGAAAACTAGTGAAGGGTTGTCATTATGCTAAGCAGGACAGCTGCATCAAAAGTAAAAAGCTCAGGAATGGAATAGAACAGACCAAGGCTGAGCTCATATAAATTAAAACTTGTACAGGACAGTGTTACCTATTTTCCTGCAGAGTTTGGCATAGACTAGTACAACCACAACAACACAGACTATGGAGGTTACGGTAGATATGACAATGCTTTCCCACAGCTTGGTACATCTAAGAAGAAGAACAGATTGATATTGTTAAGGCTCACAAGGCAGGGTGGTTGATTACATAATTGCAGCAAGAACATTGTTTTTTGTGCCTGATCCAAAGTTCCAATGCACACCAGGCATAGAGTTCCATGAATTGGCATCTCCATGTATTAGACAGAAGCCCTGCACCATATTTCTTTATGAAGCTCCTATAATTTAACAGCTCTCCAGATTTTAAGAAGCAAGATCCCTGTCTTTGAGAAAAGCTGTCTTTCTATACAGCGCAATGCTGGCCCCACTAAGTTTTACAGCAGGAGTGGGGAACCTGTGGTCCTCCAGATGCTACTGAACTACAACTCCTATCATCCCTAAAACTGGCCATCCTGGCTGGGGCTGATGGGAATTGGAGTCCAACACCATCTGGAGGGCTACCGGTTCCCCTCCCCTGTTTCACAGAAATAGTAAGGAAGGTGCCATATATTATCATTCTAATGACAAAAAAAAAGGATTGTTTTGAACTACTTTGGTATAATTATACAATTATATATTAGACTTACAGTGCATTCCAAACCCAAGATCCACTGGGATAAACAAGTTCAAACTAGGCAGATCTTGAGCTGTTCTGGGGATACACTGGTATACACAATCCAGCAGAATTGGAGCTATGATGGCTCAGCTGGGGCTCAGCCGATGGAACAGGATCTGGCAGAATTTACACGAGCAAAAGTCCGCAACAGGGAGCGTTCCAGGAGTGTGGCATATTCATTGGGACTGGTAGGATAGAAAGCAAGGAGGTTGACAGTAGGTGGCACCAGAGTCATTGACAGGCAGGGCAACACTGAGATTAAGAAGGAGGAAGATGACACACAGTGCCAGCCCCTGGACTGGTTGTAAGTAAAAGTCAGGGCAGGTGGGGGCTGGCTAAGGGTGGGTTGAGGTTGGTGGGGCAGTACCCCATTCACCCCAGTTGGCCAGCCTCCACAGCTTACACCTACTGCAAACCTCTTTCAGCTCAGCCATGTGACCTGGCACCCTGGAGGAATTCCCCCTGACCCAAAAGGTGCTGTAAATCAAACTCTGTTTTAAAGGCTTGTTTAAATCTGAACTTATGAAATAGTTTATCGCTGTTCATCATGATGTAAGCATAAGACTGACATAACTTAAACACAACATGGGATTCTCCATCTTGAACCTTGCTTGACCTTGGTACAAGCCTGATACCAGCCTCCTCTTAGGAAATACTTCACACCTCGTAAAAGTCAACACATGCCAATCAAGTCTGTTCAAACTCCTGAATGGATGCCTTCACGTTAATGGTGGTACAGGAGGCCGGCAAGGAGATGGCCAGGTTTGGTTAATGGAGGCTATCCAAGCTTTTTAACTCTTTTGATAAGCAAATCACAACATAAAAATACATGATAAAGCACAAAAAGCATGATAAAAACAAGAACATTTACCCAACTTTGGGAAGGCAACACAAGGAATGGGGGGGGAGTCACATTTGGGCTTTGCTCCCCCCCCCCCACATGACAAGGCAGTGTGTGGCCTGTGGGCTCTGTGTCAAACTGTCTGGCCCAGTTGGTATAAAAAGTTGGACTGCCCTGCACTAGCACAATGGGGATTCCACCCACTCACCCAAATTGGTCTTGGGGCTTAGGAGA
The DNA here is from genome assembly GCF_965113315.1 of Podarcis vaucheri. NCBI lineage: Eukaryota > Metazoa > Chordata > Lepidosauria > Squamata > Lacertidae > Podarcis > Podarcis vaucheri. Next base: position 66,576,414 of record NC_138764.1, on the reverse strand, counting down.
AGCACATAGGGGGGAGAAGAGCGGAGATCATAATGTGTGGTGATGTCTGTGCTGACAGAACGATCATAGTAGTGCCACACTGAATTCTACCAAATAGTTATCCAAGAGGATTTCTGTGATGATCTGTGCAATAACTCCTTGACAAAACTAACTTACTCCTCACTCATTCTTTTGGCAAAGTGTCTGGACAAGCCCACAGCTCCTCCTGCAACTGCTGAGTTGCTCAGAGTCCTAGACAGAAAAAGAAAATGCATCAAAACAACATACGTGCTTGTAGTTAGCTCTGAAACTGATAGAACTAATTCAAACTGCTACACATTGTCCCACCGATGTGCCCTGCCCTTGTTTGTGCCTTTAAGAATATCCACTGGGCCTCCATCATGTCTAAGTGGAGAGGTGACTTTTCTCACTCCCCCAGCCTGGCCATGTCTAGATACACAAGGTAAGGAGTATGCTGTATGCTCATGGCCTAGCAGGGACCACTTTGAGAGTACCATATTTTTCTGTGTATAAGACTAGGGTTTTTTACAAAAAAAAATAGGCTTAAAATTGGGGGTAGTGCTGAGGGGTGTCTTCTTAATCTGGAGTCCCCAAAAATAGGAGGTGTCTTATACATGGGGGCATCTTATACACAGAAAAATATGGTAATTAAGATTTTGATGGCCCCCATCTTCTTGCCATTGACACACACACCATACATTTAAAACCCCAAGAATATGGGAACTGTGGTTTGTTAAGGGTGTTGTAGCTCTGTGAACACTCAGGCATTACATGCATGAGATAGCACTGGCGGAAATTAGCACTAAACGTTCCCTTACATTCTTCCATTCTGCTTTGTTGGCTCCCAGCCTTGAGAAGACAAAATAGATAATTGCATTTTAAGGAGCATATAATAATTGCCAAACACATTAATCAAAACTGAATATTCATGTACTGAGATAACATTTCTCTGAGAGAATCACGAGGGAAATCAATTTGAACTTAAATTATTTTAAGTGATCCTCAGTTAACAGAAAATTTGCTTCCTTTTTCAAGTTATAGTGATGGATACAGTAGCTAATGCATCTTCATTCATGCTTCATTTATAGAAAAGGCTGACACACCTAGAATGTGGAATTTTTCAACCTGTCTAAATTCAGTGTTTATTGGACTGGGCCTTCCTACGATTGAGCCAATCCATCTGTTCACAGTCACCCTGTAATATTAGAGGGCTTTCTCCACTGCAGAATACCCTCACTTATGAGATGTTACTGGCACCAGCCCTGATTTTCTTTTGATGCCAGATTAAGACCTGGTTGCTTTGTCAGTCATTAGGGATTCTTAATTGTTCTGCATAGTATGGTAATTTTAAGATTGCTGATGTTACCTAAGGATTTTATCTTTTTTGTTAAAATTGTGTTTTAGATAGAATTATTATACCCCACCATGAGACCAATATGATACTTTTAATAAATAAAAACAATTAAAAATGATATGTGAAAGAAGGGTTGCTGTTTGATGTGTTGACTTACAAATCCTAAATGTTAGAATTAGTGAATCAGGACATCAAGCAGAGTGAAACCCAGCCAGATGGGCGGGGTATAAATAATAAAATTATTCTTATTCTTATTACAGTATTATTATTACTCTTCTTTCCAAAACCAAAGCACAGAGACTGTGCACCAATAATTTGGCTTGATCAGGATGAAATTATATGTGTGAACAGCAGTAATATTGGACCATGTGAGGCAGTTGGATTTGGGTTCCATGAAAGGAAAGGAAAAGGTCAGTTATCTAACTTATTGTGGTATTTGTACTCCCAATCTCTAATTTTAATGTAACTGTTTTAACAAATATATTTATTAACCACTTAATACCAAAATGTTCTCTAGGAGGTTTACAAAAGCTAAACCAAAGAGAATATAAAGTAAACAACAGGACCATAAATATATGTCATCTAAAATATAGTCCCCTGCAATAAAAATTTAAAAAAGCAAAAACATAGAAGCACACTTTAAGAGCCAGGGAAAGCCTTTCAGAACAGATGTGTATGCAATTTGAAGTTCATCACAGTTAGTGCCTGCAAGTGGGAGAATATTTATGAGGGTTAGTGCTCTGCTACTAAGAAAGGATTAAACAATAGTCTACCAGTGATGGCATAGTCAGTAAGGTCTTCCCTGAAGATCTGTCTTAAGGTTCATTTGTTCTTGCATGGGAATGTTACATCCCAGTTCAGCCAGGTTTAGCAGAAAACATCTTGGAGATGAGGTGCTACTCTCAACTGACACTTTCAGCCATCAGGAACCTGATCTTGACCATCCATTGGCCTTATGTATGTTATTGCTTTCTGCTGAACTATACTGGACTTTGAAGCTAATGAGGGAGAATTTGTGTGTGAATAGTGCCCACTGCTATGCATAACTGGTTCTTTCTTGAGTTTGGCCTTTGACTTCTGAACCAAAACTTAGCTTTGACTGCTCTTGGGTTCTGATGTTGTCCCCTAGAGAGGATGATAAAGGATCTTAGGCAGCTCTAGATGAAGATGAAGATGTGGGAATGGACGCATAATTTCTTTTTCTTAATATTTGTCATGACAGCAAAAAAAAAAAAAAAAAAAAGTGTCCCGAAGAAAACGAAGAGCTTCTTTAATGCGTGATGGCACATCCCATTTTATATGCTGCTATTAATTATAATGTAATTTTACCATGGCATTTGCTTCCATTTATCAGAGACTATCTCAAGATCTCTACAGAACAGAGAGTCTTCCATTTATCACACTGAAAGAATCTTGCTGCCGATGGAAAGGGAGGATTTGTTTTATTTGATTCAGTTTCCACATTTTGTATGCAATGCTCATTGCAACTTTCCCAACAAATACATTTTTCTCTGGGAGTTTAACTGGTGAGCACCATACAGCTCCACTGTGGTGCTCTTGCCATTAGTTTTTGCCTTAAATTAGAATTTTAGGGGATCCTTGTCTCAGTGTACATTTTCCATCTTGGCTCCTCAAATGCTTTAGCGCTAAATGTAATTATTATCCAGAATTTTGTTTCTCGAAAGCCTCACTTCCTGTTCAGCTGCATCAGGGTTTCAAATGCAAAATGACAACTACTTCTTTATTCTGTGCCATTCAGACCACATCCGGAGCACCACATCTAACTGGAATCAGTTCAGAGGAGAGCAAGAAAGGTGATCAGGGGTGTGAAAAGCAAAGTACAGGAGGAAAAGTTGAAGGACCTGCATATGATCAGTCTTGGACAAGAGAATAATTGCAAATGTTGACATAATAGCAAATGTTGCCTTTCGTCCACAAATTTCACTGCACTGAAAGTGCAAAGCACAATGAACCAAACACCATTTCTGCATAAGCCACTTCCAATAGGAGGTTTGTTTTCAGCTTGTGTTATCTCCTGGATTTTAGCTGCATTTTCATTACGCATTACATCTTTGTGATGAACAAATCTGATGTGGAGGATTATTTGGGGTAATGCAAAACTTCTTAGGTTCATTCTTTATTAGAGATAGGAAAAACCTCTGTTTGAAACCCTTGAGAGGTGCTGCCAGCCAGTATAGGCAGGGGATGAGGAACCAGCAGTCCTCCACATGTTGTTGGGCTCCAGCCAGTGGATGATGGGAGTTGCAGTTCAGCAACTTTTAGAGAGGCATGGGCTCCGCATCCCTCGTACAGTCAATACTGAACGAGATGGACTAATGGTCCAATTTGATATAAAGTAGCTTCCCACATACGTTGTGTGGAGATGGATCAGTACATAGGTAAATAAACAGATATGCAATGAAACTGATTACATTTCATATAAAAATGGAAAATATTATACCCAAAGCTGTTGCAGAGAGCATTCACATAGAAATCTATTTCCTTTCCTTTTAGACTCCTTCGGATTCTACTTACCCACTGAGTTAGGCAATCTTCACTCTAGAATACCATTCCCTGCTAGCTGTATCATGAATAATTCCATTTTGTAGCAATTCCTTCCCGCAAGGATCCTTCTGGAGTGGCAATCATCTGCAATTGATTCATTTCCTACTGCAGCGTGAAAGCTACTACTCTGGCTGATAGTGATCGCAGAAATGTGGAAATGTGCAAGAGGAAATTACAAAGACCCCCTATCCAAAAATCAGTCACAGGCAGCTTTGCATAGCTGCTTAATGTTAGATTTCAAATGAGATTGGGGGGGGACGGGACCGATAGTCATATAAGGAGATATGAAATCTGCCCACCGAGTTCTCAGAAGTTGTCTTGCCTTGAGGAAGAGGCTTCAGTTTTTCTTCCCTATTCTCAGAGCACTTTAGTATTTCAGGGTTTGGATGCTATGCTATGATTATAGTGGTGAGAGCAGGGGTTGCCAACCTTTCTGAGCCTATGGACACATTTACCAACCAGGGAAATTGTTATGGGCACCACACACACACACACACACACACACACATTGCAAGCTGTTCTAGTAGCTGCAACAGAATGCTAATTTCAGAAGGGGAAGGGAGGGGACCCTTTGGGCACCAAAGGAGGCCTCTGAAGGTCCATGGGGTGCCTTGTTGACAACCCCTGTGTTTGAGTGTCAGACCAGGGCTGGGGTGATCTGGGTTCAAATCCCCACTCTGCTATGAAGCTCACAGTTACCTTTTCTCAGCCTAACAGACCTCACAGGGTGGTTGGGAGAATAAACGTCAGGCGGGGGCGGGGCGGGGAGAGAAGCATGTATAAATCATCCTGTTCACAAGATTAGGATAACAGTGTCAAGGGTGCAAATATGTGGTTCTTCAGGGCTTTCTCTATAGCTAGCATCTGTCTGTCAACCATCTTCATTGTCTGTGTGACAACCAGGAATGCTATGAGTGGTCCTTGCTGTACCCAAATTCTGGATTCTCTTTCTTTAAGACTGCATAGTGTTGCTTACTTAGAAGATAAAATGTTTTCTTTTCTTTTTATGCTCTCTTTCTAATTCTCCCTGATGCTTAAGCTTTTGTAATGAAGCATATTAGTTTGGAATGTGGGCTTGGTGCTCCCCTGTGTGGTAGATCACTTGTTCACGCTGTGCGCTCTGGGAGGCAATGGGGAAACAGGCTGGGATGGGGCTGGGATGGTATTACCTAGACATATTTAGCTGTTTATTGCTCTCCCAGGTAAAAACTTACAAATCTTGGAGCCCCCACTACCACCACCACTCAACATATTGGGTAGACAGTGGGATGGTAGCAGTAAACATACATGTGAGCAAGATGTGCTGCAGGTCAGGTGGGTCCATTTGCCACAAGAAAGCAGCAATGTTAAAAGAACAGCACAGCACAGCACAACACAACACAACACAACACAACACAACACAACACAACACAACACAACACAGGAATATATAAAGCTGCTTTAAATGCAACAGTTGCAATTTCAGCCTTTCCCTGGAACATATTCAGCAAAATGCACATAGACACACATTTCACCATCCATGAATGTTGGGCATCCAATGGTAGACCATTGTTTGGGTAGCAAAGGGCCTGCCTCCTCCTTGCTTGCATAGGGAGAGGAGAGTGTTTTGCAAGTGAGGAGCCTGCTGCATCTGTAAGGGAATATTGAATAGATGATGCTCTTTGATTGCTTGATGTTAGATTGGGTGATTTTTCAGTTCATCTACCTCTCTAAGATCCTGTAATGCAAGAGGCAATAGATTTGCTTGACAGTGATGGCAATGAAGGCCACATTGCATCAGAGTGTTCGTAATCTGATGCTTTGCTATCAGAACTGTTCTTTTTCCTGTGTAGCCTCATGACTTCCTTTGGTATTTTGTTTCCTGATACTGATGAAACTTGGATGCCAGCTGAAGGCTATTTTCAGATGAGATGAACTACAAAGGATGTTGTGAATAAGATCACAGAGCAGGTCTTCAAGGCACATTTTATAAGCAAAAACTATGCTTCAACTACAAACCCATTAAAGAATCATTATATCAAATATCAGCATACCAAAAATAGTCATATGAAAGAGAACCGCACTATAGGGCCAACTGCATTTTGACATTTGAGGCTTTGAATATCTGTAGGGCAGGTCTTGTACTTCAACTTTGCACAGACATTATTTGTATCTGTCAGGACAGATAAAATGTGGTTGAGATATGGGTGGGAAAATCTGCCAATTTTGACTCCTCTCGGTTTCTCACTTTTCCAATCTTAAATTCAGTTCTCTGCATTTCTACATATGTCCTTTAAAAAAAGTCATTGTGAAAATTAACCAGCATTTCAATGTACAAAAGTATGCATATTTTTGCACACAATTTTGCCTATTGCATGCATGTACAAAGTAATAAAAAGTGCAGTGACACCGTAAAGACTAAGGGCTACTTCATATATATTCAATTTCAGAAACTCTATACACACAGATGGGACATTGGTGCCTTTATCTATACACACCTATAACCAGCGGATGCCATTATTCCTCCCCTTTCCTGATTGTGCCCAGAAATCACCTAATCTTTTGTCGCTGCAATGGCACACAGGTACAATGACTCATTTCTCTTCCAAGGTGTTATATTGACATTAAGTGGTGTGGCCTTTTTGCTGTATATTTTTCTTCAACTTTATCACAGGGGCTGGGCTGGGCTGGGCATGTGGGTATAAGTACAAACCCTTTGTTCAGTTGTTACAAGTCAAGGAAAGCATAAGACCTGTACTGCCAGGATGAAGCCGTTGATCCTTTTCATGTTTTGCATTTGGCTGGCCAGTGGATTTCACAGGTAAGCACATTTCCTTGGCTTTATTTTTTCTTCTTTCAAGCAGTAGACGTTGCCCAGTCACAAGACTTAGCTGTGAGGCTCAATCCTGCAAACTGCAGGACACTTAAAACTAGCGCCCCAAATTTGTTACAGCACACAGACTTCCAACATTGGCACACAAGTGCACCAAGAATGTGTGGTGAATGATGCTCCAAAGCAAAGGCGTGTGGGGATCAAATCTCACACTGTGTGGAGCATTGCTAATGGGATCCACAGAGTGCATAACAATACATGGCAAATAATGACCAACTGCAGAAAATGTATTTGCCACTTCATCTAGGTTGGCTTTCTATTGATGTCAGGCAATAGCTATCTCATGGTAACAACAACAAAGCCAGAGGTGAACTCATAAGAAATACGCCATGGACAGAGTTCTAAAGATATGAGCAATAAAAACCATAGAGTTGGTGGCAACTACTGTATAGTTGTTCCTCAGAAGAATGCTTTTCTTAGTTTTTACAGTGCAGCATTACTTACCGTATTTTTCGCTCTCTTCCACTTCCCATCAGAGTTCCCCTGAAAAGACATAAATCTTTGAGGAAGACTTTGAGGGAACGTGGGCAGCTGTCTCAGTTCTGGAAGGCCCACAAATTGGATATGATCCAGTACACCCAGGACTGCTCGGCTATTCAGGAAGCCAACGAGCCACTCCTCAACTATTTTGATGTAAGTTAAGAGCTGGAGCGGAACCATGAGAAGCAGCAATATGGCAGCGACAAAGGAGACAGATGTTGCATTGTTGTTGTTGTGCGTGGTTTTTGCATGAAGGGCCTTTAGAGAAGCTCCCTGTCTCCCCCCTTCAACCGAATCTATACAAATTCAGAAATTAGATAATATATGGCACCTTGCCATATATCTGCTCTGCAAGCTGTTGGCTTATTCCTTTTCTTTTTGATGGGTCTCTTTGAAAAGCAGCTCTGGTCTTAGACAAAAGGTTCCATTCAGTATATGCATATATGTAATGAATCCAATTATTTCTACATTTTACTTCCCTTATGTGGGGAAGAACATAATTATAATTATATGTGCTCCCCACTTCCTCCAAGTAACGAGAAGTTCCAAGGGCAGCACTTAACCCAGCTTTGGTTTCCTTTGGAGGAGAGCTCACTGGAGACTTAAGGCATTTACAAATTTACAAGTTCAGCACGGGTGGAAGCAGGCAGCAAAGCACACCTACAAGCAGGAAATCCACTGCTGCATATCAGATCACAACCCCCACCAGGATACCAACTAATTCTCTGCCTCTCTTTCAGTCCCACCAAACTGGTGTTTATCTCGCCGCTCCTCTAGTATATTCTGCAACATGTCCCTGGTGCAATAATAGTGCATTAGTGATGGATTTATACTGGATTGTCTATACATTGTTTTGCTTTGTTAGCGGTTCTGTGATGCTTCCCCAATGTTTTTGCATTATTGCTATCTGAAGGGGCATCGTGGGGAAAGAATCACATTCTTTCCACCAATAAGATGTTCTAGTTAGAAAGTTGGGACGGTATATCACATTAGCTGTGTACTTCTAGGTCAAGATACAGAGCTAAAGTTCAGGTCTCTTTTTCGAAGTCCCTAATTCCACATGTTTGTACAAAGGGGCATATTGCAAACGCTGAATGGGCAAAGGTTGGGAAAGGTCTCTGCTTTTCTGTGGCTGTGCTGAGTATTTCTCTATCACAATACCTGGAAAAGAAATGTTGTTTTTTCCCTTTCTGCTAGGTAGAATATTTTGGACGGATCTCCATCGGGAATCCTCCTCAGAATTTCACTGTGCTCTTTGACACAGGTTCCTCCAACCTCTGGGTGCCATCCGTTTACTGTGTCAGCAAAGCTTGCGGTATGGATGGGGGTGGGAGGAGAGGAATGGGCTGTGGGTGGACTTTGGTTGTGTTTAAAGAGTAAATTCACTATAAGCTGCAAAAAAAGTGATATGTGAGGGTCAACTCCCTGAGGCAAAGGCAGTGGTCAGGTTCCTTGGTTACAAAGCGCTTTGTATCCTGATGTACGAATCACATCTTGATTTTACATATCATGGAAACCCATGAAGAACCCGCTTTAAACTGTGCTCTGTGCAAACTGTTACCATGCAGTTCAGAGGTGGTGAACCTCAGGCCTTCCAGAGCTCTCTTATCTTGCCCTCAGGAGACACCCCTGCTCCACAGGGCAGGCTTTGCCCAGCCAGAACTTGTTTCTGAATTGTGATAAGGCCTCTTGCTTGCCTGGATGGAGGGATGTGTGTGTAAACCTCTGCTTTGCATGGAGCTGACTGTACAGAGATAAGACTCCCTTGTTTCTCCACCTGCTTCTTCACCTCTGCCCACCTGCCACTGGCATATGGCCCCTGAAAGATTGCTCATGAGGAAATGTGGCTCTCAGGGCAAGTTGTGTTTAATGAAAAGCTTTAATAAAACCTTATTTTAAAAACACACACACTTAGGCCCTTCATCATAGGATCAGGCAATTCCCCCTACACCTCCCACTGAACTTTCCATATGGCTGTTTGTGGTAGCTTGATACTTGGATATAGATCACATCACATCATGGCTTCTGTGTGATACAAATTAAAGTGGGCTCCATCTGGTGGCTGCAGTATTTAAACTGTACTTTATCCCATCTGTAAAATGGGAGTCAAATTATCTTACTCCCCTGCTGATTGTGTTGCAAGCTACACTTTTGTGATTGGAAAGTGTTTGCTATAAAGTGAATATGAGCACAGGAAGAATCTTTTGTAAAGAAGGGGGGGAGGGCCAGTCCGGAGGGGGAATGATTAGCCATGGAAATCTTTGTGTTAAGTCTTACTTCTTCTTGCTTGTCAGGGTGTGATCATGATTTCACCACAGGGAGGCGCATTTACTATGATAAATGATGAAAATAAGAATACATTCATACAGATTCCCTGAGGAATGGTGATAGGAAAAAGCAGCTTGGAGTGATTTTTCTAAGTACAAAATTATTGTGTAAAAAAGTGAGGCACTGGAAGAATTGTCTAGTAGTGAATGCAAAATAATTGACTGTAGTCTTCTGCATGTTTACTCAAGAGTAAGTCTTGCTGTGTTCAGTGAGACCAAGGTTGTTTCCGTACAGCAATTTTGGGGGGAAATGGTGCTGCATAAAAGTATCTACATGATTTCATCCACATCAGAATTGCATCTCATATCCCCCCCTCAATCTAATATGGACAGAGTTTTTTTGGGGGGTGCTACTTGTTGGATTTTCCCAGACATACCTGGAATACTGTCAGAAGCCGTGTCTGGGTGGAAATCAGCAAAATATCTGGGATGTATTGCAACGCATATCGGCAGTGCCCCACCCCAAAAGTCAACAAAATATGTGGCTGCCTTTGGATTTGGACTGTGTCATGTGGCTACTGTGCAAAACCGCTAAGCAAGGGAATGCAAAACCCAACCTCAAAAGGTCCATTAAGGCACAAAATTGGGTACAATAAATATTAATTTCTGACAAAACTGGAAAACTTAGGCTAGTGAAAAAATGTTTTTAGGAAACTCATCAATCATATCCATAGAATTCTTGTGCATATATGGTATGCCTGAATATGTATAGGGTAATGCAGAATATGGTGTTTTACATTTACCCAAATGGCAATAATAGAGGATGCCAAATTCAAGCAAACTCAGTTTTAACAAAGCAATAAAGCAACCCACAATAATTAATACAATATCTATGGGCACTAACAATGCATATTTCTAGGGCATTCTTCAGGTTTCTGGTTATCAAATGTCACCAATCCACACTGATTAATACAGGTCCCAGTAACTCAGGTGTTACTCTAAGATGTGATTACTGACTGTGTATTGTCATCCTGAAAAGGCAGTAACAAATATCACCTGATTCACCTCAAAACATATACAGTACTTTTCGTTGGAATCTATCTGCATCATTGCACTAGATTCTTGCTTGAAAGAAAGACCGATTGAACACAATGGCACTTCTGAGGGTAAGCATGTGCTGGGCTGGGCAATGAGGGTTCATGCCGCTATAGTTCCATATTGTTCCTCATATGCCTGTTATGGAGTGCCATATTTTACTCCTGCAGTGTTCTCACAATTTTTTCCCTCTTAAAAAACCCCCACAGCTACACACTCCAGGTATCAGCCATCACAATCCAGCACCTACAGCGAAGTGGGGACTGCTTTTTCCATTCAATATGGCACAGGTAGCTTGACGGGAATAATTGGAATGGATCAAGTGACTGTGAGTAGAAGACCCACTTCTTTCTTTTATGCTTCTCAAAGCCTTCTTATCATATCCTGTTCTCCTTTGAGATGATGAAGTGTTACCTGGACAAGACAGGGCCACACATGAACACCTTTTAGGGGCAGAGGGCATCCTTGTTTTTCTCTGGGTTTCAAGTCCAGAACTCTTCCTAGCTCCAAAGGACCTGATCTTAGAAGATGCTCAGCACTCCTAGTTCATATAAATCAGGATGTTCAAAGAAAATGACTACAATGTCTTGGGCTGTAAGAGATTCTCCTCTAATATTTACTGCACCTTGAATATATGAAACTACCTCACATTGATTGAGACTATTAGTCTTTACATCCCAGTATGGTATACTTTAAACTGGCACCGGCCCAGAGTGGCTGGGGCAACACAGTCAGATAGGCAGGGTACAATTATTATTATTATTATTATTATTATTATTATTAGTCCAAGGCCTTGGTTGAGTCAGTGTAGTCAGGCATCAACTCCAGTCTTTTCTCATGTTTCCTTGTTATATCTTTCATTGTACATAATTTCTGAATTTTAAGTTTTGCTTTAAACTTTTTTTTACTATTGTGTTTTGATATTAACATTGTGTTTTAATTGTTGTAACAAGCCCTAAAACGTTAAGATGGATGACAGGTAATAAATTTTAATAATAATAATCATATCCCAAATGTTTCCTTCTCTCTGAACTTTACTTTCTGGGTTTCACCATAACTGGTTTCTTACGTGACCATAGGATGAGAAATAATGTGTAGGACTTCTGCCCTCCAGGTTGAAGGAATCACTGTAGCCAATCAGCAGTTTGCAGAGAGTGTCAATGAGCCTGGCAACACCTTTCTGGATTCAGAATTTGATGGGATCCTTGGTCTGGCCTACCCATCCCTGGCGGTGGATGGAGTCACCCCCGTCTTTGATAATATGATGGCTCAAAACTTGGTGAACTTGCCAATATTCTCTGTTTACCTGAACAGGTATGAGAACATGACCAACAATACCAGTCACTGGCTTGTCTTTCAAGGCCAGCATCTGCATTAAATAAAATAAATGAAAACTGAGACCAAAAGGCAAGCAGATGGTGACTATATAAACATGCAGAGATTTAAAAGACGCAGGGAATTCATGTGAAATATCAGTGGAGTAAAGTGGAATTACACTGATGGAAAGGCCCACATCAAAAGAAATCCCAATTTTTTTCCAGGAACCCAGATTCTTCTATAGGAGGGGAACTGATCTTTGGTGGCTTTGATCCTTCCCATTTTAGTGGAAGCCTCAACTGGATTCCAGTCACTAAACAGGGATACTGGCAGATTCAACTGGATAAGTAAGTGCCTTTTATTTCTTGGTGTTGGAATTCTCTGAAATGACAGCACAGAAAAAGATGGGAAAGTTTGTAGAGAGAATGCTGTAATGAAAATCAGTAATATGCTTTCCTGACATCAACGAAAGCCAAAATCCAGGGAAGTGAGGGCAGTATCCAACTAGCATGCTCTGTCATCACACAAGGGTATCTGCTTGCGCAATGTAAATTCCCCACTTCTCTCCCCATGGGTGCCTTGTGCCCTTCCCAAATCTGCTCTGGAGGGTTGGGAGAAACCCCAGAACAGTTAGGTGGAGGGGGGAAATTCTGTTGTACAAGCAGATATCCTTGCACTGATGGAAAGTGTTATTAGACAATTGCCTTGGGTCCAGGCTACCTTCCCCAGTTATGTAAAGGAGGCAGCTGCTGCCTGTAGTTTTGAAGTTTAGCAGATCCGGCCCAATCACCTTCTAAATCTGGCCTGCGGATGGTCCAGGAATCAGCGCGTTTTTACATGAGTATAATGTGTCCTTTTATTTAAAATGCATTTCAGGGTTATTTGTGGGGCATAGGAATTCGTTCTCCCCCCCCCTTCAAAATATAGTCCGCCCCCCCCCCCAAGGTCTGAGGGACAGTGGTCCAGCCCCCTGCTGAAAAAGGCTGACTACCCCTGATCCACACCCTTTATTCAGGGCTGATTTCATTGTCCTTCTTTTCAGTATCCAGGTGGGTGGAACAATTGAATTTTGTGCAGAAGGATGCCAAGCTATAGTGGACACAGGGACTTCTCTCATCACAGGTCCTTCTGAAGATATAAAGCGAATGCAGACATTAATTGGAGCAGTACCTATGGATGGGGAGGTAAGTTCTGATTTGGAAAAGAAACCCACCACAGCATCTCAGATGGAGTAGCACACATCTAGGGCAAGCTTTATACTTTTCTCTTTGCACTTCTGTTTTACTTTTTGCTGCTTTTAGGGCTTCCTGGTTCTCCTTTGCTTTCCCTCCTTCATCGTTAGGGATTGGGGGGGGGGATTTGTCCCAGTTCACATTTAAAGGTGAATTGACCTGATTTTCTCCTTCCAAAAGAGCACGAATCCAGAAACACATAGGCATCCTTTTTTGAATTTGCACTTCTCTGAATTTTGCAATGCAGTTTTGCAGCCATGTACAGTGGAACCTTGTGTTATGTACCGTCCCCCTTGAGAATGCTGCGGGTTACGAACTCTGCTAACCCAGACGTAGATGCTCCCAGTTGCGACCTTTGCCCCAGGATGCGAGCGGAAGTCACACACTGGCAACACTGCAGTAGCAGGAGGCTCCATTACTGAAAGAGCGCCTCATATTACAAGCTGTTTCAGGTTACAAATGGACCTCTGGAACGGATTAAGTTCGTAACCGGAGGTACCATTGTAATGTGTATGGAAATGCACATACTAGTATAAAATGTGCATATAAATGCATCTATTAGTGAAAATAACATGCAAAGATGCATGATATTGGGGAAAACTGCTTTGCAAAACTATATATCTTAAACAAATTACACAGAAAAATGTGTATGTTGGGGGAAATCCTCACTAAAATCTTGATGGCTTTTCATGAGGGCTAATTAATTTGTTGTTGTTTGTTTGCAAACTGAGAGAAACTGAAATTGACTGATTTGCCAATCCGTATTAATACCTATCTAGGTTTGGGGTGTTTTTTGTTGTTGTTTACTTTGTACTGCATTTGACATGCCACTTTAAGTACTCATAAGTGTCTGATAAATACAGTTTCCAAGTGAGGGTCTTTTTTTGGAGGAAGGAGATGGTTTTTGCGGGTGAGTTCTCTGAAATGACAGCCCAGATGAATTTAGGAAGTTCTTTGGGAGAAAGCTGTCATGAAAATCTGTCAGATACTTGAAATTGAAAATGGCCAAAACCCAGGGAATCATGCAGCTAGGTCTAATATTTCACAGCTGAAAATAGGGATATGCTTGTAACCCCCTAATTCTCATATTGAGGATCACTTCATGAGCCTCATTCCTCCACTGCCACATGCTGCTGAAATACAGATGGGGAGAAAGGGGGATGTGTAACCTTTTCACTGACAGCTGTTTTTTCTGCTATAACTTGTTACTTCCAAGCTTTTTCCCCCCTTATGCAGTTTGAAATGCATATTTCTGAGGCAATGCCTTTACATGCACATAACTTTAAATGACCCAGTGCACGAAAGAATGCATCCAATTGTTTCTTCTCGTGTATGTAGACTTCTCTTCCCAAAATTGCATAGGTGGGTCTTTCGTTGGTTGGTTTTACTTCAAAAATCTATATTTGGACCATTGCAAGCATCTCTGTCGTTTTGCAGTATGCCATGGAATGCAGCAACCTGAATGTAATGCCTACCGTTACTTTCACAATCAATGGGATCCCTTACACTCTTTCCCCAGAGGCCTACACCCTCCAGGTAAGTCCTCTCTCTCTTGGGTACTCTTCTGCAAGACAAGAATGCCTGACGTTTGTGAAGAAGTATGGGCTAGTTTTGTGAGATCTTTCTTTAGCTCCACATTGAGGAAAGAGTCACGAGAACAGTTCTTCTTTTGGAATAATAGTTTCCTCGTTAAGAAACTTTTCCATGAACTCAGATTCAGAAAAGTCTGTACAGGGATCATGCATCAAAGAGGTCAAAACAAAACAGAACTGTGGCAGAACTCCTAGGGCTGCATAGCTTGGATTGTGTAATGACAATTGGTTACCTATTAACCCTCTTTAATTGAACTCTACAATCAAAACAGTTTAAGAAGGGACGAAAGGGCCACAGCTTCCATGTACACTTGTTGCTTATATGTCAAGGGGGAATTTTAATCTGTACAAGTAAATGATGATACACAATAATTCACAAGGTGTGGGCATGTGCACACATAATTAAGAGTGCATGTTGTGGCAAGACGCCCTTGCCACTGAAAGGATGCATAAGGAAGATTGAGTTTGGAAGGCAAGCCTAGCTCCCTTTGGATCCTTTTAACAGTGATAGGGAAACCCACTTCCTAGTGAAAGGATACTGAAGGAGAGAAAGCTCCAGGCAACTTACTTTCCTTTATCCTGTCTAACTCCCACCCATGAGCATGAGGACCTTGTGGGTTGTGTTGCAGATAGGAACCAGAAACTACCAGCAGAGTTTCAAACTGGCCATCAGGATTTGTCCTTGCCATGTGGTGCTCTGAGTGCTTCCACTTTATTTGCCTTTTGAAAATATAAAATGGTAAATACAGCCTGTAGCAAAGCATTTTCAGTTCAATGGATGAAACTCCTATTCTGTTTACAGAATGTTGGCATCCTGGATTGGGAATGATTTGCTCCCTGATAAATTAATATTGTTTGCTCTCACATCTATAATTGTTTCTTTCCCCATTAGGAGAATAGCGATGGGATGGCACTCTGCAGCAGCGGATTCCAGGGCTTAGACATGCAACCCCCAGCTGGACCGCTCTGGATTCTGGGGGATGTTTTCATTGGTCAATACTACTCTGTCTTTGACCGTGGAAATAACAGAGTGGGGTTGGCTCCTGCTGTCCTGTAAGGCACTTGGGAAGTATGGGAGTCAAAGAGCCAGGCTCTATTACGGTACTTG
The DNA here is from genome assembly GCF_965113315.1 of Podarcis vaucheri. NCBI lineage: Eukaryota > Metazoa > Chordata > Lepidosauria > Squamata > Lacertidae > Podarcis > Podarcis vaucheri. Next base: position 66,560,532 of record NC_138764.1, on the reverse strand, counting down.
AAGGTTTTCTTTTCTATTTTTGAACAAACACTTTAATCAATACTAGATTCAGATTCTAGTGTCACAACCACTGATTGACATGTTACATGAGATTCCCGTCCCTTTCCTTCTCATGCCCTTAATTACTTAAATTGGCATGCCCATTTGCTTTGCTGTTTTTCTTCGGATTTGTTACTGTAAAAGAAAATGTGGAAGTAGGTAGTTAATTTTTAACTGGCAGCATTGTCTTCATTACATTGTAAGTTCTTGAACTGTTCATATCACTTTTTTCAATATTTCAAAAGGCACCTTATATTAAAGTTTTCACAATATGCAACTGTTTTTAAATTTATTCAGATAAACAAAAGACAGGGGATTAATTAACAATTCTTTAATCAACAGAGTCTCCTTATAAAGTGCTTTCTGTGTTCCTGAAATAATACTTGGTTCCTGCAATGCTGATGTTATCTAGGTGTTTTCTGGAAACGAAGAATAATACAGGGCTAGATGAAGTATCACAATTCAACACCTAATTTTAATGGGTTGCATTCACTGTAGCGCTAAGGAGAACATTCCATAAGTTCAAAGATTTCTCCTTGGGCAGTGGAATGTTCTCCCCCTCTTCTCCCTCTAAATCTGCACCCTCTAAAATTATTTTGGGAATTCCCCCAATCCCCCAAAGCAGATTTGGGGGTGGTGTGTTCTGGGCTGAAGGGGAAGGAGATGGAGCAAAGTCCTGCTGTGCTAGCACTAATATTTGTACTACTGGAAAAAATGTAGTTGAATACCAACAGATGGTTTTAATTTTGCTACATGGAAAGGAACAACTGGTTAACATCGGTGTTGCTAACTTGGACTTTTGAGAAATACTTTGGGCTTCTATAAACATTTTACTTACTTATTTATTTATTTACTTACTTACATACATACATTGATATCCTGCCTATCTTCTTTCATGGGACCCAAGGTGCCATTCATGTGGTTCACGGGCAGTCACCCATTCAGACACAGACCATCTCCTTATTTGGAAGTAACATGTCAGGCCCAGACCAGTTACTGGTGTTGCTGCTTCAGATTCTGATATGATTATAATGACTTTAATGATTTGGTTACAATACTGTGTTTTTATCATTATTGAATTTGGTATGGGGCACCATATTTGCTCTGCAGGTAATGAACTTAACAAATAACTGAATAAAATTGCCAAGAAGAATTTTGTAGCAGTTTTATTGTAATTTAACTTGCGTCTTAGCACATTTTTTAAACATCTGATGACAGCAAGGTATGTTGACCTAAATATAAAATAATTGCTTGCTTGATTATTTACTTCATAACATTTCTACACCACTTGATCTTAAATTAAACTTCCAAGTGGTTTACAAAAAAATATGTTTAAAAATGCTAATGTTCTTCAAGGGGTTAACTAGCACCCAGGATTGAAGAATGCTATTTCTCACATTATCCTATCATTTCAAAGGCAGAAGAAAGATAAGATGGGAATTTACTGTTATATTGCAGGACGATATGCAGGAAAGATGTAAGAGTTTTGACTCCTAATTGCTTAACAATAGGAACAACAAATGGGCTTTAAAAACAAAAATTTGGCACTTAAAATGAAGAAAGCTTGTGAATGAGGACTTCTAGCTCTGTTCTAAATGCTGATCTACTATTTTGCATGACTGTAGCAGTTGGACTTTGAGGGCATTGATAGATATATTTACTAGTGTGCGCATCCCTGATTTATACCACAACTCCTAAGAGTTTGGTCTGATGCTAAAGTCAAGGATTACTCTTGTGTTAAGAAAGTGTACATGACACAAAAGCAGGACACATCTTGGGAATATCATAGAAGGCAGCAGATAAGGAACTAAGGCCGGATAGATATGAAGCTGAATGTGTAGCCTGCACTTATGCCTTTGATTTCTATTTAACTACAGGCATTTCCTTTCCTTTGTAACTGGGACCAGAGGAAAGGCAGGCTTATTGTTCCCCTGATAACCCTATCAGGTTGAAAATCCACCTCACTGACTCCCATGACAATGAGATAAAGAGAAAGCTTCTGTTTGTGACATGACAGGCTTGGAACTCCAGTCCTTATTTAAAGAGATTTTGGGTGACATTTGACTTAATTTTATTCAAAGTAGACCTATTGAAATTAACATGATTAAGTTAGGTCCATTAGTTTCAAGGTCTGCTATGAGTAAAACTTAACTGACTGCTACCCTTTTATTGTTGCACATCATTATGAGGCTATATTTAATTTTCCCAAAGGATTCCTTTTCCAGAAATGGATCAACATAAGGCTCAGATCTCAATACTTTCAAGGACCACATGCCCAGGCTTCAACTGAAATACTATCAGTATAGCACTTCCACCCGATGCCTCACCCCCATCGGTGTACTGAGTTTGTACCAAACTTGTCTTGCCAGGCACCATACTCATCTTCTCTTTGTTATCTTCACCAAATGTTTTGTGCAGATACCTGCTCACACATGGTCTACCCCTTTAAAGACTGCAGTTCAGTTTCTGGGAGTACTTGAAAAATAATCCTTAAGCAAACTGAACTGCAACCTTCTGTGAGTTCTGCTCCAATGGACAGGTACACTGTGTGCTCACATGAGCAGTTAAATACACAAGAGAGGAGCAGCTGGGGCCCTTCTATGCTACATAGAATTTTGGAGTGCACCTCTCCAGTAAAGGCAGTGCCAGCATTTGAGAGAGCAAAGCGTCTTTGGCTCAGCCATGCTCCTGGGAGTGGGAGCAGGTCATCTGTCCATAACAACATATGGGAGGAAGAGAAGTTATTACAGAGGTAGCCCCACACAGAGTACATTGCAGTAGTCCAAGCAGGAGATAACCAGGGCATGTACCACTCTAGTGAGACAGTCTGCAGGCCCGTAGGGTCTCAGCCTGCGTACCAGATGGAGCTGGTAGACAGCTGCCCTGGACACAGAATTAAACTGTACCTCTATGGACAGCTGTGAGTCCAAAATGACTCCCAGGCTGCGCACCTGGTCCTTTAGTGGCACAGTTACACCATTTGGGAACAGGGAGTCCCCCACAGCTGCCCGTCCTCTGTCCCCCAGAAACAATAACTTCTATCTTGTCAGGATTCGACCTCAATCCATTAGCCGCCACCCATCCTTCCACTGCCTCTAGACACACAGGACATTCACTGCCTTCACTGAGAAGTGAAGCTGCATGTTACTGGGAAACAGAAGTGAGTTTATTGCAAATCACTTCTGGTTCTGTCCTTAAGAAAATCAGAAGCTCAAAGAGGAAGTGAGATTGAAGGATTTCATGACTCTTCAGTAATCCTCACGTCAAAACATATTACTGTGATTCACAGCTGCAATCTGCCTCTTCTGCAACCTATAGCCGAACATGTGATTTCATAGTCAAAGAGCCAATTCAGAAGTTTTTTAAAAAACACACACATAGATTACAATGGTGAAGAGGTGATGGGTTTTGTTTCAGTTTTTTCTTTGTTTCGGCACTTTATTTCAAAAACTCTCTACAGGGAACTTGGGTGCTAGGCCAGATTCCAGCTGTCTGATACACTAGGAAGTTTAACAAGCAATGTTCCCCACCTACATTCTGAAGTGGTACAGTCAAGGAAGGTCTGTAACATGTTTCTTCTGCATGTTTTGTATCAGATCATAACCCATATACATAATACCACTGATATCTCCTTCAGCATAATACTTTTCAAAGGAAGAAATCTACATGTTTACTTGCCTGCAAGTTATCAATGCAGATGCAGTATATATATAATTATTTTTATACTGATCTCCCCTTTAAAAAATAACTAAAATGCAACAGATCTAGAAATGGGGTGAGCTGAACGTAAGACTGGAAAACTGAGAAAAACTGAAAGTGACTGATTTGTTCACCGTGTTTCTGAAATGTTGGAGAGCTGCTGCCAATCAGTGTAAACCAGTCTTTCCTAACCTGCTCCAGATGTTGTCACACTACAGCTCCCATCATCCCTGGCTATTGGCCATGCTGACATTGTCTGAGGGGAGCTGGAGTCCAGGGTAGGGAAAGCTGATGCAGACAATAATGATCCGGCCATGCCAATTATCTGACTCAAGATAAGGGAGTTTCCTGTTCCCACGTGTTCAAATAGCAAATGAAATTTAGTTGTAATTCCTGCATTGGACTCTAACTCCCATCAGCCCTAGCCAACAGGGTGAATGGTCAGGGAGGATGGGAGCTTTAGTCCACAACACCTGGAGAGCCATAGGAAATCAGTTCCTGATCAACATCCAGTATACTACTTTCCTCTTTTAACATCCTATATTGAGTTCATCATCAATAAAATGGAAACCAAACCTCAGCCTTGTCTCAGGTATTTTAAGGACAAATACAATCCAAATTAGGTTCCCAGAAGCAGTATCATTAAAAAGCCAGATGAGCTTATAGATAGAAATATTTGTTTTAGAAGTCTTGCGAATTTTAGGCCAATCTTATGATTTTGCAGTTCTGACTCATAAATTGCTTTGCTCATTTTTACTGCTGGGGTTTCTTGGTATGAGAGTCACATGCCAGCACTATGCTTACTTTACTCTTTATTTCCCCACAAGCTGAAAGTCAATAAACAAGCAAATCTACTTTGCTGTGTCTCCCAAAGATTGTGTCATTGTAATTCATAATCAGGAAAACTTCTGCAGGCCCGTGGTGATTGAGCAAGACAGCTATAAAAGCAAATGTAATCAGGAAGTTGAAGGATTCAACAAGAGGCAAATTTATTGACAGCTGTGTTTTCTTCCTACAATTTTATAGCAACGCTTCAGGTATTCATCACCCAATCCTCAGAGGTCATGTGTTCAATGTTTCTGTCCTTGAATCAATTTCCAGGTAAAGGAAGCTGGCTAACACCCCAGAGGACAGGATCACACTTCAAAACGACCTTGATAGATTAGAGAACTGGGCAAAAACAAACAAGATGAATTTTAACAGGGAGAAATGTAAAGTATTGCACTTGGGCAAAAAAAATGAGAGGCACAAATACAAGATGGGGGACACCTGGCTTGAGAGCAGTACATGTGAAAAGGATCTAGGAGTCTTGGTTGACCACAAACTTGACATGAGCCAACAGTGTGACGCGGCAGCTAAAAAAGCCAATGCAATTCTGGGCTGCATCAATAGGAGTATAGCATCTAGATCAAGGGAAGTAATAGTGCCACTGTATTCTGCTCTGGTCAGACCTCACCTGGAGTACTGTGTCCAGTTCTGGGCACCACAGTTCAAGAAGGACACTGACAAACTGGAACGTGTCCAGAGGAGGGCAACCAAAATGGTCAAAGGCCTAGAAACGATGCCTTATGAGGAACGGCTAAGGGAGCTGGGCATGTTTAGCCTGGAGAAGAGGAGGTTAAGGGGTGATATGATAGCCATGTTCAAATATATAAAAGGATGTCATATAGAGGAGGGAGAAAGGTTGTTTTCTGCTGCTCCAGAGAAGCAGACACGGAGCAATGGATCCAAACTACAAGAAAGAAGATTCCACCTAAACATTAGGAAGAACTTCCTGACAGTAAGAGCTGTTCGACAGTGGAATTTGCTGCCAAGGAGTGTGGTGGAGTCTCCTACTTTGGAGGTCATTAAGCAGAGGCTTGACAACCATATGTCAGGAGTGCTCTGATGGTGTTTCCTGCTTGGCAGGGGGTTGGACTCGATGGCCCTTGTGGTCTCTTCCAACTCTATGATTCTATGATTCTATGATTCTAAAATATGTACGTAAATAAAAGACAGTTTTCCAAAGGTTCACAACTATGAGAGAGGTGTCTTGGAACATGGTAGGAACTTCTCAGGTGTAAAGGAATCTGCTTACGTTTCTGTTAGTAATCAAGTGCCTCAGGCATGAAGCCAGTCCTTTCTTCAGTAAGCACTGAAGTAGATACCTGCAGAACTTGTTTGTTATCTACTATTGTTAGAATCTGTGTTTATGGCTGCCAACCAACCCAAAAATGTGCAGAAATCAGCAGATGGAGCTTTTCGTGGCACAAAGCTAAAAGTGACCATCTTGTTGCTTAGTCTGTTTCCTATATCACTAAAGAACCACACTGGTTCTCAGATATATGGGCTAATACCTCAGTATCCGACCTCTGAGAATGCTCCTGTTCTTCTAAAGTTATGCAGAATTAACAGGACTGGAACAAAATGTACACTGCAAGAGAGCAGTATTTTGGGAGAAAGGGAGTAACAGCGGCAAAAACAGTGTGAAAGGGATTTCTCCTCTTCCCAAATGTCAAGCCGATCCAGTGCCTCCTGGTGCCACCTTCAGGGGAAGAGCCACAGCTCAGAGGCACAGCTCATTCTTTGCATTCATAAAGTCCCAGTTCAGTTCCTGTCACATACAGACAGGATAGATCCAGGCTGCCAGTCAGTGTGGGTGAGGATGAACTAAACGGAACAGTTAGCATCCTATGGTCCTGTGGCCATTGGGGTTATCAGCTACTTATTAAAGCAAAACAAAAAGCAGGTCTGGCAATGGTGGAAACTGTAAACTGGATCTCTTCTGAAAATTAGGAAATGCAATGCTAAAGTGTCAGGGCAGGAGTAAGACACACATCGCTCAAAAGAGTTGTGGAGTTTTATTTTTAAAAGACAGCTTTTCCACGGTACAATGGGAAAAACCCAGAAGAAACATGGGAGGATTACAAAAGGAGATGATAGCATCTGGACACCCCTGTCTCACCTCTAATAAATGTGAATGAATGAACTATGGCTATACTACAATAAATGACCCATCTGGAAGCACCCCAAAAATGATGAAGTATGGTTCACTTCAAGGTCTACTGTTTGCAGACTTGAGGAACGAGCAGGTGAAAAAAACAAAACTGAACGATTGAAAAAAAATGAAGTATTATAAGGACTAACACCCAGGAGAAGCGAACCTAACCTGTGTGTGGACTGAACCACTCCACGCTCAAATCTATTTACACCAGAAAGTAGCGCATACTGTTCTTTTACGGCATCTCCCCCCCCCCCTCACTTTTCTTACTGCATTCTTAGCTTATGCAGTCACCGCTGGACAATTTCCAAGCTGGATCCTTAACCATACTTAATACCAAGAAAGCTCCAGAGAGTGGGAAAAACTTCCGAGCAAACTTGCTTACTTCCCTATGCTTTGCACTCTGCAGACTTTGGTGCGCGTCTCTCAAACTCTCAACCCTCTTGCAAACTCTTGTCATGTTTGGACGGCCTCTTTCTGCCTCAGCCCTCCCACTGGGGTGGGGGCTGGGAGGAAAGAGAAACGGGAGAAAAAGAAGACCCACGCTCGAGGGATCTGCGGTGGGAAGGAATCCTGCTCTGAACTCCTTCTGTCCTTTCTTCAACCCCCGCCCCCCTCCCCAAAGGCGTTTCTTCTGCGCGCTCTCGGGAGGCGCCGCGAGGAGTTTCCACGGGCAGCAGACATCGCAGCTCTGCAAAAAAGCCGGGTCACGCCGGAGGAGGAAGACCAGTAAGTCCCCTTTCTTCTTGTCCTCTAGTTATGTAAGCCTCCTTTCGAAACGGTTCGTGTGGCAGATGGCAGGAGATCCACTGGGATCCACAAGTTAAGTGCCCAGTTGCTGCGCAGGCGGATTCATTTGCAACGCCGAACTTGAAGCACAAAGAAGGGGCGAGATTCGTGGCTGAGCAGGCAGAGAGAGAACGGGCTCAGAGCTGGGTGAACTTCTCTAAGAAGTTGACGGAGGAGATCTAGGGAGGTTGCATGGGGAGATCTACCTCAGCATGTGGAATAGGTGATCGGGGGAAGAAAGAGCGGCTGTCTCTTCTCCCGTTTCTCCACCGCTCATAGCAGAAAAATCATTAGACGTGGAGCAGAGGGGGAAGTATTGTCCTTCGTGCCTAGGACAACTGCTTTTGGAAGATCTCATTCTTTGTGACTCACCGAATAAAGGGGAATAGAACAGGGCTGGGCCTGCTGCTCATGCGAGCTGCATCTTAACAACAAAGGCTAGTTTTAAGGCGGGGGTGGGGGAACAACACTAGGGGGAAATGTAGGGATCTGAGCCCAGTGATCAACTTTCGCAACTGGCGTTCTGGGCGGCAGGAGCTGGGCTGCATCTGAGCGGGTGCAGCACAATGGGCTGAATAGGCCCAAGGCTATTTCCAGGCACTGTCTGGGCGCATATGGAGTCACAAATAAAGCCACAGGAGGGTGGCACACATAATCTGCCCCGGGACTTATGCTGAGAAAGTGCAAGCTGCAAGAGCAAGTGATCATTGTTCCATTTAATAAGGGACATGGGCAGTGGCATAGCAAGGTCAGGTGGTGCCCGGTGCGGAAAATTTATTGTCACCCCCCCCCACACACACACTGAAATGATTAAAAAACCACTATACCACACTGTCTCTTCAGAACTTCATTTTGACGTTGCTAGGATCTAATTACACACTGAATGCAAAGTTCTGTAACTGGGCTGAAGGCTAACATCTGGAGAGCCACAGGTACTCATCATTGCACTAAACACAGAATTTGTAACTTTTTTCAGTCAAAACATGCACAGCTGCAGGTGCAATGGAATTATGGCAGATGTAATATATATTGTCAGAAGTTGCAAAAAAAAAAATCTTTCTGGATGGAAGTACCGAACATTATACAAATAAGTACAGGTTGTGCTCTCCCAAGTAACCCTAAAACAACTCTTCTTCTGATAGCGTGCTCTGAGGGCATTAATACTGACTTACAGCTTATTACTTCACTGTTAACGACAGCAAAACTGTGTTGCACAAAAATGGAAAAATAAAGATCCCTCTACCATAACCGGCTAATGAAAACCTGACAAACTATAGTAATGATGAAAAATGCAATTCATAATAATCAAGAAAACAAACTTATTGAGAAATGGGTTTTGGTTTAACATATCTGGAATAAATGATGATATATTTCCTTTTAATCTATCCATGACACTATATTGTCATGAATATATGTTATATTATCCTCCCCCCACCAAATGCCAGTTTCTTTCTTTTCATTTCCATTTTATTTTTATTTTTTTAGTAAACAAGATTGTCTGTTTTATAAATAGATCTGCCAATGAATTGTAACTGTATAACTATTATTATTATTAAAGCTGGGGGAGAGAGCTAGTATCCCTACATGGAACTGGCCTAAATGAAAGGCAGAAGCATGCCAGAGACAAAAGGAGTTTGTATCCAGTTCTATGTAAATCCCATTGGTAACAATTGTGACCTTGTGGGAAGGCTGAATCTACCCACGTAACAAATGACTGGGTTGTCATTGCCAAACATTGTCTGGAGCAGAAGTGGTGGGTGAAATTTGAGCAATGTCATGGGTTGCTGTAGCAGTTATATTTGGAAAAATAGCCCTGTGAGGTGGTGATGAGGATGATGATTTCTTCATAATGAAATAACAGCACAGTTCCCTGCTGCCATTATGGGTCTTCCTTCTTTTGAAATCCAAAGTGAGTCAGCTGCTTGTGTTTGGAAGATCTCACTCATCATTAGATTGGCAATTTGGTGGACTCCTAAGCCTGTGTTGTGCTTATTATGGTCTAAGGCAGGGCTTCCATCTGCCCCAGAAGTAGCTGACAGTCAGCTAGAATGGAAGTTATAGTGCAGCAATATGTGGAGGTCACAGGTTTCCCCCTCCTGAACTAGGGTAAATGGCTAACAGAGTTTCACTTTAAGTCCATGTGACATTCATTGCAAATCCTGGATGTGTGGGGTTACCTATGCCCTTGCTTGCTCCAGCACTTCCTTCTTGCAGCCCACTAGATCCCTAGCACTGTGATATTGTTGCTGCTAGCTGGCGCTCTCAGGGCCTAGCAAAATGTCAACCTAGAGCCATCATGCTGCTGCTATTGTTTAGTTGTTTAGTCGTGTCCAACTCTTCGTGACCCCATGGACCAGAGCACACCAGGCACTCCTGTCTTCCACTGCCTCCCACAGTTTGGTCAAACTCATGCTGTCCAACCATCTCGTCCTCTGTCGTCCCCTTCTCCTTGTGCCCTCCATCTTTCCCAACATCAGGGTCTTTTCCAGGGAGTCTTCTCTTCTCATGAGGTGGCCAAAGTATTGGAGTCTCAGCTTCACGATCTGTCCTTCCAATCATGCTGCTACCAGCCTGCATTTGATTTCCCCTATAATCTACAGTGTAAAATTGGAAGGGAAACCGCATGACATGACATCACACCCAACCCTTTACAATCAGAACCCAATGAATTAGTGGGAAGGGCAGGGAGAGCATGATATGACATGGCGGTTGTTGCTTTTTTTTTTAAGAAAACCCAAAAGTTCCAAGGGAGATGTGAGTCACCGCCAGCCACAGTTGTCTTTGCAGGCTTTTACTGCACAGATTTAGTGGTGGAGAAGGTGCCTGAGAGAGGGGTGCGGTTGCTGCATTGAGAAAACAGCTGGATGCCCTGAAGGTCTTTTTGTGAAAAAGAAAATCTGAGAAATAGTGCAGGCAAGTCAGAAACCTTTAGGTCATTTCTCCCATTCCTACATGCTTGAAAGGGTCTGTATTCAATGTAGTGCTCAGTAACTGTCATGCTTGTGCAAGGATTTATACTTGTACAACAGGACTTTTCCTCCCTCTCCTCCCCCTGTGTGCCTCCAAATTTGTTCTGAGTTTCTCCCCAAACCTCTGGAGCAGATTTGGGAAGGGTATGGGCCTGGGGCATGTGGGGGAGGGGGAGAAGAGGGCAAGAACCAGGCAGAGGGTCTTCTCGGTCATCCGCCCTGTGGAACGCCCTCCCATCAGATGTCAAGGAAATAAACAACTATCTGACTTTTAGAAGACATCTTTTAGAAGGCAGCCCTGTTTAGGGAAGTTTTTAAAGTTTGATGTTTTATTGTGTTTTTAATATTCTGTTGGGAGCTGCCCAGAGCGACTGGGGAAACCCACCCAGATGGGAGGGATATAAATAAATTTGTAGTACAGTGGTGCCCCGCAAGACGAATGCCTCGCAAGACGAAAAACCCGCTAGACGAAAGGGTTTTCCGTTTTTCGATGCGCTCCGCAAAACGAATTTCCCTATGGGCTTGCTTCGTTTTCGTCTTGCGAGTCTTGTGATTTTTTTCACTCCCCCCTTTTTCTAAGCCGCTAAGCCGCTAATAGCCTTTTAGCCGCTAAGCCGCTAAGCCTTTAATAGCCGCTAAACCTCTAATAGCGCTAATCCGCTAAGCCGCTAATAGGGTTGCTTCGCAAGACAAAAAAACCGCTAGACGAAGAGATACGCGGAACGGATTATTTTCGTCTTGCGAGGCACCACTGTAGTAGCAGTAATTTATCCGTTCCAGAAGTCAGTTCCAAAACCAAAGCGTCCCAAAACCAAGGTGCACTTTCCCATAGAAAGTAATGCAAAATGGATTAATCCATTCCAGACTTTTAAAAACAACCCCTAAAACAGCAATTTAATATGAATTTTACTATCTTGTGAGATAGTATTATTGATCCATAAAATGAAAGCAATAAACAATGTACTGTACTATAAAATAAATAAAACAGTATTGTAGATGATTAAAAAGTAAAATTTAAAAAAAATCTTATCTGCACAGATGATAGTCATTGTTTGGATGGGGGCTTTTATCCATTTCCTCAGTCACACAATCAATCAATCAATCAATCAATCAATCAGTAGCTTAACTGGGATCCACACAGTCACAAAAACAAATTAACTGAAAAAGCCTCAAAACAAAAAACACAAAATAAATAGCAAAAACAAAAGCACCAAATATAAGCTTCAAATATCACCTCAGAACACTGCAATCGGAAATGGAAGGCTTGAATTATAGGGGGGGGGCGCAAATTAGCAGCGCAACAGGAAACACAGGGGGACTCAAAACGGAGCACGTTTGGCTTCCCAAAAAAAGATCGAAAACTGGATCACCTACTTCCAATTTTGCAGTGTTCGGGTTCCAAGTTGTTCATGAACTAAGCTGTTCGAAAAACTGAGGTAGCAGATGGTTACTTAGCTCTACATTGTATACAAGCCGTTGTTCCCAAACCCTTCCACAAAGTGAAAATACTCCACTCACTTGTTATCTCTAATGCCTCTTTATTGGGGCTTTAAATTTCCTCCCTTGTTTCAGAAAAAACACAAAATAGAGCCTTGGGCAACAGGCAGACAAATGGAAGTTCATGCCATGGATAGAAGACTGTGCAGTTTTTGTCATGAGCAGTGATGCACCCAGAGAGAAAGGCTTTGCTCAGTGATGCTGAGTGGGGTGTCTCTTGCCTGCAGCACCAACACTAATAGGCTTGTTCAGAGCCATTTTCGTGTCAATAGTCTCCTTGTCAACTGTATGTGAAGGATGCTCCCAGTCCCTTCTCCTTTCACTGCTGCAGAGAGTACTGCATAAATGTGGGAATTATTGGAGGGAGGAGGAGGGCAGATGGGAACAAAGACACAAATGCACAGTACTTATGCTCCCCTCATGGGTGGCTTACAACACACACACACAAAAAAAAAAAATACAGAATTTAAAAACTGCAAATTATAAAGCTCCATAAAACTAAAAAGCTAAAACAGCAGCAAATAAACTCAGCAAAACTTTTTTTTAACAAAAAATTTATACAGATTTTATAATAGATGCCAGAAGGCCTGGGAAAATGAGAAGGGACTGGAATAGGCATCAAGTAGGAGCCAGGTGAGTCTCCGAAGGGAAAGCATTCTACAGCTGAGATGCCACCTTGGAAAAAGCTCCACACCTCACTTGGTGGGGACACTGGAATAATTTACTGGGGTTTGTGAATCTAGAAAACCTGTTAGGCATATTTTTATTTTATTTTAAAAATGGACCCAAGTGTTAAGGGACAGTCTTAATTAAAGAGTCTCATCCAAGGAGAAGCAAGGATACTTCATTTACAGTGACACAAAAGGCAGTTGACCAGTCGGATGCCTGGACTTCTTTGCTGGCTTCTGCTATCCTGAGTATGGAGCATATATAGCATTGTGATGATTCATGATACAAGATGTTGACGAATGTCTTTTTTCTTCCTTCCCTTTAGGCTCCATTTATGAATTCAACTAAGAGAGTGGATTTGAAACTAATAATTATTGGCACTTTAGGGTAAGCAGTATTCTTTGCTTTTGGAGTTTGAAAAGGCAGTTTGAAGAGATGTTCTACTTCTCCACATAAGCACTGTAATAGTGTTGTTGTTTTTTAACACCTTGGGTGGATGATAATACTGTTCATTTTGTTATGTTGATTTTAGTTATATTTTTCCACACACCCTCCAAGAAGCCAAGGAGAGCATTTGATTCTCCTACTCCCATTTGATCCTCCCAATGATTCAGGGAGGTGGGCTAGGCAGAGAGTTGGCAATGGTCCAGGCCACCCATTGCTAAGTGTGGATTTAAATTTGGAACTCCTATGTTGGCTTTCCCAGCTAGAAATGTTACAACGCTTCGTGGCATTTTTAATCCCTATCATTAGAGACCTCTACCAATTTGACAATGACAGTGATCTCCTGGCTTTCAACAGTGGAGCTCACTAAGTTCTGGGAGATAACTATCATAACCATATCATAATAGCAATCATGCCGTGCTATATTGTTGTGAGAAATACCTCTCAGAAATCTTATCAGAAGAGTCTTTACAATGGATATCAAGTTTAGGAAAAAGGTATATGCACCGTAGTTGTCCTATTGGAGTTAATATCAGATCAAAGCACATGGCTCAGCCCCACATAGAAAATTGAATTTCTACTTGCTGGTTTTAAGAGAAATAGCACACCACAAGTGTCCATCTTTGCTATTGTTCTGGTCTAATTGCACTAGAAATGTACTGATGATGATATGGTATGAGGGAGTGTCAACCGGACAAAGATCAAGACAAGCTAATTTTCTTAATTTTACAGATGAATTTTTTTAACTGTTTACCATATCAAGCATCAGGGCTCCCATTCTTTCCTCTACACATAGGCCAGTGATAGGGATGATGAGAGTTACAGTCCAGCAACATCTGGAGGCTCACAGGTTCCAACAGTCTTCCCCTAGAAAGTCATATTTTTAGATAGTTAAGTCCAGAAAAAGAAGAGAATGGGGGGAAATGCAGGCTAAAGAAAATTATACTCTGGAGAGTTAAGATCAGCCTGCAGAACAGACTACAAAAATCAATAGATGCAGCACTGAGACAATGACACAATGCCAGCATTGAGCACAAAGACTAATTGAACAGTGTTTTATTATATCTAGTAGTCATAAGTCTTTGGTTTGAACAGGGGATATATTAGCGACTCCCTCCAGTTTCATCTATTCAGGTGAAGCAGACCATCAATGGCCATCTTCACCTAGTTCTGGCCTGCAGCCCACACTCCAGAGAAATAATACTTTGCTTCTTTTGCTTTTTAAAAAGACTTTTATCCCAAGTATTTTACAGGAGAGATTCAAGGCAGCCAGCATTCAAGCACACAAGTAGTAAACATAGAACAATCTACAATTCAACCAAATGTTAAATCAAACTTTTAGCATAAAAATCAGGAAACTATTAGAAAGTAGTCATCAGAATTAATTCATCGCATGTGTTTCTTACTTCACCCTAGTGTAGGGAAGACCTCTCTCCTCCACCGGTATGTTCACAAGAAGTTTTACGAAGACTACCGAACCACTCTGGGAGCTAGTATCCTGACTAAAATGGTAGTTGTGGACAGCAGCCCGCTGAAATTGCAGGTGAGAGATACCTTGAGGTAGAAGTGCTTGGTTTTACACACATCTAGCAGTGCTAGAGACACGGGTGGTGTTGTGGGTTAAACCACAGAGCCTAGGACTTGCCGATCAGAAGGTCGGCGGTTCGAATCCCCACGACGGGGTGAGCTCCCATTGCTCGGTCCCTGCTCCTGCCAACCTAGCAGTTTGAAAACACGTCAAATTGCAAGTAGATAAATAGGTACCGCTCCGGCGGGAAGGTAGACGCCGTTTCCGTGCACTGCTCTGGTTCACCAGAAGTGGCTTAGTCATCCTGGCCACATGACCCGGAAGCTGTACGCTGGCTCCCTTGGCCAATAAAGCGAGATGAGCGCCGCAACCCCAGAGTTGGTCATGACTGGACCTAATGGTCAGGGGTCCCTTTACCCTTTACTTTAGTAGTGCTCAGAAATGGCAGGTGCTGTATGCTCCTTTTGATTGATTGATTGATTGATTGATTAATTGATTGATTAAAAAGATTCCTATACCGCATTTCAGCAGAGCTTCCAGGGTAGTTTACAAAGAAGATTATATGCAAATAAAATACAAATAGCAAATTAAAATATCCAAGAATACATAAAAAGCCCGGGGAATTAAAAATGTCTTCACCTGGTGCAAGGCAGGCCTTTCTGCAGGAGGAATTTCACAAACAGGGCACCAGCGCACTCTCGGGTCACCACCTCTGAGTACTTCACAAGGATTGATTTTGTAGATACTTAACAATTCATCCTTCTTGGGTGTCCCAGGGGTGGGAGTGACATTATATGCAGTGTAATAGAATTAAGCCATATAATACATTGAATTTAAATGGGAGGGATATCATCTTACACACCCAATGGCCTGTGCAAAAAAAAAAGTACATAGTGTGATGCCAAAATGTACAGTGGTACCTCGGGTTACATACACTTCAGGTTACATACGGTTCAGGTTACAGACTCTCCTAACCCAGAAATAGTACCTCGGGTTAAGAACTTTGCTTCAGGATGAGAACAGAAATCGTGCTCCGGTGGTGCGGCAGCAGCAGGAGGCCCCATTAGCTAAAGTGGTGCTTCAGGTTAAGAACAGTTTCAGGTTAAGAAAAGACCTCCGGAACGAATTAAGTACTTAACCCGAGGTAACACTGTATACAGTGACAAGGCCAGATGCCCCTTGGAGTACAGAGTATTCCATAATCTGGGGGCCACCAGAGAAATGGCTCTGTC
Organism: Podarcis vaucheri; assembly: GCF_965113315.1. Classification (NCBI taxonomy): domain Eukaryota; kingdom Metazoa; phylum Chordata; class Lepidosauria; order Squamata; family Lacertidae; genus Podarcis; species Podarcis vaucheri. The sequence continues at coordinate 66,544,686 of NC_138764.1, read as the reverse complement.
ACAGACAGCCCATGAACTTTACAGAGTGGTGGAAGTGCCAGATCTATGCAGGAGGGAGCTCTCTGTCAGATATTTGAGGCCCAAGCCATTTAGGGCTTGATAATGCTAGTATTTCTGTGTTCCATTTTGAAACAGTTCTTTGTCTTTTAAAACTGCAGTGGTCCAAAGCGGGGGAAAGTTTGGGAAACACTGAGCTGGAAGAACCTGTCATTGTGCATGAAAGTATCTGTAGCGGTTCAGAGGTTGTTAACGCTAATGCCTGTATGTTCGTCCTCCTTTCAGATTTGGGATACTGGAGGGCAGGAACGATTCCGGTCCATGGTATCCACATTCTACAAAGGCTCCGATGGCTGCATGCTGGCCTTTGACGTCACGGACATGGATTCCTTCCAGTCCTTGGATGACTGGAGAGAAGACTTCCTACAGAGGGTCATTCCAATGGAGCAAGGCTTCCCTATGGTTGTGCTGGGGAATAAAATTGATCTGAAGGACCGACAGGTAGGAGAAGGAATTGTGAGGGAGAAGGGCTAAGCTAGAGCTCTCAATGTATTTTAAAACTCTTTGAATCAAGATTGGAGAGGAGAATTCCTTATGCTAGAGAATGGCGTGAAAAGAATGCCCAGTCAGTGAGAGGTTGATCCAGCATTTGCATTGCTTTAGATTTCTGTAACTTGTCCCATTGATTCCAGTGGAATTTAATTGTGAAGACCATTCTATGATTCAGTGATCCTCATGTTGTTCTGTGCAACTCCTGTTGGCAGACTAGGAAACAGCAGGATCTAATAGCACAACATAATCTCTTGTGAGTGACCCTTACAGAATTTCTTCCCTAATGGTACTCCACATGCACACCTGAAACTCAACACATTTCTTGCACAGCACTGCAGTGCTACACTAGCCATGAGGGAAGTTCCCATGTTTTTTATTTTTAAAAATTGAAAATGATTTTTTAAAAGCCATGTAAATATATATATATTCAAATATATAGACATGATCAATTACATGAAAGTATAGAGAAACGTAATATTTCCTCAAATTCAGAGAAAAAGGAAAGCAAGCTACATAAATATTTTTATTATATGGGGAGGGGAGAGAAATTAACTAGTAGGGGTATTTGCGCTTACTACTCAAACCTTTTGCCAGGACTACATTAATATATATATATATGTATACACACACACACACACACACACACACACACACATGCAAGCCTTTAGGCTGTAACTTTCATTAGCCCCAGTTATCAATGCATTTTCAGTATATTTACAGATCATCACTGTCAATACGTGTCAGCATACATATTAGTGGTGTTTTTTAAATTTTTTATAAAGCTGCTGGTATTTATGTACTCATTTGCCAGCTGTCCAGGAACAAGGATTCATGTTGATGACATGATTAGGGCTATGAATTGGGGCAGCTAAATATGAGTCACCACTAAAGCCTAATTCTTGTTAGTAGAAGTTAAGAATCCTTTGGAGATTGAGACTTATCAAGAGTTCAGCCAGTTGCACATGGGTGAATCATGGGGGCAGGGGAGTTTCCACACCTTGTTCCACATCATAAGGTGAGAAGGCAACAGAAAAGCTAACCCTTCCGAGCCAAGTGGCAGTCTTGTGGATCAACGCCACTTCCTTGCAAAAGTTGAATTTTCATAATAAAGATGGGGTGATTGAGAAATGTCCTGCACATTGCTTGCACAATGATTGTGTGACACACAACACGATCTAACCACCCTGTAAACAAATCAGTATGAATGTTCAAGACACTGGTTGTTTGGAAGCAACCTAAGATCACCTAATCGAATCCCTTCCCATTTTGTCTTGCAGGTGTCCAAGGAGGCAGCTTTATCCTGGTGCAAAGAAAAGGACATTGCGTATTTTGAAGTAAGCGCCAAGAATGATATCAATGTAGTTCAGGCTTTTGAGACCCTGGCAAGACAAGCACTATCGAGGGTGAGTAGCAGCCTTGTCCATAAGAAATAGCAGTCTTTCATCGACATCAAACATGTTGCATGTGAAGCAAACAGCACCCTCTTGTGATCATTTCCATAAAATCAAAGGAGGAGCAAAGTTTTGGGTCTGGCTAATGTGTGATTTTTAAAGTTTTGGGCTCACATATTTTCGCTTGCAGGTCTTCTCCCAAGTGCAGTGCAGTTCAGCTTCCCCCTTCCAGAGTGTCTGATTCTGCACTGAAACCAAAACAGGTGCAGTGAGAGCAATATAGTATAAAAGTAAAGGCATGTGTTTATCATTTTATTTACTTTTTAGAATGCTACAGTTTGCAAAAGAGAAGCCACAATACCTCTTAAAAATCTGATTTTTGTGGAGAATAGGAATTGCATGTGATTGTGGATTTATAGGAACAGTACTCTCACCATATATATAATATGATGTTGCAAAAGGGGTGAGATTTTTATGACAATAAATATAGAGATTCCCAACCACAGAACTATGATAAACTGAAAACCTTATATCAAAACCAATTTCTGCCCATAAGACAGTTGTGCATCAACGAGTTCTCTGGGCGTTGTTAATCTTGAAGCATGTGGGATGAGATTGCTGCCTCTGACCACAAGGTGTTGCCACTTGTTCAGGTTAAGACACAGAGAAAGGAGAACAAAAGGAATTTTTTTATGCCAAGATTTCGGTTCCCAAGTACTGTACCGTTCTGACTAGGGATGACCCTTACCATATAGGAACTCAGCTATTTTGTTATCTTTTGTTTTGCCTTGTTTTCATAAACTCATACTGGGTTATGTTTTTCTTTTAGTACAACGGGATCATCGAGAACTACCTAACTGATTCTATAAAGCTCACTCCTGAAGACCAGCCCAGGACAAAATGTTGCTGAGATGTCATTTAGAAAGTGATGACTTTTCTACTTCATCCAAGTCCAAGGCTTGATGTGTGGAAGAACTGCTGAAGTCTCTCTTGAGTCTTGCCCATCAGGGTTGGAGGAGGAATTGAAGGGACCCCCCCCCCATTTTCCAGCAAAGATGGGCATTACTGGCCATTACTGAGCATGCAGATGGAACTCAGCCTGAAGCATTAGGGTTACATTAGCTCAGCAAAATTGAACTGTGGTTCTGGATCCCTTTATTCACAAATTTCTAAGATGCCACTGTGGTGCTTGGACTTGTTCTTCAAAGTACCTCCAGAAAATAACTTGATTTGTCTGTTCTCAGTTTAATGCTGTCTCCCATGTTTTATCGTGGTCTGTTAGTAGGCAGCAGTCAGTCTCTCGATCTTCAGCCTTTGGTATCTTACCTGCTAATACAGCACATTCATGAACGAGAGCTCAACATAGCACAGTATGAGCCAAAGCACAGATCTCAGTGCCCTCTTAGTATGTATAGATTGAATTTACATCAGAAATGCAAAACATCCATGTTTGTTCACCCAATGTGCAATAGCAACAGCTGTGTGAAGGTGTTACTATAGGTACAGACCTTTTTTAAAAAAGTAATTTTCAGAACATAGACTTTTTGTATTTGCCAGAATACTCCCAAATAATAAAAGCCTTTGGGTTCCTCTCTTCTTCTTTTTTTGCATTTTCCATTTACTTCCTCAGAAAGTCAGGTTGGATTTGCAGATTCACTTTAACCTATCAGTTATCAGTTGGATTTGCAGATTCACTTTAACCTGATATACACACATTTGGAATGGGATGTTTTATACATGGCGAGAGAGAAAATATAGCTGAACAACTGGCTTCCCATGTTACAGGGATTTACATTTCTCCTGTGAAATGGGGACAATGCCTGCCTTGGAGAAGTCTGCAAAGTAAGACAATAGGGAATATTACTGATGGGTTTGTTTTTGTTTTGTTTTTAAGGAAAGAGTAAGAGAGAATTGGTTTGGACATGGAAATGTAGCAGAGAATTGGAAGATAATACAGTCATGGTTGGCACGCAAGGATATATAGTCGTACCTTGGAAGTCAAACGGAATACTTTTCAGAAGTCTGTTCAACTTCCAAACATTCAGAAACCAAAGTGCAGCTTTTGATTGGCTGCAAGAAGCTCCTGCAGCCAATTGGAAGCCGCAGAAGCCCCATCGGATGTACAGGTTCCAAAGAACATTTGCAAACCAGAACACTCACTTTCGGGTTTGCAGTGTTCGGGAGCCAAAATGTCTGAGTACCAAGGTGTTCGGGATCCAAGGTACGACTGTACATTGATTAGATGGCCTTTCTTCCCTTAATGTTGTTCTGTAGCCTTAGGGAATCCTGGCCAGGACATGTTTTATCATGGAAGAATATGGCTTAACATGAGGAATGAACACATTGCGAAGAAGAAAGAGTAAGCCACAAGGCAGGCTTAGTGACTGAAATTAAGAGGTATTGCAACATGAGAAGCATGGATCGATTTGTGCCTGAATATGTCTGTTCTGTGAATGTAAACTTTGCCTTGGCTAGAATGTGCATTCAATTTCTTTTCCACATTATCTTATATACTATATAAAGAAAGTCTAAAATGCTTGGGACTTCAGGAAAAAATATGACTGGGGAGGGGGCAGGACATGATAAAGAGATTTATGAACAATATGAACAGTAGGAAGGTGTGGATTTATTTTTCACGCTGTCTTGCAATTCTCGAAGTCATTGTCATCTAAGAGCATTAACTGACAGCAAGTCTGATAATGGGAAGTTACTAATTCCACGTAAGTGTAATCAGCAAGGAGGTCACCTCATGGTATAATGATGACTACTCACTTGGAGGCATATAAAATGAGTTAAGCAAATGAATGGTAGGTAGCTCCATCCATGGCCATTAATTACCATGGTAGGGAAATGAAGGGACAAGCATGTTTATAGAGACAGTTTACTTCTCAATATATAGTAGGTACTAAAGCCAAACAATGATGTAAGGCTGCTTCCCACACATCATGTTTGGCTGGCTTTCTGAATATATCTGGGCACTATTGGAAACAGTACTGGTCTTAAATTCTTATCTATTTTGTCCTCGTGAACATGCTCAAGGAACATAGTTCTGAGCTGAAATGAGTTGCAGTGGTACCTTGGGTTACAGATGCTTCAGGTTACAGATGCTTCAGGTTACAGACTCTGCTAACCCAGAAATAGCACTTCGGGTTAAGAACTTCACTTCAGGATGAGAACAGAAATTGTGCTCCAGCAACACGGCAACGGCAGGAGGCCCATTAGCTAAAGTGGTACCTCAGGTTAAGAACAGTTTCAGGTTAAGAATGGACCTCCAGAATGAATTAAGTTCTTAATCCGAGGTACCACTTGTGAATTCTGTTCATACGTGACAGCAGAAACCATACTCAGAAATGAAGCTTTCCCAGTCAATCAGCTTGAGCGCAGAGAACCAGGTCTTGCCCCGTGATGCCCACATTTTCAACATGAACATTTGTACTAAGAATCTTCATGTATTTATAGTGTACCCTCCAAAATCCAGCTGATCCAAACTGGGACGCTCAGTTTTTTTAGTCATGCGTTCTCGCAGGAGCTGGCTGATTTGCGCCGGAGCATGACATAAAAAATTGAGTGCCTTTTGGTCTGGTGCTCCAGCTCAAAACAAGTCCCATTTGTGGTGGTGGTGTGTGTTGAAACTGCATAAGTGGCCTTGTATGGTACACTAGTGTTATGGCAAAGGCCAGGCATGTACACAGTAACACCTCTGGTTGGCTGGATGCTGCATCAGTTGTTGGGCTGACATAACATGCCTTTTCAGCACTTAGATCTTTGAGCAGGATTAATAGACATTTGGTAGCAGAATGCTGAACATTTAGAATAGCATTTTCAACAGTGATTTGCTGGTTTTTATCTCACCCTATTGATCAACAGCAATAGGCAACAGCAAGCTGAAAACAGCGCACATCCTGAACGGATATTGCCAAAATACATATACAACTAAAATAACCCAGCACTTAACCCAAACCACTAAATACCTGCTTAAATTTAAACACCTTGCATCATTCTGGAAAGTGTCCAGGATCAGCCTTTGGAGTCTCTATGGGGAAATGAGGTCTATAAACCAATTGTAATTCAGAAATTGGCACTACAACTCCTTATTCCCTTAATGAGCTAATCGGGGTCAGAACAATTCAGTACAAGATCTTCCTAGAAACCACCATTCTTTATGGCCTCCCTTTCCTAGAAACCACCATTCTTCCCTGACCTTAGGAAAAGTCGAGTCCTCAGAAAGTGTAGGCAAACCCCTTCACCCCGATGCAAAACTCATTGTAACCACTATAGGGGGTGTCCCATAATCAGGTTTTGCCACTTTACCACCAGCACCACTCCAGACTTTTAACTACATTCACAGGACAGGTCCTCTAGGCTTACAAATGATTTTATTTGTATGCTGCTTTTCCGTAGTTAAAGCCATGGTCAAGGTGGCTTACAACATGGGGGGAAAAAATCGCAATTACAGCATAACCAAAGTAGTCATAAAGAATAAATAAGACATCAAAAAAATTCACAACCAGATTGAACAATTTCTGCATAAATTGTAAGTTATAAATTAAATATACAGAAAATACTAACAACAGCAGCAACACCCCCTCCCGCAAACACTCCCCCCCCAATATCCCAGCTGAAGAGTCTGTTCAACAACATCAGATTTCGTAGTTGGAGTCAGTCAGGGGCCCTTCCCTCCCAGGCCAGGTGAAAAATGGCAAGGCAAGGAGGGGGTCTTCAGGACTCGCAGCCAATATGCCTCTTCAGCAACCTCAGCTTTAGTCTTCAGTACTGACTTAAAAGGTAAAGGTAAAGGTACCCCTGCCCATACGGGCCAGTCTTGACAGACTCTAGCGTTGTGTGCTCATCTCACTCTATAGGCCGGGAGCCAGCGCTGTCCGCAGACACTTCCGGGTCACGTGGCCAGCGTGACGAAGCTGCTCTGGCGAGCCAGAGCCACACATGGAAACGCCGTTTACCTTCCCGCTAGTAAGCGGTCCCTATTTAACTACTTGCACCCGGGGGTGCTTTCGAACTGCTAGGTTGGCAGGCACTGGGACCGAGCGCACCCCGCCGCGGGGATTTGAACCGCCGACCATGCGATTGGCAAGTCCTAGGCGCTGAGGTTTTACCCACAGCGCCACCCGTGTCCCACTAGTACTGACTTAAGTCAGCCTTAAAGTGGTCAGCAGCACTTTCAGGACCAGTAACCCATGGTCCCATCAGGCTGCTACATTTATCAACCTACCAACCACATTCTCTCTCCCCCCCCCCGCCCTTTGTTAAATTTTATTTTTAATAATAGTGGTCAGGTTACAGAAAAAAAGAAATGAAGGGAGAAAAGTCATTTAAAAAAAGAAAGGGGAGGGAAAATAAGTTGTCACAATTGCAAATAAATATTGGAATACAGTTGTGAAATAAGAAATGATACCAATAATAAAACATTCCATTTATCAGTAATAAAACATACCAATTAGAAAAGTGTTCTGTTGTCTAAATCAAAACAAGTAAAAAAAAATATTTCAAAAACAAGATAAGATGTAACCTTGAGCTGTACAAATGCCAAACATTTGCATAGACATGGCTGTATATTGTCTCCCTGCTTTTTAAACTTATATGCAGAATGTATCACGCAAAAGGCTGGGCTGGATGAATCCCTAGCCGGAATTAAGATTGCCAGAAGAAATATCAACAACCTCAGATATGCAGATGACACTACATTGATGGCAGAAAGTGAGGAGGAATTAAAGAACCTTTTAGTGAGGGTGAAAGAGGAGAGCGCAAAATATGATTTGAAGCTCAACATAAAAAAAACCCGAAGATTGGTCCCATCACCTCCTGGCAAATAGAAGGGGAAGAAATGGAGGCAGTGATAGATTTTACTTTCTTGGGCTCCATGATCACTGCAGATGGTGACAGCAGCCACAAAATTAAGAGACGCCTGCTCCTTGGGAGAAAAGCAATGGCAAACCTAGACAGCATCTGAAAAAGCAGAGACATCACCTTGCCAACAAAGGTCCGTATAGTTAAAGCTATGGTTTTCCCAGTAGTGATGTATGGAAGTGAGAGCTGGACCATAAAGAAGGCTGATCGCCAAAGAATTGATGCTTTTGAATTATGGTGCTGGAGGAGACTCTTGAGAGTCCCCTGGACTGCAAGAAGATCAAACATATCCATTCCTAAGGAAATCAGCCGTGAGTGCTCACTGGAAGGGCAGATCCTGAAGCTGAGGCCACCTCATGAGAAGAGAAGACTCCCTGGAAAAGACCCTGATGTTGGGGAAGATGGAGGGCACAAGGAGAAGGGGACGACAGAGGGCGAGATGGTTGGACAGTGTTCTCAAAGCTACCAGCATGAGTTGGACCAAACTGCGGGAGGCAGTGGAAGCAGGAGTGCCTGGCGTGCTCTGGTCCATGGGGTCACGAAGAGTCGGACACGACTAAACGACTAAACAACAACAAGCAAACCACATTCTGCAGTAATCAAGGGCAGCCCCTCATGAATTGCATTACAGTCGTCCAGGCAGGTAGTCACCAGAGCGTGATCAGCTGAGGCCAGACTATCCCAGTGCCGGAGCAATCATAACTGGTGAACCAGCCTAAGCTGGGCATACGCTATCCAAGCCACAGAAGCCACTTCAGACTCTAGTATCCCATTGGAATCCAGGAGTTCTTGCCAACAATGAACTTTTCCCTTCAGACAAAGTGCATCCCTGCCCAGAACAGATTTCCTACCTAATTCCTGGCCATGGGAACCATCCGCCCACCAGCAGTCTTCTAAGAATTGAGCCTCAGTTTATTGGCCACCGTCCAGCCAATCACTGCTTCCAGACACCGATCCAACCTTGGCACAGCCTCTCCTAATTCTGATGGGATAAAGAGATAGCGCTATGCATGGAGACAATGAGGAGGAAGGCAATTAATCGAAGGACAATTAATTAGAAACAGAATTTGGGGGTTAACTGAAGAGGAACCAATTTGGGCTGCAACATTTTAATTTATTTGGGGGTGATCTGGGTGGGAAATGAACTGGCTCATCTTCTGTGACATGTAAATTCTAGTTAATTATTTCCAGATTTGCATAGACAGTCATCACCAGTGGGCTTGTTCCTGAGATGAGTTAATGGGACAAAGCAGCTGCCTAGTAAACATGGCCTCAAATTCTGATGACGACTCATGCAGACCATTGAAGTAATGGGTTGTTTTCTCTCTATCTGATTTAAAGAAAGCAAGGGCTTTCCCTACACAATGCCTGTTTCACAGTTTTGGAATGAATCATTTCATCCTCCCGCCCTTTCCTATTCGGGGCTCCTATTCTGTTGCAACAAGGAAAGGATGAGAGATTAAAATGGATATGTGGTCTTGAGTGCTCAGTCAAGCATCTGTTTCACAAGTGTCTTGTGTCATTCCTAACAGGAAAGGGCCAGGGAATTCTAGCTGTGCAGTAATAAGGAAGACCACCCCACTCCTCCAGCCCCAAAAGTAAGAGGCAAATGCTAAGTGAAGTGCAAATTAGGTCAGTAGTTCCTGGGCTATTCATCACCACCAACTTTCTCCTTTTATTGGGAATCTCCGCTAATTGCATCCATGAAGAAGGCTCAGACGAGAGTGCAATGCCTCTCTCCCCCTCCCTCTTTCAACACAATGGCTTGGATAGCGAAGGTGGGGTGAGTCCATGGTGCAAAAGTTGCACTCGCTCCAAAAGTTAATCATACAGCAATATCAGCCTTCTCTAACCGGGTGCACATCGTATGTCTTGAACTCCAGATCCTATCAGCCCCAGCCAGCTTGGATTGATTGGAGAACATCTGGAGGACACCAGAAGAGGGAAGGTTACATGATGCTCCTTTCATGCCTGATCCCCAGTCAATCAAGTTGTTTGATATTAGCGGCTTGCAGTTCAGGACATGATTCTGAAATATCCCATTTATGTTTTCTGGAAACCGTTTTTCTGTTGCCCATGTCTGAGCAGGGCTACTCCTAAGAACTTTGCCCCCAATTCTAGTAATAAGAAAGAAAGTGCTGTCTCTGATCATGTGCAGAGTCCTTTCCCTTCATCAGTGAGTAACTAACAAGCTCCAACTTATCTGGCATTAAGGAAAGGGCATCTGGATGAGATAAGTTTGCTTTTTGGCAGAATCGAGCTCTTGTATTGTTTTATAAATTTAATCCCAGATGCCTGGACCTTCTTCCAGCATATTCCCAGTTTCCCTGTGTTTCTTTTATTTTGTTCTTTTGTTTCCAAAGTCTCTGCTATTGTTTATCTGTTGGTTCTTTTATACAGCACCAAGTATGACATAATGTATTTGCTTGTGAAGTCTAGTCCCAAATGTCTGTGAGATGCTGGATGCTGTCACTGTCACTGCCTGCTGAATGCCAGGTAGCTCCGAAAGCTAAACAAACAGCCAGTTTAGGGGGTTAAGCAGGCAATTTAGTAGGGAATCATCACGAGCACCTCTTCTTATTTGATCAGGTTGTTAGCACTATGGGTTGACTGCAGATGGCACCATAGCTTAGCTCCATTCTCTTGTTTTTGTTCTCTGCTGAAGTGAAATAATTGACAAAGACCAAACCTGTTCCTGTTGAATCTTTGATGCATCTTATGGTATAGGACATTACTTATGGCCTGATCTCAGAATGTCCATCTGAATTGTGTTTCTATTCTAAAACAGTTTTATGTTATTTCATAAGAAGCTGTGGCTGTTCTTGATGGAAGGCAGGGAACATCTCTAAATCTCTATTACAACACCAGCCTGGCAAATAAGATGGACAAAGCCTCTGTCCAAAATCATAAGGTCTGGCACTGTGGTCGTCCCACTGGCATAGCAGCGGTTGCCACACAGCCCAGACAAGTCATAGCATCCGCCTGACGGGTGGAGACAGATATGGGGTGATAAGGACAGCTCATCTCCATGGCATCATGCATAAGCCGCTTTAGCCACCATGACAGCAACTATATCAATGCTACTCTACATTTTGCAGCCATCAAAACTTTCATGAACTTGCATAGCAGGACTGGCTGCCCCACATGACCTACAGAGGATACTCCAAGGCCTATGTCATACATTCCAATTAGTCCTTTCTCACCTGTTTTCTTATTATGCATTTCAACTGCTGGTTGCTAGATTGTTCCATACATCAGGTCCCTGCATGATCCAGGGACGGGAGATTTAACCCTGAGCTCCAAGAATTCCAGATGAAGGTCTTTCCTTTATTGCACTTGTTGCAAAAGCCTGTGCCCTCCACAGAAAACCTGCAATGGCTTCTGTCTTTTGCTGGGTTTCTCTCCTCAAGGAGCAGCTTGGCATATGGGACTTTTGGCCTTTGGCCTTTTACAAGTGCAAAGTAATGTGTCCTCCCTGAAAGGCTGGGCAATTGTCTCAGCCCTTGAGAATCCTCCCTCTGGAGCAGCCTTGGCTCCCCAGATATTGTTGAACTTCAGCTTCCATCATCCCCTGACCACTAGTCCTGCTAGCTAGGGATGATGGGAGTTGTAGTCCAACAACCTATGAGAACCCAAGATTGAGAACATATGCCCTGGAGCGTCCCCACCAATTACAGTCCTAAAAACAAGGGCATTAAGGGAGAAAGATGTTGTAAGGTTTTGCATTGTTGTTTATGGTGAGATGCTTTGCATGCTGCTTTCCATGCAGCAAGGCATTACTGGGAATCACCTGTGCTTCTTCAGTTTCTGTTTGTGCACCTGGTTTCTGTCTGTTTACCTGCAGCTGCCCTGCCTGGGACTCTGCCACTAATGACCCAACAGGGCAGCAGATCCCGATGTTGATTTTTCTTCCTCCTCACCTTAATGTAGATCTTCCCTCACCCCTTTTTCCCTGTCGGGGAATGGAACACTATTTTGTGGTCTGCCTCGGGAGCCAAAATGTCTTGGGCTGACCCTGATCATAAGGGCCAAAAGATGGTTGCCAACATGATACAGAGCAATGCTGCTAGTTGTCCCTGACTGTGTCACACAGGACCAAAAGGCAGCTATCCAAAGTGCTTCCACTCTCATGCCCTCAAACACTCTTTCCAGACTCTCCTTTCTGGCATCTATCCATTGTCCACCCACTGCTACCATTTCTTTTCTATTAATTTTAAAAGTCTATATCAGGTCTAGGCAAACTCCAGCCCTCCAGATGTTTTGGACTACAATTCCCATCATCCCTGACCACTGGTCCTGTTAGCTAGGGATGATGGGAATTGTAGACCCAAACATCCGGAGGGGCGGAGTTTGCCTATGCCTGGTCTACATATTCCTCTTCCCATGTTATTGTGAGCTAGGAACTGTGATGTGATTGAGAATATCTCTAGTACCAAGACTATTCTGCCTCCCTGAGGGAACAACAAAACTGGAGCAGAGAATGATGGATCTGCCAACCACATACCCCCCCCCGCTCCAACTGATTTCTCTCTCCCCTCCTACCTGCCAAATAAGTGGCCGGAACAAGTAATACCCTGTGAAAAATAATTTGTTTCTTTATTCTACCTATCGCTAACAGCAATAAATAAAGGAGGCACTTTGCACGTATGACACCAACACGAGCATAGCATGAGGCACCAATCATAAAGTGCAGGCGCATGAAATTTACACATGCGGCCCAAAACACTGCTGAGATAGAAAAGGTGCATAATATTTGCAATCCAGATCATGCTAGCTACCAAAAATGCTGCTGAGATGGAAAAGGAACATATTTTTTTGCAATGCAGATCATGCTACCAAAAACACTGCTGGGATAGAGAAGAAACATAATTTTTGCAATGCAAAAAAAAGAAAGGCCTGGGGCAGCATGCCTTTTGTCAGCCAGGAAACAGGTGGTGAACTCATAGGCTAGAAATGGTTGAAAGAGGGAGGGGGGAATCCAGACAGGAAGGCTTCATTCAGCCAGCTAACAAAAACCTTATCACTGCATACCTCCACACCTAATATGAGAAAGAAATATATAAATGTTCTATAAGTGTGTGTGTGTGTGTGTGTGTGTGTGTGTGTGTGTGTGTGTGTGTGTAAAACAAATCGCAACAAAACAGCAGCAGTTTTTCCATTTTAAAAATAGTTTATTTGCCACAGCATATATTTCAAACATACTCATAATCTTAAAAACCATAAAATAACACATCATGTTCTCCAATCTCATTAAAAGGAAGGAATACATTATATCTGCAACAATTTGAAAGGTTAAAATGTATACAGTAGTACCTCAGGTTACATATGCTTCAGGTTACATACGCTTCAGGTTACAGACTCCGCTAACCCAGAAATAGTACCTCGGGTTAAGAACTTTGCTTCAGGATGAGAACAGAAATCGTGCTCTAGCGGCGCGGCAGCAGCAGGAGGCCCCATTAGCTAAAGTGGTGCTTCAGGTTAAGAACAGTTTCAGGTTAAGAACAGACCTCCAGAACGAATTAAGTACTTAACCCGAGGTACCACTGTACTTCAAGTTATGTTACCCACCCCAAACACTACTCTCCCATGTGCCTAACTACCTATGTGTTCAATAAAATCGCCCCATACTGTGTAGAAGTTATCATTTTTCTTTTGGCCTCTTGCTACCCGCAGTTTCCATGTTAGCTTTTCCAACAAAGCTGTCTGCCAAACCACTTCATACCACTTATCCATGGTCAACAGTTGCAAAGTTTTCCATGTTCTGGCTATGGTCAATAAATGGGTTACAATACCTTTATTTCTAATTCTTGGTGAGTCCTCACTGTACAAATTAAGCAATGCCAGCCCTGGGGACATAGGAATTGTCTGCCTTGTAATCAAAGATATCTCTGCAAAGACACTTGCCCAGAATGTTTCTATTTTTGAACACTCCCACCACATATGTCTGTATGTCCCAATAGTGGGACACCCTCTCCAACACATAAGGGCGCTGTTGGGTTTTATACAGGCTGGATGTCTAGGTGTTAAATACCAGCCATGTGCGATTTTGAGGGCTCTTTCTCTTGTCATTGCCACATCACTCCCACTTGCTCCAGGGTTGCGATGGACAGGCGCAGAGTGTGCAGTGGCCAGCACTGGAGTGATGCTGTTCTTAATATCTGTCACTCTCCTCACAACTGATCCCACCAGCATCTCCATCACAGTTAGCTTGGTGAAGCGTAGAGAAGCCTTGTCAGCTGTAGGCAGCAATCAATGCATCAAAGAGCTGCTTGAAGGACAGTCACAATCCCACTCAGTGTTCCCTATACATACTCTGACAGTCACAGGACATCTCTCCCTGGATTTCTTGGAAGAAACCCAATAATGTTTCTCCACAGCAGTCCTTGGCTGCCCTGTCCTAAGATGCAGTGCATGTCAATTGCCTATGCCTGTCGGGCTTGATTGTCAAAGCCAGTTTGCCTTGGAGAACCCATGTCTTCCCACAGGTGCATGGAAGGCTTGATCCTTTGAGTGATCCTTGGACTGGCTAATGTGAGACTCAGAGGCCAGCATCAGACTTGCCTTTCTGGCTGGGACTCCACAAATACTCCACAAAAACTCTGCTACTGCTTGTTTAGGATTTGAACGCGAATAGAATGTTTTTATTTATTTTTCTCCCATAACAAAAAGAAAAGGAGGAAAGGAGGGGGTGATGAATTACGATAGTTTGGATTTTATGTGGAAAGAAAACATTCAAAATTGAAGGGAAGAAGAAGGGAACAGTCATCTCAAAAGAATGAAAAAGGCAAACAGAACAGACACACCTGGAATGGTTCCATTAATGTGTAAGGGGCTTATAAGGGATTAACATGTGTTTGCCAGATGCCTCACTAATTTGTTAATCCACTTACAATTTTTTTTTACACAGACTCCTACACCTTACATGTTTCACCATCCTGACTTCCATGGGGCTCCGATGCTCACAAACTTTCACAGGAAGTGCTCCGTTCTCTCTGATGCTGGGGAAAGTTTTGCATTTTGCAATCCTATCCACAAAGTAGACGTTGCCTCTTTATAGCCAAGGTTTTTAACGGTTTTGATGGATGTTACAGAAGGGCATAACCATGTTCATGAAACTAAACTTCAAACCTCTTAAATCCTGTCAAAACAATTTGTAAATGGAACTTTTAGGGTAGCATGAAGGCCTAGAATAATCCCGCTCTAATGTTTAAAGCTCTTCAAACTGTATTAGCTTGTGGACATTTTGGTGAAGGACTGGTAAGACATCTTATAAATAAATCAATATTACCGAAATGCAGCTTTAGAGGAGGGAGACAGCTCCTCCCCCTTGGCTCCATAAAAGTCCAATGCTAAGACTCTACAGTCATGATTAAAGGATTCAAGTTCTTACGATCCCAAATTGCATGCAATAAATGGAAGTCTGCTCTCCACCTAGCTAGCTGGAGATCAAACACACATTTTGCTCCCCTTCCATAGAGTATCGGGATAGCTAGCCATACAGAAAACACCAATGGACACAAGAAAATCTTTGGCAATCACTTGTAGTTGTGTAATATTGTCTTCTATGAAAACGGTCTATGAAAGTGAGTCTGTGAGTGACTGTGGAGGCCAATTCTGGATCCACAAGTCCTTCCACAGTGGGGACGTAGGTTTCCTGGCAGGAGTTGATCACGGTGAGGGTTTGCCAAGTGTGCCTTCCTCTTAGCACGTTTCTCCTTTCGCCCTGACTTCGTGTTTCTTCAAAGTCTATGACACCTTTGGTAAAGGCTGTTCTCCAACTGGAGCGCTTGCAGGCCAGTGTTTCCCAGTTATCAGTGCTTATACTACATTTTTAAAGATTTGCCTTGAGAGCATCTTTTGTTGTCCACTGGTATTTCGCTTTCCATTCTTAACTTGGGAATAGAGTAGTTGCTTTGGAAGACAATAATCAGGAATCCGAACAACATGACCAGTCAAACAAAATCGATGTTGACAGTCTTTCGCACTTCATGTTGCAACAAGGCAGGTTTCAAATTCCTGGTATGCTCTCTGTAAATACCCATAAGCTACGCTTGAACTTTTAAGAGAGTTTTTAGATGGAGTTTTTAGATGTTGAAGAATCATTGCTTAGACACTGGTGATCTTTGCTTCTTCCCGTACACTGACATTAGTTCACCTATCTTCCCAAGTGATGTGGAAAAAAATTCAGAGACACTGTTGATGGAATCTTTCGAGGAGTTGTGGAAAATATTATTTAGTTCAGTGCCTTGTGAATAAGGAGCTCTGATGAGGACATCCCACTTCTGTGCATTGAATGCAGGTGCTTACATCCAGCTGACTTTATTATCAGGATCCCTCCCTTGTTTATTTTTCTGTGATCTCCCAGTGCAACTACCATCACAAAGCAAGGTGCTCAGCTGGACATAATTCATAAGAGGATTGGTATCCTAGGGACATGCATCTCATTTCTAAAACCAAATAAAAGTACACCATGCATAACTGTGCCCTATTGAAATATTCTCCTGTTTGCAATAAATATTTATGCTTCCACTTAAGACCCATATCTGTTGGACCCACAATGGCTTTTCTAGTCAAGCACCCAGCTGGGATGATCACTCCCCTGTCACTATGCCTAAGGAGAATGGACACAGCACCTAAAGATTAATGGGAAATAAATTGGTTTTATCTCATTGGCATTAAATTACAAGAGCGTGTGGTATTCACGATTCTGTCCTTTCTGTTTGAAGTCTGTCAAAGGACTTCCCTAGGTCAACATTTTCTATCCATTAATCAATTACAGTAGATTGCCTATTATTCCAAGTTCCTGGTTTCCTGAAGTCACGTACCTCATCTATCTCTGATAGGTGGACCCATAATATGGTAACTATGTGTAAGAACCACTCTTGTTCATTCAAACTATTTATGGTCTGATCAGTGGCGGACCTTGGAGTCTCAAATATCAGCAGTGTTCCCCTTCCTCTTGCGCTTCGTTCTAAATCATAGTTGTGGTGTTACCTGTGGCACCACTGAGGCCTGGCACCCAGTGCAACTGAAACGGTCACATACCCTTAAATTTGCCTCTGATCTGATTATCTGGATGATTCCTAGGCCACTCTGTTTTTTGTTTTTTTTAAGGACATACACTGACCAGAGCATGCCAGAGCACAGTTTGGGCACCTCTCAGGTGGGCACCACTGCAGGCCAAATCTCCCTGCACCTGCCTCTTGCCTTTATGTACTTCTGAGAAGCCCAAAACAAACATTTCAACTCAAAACATCCTGTGCAAGTCTATACTTTTATTTAGATCTATGACTTCACCTAGCACCTGGCGGTTCCTAGCTGCTATTGGTCAAGTTACGGGACAGGACCAATTTGTATTTCCCATTCTTCAATCCATCTCTCATGTAGCAGCAGCGGGCTTTATGCTTTCCAGCCAGAGCTCTACCATTGCACATGTGTGCATTTGCGCAAGAGCCTTTCTGAGCTGCCCTAGCCATTTGCCTGAATCTAAGAGAATGAGGGAGGTGGGGGCACATTTATTTGACCTACATGAGAACAGGGGTGACCCCCAAACCAACTAGGAGACAGCTTGCCAAGGTTTTTAGCACCTCCGTGGGTGGTGAACGCGGCTGTTGTAAATCCAAAATCTGTTCAGGGCTGTCCCAAGTTGTCTGGAGACTTATTGTAGCAACATCATGGTGAGTTCCAGCACCTGTTTTTCTTGAAAACGAAACACCGGACATACACAATAATAAAACAGCATGGTGAGTAAAATGTATTTATTGAAGCCTGAATATTGTATATTGCAAAAACACTTGGAGGTTACAAGGCATATCTGTGTTCTACAATGGACTTTAAGGCAGATTGTGATTCATTTCTAGCCCTGGAATGTGTAAAGAACGAGATTGCACTAACACCACTAATTTACACATTGTTTTCATTTTTGTTTTAAATCAGCATGTAAAAAGGATTACAGGGATGTGGCTGCTCCTCTGGCCAGGCCTGGGATTTGCTGAAGTCAGCAGTACCTGCTAGCCTCAAGTGCCCCTTTGACTTTTACATAAATACCTCCCCTGCCAATGAAATCTTGTTTTAGCCTCCATGGGTCAAGGGCAAGTAGGGTTATTGCTTTTTAATTGCATGAGAGTAGCATTTAGCAGGGGTGTGCATTGACTCTGGGCACTTTCCAAATTATTAGACAAATGTTGGTGATTCAGGTGAGGCTATAACATGCTGGAGTCAAACTGAGCTCTTAAAAAGTTCTTTTTAAAGACTTCCTAAAGTACCAAATCACTCTGCTACACTCTTAATGTGATTTATATAATATATATAGTAATCATCTCATCTCAATCTCATTTTATTTTTTTAAAAAAGCTAAATCAGGTTGATTAGGGAAATACCTTGAGCTTGAGAGGAGAGGAGGTGGAGAGACTGGGGGTGGGGATCTTTCATTTTGAATGACAGGTCTAGATTTTAATCACAGTGAATTATTTTCCCAAGATACTCCAATCACAGTGATTTGGGGGAGGGATGCTGAAGTAAATATTAAAAACTATGCTTGTTGTTTTTAAAATGATCTAAGCGTCCCCCACCCTACCTCTTCCCCTATGCAGAGAGAGAGAGAAATCTGCCTCTGCCAAGACGAAGATGCTGTATCTCCCAAAAAAACTGTGGGAGAGGAACAGAAGACCACCTCCTGCCAGTGACCCTGCAAATTTCATCTACCTCATGATTGTCCAGTATTGTGAATGGGGAATTCCTTGTGCAGGGCTTTGGCTGAAGTTAGGTGACTTTCATGCTGTGCTTAATTGTTAACAAATTTTGTTCGGTCTCAAATAGCAAGTAGAATTGGAAAGAGGCAAAGTGACTCCAAAACAGATTGGGATGCTTCGCAGATACAGATACAAGTCATGTCTTGTGGCCAGTGCGTAACTCTAGTATTTAGCCTATATGGCAGGCTTCCTCACACTCGGCCCTCCAGACATTTTGAAACTATAATTCCCATCATCCCTGACCACTGGTCCTGCTAGCTAGGGATCATGGGAGTTGTAGGCCAAAAACATCTGGAGGGCCGACTTTGAGGAAGCCTGCTATATGGGATACTGGAGGGGGTAGATGAGTAGATTATAGTACATTTCCTACATTCTATTTTCATGTGTCCTGGCATGTCAGGTGCTTGCTTGTTCAATACACAAGACTGTGACAGGACAGAGTCTGTTGCTAGTCCCTGTGTTCATTGCTTATGTGGATATACCCTGGAATTACGAGATGAGACACAAGACTGTTGGGTAACATGGGACAGAATATATTATCTGAAATACAGCAAGAGCCACAACACAAATATGGGTGGGGATTTGATACTAAACTTGGGAACCACATGGCAATTCAAACTTGCTTTGATAGCCCCGCCCCTTTCCAGGCAGCAGCGCTTGCTTAGGTGCCTTTCTGAATCATCCCATGGCCCTGAATGGCAATATGCAGGAATTCCCCTCCACCTTAAAGGTGCCTACAAGGGCTCACCAAATCTTGCCTTTCCTCACCTAGCCCTGAAGGCTGTGACAAACTTAATTCACCCAGCACTAAATATAGGGTAGCCATGTGCCCTACTTTACAGAGGACAGTCCTCTATTTGCCGAGTCCAAATCCAGTTTAAAGGTAAATAAACCTAATAACCCGCTTTCCCTGCCCTTGACTATGAGTCCCATTAACCCCAGCCGGCATAGCCAATAGTCAGGGATGCCGGCTTGTAGTCTGAGACGACTGTAAGACACCACATCATGTTGAGGGGATGCAATGCTTGGCAGGGGGTTGGACTCGATGGCCCTTGTGGTCTCTTCCAACTCTATGATTCTATGATTCAATGCCTTTTGGACAAAGCATTCCCAAGAAAATCAGAACTGCCATTTTTCACAACTGGGCCCACATTTTTGGTGTAAATTGTGTTTTTCCATAAGTATTTGAAATCAAGGGAATATGTACTCTTGTGCAAACACGCACTAAAGGAATTACTAAAAAAAAAAAAAAAAAGCAGAGTGAAGATTTGCCTTTTCAAATGGTCACATTAGAACATTTGACTATATAACACAGTAGTTTAAATGGTGCAAGTCGCTCTTCATGAGCATTCCTGGGGGAGAAAATCAAAATCCCTCTATCTCTAGTTTGCCATCACATTGGAGTATTGTGTTTGGGGAGGTGAGCTGACTACAAAGGAATTAAGAGCCACCATGCTTCTCAGATCTCCTTGTAATGTGAGATTCATTATTGGCCTCCTTGTCATTGTGCAACATACAGGGAAGACTTCATGTTGATGTATACAAATAGCAATGTGTGAGAAAGGGATTTGCGTGAGAAACCATTCGTAGGTTGGACATGCTTCCTGACTTCTGCAGTATAAAATCTCTTTGCCTGAAACCTGTCTTATCTTATCATGAGCACATTTTTATCTGTAGCCTGCACAGAAGCTGGCTAATCATGGTGTGTAAAAATGACATCATAAAGCATCTCTTAGTGCCATATAATTATGCATTTCCTGAAATATTCAAGAACCAAAATAGCATAAGGCAGATTGCTTCCATAAACTCTGCATTTCTGACTTGTAAAAAAAGCTCAATAACTTCAATCTTAAAAAAAGGTCAACAACTTTGGTCGGCCCTCATGCATGTTCACTTCATCAAATCTGGCCCTCTTTGAAAAAAGTTTGGACACCCCTGCCCTAGATTAAAATTGAAGGTCCCCTTTATTTTAACCCAGGTCAGGACCATGATGTGTGAGTCTCTGAGGAGGGAAGGAAAGTCCTTTGCCTCCCATTGTGGTCTCAATACAAATTAAACTGTCATTCACCTATGTTCTGGGAAAAACTACTCCTAAATTAACATGGTTATTATGAGCAATCCATTAGGAGTAGATTCAATAGGATTACAGTGGTACCTCGGGTTAAGAACTTAATTCGTTCTGGAGGTCCATTCTTAACCTGAAACTGTTCTTAACCTGAGGTATCACCTTAGCTAATGAGGCCTCCCGCTGCTGCTGCGCCGCCAGAGCACGATTTCTGTTCTCTTCCTGAAGCAAAGTTCTTAACCTGAGGTACTATTTCTGGGTTAGCAGAGTCTGTAACCTGAAGCATCTGTAACCTGAAGTGTCTGTAACCCGAGGTACCACTGTAAAGTGATCTGTCAATTAACCAATAAACTAAATTCTAAAAGTGAGATCCATTCTTGACCTCCTTGTCCTTGTGCAGCATAAAGGGTGGTGCTGTGGTCTAAACCACGGAGCCTTTTGGGCTTGCCGATCAGAAGGTCGGTAGTTTGAATCCCCCCGTGACGGGGTGAGCTCTCGTTGCTCTATCCCAGCTCCTGCCAACCTAGCAGTTCAAAAGCATGCCAATGCAAGTAGATAGATAGGTACTGTTGTGGCGGGAAGGTAAACGGTGTTTCCGTGCGCTCTGGTTTCTATCACAGTGTTCCATTGCGCCAGAAGCGGTTTAGTCATGCTGGCCACATGACCCGGAAAGCTGTCTGGAGACAAACGCCGGCTCCCTCAGCATGAAAGCAAGATGAGAGCTGCACCTCATAGTCACCTTTGACTGGACTTAACTGTCCAGGGGTCCTTTACCTTTTTACCTTAAGTAAAGGTAAAGGGACCCCTGACCATTAGGTCCAGTCATGACTGACTCTGGGGTTGCGGCGCTCATCTTCCGGGTCATGTGGCCAGCATGACTAAGCCGCTTCTGGCGAACCAGAGCAGCGCACAGAAACGCCGTTTACCTTCCCGCCGGAGTAGTACCTATTTATCTTTGACGTGCTTTCGAACTGCTAGGTTGACAGGAGCAGGAACCGAGCAATGGGAGCTCACTCCATTGCGGGGATTCGAACCGCCGACCTTCTGGTCGGCAAGTCCCAGGCTCTGTGGTTTAACCTACAGCACCACCCACGTCCCACCCTTTTTTACCTTACCTTTTTACCTTACCTTGCACCAAATTCTTCACCAGTTTCCAAACTTTCTTCAGAAGCTGCCCTATGTATAATGCATTGCAGTAATTTCTGAGGGTATTTGTTCAGACTCTCTCCTAAGGTGTATGGCAAGCTACACCACATGGTCTTCTACACAACAATCAAAAGGGCAAAAGCCATTCCGTCTTTAGAATCCAGCCTCCCTAATGACACGCCTGTAGCTATTCTCCTGATTCACCTGAGATTTATTTGTAACATATACATTTGACCTTTGTGCTAAGACATGGCAGTCCAGCTATAGCCTTCATAAAACTTTCCTAATGTTATAAAGAAGGGGTAGGGAACCAGATTTTGGGCTGGATCCAAAAGTCTCCCTCTGCAGTTACAGCAAACTGTAAATGGAACTCATTGACAAGCGACAGTGAGCCCCACTGACTGTACCAGGGAGTTCCCAATGAGCTCCACTTGCGATTGAGCAATTAAGGGCTCACTTTAAACTCTAAATTGCTCTTTTGTCCACATTTGATGTCACATATGACCTCAGATGTGTGGGCAGGTGGCCATGGGTTGGGGAACACAGCCCAGGAAAACCAAAACGGTACCTTGTTCGGGGCCTGATTAGGCCTATGGGCTAGATTAAGTTTCCCACCCCTGTCGTAATGCAAGTAGAAACACAAGCAAAACTTCCAAATCTGTATTTCTTCCTTTGGTTCTTTAAACTTCCTGGCTTGTTTTTTTCCAGTTCTCCTCCCAAACCCTTCTCTTTTCCTCCCCACTCCCTCCTTCTCTCTCTAATTTCGGTTCCTCATTCCTGCATGGATAAAGCTCCCCCTTCCTGCGCCAGCTCAGACAAGCATATGGCATTCAAGTGAACACAAGGGGATTTATCTGGGCTAAAAATATAACATGAGGCCACTTGGTGGCTGAAACTTTGACAATGCTGAGGTTGCGTAGGGAAAAAAATGCAGCAGTTTCTCTCTTGAGGAGCATCTTAATCCCGCAAATACTCATTTGACACTCACTTGACGAACTCTTAGGGTTTAACTCCATTAATCCATTTGGGGAAACAGACAAACAAAAACAAAAACACAAAGTAGCAACAAACATTTCCAAGAAAAAAAGTAGGGCTGCCAACTTTTCACCTAGCCTGTATCTGTATCCTTTACATGTGCTTCGACAGGCAGCACTTAGTAGGCGACTGCATGTCTCTCCATGCCATGAAATAGGCCATATTCAAGTTGCTGTTAAGGCACAGCTACAGGAAGCAGTTAAAAAGTTGGCAACCGTAAACCTTGTTTGCCAAACCACTAGAACTGCAACAACACACACACACAAACCAGAAAATTTACTGCTCCTGTGTCTATAAAAGCAATGCAGAAGGTAGAAATGTAACAGGTGAAGCTTTTCTTGGCATTGATTTAAATACATCAGGAACAGCAACAACTTTTAAAGAGAGTGGCGCTTGGGGGGGGGAATTGTCATCGCGCCACTCCTTGGTGTGTGGAGTACCTCAGGGTGCAATACTCTCCCCGATGCTTTTCAACATCTTTATGCGCCCCCTCGCCCAGCTTATCCGGAGTTTTGGGCTGGGTTGCCATCAGTATGCTGATGACACCCAACTCTATCTGTTGATGGATGGCCATCCTGACTTGGCCCCAGACACAATGACCAGATGTTTGGAAGCTGTCGCTGGATGGTTACGTGGGAGCCGGTTGAAGCTAAATCCTTCGAAGACAGAGGTCCTGTGGCTGGGATGGGATGATATGGGGGGGGGGCAACTCCCATCTCTTGCGGGGGAGCAATTAGTGCCAGCACCGTCTGTTAAGAGTTTGGGTGTACTTTTCGACACCTTCCTTTCCATGGAGGCGCAGATTGCAGCTATAACAAAGGCGGCATTTTTCCATCTCCGCCAAGCTAAGCAGTTGGCTCCTTACCTCTCTCGCCTTGACCTAGCCACTGTGATCCACGCGACGGTCACCTCCAGACTGGATTATTGTAACTCGCTCTACGTGGGGCTGCCCTTGAGACTGACCCAGAAACTCCAGCGGGTGCAGAATGCTGCAGCGAGAATCCTTACGGGGTCCTCACTGCGAAATCACATTCACCCGGTGCTATACCAGCTGCACTGGCTCCCGGTGGAGTACAGGATCAGGTTTAAGGTGCTGGTTTTAACCTTTAAAGCCCTATACGGCCTAGGACCCTCGTACTTACGGGACCGCCTCTCCTGGTATGTCCCACAGAGAAACTTACGGTCTTCAAATAAAAACATCTTGAAGGTCTCAGGCCACAGAGAGGTTAGGTTGGCCTCAACTAGAGCCAGGGCTTTTTTGGCTGTGGCTCCGATCTGGTGAAACACTCTGTCACAAGAGACTAGGGCCCTGCAGGACTTGACATCTTTGCACAGGGCCTGCAAGACAGAGCTGTTCCACCAGGCCTTTGGCCAGGGCACAGCCTGACTCCCTTCTTTGGCAATCTTCGCGGAGCTCTGGCCCAATGGTGGGCATTGGTTTGATTTGAATTAATTTTATAATGAATGATTTTAGAGTGTTGTGTTGTGTTGTACTGTTTTATTGTTGTTAGCCGCCCTGAGCCCGGCTTCGGCTGGGGAGGGCGGGATATGAATAAAATTTATTATTATTATTATTATTATTATTATTATTATTATTATTATTAAATCTCTGCTTTTTCTTTCATTGGATCAAAGCCAGTGAACCTGAACTGAAACTGGTTGTTCTTATTGTGAAAATAAACTGATAAATATTTATATATCCCTTTCCTCAAGTGTTCAGCATGCAACCCTAAGAACTAGAAAGCAACCTCCAATGGTCTGAATAGCCCATGCTTAGGACTGGGCTGCAAGTCTCCGGCTGCTGTGGTGTCTGGGCAGGGGTACACTGGCGCCGTCCTGCCACCAGTGCTACACTTGCCAGGGCAGGGTGGTGTGAGGCAGTAGTGTGTACTGTGGGAGGCCACTATGGCCAACCCAGAGCTCCCACAATCTCACCACTCTCTGCCCTACTCCATCCCCATCTCAGCAAATGCACCACCACCACTGCCAGGAGAGCACATCTCTTGGTCCAAGAGCATATTTTGGCCCTTGGTCTCAAAGACCACTTCAGATCACAAAAGCTGCCATCTGGAGCTCTCCAAGGTTCAGTTCGATGGCCTCAGGGCAATAAATTCATCCTAAATTATTGTCCAGTCAAGAGCAATCAATCTGGTAATATTAAGTGCCTGGAAATAGGCCTTCTGCTATCATGGCAAGATATAAAACAGTTATATTGTATGCCCATATAGGGAACACTGTGGTCCAGATCAGGCTAACCCCATTTCCTCTTTCTCATGTTTTTTTTTTTTTGTTCCCAGATCTAGAAATAAGTATCTCTGTAAGGTAAAGGTAAAGGGATCCCTGACCATTAGGTCCAGTTGTGACTGACTCTAGGGTTGTGGTGCTCATCTCGCTTTATTGGCTGAGGGAGCCGGCGTTCAGCTTCCGGGACATGTGGCCAGCATGACTAAGCCGCTTCTGGCGAACCAGAGCAGTGCATGGAAACACTGTTTACCTTTCCACCAGAGCAGTACCTATTTATCTACTTGCACTTTGACGTGCTTTCAAACTGCTAGGTTGGCAGGAGCAGGGACCGAGCAACAGGAGCTCACCCTGTTGCGGGGATTCGAACCGTCGACCTTCTGATCAGCAAGTCCTAGGCTCTGTGGTTTAACCCACAGCACCACCCGCGTCCCAAGTATCTCTGTTCATAGCTTTAAAATACAGTGGTACCTCGCAAGACGAACGCCTCGCAAGACGGAAAACCCGCTAGACGAAAGGGTTTTCCGTTTTGGAGGCGCTTCGCAAGACGAATTTCCCTACGGGCTTGCTTCGCAAGACGACAGCACATAGGGAAATATCCGGGACAGCGGGGAAGCGCAGCGCGTCTTCCCCACTGTCCTCGGACCTCCTCCGAAGCCGGGCGGTGGGGTGGGAACGCCTCTTCCCGCCGCCGCCGGGCTTCAGAACGCTGCTCCGAAGCCGGGAGGGGGGGCGGGAACACCTGCCCCCACCGCCCGGCTTCGGAACGCTGCTCCGAAGCCGGGAGGGGGGGCGGGAACACCTGCTCCCACCGCCCGGCTTCGGAACGCTGCTCCGAAGCCGTGAGGGGGGCGGGAACACCTGCCCCCACCGCCCGGCTTCGGAACGCTGCTCCGAAGCCGTGAGGGGGGGCGGGAACACCTGCCCCCACCGCCCGGCTTCGGAACGCTGCTCCGAAGCCGGGAGGGGGGGCAGGAACAGCTGCCCCCACCGCCCGGCTTCGAAACGCTGCTCCGAAGCCTGGAGGGGGCGGGAACACCGGCCCCCACCGCCCGGCTTCGGAACGCTGCTCCGAAGCCTGGAGGGGGGCGGGAACACCTGCCCCCACCGCCCGGCTTCGGAACGCTGCTCCGAAGCCGGGCGGGGGGGCGGGAACACCTTCTGAAGGCGGGCGGGGGGCGAAAGTCTTTGTCCCCCCCTGCCTGCCTTCCCAGGGGCTTTTAAATCGCCCTGGACAGCGGAGAAGTCCTCCGCTGTCCCGGGGCGATTTTAAAATGCCGCCCGCCAGCATTTTAAGATCGCCCGGACAGCGGAGAAGTCCTCCGCTGTCCCGGGTTTTTTTAAAATGCTGGGGGTGGGAAGAAAAGCCCTTGTCCCCCCCCAGCCTTCAGAAGGTTTATAGCTTTAAAATACAGTGGTACCTCGCAAGACGAACGCCTCGCAAGACGGAAAACCCGCTAGACGAAAGGGTTTTCCGTTTTGGAGGCACTTCGCAAGACGAATTTCCCTACGGGCTTGCTTCGCAAGACGACAGCCCATAGGGAAATATCCGGGACAGCGGGGAAGCGCAGCGCGTCTTCCCCACTGTCCTCGGACCTCCTCCGAAGCCGGGCGGTGGGGCGGGAACGCCTCATCCCGCCGCCGCCGGGCTCCGGAACGCTGCTCCGAAGCCGGGCGGTGGGGCGGGAACGCCTCCTCCCGCCGCCGCCGGGCTTCGGAACGCTGCTCCGAAGCCAGGCGGTGGGGCGGGAACACCTTCTGAAGGCGGGCGGGGGGCGAAAGTCTTTGTCCCCCCCTGCCTGCCTTCCCAGGGGCTTTTAAATCGCCCTGGACAGCGGAGAAGTCCTCCGCTGTCCCGGGGCGATTTTAAAATGCCGCCCGCCAGCATTTTAAGATCGCCCGGACAGCGGAGAAGTCCTCCGCTGTCCCGGGGTTTTTTAAAATGCTGGGGGTGGGAAGAAAAGCCCTTGTCCCCCCCCCAGCCTTCAGAAGAGGTCCGGGGACAGACTGTCCCCGGACCTGGTCTGAAGGCGGTTTCCCTAGGAACGCATTAATTGAGTTTCAATGCATTCCTATGGGAAACCGTGCATCGCAAGACGAAAAACTCGCAAGACGAAGAGACTTGCGGAATGAATTAATTTCATCTTGCGAGGCACCACTGTAACCACTTCAGTCTTTTCTTCGCCCAGGGATGAATTCCTGTCTTGAGGGAAATAAACACAGCTCTGCCCTTCTCCTGGGAGTGGGAGCCAGAAGAAAGGAGCCAAATGTAGGGTTGCCATTTTTCCAAACTGGCTCAAGGCTGGCCCTGCCAATAGGCAGAATGAGGCAGAAGCTGGGAGGTGGGGCGCAGTGTCAAGGCGGGGAGGATGGGTGCCATCTTGTCTTTTGCCTCAGGCGGGGGGGGGGGAGTCTTAGCCCAGCCTTGTCTATTAGCATAGCAGCTTGACAACACAGAAATTTAATATGTGAAGCTTTTCCCATGATTTCTTGACAGGTCAAAACAAGCTTCATTTTTTGTGGTGTCTCAGGCTGCTAACAAAAACAAGGTAGGAGGGTTAAGGGGTGAAGCTTAGTTTTATGACATAATATACAATGTTAGGGGCTTGCCATGTTGCAGAGGGGAGAAAGGATGTTCGCTGCATTTTAGATAGAAAAGAGCTGTATTTAGGCATTCCATACACACATGCACACAATTATAGTGCTGTGAGGGGGAAGAGCAAGCCCATGCTTCTTGGACTTGTCTCCTGTGTAGACACAATATATTCGGCGCACCTTGCTTTCACCTCAATAATCCTGGGGACTGGGGTTTACCCCTCACAGAGATGCAACTCCCAATACCTTTAACAAGCTACACTTCCCAAGATTATTGTGGGGTGGGGTGTTCTTTAAGTGTGCCTTAAATGTATGGTGTGTCCTCAGTTTTACGAACCTTTTATGTGCTGAAGAGGAACTTCTGCAGTAGGGAAGCTTCTAAATAGCACAGGGAGTCTCCATGTAATCCCAGCACATTTTTACAGTGAGAATCTGTTTGCAGTTCAAATGTTGTCTGGTCTTTGAGTGTACAGTGGTACCTTGGATTAAGTACTTAATTTGTTCCGGAGGTCCGTTCTTAACCTGAAACTGTTCTTAACCTGAAGCACCACTTTAGCTAATGGGGTCTCCTGCTGCTGCTGCGCCACCAGAGCACAATTTCTGTTCTCATCCTGAATCAAAGTTCTTAACCCGAGGTACTATTTCTGGGTTAGCGGAGTCTGTAACCTGAAGTGTATGTAACCTGAAGCGTATGTAACCCAAGGTACCATGGTAATAAAGATTGATTGATTGATTGATCGCAGTCTGAGTGCTGAGAAAGTACAATTTCCTTATGCTAAGACAAATGCTTGAAATGAATTCTAGGTAAATGCATCTATTGCCCCAACAAGACAATTGCTTGCAAATGCCATATTAAAAGAGAAAGAGCAAAAGTGTTCTGTAATATGGGAGATACCAGGAGAGAGAAAAGGAATCAGGTGGACATCACCTCCAAACATACCTCTGGACTGGGCTACCCCCCCCTCTTCTCCCTTTCTCCTGTGCCCCGACCTGGCAAAGCCATTCTACCACCAACTGCCCTGTGAGAAGGATCCTAATGACTTTTTATATTGCTATATTGTTATGGTTTGTGAAACATTTACAAAAATGCTTCCCTTCTCCTCCTCACAGCCACACAAGAGGAGGAGGTGAAAAGCGAGAGTGGGTAAGTCGCAGGGGGAGTTTAGTCTCATTCCCATCATGAATGATAAGCCACAGTATATCATGATGTGGCTAAAACACCTCTAACTAGGCTATGGAAGGACCCTGAGGTGCTGGCTAATTAGAATCTGAACTACATGGTTATAGATGCTTGTTTTATTTTTTATACTTTTAAAATGTGTTATTCTTTTCTATGTTTTATTGTCAAGTAAATTTGTTTCACCTCAGGGCAGCAGAAACAAACCCCACTTTATTCTGGGTAGTCATGATGGTGCTGTAATGTAAGCATGTTGTTAATAATAATAATAATAATAATAATAATAATAATAATAATAATAATAATAATTTATTGTTTCTACCCTGCCCATCTGGGTGGGTTTCCCCAGCCACTCTGGGCAGCTCGCAACAGAATATTAAAAACATGATAAAACATTGAACATTAAAAACTTCCCTAAACAGGGCTGCCTTCAGATGTCTTCTAAAAGTCAGATAGTTGTTTATTTCCTTGACATCTGATGAGAGGGCATTCCACAGGGCAGGCGCCACTACCGAGAAGGCCCTCTGCCTGGTTCCCCATAACTTGGCTTCTCACAGCGAGAGAACCGCCAGAAGGCCCTCGGCGCTGGACCTCAGCGTCCGGGCTGAATGATGGGGGTGGAGACGCTCCTTCAGGTGTACTGGGCCGAGGCTGTTTAGGGCTTTAAAGATCAGCACCAACACTTTGAATTGTGCTCAAAAATGTACTGGAACACATGCTTCAGAGATTGTTGACTGTGTGAGGGACACCAGCTATGCTAGCTTCCTAGCAGGTGTAGCTTACGGGAGGGGGGGGAGGAAAGAGTCTAGAGCTTCTGGTACATTTGCTGGGCAAACTGATAATAATGGACTTGAGGATATACTCCTCGATCTCAGCTGTCACACCTGGTGATGCTGGGAAGACTCTTTCAAAAGCCATCATCTCTGCTAGAATGTAGGGTGTTAGGCCTGATGTTGGCTTATTACAGGTACAGCACCCCCTGCAAGTTTCCTGTTTCTGAGGCCTCTGGAGTTTCATATCAAGCTACCCTTTTAACATCAAGTGATAGAGATAATTAATTATATTTACAGGAGAACAATTGAACACTATTTCCTCTTATCTCCTAAAAACAATCAGTTACACTTCTGCTTTAAACTGAAAAGCCAAACAAGTATTGTGTGTTATGTGGCTATCTTTTCCCTTCGGCTACTGTGATAACTTCCTTGTATTAATGATTCTTAATGATGAAAAATTACTGACACTTTCTGACCACCTCGGTTGGAATAAACAATATATCAAAATTGTTTTCCCAAGGCCAGAAAGTGAATTCCTGGGAACTTGTCAACGGCTGCTTCTTCCTTCCTCAACCTTCTATTTTCAGATTGTAACCTCCACCCCAATATTTCTAATCTCACTGCCTCCTTTATTCCTCACCTGACTTCCACCTCCTCTGCTTCTTCACAATGGCTGTGTATCAAAATCATGAAGAATATTCTCCTGCATATTGCCAGGCTCCCCCTGGTACCTATAGCTAATGCTACCTTGGTTGTAGCAACTTCAGAGGTAAAAAATAATATTTCCATGTCAGCTTGTGACTTTCTTTTTTAAAAAAAAAGTTCTCAGGAAAATTCTACAGCATTTTTGTGGAAATTTCTGCTACTATACACATTTTTATACACAATTTCACATAATGTACACCTTTTTACAAGGCTATTTCCCTAAATATAATGCATTTTAATATTATTTTCACTTATATATGCATTTATATGCACACTTAAATATATACAATTTGTGCGCCTTACTTGGCTGGAGAGCTCCATTGCAAAATCCAGGTAAGTGGGAATTCTGAAGGATGGCTATGTTTTTGTTCACACATTTTCCTTAAGTTTTCCTTAAAATGTGAATTGAGTTGCCCTTCTCACCTGTCCTTAGGCAGTTGATTCTGTCAGAAACATAAGCCTGGCTCATGGATGAGAAATATAGTCCAGCTGTTGTTGGACTGTAACTTCCACCCTTCTTAACTGTTGCCTATGCAGGATGGGGGAATCCATCAACATCCAGAGAGTTTCCCCACCTCCGCTCGAAGTGGACCTTCAAAGGACTATTTGTACATAAGGCTGCCTCTGAAGACAGTTTGGAAGCTTCAGCTGGTGCAGAATTCGGTGGCTCAGGACTGCAATACCCCAAGGACCATCTCTCTCCATATGAACCATCCCGGACCCTGAGATCATCCTTTGAGGCCCTTCTTTGCAGGCCTACTCCATGAGGTCTGGAGGGTGGCAACACGAGAATGGGCTTTTTCTGCAGTGGCACCCCAGGGAGGTTCGCCTGGTGCCTTCATTATACGTATATTTTTAGGTGCCAGGCGAAAGTGTTCCTCTTCAACCAGGCCTTTGGCTGATTAATAGTCTATGGGAAGAGGTTGTGCTGAATGATCTGTCTACGAGGAGAGCAGGCAGTATACCCTTCAGTAAGACCATGATGATTGAGAGCAAATGGCGTGAAGAAAGCAGCCTAGGATAGTGTGAAAATTTGGATAGAGGCTGTTGCAAAAATGAGCACCCACCTTCATATATTTACATGCATGTTGAAGGTAAGCAGGGCTCCTCTTGTTTTGACCCTGAGAGCATACCCTCTTGAGTCTCCTGTGCAGAAATTAGAGTACTTGCTTCTCCCCACTCTCCTAATCTTTTACTTGTTTAATTCAAAAGCTGACTTGCTGCTGTGTCGCATGCATTAAATTAAAATTCAGAAGCTCCTAGGAAGAGAAATAACGTTGGGACAGCCATTTCTTTTTTCTGTGTAGTGTCCCTTGGAAAGGAAATGGAAGGGACATTGTTTCTCTTCCTATTGGGTTTTTTTTTTTTTTGACGTTTCAATTGGCAGCAAGCAACAGCGAACCTGAGCCAGCCGTGGCAGTTCAGTTCAGCTGTCTGCTTGCCTTTGCTGAATTTAAAAGAAAAAAGACACCTTCTCTCCCCCCTGTCTGGCCCCAACTGAGTCCTTGTGCTCAGCTGCCCCACAGTCACAACTGTTGGCAGATTCAGGGTTGGGTGCGAAAGGCACAGGCCACCTTCCAATGAAAACCCTGACATTTGCATGAAGAAAAACATGTCTTTAGAGTGACTAAAATGAAGAATGGGAACGGCTATTGGAATGCCCTGGTTCCTTCCAAATGGCTATAGGAATGCCGTGAATTTCTGAATGATGATTAGAATGTGTTACACCAAGGGTGATTGATGGCTTATGCTTTTTGTGTGTGCCTAAGGGCCATCTCCAAAAGTCAACATTTAAAAGCCTTACCCTTCCAAATGGCCTGAAAAGAACTATGGTGGACTGGTCTCAAATTAGAGGAAAACAATTAGAGGAAAAATGGAGGGTTCCTACTAATGTTCTTTTTATTGCACATTTATAATGATTTTTTTTGGCTCACGATACTATCAGAGGAGTCATCCACAATCCTGCTTTTAGTACTGTTTGCACCTGCAAGGATTTTGGGGCTGCCACACTGTTTCATTTCCAATCAGTGCATATCCTGTAACATCCTGCTAACCCTGTAAATTTCTATACCACAAATGTTCTCGTTTGTTTTTGTTCCATTTTTGTTGCGCCACAACCTCTCCAGACAGCAATAATGTGGTGGCATTGGGCAAACATTGTGGCACGAACTAAAGCAGAATAAATCCACCACAAATTCACTGTCATTGTGGCAAAAACTTGTTGCGGATTCCCTCGCAATAAAACACCAGCCTGGAGGGTCCTGGGTGGCTTGCCTATCACCATCTATTGCAAAATGTTTTAATAAGCATTATAAAAGCGTGACTTGTCATTGGACACATATTTGGCCCATCAACATTATGGTGCCATAAAGTGATCACTATACAAGGCAGAGAGGTTTTCTCCATAAGGAGCAGAAGTTTGAGTGGACACTCTGCAAGATTTTTCAAAATGACAGTTCTTATTCCTTAACACCTCTCACTTCGGCCATACATAAGGACCAAAACAGACTAAGAAGAAACTGCATATTTAAAAGATGTAAGTTGCCTTTAGATTTTGATGCTCAAGTGAGGTCATTAGAAGAGATGGCCTCGAGTGATCTGTGTATGTGCATCACATCAAAAATTGATTACCTCCATCTCTTTTTCATAGCTCAATGCAGAGGATGTAGCATTAATTGCCACTTTTGAGGAGGTCTTCTCTTTGTTTTCTTTCCATCTCTTTCATCTCATCCTTTTTTAAACCTGGAAGTAAGAAAGGAAGTGCTCTCCCCTGAACATCCCATCTTCAAAGCCCAACTTGTGGGAGTTCAAGAGCTGGTACAATGAGTCTCATTGTCCTTTGCTGATGTGGAGAAGCCATCAAGAAGACACAAAGGCAGGCTGGAGACACTGTCCGGTCCATCATGAAACCATAGAACAGGTCAACAAAAGCAACCCCCCAAAAGTCCAAACATTGGGAGTGGAGGGGTCCCTGCTGGACACTGAATGTGATGTATTGTCTAGGAGTGGCCAGCTATGTCAAAGGGATCAAACAAACCTGATTCTAAAGAGGGGAGTGTGGGGAGGGGGAGGCATATACACATAACATACGCACAAAAAAGCTGCTTATCTCCTTTTCCTATCTCATGGGCTTTGCTACCTGCTAGCATTCACTTCCCAGCAAGCCAATCAGACTCCTAGCTCAGCCCACTGTCCCCTAGACTGAAGTCACTTATATATATGACTCACTGGGCTCTGCTGAGCACAGAGCTCTTTCCTTGAGAGAAGCTTTCTGCCTCCTGTCACTTTCTGCAGCTCACTCACCTCCCAGAATCAGTCCCTTTCTCCTCTCCTTCAGAGCGAAGGTAAGCCTTATTCCCAACACAATTGTGCTCTTTGTTCAAGGTGGGCATAGGGAGGGGAGGTGAAGAGGGAGATTTTGAACTCCTGAGCTTACAAATACCACTGGGTGTGAACTTAAATATTATGAGACCTTATTTATTTATTTATTTTTAAAAAACACACAACCGTTTCCTTCTTTTTACAATGCAAATTTACCCAGGAATTGCTCAGCAATGATTTAGGAAGGAAAATATGGCAAGATGCATGTGTGTGAAAGTTCAGTCTTATAGAAGCAAAGTCCTTTCTAGCCAGTGAGCGCCCTGAAAATTTGCCTGATGGTAGAGGGGTGTATTCCTAAATTGTGATCAGTCAACTCCGCTCAACAAAAAGCCCTGGGTTTTTATACCTAAGCATTTCAAATAACAGGTCCTTGCTTCCAAATTCTTTTACAGCTTGAGCACTGAAGAGGAGGAGAGGTCAGGAGAAAACCCCCAGAGAGGGAACAATTTGTATATCCATACACATATTATTGAGGAAGAGGGATCCTTTCTTCATCTGAGGGTGACCGTTTGAGACTTGGAAGTTCCAAGGTCAAAGCTTTTACCTGCTGCAGATAAGCAGATATGTAGGTTTTGAGTGTGACTTTGGGCAGGCTTTTAAATGAACCCGTGCTTCTGCTTTTCCCCACATAAAAGAAAAAGAGATATTGTAGCTCTGCACTTTCTTAGGTTTGGAGGAAAGGGGAGTTGCCAGAAACTTGGCTGTTGTGCTAGCAGGTGCCAGACTGCAAGGGCAGAGGAGAGATTATCAGCTGGTCAGGACCCTTGGTGTCTCATTTGTTCATTGCTCTGATCCAACAATTTAGATCCACAACTGGACCACCTTTCTGTTTGCACAAAGAGTGCTGTAATAAATGTGTGTATGCAGGCAAGTGGTGGAGAAAGTCTAGTTTCTCTTGCTGTCTACGCACACAAACAAACAATAGGCACCGATAAATTTACAGTGCTGTTTCTGGGAAGGGGGATTCTCAGCTGCAACAACTTTCTGCTGAGTTTGTGCTTCTCTAGACTGGGGACACTGGGTTGTATCCCTTGCAATATCAACCTATAGGTTGCTGTAATCTACTTCTAATTTACCAAGGGCTTGTGCACTGATGGTGTTTCATCTTGCGGCTGCTGTTCCAGGAGGCAATTTCTGCCATTTATCTCTAGGTAGTGGCAAGCCTGTTCCTAAGAAGTAGGTAGAAGCAATTTCCTACTCAAGTGGAGAGTAATTGTAGCCTGTCTCTACTGTAATTGCAGCGGCAGCTTGCTACTTTCCTGGGTTTAATGAAGAGCAAAGAGCTCAAAAGGAGTAGAGAGGAACTACAAGTGATTTGGGCTTTGCCACCCCACATTTCTGGGTCTTATCTAAAGGAGCAAGGTGTGTATTCTCTTAATATAGGGAGAGAATGTGTCTTTCTCCCTACCTTCAGATGAGACACAGAACCCAAAGGGAGGAATTCCAACCCATATGCTAATTCTTTACATCCAAAGAAGTCCTAAGACTCAAGCAAGATGTGATAGGTAGCAGAGACATGTGAATACATCCCTGCTTCTAGAAACTCTTATAAACAGTAGTTGCAAATTAAATTTGGGACTGCAGCATAGGAATGGAGGACCATTTCCCCAAGGAAACTCCTCTTCAATACTTTTCTTCTCCTGGCACAAACTACCATATATATGCACATGCCAGAAGAACACAGTGTTTGCACAAGCTGTGAGATGTGCGCAACAAGCACTACCTGATTAGCATGTTTGTTTAAAAGTGATATAGGAGCTGAATGAATGACCTGGACAAGAGGGTAGTGGTGACATAAAGCAGTAATGCAGCCATGTTTTGCGGTGTGATCAACTGAGATCAAAGCATGCAGTGATACCATCAGTATGTACACAGAGGAATCAAAAGCAACTTTACCTCAAACCACTCAATCACATTTTGCATTTTTCACTAATTTGGCCTGTGTAGGTCACATTCAGTTTCCATCACTGCTAGAATGAAACACATATAATATCAATGGGTTATGCTAACTATGGGACAGCAATCTAGTCTCTCTATTTCTGAATAGGAAAATGAAATATGTGAATACGCTGTGATGCCTAAACTATCTCAAGATATAAATGCGATAAACAACACAAGCTTTTGCAATAAGTTTGTTTGAATTTGGTTTTAATTTACCGAACACTGGAAAAGTAAAGCATCTTCAGATATGGCACATGTCATAATTTGCTGTGATCATTAGGCTGCTGTATTTAATTTTATTTAAAGTGTTACAGTTTATGATTGCCATACAGATTCTTATATGCATTTAAATTATAAAGATTGTTAAATTTTTAGCAAAATAACTTGAAGGGGGTGGGAAATGTATGTTCGGGGCTGAAATTATATAGTGTTAACCGACTTGAGCAAAACATGGGGAGTTTCAGATTGTCTACATTGTCATTGAGTTTTGGATGGAGACAATTTCATTATAAGATGTTTGGTTGTTGATAGGAAGCAGGGAATGTGAGGAGATGCTGCTGTGATAGCGATGCCCCTGGGCAGGATTGAAGAACCTTTTCAGCCTGAGGGCCACATTCCCTCACAGGAAAGCTTCTAGGGGCCACAAGGCAGTAGTGTGTGTGGCCACAATCAAACATGGGCAGAGCAACAGGTGGGAAACCTACCTGTGCATAACAGGCTATGTTCCATCTCTGCAAAAGTCAGAGGCTTTTGCCCCCACGCCTCTATATCCAGACAAGCAAGAGGTTTTACCCCAGTTCAAGGACACTTTCCAGCCAGGCAAAAGTACTGGAGAGATGGGAGATGTCCGGGGAGTGTGGCTAAAGGGGAGTCTCAAGGGGCAGCTACAGAGACCTGGAAGGTTGCATTCAGCCCCTGGGACTGAAGTTCCCCACTTCTGCCCTCGGGTTACGCCTATCCAAGCGACGAAACAGTCTCATGGGTGGACAGAGTAGATGACCTGAACATGTTTGTTGTTCTCTAATGCTTCGTACTCCAGCAGCGAGGGAGGGAGGGGGAGAGCAGGAAGGAGAGAGTGCATTAGAGCTCCCAGCAGGCAGTCTGCATAAGAGTGTTCTCAGGTGCAAAAGGAATGCCTCAGTCTGCAAACTTTCTAATTCCCTAAGACGTTTCATTGGCCGTGTGCTTTTTTTCAAAGGGCAATAGCAGTCGGAATGTCAGGGAAACATTTGGCAAGCAAGTGATAACTAGTTCAAGGAAATGTTATCAACCAGTCCTCTTTCTTTTCAGCCCGCAGTTCTAAATATTCACTAGGAAGGAAGTCTCTGGATTTATTTCCAAATACATTCAGGATCCCTTGGACTGAAAACATTATTTTGTTTGTCACTCGTCCTCCAAAATTCTGAGACAGAATTTAGGGAGATTAGGGTTTCCCCCTGCTTTTTTGTCTGCTTCTGTCAAACATGTACCTTATTATGACTGTATGTGATTTGACCTCTGGATTTGACCTCCCCCATACCCTGAGCTTATCTATGGTGGTGGTGGCAGTGCTCTGATCTGTGGCTGGTGGCTGCAAATCAGCGGCCATTTTAATCACCCACAATGACCTGACATGGCATCCTCTGGAGCATTGTGGGAAATTTAAAGTGGAAGCTTGGTAATACTGGTGCTGAGGCTGACACAGAGTTGGCATCAATGTTGGTGGGCCCTGCTGGGTGTTGGCACCAGAACAACTGATGCCAGGCCTAAGACAGCTATTTATAGTTGAATGAACTTATAGCCAAAGTATGCATAACAATGACAAAGGCTTTGGTTGCTATTTTAAAAGGAAGCTGCCTTGAACAGAGTCAGGTCAATGGTCCACCAACTGGCAGCTGCCCTCCAGAGCTTTCCCACCCCAACCCCAAAACACCAGTGATTAAACCTGGACCTTCTGAACACAAAGCAAGTGTCCCATCACTGATCTACAGCCCTTGCCTAGGAAGTAATGGGCATTTTTGTTATTCTGAAGCATCAAAAAAGTAAGCACGAGCCACTGCTTCCCTGGCATGTAATTCGCAACATGCAAAAATAATGAATTCAGCCTTACTGAATATCTTATTTCCATGGAACCTCTTTGTTTCTCTGTGTTGAAATCTAAACTGGCACCCCAGGTAAAACCATGAAAAGGCTTTGTCCATAAGGAAGCAGAGGTGGCAAACATTTCGAAAGATCCACTGCACCTAAGCTCCGATTGACCTGAAGTTAGTTGTATGACTAAGTTCCATTGAAAACAACTAGAGACCTGTAATCAGTTATTTGGCTAGTAAATTGCAGTACCTATGTACACGCCCCTTCCCTGTTGACACCCAATCAGAGCGCACTGGGAGGGTTTCTCTGTCTCGTCTCCTTTCTGTTACCTGTTTCCTACTCTCTTGGGTGCCTCCTGTGCCCTTTCTTTATGATGCATGCACTGTTGTTGACAGGGTTTCTATGCCACAAGAATGACAAAGTTAGGATGGAACTTGAACTCACATCATGACTAACGTTTGCAATGGTTTCATTGGGACTTTTGCTAGATTGGGATGACGTGATGTAAACTATTGATTCAGGTCTGAGAATAGTTCGGCACTGAGTGCTTATTTTAAAAAGAAAAGAAAAAGAGGATCAGCATCACATGAAAAAGGAAACACAGCAGTTACATCTGTAGTGTTACTTTAAAGCACTCTTATACCACTTTGATGTCATGGCTGCACCCACCCCCCAGTCCTGGGAATTGTAGTTTGTTATGGATTCTTCAAATCATAATTCTGTGAGAGGTGAATGATAGTTCCCAGGATTCTTTGGGGGAAGTGGTATAAATGTGCTTTAATGGGATGGTGTGAATATGACCGGTGTTTCAAAGGTGAACAAAAATAAGGATTTAATGGTCCAAAGTGTTTGGAATATATTCTTCCTCAGCAGCAAGCAAGTGCACAATACTGTCGCATCAATTACAGCCATTCGTTTTGTCACAAAGTCTCTTAACTCTTCCCTTCAACCCAGTATTGGTGCTTTCTTTCCTTTTCCCTTTTGTTCCTGGTTTGGGACCTTCATTAGACATAATCTATTTTACTCATTTAAAAAAAAAACCACTTCAGTGTCCTGTTTTTTAAATTACAGTTATCTGGACATAGTCCAGAAAATTGGGAATTGCTTATGAGACGGTGCCCACACAAAATTAGAAATTAATTGCAAGCTTCAGTTGGTCACAAAGCATGACAGAGGGCACAGTGTGGCGTATCTAAATGTTTCTGAGGAAGAATATCTTTAAAACACGCTTTGCTTTTCTGTGCGCCTTGAGACTTCCATCTTTCTTTTTGCGCGAGTGGATGTGCTTAACTCAAAAGTGAAGGGAATACTTGGCGTTCCCTTTATTCGAAGGGCTTCTAGCTCTGATATTGATCACTGGGCAGACTGTGTGGCGCAGTGGTTAGAGTGATAAACGTGAATGGGGCAGACCCAGGTTCAAATCTCTGCTTGGCCATGAAGCTCAGTGTGTGATTTTGGGCCAGTCGCTATCGCTCAGGCTGGCAATAAAATGCAGGGGAGATCTCATCTGAGCTCCTTGGAGGGAAAGTGGGATATTGTCAAATGAAATGAATAAAGTTCCGGGTTCAACGCCTGCCTTCTTCTTTCAAAGCAGGGATGAGGAGCATGGGGCCCTACAGATTGCTGTTGGATTGCAATTCTCACAGTCTCTGATCACATTGGCCATTCTGGGTGGGGCTGGTGGGAGCTGGAGGCCAGCAAGAAGAGTTTGGATTTGATATCCCGCTTTATCACTACCCGAAGGAGTCTCAAAGCGGCTAACAATCTCTTTTCCCTTCCTCCCCCACAACAAACACTCTGTGAGGTGAGTGAGGCTGAGAGACTTCAGAGAAGTGTGACTGGCCCAAGGTCACCCAGCAGCTGCATGTGGAGGAGCGGGGAAGCAAACCCGGTTCACCACATTACGAATCTACCGCTCTTAACCACTACACCACGCTGGCTCTCTGGATAGCAACATCTGGAAAGGCTCCCCATTCCTGATCCAGAGGATCTCAGCCCAAGAGGGCTGTGGAAAAGCCCTGCTAGTTTCTTCTGCCAGTCAGTATAGATAATACTGGGATAGATAAGCCAAAGGAATGACTTGATATAAAGCAGATATGCTCTCTAGATTCCACATCATTCTTTTGTGTGTGTGTGTGTTGTATTTTATTTATTAGATTTTTATACCGGCCTTCACCAAAAATGGTCATGGGACAATTTACAAACAAACAAACAAACAAAGAATACAAGCATAACACAGAATAACCAAAATCTTTAAAATAATTATCATAGACATAAATACCATAAAACACCATAAATGTGAGTTAACCCATCAGGCACTTAAAATTCAGCAGAAAAGATGGTTTTTTAACCCTGTATCTGGAAGAATACAAAGCTGGGACGAGTCTCTCCAGATAAGAGTTAGGAATAAAGGCATCCACTGATCCAATAATTTGGAAAGTCCCAAGAATTTTTACTTTAGCACAGGTAAATTTTCTACACAAAGAATGAAATCTCAGGTTGTATGAAGAAGTTCATAGTCTTGGACTCCAGAAGGTGGGAAGGAATAAGCGCCTCTATTTTAACTCAATTGCTTCAGGCTCTTTGCTTGCAGTAGCTGCCAGGTGCCTAGAGTCCTCATTCTGATTGCCAAGTGCGTAGTTAGTTTGGTTTGAAACTTATGTGAAGTGGTACATTAAACATTGGCACAGGCTCAGCAGAAGTGAAGAGTGCAGGGCCTGTGAATGGCTGCTGGCTACTTCTTTCACTTTAAAGGACCACCTGCCTATGAAAATCATCTAGAAATGCTCCCAAATATTTAATTTAAGCAAAAGAAAACATTGACATTCAGCTAGAGAGTCAAGAGGGTTGGTGAAAAACAGGGAGCTTTATTTTGGTATATTACTTTGGGAGGGGAATTTAAGAGCATTTTAAAAGGCATGCAGAGGATAGAGAAAGGAAAATTAAAATGGGAAAACACACCTTTATTATTTTTTTCCTAACTCTCTCAGAGAGAGAGGGAGAATTACTTTGTTGCTTGCTGCTTTTTTATAATACCATTTTAAATTTTCGTTTTCATTTCATTGCTATTGTTGTTTTATCTGCGTATTTTCGAACCATATCTGTGTATACCCCCAAAAGTAATGTTATTGGCCCATAAGAAAAAAAAAATCCATATACCTTTATGAGGTCAACAAAAATGTCACAAAATATCCATCATATTCTCCAGAACTGAGTGTAAGCAACGCAAGGAAGGGTGAAAAAAGGTTGGCTAGTGATATTCATGCAAGGCATTTGTGTCTCCAGCTGGTTAGAGTCTTAAGATGGGAGTGCGAGAGGAAGCAGGGACATTTCTCAAAGGTTCCTTCAGGTGCTCTGCAGGTCTCAGGTTGCACTCAGGCCCCTTGGGGAGGAGAAACCCATAATGGCAGATTCCCCATAACTGGAAATGCACAAAGCAGCTGTTATTCAGGTCCGACTCCATTTTTAGGTGAAACACACAAGTTTGTTGGTAGGTGAAGAACAGAAATAAAAAGAAATCAGGCAGTATTTATATTAACAACGGTAGAGCTTAAATTGAGGTGGTTGTGCTATATTGTTTTTAAAAGAGTAAATAGAAGCCAAATGGCTTACCAAGCAGTTGGAGGGAATGTCCCCTCAGAGAATAAAGTCCCAGATTCAAGTAACAGAAGATCCTCTTCCTCTAGGCCAGGCTTCCTCAACCTCAGCCCTCCAGATGTTTTGAGACTACAGTTCCCATCATTCCTGACCACTGGTCCTGCTAGCTAGGAATCATGGAAGTTGTAGGCCAAAAACATCTGGAGGGTCGAGGTTGAGGAAGCCTGCTCTAGGCTAAGATCCTGCTGCTGTATCCAGCTAAATGTGGTATTTTCCAAGTCAAACAAAAAGTAAAGGTAGCCATTTTGGCCCACAAGAAAAACACTACCACCCAGTCAACCTAAACATATCATAACCTGAAATCTGTGTGCCATCAATTAGCACCTCATTTAAACATCTACTCCTTCCTCCCACACCTTGCACCCTGGTACAAAAGGCATGGGCTTGTCAAAAGAGGCCATGACATTTCAAGCTCCTTAACTACCTCATATTGTACAGAGCCTAGCACAATGCTTCCTGATCCTGACTGAGACCTCTAGATGGCACTAGAAAGCAGCAGCATGGGGCAGAGCATGTTAAGAACGTCCCTGAAGAACCCTGGCCGTTCTCTCAAATGACCAACCAGGTGAAGTTTCTATGTGAAGTCTGCAAGCAGGACCTAAGCACACACACACCCCGTGCACTTGTGATTCCCAGCAACTAGTAGTCAGGGGTTTATGGTCTCCGGCTCTGGAGCTAGTACACGTTTAGGACTGGCACTTCTCCAGGAACTGAGTAGGATTGCCCAGATCAGGTTACATTGCTTGATGCCTCCATCTTGCCGAATTCCGCCATTGGAAGAGTCATTAATTAAAATAACACCACTTGCTCCAGGGAGATACAAGAGAATTACTTCTTGCACTCAAGAGCATCCAATACCAATTAATTGCTCCTGAACAAAATGGATCCTAATGAGTAGCAGAGGGATGGGGGCCTCTGGAGTGTGTGCTTATAATTGGAGTGGGGACTGAAATTCCCATTAGTGATTGTTCATTCAGAGCTCGTGATAGCTTAATCCATAGTCCATAAATCAGGGACAAAAAGGCATGGTCTGTTATTACATACATGGAAGCCGACAAAACCCAACCATTTGAACAACTGACATGACACACTATATTTGTTGTTGTTTAGGCATTTGTATGGTGTTTTTCTTATATGCTCAAAGTACGTGTGCCATGTCAGTCATCTTTACAAGAGGGATGGAGAACTTCACAGGACCAGATCAAAGGCCCGTCTAGTCCAGCGTCCTCTGTGGCCAACCAAATGCCTCCAAGAAACCCACAAACCTATAGTATTGCCTGCAGCAAATTATCAGAGTTATTTATTTACTGAAAGGGCTCAATCAAAGGCATCAAATAAACATTTGGCTGGTTAAGAATGCCAGGTGTTTGTTATTTTAAAAAATATCCCAGTTCTTGCCTAAAGCATGAGAGAGATGTTCAAGAATCTGCACTCGTTCAGACCCAGGTCCATGAAGTAAAAGTGAAG
This sequence comes from Podarcis vaucheri, assembly GCF_965113315.1. Taxonomy (NCBI): domain Eukaryota; kingdom Metazoa; phylum Chordata; class Lepidosauria; order Squamata; family Lacertidae; genus Podarcis; species Podarcis vaucheri. The sequence goes on along the minus strand of NC_138764.1, from coordinate 66,501,877 downwards.
GGGTGGGAAAGGGTGGCCATGTGTTCTGTTTTGTGGAGTGCAGTCCTCTATCTGAAGGGCTGTCTGGGCCAAGTATATTTTAAAGAATCCTAAGAAGGGACAGCAGGGGCCTGGAAGTTGCCCATCAACTGCCTGCTCAGCAGAATGTGCGCGCCAAGTTATCCGAACAGGTCAAATTATGGCCTGCCAAAGTTATGATTAGTCAGTACCAGCCAGGAACGTCAATGTGACTTTCATTCCCCCCCCTAAAATGTGGCTCTCGTCTGTACAGGGTGTGGAGGATTCAACAATTATACCAGCAAGGCAGTGGGAAATTTGAGCAGGCATGTAGCTTTACCCTGCAGGATGTAGCTGTACAAGACGCTAAAAGCACCCCTGAGTTTCTTGTGTACATGAACAAGATTGGAATGGAAAGTAGAGCGGACTGTAGAAGAATGCCATTGAGAAATCAAATGTTCAGTGCAGATCTTAGAGTTGTATAATGGTCCCAGGAAATGCAAATCAGGATTGAATGATCTTGTGTGAAAATGCCCTTTGTCTCAGATGACTTTTAGTGCTGGGGATTGTTAAAGGCTTGTAGATCTGAAATTATGGATTGATTTGCCTCCTAGTTTCAGAGAAAAGCTTGAGTACAGCCAGATTGGTCCTGTGAATGTTTACTTACAATGAGTCCCACTCATTGGGGCATTAAATCTGCCTAGGATTGCAGCCATTGTCTCCTGAGGCACAAGATCTAGAATGCAAATACTTCTCCTGCCTCCAAACATGCTTCTTTCAAAATGCTCATGATTCATTTACATCCCACATACGATTATATGGTTCTGCAGTGCTGCATAAGTTTTGCATTCTGGAGGCGTATGACATTAATAGTATTTCACCTGTTCTATTCTCCTGAAGTAAAACACTTCAGCCATTAGCTTGTGTATCTCTACATTCTCCTGTTGTCTATACTAGCTAATTTATTCTCATAGAGTTTTATGGGCACTGTGACAGACTGCAGAATCAGTTTAACTTCCTCTGCCTCACCCTCTTTTGAGGCTGAATTGAACATCTTGCAACCACAGAGTGCCCTGCGTAACTGTGATGTGCAATTCTGAAAATTCGAACTTTGATCTCCTTTCTTACCTAACCCTTCCCCTTGGAAACTTCAGCTGGTGCGCAATTCAGCAGCCAGGTTGCTCACCAGGGCAAGATGATTTGAGCATATTACACCAATCCTGGTCTGACCAATTAGTTTCCAGGCCCAATTCAAAGTGCTGGTTTTGACCTATACACCCTTAAACGGCTCAGGACCGCAATACCTCAAGGACTGTCTCTTTCCATATGAACCTACCCGAACCCTGTGATCTTCGTCTGAGGCCCTCCTTTGTGTGTCTCCTCCTCGAGAGGTGCGGAGGGAGGCAACACGAGAACAGGCCTTCTCTGAAGTGGCTCCCTGTCTGTGGAATGCTCTCCCCAGGGAAGTTCACCTGGCCACTTCATTATACACCTTTAGGCACCAGGCAAAAACGTTCCTTTTCAACCACGCCTTTGGGCGGTGATCTGATTTACATCCTATGCCATTTTAAAAGGTGTTTTTTGTTTTGGGGGGGGTAATGGGTTGTTTTTATTTTTATTAGGCATTTTGTGGTTTTATATCTTGATTTTATTCTGTGAACCACCCTGAGACCCCCAGGTATAGGGCGGTATATAAATTCAATAAACCATCATCATCTTTCCTAGCCTGCAACCCCTTGCTGGCATTCAGGAAGGTGGCATTTGATACCTGCTGTCTGCTGTCATTTAACTTGAGTTTTGCTGTTCTTTCATTCCAAACAATTCTGGGCACAATTCCCAAGATTCCTTAAAACTAAGTAGTGATCCCATAACCTAGAAATCAGTATGCAGTAATTATTGCAACTCAGCACGTAGAGCTAGTAAGGGCTCTCCATGGGAATCAAGGTAGAAAAGCAGAGGACTGAAAGGTTGCCTAGTGAAGAACATCATCATATGGTCATTTCTTCAAATTCTCTGCAACAATATTTGACACTCCCCCCCCCACTATGAGCCCCAGAACAAATGTGCGTACTGTGGTGAGGCAGGCTGCCCTTCATGACCGTAGTATGTCCAGTATGCTATATTTGAGTCTGTTTAATCTCCAGTTTACACTCACCTGATCTTTCCCTCCTGAATTTTGCTTATGAAGGGCCTCATTCATGGTCAGACACAAAGCCTCTTTCCCCCACTTTTAAGTAATAACTGAAAGAGAGACTCACATTTCACTTCCATTTAGTTAGTATGTATTTTTGAGCATAATCCCAGTTTGAGATCAAGGACCTCCATGTTTAATCAAAGTTTTCTCCAGGAGGAATAGTACCAAGTTTCCTAGAAATCCTACCCTCTTCCTGCTCCTTATTACTAGCAGAGATGAGGGACCATCTTTTACCTGTTATCTCTATACTCTCTCTTAATGCTTTACAAGTTATTCCCTTGTTCTTCTCAGGACTTGGTTTTCCAGAGAGCACAGCTTTCATGATCTGATCCTAAACTCTATGAAAGTCGAGCTCTAATTGCAGACAATGAGTTGCACGCAACAACTAGTTGTCCTAGCTGTGCATTCCCATCTGCAGCAAAGACACATCCAATCAAGTCAGTAGGTCCTGCATGAGCATCTATGAGCCTCACCTGGATATAGAAGGAGTCTGCTATTCAGGGCCGGTTCCAGTTTTGAGCAGACCATGGAGTAAAGTGCCCTTGGTGGTCCATTTCCTCCATCCATAGACCAGCAATGGGGAGCAACAGCAGTCCAAGCTCTGTTCAGAGCACTGGCTGGCTGAGTCTACCTGCCTACTGTATAGGTTGAGACCATAAGCACAAACCAGGTCTCATTCCCGAACTAAACTATTTGTTTTTACAATACACTGGAAAATGCCAGGGCAGCTAACTTACCGTATTTTTCGCTCTATAACACACACCCGACCATAACACGCACATAGTTTTTAGAGGAGGAGAACAAGAAAAAAAATATTCTAAACGAAACAGTGGATGTATGATTTTTGTGGTTCATGCTGTGGCCACAGAAATGTGATCTGACGGTGAGTTTGGGGTAGCCCAATGCAAAAATCCTGAGGATCCATGTGGATCCATGCTTTGTAACCACGTTTTTGCACCACTGCGGCCCCAGGCAACAGTGGGTGCGTGATTTTTTTGGTGCAAGCTGTAGCCATGGACATGCTATGTGATCTGATGGTGAATTTGGGGTGACCCAGTGCTAAAATCCTGAGGATCCATGTGGATCCGTGCTTTGTAACCAGGCTCTTTGTCCCTCTCTTCTCCCCACTAAGCAGCTCTTCTCCCGCTTTGCTGTTTCAAAGCAAGCAAAGCAAGTCACGGAGGAGGGAAGGAAGGGGAACCATGGATCCTCTGCTCACGACTGCAGCAGATCCCCCCGCCACCCGTAGGCATTCGCTCCATAACACGCACAGACATTTCCCCTTATTTTCTAAGAGGAAAAAAGTGAGTGTTATGGAGCAAAAAATACAGTACATTATAAGGGTAATAACTTGTGCAACGTTACTGAAAATTGTCCCTTCTTATTGGGCCAGGATTGTTCCAACCTCGGGGGGAATTTTGCAGGCCCAAGTGCTTCTGTTGGCACCAGCGATAGGGGCTGATCTTGAGCGAGTTGGGAGGGAAGTGACCAGAAGGGCTGGGCCTACATCACTCCCCCCCCCCAAATCCATATGCCTGAAATTATTGGTGACACAGATCCTGGCTGAGAAGCTGATGGGTTGATGTACTGCCCTACAGTTTATTTACTCAAAGCTCTCTTTCCAGTGTTGGTGAAGCTGTAACAAGAGAGGGAGCCTCATGCATGTGATGAGCCTACAGTGGTACCTTGGGTTACATACACTTCAGGTTACATACGCTTCAGGTTACAGACTCCGCTAACCCAGAAATATTACCTCGGGTTAAGAACTTTGCTTCAGGATGAGAACAGAAATTGTGCTCCAGAAGCAGCAGCAGGCCCCATTAGCTAAAGTGGTGCTTCAGGTTAAGAACAGTTTCAGGTTAAGAACAGACCTCCGGAACAAATTAAGTACTTAACCGGAGGTACCACTGGGTTTTGGCAAAGCATTCTTGATGATGTTTCTAAAATTATAGTTCAATCATTGAACCCAAACTCTGCCCAGGCCCTACTGTCACTAGATGCCATTCTAACCCCCTTATATATAAGGATCTAAGTGCCATGTTGTTTACCTCTGTCCATTTAGAGATCACCTTCCTTTGGAAAGACCTCAAAGGTCCATCTCTGATGGGATGGAAAGGGAAAGTCTGGGACCTGGCTCTTTCCAAATATCAGATTTCATTCTCAAACTCACCACAAGATATAACACAACGCAGAAGGGTTGTTAGAGGCAGAAATAAGCACAGTCGTTTTGATAAGGTATGGTCCCCACATATCAGCTATGTAAATGGAAGTGACGTTAATGTTAGACCTCTAGCCACTCATGCTTACTTATGGAAAGTCTATGTCGTGGGTAGTTGAAGTTTTGGCACTGTAGTCAATGATTCCGTTATTTGACAGTGTCCTTGCTCATTTTTCTTCTTATTTGTGACTGGTATAAGAATGTAGCTCTACAGATTTTGTTATGGCCCATTTCTAAGAAATAATTGCATAGTTCTTTGTCACCATGGTGCAAAGGTGAGTGGCCCCTTTTCAGCCACATTCCATTCTGGGCAACCTTCCAAGGCTCGCGTGCATGTGGTGAGAGCCAGAGGCAAGAATGGGCAGAGCAATGAGCGTAAATCTTCCCTTTGTACACTAGACTAGTTTGTGCAGTAAGAGGCATTAACACTCAGGGAGTGTGTGAAGCAGCGCCAGTAAGGGATGTGGCTGATGAGAGGACCCAGTCTGGGGAGACAGGCCTTGAAGGCCACATTTGGCCCCCAGACCTGAGTTTCCCTGCTTGTGCCACAAAAACCTTTCATTCTAATGTTCAGAGTCTCTGTTGGACTTCTTCAGCTCAAAACCAGAGCCCTTTTCAGATGGTACTATGGAGAAATGGACACACATAGGCAGAGAGGCAGCAACATGGCAAACAACTCTGCCTCCAACCTGTGCACATTCATTTTGAAATCTGAAATGAAAGTGTACTAGCTGGGGCAGAAGGTCTCAAGAGCTGCTTTTGCCTTCTGTCTCGTGCCTTCTTTTCTAAGGCTCTCAACTCTTGAGTTCTGAAATCAGAAAAGTTTCCACTTATGTTTGATCTAGGGCAAGGCCATCGATAACGCCATCTCAAAAACTTGACTCTTGCTGATGTTGACATCATTGGCCTGTTTGTTTTAGGTGGAATTTTAATCATGGGACTTCTTTTGTCCTTCTGACTCTTGCCTTCCCTCAACCCTCCTTGCTTTGTTCCTGATTTGTGAGAGTGTCTGCTAGCACTTTCGCTCAGCAGGAAAGATATAAAGAGAAAAGGCTCAACACACCCAAGCCTGTAACAATAAAACCACAGCATGCTGTTCAGAAAGTTGAAATAAATACTGGAATAAGAAACCGGAGAGGGTGCGTGTGTGTCAGATGGAGAGGGGAGAAATACACTTTCAGCAGAGTTCAAATCCTGACCATATCCTTGATCAAGTTTCTGGATCAAGCTTTGAAAATCTGGGAATCTAAGGCTGCAAATTCATGTGCACCAACTTGGGAAGAAGTCACACTGAGTTTAGTCACATTTTCTTTGGTGTAGCAGGGATCAGGCTGTAATGAAAGGATGGAGAAGCTGCATTCGTCCAAGTGTCAATGCACAGCTGAAATTCCTTACACTAGTGGAACTGTTAAGTTTACCCAATGTACCCTAATATAATGCATTTCTGTATGTCATTTTCACTAATATATACATTGTTTTGCACATTTTACTCTTGTATGTGGATTTTTGTACACATTACTTGACTGGAGAATTACATTGCTTGTGTATTGTTTCAGGAAGTGCAGCTGAAGTAGATTTAACTTTAAATATGAACTGAATCCAATTTCTCTCCCATCCCTACTAAGGAGAAACTTGCCATGTAATGACATGACATCAGATATCTTATATCACACTATCAATGAGTCTTCTGCTTTGGCGATCGCTCGTTGCTGAGTAAGATCATCTTCCATGAACACGGTCTTAACAGTGAGTCTATAAGTAACTGTGGAGGCGAATTCTGGATCCACACATCCTTCAACAGTGGGGACGTAGGTTTCCGGGTGGGAGTTGATCATGGTGAGGGTTTGCCAAGCGTACTTTCCTCTTAGCACGTTTCTCCCTTTTGTCCTGCATTCGAGTGTCTTCAAAGGCCATGACACCTTTGGTAAATGCTGTTCTCCAATTGGAGCACTTGCAGGCCAGTGTCTCCCAATTGTCAATGTTTATACTACTTTTAAAAGATTTGTCTTGAGAGAGTCTTTATAGCAGGGGTTAGCAACCTAAGGCCCATGGGCCGGAAGCGGCACATGGAGGTCATTTGACCGGCCCACGAACCGCCTCCAAACCAAGCTGTCCACTCTCACGCTGCATTAAACTGGCGCAGTGCAGGCACTTGCTTCCACGGCCGGAAATCTCATCTGCGCACACGCAGATGCCAAAAATAATGGGCGCGTGTGCTGACACACATCCACAATCCGGCCCTTGCCTGGGCTGGATCGGCCTCCATGGGGCCGATCCAGCCCAGGCAAGATAAACCTTGCTGACACCTGCTTTATATCTCTTTTGTTGACTACCAGCATTACACTTTCCATTTTTAAGTTCGGAATAGAGTAGTTGCTTTGGAAGACAATAATGAGGCATCCGAGCAACATCCAATGAAGTTGATGTTTTAGAATCATTGCTTTGACAGTGGTGATCTTTGCTTCTTCCAGTACACTGGCATTAGTTCGTCCGTCTTCCCAGGTGATATCCAAAATTTTTCGGAGACACCGTTGATGGAATCTTTTGAGGAGTTGGAGATGGCGTTTATAAGTGGTCCATGTTTCACAAGCATACAGTAAGGTTCATAGTACAATAGCTTTGTAAACAAGCATTTTGGTTTCCCTGAGAATGTCCTGGTGCTCAAATACTCTGCACTTCAGTTGGGAGAAAGCTGTACTCGCAGAGCTCAGGCGATGCTGGATTTCGGCATCAATGTTGGTCCTTGTTGAAAGATAACTGCCCAGGTAGGAGATGTGATTGACACTTTCCAACATTACACCATTGAGTTGGATTTGTGGCGCTGCGGTGGGATTGTTTTGTGCTTGTTTGTGCAGCACTTTGGTCTTTTGGATGTTGAGCGATAGGCCAAACTTTTCCTTCTAACTTTTCCCTCATTCTGTTTGGTATTTATTGTCCCATATGAGCTGTCTTATACTTGATTCAGACCACTGGTCTATCTAGCCAAGTTATTTTTGTCAGTGGTGGTTCAATGGAATGAGGACACTTCAATGGAATGGGGTAGTTCAGTGGAGACTACTATTTTATGCTGCCAAGCACCACCATATGGTGAAGAGGGACCTGGAAGAAGAAGAAGAGTTTGGATTTGATATCCCACCTTTCACTCCCTTTAAGGAGTCTCAAAGCGGCTAACATTCTCCTTTCCCTTCCTCCCCCACAACAAACACTCTGTGAGGTGAGTGGGGCTGAGAGACTTCAAAGAAGTGTGACTAGCCCAAGGTCACCCAGCAGCTGCATGTGGAGGAGCGGAAACGCGAACCCGGTTCCCCAGATTACGAGACTATCGCTCTTAACCACTACACCACACTGGCTCTCTTTCCAGTGAACATCAGAAAGAGCCAGAGGAGAAATAGAAGGAGCGTTAACTCAGCATCATGCAGATGCACAACTGCTGATTGGTAGCTGCATCCAGCATGGGCCAACATCTATGCTGAGTCCTGCTATCCACTCAGTATCTGAATAGTGGCTCTGCTACTGCTTCTTTTATCCTTCCACCAGCCAGTAGTGTTCTGTGACTGACAGAGGTAGTCTCTAGCAAAATGCCTCAGAAGGCACCACTGTTGCCGATGCTGATTGATGTTCCTCAGGGTCTAAAGCTGAGATCTTAACCGGCTTTACTACTTAAGATACCTTAATCAGTGATGTTAGGGATTGGATCTTGGGCCTCACAAACCTTGTGTTCTATCATATGTACTATCTCTCCCCCCCCCCCCAATATACCATTAGATCCTCAGCAGTGACCTCCATGGGCTCCATAGGTAGGATAACAAAGGTGAAGAAAACCATAATAGTAATATCACCTCACAGGAAATGTTGGTAGTGATTGTCATATTTAACTAGTACTTAAATGACTCATTCCTACTAGTTAGTGTCTAGGATGTTCAGGAATTTTTCAGCCCAGCTTTCCAGTCAGTGTGGATAGGAATTGGCCTTTAAAAAACTGGCATCTCCAACTGCATGGGATCATTAAAGTTTCCATGACATGTTGGATTTGATTGTTGTGCTGATTTCCTGACTCTGTTTCCATTGGGATAATTATTTAGCTAGCTGACCTATATTCCTCAGCAGAGTCACCTCTCTGATGCATCCATTACTTCCTGCTCTGCTCTACCAGGCACTGTTACAATAATCAAAGCTCCATCCCCAGAGGAGGTTACATCTTAACAGGGAGCAAGTATAGGCCACCATCCTGGTAGCTGCTTGGAACAGGAAACATAAAACATTTTTTTCAGGGCAGTCCTCACCTACTATTGCTATGGGAGCCAATAAATTGAAGCTCGGTCTAAACAAGAGTGAGGTGTTGTTGGTGAATGGTTTCTCTGATTGGATAAGTCATTTACAGCCTGTTCTATATGGGACTGCACTCCACTTGAACATGCAAGCTCATAGCTTGTGGGTGTTGCTGGATCCATCACAACTGGTCAAGGCCTAGGTTGTCTTTGACTAGCTTTAGTTGATGGTCCAGCTACAACCCTATTTCTGGACAGGGATAATTTGGCTTCAGTGATCTATGGTAACCTCTAGACTAGACTACTCCAATGTGCTGTATGTGGGGACAGGGCCGTCTTAAGCATATCTAGCGCCGTGGTGTGAAGATCCCTCCAGCACACACACACCCCATTTCCCAGAGTTGTTGACCTTTTTAAGGGGGGAACCCCAAAGTTGTTGACATTTTTTAGGAAAGGTTCCCCAGAGTTGTTGACCTGAACTTGGGAATTCCACAGATTTCACTACAGGGAAGGAGGGGCAAGAGCTGGGGGTGGGGGGAATCTACCCCTTCCTTTACTGGATGAAAAGAGAGCGAGAAAGTGAGACAGAGGAAAGTAGAAAGAAGAGGGCATTTAACCCACTAATGGACAGGAGAAGAGGGTGGTGGTCGGGAAGCTGAGCCAGGGCATAAGCCGCGTCTGATGTTCAGCTTCCAAAAAATGTTCACAAACCAGAACACTCACTTCCGGGTTTGCGGCGTTCAGGAGCCGATTTGTTTGGGAGCCAAGCCATTCAACAACCAAGGTGCCACTGTATTCGCTGCTGGACTTGGTGTGTTACGTGGGAGTGAGGGGGGAAGTGTGGCATTTTCCTAACAAAATACTTTGGTTTCTTAACCTACCTCTCAGGGTTGTTGTGGGAATGGATTGAGGAAAGGAAGAACCACACATGCCACCTTTGAGCTCCTTGGAGAAAAGCATGGGATATAAATGCAGTAAATAAATACATAATACCTTGAAGTGGGAAATAGCACATCTCCTCATGTGAGGCAGTGCATATATTTGCACTAAAGGTTCAACATCTATCCCTCAGGGCGTATGTGCAAATTACCCAGCTAGAGTACCAGCAAAGAGTGTATTGCACTCAAACAAGACAGTTGCAATTTAGGAGGTTCACATCATGACTCCAGGGGAGGGAACGAGGATTGATCAAGTGTGGAAACTACCACTCCTTGAAGCTGTAGCAAATATTCAAATGGAAATCAAATAAAATTTCCCAAGCTGGGGCCAATTTGTTTATTGTGTTTCCACCCGAGCATTTGCCTGGGGAGCTCAGTATGGTGCACATGGAGGCTACTGCATTTTACATCCCCACAACCTTGTGAGATGGGGATAGACAACATGGCGCCCACCTGATGTTAAAGCAATGACTCATATCAGTCCTCCCCAGCAAGACCCGTAGTCAGAGATGATGGGAGTTAAAGTCCAACAACATCTGGATGCCACTACATGGGCCCAACCCTGGGTTAAGAGAAAGTGATTTGCTCAAGACCACCCATGCAACATCACAGATGGTCAGAGATCTGAACCCAGTTGCCTCTGACCCAAACCAAAACCACTACCCATTTCATTGCTTTGGCTCTCCATTATATAACCAGCCAGCAGTTCCTTCTCAGCTTCAGAAAGCATATTAGTAGGGCAATGCTTGAAGTGGGGAGGGACTTCTTTTCTGGCAGACCTATCATCATTCTTTTCACGCGAACATAACAGAGTCAGGCCTAACCACTCCACTTCCTTTTCAATCCGACTTAAGGCCACTGGTCCAGGAAATCAAGTTGGAAGGCTCAAAGCACAGAACCGCAAGACAGGTTTGTGTAACATTTGCATAGCCCTGAGCACCTTATAGCTTGCACAAATGATAGTTGACAATCTGGGTTATCAAACAGGGTTGGGCAACTTCTGCATTTTAAAAGAGCACAATACCACACTTTTAAAATGCATCTACTACCTATCTGGCAAGTTCACTTTTAGATATATGGGACCCAAAAGTATTGAGGGACCTGCAATTTAAAATGAGCACCTTGAATTGTGTCTGGACTGGAAGACATAGTGGTCAAGCACAGTAGCTCAATGGAAAGAGCACATGCTCTGCATGTGGAAGTTCCAGGGTTCGGTCCCAACATATCCAGTAAAGATTGGGAAGTACTTTGTATCTGGACCCCTAGAGAGCTATTGTTAGTCAGTGTAGACAGTTCTGAGGTAGAATCATAGAATCATAGAGTTGGAAGAGACCACAAGGGCCATCGAGTCCAACCCCCTGCCAAGCAGGAAACACCATCAGAGCACTCCTGACATATGGTAGAGGAGCTAATGGTCTGATTGAGTTTCCTGTGTTTCTAAGTGGAGGACCAGCTTGATCTGATTTTTGTCCTCCCTTTGGACCTCTGCATTCCAGGGCAGCTGCAGCCTCTTCTAAATCAAGGAGCCTTTTATGCCTGCTCCAGGCGGAGATGTGGAGCCCAGCAAGTGGGCCTGATCCATGAGTAACCCTTTGTTACATTCTCATGAGAAAGGATCTGCGGTGTGAATTCTAAAATGAGTGACAAGGGCAAAATTCCTCTATTGACAGAAATGATTACTTACCCATTTTATAAAGTTTTAGCAGAAACTTGTCTCCCCCCTGGCAACCTCTGCTGCCCCTTTCTCACCCTCTGCTTCCCTTAGGCGGTCTCAGGGTGGAGTGCAAGAGGCCACCTGTTATTAACTACCAGCTTCTATGAGGAACTTTACATATACCTGGCAGCTAGTTTTTTTAAAAAAATAATTTAGAAAAGGGTCATAAGGTGAAGTCTTTCATCCAAGTGAGCCCAGAGTTTTGGATAGACCAAAAAAAAATTAAAAAAAATGTTCTCCATCAATGAGAGTCATGCAGTGAGACCCTAAGCATGAATGCTGAAAAATAAATGCTATTGTGAGCCTGGGATGCAGCCTTACAGTACCAAAGTCAACTAGATTGCCTATTCCTATGATGGATCACTCCAAAGCCACGTATTTCCTCCCACCAGCCCACACAGAGTAGAAATCTATTATCATGAGGCTGGAACCAGATAGAATCATATACGTGGTTTGGTTTTCTCACACTCAGATCATCTCACTGAAATGGAGTTTCACAAGATTCACTTAAGTTACTATTTCTTTTTACAATTACCCAGATTGGACCTTGAATACATGTAGATCTTCAAAGATATATGTCAAACTGGTTAACTCAAGTAAATATTCTAAGTTGATTTGACACCTTTTGGGGACTCTGAAATGATGAGCATTGCCATGTATTTTTAATCTCTTGTTGGAAGCCGCCAAGAGTGACTGGGGAAACCCAGCCAGATGGGCGGGGTATAAGTAATAAATTATTATTATAAATTATATATTTCCTTTTCAGCTATTTTTACGTTATGTTCTTTAATATTTATTTTACTTGAATTTTTTTTGGCCATGTTTTGTTTTTGTGTTGCTGTTTCGCTGTGATCAATGAATGCAGCATTTTAAAAAGTTTTACAATGCAAGCAGCAAAATAACTGAGGGATATTTTAAAATGTGGTACATTTCAGTTCCAAAAATTAACAACATTTTCAAGTCTGAAATGGCATTATTTGAATTAGTTTTTTTGCTTGTATTTAGTTATCAGATCAAAACAATTATAACCTGATGCATTATCACTATTTTGATGGATTTTCCCCATGGGCTTAATGTGCTCTAAATAAAAGAACCATGTAACAACACCCACAATTGCTTCATAATCTCTGTCTATCTTTTATGATGATTCATTTTCTGTTCATTTGCCCACTTGATCAACACCTAAGTGCTTAACTGCAATACAGTACTAAAATAATGATCCACATCCTTGTTCTATTTCTTCATATTCTTCCACCCCACCCCCAGACTTATCATCTTGCAAAAGTGCTTTTTCCCCTTCCTTTGATAGTTTTGTTTATACTAAGGCCTGCACCTCAAGGAGTTTATTTATTACCTGCCTCTAGAAACACCTTGATACTGCGTAGGACTGGTTGAACAGGAATGGTTGGCATTATTATAATTAAAATAGGTCAAATTGTTACATTTCTGAGTTGTCCTTCGTTCTACAGTGTATTTGCTGAGCTATAGATCACAGCTATAGAAGCACTCGGGGCAAAAGTTCCAAATGTATACATAACATAGGTGAAACTACAAGATGCTAAAGAGGTCAAGGATCCACAAGGCACTGTAGCAGAAACTTCAAGAGATTTCTAGAATGTGGGTGAACTTTTACCACAACACAATGCATCTTTGAATGAGGGTGCTGATTCAGCCTTGCAGAAATTCCTAACCTCATTTTCTTCATGGCAGACAATTCCTAAGTGACCGGCCCAAGGCTAAATAACAATACAGAGGCAAGAGCTGTGATCACAGCCTGTAACTGCCCGACACTTGGCCACGTGTAGGTTTCTTGAACTTGGGCCAACTCCTGCATCTTTATAAAGTAGCTTATTACTAAAATCTCACGCAGCCTGCCACGAGGCATCGATGCCTCCAGAAGAGCACCATCTGCAGGAAGGGGAGGGGAAAGGGGCGGGACTTTGGAAGGAAATTTGAAAGGCAGGCTTATTGGGATGAGGATAAGAGGAACTGCCTGCCTTATTAAGGGACCTTCCGTTGGTGATGCTCACTTCTCACTCCAGCTTCCTTACATTTCATTCCTGGGTGAAGGGTTTAGTGGTGCAAAGATGAACGAAGCACGGCCACGTTACATCATCAACCGTCCAGCTTATTCCAGCAACTACTTTGATGAAGAGTTTGAGAGAAAAACTAGAAGTTACCCACTTGGGGAGAAAATAAAGAATCTTTTCAGGTATGTTGAAAGCCATACATTAGTGTTGTAACCACTCTGAGGTGTTTTTTGTTTGTTTGTTTTTTAACAATCAAGCCCTATATAAATTTTATGAAAGAAAAATAAATAAAATAAAATAAAGTCCACATGCTGTCTAGATTTGTGATGTTGGGCAGTCCTGAAACTTTGAATGAGAGATTGATAATTCCATTATTGAGGGAGTTTTGCACAAACCAGGAGCAAAGAGCCAATCTTAATCCAAGCACTCCCACAAAACTGAAGTGAGGTTTTAAAGCAGAAGCTGGATGTTCACCCATCAGAAATGCTATGTGTTGTGGGGCTGGACCAGATTATCTTTGAGGTACTTTCCATCTTTATGATTCACTTTTTTCTCCTACAAAATTTGCAACCCAAGCAGTGATGCAGAGTTGGTTAAGGCAGTGCCAAATATCCAAACCTTATCAGGCATCAAACTGAAGTGGAGAATAATAAACACCTCATTCTCAGTTTTTCTCTTTTTCAGTGTTAAAGATTGTTGCTAATTGTTTAATAGCAGACAAATATGTTTCCACTGCCACAGCCAAGAGAGATTAGAGTAAGCAAACTGTACAAATTGTAGAAGGCCAAGCAACTTTTTCTGACACTGGCCATCAGAAAAACATAATTATGTAGATAAGAGAACTTGTACTGATTCATTGCCACCATTGCTGGCTTGTTGGCTTTACTCACTCTTGAATAAATATATTTTTTCCAGGAAGGAGAGAGCAATAATGTTGATACCCATTCTCTAAGAAACCCACCCAACCCCAATGCATATTAGGAGTATTTGAAAAGAATAAAACAATTGTGAAGAAGACATTTGTGCCAGCCATCTACCTAGTTTTGTCATCTTTTGTGGCACTTCAGTTGTTATTGGGCTCAGTTTTCATTAGCCTCTGCCTGAAAGGCCATGGTTTCTCCATCCTGTCACTCATTTATTTTTTTAAATACATTGTTGGTCCTTTATCGCTTTAAAGCAAATTTAAGTTCACTATATACAGTGATGCATCGGGGTTCTAGGTGGGAGATCACCCTGTTTCAAAAAGAGGTCAAAATAACAGTGAAGACTTGGTTTATGCAACAGTGTTTCCTAGATACCGTATTATTCCTTCTTGGTATTACATGGATTATTTCTCGTTCAGCTAAAGAAACAAGGTGTGGTACATAAAATTAAATGAATGACAGGCCCTGCCCTGAGGCTTACAGTCTAACAGACACACATCAGGGAGGAGTCAAGGGGAAAACAGAGGTCTGAGGTCAGTTAGAAAATGTCAGAGGGAGAAGTGAGCTTTGATCAGTCCCTCAGCAGAGTGAGCCGGTGTGCCCTTAACAGAGGTGAGTGTGTGTGTATTTGGTAGGAGGCTGCAGGTGACGGGGAGAGATGAAACAATTTCTGGGGTCTTATGCTGCTTAGCGATTCTCATGTCACACATCCTCCCCCCCTTTCTCACAGAGACATTAATGGAGATGCACCCACACATGGAAGCAGTTCACACAGTCATTTGGTCCTGCGGGTATGGTTAGAAAAAACAGTCATGGTGCACCTCTCTCTGGTCATTCCTTGAGGAAATGGTTGAACCTCCTTTGTCATATGATGGGACACATTCTTAATAATAATAGTAGTAGTAGTAGTAGAAGTAGTAATAATAGTAATAATAATAATACTTTATTTATACCCCGCCCATCCAAACAGTTCCCAGATAATGTTGCCTACATCAGTCAGTGCTTTGCTTGAAATTCAGACCCCATGCTTAGGGATAGAGTTGTGCTTTTTTAATGAGTTCACATTTAAAGATAAGCCCACCAAACTGCCACATTCCAAATCAATATGCAAAATGAAACACACTGCTCCTTTGAAATTCACCCTTTTCTGAATTTTGTATTGCAGTGGTTCAGCCAAAAAATTATAGAAATGCACATATTAGTGAAGATAACATACAAAGATGCATTATATATGGGGAAATGGCTCTGCAGAAATGTGTACATAAGGCAAAATTGCAGCCAAAAATGTGTTTTATTGGGAGAAATTTGAACTGAAATGCTAATTAATTTTCATGAGAATTTTCGATCTCTTAAAAAAAAAAAGTTGCAAATTTCTGAGGAAATGTGGAGAACTGGATTTAAGACTGTGAAAATGAATAACTGAAAGAATCAAAACTGACACCCCTACCCATTCTACTTAAGGGACTTGCTTAGATGCAGACAAAAGGAGCACAGGGACCACTCAGCATTAGTTGAGTAAGGTGTGTGAACACAAGCCATGTGCAGAAAATAAGCAACTTGCAACCAGGTGTTGGATCCAGAACATCAGTTTTCTCCACAGTATGTGTTTGTACTGCACTGCAGGACTTTGGGTGGATGGCCATTTGATTTATATATTCTCTAGATGTCGACTGGGTGAAGGCATTGCCAAGCAAGCATTAATTAAGTAAACTGGATGCATTACTTTGGATTACACAATGATGTTGACTTTAGATTTGGGTGGCACCCAGCGTGACTGAATGGTCTCTTAAGTAGACAGAGCTGTGGAATCATGCCAAAGGAATAGCTGCTCTCTGAGTGACTTCACAGATGCTCAGAAGAGTGCCACCTAGGGGAGAAAAAATAAGTACAGACATAGCTATTTTAGATACCTAATTCAAAGCAATCTGGTTCAGTTGCAAATGCAGCACATTCATCTTATATGGGACACATTAATGCTTGATGAAGAGCAGCAATATCATAACCGTTGCCACTTATTACAAAAGGATAGATCTTTTTTCTTTCAGTCAGGGTATAAGCTCAAGCACAACAAAAGTGGAGGTGATGTTAAAGCCAGTCACTTTAACTTCAAAATTGCAAATTAAACTAGGCTTGAGGCTTTTCACGTTGAACTGAGCAGTCTGCTACAAGGTGTCAGTGCAACTGAGAGCTGATTCTTGCCTCTTCTTGGCCTTAGCTGGTGTGCTGTCAATGTTATTCAGCTTGGACTGCCTTTAGCCTGTGTTTTTCTGCATTTGACGTAGTGGTTATGTGAGCGGTGACTCTCAGCTGCAGTGTCAAAAGTGCAATAATAATGGTAGGAAGAGAAGACATAGCAAGAAACCACAATCTGTTCCCTGGACCTACCCAGCCAAGCCTTCTCCGATAGATCTTGCAAGCCATTATAGGCAAGGGTAAACAGAGCACGTAGTCAGCTTAATCTTAGGGTGCAATAATAATGCCCTAGACATTTCCACTAGACTGATATCATCTGTGGCATCAAGTTCAGAGGGAATGCAAGCAACTTTAACCCACAAAATGCTTTGCAGATTTATCACAGCAAACTTCTGAGTGGTTAACTGTCTCTGACTTTACCACTCACTCCTTTATAAATGAAACAATGCTCACAAGACAGCTCACAAAGGACACAAGAGTGGTGAAGAAGTAGGCTGGCTTCCCTGCTGCCACAAAATGGTAGACATGCTTATAAACGCTTACATGTGTTGGGTCGATTTCACCTTGAGACTTGTGTCACCAGCCCTCTGGCATCTTCATTGCATCCTCTATCTTCTCATTTCCTCCCCTCCATGTGTCAGAGAACAATTAAAAGTGGATCTAGAGGACAAAGGCTGTGCCATGTCCTGCATGCGATTAGGACCAAAGGGGCTGAGGGTGGAGGTGGAAAGAGAGGGCAGCATATAAAAGGATGGAGGAGCCACCACTGAAGCCTGAAGCCCTTCCAGCTACCACTTCTGGGCTTGGCTGCACCCCCTGGCTCCTCCCAGCCCCCATGTGTCACAGCATGCATCATTGTCCCCCACCAATATTTTATTTAAGTTGGCGCCTCTGCCTGAGTCTCTCTGGGCAGCTGCAGCCAATCAGGAATAGGCAGCACCAAGCTAGTTGGGCCAGCTTTGGGGGGGAATTGCCCCCCAAAAAAGGTGTTGAGCTTTTTCTGAGCAATTCTCCTCTTGATCCCCGAGCCAAACTCCTTCCTCACCTTGGCACCACCTCACCTCTCTAGCCGGCAGAGCTGCCAGCTCACCCAAGACCATCGGGGGGGGGAGCATTGTCTTGTTCACAGAAAAATACGGTAATCCACTGAGCAGGCTGTATCAGGGCTGCTTGAACTAATAATGTGATGGCTTATTACCCTCATTGTGTTTAGCCACCCAGTAACAACCCACATTGATTTTGCTGAAATTTTGTTCGGTTTGACAAAGGATCTTGATTTTGACGTGTCATTAACAAGAAGCCTGAGCAAACACCTACCACAGAATTCAGCTGGGCATCTTGTTCTCCAGAGTTTGATGGAGGCTGGGATAATGGGGAGCTGACCCATTACTGCATTAAACACAATGAAAGGCTAATTATGAATAATAGGAATGGAACATTTTTTTACCATTGTGTACTTCATGCCAGCACTGTGTGGGCGTAGAAAACCACGGGACCAAAACAGCAGCTCTTTGCCCTGGCTGCATAAAGTGCTGGGTTCAGTAAGTCTTTTTATAATAATTCACAAAATATCTAACAGGGGAAAAGTCTCCTATTAAATTCAGTACCGTCTTTCTCCTTTCTCACTAGATGTTCACCATCCAGATTCAAACTCATCCTGTACAGCCTGTTTCCTATTCTTGTATGGCTTCCAAAATATAAAATCAAAGATTATATTGTGCCCGATGTCCTTGGTGGAATCAGTGCTGGGACTATTCAGGTGCCTCAAGGTGAGAGAACTTTGCCCTTTCCATATCACTACCAAACATGAGTAGTTTTACCAATGGAAAAAAATGAGGAAATGTGTATATATCTTGGTGTAACACATTGGCTAAACTATGGCAGGTAATAGATTTCAGCTTATGGCCCACTTTAGTTATGATCAGTGAAATGAAGATGCGACTTTTAAAGAAATGTCTATTTACTCTGCTCTGGTTCATACTTTTAAAAATCCCCCCCTTTCTAATGTTTAGGCACCTCACACCACAGCCATGGGGGGAAGTAGCATATGAACCAGGGTGTCAACATTGACACAATACTCTTGAAATCTGTCACAAAGTTCATTTTCTACAAAAGTGAGAATAAATCATGTAAGCAGGCTCTTATTGGGATTGGATATCTGTATGTGTGCCCTATATCAAACATTACTACCCCAATGCATTTTTAAGGATGGGACTGCACAACGTGGGAAATTTTTAAGTGGAACATGGATCTGCACTGGCATCTTGGTTGTGTAAACCTCAGCAATAATGACAGAACCTTAATGTCACCCTTAGCCTGCTTGCTGAGCACCCTAAACATCTACTGTCGTCTTTGTTGCCTAACCTTTCTGATGGTGCCATGCTGAAAGGTTGGCATACCTGCTGTAGAATCTGCCATGGTGTGTGGCATCTTGTTTTCATAAGGCAGACTTGAGCATAGTTAGGATGGAAGGTCTGATCTGCTTTTCACTTGTGTTTTTTAGGTATGGCCTTTGCTCTGTTGGCCAACCTACCTCCGATCAATGGGCTCTACTCATCCTTCTTCCCTCTGATAGCCTATTTCTTGCTAGGAGGTGTTCATCAAATGGTCCCAGGTGAGGTCTTCTATTCCACTATAGTGACCGAATTACAAGCTTTAGTACATAAACTGGAAGTTCGCACTAATGCATTAAAGAAAGGGCAGAGGTGGGGAACATCTATTGTCAATAAAATTATGGCCTGATCTCACTCAAATATCAGTCGACATGTCTCTTATTCTTGATAATGGGGAGGAACCATTGGCGGAGGAAGGTGGGTGCGGGGTGTGTGCCCTGCTCCGGGTGTCATCCCTGAGCAGTGGTGACATTCGGTGTGCCACCCACCCGCGACTTGGACTCCTACGCCTACCACGAGCCGTTGGGGGAAGGGGGGAGCTGCTGCGCCGCTTTGCTGGTTCCTTCCTCTCCCCTTCCTGCTTGCCTGCCTCCTTCCCATCCTCTCCACTGCCTGCCTGCCTCCTCCAGCCGGGAGTGCGGCACAGCAGCTCCCCCCCTCCCCTGATGGCTGGCGCTAGGCGCAGGAGTCATGGGCGGGCAGTGTGTCGTTGCCCTGTGCTCCCGGCTAGAGGAGGCAGGCAGGCAGGCAGGCAGGCAGGCAGGGGAGAGGTTGGGAAGGAGGCAGGCGAGCGGGAAGGGGAGTGGAAGGAAGCGGGATTGGTGGGTGCACGTGCGGCTATCCTGAGCCTGGGAAGGCACCCTCCGTGCCCTTCGAGAGCACGCTCCCGCGGCCCTTGCCAACGCGCCCACCCTGTGCAGCGCAGGCATATGCTCCGCCACTTGGAGGGCCAAAGAGTAGGGGGGATGCCATGCCATTCAAACTGTTTCATAAACTAGTTGCAAGGCTGGGGAAAAGAGATCCATAATTCATTTTATGCCATTATCAGTCATGCACCATTCAGCCGCCTTACGCTATTGCCAGTTACGTAGATGAAATTAAGCAGAAGGGTAGCCCAGCCTGGCCCATTGGTCTATATATTTTTGCAGTCTTCAGCCTTCTTAAGCACTAACTGTCACTATATACATGAGAGATGCTCTGCATGAGTGTAAGCCAACCTTTGTGTGTGTGTCCCACAGGCACTTTTGCAGTCATCAGTATTATTGTGGGGAATGTCTGTCATGAACTGGCTCCTGATTCCGACTTCCAGTACTTTAACCACACAGCTAATGAGGTGATGGTTAACAACACAGCCATGGAAGCAGCCAGACTGGAGATCTCTGCCACCTTGGCTTGCCTGACAGCCATAATCCAGGTAAGGATGCCCTGTATTCAGAACTGTGGAGAAGGCAGCCGTGCATAGAGTTTGGCATTAACTGCTCATGTATCGAACAGAAGGGAAAGCAAAGGCATGACTATACTAGCATTTGGAAGCCAATGTAGAAAACAAAGATGGCTGCTTGAGCTGTATGAATGAACATGTGCCTTACTGCCTTTAAACACCCATGTATACACATCTAGAAACTCTAACTGTGCCAGGACATCACATGCATCCATAGATGTTCATCAACACATGTTTATGTGTGTGTGGCATCAATACGTCAAGGGTTTCCTACATGAAACACCTGTATACCATGTTTGCATATCATATGTGGAGCTGCCCTTATACTGATGCCCAAGATGAGGCAGCAATACTCTTTATAGGTAGTAAGCCAACAGCTAAATATTGGTGTGGCTCAGGAAGATCTGTGCCCTGCCTTATCTGCTGTTACCTCATCTCTCCTGTGGCAGGGATGGGTCACATATATTGGGTCAGTGCCATACTCCTACACTGGAGGAAATTCCTCCTGCAACAGTTATCTTATTCATTTCCACACACCAGAGACTAGGGATGAAAGGAGCTCTCAATTCCGGTTATCTTCAGTTCTTCCCCTTTCTGCAGCAATGTGAGATCATTATTATTTTCAAATCCTCATAAAAGTTCTTCAGCATTCCGGTGTGAGGTTTTGACTAAGCTATACATTTTTGCAAGCGATTCCTCCTAATGTAACACATTTTAGTTTGTTATGTTCACTTGCTAATCATTTTTATGCCCGTTTCCCCCTGTTATATGTATTTTTATAAACAGTGGTTGGTTGGGGTTGGTTGGTTTGGCGTTGCAAAACTCATATAAGTGTGAACTTTGAAGGGTGGCTATACTTTGGTTCCCATGTTGATTTGGAAAGAGCAAATTATATACACTCAGCTTCATTTGCCAACTGAACTGAATTTCTTCCCTGTCCAAGATTCCTGTGGACTATAGTTTGAACTATGGGATATCCTTCTGAGAAGTTGTGCTCACTATTCCATCTGGCATGCCTGTCTGTCTGTCTGTCTGTCCATAGATATGCCTAGGATTTGTGCAGTTTGGCTTTGTTGCGATCTACCTCTCAGAATCCTTCATCAGGGGGTTCATGACAGCAGCTGGCCTGCAGATCCTCATCTCTGTGCTCAAGTATATCTTTGGCCTGAAGATTGACTCTTACACAGGACCCCTTGCCATTGTTTATGTAAGTTAGTTACCAGAATATGATATGATGCTTATTGCCCTAAACTGCCTGATTGTGACAAATGATATTAATGATTAATTTCCCTAGTCAACTGACTGGGCCCTGGAAGAGTTGGCTTGCTGTTTAATGCAATAATGAATGGCTGAGATGATTTTCTTTTCTTTGCCTTAAAATGCAAGAACAAATGAAAACAATAAAATAAAATAGATAATTAAACCATATATTTATGAAAGGAAATGTGATCAACTGGAATGAAGAAAGCATGAGGTCAGGAAAGGAGAGATATTTCAAGAGAGAATGGCAGGCTTGCAGAGTCTCCCAGATCTTGCACAGAAGGCAGGATTTTGCTTGACGTGGTACTGCATGGCAAGAAAAGCTGCTCCTGGTGAATTTTCCCTTCTAGATAACTCTTCAAAGGTACAGGAGTACTCTTGGGGTCCTGTAATTCTAGGAAATGTGCACAAAAGTGTCAGAGTTACCATTAATTCTTCCACATTTTAATTATAAGGGATTAGAAGAAAGCGTTTGTGGAGTTATGGAGGCTGCAGGGACCTGCTGTGCGCCTCTTGAACCTTTCTCTGAATTCCCAGCTGGATGCCGTTGTTGGAAACAACAAATCAGATTAAATGCATCCTGTCTGGTCAGGCCCTGCTTACTGACCCTATAATTAATCCAGAGCTGGCTACTGCAGGGACTGTGCTGCTTTGAGTGCTAGCAAGTCTCAACAGCAGACTACAAGGCTGAATAATGGCCACTGATGGACCATCTTCATGTCTTGGAAAACAAACACCATGGCATATCTCCCAGTCACGCTGAAAAATGCACATGCTGTCCTTTTCTTGTTTCATCCTTCTTTTCTTTTTTCTAGACCTTTATCGATATTTGCAAAAACTTGCCGAAGACCAATATAGCCTCCCTCGTCTTTGCATTGATCAGCACTGTGCTTCTGATTATCGTGAAGGAGCTGAATATGAAATACATGAAGAAGATTCGAGTCCCCATTCCCATGGAGATTGTTATAGTAAGTAGTAGATCCTGAGCTCTTTCTTTCCCCTGCATTTATCCAAGTGGTTAGAGGGCATTAGAACCTCCACTGTAGTCAGTGCCTGCCCTCCCTTCTCTTCAGATGCAGAGATAAATTTATAAAAGAGCTGTTGACTATTCAGCTAACAGAGTGGTCAAATAAACACCCAAGGAGGAAATTGATGCAATAATTCACTTCTGGGGGAAGTATTACACTCAGGTTTTCTGATTTGAGATAAGGAAGCTGGCATGTTTCTGGTTGCACTAGAGGTCTTCTGAGTCCTTTCCAAATGTTTGGATTCTCCCCCCCCCCCTTTGCACAATAAATGTCCAGTTATTTGTGCACAATAGTCTACCATATCTGATGAAATGGATGAAATCCTTCCCCAATGAATTTGTTAAGGTTTTGCAAGACTCTTGGCTGTTTTTATTGCCACGAACTAACACAACTACCCCTCTGCAATTTGACGCAGGGCATTCAACCATCTTCATTCAAGATAATGCTTCTGTTGTTTTAATAATAACATGCTTTCTCAACTCTTGGGCAATTTCCTGCTTCATAAGCCATGCTAAGCTACAGCTTGGTACTATATGGATGAGGGGCCACAAGTCTTCGTGAAGCAGACTTTCTCCCTCCACTTTTTTAGAAGAAGGACTTATGCCAAGTTTGGTTTCGCTTTCAACAAAGCTCTTTTTAGCATTACTTATGAACTGGGAGTCGTGGTTTATAGCAACAGTTATTTGCTAAGCAAGGCAGCTTCAAACCAGTCCTTAGTCTGTGCCCCTTTTGCACACCTGCTGTGACAGACTGGTCCATTCAGAAGTCAGATATTAAAAACATTAGGGTATTATTCATCTGCAGGCTCACAAACCTGTTGCACCATTAGCCTATATATCCCACCAATTTAAACAACAGTGCAAACTTGTGCTCTCAGGTGTTTGGTCAGCCAAGGTCACTGAAGAAAAATGTGCTGATATGGCCAGCTTAACCTTGACTCGTGCTTCAATGAGTCTGGGTGAAAACATCCTCGGACTATACAGCAGGAAATGTCCATGCAGATAATGTAGTTGTATTCCAAAGTATTGAAACGTGATAAGACAGGAAGCTGTAGTAAGATGCTTACATGCCTCAGGTGATCAGGGCGGCAGGAGGCCAATGTACGTGCTGACACCCAGGCAGCATTTGTGTAATTAGAGCTGTGGGAAATGCAAAGATTTGGGCAGACCTTGTCTTTGGTTTCAATTTGCAATCACTCCAAAGTTTGCTATTGCAGCATTGTGAAATGAAGCTTGCTGTTCTAATATAGGAATGTGTTACATCCACTTTACTCTGGTTTTGAATAGTATTGGTGGAGACAGGATAGCAGAAAAAGCAGAATTTACTCAAGTTTCAAAAACTGAAATGTGCAGGAGAGATGCCGTGAGAACAGGAATCCATGTGAACCATGGCAAAATGCCCGAATAAAACTTTCTCTGACTTATCAGTTTTATTATAGCAGTTAGCTCTAAGACAGACCTCTTAGAAGAGGTTCTCCCAGACTCTGAGAATTCTCAATTATATACTTTGATCTACCCAGTAGCCACCATCTTCTTGATACAAAAGAGACTTTACATGGAGTGTCCTGAAAATAAATGGAGCAGCCCAATGCATCCACAAATTTAAACATAGCTGGTAGATATGATAATGCAGGACTAACTTCTACATTCATTCATTCATTCACTATCTACAGGAAAACTACTCTCAATGGCTTTCTCCCCACTTAATGCACATCAAAATTTATATAAACTGAGTCAAGTTCTCTGCTGAAGGAATATGTTAACAAATTTAGCTTGTATGAAACTGAAAAATGTGCTGCTAGCCTAAAGCCTTTTTATGCTTTGATTTCAGGTCATTGTAGCTACTGCAATTTCTGGAAGCTTTGATATGCCTGATAAATATGACATGCCCATTGTTGGCCATATTAATATGGGGTGAGTCAATGCACTGGATTATTCTCTTTCCAAGAGTCCCTTCTCTTCCAGAACAGGGGTATCCTAATGATGCCAATCCATGAATCCCACCCACTGTATTTAAAAATGAATATATTCTGGAATAAGGGCTGAGCCAGACATGATATGGAAGATTCATGAACTAAAAATAAGAAAACTTGGAGAGTTTGCAGCAAGGTGAGCAGTGGAAAGAGGGTTTTTTAAAAGAAGAAGAAGAAGAGAAGGCTCTTTTTACTCCCACTCTGCTGCAATCTGCCCCCCCCCTTTCCCACCAGCTCTCAGAATTAACAACCAGCCATGTTGAAGGTGAGGGCAAGAATAGATAAAATTGTGGGCCCTTCTGAAAACAAGTTGAAACAGAGCTTGCAGTGGCTGGATGTGTTTCAGCATCTCTAAATGGAATGGAAAGTAGGGCAAGCTTAAAGTGGACAGTGTCTGCAAGCCTTGATTTATATGAGTCAGTCCTTTAATGAATTACAAGCACAGTATAATTGCAAAGTGGATAATAACCATTGCGGTATAAAACTGTACCATTCATTCTATGCTGCCGTGGCTATTATAAGGTCTGCACATGTCAACATTCCTGCGCTGAAGGAATAAACAAGGTTTTTTTTGTGGGGGACAGGACTGCCTTCTAGGCTATTACTATGTTTGTGTGAAATGGCTTGAATCCATTATATATTAAGACCAACTCATGCATTACTCTTTCGGGGGGAAACTGGGCAGAACTGAATCTTGCTTCTACATCACACACACACCCCACCATCTCTCTGGTCCATTGGTTTCATCTCCAGCTACTTGTTTTCTTATCCTGTCTGCTTGATTTTGTTCCTTTGATGTTAGATTTCCATCTGCTACTCTTCCCGAGGTGGGCAAGTGGAAGGACATGATTGGCACAGCTTTCTCACTTGCCATTGTGGGCTATGTGATCAACCTGGCCATGGGCAGAACTCTTGGAACCAAGCATGGCTATGATGTGGACCCTAACCAGGTAACATTTAGTGATTCTTTACAGAGAGAGGAAAAATAACTCACCCCAAAGTTGGCCATTTCCAGGGTTGGAGTCTAGTGACTTATCCTCAGAGAGACAGTGCTAGATTTATAGGAAGAAAAGTAGGGGACTCTTAATGATATTTCCAATCCCTGCCCCTGACTCCCCTCAGTTTTAGTCAGTTCACTCTCTTTACTCTTCTAACAATAGTATCTGAGAGAGCCATCACAACAAGTAAAAGGACCTCCTTGTAGTTCAAACACTGCTATGGAGAGTTCCCCTTCAGACTCCTCTGAGGCAACTCACACCATGGACGGATTATCAAAGTTGCTATCAAAGAGGATCCAATGGAAGATCCAATTTTCTCAATACATTTAAAAAAAAATAGGGAGAGAAAATAATAGAATCATAGAGTTGGAGGAACCGAATGGGTCATCTAGTCCAATCCCAGTCAGAGCAGGAATCAAACGAAAAGGAGATAACATCTGCTCCACATGAAGAGTTTGCCTTATGGGAGCAGTGGGGAACTTGTGGCCCACCAGGTATTAATAGACTCATCCCTGACCTACTGGCTGAGGCTGGTGGGTTGGAATCCAATAACATCTGGAGGACCACAGGCAGGGGAGGCCTGTCCTGTTTCACCACCTGAGGCAAAACAGGAAAATGCCACCCCTGCCACAGTTTGCTCACTGGGGTCACAACGGTGACAGATTCTGACATCTTGCCGGAAGTCATTTCTCAAGCGGCGGAACCCCTTGGATTCCACACCTAGGGCAACTGCCTCACTCTGCCTGATGGCCCTGTGGGGGAGATGCAGACCCCTCCCTCCCAGGATGCCCCTCTGTTTGTAGCCTTCCTAAGTTGGTGCTGCCTTGAGCAGGAGTGGCCCACAACATTTTGGCACCTGAGGCAAACCACAAATGGTGTCCCCCTCCTCACAAGGGAAGAAGGGGTGAGTGAAGATGTGCATCAGGAACGAGGGGAAATGAAGGTCTACATTGGGATCTGCTGCCCCTGTGGATCCAGCCGCCCAAGGCAATCTGCTCACCTTACCTCATGCGTGCGCAGGCCCTGGCCATGGGTTCCTTGATTCTTCCTTAAGGAGGCAATTGCCAGCAGTAGTGGCTATCGTAACTGCGGCTTGACATGATTGGTTGTTTCTAATGTTATTTTTAACAGAACATATTTTTCTTGTTTTTTGTCAAAGCTACTCTGGGTGCCTATTGACAAATAAGCGAAACAAAACAGGATATGATATTTCACAACAACTATATGAACCCCAGCAGTAAGCATACTTTGTGCA
Organism: Podarcis vaucheri; assembly: GCF_965113315.1. Taxonomy (NCBI): domain Eukaryota; kingdom Metazoa; phylum Chordata; class Lepidosauria; order Squamata; family Lacertidae; genus Podarcis; species Podarcis vaucheri. The sequence continues at coordinate 66,475,055 of NC_138764.1, read as the reverse complement.
AATCTCAGTGCCATTGTTTTAAATAGCTCCTGTACATTTCAGGTTGTGCTGGTCTGTTGCTGCTTGATAACTCTACTGAGAACTGGCCCCTGACTCAGAGAAGAATCTGGAGCGCGCACACACATGGAGACTATTTGTTGGACATTTAGCAATTAGATCAAGTAATTAGTTCCTAAGACCTCTCAGTCAGATTAAAGAGGCTTCTCCAAAGAGCAGCTCAGAAACTGTGTCTTCTGAAAATGCCTTGTGTGCACCACATGGCTGTGGAGCGTGTCCTCCTTGCTAGCACTTGCACAACCACAGCTTTTTAAAACAACCTGTAGCCAAGTGTGCTACAGGTTACTCCTGCAGGACCTTTCTGTACTTCTTGCTGGATGATTCATCAGGGATGAGAGTCTCAGATTAGAGCTGCGGTTAAGGGAAGCCTGCAATAATTTTCCTGCTCTGAGGGTTTGCAAGAGAGTCAGAGAATCCTGGGATGCTTCTGGAGTGAGAAGAAGCAATTTTCATGGGGTGTGAAAGCGCCTCGGGTGATGCGATTGCAGCTATGACGGCAGTCTTTTGTATAAATAATGCCGCCCTCACATGTGAAGGAAGAATCTTGGAGCTATATGACTGCTTGACCTACTTTTTGCATCCCCGCAATAGCTGCCAAAGTAACCTTACTGTAAGAGAAACGTCACCTTGTTTGTTAATGCTGCCACCTAAACTGATTAGTCCATTATCCTTGTTTCCATAGGAAATGCTGGCCCTTGGATGCAGCAACTTTTTTGGATCCTTTTTCAAAATCCACGTAATTTGCTGTGCTCTTTCTGTGACCTTAGCTGTGGATGGAGCTGGAGGAAAATCTCAGGTTATTGATTTATTGGTTTGTTTAGCCCCTCTCTCTTCTCAAAGTAGGAGACTTTGTAAGATGAGCTCTGAGCATTTCTAGATCATGGATTAACTTGAAGTAGTTGAACATTCTTTTCCTTGGGGAAATAATGTGAGGAGGGCTTAGGATCTAAAACAGTTAATACACCGCATCGTCTCTAAACGCAAATTCCCAGAATGACATGGCTTTCAAATGAAAGCAATTGACTCTTTTATACTGCAGGTAGATAATCAACTTGTTGTTCTGTTATTGGAACAGAATTGGCCACATGAGTGGATCTTCAAAAGCAGATCCAAATGGTAACCATTGGCATTCATATAGTCCTTTCAAATGTTTACAACACTTCATAAACATCATCTTGTTGTAATCCTTATAACCCTTTAAAAGTGGGTCAATTCCCCTATATGGGGCAGAGAGTGGAGGTAGAGAAAAAGTGGCTTGTCTAAGGCCATCTAGTGAATTCATGGCTGAAGTGAGATTTGAACCAGGAACGGCCTGATTTGGAGCTCCATTTTCACCACCACACTACAGCGTACTAGACCCCCAACACTTGCAATTTGTAATCATACCCATTTTAATTTTTGTCAGATTCCGAAATAGATATTAAGGTTATGCCAATTTTTCATCTGCAGCAGTTCAAGTCATGTTGACAGTTCTTGTAGTTGAAAGAAGAACCTGTGGCCCCCTCCAGATATTGTTGGACTCCAACTCCCATCAGCCCCAGCCAGCATAGCCAATACTCAGGGATGGTGAGAATTGTAGTCCATCAACGTCTGGAGAGCCACAGGTTCCCCACCCATTATAGTTGGTCAGGCTGCACGGTACTAACATGTGGCTTTGCATGATGATGGGCAAACAGGATTTTGCATCACTATATCTCAATTTCCAAAGCGGTAGCCATCTTAGCTTGTTGCATGCAATAGTCTCGTGGCATCCTCAAGACCAATGAATTTATTACAGCATAAGCTTTTGGGGCCCACAGTCCACTTCATCAAGTGCATTATATTACAGCACGTCTTTTGGTCTTGAAAGTGCCACAAGACCCTTTATGGAATCTCAAATGCAATCCTCCATTAAGCAAATGGATCAGATCCATTCTGTTCTGCCTTATCTAGCTTTATAAGTCAACAGAGCCCTTGCCTGGTGCTGTTCTGAACATTTCACAGGGGATCCAGAACTCCTCAGGCTTGTCCAGAGGTGCCTGTCCTTTAAATAAAAGGCAACAAATGAAAAATTGCGCAGCAAGGATCTGTCTCAGGTATAGGGAACCTGCAACCTTCCTGATTTTGTTGGCCTCTCCCATCACTCCCAAACAACATGGCCAATAATCCAGATGATCACACTCATAGTCCAGCAACATCTGGAGGGACAAAGATTTCCCACCCCTGATCTATAGGCTAACGAGAAGCTCTTTGACATAATTTGAAAATGCACAATTATAAAAATGGCCAGTTTCTCCAATTAAATGCAGTGTTATTATATGTAACCCCCCCCACCATGATTAACAATGTAGTTACTAATCACATGGCCTCTCATATAAAGACAACAAATAATTCAAGGCTCTGTTGCAAGCAAGGGGTGGAGGAGGACAAGAAGCCATCTTTCTATCCCACTAATCTTCTCAGCTACCAGACTACTGACTTATATTGCTTCTTGCTTCTACTACTGACAGATAGCATAACATAAATTGCTGGTCTTTTTTGTGATAAGTTACTTTTCTCTCCTCAGATGGCAAGCTTTTGTGTGGCAGTGGTCGTGATGATAACCATGTTGTCCTTGGGAATCTACCTCGGCCCTCTTCCTAAGGTAAAAATTGTACCACCGAGCATGCATGCTTCCAGACTGTGTAGTTCAGACTTATCTTCTGCTGTATTTACACCACAGGCTTATACTGGCTTAATAGTCATTCCCTTCCCCCAGAGAACCCCGGATATTGTATTTTCTGAGGTGACCTAGGAATCAGAGAATTGCATATACCTCCACCAATTTACAAAGCCCAGGATTCTTTGGGAGAATCAGAAAGTTGAACTGGTATAAAACCAGTATAAATGAGAAATGTTTGTATGCTTGGTGTCTTAAGTTCCCCCATCTTTAACTAAGGGATGCCTTTCTGTAACAGGCTTGGTCAAACAAATTCCAGCGTGGTGCCATTTTGATTTCAGATGGAAGGAAATGACTGGCTAAATTCAGAGTACTTGTTAGAAAGTTACTCTAACTCAGTGGTCCACACACACACCCCTTTTTGGGGGTCATGTGAGCACATTTGCACTGTTGTGGACACTTTTCAGTTACAACTAGCAATGAAAGGGAACATGATGACAGGAACCAGGCAAGTGGCAGAACTGACTTCTTATGAGGCTGTACAATTCTGCCACTGAGGCTACATTCCTATGCATGCTTTCCTGGGAGCAAGTACTATTGAAAACAGACTTACTTCTGACTAAACATATACAGTGGTACCTCAGTTTATGAACAGTCCTGTTTATGAACTCCGCAAAACTGGAAGTAGTGTTCCGGTTTGCGAACTGTACCTCGGTTTACGAATGGAAGCCGGATGGTGGAAGGGCACCGGTGGCGGGAGGCCTCATTAGGGAAAGCACGCCTCGGTTTAAGAATGGTTTTGGTTTAAAAATAGACTTCCAGAATGGATGAAGTTTGTAAACCGAAGTACCACTGTATAGGAATGTGCTGATAGTTCCTTTTGCCTGTGACCTAGTTCTAGCAGGAATTTATCTTCAAGACAGATTGGGCCTACTTAGGCAGGGATTGTGTTGGAAAAGGACAACCTCTATATAGCATATTAATGATTTTTTGGCAATGTGCAGCAATATCTGACTTACAGCATACTCCTATCAAGCAAATGTATCCATTGTGGCAGAAACAGGAATCATACTGAGGCAGCAAAAGCCTGTTATATTATTGAGGCTTTTTGTTATCTACCGTATTTTTCGCCCTATAGGACGCACCGTCCCATAAGGCGCACCTAGTTTTTTGGGGGGAAAGAAAGGGGGGGAAATTATTATTTTTTCCCCAGGCATGGGGCTGGGGTGGGGGAAGCCCGAGCGTCCCCTGACCCCAGCCCCCAGAACAGGCAACTCTCTGCAAGCCGTGGGAGCCCGCGCCGGGCTCCCGCACCTTGCGGAGAATCTGAGCTCCTCGCACCCAGGCTTCAGCATGCAGGCAACTCTCCACAAGCCGTGGGAGCCCGGCGCGGGCTCCCATGGCTTGCGGAGAGCTGCGCGAAGCCTGGAGAGCGAGAGGGGCACCGACCCCTCTCGCTCTCCAGGCTTCAGCGAAAGCCTGCATTCGCCCCATAGGACGCACACACATTTCCCCTTCATTTTTGAAGGGGAAAAGGTGCGTCCTATAGGGCGAAAAATGCTGTATTTAGTTAACTTTTAGTTATCTATTTGTTATCTATATCTATGTTGTGTGATCTTTATTTGCAGGCTGTGTTGGGAGCCTTGATAGCTGTGAACCTGAAGAATTCTCTCAAGCAATTGACTGATCCTTACTACCTCTGGAAAAAAAGCAAGCTGGACTGTGTGAGTGCCCCTTTTTAAATGCCTTTTGAGAGAAGAGGGGAGTCCCAACCTATTGTTTGGTATGGGTTAAGTCACTCTTTTGTTAAGCACCACCAGCATGAAGCCTAGAGTATTCAATGAGAATGTGAAACCAGGGGTGATTGGCTTTTGCATTTCCACATGCAATAAAATCCCCTTGGAGTTCCTCATAAGATCTGGATTGCTAAGAATATCGGGTGCTTTTTTTCTTAAGGCAAGAATCTAGCCAGCATAGCTATGGAGATATATTTCAGCCATGTCTCTCAATGATAAACAAATATTCCATAAGAACTCCAAGTGTTAAATTCCAAATAAAACAATGCAGGCGTCACCCTTGAATAAGTCATATTGCATATTTATTCTGATAACAAGATTTCTATTTCCTTGGCATTTAATTGCATTTTCTTGCTGGAGTTTATGAATACATAGGAATATATTGTAAATGAATGTTTATGAACAGAGCCCAATAAACATAACTTCTGAACTAAAAGTTCAGATGGTTAGTGTATGCAATATACAGACCTGAGCTAACACGACCAAGGCTACAGTTGGATGCCACTGTTTATCATGATGGGAATGAACCTTGGACGTGTGTACTGCTTCCTCCTTTTATAATGCAACCATTATGGAAACTTTTGTTTCTGTTTTCTAATTAACTGCAGTTTTGCATTACATTTGAGTCCTAGATTTAACTATGGTTTAGTTAATCCTAACTATGGCTAGTTTGAAAGCAATCAGCTTCATAACCTGTGGTTTAACAACATGATTTATTTTGATGGAAGAGCACAAAGTCTATTGCTATGATGCAAGCTGCCTTTTAGAGCCTGTTGCCAACACTAATAATACTGGTGGAGGGGAACATATGATTCCCATGCAAAATGATTCAAGTTCAATCTCTGACATGTGAAAGAGACCCTGAAAATCTCTTAACAATTAATACTGGTCTAGTCTAGTTCAGGGTGGCGCTGTGGGTTAAACCACAGAGCCTAGGACTTGCCGATCAGAAGGTTGGTGGTTTGAATCCCCGCAACGTTGCTCGGTCCCTGCTCCTGCCAACCTAGCAGTTTGAAAGCACGTGCAAGTGCAAGTAGATAAATAGGCACCACTCCAGCGGGAAGGTAAACGGCGTTTCCGTGTGCTGCTCTGGTTCGCCAGAAGCAGCTTAGTCATGCTGGCCACATGACCCGGAAGCTCTACTCTGGCTCCCTCGGCCAATAAAGCGGGATGAGCGCCGCAACCCCAGAGTCGGTCATGACTGGACCTTTTAGTCTAGTTCAGCCTAGTACAAAGGAGCTTCCTTTGTTGGCGCAATCCAATATCTAGAAACTGTTCCTTGAAACTCTTAGATAATGGCCCTCCAGCGAAGGAAAGTCCTTCACAAAAAAAGAGATAAGGGTTCCAGGCATTAGCTGATGTAAAATTTACTGGCATGTGTACCATGGAAAAAGCAAACGAGCTTTATAAAGGTTTGGTTGTTGGATATTTTATTTGAACAAGATTTACAACAGTAAACTAAATTAGTGTAAATTGTGCCAATGTGTGTTCTCCAGAAATTGCTTTATCAGTGAAAAGAATAATCCAAATCGTTCAGTCACAGACATCAACAATTTTCTTAAAATGCTGTTCAAATAGAAGCCAAGGGAGATATTGCTTTGAAGTTCAGAATATGTAATTACACAACAATGGACTTGAATTCAGTCTTGAAATATGCTGGGCAAAACACCTGACTCAGTGACGCACCTGCACAAGTAGTTAGTTTGGAACAGCTTCACAGCCACATACCCTTGAGTAAACTGTATACAAAAAGGAGGGATATAAATTTTATCAATAAATCATTCCTTTTCAGTAGTAAACCCCATGGAGTTCATGAGAGCCAGTGTGGTGTAGTGGTTAAGAGCGATAGACACATAATCTGGGGAACCGGGTTCGCATCTCCGCTCCTCCACATGCAGCTGCTGGGTGACCTTGGGCTAGTCACACTTCTCTCAGCTCCACTCACCTCACAGAGTGTTTGTTGTGGGGGAGGAAGGGAAAGGAGAATGTTAGCTCCTTAAAGGGAGTGAAAGGCGGGATATCAAATCCAAACTCTTCTTCTTCTAGGGCTTACTCCCAGGTAAATGTGTATAGGAGTCCATGCTGAAGCAAGTCTGAGTGCTCAATAAACATATTGGGGTGGGGATGTCAGATCAAATATTCAACTAATAGCAACCCCTGCAAGATAATCTGGGCTGCATCTTGTTTTTCCTGCCCCAATATGGCAGAAGAGACGACAAAGGAAAAGCAGGGGCCTTGGGGCAGAGGGTGCTTTGCACAGCAAACAGACCTTAGGAATACAGTCACACAAACAATTGTACTCGATTGGTCCAACTGGTGTAGATCCCACAGAACCAGCAGATATGTGCTGGCAAAAAGTCAACACACAACCACTTCACCAAAAATGCACCAGTTTAAACACTCTCGGAAGAACTGTAGGGAAAACTACTGAACCAGATATATAATTGTCCATCTTGGCCCAGTTGCTTGCTGTAGATACTCCAGTATCTTAGCTGAGATCCTCAGTTTTTTCCAGGCAGAACAAGAAATTTAATAGGCAACAATAAAACAAGTGTTTTAATGGCAATTTGAGTTGAGCAAAGCACATTTGTTCACATTCACTTGAATGGAAGTGTCTAAGGAGGCAACAACTTAACTCTGGGCTACAATATTCCAACCTTAGTTTTGCAGATATATTTAAAAATCCCAGGCCCATCCACTTCATCCAAGTATCCCCATTCCCCTCCCCATTCTCACTGCAAGGAAGTGACCAGCTGTGTTTTATGTCTTTCCACAGGTGGTCTGGGTGGTGAGCTTCCTGTCTGCTTTCTTCCTGGGCTTGCCCTTTGGACTCGCTGTGGGAGTGGGTTTTTCCATCCTTGTGGTGGTTTTCCATACCCAGTTGTAAGTATTTTCCTGGTGTGGCCTGTGGTGTGGCCCAAGGAGGGACATTTTCCATCATTTGGGTCAAAATTTCAAAGGCACGTGGAACATGAAAGCACCAGTCCCTGTTAGTAAACAATGATGTCAGTTTCAGATAACTGCTAGCTAATCTGCCATTCCCATAAATATATTCCAAGGCTGGTATAAATATGTAAGTATTTACGTCATGTTAAAAACACCTGTGGCACGTATCCTTCTCTCAAATCCATTATAGATACAAGGGAACTCCCACTGATTACTCACTAAACTCTCAGTATAAGAGATAAATGTGATGCTGGACTATGCTGATATTTCCTTTGGTAGCTTGATCTAGAGAGAAAGTCAAGGTGAAACCAGATCATGTAGTTGTGCAGTTAATTTAAAAACAACAACAACAACCAAATAGCTGGTGGGGAGAACTAAAACGGATTGAGAATGTGGCATTGCAGAGGGAATCTTTAACCCATTGTCCCTGCTGGGATCCTGATTTGAACCACATGTACCCCACCTCTATTCACAATGGGAGGAAGCTCTTGCTGGCATCAGTGAGCATTTTCCTTTCCTTGTGAACAGCAGGGTCAATGCCAACTGGGACTATGGCAGGAACAAATTGTTAAAGGCATCCCTCCCCTGCCTCCACTCCTTCACAGTCCCAAGTCAACTCCCTCCCATCCCCGTTAGCACCAGTTGGAAGAAATGCTTTATATTCAGGGAGCATCTTTGGATGCAACTGTTTCATTATGGTAGACGATAGGAAAGGACTAAGCACAGGGATCTCTGCTTTTCTTGGTTTCTCTTTTCATACCACTAAGGCATCCACCAGATTAGGTCTTTCACCATCTCAGAAAAATGGGGGGGGGGTGTTTTGCAGAAATGCTTCCCACATAGGAATAACCTTGCATGAGTGTAGACTGCAGAAGATGCTTGCAGGACTCACCTTGGTATCTCCCATGCCTGCAGTGTAGATAGGAATGTAGAACCAGAATGTCATGGACCCCTGCTGTCTGTCATCGTTGGCGGACAGTCTCTTCCATAAGGACTAGGAGGAATCCCCAGACCTTCTTGCCCGTATCAGCCTTGCAAATTCAGGCCACAGAGAACTCCATGCCATGAGGGTAATGTGTGAATCAGCATTTATTTCCCCGTGGTATAATTCTGATCTTGTAAGGGATCTTGAGGAACCACTTGTAAAGGCACACCCTTAGTCTCATTCCCCTATTCATTTTTTCAATGATCAAGACTGCTCCCTGGTGTGCTGCCAATTGTCACCACATGGGGGCACATTCATGACCCAAAAAAAAATCAACTGTGGAAAACTTAAATGTCTACCATGTTCACAACACAGCAGTTTTCCGCTCTTTTGAACATTGTGAAACACATTCAGGAAAATGAAGAAACTCAACCAGCTTTTTAATGTATATATGACACAATTGATCCAGAAGACACACTCTTCCTTTCTTCACACCCTCTGTCATCAATTTAGGATGGTGGTGAAGGAGACTAGCAAATGGGCCCTCACAAACACTGTTACATATTGCTAGACTACTGAAGCTACAGTGGTACCTCGGGTTACAGATGCTTCAGGTTACAGACTCCGCTAACCCAGAAATAGTACCCCGGATTAAGAACTTTGCTTCAGAGTGAGAACAGAAATCGTGCTCCGGTGGCTCGGCGGCTGCGGGTGGCTCCATTAGCTAAAGTGGTACCTCAGGTTAAGAACAGTTTCAGGTTAAGAACGGACCTCCAGAACGAATTAAGTTCTTAACCCGAGGTCCCACTGTACTCTGTTTTGTTTAGCAAGATTAGAGCCACTGCTGCTGCTGTGTTTTCAAGAGATTTCCTCCATTGGCCCAGTGAAATGGGAACCATAGATAAATTTATTGATATTTGTGGTGTGTTCAAATACAAAGCTCTACTGGCCTGCCCCTTTTATTTTATTTCCTCCAACTGTGGACATCACTACTCTGAGAGTGATTTTCTCCCCTCCCAACATCTCTCTTATTGGGATGAAGAGTGTAGATTGGTTTCATAATATCTCCCCCAATTTGGATAGATCTGGTATAATAATAATAATTAATAATAAATGTATTTATTTATACCCTGCCCATCTGGCTGGGTTTCCCCAGCCACTCTGGGTGGCTCCCAACCGAATATTAAAAACACAATACAGCATTAAACATTAAAAACTTCCCTAAACAGGGCTGCCTTCAGATGTTTTGGAACATAGCAGTGACAGCCACAGGTAGTTAAAGAGGAAAAATTTTGCCTGGCGCCTAAAGCTATATAATGACTTATAATGAAGTTAAGCACACAATCCTTTCTTTTCTATTTCACTTGCATCATTGAACTGTATTAACAGGAACTCCAGTGAAACTGATTTTTTTTTTTTAAAAAAAAAAAGGCTGGCTATATTTTGACAATTGTTTCTTTCCATTTTCCTTCACAGTCGCAATGGTTGTGTCATTGGTCCTGTAGCTGCTACTGATATATACAAAAATCCCAAAGTCTACAACAAGGTAAATGGGTCAGAAAATAACCCTCTGCTTCCTCCTGTTTTTGCCATCAATACACAAGTGAGATGTTTGCTCTCACATCAGATGTGATTTGAGTCTGAGCATCTATTTGTTGTGCAAATTTACCTAATAGTATTGATGGCCAAAGTTGGCCATTATTGTTCAGTAGAGTTTGAAATTCACTGGCAGCATTGCTCTTTTCTTTTGTAACCATTTCCATGGCTAACATTGTTTGTGCACCACTTCCCAAACCAGCAGTGGGAGCTCACTGCTTGCAGAGTAAATAGGAATGTGTATGACACTGGCTCTAATATGAATGTCCAATTATGTTCTGTGCCATAGGGAATCTTATGCAAGCCAAACACATGGAACAGGCTCAGCAACCTAATCACTAAGGCATGGGTAGGCAAACTAAGGCCTGGGAGCCGGATCCAGCCCAGTCACCTTCTAAATCCGGCCCACGGATGGTCTGGGAATCAGCATGTTTTTACATGAGTAGAATGTGTGCTTTTATTTAAAATGCATCTCTGGGTTATTTGTGGGGCATAGGAATTCATTCACCCCCCAAAAAAATATATAGTCCATCCCCCATAAGGTCTGAGGGACAGTGGACCAGCCCCTTGCTGGAAAAGTTTGCTGACATCTGCACTAAGGCTCTACTTTGTAGCCTGTTTGGCTAAATTGAAGAGTCAATACTATCTGGGAAGGAATTTCACTTTAATTTAACTTTTGCAAAGGGTGAAAAGTGTGCAAGATTAGGAAAATGTACTTTCTCGCTATGTTCTGTTCCCTAGCAAGAACAGAGATGAAAGAGTTAATGGAAAGTAGTAACTCTTACCAAAGTGACACTACTTTCAGGAAGCAGACTAGCAAATTGAGGGGAATCCACATGTTAACAGGTGCTACATATTGAGTACTGCAACAGGGCACACATAGCCTAGGATTCTGCCAGCCAGCTGTTTAGGTGAAAGCTTGTGCTGGATTGAATGGTCTCCCCCATCTGAGATGCACTTAGCCACCAAAAATGTATAGATCTGGAGAGGGAGCCTGCTGCCACAGTGCAGCCATTACCGCCCGCATTCATTTCTCCTTAGATGAGTAAAGGGTTCTTTACTAAATCTTCCTCCTTCTTTTAAACATCTCAAAAGAACTGCAAGTACCATTTGAACCCTGAGAACTTTTCTATTTCTTTGCAGGTCCGAGAAATTGAAGGAATTAAAATTGTTACCTACTGCTCCCCTCTTTACTTCGCTAATTCAGAGATATTCAGGGAGAAAGTTATTGCCAAGGTAAAAAAAAAATCTATTGTGTAGGCGATGATTAACCATTTTTCGCATTACAGGAACAGATATTTACCTCATGCCAAAACCATTTCTTCATCGCGATGTACAATTTTCCTCACTAAGCAACAGTAAATGTCTTGCAAACAAAGGCGTATATTGGACCTGTTTAGTTCTCTCGCTTAGCTCACTGACAAACGTTGGGAGTAAATAAATGAGTAAATAAAAAAACAAGAAGTCATACCACTTGGCTTTCTGCACCATCAGTTTTCAGAGCTCAGTCTACCTTGCAGTGACAAGCCTGGAACACCAAAATTTGTGGAGAGATGAATAAGCTTGGTATGGAAAATTTTCTAAAGGCTTGTCTGGCACCTACTCTGATGCCTTTTCAGGGCCAAGTGAACATATTATTTATTTCCCTAGGCGCGCTCTCGCGCTCTCTCTCTCTCTCTCTCTCTCTTGATTTCCTCTCAGATTTCATTGTGGTTTCCCCACTTTTCTCTGTATTTTGTTATTTTATTTTTAAAATAAGTGTATGTATCATTGTCATCACCGACATCTTAGGAGGCAGAAGCAGTCACTGGGCAAACTAATGTACTGTACTCACACTTGCACTGAAATATTTTGTTTGAATCTCATTTTGAAGCCAATATCCCAGCCCTACCCATTGCTTCCCAATGGATATAACTCTTGCTCAAGTTAGGAAGACACATTTTTAAATGTAAGAGGTCCAACTCTCATTTTTCAGCTCCACTACTTTCGGTAGGAACTGTGGATTCCCTGGGTAGAATCCAACATGGAGGAGGTAATTCCATTCTGCTTGCCTGATGCAACGATCTTGCCTTTCCTTCCTCCTGCGCACTCTCTCCAGGACCACCACCACAACCACGCCAGTTGGGGTGGGGCTCAAGGGTAGAGAGAGGGGAAAGCCCTGGGGGTCCTGGAACTGGCTTTCACTTGTAGGACAGGGTCGATGAACATGGCGGCCCGATTGTTACACGTAGGAGTTGAGAACAACCTGGCTTACTGTCTTTTATTTGAACAGACTGGTGTGGATCCCATCAAAGTCTACTTGGCGAGGAAAAAGTATGTGAAGAATCAAGAAAAGGCAAGGGCAACATCAGAGAAAACAAGCAAACTAAAATCTCTCTTCAGGAAAAACAAGGTAATTTAGCAATTTTCCTAGTTGTGAGAGATCCTTTCTATGTGTGATACATGAAGGGGTTAACATTGTTGGAATGATAGAAGGCAGCTTTGTTGGGGACAGGAAGAGAACCCTACTTATTCTGGCCTTTAAAAAAAAAAGTTGATCTGTGTGCTGTAACAGTGGAAAGAGGCTATCAACAGCCTAAAAAGAACTGTTGTTGCTGCTAGATTATGGGGTAGCATTTGTTTGCCACTTTGGAGCGAGATTTCACCAGCCTTCATGGCCACTCCTAAACTTGACTGGGACAGTGGAGGAGCAGTCAGCCTCCATATAATTTTTTTTTAACATCACATAATGATGTGGGTAAGTCATTCATCATGTGTGACTTCATAGGCACTATCCAATAGATACCCGTAACTTTCATGTACCACATTTTGTTCTGCACCCACTACTGCAACTAATGCACTAACTAGGGGGAAGGGAAATAAATTCCTTTCCCCAAAATATTGAAAACAAGTGTAACATTTTTTGTAAATTGCTTTGGGTCACTGTGGAGAGCTGTTGCTGGTCAGAATAGATAATGCAAAGTGTAGTATGGTCAATGGGAGGTGATTTAAAACAAAAACTTATCACAGTAGGAAAAGAAAAAGAAAAAAACCCCACACTCCTTTCTTCACCTGGCAGAACTTAGGGAATACTGATCTCCCCAACACTACCACCACACACACCAATTTCCATACAGTGGCCCTGCCCATAATTAAATAAAAATGAGATGCATAATTTAAAAATCGCTATTTATCCCAAGTGTTGCTGTTTTGAAAACTCTGGCCTAATTCCTTGCCAACTGGAAGGACAAGATTTTTTTTTAAAAAAAATACACAGCCAATTGCCACATATGAAACAGGGATTACTTGATTAGCAAGAAGATGTTTGCAAGTTGATTTTGCCACAAACACAGAGTGTATGGAAACAAACAAGCCTGCCTTACAATGCATGCACCTATAGACCACAGGAAGCTGCAGGTTAGACCAGGGCCTGGATAATGGTACTAGCATGCAAATTGTTGTTGTTGTTGTTGTTGTTGTTGTTGTTGTAAAATTGGGCCAAACTGGTCCAATAAATGTTGGACCAGACTGGATTTTTTCCTATTAGCTTTATCATTATAAGGCAAAGAATATTCATCAGTTATTTATTGCAAATCCAGTGCAAGCTACTGAATTCTACAGTGAAAAATGTGAAGAAAATGTATGAACTTGCTAAAATTGGGAATTGTTGGGCCATTCCTTCCTTTGCCCTTCATGAGCAACTTGTATTTTTTTTATAATCTATTACTGTCTTTCATTGGAATTATTTAGTTTATTTCATAAAATTTATATACCACTTGATTGTAAAAAACAACAACAAAAAACAACAACCAACAACCCTCAAAGCTTTTTACAAAAAGAATTAGTAGATAAACAACCAACAGCTAGCACTGCTGCTTATGATTAATGCTGAAATCCCTCAGTCTCACCTCATTCAGGAGAGTACTCTGACTCTCCGGAGAGCCTTTTTCAGTATTTCAAGCCAATATTTAAATGATATCATATAAAAGTTTGTACTGTATTAATGTATTTGACGGCTGGTTTTGTTTTGTTTTAATGGCATTTTCTGATATTTTGCTAACCACTTCAGATACCAACCATGGTAGAAATGTGATGTATGTGCATAATAAGCACGCATGCATGTCACAGGTTCGACCCCCATATGGGACAGCTGCTAGATAATTCTCAGGGACCCTTCCAACTCTACAATTCTATGAGTCTATGCATATATAATCAACATATAACATATGAAACAAAGATTTTATTTATTTATTAAATTCATTAGTCACGGTTTGTTTGTTTCTTTGCCAATGCAACCCAAAGCAACTCACAATAAATAAGATCAACAGCAATGAAAATAAGTTAGAATAAATATGAACTTGAATGTGGTCCCCCTTCCTTTGCTACAGACTATGTCTCTGCAAGAGCTCCAGAAGGATTTTGCAAGCATGTCTCCGACAGATACCAACAATAACCAGACCTCCGCAAATGGTAAAAGCGTCTCCTACATTAACTTCAACCCATCTGAAAAGCAGGCTGAACAGGGAACCATTGCCAGTCATCGCAGCAGCACCTGCAGTGCTATCCCAGAATCAAACACTGACCCCATGACCACAGCGCCCCCATTTGTCAACTTCCACACAATTATCCTGGATATGAGCGGCGTTTGCTTTGTGGACCTGATGGGCACGAAAGCTTTGGGAAAGGTCAGTTTTCCTCTTGGTTCCACCTCCTGTTTATTTCTGTGACGCTGCACTGCCTACTGAATTTGTTCTCTTTAAAACTTCCTGTTGAGCTCTCTTAAGGAGTTTTAATAACAAGAGTTGCAATAGTCTTATTTTTAAGAAAAGTTGACAGGCACCAGGGTAGCATTAGGTTCGTTTCAGCTAGTTGTAAACACTGCCAGATAAGCAATCAGAACAAGATGCTGAATCCAAGGAACACAGGTCAATTCCCAGAAACAGACTGTGACCCTTGCGCTCCTTCTGCTGCACTATTCAAAGCTCAGCCGTTGTTTACTGAGCCTGAAATGGGTGATTCCCATTGCTGTTCCAGGGTTACACATTGCATCAGTATCACCTGAGCTAAGCACTTTTGAAAATGCAGTGCTACATAGTTTGGTGTCCGTCCCCCCACATGACACTGGAAGTGTTATTATGCTAATGTACCATGTCTTGAATTTGTAGTGCATCCTAAATTCATGGACTCTCAGATTTCGTGTTGTAAAAGCTAAGAATGTACTCTCTTTCCCTCCCCCACCCCCGGTCTCCTCATATAGCTGTGCACCAACTATCAGAGGATTGGGATTCAAGTATTTCTGGCAAATGTACAAGGTAGGTCTATTGCTCTTTGTACCATATTTTCTCTATCTTCCATTTTGAGGGCCTTGAAAATGGGCAGAATAACTGCTGGAAGAAATAAATAAATATATTGCATGTGAAACACATTACCATCTTCATATTAATTGCAAAAATCTAGGTACTATACAAATTTACAAGTGCTGTTCTGTAGTGTGGCATGGGGACTGAGTAGGTATTTAATAATGCAGCAATACCACAAATCAAATTCAAACATCACTGAGCAATGCCCTCCGACTTTTTATATATATGCAAAGTAGCCTTGGAGGCTGCCAGGCTATTTGTCACTTCAAAATTTGCTTTCACCAATCTGCTTTTCTTCCTGTGGGTGAAAAGATACTCATGTACCCTATCTCTCCCATGGTTGGCAAAACAGCTGGAGGGGTGGTTATAAAAAGACATATGGCCGTATGTGGAAAGGTTAAACAGGTCTACAAATCAGGGGAAGAATCACACAACTGAAACTGATTGTTGCATGTAGTTTCTGTCCCTCTAGTAGTATTAAATATCCAATGTGAATTGGTTTTGTATCAGTTTCCTAGTGTAAACTCCTTGTTCCATTGTGGATGCTTTAGCCAGCTAAAGGGTTCAGGGCATGACAATTCATAACAAAGCCTGTTTGTAGCCAGCAGAAAAGACGCACAATGCTTCAAAAATAAATAAATCACACAACTGCATAAGAAGAGGCAGGTATAAGAGACTTACATGATTAAGGGGTTGGTGTTTTCTTCTGCTTCACTGCATTAACTTTAGATTCAGGGTTGTGTTTTTCTGAAATCATTAGACATTGCTAATGGTTGTAAATGTGTGACTTTACTTAACCATAAGAGGTACGATTTCTTGAACTTCATTGTTCTTGGAAATAGCATGCAATTGATATGCCAAAGCAGCTTAAAGCTGGAAGATGGAAACACAGAGGAGGGATGGCACTTCTACTGAGGCAAAAGTATAGGGTATTTTTTCATGATTGCAATTCAACCCACATTTTAACTTAATAAACATATGAAATCATGTGGGCTTTCGCCTTTTGCCTCCAGTGGAATAGGGGTGTCTCGCCCACAGACTACCCTAAAACAGCCTTGTTATCCCACAATGATTCAAGAAATATGAGATTTCCTGAAGAGTGTTATGATAATGGTGGTGAAATTAATGAATTACTCTACATATTGGAGCTTGGGACAGGGTTCTAAATAATGTGTGTCTCCAGATCTTAGGGGTTTAATGACACAGTGACTCTTTCTATACCACTTCTTGTCCCAGAAAAAATATTTTGCCAACACATTACATGAGCCAGCTGCTTTCAAGCATACAGCTGGGGGGGGGGGATATCTCCCAGCAAAGAACCTGCAGTCCCCCTTAGTCCTCTTGCTCAATCCATTAACATTTTGAGCTTCAAATTCAAACAGCAATAGGGCGTCATCCTAGTTCCATATACTTGTGTCTGATTCTTAGCAATTGCAACAGGCCCTATGGGCTTTAAATATTATCATTTTGCATTACATAGGCCTTCTACCTATTATTCCCGCTCCCAAATCTAGTGTATAGGAAATGCCCTGACACAAATAATTTTCTAGCACACAGCTCCTGCTTGCAGTTTAGTCTATATAACTTTGTCTCCTTCGTTAGCCCAAGTGTATGATGATATCCGCACGGGGGGAGTCTTTGAAGAAGGAGGTCTTGAGCCCAGTCATCTCTTCGTGACCATCCATGATGCTGTTTTGTTTGCAACAATGAATGGAAACAGAGCCACACAGCGTCCTGACTTAGAGCAGGTATAGATGATTCACTGTCTCTTCACTCTTTTTGCCACATATGTGCAGCTCTGTGCATGTGTGTTTCATACTCTTCTGCTTTCCTTTCAGACGTTGCCTTGGTGGTTATTAATCAGATTGGCTAATAGGCTTTTTCTTTTCTTACACTTTTATCTTGCCCTTTCTCCAAGAAGCTCAAGACGGCATACACAGTCCTCCACTCTTTATAACAACCCTATTAAGTAGGTTAGGCTGAGGGTTGTTGACTGGCCCAGTCACCTAGTGAGTTTCACGGCTGAGGAGAGATTTGAACTTGTGTCTCTGCAGTTTTAGTCCTACACTGTAACCAGTATAGTATGTATGAATGCAACCAAACCTTCTGCCCTCTTCCTATTGTTCACCACCACTAACAGACTCACAGCCCTACACCTCACCACTGGAGATCCTATAATCAATTGCTCCTCTGATCATCAGATACTGTACACCTATTTTCAAGCCTAGCTTTGCACCTGTTAGCAACTTTTTTTAAAAAAAGAAAAATGCTAATATTCTTTCTGCCACAACAGACTCTGAAGAGGAAGCTTGAGGGGAATGAGATAACAGGCTCCTTTTAGTCATTAGAAAGACATAGCTGAGTGTCTGGTCAATGGGTGTGTGTTGGTGTGCTAGATTTGGGGACAAGGGCTGCAAGCTGCCCTGACTACTTTTCCATTCTGGACTCATTTTATCCAGCCTGAGTCTTGAGAGAAGATAGTGGTCTGCTCTTCCTGGAAACCTGTCACAGATGACTAAGTTTGAAAAATGAAAAACAAAACAAAACAAAACATGAAGTTGTTAACGGTCCAGTCTAAATGTAATGGGCAAAATCTGTTTGGATTTGGATAGGTGCAAATAAAGAAATATTAAGTATGGTGGGTGGCAGAAAGCAAGGACTAGACATGGTGGCATGTTAAATCGCCCCATATCTCAGTTCTGTGTGTTCATGCACAGATATAGACAGCAAATCTATACAGTTCAGTGGTTCGTCTAAATGGAATGCTGCCTGGGCAGACAGGCAAGTTGCAGAGGTCATTCTGGTTTTGTGCTTCTTTCTCTCTAGAAGCCTTCACAGCTTGGCTTTTAAAAAATGCCTATGGAATTGTGGGGAAGAGCTCCAAATGAAGATCAGCAATTGATTCTGCTAACTCTTGTGGAGATAAAAGTATTAACTGGCCTCCCAGATCAAATAAACTCACTACCAACAAATAACTTTATCTCATATGGACTGAGCTTTAGCTTATTGGTCATTACTAATCTCAAACACTGATGCACCATGCCTGCCACCTCAATGTATCTGGTTAAAAGGAGAAATAGAGCTGGATGTCATAAGCATATTGATGACACCTCACTCTATTAACTTGCAGCTAAATGTATGAACTGATTCTACAAAAACATTGTATATGAAGAGAGAAAAGATGAATACTATGGTTTTGATCAGTAGCAAAATGGATCATTCAGACTTGCAAATTGCCACTCGATGCTGCACTTATCAAGTTATAATCATGCATGTGTGAGTCAGTCAGTCTGCAAAGCAAACCTGTGTTGCATGCAACAAACTAGCACACAGACATTTAAAAAAGATAAAATAAAGAACACCCCATCATTTTATATCTAGCTGCTAAGCTCATGGGGTAATCATGGTCTTGGTTTCCTTATTTGCATTTCTTTGCTTGATAAAGAACTTGTTGACCCAGCCTTCAGCTGACATGATGGAACACCTAATCATTGCTGTATGGCAACTGCTATTTGCTCCTAAGAGATTTGTTGAAGGTGAAATCATCTGGTTATCATTTGGATATGGGGCAAAGGACTAAGTCCTTGTTCCACCATGAGGCTGGGTCTAGCTCCTGAGGCATGATAGGAGGCAGATACGTGGGGGCTGGGCAATATTTTTAGAAGCCTGTGCTGAACCACACACAGATATTTGTGTCTACAACATTCATGAAAGATGTTTGTGTACCTTCTATTTTTCAAACTTCCAACGATTGCCACTCCACTCACGCCCTTAACAAACGCTATTTGAATGCATTGACCCTTCCAAGAACAACTTGAAGTGCCATCACATCATCCAAATGCCACTGAAACCAAACTATTCACAGAACCCTTGTCTCACTCTTACAAGACTTTTAGTACTTGGGAATGAATACATTAACACAACAAAATACGTGTGTGGTATATGTCAACCATAAGGGTTTTTGTGTGGGCAAATTACTGTTTAATGAATTTGCATAAAATGTTCCTTATAAAATCTAGAAAATGTTTGAGGAGCTTGCTGACATGTAGGTACATGCCAGAACAGTGTAACAAAGCACTACAAACATGTTGCAGTGCCTACAAATAACAATTATACCCCATGTTACAATACAATAAATATTTATTACTTGTAGCTATAGGCCATTGCAAAGAGGGGAGAGTACAACTGGAAACTCGGGGAAGGGAGAGAGCTCTTGAGCTTGGGTCCTGCTTGCATGCTTCCCACAGGCATCTAGTTGACCACTGTGAGAACAGGATGCTGGACTAGATGGCTCATTGGCCTGATCCAGCAGCCTCTTATGTTCATGACCATAATGTTTGCAGCAGCAGCTGAAAAAGTACACAACAGTTGCTGTATATACTGTCCTATTACTGCAACACATAGGGGAGATCATCTTAAATACATATACTGTATGTTGAGCTGTCCCCTTGCTAGCATTTGTATTGGTAATTAAATCTTTTAGAGTCTTGTGCTGACCTTTGGTTTTAAACAAATAAATGGCTGACTAGCAATATTATCATGTTTTTTTAGCTTGCAAACAATAACTGGTGATTTGTCATGCTTCCATACAGAGGTCAAGTCAGATAGAAGTCTCTATTTCTGATGAATCACTGGAAGACAGCAGCGCTGAATTCCAAAACTTAGAAGAGGTAAGTTAAAAGAAAAATGTGGTATTAAGTGAAATGTCTGAGCGCTCATTCTTCTTAGTACATTTCTGGCCTGTTACTAGTATTCTCAGCATCAGCTACTCTAACCCAAATCCCTTTTTTCTCCTAGGAAATGTTTGGAAGCATTTTTCATTCGGATGCACAGACAGCACTGTGAGCTCATGAGAAACACTCATATGATGTCAAACTTCTTGACCAAGACATTACTTTCTGAAGAGATGTCCCTGTGTCTGAATAGCAAGGAAAATAGCCTTTATGCATTTTTGGAATGGGACCATTGGTGCTTTTGCATCCCAGGGGCTTCTGAACTGATGATCTCTTCTGCCTCCATTCATCTCTGGTTATTGAAATGCAGAGCAATCGATTCTTGAAGCAGTTGGCATGGGCAACAGACGGAGAACCTCAGGGAATATTCTTCATCTATCTAGAAGAAGCAGAAGAATAGCAGGACTATAATGACTTCTCTCTAGGCCTCATCCCGCACTTCAAGCAATTCTTATGAACCCTTCAGGATGTATCTAGCATACACACGTAGCCAGGAACTCTCAGTCATCACCCTTGTTTTTATTAAGAGAAATATGAGGAAAAGCAGAGAATATATGATTGATCAACAGACATAACTCTCATAAGGTGTAGTTATTTGGGGTTTGTAAGGGGACGTTTGCTTCCAAAGTGTGAACAGATTTTTTAGAGTTCACACTAAAATTAAGCATGCCTCTGAAGATGTTGCCCAATTATTCATCTGCTTTCATCACTACAGCCTAATACAGCACTCTTTGTTTCTATGGTCTAAATGCACCACCAGTATGTTTAGTGACCATCAATCATTTCTTGAAACATGTGCTGTATTTGCTGTGGTACTGAGCCTTATCAAGCTACTGCCTAGAAGTAATGTTGCATTCTCTATTACAACTCCCCATTTTTAAAGGACAGTTCTGTTCAGGGGTAGGTGTGTGTGTGTGTTGGTGTGTGTGTAAATTACTTTCTATAGGAATTACATGCTTAGAGAGACCCTTTCAGAGTGCTTTGAATCCAAAAACTGGAACTGTCTTTTGACTGCTGCTTCTACCTTGTGTCTAGAAACTGCAAGATAATAGCTACTTGCACAGTATTTTGGTGCTTTAGTTTCCTGTTCTCAACAACTAAACATTTAGAAAACATTCAGCTTAAGTTCATATTGAGAAATAAACAAAGCTTCTGAAGGGGCCAATTTTCCTGGACCTGTTTGCCAATCCCATACATATTCTGTATGGGATAAAAGGATAAATTGTACCCCTTAAATACTATATTGAAAATACTCAGATTGCAGTCTACTCAATGCTTAGACTTCACCCCATGTGCAATTTTGGTTGGAGGACTCTAACTTGATTTACAGGACAAAGTTCAAGGGCAGCGTTTGGTTTATTGATCCCCCTCAAGCTGTTTTAATCTCTGCAAACATTCTCGTGGATTTTCTTTAACGTGTGTCACAGATGGGGAGAATCTACCTCTCAGGCAGACTTGCCTGACCAGTTAACCTAGAAGAAGTTGTCTTTTTAAATTTTATTTTGTAAATGCGAATTAATTTTTATATAAAAATGTGAATGATGCAAATGATGTTTTAGTTTTCTGTTGTAATTCCTTCTTCCGGCCCCAAGGTGTTGAATATGTAATGCCTATGACTTAAGGTTAAATGTTCTAAAGTAAATGCTAAGCCTAAGATATACAGCACAAGCCAAAGAACATGAAAAAACAAACCACATAAAAGGCTGGCCATTCTGATGTGGCACTGTGCTGAAATAAGCCATAGTTTGGTTCATCGTGTCTTCTGAACCCAGACTCACGGTTTAGCCCTCTCCAGAATAACCATCAGTTGAATCCAAAGCTTGTCCTATGGTTTACTGCTTGTGTTTTGTCTGCCATAGCTAAATCACAAGCCCAGGTTAAGACAATACACTAAGTCAAACTATGGCTTAACTCAGCGCAGCACAGCAGCAAAACAACAAGAGAGAGTAAAGCAACTGCAGTCTTCTCTTCCAAAGGCCACACACACACTTGGGCATGCACACTGAGATGTGGTTTGGCTTAAGTGTGACATGTGAACCAGGTGGGGGGTGGGGGTGCAATCAAACCACTTAGGAGTTTCCAAAGAAAATAAAAAATAAGAACTGGAAATGAAAATAACTTGAAACAGAAATAAAATTATCTCCCCCCACCCCAAAAGGTACATTTTTCTAACTAGTGGAAAATCAGAGATTTCAAATGTGTGCTTAATGTAGATGATTTTGGAACTTTAAAAATATATTGTTTTAAAGATGCATCCAAGTGTTTGTTTAACTCTTATAATTGTCTTAAACAATAATAAAAAAAATGAGATGTAATCTGAATAAGATAATGCAGCTGCATTGTAGCTTCCAGATAAATGGTGTCCAGCTTGCAAAAAACCCCAAAACTTCATGAATCATCTACTGTGGGCAAAAATATCTTGGATTACAACATCCAAGTTTCCTTAGTTTCATTCTGCATAATAACTCATCCCCAGAGGCACGTATAAACAGAGGTGGTGGGGTTTGTTTGTTTTTTTGAAGCCAGGTCCAGTCAAAGGCCCAGCATGCATGCCACATTAAACCAGTTTAAAACAAACTATAGTGAAAGCTCCTCTCCTGCACCTTTTGTGCCACCAATGAAACAAAAGTGTACTGCAGAGGATAATAATGATACAATACTGTCTACATAAAAACATAAAAATCTGCTGGGATAGGTCAACGGCCCATCTACTCTAGCATCCTGTTTGAGACCACATAACACAGGTCCTGAAAGACCTACATTGGCACCCAGTAAGTTTCAGAGCACAATTCAAAGTGTTGGTGCTGACCTTTAAAGCCCTAAACGGCCTCGGTCCAGTATACCTGAAGGAGCGTCTCCACCTCCATCGTTCTACCCGGACACTGAGGTCCAGCACCGAGGGCCTTCTGGCGGTTCCCTCACTGCGAGAAGCCAAGTTGCAGGGAACCAGGCAGAGGGCCTTTTCAGTTGTGGCACCCACCCTGTGGAACACCCTCCCATCAGATGTAAAGGAAATAAACAACTCCCTGACTTTTAGAAGACATCTGAAGGCAGCCCTGTTTAGGGTAGTTTTTAATGTTTGATGTTTCAATGTATTTTAAATATTTTGTTGGAAGCCGCCCAGAGTGGCTGGGGAAACCGAGCCAGATGGGTGGGGTAGAAATAAATTATTATTATTATTATTATTATTATTATTATTATTATTATTATTACTACTACTACTACTTACAGTGTCCAACCAAATGCCTGTTGGAAACCTGCAAGAAGGACGCAAGTGCAACAACCGTCTCCTCACTGTGATTCCTGGCAAATGGTAGCCTGAAGTAGAACATAGCCATTGCGGCTAGTAGCCACTGACAGCCTTATCACCAATGAATTTGTATAATATTCTCTCAAAGCCATTCCAGTTGATGGCCATCACTAGTTTTTGTGGGAGCAAATGACACAGTTTATACTATGTGCTATGTAAGTGCTTTCTTCTGAACATTCAGCTTCACTGGGTGTCCACAAATTCTAGTGTTACGAGAGGGAGAGAAAAACATCTCCCCCTCCACTTTCTCTATGCATCACTTAATAAACCTCTGCGATGTCTCCTCTTACTTTTTCTCTCAACTAAGAAGCCCCAAATGTGCAAACATTTCTCACAGGGGAGTTGCTCCATCCCCTTGATTATTTGTGTTGCCCTTTTTGGAACCTTTTCCTACTCTACAATATTCTTTTTGAGGTGAGGCAACCACACAGTGTTCCAAGTGTGATTGCACAATTAGGTTTGTATAATGTCGTTATGATATCAACAGTTTTATTTTGCAATTCCATTCCTAATGATTCCTAGCATGCAATTCGCCTTTTTAACAGCTGTTGCACACTGGGTTGACATCTTCATAAGCTATCCACTAGGTCTTGTTCCTGGTCAGTCACTGCCAATTCAGACCCCATATGTGAAATTAAGATTTATTTATTTTTGTCCCAATGTGTTACACTTGTCCACACTGAACTGCATTTGCCATTTTATTCCCTACAATTTACTTTGCATAAATACTTTTGGAGCTCTTAGCAATCTCTTTTAATCACCCTTAACAATTTGATAACATTCACTAACTTGGCTACCTTACTGCTCGCCCTGAACTCTAACCTATTTATGAATAAGTTAAAATGCCCATATCCCAATACTGACCCTTAGCGGCCTCCACTTTCTTCATTCCTCGATTGAGAATAGTCCATTTCTCTTTCTCAATCTCCAAAGCCACGATTTCTTACATCCAGCAATTACATGCTCAGGTCTGGGATGATCAGTCAGTCCCAAACCAGAGCCCTCAAGTACCATAGCACTACAAAAAGGGGAGGTAGGATTCAGAAGGGAGAAAATTTTATTTTCCCCTTCCCCACCTCCTCAATCTCCCTCACAAGCAGCCTAAACAACACTACAAAGCTCCTGTTTCAGGCTGGCTGGAAACTTAACCAAGAGCATCAAACACACGCAAATGCATTAAAAGCAGCTCAGCTTAAAATGGTATAGACAAGTCAGCATACACAGAAAATGATAATTAAAAGAGTTCCAATATAAAAACACCCTGCGAGGAGACTTAGAATATTTCTCCAGGTAGGCGTTCCACAATCTTAGTGATGCTGGATAAAAATCTGTGTTTTTAGTACTTACCCAACATGTCTGATTTAAATATAAACCACAGAGGAGAGCCTGGGATGATAATCTTAAAATCTAGGTAGGTTCATATGAATCGAGACAGTCCTTTAGGTATCCTTTATAGAATAAGAAAAATATGATTTTAAAATAAGTGTGAAAGTACTACACATTTTGACAAGGAGGGTGTTAACTCACACCATCCAACGTATCTGAATACTAACTGTCGTGTAGCAAGAGAACTGTATTTTCCCATCAACAGCAGTCTGCATTAGGAAAAGTTTAAATGTCCCCACAATGAAAGCAAGATGTCTGTTCACCCTATAAGAGTTACAGCATGGCAGTAGATTCTCAAAAAAAGAACCATTCTATACAAGTCATCAAGTATGAAGCATACCTGTCCCCACCCCATATTAGATCATATCCATTTAGGGGGAAACAATGTTTACCCAATCTATGCAGTCATTAACAGCCCGATCTGTTGTCATGGTACAAGAAATATTTGCACTTGAAATAAACATTCTTGTTTCTATCCCAGCTAGCACCTCAGTAGTCTGGATGTATGCGTTGGTTCTTGAAAGTAAGCCCTAGTTGAATTTACTGTACTTCTCTTTTGACTCTGAATATTAGGGATACAATCCCTCCAAGTACTAGGTTAATACCAGCTCTTTACCTACAGCATTGCCCGAAAATAATCTCCAACCTTGCTCATAAAGACTGGCTTCCATGTTGAATACCTCATCCATTCTAAACAATGTGCAGACCAGGTTTTTCACCATGCCCAGGAATACCTCCGTCCCGCAACCACCCCCTAGTTCCAGAAGTTCTGGGGTTCTAGAAATCTCGTTTGCTACTCTCTAGTATTTTTGATGGTCCTCATAAAGATATTAACAACTTTGTTTCTTTTAAATCCCCCCCCCCATGGACCCACACAGCTATTTTCACTCTTTATTGGGCAACGCAATCCTATGCATGCCACCTTTACTCAGAAGCAAGCACCACTTGGGCCAGCCCAAGACATTGTGGCACCTGGTGCAAACCAAACATAGTCATGTGTGCCCTGCCAGGAAGAGGAATGCTGAGCTCTACATCAGGAGCAGGCAGCAAGTGAAGATCTCCATATGATGCATTCCTTGGGAGGCCGGATCTGCTTCTCCTGGCAATCCTGTCCGTCCCCCGCAGTCACCTTACCTTGCCTCATGAGAGGCCCTGCCTTTCCCTGCCCCAATGTGTTCAATGGGACTTATTCCCAGGTAATTGTGAATGGCAGCAGCCTTAGGATTGCAACATACTGCTCTCCTTCCCCATTTTTTTTAAACACCAAGAAGAGCTGCTGCAATCCCAAACGCGGCCGATATTACGCAGGCACACGCTTTGTGTTGCCTAGCCATTTTTTGAGGGAGCCGAGTCCCACTGAAATCTCGAGGAGCTCGGTAAACGCTTCGAGCCCACACCGGCGGGGAGTCTTCTTGTGATGAGTAACCAGCTCCATTAATGATTCGCAGGGGGACGCGCCGACCTCCGAGGGGCCCCGAGCGGCGGCCAGAAGGCGCCAAGATGGCGGCGCTGAGCGGCCGAGCGCGAGGGGCTCTCTGGGTGGCTTTACTGGCGCTGTGCGGGACTGTGCTGGCCCTGCTGGCCGTCGTCCTGGCCCGGACCTACGCCCCGCGAAGCCCCGCGCCGGCTCCGGAGCTTTGGGCGCGGAGGAGCCGGCAGCAGCGCCTGGAGCCCGCGTTTAGTCCCCAAGAGCGGCGAGAGCTCAAAGAGGCGCTGCAAGGTAAACTCAACACAAGTCAATAAAATGGGTCGAGGGGCCGAAGAAGCAGCGACGGCGGCGGGAGCTGCTTCCCTCAGAGTCAAAGTTGCACGGTCTCCTAAGGAAGAGGGTGCAGGAGGGGCAAAGCAGCGTTGCCGTTTGGGGCACAGTTCGGCAGAATGAGAAGAAGGGTCGCCAAACGTAGCTGGGCTGCACACTGCCTCATTTTGAAGTAAAGTACATAATGCAAGTCAAACATGGGAGCCTGGGGCTCCAGGGGTCGCTGCGGTTCCCATCATTGCTGACCAGCTTTTCTTGCTGGCCGGGGCTGCTGGGGGTTGGAGTTCAGTGGGTCAGCCCCATTTTTCCCTGTCAGATCTAAACCTCATTTGCACCGCTGGAGCCAAAACGGCGTTTCAGGGTGGGGCAAGTTTTTGTGAGATTTCTGAAAGAGGAATGACGGCATGTTTCACACGGACACCCCATTCTCAACTTATTTTCTCTTTGCTCGTTTTGATGGGAGTAACCCTTCCAAGTGAAGCACGCTTAGGATTGCAGCCTCGTTTTAGCTTCCGGTTTATGATTCGGCTATCATATTTATGGGGAAACAGCCTTTTCTTCAAGTAACTAAAGGGGTGTGGGTGTGCATTGCTATTTCGAGGGGGGCGGGTTACCCTCTGGTGCTATACTCAGAGGAGTTCATAATGACTGCATTGCAGGGGGTTGGACTAGATGACCCTCAGCGTCTCTTCCAGCTCTACAGTTCTGTGAGTCTTCCCCCCTCCACCTTCAGCTACGCCTGCAATTCTGTACACTTACCTGAGAGTAAGTCTCATTAAACTCAGTGGGACAAACTTCTGAATATACCTAGGAAGGTTTGCATACCATTGTAGGGTAATCTACAATGTCTTTCTTTCGATATCCTTTATTTGCCCCAGTTTCAACCAACAGAAGTGTGTGTGGCTTGAGAAAGCAAAGCACTTGTGAAAAGGCAGAGCATGGGCTTGCCATAGTTTCCGAGTTAATGTGGGAATCAAAAGATTTGGTCATGGTAATGTGATGTATATTGAAAACTGCCGATGATTTTTCAGGCAGCCGTCAATTTGCTGTACTGGAACAGCCCCCATATTAACATTATAGTAGCTGAATATTTACTGTTCTTTATACAGTGGTACCTCGGGTTACATACGCTTCAGGTTACATATGCTTCAGGTTACAGACTCCGCTAACCAGAAATATTACCTCGGGTTAAGAACTTTGCTTCAGGATGAGAACAGAAATCGTGCTCTGGCAGCGCAGCAGCAGCAGGAGGCCCCATTAACTAAAGTGGTGCTTCAGGTTAAGAACGGACCTCCAGAACGAAGCAAAGTAACCCGAGGTACCACTGTATTACACACAAAACTATGGAATCACAGCTTGCATTCTCCTCTGCAGAGTGAACAATAGGATTCACAGACTCAATGGTTTTCAGCACCACCACAGTGCAAAAACCTGGATGCTCATATTTTTTACAGATTCCCCCCAAATACACCATTAGATCATAGGGTTGTATAAAGTAGACTAATTGAAATTAATAGACATGGCTAACTTAGGTTTTTTAATTTCAGTGAGACTGCTCTGGTTAGGATTATCATGAGCTACAACCCAGTGCAGTGCAGTGCATTGTAAAAATTGTGCATCCATCACTTTCTGCAATAATGCATTCCATTATACCCAGTTGTGGGATGCTACTTAAGGCCTTTCCCCCAGGAAAATCCACTGTCTACTGCTGGATTGGAACAAACATCAATCGGTTTTTCTGCAAATTGACATTTGTTTCAATCCAGCAAGTTTCCCCAGGGAAAATATCAGGGAAAACTAAAAACCGGTTGGACTTGTGTGTAGAAAACACTGGACAAGCAGAAAACTTCTCAGACTTGTGCTTTCTAGGCACAGGACTGTGGACGAATCCTTAGTTGGACTATCCTTTGTGCTTTCTTGCACAGCAGTACATGATCATTGGGCATACAGTGGTACCTCACAAGACGAATGCCTCGCAAGACGGAAAACTCGCTAGACGAAAGGGTTTTTGGTTTTTTGAGTTGCTTCGCAAGACGATTTTCCCTATGGGCTTGCTTTGCAAGACGGAAACGTCTTGCAAGTTTGTTTCCTTTTTCTTAAAACCGTTAATCCAGTTGCGACTTGACTTCGAGGAGCAACTCATAGTACGCGGTGTGGTAGCCTTTTTTGAGGTTTTTGAAGACTTTGGTGATTTTTGAAGCTTTTCCAAAACTTTTCCGACACCGTGCTTCGCAAGACGAAAAAAATCGCAAGACGACAAAACTCGCGGAACGAATTAATTTCGTCTTGCGAGGCACCACTGTATTGAATATTTCCAGTGTCTATAACATGAAATCAACAGATTTGTGGTTCATGTCTGAGAAGTGAGCTGCTTGAAGACAGGGTGGTTTTGCATTTAATTTGTTTCCCAATATGTTTCTTTTAAAGGCTTAATTTTATCTACATATAGTTTGTTGCAATGACATTGGATTGTGTAAACAATATGTTATCCTTCAGTCTACCCATGCTTGTATCTTACGGTTATAAGAAAACAACTTAGGAGGCTTGTTTGCAGTATACATACGGTTTCTGTATGGGAAATAGCCATGTGGGAGGAGCCTGATAGTGAGGACGTGTGTCTTTTCTGTTTAGCCAATCCTTGATATTTCTAGTTATCTTGTTCTTAATGGTAAGCTTATCTTTTTAGTCAAGGTACATTTATTATCTACTGCCAATGTCAATAAGTTCAATGTGGTCATTATGCTATGAATATACCAGAACTCTGGAAGTTTTATTTATTTTGAATATTCATATGCTATTTAAGAATTTCACATATCTAGAGTCACGTACTAAAAATTCCAACTAGCTAAAAGAATATGTACAATTTAAATAATCAACCACAGTTGGTAGAAGCAGAATGAAATACAGATCAGATCAAAATCAGACAAAAAGTCAGAACTACAGATCACATATTAAAAACGTTGGAGCCTTTTTAGTTGCAAATGTGCTATCTAAATGATGGTGATGATGTTGGTGCCTCATGGATCTGTATGACAAGGATGTCTTACACACATGACACAGCCACTGAAAAGTCATTTTCCAAGTCACCATCTAACTAGCTTCTGAATGTGAAGGCACCTGGAGCTTGGACTCCAATGCAGATTTGGGCGAGTTCATGTGGGCATTTTCATATAAGAAAAATCATTTCTTTGGGTATTCTGTCCCCCAGCTGTTTAAGCATTAAAGGTCCCGCCTTTTCTCTCTCTCCATCAAACTGTCTTCAATTTGTGCAGCGTCAGTATGTCTACTAGATTATAAACCTTTCTGGCAACTCTCTGTCTATTTTATTTATTGTGTAGTAGTCAGTGGAATTTTAAACACATAATAAATAATAAGATGGCATTTTATAGTTCCTGATCTTCCTGTATTTAAGTACCTTTGAAGAATGTTGATTTGTTGAGCCGTGGACATAGAATTTATACCATGTAATTGTGGGAAAACAAGTTAGTTTCTGAAGTCACAAATGCAATGATGAAATCAGGTGGAAAAGGTATTCATTTCTTCAAAGTAAATGTTTCTGTCTCAGGCTTCTTCATAGAGAGTCACTGATGGTAATTCTGGAGAGCAAAATTATAGGCTGTCTGCATTTTGTGACTTTAGCCTTTAGCCTTTTTCTTTGTTGCTCCCTCAAATTTGGTGCTTCTACTTTTCTGGCTGCCTGTCATACAGTGCTGTTCTCCGTTTATTTGCTCTTTAAATGTCTGCCAAAAACATATTAATTTTGTTCGCATCAATCATTTAATATATAATGTATCACTATTGTTATTATTATTATTATTTATTAGTCACTTTATTCACAGAAGTGAGCCAAAGCAACTTACAACAAGGTATAAACATTAAAACCAATTACAATACGATTGCATCTAATGCAGGGGTTCGGTTCCAAGAGTTCTGCGTATACACAAAAACGTGTTTACTCAAACCCTTGGAACCACCCGCAGACATCTCCAGCCTTCCGGAGCCAGCACACTCAGCTTGCTTTTCCCAGTAAGCAAGGCTTTCAAATTTATTTCCATACTGGGGAAACCTTGCATATGAGTCAGTTCACATGGGGAGAGGTGGTCCTTGAGATATTGCAGTTCTGAGCTGTTTAAGGCATTATAGGTCAAAACCAGCACTTTGAATTGGGCCCGGAAACTAATAGGCAGCCAATCTGCCTATTAGTTGCCATTATATGCTCAAACCATCTTGCCTCAGTGAGCAACCTGGCTGCTAAATTCTGCACCAGCTGAAGTTTCTGAACCATCTTCAGAGGCAGCCCCATTTATAACACATTGCAGTAATCAAACCTAGAGGATACCAGAGCATAGACAACATAAGTTAGGGTATCCCTGTCCAGATAGGGGTGCAGCTGTGCCACTGAGGCCCCCTGAGTCTCATGCAACAGTAAAGGATCCAGAAGTACCCCCAAGCTGCATACCCACTCCTTCAGAGGAAGTGTACTGTAACTCCTTCAAGAACAAGCAACCTCCCATCCATTCGGTCTAAGTAACCACCCACTAACTGTGCCTTAGTTTATCTGGACTGAGCTTCAGTTTGTGGCTCTCGTTCAGTCCATTGCCAAGGCAAGACATCAGTCCAGCATGTCCACTGCCTCACCTGCAGATGTAAATGAGAAGTAAAACTGTGTCATTGGCATACAGCTGACAACGTACTCCAAAACTCTGGATAACCCCACTCAGTGGTTTCATGTAGATATCATCTATAGGTACATATGATCCAAGACCCTGCCAATGAAATCATGTGGATTGGAGGTGGGGATAGGGTGCAGACTCCACTTCATTCATTCGTATTACTGTCTATATGAAAATGAAATGTGATACAAGATGTACAGACATCTTCTTGCTTAATAGAGTCTGGGGATCTCACTCAGCCACTTGATCAGGGGCACCATTTGCATATCTAAATGTGTGATCCTGCACATCATTCAGCAATGCAGCAGACTCCAGACCCAGCTGCCATTCACAATATTCTCAGAAATATTGTAACTGGGAATGACATTTGCAGATTCTGTCAGCCGACTGGTAGTGGCACTTCTAATCCTTTGAATAGGCATCTTGACAGCCTTTACATTATTTTGCAGGGAAGGAGAGTTTATCGCATTGCACTGTTGTTTTAATAATTGCCTGTCTGAGAAAGTTACGAAATCTCTTCTTTTATGTTTTATGTAAGGTGCCATCAGAATGCAAACAGTTTCCTTCTCAGCAAATGATCAAAATACAACAGCCCTGGCAGAATTTGAGCCATATATTCGTAAAGGTATTTGAACTTAAATTCCTTCTTTTAACTAGCAAATGGGCATTAACTGAGTATCTAATCTTTGTGTCGTAAAAGAAGAGTCTTTATCGACAAAACTAAAGTACTAAGCTGACAAAATGTGATTTATTATTGAGTAGAATGCAAGTTAATGAACTGAAGCAGCTGTGGAACTTTTAAATACAGGTTTCTACAATTGTAAATAAATCCTTCTTTTTTAAAAAAGTATTTATCTCTTTGTGTTAAATTACACACAAGGATTGCATCTCAATGGCAGAGTGTGCTTTGCTTACGGAACGTGCCAGTATAAACCCTAGTATCTCTGTGTAGGCCTGGGAAAGACCTCTGTCCCCATGTGAAGACCTTTGAGCACTTGACATATACTCTTAGTATGGTAATAAATGCAGGAGCTATAGTTGTTATGCAAGAGTAGATTAATGCAGTATGGTTTTGGTCTTATACGTTTCATGGCCAATACCAGTCAAACAGGTAAAATTACTGGGTTGTCAGAAAAGATTGAAATTATATAAAGAGTGGCTTTCATTGTTTCTGTTGTTTGTTTCTTTATTTAACAATTTGAATACAGTGGTGTTGTTGTTGTTGTTGTTTACTTTATCCTTTTGTTTGCTTTAAACTCTGTTCCTCCACCCCATAGGGTGGTGGGACCAGCAAGAGATGTGTGCTATGCCTTTCCTCAACCTTCAGTTACCCATTTTCTGAAATATTTCAGCCATTATAATATACCAACTGTTGCACTGAATACCAAAGATTAATATGTCCCCATTGATTTGTCCAATCAAACTTTGGAGGAACCCTTGCTAATTTTCTTTCCCTTCTGTTTTTCTTCCCTGAAGCTTTTCCTGCAGTGTTTTCTGCAGCATTCATTAAACATGAAGTTATTGGGGAATATAGCCACCTATTCACCATCCAGGGGTCTAACGCTCAGCTGCAGCCCTACATGCTGCTTGCACATATAGATGTTGTTCCAGCTTCTCCAGACGGGTGGGACGTCAGTGACCCTTTCTCTGCTGAGGAACGTGATGGGTTTATATATGGAAGAGGAACACTCGATAACAAAAACTCTGTTATGGTATATGTATTTTGTAAACGTACCTCGTTTTGCAGGGTGGGTGGGGTGCAAAGTGTTTGTCTCACAAAGTTTGGCATGCTACATTAATGATGGTTCACTGGTTTAATGCTGTACTGTTTTTAACATTTGATTGGGAGCCGCCCAGAGTGGCTGGGGAGACTCAGCCAGATGGGCGGGGTATAAATAATAAATTGTTATTATTATCTGTTCACAGTGTGAGGAGAAGCATTCCCATTATTATTATTATTATTATTATTATTATTATTATTATTATTTTGCAAGCTAAACATAAATCAGTCCACTTTAAAAAGAACCTTTTAGCCATATGAGTATATTTTGCTTTGCTTTAAATTGATGACTTAGTATACTATTTCTGTGGACACCATTGGGCCAAAGGTTGTCCTGAAAGTAAGGAGAAAAGGAAGGAGGAAGGAGGTCAGTGGGTTGCTGCCCCTGACAATTGGAAATCAAGAAGTTGATAGGAACCTGGAGACTGGTTCCAGAGGGAACAGCTAGCTGGATAAAGTGCTGCAGCCTGAAAGTCAGCAAGCAGAGCAAGAACTGACTACCAGAGCCCATACAGAAAGTTCAGTGTTCACTACTTTCATCCAGTAAACCACATTCCAAGTCACAGGCATTTCCACAAGACAGTTTCCTCCATTTTCTTCCAAAGAACAGGCTAAATAGATGCTCCAAAGCGTCTACATTGAATTTTTGAAAGCGTTATTTATTTTTTTAGCTCTGTGATTTGGACTTTCCCACCTTGATCTATAATCCCCTCCCAGTCAACTGACAAAGTTAAGTTTCATGCAATTAAATGGTGTTTTGGTTCAATCAGAGGTTAGTACAATGCCATTGGATTCTCAAATCCCACCCTCTAATCTGGGGCAAAACCAGTCCTTCATGCTGCCCCACAACAGTTGCTGCTAATATGGAACAGGTTCTGTAACCAAGGTGCTAAATAGACAGTGTTTAACATTTTATTTTTTATTCCTCAGGGGATTCTGCATGCTCTAGAATTCTTACTGAGACGAAATTACAGACCTCACAGGTCTTTCTATATTGGCCTTGGGCATGATGAAGAGGTATTCTGTGTGTCTTTAATTTCCCCCGTATTTATTTATTTTAGATTTATAGCTCATTCCAAAGGCTGAAACAGTAGATACTGAACTTGAGTGGGTCAGCCTGCTGCTCTTTTTACATGGAGACTCCTTAATGGTGTTGTGCTGTCCTGATAAAAGGTTTTCCATGCACTGCAGTGGTAGGTGCCTATTGACTAGTCAACTGTCAACAGCATAGGAATATGGATTTTGCTTTGCATAGGGAGAAGAATGTGTGTTTTTTGTGTTGTTTAGCATTACAATTCTGTATCCAGCCCCACACTGCCCCCAATTTTTTTTAAAAAAAGTTTTGAGGGTTAGGAGTTTGTCTTCACTGCATTTACAATTTGATGTAATAATAGAAGCTATATTGAAATGTACTGATTTGTTATTAGCGTTTGGTGGATTATGTTACTTGTACTACTTGCATTGCATAAAATTGAGTATGTTTTAGCCTGGGCTTGGGAACCTTTTTGACTCTGGGTGCCAATTCCTCATCAGGATTGGCTTCATATGTCAAATGTGACAGGTGGGTGGGGTTGCTGACCTGTCCAATAGCACAACATCACATATTGGCAAGTGAGCAAGGCCACTTGCCTGTCAAAATCCCTCCTGTGGCCTTGTAAGACTCCCTTGCTTCCCCTTTAAACCTAGTGTCAAGGGTTTGAAAGAGAAACACAGGAAGACTTGCACAGTGCCCTTGGAAGCAGCCTGGAGGGTGCTTTTGCCAAGTGCTTTAAGATGCTTTTACCTGCAAGACACACCTCTTCCCCTCCCTCCTGTCACTTGTCAGAGAAGGCAGAAAAAGAGGTGGGTTTTGCAAGCAAAGGAGGGGATTACTCCAGTTCTCTGCCTTTGTTTGAGACTGGGAAGACTTGAAAAAGATTTGCAAGTGTCTCCTTCTCTTTTAAGTGCCCAATCCTGTGCTGAACTCAGTTCCATCTTTAACAGAGAATATTTCCCCTGCTGGATAAGGGATCACCCAGGCAATATAGGATTAAACCCTGGCCTTCTGTCCTTCAGCTGACATTGCCAGTAATGTCAGCTAATGGCTGGGGAGACATGGTTTGGTAAAACGACCCTGATGGGCCATGATTGGCCTGGAAGCTGGAGGTTCCCTAACTTTGTGTTAGCCTAATGGCTGCTACACTTGAGGAATTAAGTGCCACAATTTACCTCTGAGTGCAGGCCGATAGCAAGATTCAGCAAATAATATATTGGAATGAAATTAGTTCATTAGGTGCAAGGTTAAATGGTTTGGAGCACCACATATCAATTGCTCTCTCCAGTAGAAGTATGTGTATATATAAAAAGGTAAAGGTACCCCTGCCCGTACGGGCCAGTCGTGTCCGACTCTAGGGTTGTGCGCCCATCTCACTTAAGAGGCTGAGGGCCAGCGCTGTCCGGAGACACTTCCGGGTCACGTGGCCAGCGTGACGAAGCTGCTCTGGCGAGCCGGCACCAGCGCAGCACACGGAAACACCGTTTACCTTCCTGCTAGAAAGCGGTACCTATTTATCTACTTGCACTTTAGGGGTGCATTCGAACTGCTAGGTGGGCAGGAGCTGGGACCGAAGACGGCAGCTCACCCCGCTGCGGGGATTCGAACCGCCGACCATGCGATCGGCAAGCCCTAGGCGCTGAGGTTTTACCCACAGCGCCACCCGCGTCCTATGTGTATATATATATATTTATATAAAACCTGTATAGCAATTATCTTTTTCCACTGAAGCACTGGATGCTTATTGCTGCCTGAGACAGAATGAGATGACATTTGGTGAGATGACTTTGTTGTGGGCTTTTCAGGTGGGGGGTCAGAAAGGAGCCATGAAGATTGTGGCTGAATTGGAATCTAGAGGAATTCAACTTTCTTTCGTGCTTGATGAAGGAAGCTTCATCTTCGATGGTATTGTCACTGGAATAGAGAAACCAGTAGCTTCGTAAGTAAGAAATGATGAGAACTTGCCACAATAAATGCAATTGTTGCTCTCTTTAAACAATTGGGAGTCAAACATTGTTCCTGATCTACTTGGAGTGTGTGGAATCAACAATCTAAGTAAATTTTAGATCCTAAGTTTTGCCTATCTGTGCTGTTGAGCAGGACCATCTTTACCTGGGGGTGCAAGGGGTGCGGGGCACCCGGGCGCCGAATTCTGGGGGGCACCAGGTGCCCACCACTGAAGCTGCCTAAGCTTTAACTATCTACCTGCTATGAAATAAAAAATAATTTTGATCAAGCTAGAAAAACAAAATACATATAATATATACCTAGGTATTACCGAAATGTATGCTCACTGTTTCACTAAAGGACACTCGACTGTGTGCGCTCATTTACCAAAGATGCGCTGCGCCAGCGATGGCACTTGTCAGATTTGACGGCGCTTGTCATTCACAACCGCAGCACTTGTCAGACTCAATGACAGTGCTTGTCATTCTCAATGGCGCCGTGCACGCGAAATTAACTCTTACATCAAAATATTATGTTACGTATTGTATTGAGCTGCTATGTGGCAGCGGGGTCAGTGGCACCTTTGACACGACTTATCTTGCACCGCCTGCCTGCCAGTCTTGTCAAAGGTGCTGCTGACTCCAAGTGAAACATTGCAAATTGAATTTAATTCCATCACTTACAGTTCAAATTCGTATAGAGAAATTGTTTTTAAAAATGTCTATTTTCGCTAATTGTCGGCATTTTCTTTGACTAACTACTTAATACTTAGGGCTCTACTACAGATGTGTTTCGGCACGTGATTTTAGTTTTCCATTTCTGCAAAAATGCGCCTAGAGAGCACTATGCTTTCCGCAAGCTGCTTTTTTCCTTAATTTCGGGGCTAAACTAAATTTGGGGGCACTGGGTGGATCTTTGTACCCCGGCAGTGTATATGCTAAAGACAGCCCTGCTGTTGATTATTACAAAAGTATACTACGCCTCATCTTCTTTTAGGGTCAGTATAACTAATTAACCTATGTAATGTGAGTGTCTCATTGGAATAGCCCCCAGCTATAGAGTACTATGTGCTAGTAAACAGGTCCTAGTTTAGGATTGTTACCACTTCCTCTTCCTGGGCACTATTGCTGAAAGGGGAATGGTAGCCAGGTGATGGAAAAAATTGATCT
This sequence comes from Podarcis vaucheri, assembly GCF_965113315.1. Classification (NCBI taxonomy): domain Eukaryota; kingdom Metazoa; phylum Chordata; class Lepidosauria; order Squamata; family Lacertidae; genus Podarcis; species Podarcis vaucheri. Next base: position 66,437,968 of record NC_138764.1, on the reverse strand, counting down.
TGGGTAGGTGTGGGGTTTTCCAGAACTGAGGGAGCCAAAGGGACATTGACAAGGGATCCTACTATGCTGCATGGAATAGCAGGGATGTCAAAATGGTTGTCTAACTAGAAGATAGAGGGGGAATTCTTACATCCTGAATCTAAATAATTGATTTCTCCCAACTTATCAGAATAGGTATCACAGAAAAGGGTGCCATTACAGCAAATTTCACTGTGACATCAGAGCCTGGTCATTCTTCTGCACCACCTAAAAGGACAAGTATTGGTATTCTTTCTGAAGCATTAGCCAAGTGAGTATTTTCCTTTCCTGGTAATAGTGAAATCCTATACCTGTCTAGTTAAAAATAAGCTCCATTCTGATTGTAGCCTAGAGATGTTACATAAATTATTTTGCTCTGTAGTGCCTTGAGTTGCCAGTTCAGTATTTCAGAAATAAGGGACACTAATGGTTATAGAACACTATGTTGGACTGAGTGCTCACTGGAAGGACAGATCCTGAAGCTGAGGCTCCAATACTTTGTCCACCTCATGAGAAGAGAAGACTGGAAAAGACCCTGTTGTTAGGAAAGATTGAGGGTACAAGGAGAAGGGGACGGCAGAGGATGAGATGGTTGGACAATGTTCTCAAAGCTATGAACATGAGTTTGACCAAGCTGCGGGAGGCAGTGGAAGACAGGAGTGCCATGGGGTCACGAAGAGTCGGACATGACTAAACGACTAAACAACAACATGCATATTTAAGTCACATGTTCTCCTTATTTAAGCGTGCAAATCATCTGAGGAGACAAACCTGTTTGTTGAAATCTACCAGAATGCTAAATGAGGCTGCTTTTGCCGTAGCCCAAGAGTTATGGAGCTCCCTCCCAAACAAAAACTGTCGGTCTCTACAGCCTTTTAGAAGAAGAAGAAGAAGAAGAGTTTGGATTTGATATCCCGCCTTTCACTCCCCTTCAGGAGTCTCAAAGCGGCTAACATTCTCCTTTCCCTTCCTCCCCCACAACAAACACTCTGTGAGGTGAGTGGGGCTGAGAGACTTCACAGAAGTGTGACTGGCCCAAGGTCACCCAGCAGCTGCATGTGGAGGAGCGGAGACACGAACCCAGTTCCCCAGATTACAAATCTACCGCTCTTAACCACTACCACACTGGCTCTCAGCAAATGCTTTTTAGAAACATATTTAGAAACCTGTTGCAGTAGAAAGTGTATGTATGGTTTTATAATACATACTGATGATATAGTGGGGAAGGGGTTTATGCGTGCCTTTACTGAGGGAGGGCTTAGTTTGATTTTTAGAAAACCTACCACCAGCACTTATGATGAGCCTGGAACTGTTGCACATTTAGATCTAGCCATGGGGCACCTTCCAGCGTCTTGCCACACATTCTGTTTGCTTAAGACTGTTCCTGTTCCTCAGTATATGGATAAGTGTTGGTTTTGCATGGGAACAGTGCCTCACATAATGTTGAAGATGCACTGCAGTGGTCTTTTACCCTCCTCCATTCAGATTGTGACATGATCTCTTCCCAGTTTAAACACGAAATAAATCAGATTTATAGCATATCTTCCCGAGAATTTCCTCCAGCTTTCAAATTATCACTGACTCAGCTTCTGTTTTGAAATCTAACTTCATCATGATACTTATCTGTAGCAGAAACTAAAGTAGCAATTTTAAGATGACTAAGACGTTGCAGACTTCTGCCTAAATTCATGAATCAAAGTAATAGGAGTGGAGCCTGTTTATTTTTTGTCTTGCATTTGATTGTTACAGTCAGATAGCTGTTTGTTGTTATAGGTTGGAGCAGCATCCTATGCCCAATCTGTTTGGTCATGGGCCTGAAATCCTGATGTTTGAGCAATTGGCACCAGATGTAAGTATTCAACAATATGTACTCTTTCATGTGATTTCAGTGAAGCGACCTTAAATTTTCAGTGATAACATTAGATTTCTTATGATTTTCTAAACTTGTTGCTAGTCAGAGTTTTAGAATTTCCAGAGTCATTCCCAATTGATAGAGTTCATAGCAACTTTCTATTCCCACCCCCCACCCCCAGGTTTCAAAGCCTCATTTACAGTTATAGTTCTCATGTACTCCCACAAGCTCAAACTTTTTCTTCAGTTTCTTCCTACTTCCTACTTTCCTACTTTGATCAAACCACAGTTTGTCATTATATGAGTAATCAAACTATTGTGGGGGAATATCGGTTTTTGAATGTAATCCGTTCCAGAAGTCCCTTCAACTTCCAAAACGTTTGAAAACCGAGGATCAAAGGGTTGACAGCAAGTTCAATGGGGAAAATTGAGAAATGTGCCTCGGAAGCCATCCGATTTCCGAGGCACATTCGAAAACGAAAGCATTCCCTTCCGGGTTTTCGGCGTTCGGCTTCCGAAACGTTCCGCATGCCAAGACATTCGAAAACCAAGGTTTGACCTTACATTTCTTCAAACCAGGGCAACTTTAAACTATTGTTTGGAAGGCAAGCACAAGCTATAGTATGGCAGTTTGAATTAAACAGCAAAGTCTACTTTGATCCAACTGGAGTCATTCCCATACTGCTGAATCATGCTTTGTTACTTGGAGCAAGCTAATATTAGCTACTTATGGAAAGGTTGTTCAATAGGAAAGTTGTATTGCATTGGAAAGCTGCATTGCAGTTGCTTTTTGTGTAACTTGTCCAAGGTCAATGCCACAAGCGGCATCCTAGATCCACTGGTGGAGGAAGATGGGTGCAGGGGGAGCACAACACCCCACCCCCGGCAGCGCGATCCCAGTGGGGTGCCATCATGGCGTGGGCACCATGCCCCCAGAACGCACACAAACCCCGCCCCTGCCTGCTCTCTGCTCCCCGGTGCCGGAGCATGAAGCTCCACCACTGCCTGGATCTCTAACAGGCTGTGCCTGCAACCCTATCCTTGCAGAGTTATTGGTTTGATCCAGAACTTCCCTTCTCCTATGTGTTGCTTCTATGTGCACAGTTCCCTTCCTGCCCCCTACCCACACTGTTCTTCCATTGGCCTGTCTCCTGCATACAGGAAAGTTCTAACATGTTCACTTAGAAGACTACTTAAGCATGGTTGTTTTTTAAAGAAACCATTCTCTTGATCCAGACTTGCTGATGTGTATTGCTTTTCTCCCCTTTGCTTTTCAGTTCAGCTTCCCTCTAAATGTCATTATGTCAAATTTGTGGCTGTTTGGACCACTTGTTGGAAGGTAAGAAAGAAACATGATATTTCGTCACGTTTCTATTACAGCAACAAGAGCTTTCCTATGCTGGGATACCGCAGGAGAGCATGCTGCCACTACACAATTTTTAAAAGCATTTTTCTTTAAAAGTTTGCAAAATAATAAGTCCATGAGGGTGTGGGGAGGCGCATATCACAAGCACAAACAATATTCAGTAAAGTGCCCACTTCATGAAGCAATAGCAAAGAAATGAATGGACAGTGGTTAAAATGCAACCATACTCTTAAATGCAACCTCAAGGGAAGATGGCAAGACAGAGCACAAAAAATGAGAAACAAATGTACATTTATTGATTTAAAATATTGGTATTGACTTATGGAATGTGGAATCCTACATTAATTTACTTCTGATCTCGAAGTACTTTGTGTCATCTAAATTTTTACATAGATTTCTTGAACAGACGCCTACCACCAATGCCTTAGTTCGGACTACCACTGCAATCACTATGTTTCATGCAGGAGTCAAGGTACTGTAGTACGAATTCATTGGATTTTCCATAAAGTGTAATGAGGGTCTAAATTTCTCAGAACTACATTTCCAGCTTTCAATATTACTAGTACCAGTGAATTATAGGAATACAAATCCGTTTCTTTCCCCCTGAATGATAAATTCTCCTCCCATGCTGAATATTCACTGCTGGCATCATCCCATGAACTCAGAATGTCAATTTGATTCATGCCCTCTTAGTATGGGATTTGTTATTGATGGTGGCTTGTCCTCAGAATGGCTTAGTTTCTAGAACTAGTAGAGCAGAAAGCTTTCGCTTCAGTCAGTCCCTGCAAGAGGAGAGTTTTACTAAAACAGAACTTCATGATCACAGTATTTTAGCTCCTATGGCAAGTTGGTGAGAGAGCCATTCCATACATTTCATAGCAAGAAACCTGATTAGCTGTTGGGTGCACATCGCCCAGCCAGTCAGTGTTCTCTTTATCAATGTTTCTGTACCGTAATTGAAACTGTTATTTGTAACATCCACACTTAGCATCAATATGTGTAACCTTAAAAAACTTGCACATGAGGTCCACAACATAGGAAGAGCTCCTGAGCTTGCCAGAACGGTGAAAGTGGATTGTTAGTGGCTTTTACTTGGTATGATAGTTAAAGAGTGACACCCAGAGGTGGACTGAGATACAGTAGGCTTTGCTTTTATCATTTTTTCTGTTGCTTTAAAACTGTCTCCCAAACGACACATGATGGTGACAAAGCTGTGTCTTTAAATGGAAGTCTGCCTCAATCATGTGTGGCATGCAGGTATTTGGGTTAAATCACAAAGGGGGTGCATGAGGAGATGGCTGAACCCACATCCCTTGTCCCCAACTGCTTTACTCTCAGGTGGGCTCACTTGTGATATTGGAATCTGGAAGGTGGAAAATAGTAACTTTGGGTGGTGGAGGGGTGAACGGAGGAGGAATGTGCACCTGCATGTAACCTCCTTATGCACCTTAAAACCACATCTCCCCTATTTTATGCATGATTAGATCAGGCCCATATTTAAAGAGACAGATCTGTTCTCAAGTATAGCTGTGCCGTGTGGTTCCAACTGCCCTGTGTAAATGCAGTAGTACAGTGTACTGTATAGCAAAGAACAGATCTGTATAGTTAAATGATTAATTTAAGCTTCATGTTTTAAATAACTTTTAGCAACAAGTCATAATGAAACTGGATTAGTCATTATACACTTTTTGCAACGAGTTTGATTGTTGCTTCTAAAAATATTACGATAGCACTATGTACTTTTTACATTACATTTATAATTGAAGGCATAGTCATTTCACCATTCAAAAAAATTGTACATTTTCATTTGCCATGCATTCCTCACCTGGTAATGTGATTCTCCCTCAAGATAAAGCTGCACCTTCCAACAGCCCTTTGAGAGGATAAGGGGGAAAGTCAGTTTAGCACACACTCCTTGGTCATGCTTTCAAATACTGAGATATGAGCAGCTCCCATCTTTTCTCTTCTTTCATTCTGAAATTTGGAAAGTAGACCCAAGCCTTTCTTGTATGACGGAGGAGATGCCAGTTGTACATGTACTCATTTCAGCAGGCACTTGGGTCCATGCATGGAGGAACTGAGTAAAGCTCAGGCCTGCCCACCTTTTTCTAAAATAAGTGAGTCTTTCACTGCCACACATCATAGGTCAGTGCTGCAACAAATGCATGCATGTCTAATGCATCCCTAGGTTGTCAAGGAGGAAAAGCAGACCTTCATTCAGTGGCTTAAGCAAAGAACATGAACACTTTAGGCAAGAATTACCTTCGCATAAATATAATTTTGCAAGGCTGAATTAATATTGAGGACTGTGCATTGGCTTCAGAAATTACTGGTGAAATTACCTTGGTTCTGAAGCTCATATTTTAGACTGTGGTTTGTTGTCACATGTTTAAGCCCTCTTTCTTTCTCCCCTCTCCAGTCCAACGTTATTCCCCCTTCTGCAAATGCAACTGTGAATTTCCGCATCCATTCGTCACAAACAGTTGATGAGGTATTTTATTTATTCTGAAAAGTTTGTTAAATTAACGGGTTATTGTTTCTCTCCCCCCCACCTCACCCTGGCCCTCATGTTTGGCCAGGAGACTTTATAAGGTTTAATAATTGGCGTGTCTATGGTTGTGTTCCTTTTTGCAGTTAAACCTTGGGTTTCCCATTTAAGAAATTTCTGAACTGGCTTGTCATCTTTTTCTGTATTTATTTAATACCTCAAAAGTGACTGGTACATTGGGGATGTATCTTTGTTGAAGGGGCCTAAAGGAAGGTCTTTTGAGGCAGTAACCCCAAACTGAATGCTTTGTATCTCTACCTATCCCATTGTGTAACAGGAAAGCAGACTTCCACAATGAAGTCCCAAAATGCTCCTGTCCTGATTGTGCATCTTTAGTTGGTTTGCAAAGTGTTACTTAAGAGTTTGCAATCTGTGCTAATACCATAATGGAAGTCACCTTGCTACTTTAGCTCCTTTGTTCCTTTGGGTGTGTTCTTAGGTCCTGGGCATAGTAGACAAAACAATTGATGACAAGAGAGTAAAGATAGAAATGGAAAGTGCCTTTGATCCACTCCCAGTGAGCCCTTGGGACGACCAGACCTTTGGAGTGCAGGTTTTCCGCCAGACCATCCAGGATGTTTTCCCAGATGTTGGCAGTGTAGCTCCAGGTACTGGCAAATGCATTATTACTGTTTTCCCCTTCTGTTTCCACCCAATAACCTCTACTTTGTTTTCATTTTCTGAGTATTCTCTTTCTATTTTATCCCCTTCACCAGGTACGTGCGTACACACACTCACTATTAATGACTGGAAAGGCTTGTTTTCCTCTCTTTCTGACCTAAGATGGTGGTCATTAAAAAAAAAAAAAAGTCAACAGGAAACTGGCAATCAGTGTACCTCAAGTTTTTCAGATTTACATGGGGCTGAAACCAGGCTATATATTTTCTTCTTTTAGAGCAGCTCAGTTGTTGGACTGCCCTTAATAACTTCATTCTGATTCAATTCAAAGCTACCAATTAGCCCTGCAGTCTGTTTCAAAATGTCTGCTTATGTAAAGAGTTAACATTTAAACATGGCAATGGGCACAGTTTTTCTGAAATGTACAATTGTCTTCCATTGCTCCAATAAATAAAAGGCGGAATTTTCAAAACCTCCTAAGGAAAAGTAAGGCAGATAGCTTCCAGTGCCACTCAAAGGAAGCTAGGAATCTAATTCCTGAAGTCTGTGATGCTAATGCAATGTTTAACTTCAACACTACTAGTTTTAATTTTTCAAAATACTGATTTCTCCTCCAGGTATATGTGTTGGTAACACTGACAGCAGGCACTTTGTCAACCTTACAAATGCTATTTATCGATTTAACCCAGTGATTTTTAAACCCGAAGATTTGCCAAGGTACAGTATTCTACTTGACAATTTCTTCCTAGTGAAAACACCAGATGAGAACTAGCAAAACGAATGAGACATGGCAACTGAAACTTGACAGAGAGCAACACTTCTAAAATGCCCATAGTGTTTCCCTACTAGTCCGAAGAAATAGAGGGAGGGCTAGATCTTGTACCTGTCCTTATAAAAAGCAGATTGGAATGGAAGCATCTCTTTAGGACCTCATTTCTGTTACGACATTGCTTGGGCTGCAGATATGTAACACTTCCTGGCTGTAGTTGGAAATAGGGCTCCTATATAATAGACAACCATTTATTTATTTATTAATGAATGAATGAATATTCCAATCATATTAGGATTTCCTTTAGAACTCCCCTAATAGGTAGTATTCAGAACTGAGCTGCGATTGAATCTTTTATTAATAATGTAGAAGCTCAAGACTAGTCAGGTATAAAGTAATAAAATACTTGTTTTTCTAATCTCTCACAACAAGTTTTATATGTGGTTAGTTCATTTTAGCCAGACTTCATCGGTACACGGTAAAAGGAAATGAAGTGACAAATCAGTTTCCTCTATATGCCTTAGTAAACCCAAACATATCTCACCCACTTCTTGTAATGGAGCTGGCTAGGACTCCTGGTAAGTGGGCTGGTATGCATCCCAACTTTCTGCTCTCTTGTTTCTTTTTCAAAAGCTACCAGTCTAAGTCCATCTGACGTATGGACCATCTGCTATCTTGGAATAAGCATCCTTGTGATAAATAGGAGTCGTATCACATATAACTTTGTGGCTAGAAATGCCCTTGTAAGGGATCGTAGCATGTTTCAGTCTTTTATGGAGCATAATTCAATATCCCTGTTACACAATTATTTAACCTATTATAACCTTAACCCCATTGCTGCTTCTCTCTCCCCCCCCCATCAGGTTCCACGGGTTGAATGAACGAATATCTATTGAAGGTTATGAAAAACAAGTGCAATTTATCTTCCAACTGATTCAAAATTCTGATATCAGCCAATCCACAGAGCCGCATGCAAACCATGAGTTGTAAAAACAAAATAGGAAGGCTTCTGTGAGCATTACTAGGAATCAGAATTGCACAAAAATGCTACATTCCATGTTGCTGTCAGTTTTGGAACATAGCATACAAATTTTAAATCGCAAGACTATTGTACCGCACTCCAAGCAGTTGTGAAATGTAAAAGCAAGCATAGAACACATCACTTTGGATCAAAATGAACATATTGAACTTATGCTATGTTGTATTCAATAGTGGGCTGTGTGGGTGGTACTGTGTTGCTTCCCCAGCTTCCCAGCAGCATGGGGCACTGCCACTTACCAAGAGGAAGAGGGATGCAGCGCATGGTGGCAGGAGTGTCAGATTGGCTTAGCTGCCGCACACCAATCTCTCCATGCGTTAACCCCTTTTCCATGCCGTTGGGAAGCCAGGAGAGCAATGCTGCCTCACTGTTGCCACCTGCAGGCCGCTACTGCATATATTGGAGCCCATAAAATATTATTGCTGTATAAAGTTTACATCCTAAAGATTATTGCACTGTTCCCTTAAATGGAAGGTATAGCATTTCTCTGTAAAGAGGGCAAAATATTCCTGCATTGCAGGGGGTTGGACTAGATCATCCTAATGGTCCTTTCCAACTCTACAATTCTGCGATTCTAAGTGGCTTATCAATCCTGAGAGATTCTCTGGAGAGATTCTTTTACAGAGGAATATTGTGCTGCTATTCCTGTCAATCCCTGCCTGCCTGTCCCTTGCTTCTGTGAAAAAGGAATCAATTTAATCCTACCCTTTTCAAATACCATTGCCTTTATATCTTTTTTCTTTCTTCCATTCCCTTAAATCAACCATAGGCAACCTTGGCCCTCCAGATGTTTTTGGCCTACAACTCCCATGATTCCTAGCTAACAGGACCAGTGGTCAGGGATGATGGGAATTGTAGTCCCAAAACATCTGGAGGGCCGAGGTTGCCTATGCGTGCCCTAAATGGCAGCTGTGGAGTGCATTGAAGGAGTTACCATTTACCATTCCTCTACACAATGGTGTTCTAAACATTTGGGTCTGGGGAAAGGCGGGGGGGACCAGTTAGCTAAAGATTGTTAGAAGTCTAGAAGCAGAGTTGCTGTTCCACTTCCAGCTTAAAACAGAACAGCAATGATTGTGTTCTACCAAGTTCTCCCAGCCTGGAAGCACCCTTAGAGAGATGTATTTCACTGGATTCAAGTTCTTTTATTCTACTCACAGCCTGATTTACATGCCTCTCATCTATAGTCCCCACGAGAGATGTTGCAATAGGACAGTCCCTAGTGCTGCTTTTCATTTTTTATTGATCTCGAAACTTGTCACTTTAAATTTGATTACATAATTGCTCAGAAAAAGAGAACTTGATTCATCTGCTCCTGTATAGAATATTAAATGTGCTATTTATGTAAAGTAATATACAGGTTATGGAAGGAAAGAAAGAAAGAAAGAAAGAAAGAAAGAAAGAAAGAAAGAGCTTGTCTTAAATTCCTCAGGGATGTTTACATGCAAATTTTAAGGGTCTGATTCATAACAGTATTCTTCCCTAGTCTTTCTGGAATAAAATGTGACTCAGTGAAGCCTATACAACTAGAAATGGTGATAACACTGGATTATTACACTGTGATCTGGTTTACCCATAACACTAAGCCATGGTTTATTTAACCATAAATTGTCCCACAGATGATTAAACAAGCCATGGTTGTTTCATGAGTTTGAACTGTTTTCCAGTTACTCCTGCCTTGTGCCTTTGTAGTGGGATAAACATTTGAGGGTGATGGTTAGAAAAAAACAAACCCATGGTTCTAGGAAGTGCTGGGTTCATACATATGATCACTCTACAGTTTAACAAACCAAGATTTATAAGCTAATAACAAACTATGGCTTAAGATTGTGCCTTTGTTAGCAGTAAACAAATTATAATTAAGCCCCTAGGCAGAATTTTCACATAACATCCAGCCATGGTTTAAAAAAAAAAAATGTTTAGCATTATGTATGAACTAGGCCTGTGATTTTTATGAACTTCTTAACAATTATGTATGGATTTGCACTGTAGCTTTATCTGGATGTGATAATAACTAAGACTTGATACAGGTTTTTCTTATGAAAACAATAAAAAAGGACTACGATGTGTGTGATCACTGTTTGAACATGGTCTATTAATCACTGCACTATCCCACAGATATCTCTGTACCTGAGTTTTCATAAGAGTTTGGGGGGGGGGAATTGTCATCAAAACAAAACCATTCTAAGGAAAAAAGAAAGAAAAAACAGGATAAAACTCCAATTATTTTCCAGTCAGTAAACAGGATCCAAGGCTTTCTCTGTTTGACAAAAAAATTATTTTGATTCATAACCTATATGCGCTAGCTTTTAATGGATCAGGTTTTTTAATGCATCCCTCAGGCATTTAATGGATCAGCCTTCAACACAGTGCTTGAATAAAATTAGATTTTGTTATCTCTAAATGTCATTATCCCAAATTTTGTAGAAATACAGCATAATCTAAATAAACCTAAGAGGAAACGTCCACTCCCCCCCCAAAAAAAACCAAACAAACAAGGAGAGATGAGCATGCTAAGTAGACACTGGCTGCTGATTGTCTCTAGGGAGAGACTAAAACGGGAGGTAGGTGGAAATGTAATGGAGTGTCCTGGAAGATGGCATGCCTAACTGGAACACTCCATACTTTAACATTTTGTTGCGGCTCCTACTTGACTCAATGTATAAACAAGAAAATTATTGTTTTTCTTAGGGTCCTGTATTAGTTGCATTCACACTATGAATTAAGAGTGGAGTGGGCTAATTCACATTTCCTGCCCTCTAGTTTAATTTCAGCCATTAGGCCATTGATCCTGCAGTGATGCAGCAGGTATTTCGGCTGACTTGCTCAGAGGCAGAAAGTTTGTTTGGTGTAAAAGAAGCTTTTAACTCCTGTAATAGAGCCAAAGTAATGACAAACCAAAGGGATAAATAATACTTCGATATGCTTGAAAGCGGGGCTTGGATGGCAGGTTCTTCTGATAAATGCCGCAATGTTTGCTGTGCACTGTAGCCTTTGGCTGCTCGCGCCCTGGGCGATTAGTGGGAAATCACCATGCTACATTCCCGCGCATGGAGGAGGATGGGGGTTCCCATTCATTTGCAATCCTGTACTCTTGGCTCCTTTGGCTCACCCTAAAAATATATTTCTGGCAGGTTTTCTTGACCAGGTTGTGCTCTTTGAAAAGTGAGTAGTACACTTTGAACTGAAAAGAGGATTTAGGCCTCTTTTTTTAGCACGGGGGTGAGGGGAATTCCTGGAAATGGGGCAAACACCCTCCTCCTCCCACTTATCTGCATTGCCTGACAGTGTTTGTCAAATGAATTTCACAAAGAAAGGGAAGAATTAAGGTCAACGGAGCTTGATTTTTGGCAAGCATGCTCCTACAACTTTTAACTGGTAGGCCCCATCACACTCTGCTTTTCTAACCAGAGCCAAAGGTGTGATCTTAGTACATTAGCCCAATAAAGACTCAGGAGTTATAATGGAATACCAGTAGATTTAAGGGCATCATGCTCTGGTTAAGATTTGACCTAAACTCTCTAAAAGGGACGTGGGTGGTGCTGTGGGTTAAACCACAGAGCCTAGGACTTGCTGATCAGAAGGTCAGTGGTTTGAATCCCCGCAATGGGGTGAGCTCCCATTGCTTGGTCTCTGCTCCTGCCAACCTAGCAGTTCGAAAGCATGTCAAAGTGCAAGTAGATAAATAGGTTCCAGCTCTGGCTGGAAGGTAAACGGTGCTTCTGTGCGCTGCTCTGGTTCACCATGTGCTGCCCACATGACAGGAAACTGTACGCTGGCTCCCTTGGCCCATAAAGCGAGATGAGCGCCACAACCCCAGAGTCGGCCACGACTGGACCTAATGGTCAGGGGTCCCTTTACCTTTTTAAAAACTCTCTAAAGCAGGGGTTGTTAACCCAGACCCAGGGGACTGGATTTCCCCCCCCCCTCATTTTTTTCTTTACCCTACTCTCAGTCAAGACCCCACTGGTCGTGGTAACAACAAAAATAGAGGGGAATTAAAGTAGACACAGGGCTGGAGTGGGTGGAAAAAGTTTAAACCTCTTCACCTAGTGACCTGAAGTCTTGGCCTTATTGTCACAGTGCACTACAGGACGGCTTATGCCCATGTACTTATGCCACAGCAAATGATAGGGAACATGGGAAGGCTGCCTGGGCCACCTGCCTACTTGCTCTGCTGCCTTGCTCACTCATGCTGCTGGCCTACCTATTTCACTCATTTGTTCTTCCTACCCACTGCTGTCATGCTGCTCACATGGCCACCTACTGGCAGCCATCCAAACTTCAGTGTGATGACTTTTTCTTACAAAATTATTAGAAAGGTAGATAGATAGATGAGGGTTGTGGGTGGGTGTGGTTGTAGCCATCCATATTCAACTCAGAATAAACCCATGGAAAGTGGCAGATGCAAGCTGGTCATGCTCGTTCATTTCAGTGGGCCTACTCTGGTTAGAACTAGCTGCCTACAACCTGTACAAACCTCGGGTTGTGAACGTGATCCGTGCGGGAGGCACATTTGCAACCCACAGCGTTCGCAACCTGCAGTGCTGCATCTGCGCACGTGCGAGTCAGCGCTTCTGCACATGTGCAAAGCGTGATTTAGTGCTTCTGTGCATGCCCGAGCATCAAAACCTGGAAGTAACCCGTTCTGGTACTTCCGGGTTTGGCATGGTGCACAATCTGAAATCACGTAACCTTAAGCATCTGTAACCTGATGTACCACTGTAAATGCTTCGCTGTCTCACCTTTGTTTTTTTCTGAAAAGAAAACAAGCTCTGTATTTTTTAGCCCTGTGTTGTCTGAAAGGGTTAAAATGTGAGTTTTGTAATTAGACTGACACATGCACTCTGCGACTATGTTATTTTCTTCCTGGTTCCTTGCTGCAGTTGCTGCATCTTCTACGGTGCTGTGGTATAAGAATAACAAGAAAGTTGTCTAATCTCCTGGCTGTATGCCAGGCACATACCACTGTAGTGAGCAAGCACACTACAGAAGCACACAGAAAGCACTGCATCACATCTAAGGCAAGGTCAAATCCCACACCTGCCTTTTCAAAAGCAAACAGTCTTGCCAACTTCTATTTTTAAGGCCTAGATTTATTTCGAGCGTGTGACCACAGAGAGTTTGTGTCTGTCATGCCACAAGATGTCAGGAACTGTGTATTTAACGGAGGCACCTGGCGCCTTCAGAAAGGGGAGAGGAGGTGTGTTACAAGTGGCACACACTCTTCAAAACACTTCAGCTTCACCCATTCAAGCCCCTTCTATAATTCATGATGGCCAAATGGAAGCTCCATGTTCAGAAGCAGCATAACACTGATTATCAGGTGCTGGAGGCTAACAGCAGGGGATGCTGTTGCACCAACAGCCTGCCTGAAAGCTTCCTGGAAGCGTTTGGTAGACCATTTTTGTTAGCTGGGTACTGGAAGGGCCATCTCAGTGACAGAACATGTGCTTTGCCTGCACGAGGTCCCAGGTTGAACCCCTGGCATCTGCAGGCAAGGATGGGACACTGAAGCTGTATAAGACCATCACTTTTCTGCAGCCAAGCAAGCCTGAGTCTGGTAGGTGCCCACATGGGAGACTTCCTGGAATGGGGAACTGCCTGGAAACTCCGTTTGTTTCCATGAAGGAAGAAAAAAGGGGGGCATAAATGTAAGATAATAAATAATAAATACAGTGGTGCCTCGCAAGACGAAATTAATCCGTTCTGCGAGTCTCTTCGTCTAGCGGTTTCTTCGTCTTGCGAAGCAACCCTATTAGCGGATTACCGCTATTAGCGGTTTAGCGGCTATTAAAGGCTTAGCGGCTATTAAAGGCTTAGCGGATTAGCGGCTAAAAGGCTATTTTGTTGTTGTTGTTGTTTAGTCGTTTAGTCGTGTCCGACTCTTCGTGACCCCATGGACCAGAGCACGCCAGGCACTTCTGTCCTCCACTGCCTCCCGCAGTTTGATCAAACTCATGCTAGTAGCTTCAAGAACACCATCCAACCATCTCATTCTCTGTCGTCCCCTTCTCCTTGTGCCCTCCATCTTTCCCAACATCAGGGTCTTTTCCAGGGAGTCCTCTCTTCTCATGAGGTGGCCAAAGTATTGGAGCCTCAGCTTCACGATCTGTCCTTCCAGTGAGCACTCAGGGCTGATTTCCTTCAGAATGGAGAGGTTTGATCTTCTTGCAGTCCATGGGACTCTCAAGAGTCTCCTCCAGCACCATAATTCAAAAGCATCAATTCTTCGGCGATCAGCCTTCTTTATGGTCCAGCTCTCACTTCCATACATCACTACTGGGAAAACCATGGCTTTTACTATACGGACCTTTGTTGGCAAGGTGATGTCTCTGCTTTTTAAGATGTTGTCTAGGTTTGCCATCGCCTTTCTCCCAAGGAGCAGGCGTCTTTTAATTTCGTGACTGCTGTCACCATCTGCACTGATCATGGAGCCCAAGAAAGTAAAATCTCTCACTGCCTCCATTTCTTCCCCATCTATTTGCCAGGAGGTGATGGGCCCAGTGGCCATGATCTTCGTTTTTTTGATGTTGAGCTTCAGACCATATTTTGCGCTCTCCTCTTTCACCCTCATTAAAAGGTTCTTTAATTCCTCTTCACTTTCTGCCATCAAGGTTGTGTCATCTGCATATCTGAGGTTGTTGATATTTCTTCCGGCAATCTTAATTCCGGCTTGGGATTCATCCAGCCCAGCCTTTCGCATGATGAATTCTGCATATAAGTTAAATAAGCAGGGAGACAATATACAGCCTTGCCGTACTCCTTTCCCAATTTGGAACCAATCAGTTGTTCCATATCCAGTTCTAACTGTAGCTTCTTGTCCCACATAGAGATTTCGCAGGAGACAGATGAGGTGATCAGGCACTCCCATTTCTTTAAGAACTTGCCATAGTTTGCTGTGGTCAACACAGTCAAAGGCTTTTGCATAGTCAATGAAGCAGAAGTAGATGTCTTTCTGGAACTCTCTGGCTTTCTCCATAATCCAGCGCATGTTTGCAATTTGGTCTCTGGTTCCTCTGCCTCTTCTAAATCCAGCTTGCACTTCTGGGAGTTCTCGGTCCACATACTGCTTGAGCCTTCCTTGTAGAATTTTAAGCATAACCTTGCTAGCATGTGAAATGAGTGAAATTGTGCGGTAGTTGGAGCATTCTTTGGCACTGCCTTTCTTTGGGATTGGAATGTAGACTGATCTTCTCCAATCCTCTGGCCACTGCTGAGTTTTCCAAACTTGCTGGCATATTGAGTGTAGCACCTTAACAGCATCATCTTTTAAAATTTTAAACAGTTCAGCTGGAATACCATCACTTCCACTGGCCTTGTTATTTGCAGTGCTTTCTAAGGCCCATTTGACTTCACTCTCCAGGATGTCTGGCTCAAGGTCAGCAACCACACTACCTGGGGTGTATGAGACATCCATATCTTTCTGGTATAATTCCTCTGTGTATTCTTGCCACCTCTTCTTGATGTCTTCTGCTTCAGTTAGATCTTTACCACTTTTGTCCTTTATTATGGTAATCTTTGTACGAAATGTTCCTTTCATATTTCCAATTTTCTTGAACAGATCTCTGGTTCTTCCCATTCTGTTGCTTTCCTCTATTTCTTTGCATTGCTCGTTTAAGAAGGCCTTCTTGTCTCTCCTTGCTGTTCTTTGGAAATCTGCATTCAATTTCCTGTATCTTTCACTATCTCCCTCGCATTTTGCTTGCCTTCTCTCCTCCGCTATTTGTAAGGCCTCGTTGGACAGCCACTTTGCTTTCTTGCATTTCTTTTTCATTGGGATGGTTTTAGTTGCTGCCTCCTGTATAATGTTGCGAGCCTCCATCCATAGTTCTTCAGGCACTCTGTCCAGCAAATCTAAATCCTTAAACCTGTTCCTCACTTCCACTGTGTATTCATAAGGGATTTGGTTTAGATTGTATCTTACCTGTCCAGTGGTTTTTCCTACTTTCTTCAGTTTAAGCTTGAATTTTGCTATAAGGAGCTGATGATCTGAGCCACAGTCAGCTCCAGGTCTTGTTTTTGCTGACTGTATAGAGCTTCTCCATCTTTGGCTGCAGAGAATATAATCAATCTGATTTCGATGTTGCCCATCTGGGGATGTCCATGTGTAGAGTCGTCTCTTGTGTTGTTGGAAAAGCGTGTTTGTGATGACCAGCTTGTTCTCTTGACAGAACTCTATTAGCCTTTGCCCTGCTTCGTTTTGATCTCCAAGGCCAAACTTGCCAGTTGTTCCTTTTATCTCTTGATTCCCTACTTTAGCATTCCAATCCCCTATAATGAGCAGAACATCCTTCTTTGGTGTCACTTCGATAAGGTTTTGTAAGTCTTCATAGAACTGGTCAATTTCAGTTTCTTCAGCACCAGTAGTTGGTGCATAAACTTGGATTACTGTGATGTTAAAAGGTCTGCCTTGGATTCGTATCGAGATTATTAGCGGCTTAGAAAAGGGGGGGGGAGCGGAAAAAATCGGAACACTCGCAAGACGTTTTCGTCTTGCAAAGCAAGCCCATAGGGAAAATGTCTTGCGAAGCAGCTCAAAAACGGAAAACCCTTTCGTCTAGCGGATTTTCCGTCTTGCGAGGCATTCGTCTTGCGGGGCACCACTGTAAAATGTTGAGTGTTAGATGGACCAATAGTATCATTCTAGATAGCTAAACAGAGACAAATTATTTGGCCAAAGCCAGCTGTGAAGGACCAGGATTTTCAGCCAGTTTGTGTTTGCTTTTTTGGTTGTAAAGCTTGGATAATAAAATTGTTGTTTTTTGTTTCAAGAGCACCCTCTAGCCCAGGAAGGTCAAAATGACTGTTTAAATTGAAAGGGCAACTTTGGCTCGGAAGGATCTGCACAGGAGGGTCAAAAATTCAACCTAGGAACCTGACAATTAAGGGGAATTAGAAACTTAGCTAGGGATCTGTTCTTTTTCTAACACTTGAAAAGCTGAAGCACTGCAGCAGAAAGCCAGGAGAAAACCAGAAAGGGACCCAGAAGCTGAACTGAGGGTGTAAATGGATAAGTATTGGTTTGGCTACAAAAATAGAACGGCGTTATATAACTGGATGTATCTCTTCTTGTTTTAATTTGTTCTAATGGGTAATTACTGAACAGTAAAACTAGCTGTTGTTTTTCCTAAAATGATTTTCTCTATTCATCTTGTTGCCTTACTAAAACCTTACAGAAAAACTTATTTTATTTATTGGGGGGGGGGAGACTTGATCTGCAGGTTTGTTCTTCACCTCATATTACACCATACCCTCCAATATTTCTCTGATGAAAATAGGGACATCCCATTCCATAATGATAATTTTATTATTTATACCCCACACATGTTACTGGGTTACCCCAGCCACTCTGAGTGGCTTCCAACATATAAAAGCATAATAAAAGATTAAATGGGTATACTTGGAGGGTCTGTTATACCTCTCTAGCCTATGCTGAGTGTAGGTTGGGCCAGAGTTAAAAGTCCAGGTAGTTAATGGGTTCTTTAGTAGAGGAAGTCAAATAAAAATAATTTGGTTGCAGCTGTGAAGTTAACAAGGAGGTCTGGCTGGTTTGCTGCCATTCCTACAGGGTATAGCCATGTCATGTCACATGATGCCAGCCTTCCTACCCACATGTATTTCACTAACATCATTGTGGGGGTACTATTTTACCCTGGGAGAAGGACTGTGCAGCTCTTCAAAGCTGTCACTTAGCAAAGTGACTTAGCAAAGCAAAACCCCAAAGGAGATCCTAATCGCTGCAAATTCGGATAGTTCTATCAACATCCGTTACCCACGATTGCTCAATGGGCTTCCATGTTCTGTTTACCACTGCATATCAGGCACTAGGGACAAATAACATGAAAAGACCATCACCAGTTTTGTGCCTTGCTTGTGAGCTTCTAGAAGCATTTGGATGGCCCAGAGCTCCCCTTCCATTCATACAAGTCGCCCATCAGAAAAGTAAGTCCTCGCTTTCCCCCACTCATTACCAGCTGCCTCTCTTTTCCCCTGATCCCCTGAGCTGCCTTTAATCCATGCAGCCAGATCCTTATTTCCTCACTTCAGAATCAGCTGCCATGACAGGTTTTCCCTTCAATCTTCTAAAATGCAGGCATCCCAGGCCTAGGGTATCTTGTTATCCCATATCTCTGTCTATGCGAGAACAAAGAACAAAAATGAGCAGCAGTTGCCCAGTTAGGAGGCACCCACAAAAATGTTTGCATGCTAATTGATGGGGACAGGTAGGGGGCAAATCCTGTGAACAAGGTTTGTGCTTCTGTGCTGCGCTCTCTCTCTCTCTCTCTCTCTCTCTCTCTGTGTGTGTGTGTGTGTGTGTGTACCCTTTTCAAAAAACCCACTACACATCCTACACATTGATCTTTAAGGATTTGTTTCCATTTTCTTTCTTTGCCCTTTTTCAAAATGGCGGTGGGTTGGTGTACTGCACAGGTGGTGTTGACAGTCATTTCCTCCAGGCTCTGATAACTTGCTTTCTGAGCTTCACCTGGCTGTTTACCCTTGGTAAACTTCAGACGGCGCAGGAGAGTTTTCGCTTGCAGCTGCTGAGAGACCTTTTCCAATCCCTTCTCAGTGCTGTTCTTTCTGCTTCTCAACCCTGTGGTACCTGTTGACTTTTCAGGCCTCAGCTGCCCTTTGCCATTCAACCCCAGCTCTGACAGGCAGCAGCCACTGCTACATCCGAGATGTCCAATGAGATAAGTGCTCACAGAGTGAGATTGCTGTTCTTTTAGCTGCGGAGTGCTCAAGAGCAGGCCTCATGGGAGATGCAGTTTTGCTAGTTGGTGGCTGTCAGAAACACTGCCGCGGGAACCTTTTCCCGACTGCACAGCACGGCGTATCTTCAGAGCTGCCGTGCAAAGGAACTCGTGCTCAGTTTCCGGTCCCACTGGTTTCCCGGGACAGCAGGCGCTGCAGATAGAATGAGCTCAGCGTGATGGGGAAGGGAGTGCCATGCATCAGCCACCCCAATTCCCCTCTTTGTGACTGATTTAGGAACAGCAGCTACCAGCACAAAAGGAAATGGTGTGAAGCAGGAAGGAAAATGACCGAATCGAGGGGAGGGGAAATGATGGATTTAATGACCGCTCAGATGGTCAAGCCTGAGACAAAGCAATAGGATGGGCGACAAAGCCGGGGCATTAAGATATGGAGTCCTTTGTGTAATGCTCCATTACTGTGTACAATTCAGTTTGGCGATGTGCTTCATTATAACCAAGGAGGCCTAACTGCTGACATTGCTCCGCTTTGAAATGTCCTGAAATATAAGACAATACTATATGCAAGTTAATTAATTAAGGGTAATAGATTGCACCATGTAGTGCAGAATCAGAACAGATGGTTCAAAATCATAAGCATCTTCCTATCACACAGAAGTTTCTCTTTGCCCTCTCTTTAAGGTTACTACTTTTTTAACCTAAATTTTGTCCTTCCTTTCTGCCTACTGTGTAGCAGCACATGCGAGATCATTTTCTTCCCTCCCAGAATCCAAGGGGCTCATGTGCTGAATTTCTCCAGGTCAGGAAAGCTGGATCTTGCAGGTGTAAGAGAGTTTCTCCCCCTCCTCTGATAAGATCTCAGATTCCAGGTCTGGGCAGAGCTGAATCCCGACAACATGCTGCTTCTCTACCATATGTAAAGTCACCTGGTAATCTAAAAAGGAGGGATGCACCAATTGGTGGGCAAGTGGCAACCAGAGTGGTGTGAACTGCTCTTTTTAATGATATTATGTAGTAAAGGTGGAACATGGGAGAGCTCAGCCCCTGCACTTTTTTTCAGAGCAGAACAAGGATGCCATCTGCCAGAGCACCAGAGTTATTGATGGCCCCTCCGTATTCTGGCTAGTGAATGCAATGAGAAGGCTTTCACATGTTACTGCTGCTTCTGGCAGATTAACATAGAGGATGTCAAATCATGAATAATCTGACCAATTCTGGATACATATTTCCTTTCCTTCAATGGAACTCCTGCTTCACACAACAGCCTTTTAAATTACAACACTTATTTGTGCAAGAACGTTTGTGTTTCTGATTTAAAAGGTTGCATTTCATCAGGCTGAAGACCTTTTATTAAAGCTCAATGTGTTTTAAAAGCTGAACCTATGCACTCAGAAACAAACATTGTTGAGTTCAAGAAGCAATGCATCAGATTTGAGTTAGACAATCATAGTCAACTATGCATGAAATTACTTAATTGGATATCACACTATGTAGTGCTGCTATTTGTGGGGTACATATGAGTCAACATTTTCAGACTCTCCTTTGGGATTATGCCTGTGAGGGAAGGGGTATCATGATGAGCTCCTCCACTTAAAAGTGTGCGCACCGTGGGGATGTTCAAGGAGGGAAATGATTCCATTAAATGGGATCAAAACAAAATGGATGAGATAATGATCTCTTTTCCAGGCTTATGTAACCTGTGGATCAGACAGGTGAGTTTGTTTGTTATAAAGCCTTCTGCTGTCTCCCACCTTCATGTTTTATGAAATCAAAATGTTCTCAATGAATAAATATGGATGGTAATGGGGGGGGTGGAGTGAGATGACCTAGATTTTTATTTGGCAGGTGGCTGCTTTGACACCAGATCAACAGCTGCTTGCAGAGGAATCTGGCTTAATGACACAGGATATGAGGATACTTTTATCTAAGCTATGTATAAAATCCCAGTAGAGGGGAAAAACTGAGTTCATAATGGTGCATTTTACATTATCTCTTGCATCTTGTGTAGCAGGTGACTAGCATGTGAGATCACCATGGCTGGGCAGCTGTGTGTTTGTAGATTACAATGTCAGAGGGAACTGTAGTCATTGCCATACTCTGACCTTTCAGATAAGGAAAACACATTCATTCACCCAGTAGTTCCTATATGAAGCTCACAGCATTTGACTGTGTCAGGGGGTTGAGTCAAAGTCCAATAAGTCATTTGTTTTCCTGTCCAAAAACGCATGCTAGAGAAATTATGGATGTGCTTTGGTAGCAAGAGAAAGCATAATTCAGGGGCTGCCAATGTGATACCCACCACATGACTATAGTTTCCATCAGCCCTGGCCACTACGGCCAGTGGTCAGGGATGTTAAGAGTTGTGGCCCTCTAGATATTACTGGACTACAGATTCTTCACCCTGGCTGATACCTACCAAGCAAAGTTAATAAAGGTTCATTCAAAGTCAGGTCCCAGTTGGATGTAGATCTTAGACCACATGTCATTAGTCATTCGAGCTCTTTGGCTGTGCAAAACGATAGTAGCCAAGGTGAATAGTGGCAGGAAAAATAGACTCTGGTAGATAGCTGGTGCCTGGGAGGACAAATATACTGTAAATATATGATTGTCTCAAGATCCTTATAGGCATAAAACTCAGACTGCTAAATTGGGCCATGGCATAACTGCCCACATCATAGTCTTAGCTTGAGATTGTCAGAGAAAAGAGTTCTGCATGCTGGCCCTTTTTAGTAAGCATAAGGGATTTATTCCTCCCACTACAACCAGGGAATAGAAGCCAGAAATCCTGTGTATTCACACAGAAGAGATATAGAACAGGCAGTGAAAATACTATCAGCTTAGACTTGGAAGAGGTATCTAATAGCCTGTGACAGTAGTTTTCTTGACCCAAGGCATTTGGATCCTAACAACCCAGGTAAAAATCTAACAAAGATTCTTCAGAAATCCCTGGCAGTCTGTTATCTTATTGTATTGATCCCTGCGTATTTGTCCAACAAAGCTGAACAAATCAATATCCTTCTTGGGGAAGGAAGAAATTCCCTTCCTTCACAAATTGTGACTGTTTGAGATCTTTCAAATCCAATACAGTACTACTTTTCCAGTTTGCTTTTTGAAAAATAAATATATAACAGCTATGGAAAATCTTTTGCAATATTGAGCTTTTGAATCTTTTCCACCTGGAATAATTAGGAATGTTTCTTCCCCCTGGAAGAAAAGTGTTGATGCAGTTCTGACTTTCCTTTCAAACCCAGAGATTTGAATATGTCAACATTTATCTTCATTGCTTCCTCACAAGCCTGAGTCCTTGGCCTCTGTTAAGCTTGTCAATCAGCTTTAACCATGGTGTTTCCCTCCCTCTCCTGAACCATGACGTAAGATCAGTAACTTAATCGGTGGTTAGCTTTCTAATGTTCTAATATTTCAATTGCATATACAGTGGTACCTCGGGTTAAGAACTTAATTCGTTCTGGAGGTCCGTTCTTAACCTGAAACTGTTCTTAACCTGAGGTACCACTTTAGCTAATGGGGCTTCCCGCTGCCGCCGCACAATTTCTGTTCTCATCCTGAGGCAAAGTTCTTAACCCGAGGTACTATTTCTGGGTTAGCGGAGTCTGTAACCTGAAGCATCTGTAACCTGAAGCGTCTTTAACCCAAGGTATTGTTAGTAAATTCAGCTCTGATCCTCCGAGCTGATACGGCTCATCTTGGCATGAGCCCAGCAGAGTATTCCCAGAGTCCGCAACGAAAGGATGAGGCAGGTATGGCTACATTGCTAAGCTTTATTTCTAAGCTATGCTGAGAGCATACAACTACCGTATTTTTTGCACCATAACACTCACTTTTTCCCTCCTAAAAAGTAAGGGGAAATGTCTGTGCATGTTATGGAGGGAATGCCTACGGGTGGCATGCCTACGGATTTTCCTCCTCTAAAAACTATGTGTGTGTTATGGTCGGGTGCGTGTTATAGAGCGAAAAATACGGTATACATCTTGTCTCTGTGAGAAGCAGAGAGCAACTCCAACAAAGAAACAACAGAAAGGGAGACAGGATGTGACGTTTACTGGTTTCCTGTTTCCTTTGTTCTGTCGTTTCTTTGTTGGAGTTGCTCTCTGCTTCTCACAGAGACAAGATGTATAGTCTTGTCTCTGTGAGAATAGAAACCAACTCTGTATAGAAACAGAAACCAACAGGTACCACTGTAGGGTAGTATTCAACTCCTAGGGGGGATTCATCGGCAGAAGCCCTGAGTAATGGCTTCCACTTGCACAATGGAGCTTTCCCTTCTCTCCTACCCCCATGTCACTTCCCTGCCAAGAGGGGGAAATCCTTCCATCTGACAAACCAAAATCCTTGCCCCGATAGAAAAATCAACTTAGAGCGACATTGAATTTCCCCCATCGTGTTTTTGTTTCTTTGCAGAACCTGGACTGTTGGGAGTAAATGAGTGCAGCTGTGGCGATTTATTGAGTAAAGCAGTCATGGGGGACCGTGTGGCTCCCCAGATGTTGCAGGACTATAAATTCCCAACATCCCAGAGCACCTGCCATGCTGGCTGGAGCTGATGAGAACTGGGGTCCAACAGTCTCTGAAGGGCGATAGGTTTACCAACCCAAACCTAAGCACTTCAGAAAACAGGCCACCAGTTCCCTTTCCGTCTTAGGCAAGCTGCTGTGATGGCTCATAGAATATGGTCCTGACTCCAGATCAATCTGAGACTCTTGGTGCCTCGTGGGCCCCAGATCTAGGAAGGCGCAAAAAAGACTCATGGGAATACAGGCACAAATGGAGACCCAGCTGATGAAATGTCAAGATGAACAGTTAAGCAGATATGCAAAGCAAGTATGTGTGAGGAGAAGGTAAGGTCTTTGTGAATGTGGCCTTTGGGGAACCACTCCTCGCTTGACAGCTCCTCTGGTGTGGGGAAAGAGGTTATTGGAAGAAGGGCATAATTCTGAGGAAGAGAGAAACAATACCCTATTCCTTGGGGGACAAACAGGATATGCCTGTGAGGGTGTGGGCTCAATTTGATAATGAGAAATACAGGGGTGGGTTTGTTACGGGTGTATAGACTGCCTAGTGGTTTGCCTGCCTGGTATGAAAGCAGCAGATGTCACACTTATCTAGATCTGGAAAGGTTGACAGAATGCTAGAGTGGAACTGGTGGCTACCAATGACATGGGGAACTGCAGCAGTGTGGTCCTAAAAGCAAAATTTAGATTGCAGAAAGCTGAAACCCAGGATCTCCAAGACAACTGTCACTGAAATGCTACCTGTTTCGTATGTAGGGCTAATTAGATAGGCAGAGCTGATTCATGGATGAAATGGTGATGTCAGAAGGAAGGGTTTCAGTTTGGAAGTTAGTGGGGGATGCTTTGGGACACGCTAGGCCTATAATTTCCTGATTAAGGGAATCTGCCCTGAGTGCTCACTGGAAGGACAGATCCCGAAGCTGAGGCACCAATACTTTGGCCACCTCATGAGAAGACTCCCTGGAAAAGACCCTGATGTTGGGAAAGATGGAGGGCACAAGGAGAAGGGGATGACAGAGATGGTTGGACAGTGTTCTCGAAGCTACCAGCATAAGTTTGACCAAACTGCGGGAGGCAGTGGAAGACAGGAGAGCCTGGCATACTCTGGTTCATGGGGTCATGAAGAGTCGGACACAACTAAACGACTAAACAACAACAAGGCCTGTACAAAAAGGATTGAACTAAATGGAACCAGAGTGATGGAGCTTAACATCGAAAAGCTGGCAAGCAGCATTAAACTTAACCCTCAGAGAAAGCGGGCACATTTCTAATGATCAAAATGGACAGAGCTAGTCCATAGGCATATAGCTGGTCATGAAACCTAAGCAAAGAAGCCAAAGGGCTATAGACAGATAGATGTTTATGTGCTAATGCTTAGTAGCCTCCAAGCCAAGATGGGGATAGAGTGCTTCGTTTGAAGAATGCTATAGGCACAATGGAAGAGTGATGTGGAATGGCAAGAACCAGTGGGATAGTAGTGCCAGTGTTGCACTGTGCATCAGATAGGGCAAAGGTGAATTTAAGTTTCTAAAAGTGTCAAGAAAGGGTGGGGGAAATTAGAGGATGTACCATTTGTAACCTGATTTGAAGCATGCTCACTTTGACATAAATTCCAACACTCAATAGGACTTCATAGCAAATGCAAGTTTTATATAATCAACAAAATTTATACATTGCTTAATTGTAAAAAGTGTCTAATCCTCTTACAACAATATAAAATAAAACATTAAAATTAAATTAAAAAGCTAAATAAGTTTTTCCCTCTGTCGATTAAAATCAACACTAGCAAAAAATAAAACACGTGTAATTTCTATGTTTGGATGTTGTTGTTGTTGTTGCTGTTGTTTAGTCGTTTAGTCGTGTCCGACTCTTCGTGACCCCAGGGACCAGAGCACGCCAGGCACTCCTGTCTTCCACTGCCTCCCGCAGTTTGGTCAAACTCATGCTGGTAGCTTCGAGAACACTGTCCAACCATCTCATCCTCTGTCGTCCCCTTCTCCTTGTGCCCTCCATCTTTCCCAATATCAGGGTCTTTTCCAGGGAGTCTTCTCTTCTCATGAGGTGGCCAAAGTATTGGAGCCTCAGCTTCACTATCTGTCCTTCCAGTGAGCACTCAGGGCTGATTTCCTTAAGAAAGGATAGGTTTGATCTTCTTGCAGTCCATGGGACTCTCAAGAGTCTCCTCCAGCACCATAATTCAAAAGCATCAATTTTTTGGCGATCAGCCTTCTTTATGGTCCAGCTCTCACTTCCATACATCACTGCTGGGAAAACCATAGCTTTAACTATACGGACCTTTGTTGGCAAGGTGATGTCCGTGCTTTTTAAGCCTATCCCTATTTGGATAGGCTTGCCTAAACAAAAATGTTTTAAGCAGAGATGTCAGTCAGGAGGGAATTCCAAAGTGTAAGTGCTGCTACACTAAAAGATCATTTTCTTACAAATGCAGCTGTAACAGAGCCAGTTCCGCAGATCAAAGTGGCTGAGTGAGCACATTTGGGGTAAATCAATCCCACAAGTAAATTAGTCCCAAGGGTTTGATATACTAATACAACCATTACAAATCTCTAACCAGAGATGTTCAGAGATGTTATATGAGCACAGTGTCTTATTCTTGTCACAATCATGCTGTAGCATTCTGCATTAACAGCAGCTTCTGGATCGAGTGCAAAAGAAGCCCCAGACTGACTATATTGCAGTGAGCAAATTTCTGAAACTCAAAAATGTGGTTGGTTGTAAGGGGGTGGGAATCAGGTAGCATCCCCCCCCCACTTGGCATGACTATCGTGCCTATTAGACAACTTCCTGCTTATTTCACTCTACCTATTTCCTACTCACCACATATGTTCCCATTAGTCCCAAACTTTGAAAAGTCAAGCCCAAGCTCTAAATTCAACACAAAACCCGTTTTTTGGGGGGAGGGGTTGGGGTACTCTGCAGTGATGCATACTATATGATAAATACAAATTTAAATAATTTAATCAGGTGATTTTGCAATTGCATCTAGTTTTGCGTACGCATTTAGTGCCAGATATTCTGAGTAATATGCTTCCCTCTCTAAGCACACTGATTTTGGAGTAACCTTCATTGTACCAAATGGGCCTTTCTTCTAAGTAAGAATACGCAGGGGAAGGCTACATACCTCCTTGTAGTTGAGATATATGAGTCAGGGAATTTGGCTTTGCCAGAATCATAATATAAGGCCTTGAGCAAGTCCCTTCACATTCATTCCCACTGGTAAGGAAATGTAATCAAAACTAGCTCCCTGTTGCAACATTGCTTTGTTGCTGTCTCAGAAGACCTTGAATGAAAGTAGCTGTGCAGAAAGGCAGTTTCAGTTGAGATAGAAAGGCATCACTTGCCTTCTAAATTTCACATTTCCCCATTCTTGACAGCTTCTGAACAATCTCACATTTCTACTAAGTAGGTAAAGGTACCCCTGCCTGTACGGGCCAGTCGTGTCCGACTCTAGGGTTGTGCGCTCATCTCACTTAAGAGGCCGGGAGCCAGCGCTGTCCGAAGACACTTCCGGGTCACGTGGCCAGCGTGACATCGCTGCTCTGGCGAGCCAGCACCAGCACAGCACACGGAAACGCCGTTTACCTTCCCGCTATAAAGCGGTACCTATTTATCTACTTGCACTTAGGGGTGCTTTCGAACTGCTAGGTGGGCAGGAGCTGGGACCGAAAGACGGGAGCTCACCCCGCCGCGGGGATTCGAACCGCCATACGATCGGCAAGTCCTAGGCACTGACGTTTTACCCACAGCGCCACCCGCATCCCTTCTACCAAATAATAATACACCAGATTTCACCTGTTTTGTTTTTGTTTTATCTTGAAAAGATGGTACTAATTTATTTATCTACTAATTTTTGCAAACCAGGGATGACTTTAAGAGTTAAGCCTTAGCTCATTAGGTTCAGTCCCAGAACTATTTCTAAAGCTTATATGAAGCCTTTTGAACGGTATTCCTTTGAACATACAGTGTCCTCTGTCTTGCCACTGAGAGGCTCATAGGAAATGCCTATGTCTCTGCACCCCTTATTTACAGAGCAATACTACGCATGTTTAGGGAAGCTTTTAATGTTTAATAGATTATTGTATTTTAATATTCTGTTGGAAGCCGCCCAGAGTGGCTGGGGAAACCCAGCCAGATGGGCAGGGTATAAATAAATTATTATTATTATTATTATTATTACTCAGAAGTGTGTCCCACAGAGTGCAGCAAGTCTTACTTCCTATTAAGTGTGATTAGGGCTGCAACCTCAGAAATCTAGTTGTGGTTTTCAACTGAGAACTAAATTAGATATGAAGCTGGATAACCACCATAAGGTTGTCCCACGTCTTTAAAAATATAATAAGAGCACAGCTGTCAACGTTTCCCTTTTCTTGCGAGGAATCCTATTCGGAATAAGGGAATTTTCTTTAAAAAAGATTAACGTTGACAGCTATGAATAGGAGTCGACTGAAAAATAAATAGCCATCTACCGTATGATCCAGCCTAACCCCAGCCGCAGAATGAGATGGCAGAGTGGTAGAACAGACTGCACCACTTCCAAGTGCAGACAGATCGTGCCGATTTTTGGTGGCTCCTTTATGTAAACAAGAGCCTCCCTGCAGCAGAAAACCACCATGTCAAGGAAGCGGATATTTCTTTCCTAGGCTAGATTTCTGCTTGCAGGGAGCTTGCTCGTTGCGCTTACGACAGCAACGGAAAATGTTGCCGCCCACCAGCAGCCTGAGATGGTACAGCCCATTCTACCACTTTCACTCCGCTGTCTGAAGAAAAAAAAATTCCAATATTGCTTAAGCGCCGGATAACATCCTGACTCGCTCGCAGTCCGCAGTTTGGGAAGAAGCCCCTCCGCCCGCCTCGGAGCAGCTGCCGCAACTAACTGCCCAGGAATGCCACGGCTTTTGCAGCGAGCACGTGATTGGCTCCCACCCTGCCAAGCCTGCAGCCTGCCTTGCCCACACAGCAAAGACTTCCCCCCTCCCGCCGAGTCCGCCTCCTTCCCTGCTGCGGTTGGCCGGCGCTGCTACCAATCCGCCGGGGCCTCTCGCACCTGTCATCCGCGTCGACGGCGGCGAGCCAATCGGCGTGTAGGGAGCGGGCGGGCGCCGGGCTCCCATTGGACGCCGCGGCTGTCAACTCCTCGAGCGAGGGGCGGGGGCTTACATGCAAGCTCCGCCTCTTACCTTGCTCTTCTGGCAAGCAGCGCTTTCTCCATCCCCAGTCCAATTGCAATGTAAGCAGTGGCAGCGAGAGGTCGCCGTCGGGGGGCCGGGGGAGCAAGAGAAGGGGCTGGATCCCAGAAGAGGCAAGAAGCCGGGCTCAGGAGGCGGCAGGTAGGCTCCCCTCGCCCCTCTCGTGGGAGTGGATTCCTTGGGCTCAAGACCCCTTGGGCTCCTAAGGGAGGCTTTAAAGGGACAGGGCAAGGGGCTTGGCTTACGACGGAGCCACCTAGTCAGTCCTCTTCCTTGCAACGAGGACTTGTGCTTTGGTGGGGGGACCGGCAAGGAAGAATAGCTTGTTTAGGATAATTGCTGTAGGATGGAGATAGCTAAGAAGCAGAGTCCCCATTAGGGTAGGTGGCTGCTCCCTCGTACCATTTTCTGGGCATCTGGTTTCTCTTTGGGGTGGGGAGTGTGTGTGTATGGTTGAAGGGTACATACTTACTGTAAATATAGTGGGGTTTTAATGCAGCTTTTTGGCTCAAACCTGGTGTTCTGGCAGATAGCTTTGTTTCCCTTCATGGCAAGATGCTGGGGCGATGGAATAGATTGGTAGTATGGATCGGTGGGAAGAGTAAAAAATAAATAAATGTGTCTTATTAATTTATGGCTGGCTTGGACTTGACTTTCTGACTGAGCAGGCAGAGTCACGAGTGTAGAGTATTGGAGGATTGATCTAAGGATGTGGTGTATTAATAGAATGGATGATGGATGAGGGTACAGCGTGTGAAGAGATACTCCGATTGTAACTTGCTGTCAGAAAGGGCTTGTGTCTGTGTGTGGATTATGAAACTAGATGGGTTACTCAGAACCCTAAATTGCATTGTAGGTGATGTGTGTCATGCAATTTCATGGTAAATGAGCTGCTGCTAGCTAACTCATATATTAAACATCACTTCCTTTCCAAATTTATTCTAATACAAAAGTTGGGTTGCTTATCCAAGAATGAGTGTCTTGTATTATGCTTCCTTCACACGTGAGAGTCTTCAAACTGTAACCGGGAGCTCCTTGAGACTCTCCTGCAATAAACATTAGAAGAAATTTTAGATTTTAGGCAATGTGGCTATCTGATGTCTCATGAGTAAAATTGTTTGGAACATACTTCAAAGGTTTAAACCTCTGTATTCAAAATTCCATTGGCTTCACAGGGTTAGGAGTATTAGATGTGCAACACTGTCTCTCACTAATGTGACTGACCTTTGTGTTGCTAGCAACAACTGATGCATGGCTCTTAATAATATTTTCTTTTGGTAACTGCTGTAGTTTGTTGAGATGGCTTGCTACACATGTGGCTCTATGTGTAAATACAATACATAGATTGCTAATGCACCTTCCACCCTGTCCCAAGCCATATGTTAGCAATTGTTTGGGAATAAAAGGAACTAGATGGTGGGATGTGTCTGGCTTGCTTTATCCTAAAGATACAGTGAAATTATATCTTTAAAGACTGACAAACTGGTAGGTTTGAGGCTGCTTTATAATGCAAGGAGAATGGAACTTGGAACCTTGCTGCTCCACTCTGCTGCTTGCGTTCTTGTGAGCTAGCTGGTGAATTAAAGCATCCTGCACACAGCAGAGGGCAGTAGTGTACATACACATTCATGCCGCTGTTGTGGATTTTATGGGTTTTCTACTTGTTGCAGGCAGAAGCTGATTGAGGAATGGCCCTGATGGTACAGCATGCTTGCCTGACTCTTTAAAAGGGTGTTCATTGGTTGCAGTTGCATTGGCTCACCAGCAATGAACAATTGTGTTTGTCCTCTGCATGGAACACATCTGTGCGCTATGTCCTGTGACTGTCAGGTGTGAAAATCTCAGACGGAATTTAATGTCGGAAGGGGAAATTGGATAGACATGGTGGTAACAGAGGAAACATAAGGGCCTCTTCCTTTGCAGCTGTTTTTATATTGATGTATGTTTAGGGGGGTTTTTAATTAAAAAAAACAACACCGGCATATAGAAGAACAGTAAAGCTATTGATGTATACACTAATACATGGGAGGGAGGGACTTTATGAATGAAAGAGTTATTCTTTAGTTGCCTAAAAATTGTATCATGCATTTTCCACTCTTCTGTGTTTTAAGGTGAGAGCAGCGTGTTCCCTGAAGAGTCTGTAGAAGAATTTTCCGTTGCTAGCATTGGACAAGCTCACAGCATAAGCCTGTCTGGGATCTTCATGTTGCTTTAAATAAGAGCCTTCATTGCCGCATGTTGTAAGGTGAGAGATTTCCTTTCTGAGAAAAAGGGTGGTCCCTTCTCACAGCTCACTGATAGCCGGGCTGTCTTGGGAAGAGTGTGAAGAGACAGTCGGAGAGGGTGAGAAGGCCAGCCTGGAGACCTGAACCAAGCCCTTCATAATTGGCTGGAATCTCATGAAATCAAGGCAACCCTGATCTTCATTCTGGAGAAGAGGAGGAAGTATTTTTCAAGCCTTCCAACTTTCTGGGTAGCAGGAACTGCCTAGGAAACTAAACTCGGCACTTACTCTGTATTTTTGTTTGTTTTAAAGCTAGAATCCAAATTTATCTCAAACTGTTTTTAAAGACTCTAATCTACAAAGTGGTTTTGCTGAAAAATCTCTTTTCCCCATCCACTTTAAAGAGCAGCTGAATTCGTTGTTGCATTAAGGCCTGAGCTTGATATCAGGATTTGAGAAGCTGATGCTCTGGAAGCTTACAAACCAAAGAAACTAACAATTGCAGGCACTTTACATTTTGCACTGAGTGTGCCCCAAAGACTCTTGCCTTGAGGGAGAACTCCAGGGAAGGTTGAAGCAGAGCAGATTTGATCTCACCAGAATCTACTGCAGTGTCTCTGCTGGCTCTGTGGCTGGCGTCTCCCGTTCTGGATTGTGCTTGATGGGGGTTTTTGCTAGGGGAGCAGACCTTGCGGCTAAGGACAGAATTGTCGAACTGGAGGACTTGGAATATATATGTCGAAAGGCATATTGGCTTAACCCCCAAGCAAAGGACTTTTTCTCTGCTGGGTCCCTTCTGTAGTATATCAAGGGTTGAAGGCTGGAGACAGCCTGCATAATCTTGCAACATGACCTCCAAGCTGGAACAAAAGGAAGC
Organism: Podarcis vaucheri; assembly: GCF_965113315.1. Classification (NCBI taxonomy): domain Eukaryota; kingdom Metazoa; phylum Chordata; class Lepidosauria; order Squamata; family Lacertidae; genus Podarcis; species Podarcis vaucheri. Next base: position 66,406,201 of record NC_138764.1, on the reverse strand, counting down.
TCATCACACCAATGGTGTGGTGCTACCCATTGTTGCTGGCCCTATAGACTGTCTCTCCAGTCCTGACCGAGAACATCTTGTTGAATCTTCTGAGTTTTTAGGGCCTGAGGAAGGAGGAGGTATCGAGGTGGTAGTGATAGAATCCCGAGCCAATGCCAAAGGGGTGCGTGAGGAAGATGCCCTGCTAGAGAATGGCAGTCAAACTACAGAGAGTGATGATACCAGCACAGACCGTGGCCCAGAACCAGCCTCTCCTCTAAAAGAGACCTCCTTTTCCATTGGGCTGCAAGTCCTCTTTCCTTTCCTGCTGGCAGGGTTTGGGACAGTAGCAGCTGGGATGGTCCTGGACATTGTGCAGGTAAGACTAAAAGCCTTCAGCATGGAATGGGCTCAAAATTCTGTATCTGGACTTGTAACTTGCTTTATTGTTAGTGGCTTTTAAATCCCATGAGAGTGATTTGCTGCTCATTACTTTGGTGGGAGGCAGAGGTTTTCCATTAGAAACCATTATATATTTATTCCTCTCTTTTTTCCAGGCTCATCTTCCTTAGATTGCACATGTGAGAGGTAGAATAAGCCTCCCTCTTCTGGAAGCAATTAAAGTTTAGGTGGTCAATAGCAGTGTGACCCACTCTTTCTGTTCCTGAATCTGAATGCCTTTTAATCACCCAAGACCCATCTTTTTCTTATAAATCTCAGCTTTAAAGGAACATAAACTCTAAAACCCAGCCTCTGAATTGAAAATAAACTTCTACTTCTTAGAGATGGAGTGTCAGGAATGTAAAGACATCTAGAGTTCTCCCAAAAGTTCAGACCCTAGAAAGTAAATACAATAGAGCCAAACCCAACACACACACCCAAAAATGTGAAGCGAACTTTTTAAAAAATGCACTTTTGGTGGTGTTTACAGAACTGATGAGCATATGTGTGCCTGAAGAGTTGCCAATCTGGGGAAAACTCAAAGAGCTGCAGTAAACGTTTTTAGCCGGGGGCCGAGACCTGTGATATTAATTGCTGGCAAATCCAACCGGCCGTTACCCAGTTAAAAGACTTGTTTAGCTAAGGGATGAAAATGTGTTCTCAGCTTTTGCATGTGGTCTGGCTTTGCCCAAATGCTGAATCTCCTTAATATATTTCTAAATAAATATTAGAAATGTAAGGCACAGTGGAGATATCCAATAGATATCTCTTGAAACACTAGCTGTCATGTGGAGCTTGCCTCCTCGCTCTCAAATGACATTGTTGAGTTACTGGGATTACGGTGTCACTGGCCTCTGTGCCTGCAGTGCAGCTATCTGGCAGGTCATGTTAATGTTAAAGGCCGAGACTCTGTCTCAATAGTCTTATTTGCCACATTTATGCAAGCCAGGTAGCACTTTGGACAGAATCCGACCCTACAGTTTCAAATTGCGGCTGCCTCCTGAAGTGACCGGGTGATCTACTATCGCTTAACATTAAACATTCAGCTAAAAGAGCTTCTGCTTAAGCGCCTTGGTTTTAAACACTTCGTGAAATTTCAGTTTCATACCATTTCTGTGCTTTCAGGAGCTTAGAGGGAGTTGTCGTTGCTAGAAATTGAAATAAGAAAGCCAATGTGGTATAGCTGGACCTGGAAGAGCAGGGTTCAAATCCCCACTCAGCCAGGAAACTCACTGGTAAACTTGGAGCAGTCACCTACCTCAATGGGTTGTTGTGAGGGGGGGAAATGAGGAGGGTTGGTTGATGGAAAGATGGGATATTTTAAAAATTAGCAGAGCATGGTGTAGCTTTGTAGCCAAATGTTCTTGCTCATCTTGACAAATTAGAACTGCACCGGTCATTAAACCTAATGAGATTCATGGGGGGGGGGGTTAATGTTTTGTTTTATGTTGATAACTTAAAAGTCCTACTGGAGCAGGCCAGAGGCCCATCTAGTTTAACATCTTTCCTCACAGCGGCCACAAGCAGTCCAGAATGCATCAGCAGTTAACCCACATGATTTTCAGCAGCTGATACTCATGAGCTTACTGCCTCTGACATTAGAGGGAGAGCAATAGCCATGCTGTTCTTTCTTAGAATCATAGAACTGTAGCGTTGGAAGAGACCCTGAGGATCATCTCGTCCAACCCCCTGCAGTGCAGGAATAAGCAGCTGTCCCATACAGGGATCGAACCTGCAACCTTGGTTATCAGCGCCACACTCTTTGTTGATAGCCGTTTATGTACTGCCTAAGTGTAGTTGGAGTGTGCTTCTCAAGATGGGGCTGTGTAAATCTAAAACTCAGACCTGATCATTATTATACAACATCCTGGGTGTTTTGTTTCATTGGCAGCAGATGCAGTTTGGGTTGGGGAAGGGGCTCAGTCATGGCATAAATGTGCAAACTAATCAGGATTTCATTTTTTTCTCATGCAGCAGCAATATACACCACCTAGTTTTTCAGTGTGTAGGGTGTTAGGCCTGTCTTTTACCATCTATATAATAACAACTTCACATGATACGTTTTTATGCAAGTTTTCATGCTGCTTGGATCATCATGAAAATATAATTCATAAGTGAGTGTGTGCATGAAATTAATACCCTACCAGCCTGAGCTTGGAGGACTTCCAGATCCAGTTGATGGAGTCTTTGGAAGAGTCCCAATACTGAGCCCAGATTGAGAAATCACATCCCTACCAAAGTGAATGTTAAAATTAATCCTAGGTCAATTTTGTTGGAATAGGTGCTAACTGATAAGATACAAGCTAGTGGGCATCTTACCTGTTAGCAAGTCAGCATTGTACTAGTTACCTTTTCTAACAGAGTGATTTCTTGGGAAAACTTTCTATACTGGACGTGATTCAGTCTTTTTCGGTGCTATCTAAGCTTCTCACTGGGAGTGGAGCAGTATATAGTGTGAAGTTTTCTTGCTCAGAAATAAGCATCTCTAAATGACTGTCATGCTTTAGAAAGTTGCATGCATCTGTGTTACATGGGAACTAGTACAATACCAATATTCCAGCCTTCCTGCTCACAATGGAATTATACAAAAGCAAAATCTAAAACCATTGGACAATGTCCTAATAAATTTTTTAAAAAGAGACTAATCTGCTTGTATTGGCCACCTTTCTTTGAAAGTCAAAGCTGTTAATACCTTCAGGCTTGGTTCATTCCCACTGGTATTTGGAAAGCACTCCCAGATTGTTCATAGTTCAGTGGGAAATCTGAACAACTACCAACTCCCCCCCCCCCCGAAATAAGTAGGTCTTGAAAGTTAACAGCAGGAGCCTGTTGGCATCTCCCTAAATGCCAGTGTTGTCAAGTCTTACTCATGGAACCAGTCAATTTAATTTGTTTTTCCTTTGGGTGGTTCTTTTCTTTTGTGGTCTTTTTGAGTCTCTTGGTTCCCCAGCAGTTTGACACCTACACTTTTATTTCTCACCACCACCTGCAAAAACACATTTTCTTCTCTGGATCACTGAGATGCAGCTCTGTGGGGCTGGCTTGCCATCTCTTCCTTTGTTTTCATGAATCTTGAGTTGTGAAGACCTTTTTCTGGGTTAGGGATGAAATAGTTTGCTGTCTGTTGCCTTGCTCCCAGAATTGTTCCCTTGTTGTCGTTTAGTCGTGTCCGACTCTTTGTGACCCCATGGACCAGAGCATGCCTGCTGTGAGCAAATATCTAACCCAGGAGTAGCCCCAGTCAGCATGGCCAACAGTTGCTGTTGAACATCATTTGGAGGTTGGCTACCCTGTTCTTGGAGCAAGCTGTTCATTCTTTCTCTTTGAGGCTTTCAAGGAACAATTAGATAAGTCTATATCCTGGTGCAGCACTGTGTGCACTTGTTTCTTGAAACCACAGTTCCCGGAGTTATGTCATGAAACTATTGTACGCACAATTGCCTAGGGGTGGATTGTCACTGGCAGAGTATAGCAGTTCGGACTCTTTGGAGCCAGTGAGCAACTGTCTTTCTGCAAGTGATCAATTTTCCCCTTGCCCTTTTTAAAGGCCTCCAGGCATGCCTTGATACTGAACAAAGGACTGGGCTGCTGAAGAGGTGAGGGAAAAGTGAGAATTAAAATGGATGTGTATTTATACTGCTTGCTTGATCTTCAGTCTTAACCAGGGAGGATAAGAATAGTCACTATTCTACAGTAAAATGGTACACAGTGAGACGTGAAGGTGCAGAGGGCCAGGTCTGAAGAATGGGGGTGGGTGTTTTGTCCCCATTTCCCATTTGCTTTTGTTTTGCTTTCACATTTCCTTGTCTGCTAGCAAATGGCACAATAGCCAAACAACTTTCCAAGGTAACAAGTGGCAGTTGTAAAGTGTCACATGAGCTGCCTATCAAATATACTTTTCCGCACTTTCCCCCCATATTCCAGTTTAACATACCCTTTATACAGAGGCCATGTGCTGAGACATGTATGTGGAATTTGGGGCATGGGGTTTGAGCTAGCTGCTTTGATCCCTAAACAGGACCAACTTTTTACCAGCTGGGATAGCTCAGTTGGTAGAGCATGAGACTTTTCATCTCAGGGTTGTGGGTTCTGGCCCCACATTGGACAAAAGATTCCTCCATTGCAGGGGGTTGAACTAGATTATCCTTGGGGTCGCTTACAACTCTACAATTCCAGTTTAGTTGATACCTATCATGCATGTGCAAAATTACCTTTTTCAAAAAAAGATTGGACAGGGGAAAGGGTCACTGGAAAGCTTCTTAGGTTTGTATGGGAGAAGATGGTATTCTACATATGTACTCAGGTTATTTAAAGATCACTTTGAACTAGACATAGAAGGCAGTGAAGATGTTTTAATGCTGGGGAATATGGTCATGGTGTTGTCTTGGTGAACAGTCTATCATATTCTGTACCACTTTTTAATATTTTCCAAAGGCACTCTTCACATACAGTGTCTTAGAGCAGTTTAACCTAAATATAGTAGCGCATCAATAGTTGTCACCCATCCATCTGTCTCAGAAGAGATTCAGCTGGCATTCTATTCATAACTGGTGGAAGGTATTGTGATCTCCAGGTGCCCTTGATAAATCCTTCAGCAATGTTGGATCCGAAAGCAACCCTCTGGTGAACCTGATCTTTGTGAGCGGAGTGCAGGCTCATCCAGAACATGTCAGATACCAATTCCATAGTCTGATAAAACGTCTGGAGCTGTGTGCGATGACGGAAGGTGTTGAGGGTGCTGTCATCTGCTTATTCAACCATTTGGCAGCATGTTGGCGCTTGGAGGCTTCCACCCTTCCACATTTGGAATAAATAAACACTGTCATTTGTTTATCAGATGTGCGATGCTAATGAAAGACTAAGCATGCAAAGGCTTCAGGCGCAGCTGCTGTTCTTTTGAACCTGACCCTGTCCTCTTAAACTGAAAATGTGCCCTCTAATAATCCGAGTCAGGCGGCTCATTGCTTGCATTTAACATGGTTTCTCCTGGACAGTGAGGATTTCTACTGGAGGCGTCAAACTCATGTAGGGTTCTTCTTTTTCTTTTTTTGCTTCTGCCATTCATGGTGCCTTGATAAATATGAGATCAGCGTCAAATCTGTGCTTTGTTACATCCTTCTTCCCAACCTTATCATCCATCTGTGGTCAGGCATTTTACAAGCAAACACCTGACACCCCCCCCCCAAAAAAAAGCAGCTCAGGAAGATTACACTTCAAAATTAAAGCTTAAATAGCTTTCTTATCCCTTGCCCAAATATAAAGGTCTTGCATTGTTTCCAGAAAACACTCTGGCTAAAGCCTCTGGAAGAGGAATGGCATTCCAGAATTTGAGTGTTTCCACCAAGGATGCATGTTTATATTAATTATCCACTCTCAGGACTCATACAGCCTGATCCTATGAATGGTTACTGACTCCTACTGAACTCCTCACTTGTTTGTGCATAGGATTTCAGTGTTGGTGTGTTATTTGCCTGACTAACAGGGATGTTCTTCTGAGAAGCTTTCATAGTGCACTCCCATATCGATCCTGTGTTTGACAGTAGCCCATGACCAGTCATACAAAACTGCTTCTTTTATTTGCATCCCAACCTTCTTTCAAGGAGCTCAGAATGGTGAGCTTGGTGGGCCCACATGGTGTTTCCAAGCATATCCTTCCCCCTGTCAAAACTCACCAGACTCTGACCTGCTTTGCAGATCTCCTTTCTCTGTGGCCTGGTCCCAGCTGTTTACATCAAGATTCTACTTATCTAATTGGCAAGGGCTACAAAGTTGAACTGCCATCCGATGACTGTAATTTTCTTCCTGCACTGCTTATAATGATTACTCATGGGAACTCGGCTGTAATAATGCGTTGCCTGAAGCAGAATAAATGCCACTCGTTTTTCCTTTCTTCCCTCCTTCATCCAAATATCAGTGTTTAAGGACAGGAGTGAAACCTTCCATTCTTGGACTTCAAAAGGTGGCATTAGTATGCTAGAAGACAATCTGGAAGACAGCGTAGAACTTCATTTGATCTTTAGATACTGTACTGAAGTTGCCAGGTGCTGTTGCATCTTAGGGGGTGGAACTTGAACTTCTGTGAATGGAAAGTGCTGAGAGCCAACCTGTGACTATACTCTGGGTGATAGCAGGGTAGTGAGAAGGTATTTGACAAGTATGTATTGGAGAGCAGCAGTAGACCCATTCCCTTTCACAGCTACCGTATTTTTCGCCCTATAGGACGCACTTTTTCCCCTCCAAAAATGCAGGGGAAATGTGGGTGCGTCCTATGGGGCGAATGCAGGCTTTCACTGAAGCCTGAAGAGCGAGAGGGGTTGGTGCGCACCGACCCCTCTCGCTCTCCAGGCTTCAGGAGAGCCCCAGCGCCAGCCCCACAAGGTCGGGGGACAGAGTGAGGTGGAACGCCGCCATCCCGCTGTCTCCCGAAGTGGTTTGGAGGCTGACGGCGGGGAGAAGAGCGCTTCTCCCCGCTGCCTGCCCCACCACTCCGGGGACAGCTGGGAGACGCAGCGCATCTCCCCGCTGTCCCCGGACCTGATCTGAAGGTGGGAGACGGGGAGAAGAGCGCTTCTCCCCACTGCCTGCCCCACAAGCGCCTGGGGGGGGGAAATATTTTTTTTTCTTTATTTCCCCCCCAAAAAAACTTGATGCGTCCTATGGGCCGGTGCGTCCTATGGGGCGAAAAATACGGTAATATGACTGATGTGACACTACAGCCCTTTGAATTTCAGTTCTCTTTAACTTTCCAAGCAGATAGTTTCAGGGCAGGCAGCTGCAACCTCGTAAGCCTCCCCTGGTGCTCCTACTGAGGGATTTTGTAGGTCTGGTCATTATATTAGAACCACACCTACTGCTCTGTTAGAGCCCCCACACCCAGTCTCTAACAAACCCTGGCTACAACTTGCGGTGAAGGAGAAGAGACCTTAACCACAGTTCTGGGTTCAAATGACTTTCCAAGCCAAACCTTGGGTCAGTATCTGTACTGTGCATAGGAACTAAAAGGGTAATCTCTAAATTTAGCAATCTGTATTTATATATATTTTCTCGGATCCGTGAAATGTGTTCTAGGAACACATTGCACCTTTGTGAAGTTTAGAGTTCCAGAGTTCTAACGGAAAAAGCTAAAGGCAGAGTTTTTCAGAAAGTGGATCTTTTGAAGCCTGCAGCTTTTAAGTGCTGCGTAGAAACCCATCTGGCGCAGGATATGCTTGGATGGGTAAGAGATTCTAGGCTAGCAGGGGAGATGCTTTCACAGTAATAGATGTGAGATAATTGCAGACTTTTTCATCTGGCTAGCAACATGAAAGTACCAGCAAAGCAAACCTCTTTTTTTCCCTTTTGGCTATGCGGGGATTTATACAGGATGCCTTGGACTCCCATTGCAATACAAGGGAAACATCTTGCATCTAATTTTTGTTTTTTTTTGGGGGGGGCATTAATTGTGTTGTCTATCATATGCCTGCTGGCTGAGATGTCTTCACATTGGAAATTTTAGGAGATCTCTTCCCCTTACATAAGAGGCTTAATGTTATAGGCTCCCTTTTTAGCGCTTTGATATCTCTTACCGAAGGACACTCTCTACTTGCAGCAATATTTACCCTCTGCAGGAGCCGGTAATATCCTGATCATGGTTCTAAATACGCCAGTAGGTTTGGCCTTGCGTGTATTAAAAGGGAGTTGGCGTAAGTGAAGGCTCTTGTTTCCTTTCCTTGGAAAGAGCTTCTTCTCCCTTAGGGAACATCCCTACTTGGATTGTATTCCCGCTGGATCCAGTTACAACTGCTAGCGGATCCTCTGCCTGCTCCAGCTTCAAGTGCAGGCACCAAGGAACCTGTCAGGAATATTAGAGAAAAATAACTTGATATTGTGATCCCAAAAGTCTCTGCTCCGTTGCCTAATTCATCGTTTTACTTAGTCTGACATGTTTTGAAAATGCTTCCTGCCTAAATTGCTTGTTCTTAAGCTTTGCTTCGTGGTTGAACTATAGCCTATGAGCTGTGGAAAAATCGAGAGAATGAAAATGAGTTACATTCACTCTCATATTAAGTTTCATACAGCTAACTTTTTCTGCCTGGAAAGAAACTCTCTGCATTCTTATTTTTATCTCTGAACTCTTAGCTCATTGTTTTCTAATCAGTGTCTGCCAGTGTTGATCATGGAATCACAGAACTAGAGATTGGAAAGGGGCCAGAGATTCATCTAGTCCAACGCCCTGCAATGCAAGACCCTAACACAATTTGATATGAGTTCACTTACTTCATTCCAATCTCCAGAAAAGTAAAGCAAGACCTTTAAGGGGTTTATGAGGAAGGAATTTGGTTCGACTTGTATTGTTAATGCCACTTAACGCGATGCAATGAACATACAGTGAAACTATCTTTGGTGCATCAAACTTTGGGGGTTATGGGTAGAAAACTCAAACATAACCTAAAGTCATAGGATTGTACAGTCTGAAGGGGTCCCGAGGGTCATCTAGTCCAACCCCCTGCACTGCAGGAATCTTGCCCAGCTTTTGAAATGCCTTTGTACTTAAACACATGAAATAGTGGTATTGGTATATGCTATCTTACCATACCTTGCTGGTTGTTTAACAATAAATTCTTAGAACGACATTAATTTTTATAAAGATCTTTCTCCCAAATAACCTGAGTAATATTTTAATGTCCATATAATAGTCAGCAGGACCCACGTTGTGTGTTCCTTTATGGGTAATTCTCACATTTAGCTGAATGGTTATGATCTTGCTCATTTGCAGTGTCTTTTCTATTAGACTTGATTCGCTATCTACCCTGTCAAAAGTGTATATGAAACCCCATTGGCACCACTGGTGAGTTCTCCTCCCAATGCGAATAGCCCCTGCATAGGAAAGAGTTCCCTGAAGACTGTAGAAGGGGAAGAAAGCATTGCATTCTCTGTCTGTGCCTCCTGTGATCTCAATCATTAGCAGCCCATCACAGCAGCTGATGCGGGTTTTGCAAACTTGTACATCAAATTAATTTAATGCTTCACCTACTTTGACCCTGAGAGCAAAGAAGCTGTTAAGAAACAGGTCTAGGAGGTTTTGCAAAGGAGAGGCGCTTTCTTTTAAAGGCTGCCAAATACTGCCTTTTCCTCCTCTTTCCTAACACTTGTGGACATCTAATGTTGGAAGATTCCAAACAGGTAAAAGAAAGTACTTTTCACACAGCGCAAGAGACCCACAGGAGACTATCTTGGAGGACTTAAAAAGTCTACTAAGACAAATTCATAGAATCATAGAATCATAGAGTTGGAAGAGACCACAAGGGCCATCGAGTCCAACCCCCTGCCAAGCAGGAAACACCATCAGAGCACTCCTGACATATGGTTGTCAAGCCTCTGCTTAAAGACCTCCAAAGTAGGAGACTCCACCACACTCCTTGGCAGCAAATTCCACTGTCGAACAGCTCTTACTGTCAGGAAGTTCTTCCTAATGTTTAGGTGGAATCTTCTTTCTTGTAGTTTGGATCCATTGCTCCATGTCCGCTTCTCTGGAGCAGCAGAAAACAACCTTTCTCCCTCCTCTATGTGACATCCTTTTATATATTTGAACATGGCTATCATATCACCCCTTAACCTCCTCTTCTCCAGGCTAAACATGCCCAGCTCCCTTAGCCGTTCCTCATAAGGCATCGTTTCCAGGCCTTTGACCATTTTGGTTGCCCTCCTCTGGACACGTTCCAGTTTGTCAGTGTCCTTCTTGAACTGTGGTGCCCAGAACTGGACACAGTACTCCAGGTGAGGTCTGACCAGAGCAGAATACAGTGGCACTATTACTTCCCTTGATCTAGATGCTATACTCCTATTGATGCAGCCCAGAATTGCATTGGCTTTTTTAGCTGCCGCGTCACAGTGTTGGCTCATGTCAAGTTTGTGGTCAACCAAGACTCCTAGATCCTTTTCACATGTACTGCTCTCAAGCCAGGTGTCATTCAGAGGGCTCAGAGAGGGCTATCAATGACTACTAGCCATGATGGCAATACTCAGGCTCTGCCTCCATAGTCAGGGGCCCCAGTAATGCTTCTGAATACCAGCTACTAGGAACCACAGGAGGGAAGAGGACTCTTGCGCTCGGATCCTGTGTGTGATTTCCCACAGACATATATGAGAACAGGATGCTGAGCTAGATGGGCCATTGGCCTGATCCGGCGCAGTTCTTCTCATGTTCTTAATTTGGACAACCCTGGGGATTGTCCTTAACCTTAAGTTTTCCTCAGCCTCAAATCCACCCTCACTCCACAAAGTGAATATTGATAATTAGTGACTGGTTTCATGTACACAGAGTTTGCGGAACATCCAGTGAAGGAGCAGGCGCTTGCTATAGCCGTCTTGCACAGCTGCCTGCCAGTCACTCCTAAAAATAATCATTGAGGAAAATGGAGCTGCTTGGCTCCCGCCCACGACCTTAAAGGCGAAAAGCACCCTGAAGCACTATTGTGGTTAAAGGAATATTTTTAGAGGCCCTTACTTTAGGCTGCAATCCTAGCCACACTTATTCAGGAGTAAGCCCCATTGAATTCAATAGGGTTTACTTCTGCGGTTAACCTACTTTCTGTGAGTACCTCAGTTTTTCCTCCCCGTATTCACGTAGGATTTATGCTTAATCTGTTACATTCTGAGAGCACAGTCAAGGCAGCTACCACGTCTTACTGTATCTTCAGTTATCCCTGCAGGCTAGGATTTATGTGCACCACATAACCATTGCTGTGCAGTTTTTGTGAGACAAACCAGTTGTAATGTTAGATGTCTGTACCTTTTCAGGGGTATTTTGGGCAGGCTGTGTCATGTTTATAGGGAGGGACTGTAGCTCGGTGGTTCAAGTCCTTAGCATCACCACTTCAAAAGGCACTGCCTGACCCCTTGATTTGGGCAGTCGCTGCCAGTCAGAGTAGACAAGGCTGAGCTAAATAAAACCAAAGGTTTGTACAAGGTGCAAGGCAGCTGCCTATGCCTAAGCAGGCAATAGGGTGTGCCCACTCCTAAAGGTGCCTACCCTAGACCGTATGAGCTATAACAACCACTGCCCATTTGCAAATGTCCCAATCTTGGGTAAGGTGATGGAGAAGGTGGTGTCCAAGCAGTTGCAGGAGTTCCTGGATGATATAAATTCCTGGATCTGTTTCAATCTGGATCCAGGTGTGGTTATGGACTGAATCAGCCTTGGTTGCCCTGATGGATGATCTGTATCAAGAGTAGAGCCAGGTAGAGAGCAACTTGTCTTCTTCATAATCAGCAGCTTTGGATACCATTGTCCCTAATGCTAAATAACATCTATATCTACCAGGATCTGTGCATTTAGTGGTGGGGGTCCCATTCTATGGAACTCCCTTCCAGTTAAGAACAGATAGGCCCCTTCCCTGTTGAATTTTCAGCAGACCAGCAGGCATTTTAACTGAAGTCTGATTTTATAGTTTTAACTGATTTTCCGTATTGCATTTCTTGTACGGAGCTTAGAGGCGTTTGTAGTTAATCAATATAAAAAATGATTAAATAAATACACCTTTGGCACAATATGGCCAAACTGTAATACTAGGGCTCTATATTCAGTACAACCTTAAGAAGAACCTTGCTGGAGGGAAGTAAAAGGTCATTTTAAGATTCCCCCCCCCAAGCCTTTATTCCTTTCCTGTGGTCTGTTTTCCCTCCCCAAGCATCCCAGATGCTGCATATAGAGTCTGCGCTATGTAATTAGCACTGCCTAAGAAACCCATGCTTGCCCTTTATGCAGTGTGTTCAGGTTTATACTGGAAGGGATGGGATATTTAAAGCGTTGAGGATGGGAAGGGAGCAGACTTGTTTTTGTTGCCTCCCCTTTACCTCCGCCTCTGTTTCTGTTTTGCGTGTTTTAATCGGGAAGTGGTAATCCAGGGCCTTGAAGGAGATGGCCTTGTGACAGACACTCGTCTGGGAATCTGAACCAAGAGTCTGATCCCCAGCTGTACCAGGCACATCCCGAGTCCTGAATGACCTCAGATTCTGTGATCCAGACTATGGAGGCAAACAGGTGATTGTTCACCCCTAAGCAAAACAGCATCCTGCTGTCCTCGGCCTTTGTTGCATTTAGCAAGGCTTGCCATCTGTCTTTTATCAGTCACAAAATTCCTGTGCATGGCAAAGGAGAGGCTAGAGTGTGCTCAGTCTGTGTACACAGCTCCTGTTTACTCTGCATTCATTGCACGTCAACCACTGGTTTGTGAAGCCGTGTACATAGGATGATTGCTGCAAGCTACATCTATCCCGTAGTTCCTTGAGAAATGCTGCGTTTGGGTGTGTCCCCCTCCCCCCAATTTGCTTCAATTCTAATTTTAAAATGTATGACATATGACTACACCAGCGCCCCCTCTCCGGCCACTGGTGTGGACACACAAAGGGAAACCCAGAAACACATGCAACTGTGCAACAACCTACAAAGGTGCTTTGAAAAACATGGTGTGTAGGTGGGGGGGGGGCGACCTTGTGTTTTAAGCCAGTCATGTGCACACAGGCTTGGTTTCTGCCTTTATTGCCTAGCTGTTGCCCTGTGCATTTAAATAATATTACATTTTCCTCCCCTCCTGAGCTGAAAGCACACTTATGGCAGGAAGACAACGGTAACAGCGAGGTTCGTAGCTAGTCTGCTGCTGCTTGAACTCTGAAGACATCCTAATACGCTGTTAGAGAATCGTAAGGTTCCTAATAACCCATCTCAATAAATAACTGCTTCTTTTTAAACAATCGCCTTTTTCTAGATTCTGAACTGATTTCCTTGATTTTTGCAGCACTGGGATGTCTTCAAGTATGTGACCGAAGTCTTCATCCTGGTTCCAGCACTCCTGGGACTGAAGGGAAACTTGGAGATGACACTAGCATCTCGGCTCTCTACAGCTGTGAGTATTTTGGTCTTGTCAGGCAGGTAGCTTTATATCTGCCTCCCCCCCCCCCCGGCTGCCCTACATATACCTTGAAGAGGTGTTGACTTAAAGGGACTTCTCCCCCTTGAATCCTTGAAATGAACTCTAGCCAGTGTAAACCTTTCAGGCAAACAATCAGGACTAGGAACATGCTTAATCTCTTCAGATGGAGGTATTTCGGACAGAGAGCTGGATGTTTCTGAACGTAGAGATGGCCAGCTCATAAAGGTTAGACTACGTTGGGAGATGTGTGTGAAGTTAGCCACGGTTGGCACTTTGATTAGTTCAGCATCACAATCTCTAAAAACACTGCTGCCCGAGCCACAGCATTGCTTTTCCCTTTTCCCTGTAGCATAAACAGGTGCTCCTTCATTCAAGTACTGAGCACAAAGGCTGCTTTCATGTGCCTATAGAAAAACAACAAAGTCAAAATGTAGCCAACCTCTATTCCAGGCATGCGCTGTCTCTAGGTGTGGAGACACCAAGGAATGAATGAAAGTGCATCTACCCCATTCTTCTCTGCCTCCTGAAAATCTGTTTTTGGGACCTTGGGAGTGGTGTGGGCTATGATCTGGGGGACCACAAGTAGAGCAGTTGTTGGAAACCACCACCCTTGTCTGAATGGAAGAATGACTTCGATCCATGCCTCTGCTCATTTTTCTCTTCTTCCTCTGCCAACAACAAGCTGCCCCAAGCAAGTTGTGTTTTGATGGATTCATGAGGGTTGTTGGAAAGCAACCAAGGAACAGCCAGTCTTATCCTTTATAGAGGGAAAGCTGGAAGGCTTTTCCCTAATCAAGCCGCTATGATCCTCCTAGATTTAGATTCTGAGACCACTTGTGCTCACTTGGTTGTTTGCTGAGCATAGCTCATTGATTTCTTGCATGAGTGCAACCTAAACAACTCCTAGCTCCTGACTCTCAATTCGTATTTCTAGAATGTTCTGAGGCACTTGGAAAACATGTGCTTTAGAGGAAGTACCCCTAGAGAGTATCCCTGCACTCCAGTATAAGTGCAGAGGTGCAAAGAAATAAACAAGTTCATTGGTATCTCAAATTGTACAGCCTAAGTGTTCAGAAATAGTGGCCTTCTCTCTTCTGAGATATGGCTGGTGCCTATTCCTTTTAAGCTTCTGACACCAACTGAAGACCTAGATATTTACCCAGGCTTTTGGTGAGTTCCAGTGTTGATGTTTGTCTTTAGTTCTGGTTGTAAATTATTTGCCTTGTTTTTATGTATTTGAAACTGTTTTAGTTGTAACCCCAATCTGGAACGTATTTGTAAGGGGGGGGAATACAGTAAGTAAGTTTTAAGTAAAAAAAAATTTTTTTTTTAATCCTCTTACTGTGCTTGAACTGGGGTGCTTAAATGTCACAGTTTGTTGTGGATTCAGGATGCTGCTCATGTTACAAGTTTTGCACAACATCCGTACAATGCCATCCTCATCAGAACGTCATCTTTGGTTTTCCCATTTAATCTATTTTTACAGTTTCTGTGAAAACAACAATGCAGACATGGTAAATTGGGATTAAATTGGGAATATGCGATAGCATTTTGATAAGGGAGATGTTGTGTGAATATTGTGGGGGGAAAGATTGCATGCATGAACACCACCAAGTCCACAATAAATTGTCATATTGAAGCACTCTTGATCTTGGAGTCACTGAAATCCTACTTATTTTTCTGATTGATATCAAAATCCATTGGTAGTAGATATCACATCTCAGGCAAAGAGGCCCAGATAGTTGTTGACTCCATGTTTGATATTTCTTTGACTTGCTGGGCCCTCCCCCTAATGGGAGTACATAAACCGTGTTTATGGAAGACAATCTTACTCGGCTACAAGTGATCTCCAAAGAAGAAGAAGAAGAAGAAGAAGAAGAAGAAGAAGAAGAAGAAGAAGAAAGTACAGAAGCAATTATTTCAGTACAAAAAGCAGCCACTGTCCTTGGCTTAATATTTCAATATATCTGCTTCATTAGTACAATAAGGATGTATCCTCAGCGTAAACATGAACTGCTCCTGCTCCTGGCCTTTATGATGGAAAGGAACATAAAAGCTAGTCTGATTTGCACAGAAATGTTGCCAAAAACCTAACCTTTGGGAATAGACTCTGGGGCGGGAAGCTGCATTGCTGGGTGTGTGTCTTGGTTTGTGGATTAAATCTGTTTTCTTATATTCAGATACCCTTGAAAATCCCTTTGTTGAACAAGTGCGCTTGAAATATAGGCTAGGGAAATACCAAGAGGGGAAACAATGAGTTCCTGTATCCGTGCAACTCATGGTGGGGTCCTTGCAGCAGGAGAGCATTTGTTGAGAGGGATTTGTACTGGAGAACTGGCAGGAGTGAAACACTCTTTCCATGCACACCTGCTTATTCTCTCCCCCACCATGCCCCCCAGCCAACAGTTCCCCCTCTTAGCAAATACAGGCTTGGAACCAAACACTTGCCCTGCTAGTCCAGTTTGGCTCTTGGAAAAGAAGCCTGTAATTGAGGATGCAGTACCTAAAATGGATGTGGGTTCTGCAGTATTTGCTTGAATCTTCATGTCTCCATGCTATTGGAGATCCAAGTGGTAGCATACCCCCATATAATGTAGAGAGAAGTACAGTGGTATCTCGGGTTACATACACATCAGGTTACATACGCTTCAGGTTACAGACTCCGCTAACCCAGAAATAGTGCTTCAGGTTAAGAACTTTGCTTCAGGGTGAGAACAGAAATCGTGCTCCGGCGGCGCTGCAGCAGCAGGAGGCCCCATTAGCTAAAGTGGTGCTTCAGGTTAAGAACAGTTTCAGGTTAAGAATGGACCTCTGGAACGAATTAAGTACTTAACCCGAGGTACCACTGTACTTAGTCATGCTGGCCACATGACCCGGAAGCAGTACGCCGGCTGCCTCTGCCAATAAAGCGAGATGAGCACCGCAACCCCAGAGTCGGCCACGACTGGACCTAATGGTCAGGGGTCCCTTTACCTTTACCACTGTACAAGTGAGAGGTTAGGGCAATGCTTTGTGAGCCTAGCTTAACCATCTGGCCCATTTCTGCTACCATTTCTGTTGGCTATTGGAACATCTAAACATTGATGCAGCATTTGCTTAGCTGCAGTCTTTCTGTATATTTTTGCCAGCTAAAACAGTTAAGTTGCATGCTGACATTCTGTCCCCATTCGATGATTTTGAGTGATGCCCGACGTCTGCTTGGCCCTTCTCCACCCAGTTCTTCATGAAAGGAGACAAGCTGATTGTTCCCACTATACAGAAAGGGCAAAAAGAGGCAAAGGCATACTTTGTCCAGAGTTGGAATGGATCCCATATCTTGGCATAGGCATTCTGTCCATTTGTCAGTGGGAGATGTTCTTTTCCCCACACCCCAAAGAATGTGAGCAGGACAAAGGCTTTTTCATTTTAGCTGTGTTGCTGCATGGAGACTCCTTGAAACAATGCTTGTTGCACTCTGGTGCTTGGGCGCCTTCATGGTGCAAGCTCAGCATTGGACAGGCTGCCATTTGCTTCATTCTCTTGCCAATTGCTGAAGTAGGCAGCAAGACCACGACGTGAGAGTGCTTACCATAATGGTATCCTGCCCTGCGAATATGGAAGAGGCACAAGGCTGCTGCACCATTCGTTACTCCAGGCACCTCGTGCAAGCATCCTTCTCTGTTTCTTGGCTTTTCCTAAACAGTCTTGGATGCACTCATTTCAACTTGCACCAAGCACCTACCTTTTGACCGGCTGGATGGTGGAACAAACTCCTTTTCAGCCCTTTGTGCACATCTGTAAGGAACAATGCTTTTGCTTCCCTGAGTTACCTGGCCCCTGCTCCATTCATTCTTGTATGAGCAGCTTTAAAGGCTTGGTCAGATTGTCCTGTGGACATTGAAATCCCTGAAACCTTGGGCATAGCTGCATGCTGCTTTAATGGTGTCACTTGAAGTGACATCAGTGTGTTTAAAGAATTGCAACCAAATGCAGGGGGCTTGATCCACACTGGGACCACAATTTGTGGAGAGAGGAGGCTTAACACTGGCCTATTACTGCCTGCCCCCGACGTAATGGTAATAGCAAAGCAATGGAAGTATTATTATTTTACTATTCCAATTTGCTGCACAGGTCACCTCACTGTGCTACTGATGCTCCTACTAACTACTGTAGTGGTTTTTTTTGGGGGGTCAAGGTGAGAGATGGAAGAAAGAAACTTCCCTCTCCCTATTCACACTGATCCTGATCTTCCTTGGGGGGCCCTGTGCTTGTTTTTAATTTAAAACAATGACACTGGTTTATCACTTAGAACAGTGCAATTATAGCAATATGTAGTTCGACCCCTATCTGATGGAGAGAACTGCCATGTAGCTGGGGCAAGAGTAGAGATGCAATAAGGTTTTGCCTTCAGTGTGTAGCTCTCCTTCCCAGGAGCTGTTGATTTTCACTGTATCTGTTTCTACGGGTGCCTTGGAATATCTCCTTAATGCCATAGTCCAGATGTGAAGTAAGGCTGCATAACTATCGTCTCATGAGGCTGAAGGTATTCCAATTACTCACCTGGGGACCATTCTCAAAATCTGAGGGTGTGAGGGGACAAAGGAACTTGACAGATAGTACATCTCCCAGAATAATGCAGTAAGTAAACAGCTGCTGGAAAGTGATTATTCTACGGCCTTCATCCTGCCGCCACTGCCTTCCTCGGTCTCCCCACCCACCCTGAAAAAGTATCTGAATTGGTTGCCCTGAATCCTCCACAAATGCAGGTTTGGGCTTCAGTTTGACACATCTCCCATAAACTCGCCAACACTCTGTCATGACCTTGACTTGGGCACTATTTCCTTTCTCTAAATAGTTCTTGCTCTGAGCTGTGCTTCCTAGGACTTGAGCCGCAGTCATACCACTTAAGCTTCTGCTACATTCCAGCAGAGCTTAGTGGCACTGGCAACAAGAGAGTCCTGGCAGGGAAATGAGACTCCCTCTTGCTGGGTAGAAAGCTTTTTACTGTTTCCCACCCTCCTCTTGTCACTCTGGCAAGTCCTTGGATGTAGGGAACAGAGTTGCTTAATAGCATCTGTTGCCGGTCAGGTGGTCTGCAGAACCTCAACGTTCCTGGGGCAAAGCATAGTATTGGGGCCCTTCATTCAAACGTTGAATGCTATCAGTAGATGAGATAGTATATTTAACAGCGTAATATTTACCATACATAATGCATTCTGTGGCTTAGTCTGCAGTTTGATTGTGAATGCCAGTTCACTAAATAGCCAAAACTTGCTGTGAGTGGAGTTAATGCCGTCTCCTTCACAGTCATACCTGCTGTTTGTCCTAGTTCAACATTACTCCTTTCCAGCTTACCTTCATTGAATTTTGGAAATAGAATTATAACATTGGAAGGGACCCCAAGGGCAATCTTTTTCAATTCTCTTCAATCTGGGAATCACAGCTAAGAATCCTGACAGATGGCCAGCCAACCTCTGTTTAAAAACCTCCAATAAATTGTACGGGAAATTTAAAAATTGGAAGGAGATAATATATGTATGTAAAAATCCCGAACTCGAATAAAATAAAATAAAAACTCCAATGAAGGTGAGCCCTCCACCTTTGAGGTAGGTCTGTTCCACTGTCAAGCAGTTCTTACTGTCAGAGAGTTCTTCCTTATGTTTGGTTGGAATTTCCTACCTTGTAATTTGAATCCAATCGTTTGGGTCCGACCCTCTGGATCAGCAGAAAAGAAGCTTGCTCCATCTTTTTTTATGTCTGCAGCCCTTCTCAGTCTCTTCTTCTCCAGTCTAAACATGCCTAACTCTCTCCTAAGGCTTGATTTCCAATAGGCTTCTTATTTGACTCTACAAAAGAACCATAAGAGGAGCCTACTGTGACAGGTCTGTGGCCCCTCTAGCCCTCCATCCTATTATCACAGTGGCCAATGGGATGCCCATGGGAAATCAGCAAGCAGCTCCTCCATGCAAAGAGGTGGGGGAACATTCTTTTATATGTGGTGGACTTGCAAATGGGTAAAAGAGTATTGGGAAATGATCCATAATTAATTGGGGGGAAATGTTTAAAAGTACTCCCCCCCCAAAAAAAACCCCAGAGTCCTTTCTGTTGAGGATAATTCAGATTGAAATTCCCAGGTATCAAAAAATGGTTATTTATGTGTGCTACTACTACGGCCCGTGTTTTGTTAGCCCAAAAATGGAAAACGAACAAGGTCCCAACCAAAAAAGAATGGCAACTTAAGCTGACAGAATATGCACAATTTGCAAACTTAACGTATAGAATAAGAGAACAAGAAGAACATACGTTTAAAGAAGATCGGAAAACGTTTATTGAATATATGGGAAATAACTGTGTACAGCTGAAAACGCTAGCAGCATTAAGATAAATCCAACAGTGTGAATAAGTTTTTATGGATGCAATAGTGGAATACTGAATGGTATAGTTTTTGTAAACTATGCGGGGATTTATGATATGTAAAATAAATCATGGAAAGAGAAGAAGGGAAGTCATTGATATCTTAAGGATGTAAAATGAGTATTCTAAATTGTAAAACAGAAAATTTAATAAAAATTAGAGAGAGAGAGAGGAAATCAGCAAGCGGGAAGCCCGTGTATATTGATAGTGACATTGTTGCGTGTTCTAATCCAGTGTTTCCCAACCGATGTTCCGCAGCACACTAGTGTGCCGCGAGACGTTGCCTGGTGTGCCGTGGGAGGGAGGCAGGCGAGTCGGGCGGCGAGAGGCGGGGCGGCGACGGCGAGGAGAGGCCGCCCAGCGCGGGGCTCTCGCCGTCTGCCTGCCTGGCTGCCTGCGTGGCGCTGACGTCACGGGGCTGTAACGTGTGCCCCACATAGGCACACGCGGGGCGGTCAGCTCCCTCCCTCCCACATCCCATCGCCGCTCGCTTCGGCCGGCCTACTGGGCTGTCGCAGGCGGAAGACCTGCGCATGCGCGAGGTTTTCGCGCCTTCGGGATTCCCTTCACGCCTTCCTCCTCCCGGGTCCTTGAGAGCGCGGGAAGCGGCAGCGCGAGACCGGCGTTGAGCCTGGTAGGTATTGCGCTTGCCAAGGCAGTCATTTGGGAAATGAAAACTTGCAAAGCAAGCAACCAGTTCAATCTGAAGTACGTGTATGCTTAATATCCTGTATCTGAAACCTGTTCTGCCCCCTCCCCCACACTTGGTGCCATTTTCATCTACACATGCAGCAGAGTAAGTTGACCCAGAATAGTACCAATTCAGATGGCAGATGGGAGAATGACAGTGCTGAATGCTTTCCCATGTAGAACAGTCCCTGCAAATAAAAACCTAGCATATTTGGAAGAGGGATGCTAGCCTAACCATTACCTTCTATGCTGTTACTATTTTTTTATTTTTTTTTACATAAGTAAAAAGTGACCTTTCCCCATCTGGCATGGTGGTGTGCCTCGAGATTTTTTTCATGAAACAAGTGTGCCTTTGCCCAAAAACGGTTGGGAAACACTGTTCCAATCAACAACTGGATATGGCTTTTCCCCACGCTGAAAACCTGGCATGTGTAGCAGCCCGAGAACATCTATGTGAAGAGGAGCTGGTGCTTGCACAGAGATCCCTGGATGCCACTTTGCAAACCATTCCCTTAGCAGGATTGCATTGAGGGGGATGAGATGCAAGCCTTTCTAAAACAAGGTTGCCGGACAGTGCTAGAGGGGGAAAGCAGCTCCACTTCAGTACTTGTTGGGCTGTTTGTTAAAGATAAACTTCTCTTTCTTGAAGGCTGCAGTTGAGTTCATATGTGTTGAAATCACATGGACTCCTTTCTCAAGGAAAAGGATCCACGGGGGGCCCACCTGCAGTGGGAAGAAATCAGGAGAGGCTTCTTGAAGGAGGTCTTCCGGGGGCTTGGTCATTAGGCTTGCTGTGTGGGAAGGAAGCTTAGTACAGCTTCTCATTAGCTGCGCATTAAGACTCCGAAAATAGGGTTTTGTTTTTTTGCCATTTAATATTTTTTCCCCTCTCTCTCCTGCACAGGGGATTAAAATTTGTGTTTGCCTACAGCCAGGTTATGCTGACACCCTAACCTAATTGCACGAGAACAAGGAGTCTCTGGGCCAAATTCACAACAAAAGTAGCAGCAATTTTAGCACTGCATGACTTGGATCCCACTCGTCTTGGTGGAATGTGTCTAATTTAGGGCTGCTTTAAGCCTCTTTTGTTTGCTGGACATTCCATTGCTGATGGCAGTTTTTCTTTCTGCATGTGCTGGTGAAAAGGGGCTTGAAGGGAAAATAAGACCACACGATTTATGGACCGAATGTAAGGTGGTGGAAATGGCAGGCAATGATTTCCATGACAGTGGTGAGCCTTTGACCAGCTGCCAGAAGTAGTTAGTGCTGCTGGCCACATTCATAATTTCCTAGTTCGTGTGTTACACTTTTCTCACCACAAATATTTATTTATTTAGAGCAGTGGGACCCCACTCTTCAGCCAAAAGGCTTCCAGCACAGCTTACATGGAATCCGAACACGACACTTCCTACCCGCAGGCTTACATTCAAATAACACACAAACAACACACAAGGGGAAAGGGAGAAGGAGGGAAGAGGAAAATAAAACTCTAAGCTCATGCACCTATTTCTAGACAGTTGTTCCCAATATTGACTAGCTAGCACAGTTCAGAGGCAGGAGGTGCCTGATGGAGCTAAGTCTTCGGCAAAGCAGATGCAATGAACCCTGTTTCCTATCTCTCCTACTGAGGCAGCCTGAGAAAATGGCTGTCCCCAGGTGACAGCAGAGAGAGAGGAGGCCTAGTGGAGCTGGCCTGTCACAACTGAGCCGGTGACATATGGTCACCCTAGTGCCGCATTACAGATTCCTCTCAGTGGTTTATGGCTTCTGATGGTGCAATAAGGAGTTACACAGCAGTATCTCCTGGGCTGCTCAGAAATTGTCTCAAAGGATAGTTGATCTAAAACCTAGCCCAGACTGGGAAAGCAGCCAAGATGGTCTCTGGCCTCATCAGAACCCTCAGCTTCTGTAGCTGCAGTCAGTCAGGCCTGCAAGGCAGGGAGCAGGTCTTCCAAGACTCAAAACCATGGTGGTGTCTGAGGTACAGATTTGACACAATTTATTTTATGAGTGACCCCTTCCAACGGAGTAAGGCCTTTCACTGTTTAAGCAGGCTGTGTAGTGGGTAGAGTGTTTGTATTCTGGATAAGCTTTATTCATTCTCTGAAGTTACTTCTTGGGTATCTGCCAGCGGTGTCTTTCTTCTCTGAGTCCAATTGACATGAGCGTTTAATTCCATTACTTGAGCCCACAGGGACCCTTTCAGTTTTCAAGATTCCAATAAATGAAATTAAGCATAAGTCGAAGGGGTCTGGGTCCTGGGACCCCCCAAAATAATGAAAAGTTGCACAATATATTTTTACAGTAACTGTTAGCAAGCTCTTTTAAGGCATTATGTATCTAAGGCTACCGAGGATTTCAGATCCATGGCTCTGCTGTGTTAACTTGGCTCTTTTTAAGTCTCTTGTGACTTGGTGAAAGCATGTTTCTAGTCCTTGTGATAACTGATGTTGTGAGCAGTAATAGAAATCGTTCTTGGACAGAGCCATGGGGGTGGAGTGGGGTTTTTGCGTCTTAAACAGCAAGTGGTTCTTTTCTTGTACCACTTCACATTATCTTCCCTTCCTTATCTTCAGGTGAAATAAAAGGCAGCTGGTTTTTTTCTGAGCAAAGAATTGGGAGTTTTCCCTGGTACAGTTTGCCTATTGCACTGCCATTCATAACTCCATAAAACATCAATATGCTGTGGAAGTTCACTTCCAGTTCTGAGTAACACAGCTTATATTTGGCTGTGGGACCAGGGCAACTAAACTTATATATAGTTATATATGCAAGGTATATAAATGAATGTAATAATAATACAGTCATACCTCAGGTTACAGCCACTTCAAGTTGCATTTTTTCAGGTTGTGGACCGCCAAAACCCGGAAGTACCGGAATGGGTTACTTCCAGGTTTTGGCGGTCGCACATGCACAGAAGTGCTAAATTGCACTTTGCGCATGTGCAGAAGCACCAAATTGCAACCCGCGCATGCGCAGACGCGGATTGCGAACGTGCATCCCACATGGATCACGTTCGCAACCCGAGCATCCACTGTAACTGCTTCAACTGATCCACATGCCAAAATGTTGCCAAAGCCTAAACTTATAATACCAGCTCCCTACACATTAAAATCTGTGGTTTAGCTGTAAGCATCCTTTGAAAACCAGTTCAGAATGCATTGGTCCATTTGCTTTATGTTGAAATATAATGTTTAATCTCTGTTTTATCTTGCAGGCTAATATTGGGCAAATGGACACTCCCAAAGAGCTTTGGAAGATGATAACAGGGAACATGGCTCTGATTCAGGTGAATTTTGGGCAAGAGTATGATGACTTTAAACATGAAGGGCAGCTTGTAAGGAGACTAAAGTCCTAACTGTCAGTTTCTCCACAATTTCTGAATGCATCCATCATGTGATCACCAGCTCTAAAGAATGAGCAGCATAGTGCCAGACAACCCTGCTATCAAATTTGTTTGCAATATTTAGAGTCTGTGTGCAAAAAGAATGTCTCTCCATTCCCCACCCTCACCTTCTGCCATAGCCTGGAAGAAGATGTGTATCCTTTGTGTTTGACCCAACGAATAGGAAGCCTGTGTCTTCAGGGCTGGCTTTGCTGGCTCCAAACAGTGAGAATGCAGTGTTGGTCAGGACACGCAGTAACATCTATGACTGCTGTTAAATTGCAGTAGCTTCCTGAATGGTTCTGCACAAATGAGAATAGGAGCTTCAAGCTCTTTTTCTCCGACTAATGCCTGACTTCATCTTCTAGGTTCAAGCAACGGTGGTTGGCTTTCTGGCTTCAATAGCTGCAGTGATATTTGGCTGGATCCCAGATGGGCACTTCAGCATTGGCCATGCCATTCTCCTCTGTGCCAGTAGTGTGGCCACAGCCTTCATAGCCTCCCTTGTGCTGGGTAAGGAGCAAATGCTATATAAGGAGGGAAGAAGAGGTGCTCTGCCTGCAGTACCTTCACAGCAAGACTGAAACATTTCCTTTCTCTGGTGTCTAGGCATGATCATGATTGGCGTAATCATTGGCTCCAGAAAGATGGGCATTAACCCTGATAATGTGGCTACACCTATAGCTGCCAGTCTCGGTGACCTCATCACACTTGCCCTGCTCTCTGGAATCAGCTGGGGTCTCTACATCGAACTAGGTAAGCTGAAGGCGATTGCATGACTGTGTTCTGTATGAATCATTCCGTTCATTCCCTATAAAATTCCCAAGCCTATTCCCAGCAGTCTCATTTATAAGGTGAATTCACATTTGTACTGGTGTCTGGTGCACACCTGATGCTGGCTCCCTGCAAGCATGGCTTGCAAATTGGAAGCTGATCTCAGATGTGTGCTACCTCTCCTCTGTCCTCATTCCCATCCCACTTCTCCTGTTACATGTGCACTCACACTAACCATGATTAATGCCAACCAGGTTCCCTCGTAACCATGGTTTCGACTTTTTTGCCTTTCCAGGGAAGCATTGTTTCACATTGGTGCACTTGTAACTTTAAACCACGAGTAGTTCTGACAATGGAATGGAGAGGGAAGGGAAGGTTGCTGATTCCCTGTTCCCAAATCATGTTTTACAGTGAGCCGTCTTTACATCTGCTCAAACATCTGTAGTTTATTACTGCGGAGATTATTCAGAAAAAAAGTTCTTCTGTCCTGTTTTTGAATGGCTGTTTTGGTGGGGATTCAACTACATTCCTCTGCTTTGCTTGTATATTAAGAAGAATAGTAACAGCTGCCACAGATGTCTGTGCATATGGGAGATGGTACTACTTGAAAAGTATCCAAGTATTTTTGACCTGGAGGACAGATGATAATATACTACTCCAGAAATATCTAAACTGCCTATTTCAAGGCAGTTTCAAGGGGAGAGAGTGCATTACTGCTGAATCTCCCACTGGCAGGCTCCAGTGCCTAACTCTAGCTCCGCCACCCCCATTGTCCATGCCAGCTGGGAGTCATAAGTGGGAAAGGCTGCTCTAACTGCATCCATGTGAAGATCTAATAAAGTATCACTGCAAATGCATTTTTTAGGTCAGAAGGTTTGGGTTGCTGTGCCACGGTTCTCCTTAGCAAGACCGTTATGCCCTGTACAGTGAAGGTTAGGACATATTGGACTCATGGGAAACTTGTGGCCCAAAGGCACTCTCTGCACCTAAACTGGTACTGGTCCTGCAATGGTCTCAGTCAGCCATGTGGACCGAGAGGTAACCCAACAGGGACTGTAGCATCCTGCCCATGTGTAGTGCAGGGAACAGTGCATTTGAACTTCTAAAATAAATATGAGTTGTTGTGACCTTAGAATACCACATTCATTGGAATGGTGTGTTGCGTCAGCAGACATCAAAGATTCCCTTTGGCCTTGTGTAGAATTTAAATCCTAAGCGTGACAAAACAGGCTGCCTTCTTCAGTGAGTGAAACTGCAATATTATGGTTGTCTTGCCACGAACTGCTGTCTTTCACCCTGCGATGGTGGTTCTTTGACCTCTGGTTTCTTTTTCCCACTCAGAGGAGAAAGCCTATGTGAATCCACTGGTGTGTGCTTTCTTTGTTGCCCTGCTGCCCCTTTGGATCATCATTGCCAAGAAGAATCCAGCAACCCGGGAGGTGCTGTACTCTGGCTGGGAACCAGTCATCATTGCCATGGCTATTAGCAGGTAAGAAGGTGGCAAGGGGCCGTTCTCTAGGAAGGCTGTCTTGGCCTCAGACTCTGAGCCACGTGGTCTGTCTGCTGCTTAAGAAGCAGATAAAATTGTGGGGGGAAGCAGGCATTTCTGTTCTATATTGGGTCGACCCTTTAATTGGGCAAACTATTCAGAGTAAGACTGAGAGTGGCTCTTTTACCACATCATTTAGTCACATGAAACTAGTTTTGTGAAATCCATTGTTAAAATGGCCTGCTTTTGACTCTTTCTTGGCCTCAGTGAAGACAGACCGCAAGTGACTGGATGTCAGTTGGTTCAAAAGCACTTTATACACTTCAAAGAAACCTTTCAAATAAAGTTTTTTAGGAATCATAGTAATTCACTGAGTGATTTCATTGCATCATTGCAAACCAGAATGTTGCCAAGTTGGCAGTAACTGAATGTTTTCTTCATTTTCTTCCATTTTGTTGTTACAGTGTTGGAGGACTGATATTGGATAAAACTGTGTCAGATCCAAATTTTGCAGGGATGGCAGTCTTTACACCGGTTATAAATGGTGAGTTTCTTTTCATTTGCACCGATCGCACATTCACACACGTCCCAGGCCTTTCTACCACCAAATGCCTACTGGGAACAACTTTCATGATTTATTTAATCATGGATTGATTTGTTGTGTGTGTGTTTTAAAATGTAATTTAATGTTACTTGTTTCACCAACATTGGAAGGATTTGTATTCTGAAAGGTGGGATATAATTAGTAGTAAGAGATGTTTTGGTTTTTTAAGTGACACCTTAAAAAAATGTATTGAAGTGGTCCAGGAATTGGTTCTGGATTCTTTGGGGAAGCTGTTTCAATGGTTCTCTCTCTCTCTTTCTCTCTCCTCGTTCTTTCTAGGTGTTGGTGGCAACCTGGTGGCTGTCCAAGCCAGCCGCATCTCCACTTACCTCCACATGAGTGGCATGCCTGGAGAGAGCTCTGAGGCGAAAGTGTCCCCTCGAAAGTGTCCAAGTCCTTGCAGCACTTTCTTCAGTTCAGGTAGCCAATGTGTGTAGTGTACTGCCCCCCCCCCTTTTAATATGTCCTTTTAAAGTCACAGCATCTCAAAAGTGAAGCTAAGATTGATTGCTTCATTGAGAGGAAGACCAACTGAAGATTTGCTGGTTGACTCTGACTTAAATATTCACCATTCAAGTCCGTCAATCTAAGCACATCTCCTCCTGTCTTGCTCCTGTATCCTAGAGAATTTTGGGAGTTCTGTGTAGCTAGTTCTAAACGCAGCTTGGCCTTCTGTCTTTGGAAACCCTTGTTTTTTCCATTTCCTTGTTCTCCATAACAAATCTTCATGTAAATTAAAAGCAATTTAGTTGTTTGTGGGTTTACAAACTGCATCTGTGGAACTATTTTGAAGCTCTTGCTAGTATTACAAAACGCTTGAGTGAGCCTGCAAATTTTCTAGTGGTACAATTCCTACCAGATTCTGTAGCGATGTTTTGCCTTCTCATAACATAAAGCTGGCTCTGGGTCAGTCCATACAGCTCTCCTTCAGTGAGACGGCCTAGGACAGGGAAGAGGAACCTGTGGCCCTCCAAATGTTGCTACAGCTACCGTCATTCTTGACCATTAGCCATGCTGTCTGCAGTTGATGGGACTTGCAGTCAGACAACTTCTGGAATGCCACACTTTCCCCATCCCTGGGGAATAAGTGCAGAATCTAGTGTCTCCTAAGGATTCTTTGGCGCCTTGGCTAGAAAAGTGTTCAATGAAAACCATCACAGATGTACAGAAAATCCTGGAAATTAATTGCAACTCATTGCAAAGATGCACTAGAAATTTTTTTGGTGGGGCCTCCGTTCACATTCATTTGCTGAGGGTTCATTGATCCCTGTTGCTTGCTGTTACACACAGACTTTCTACAAGTCCTGGCAAATGTGAACTAATTTCATATCCCGCTTGGTGACAAATAAGTCTCAATTATGTGACTGAATGGAACGTGCAAAATAAAAATATACTATCCTTATTTTCATATTTCAATTGCAGGAATTCAGATTGTTTATCATATAATTCTAATCATGTAACCTTGACACAGAACATAGATTTCTGTCTAATTGGTAGAACAAGTCAAGGCTGCTTCTCCTAATTAATTTGTGGGATAACCTAGCTTCTGTTGTCTAAGCTGTGGTAACATCTAAGTGAAATTATTGCAATGCCTTCTACATGGAGCTGTCTTTGAAGATGGCTTGGAAACTGCAGCTGGTGCAGAGTTCAGCAGCTCGATTGCTGATTGGGACAAGACGATCTGAGCACATCACACCAAGCTAATTTGCTTCTAGGCCCAATTCAGAGTGCGGGTTTTGACCTATAAAGCCTCATGTGGTTCAGGACCACCTCTCCCCACGTGAACCAACCTGGACCCTGCTCTTTTATACATATTACTTGTATTTTTAGGTTGTTTTACCCTTGATTTTAATGCTTGTATTTCGTAAGTCTCTTTGAGTTCAACTTTCTGAAATGAAGCGACTAAGAAATATGATGGTGGTGATGCTAACTCCTCAGCTGCCTCTTTTGTCCTGCAGATGTGAATTCCCGGTCTGCCCGCGTGCTCTTCCTCCTGGTGGTTCCTGGCCATCTTGTCTTCCTCTACACCATCAGCTCCATGCAAGGCGGCCACACAACACTCACCTTGATCTTTATCATTTTCTACATGACTGCAGCACTTCTCCAGGTAAGCACTGTCTTTGGTTGCCTGACCTACCTTGTCAGTGGTGAGACTGGAATTTGATTAGAATGATGAACATGGATCTTTTATTGACCACCTACACGTGGTTACGTGTAGGATGCTGACAGCATTTGGAGTTTAAGCGCATCAGCAGAAGTTGACCTTGACACCAAATCACTGCTGGAAGAGCATACCTTATGCTGCATATAATCACACTGAGGCTCTGAGTTTAGGAAAATAAGAAAGCTACGTTTGTTGCAAGAAACACATGTTTGATAGGAAAGTTCCTAATATAACTTAACTGAGTGTAGAATGCAATGACCCATGGTTCCTCTTACATCTCAGCGGGAGAGACACAAAAGATGTCTCCTTTTCCAAGCTGAGGATGGAGGAAGAATGAGGTCAGCAACCCTAAGAGTTTATCAGTACAGTGGTGCCTCGCAAGACAAAAATAATTCGTTCCGCGAGTCTTTTCGTCTTGCCATGTTTTTCGTCTTGCGAAGCACGGTCCGTCTCAACTGCGCCTCTTCAAGCGGCTTAAAAAAAAAAAGCGCAAGACGTTTTCGTCTTGCGAAGCAAGCCCATAGGGAAATTTGTCTAGCGAAGCAACGCAAAACCGAAAAACCCTTTCGTCTAGCGAGTTTTTCGTCTTGCGAGGCATTCGTCTTGCGGGGCACCACTGTAGTTAACTTATAAAGAGACCTGAAGCAAGTTCTAGCGTAATTCAATGGAAGTTTCCCTAAGATAAGGGAATACAGTTGTACCTAAGAAGTCGAATAGAATCCGTTCTGGAAGTTCGAAACATTCAGAAATCAAAGCGCAGCTTCTGATTGGAAACCGTGGAAGCCCTGTCAGACGTTCGGGTTCCAAAGAACGTTCGCAAACTGAAACACTCACTACCGGGTTTGCAGCGTTCGGGAGCCAAAACGTCTGAGTACCAAGGCATTTGGGATCCAAGGTACAACTGTATACAGAATTGAAGCCAATGCTCCTTTGGCATAATGAGACACATTTTACCGAATACAGTATTGTTTTCAAAGATACAATTGAATATATTGTTACTACTTTTTAAAAATAAGTAGATTTTTTAAAAAAGAATTCCTTTTTGTTTGCTTAACAGAGCTGACATCTACCAATATGATTTCTCTCAATCATATGCAGCTTCCATGATGACTTGCATATCACTGTTATGAACTTAAAACAGTTTTTCCCCTGACACTTAATGTTCTGGAAAATGTTGAACCTCTGATAACTAAACAGTGCCAGGCTTAGTTTAAAATCCTTTTTGTAAAGCTGTATTTGGACATGCAATTCTTAAGCAATTCACAAGCTTTGATATGTTTAAGCAAGTCCCACTGAATTCTATGGATCTTACTTCCATGTAAGTATAAGAGTCCAACCTCTGTTCTTCTACTAATAAACATTTATAGTGAAATACTATCCAAAATGTTCTCCAGTTTGCTGTTCTGTCAAAGTATGCTGTGTTTCTGCACATTATAAAACAAAAAGTTATTTGGTAATTTATGCCATGTACAAGCACAGTCAATATTTGCACATGGTTTTTTTTAAAAACAAATGTTTATACTAACAATTCAGTCCTTTTTAGTTGTCATAATAAAGTTATCTAAATGACTGTCCAAATGCCTAACCTACTAATTTGGATAATAGACTAATTGGTGAACCAATACAGTGGTACCTTGGTTCTCAAACTTAATTTGTTCTGGACGTCCATTCCAAAACCAAAGCATTCCAAAACCAAGGCAAACTTTCTCATAGAAAGTAATGCAAAACAGATTAATCCGTTCCAGACTTTTAAAAACAACCCCTAAAACAGCAATTTAACATGAATTTTACTATCCAATGAGACCATTGGTCCATAAAATGAAAGCAATAATCAATGTACTATACTATAAAATAAATAAGACAGTATTGTAGATGATAAAAATTACTTTTTTTCTTACCTGCACTGATGATAGTCGTTGTTTGGATGGGGGGCTTTTATCCATTTTCGCAGTCATGCAATCAATCAATCAGTAGCTGAACTGGGTTCCACACAGTCACAAAAACAAAGTAACTGAAAAGGCCTCAAAAAACAAAAACACAAAATAAATAGCAAAAACAAAAGCGCCAAACTTAATCTGTTCCGGAAGTCCGTTTGACTTCCAAAATGTTCAAAAACCAAGGCACAGCTTCTGATTGGTGCAGGTGCTCTGGAAACAATAGCCGACAGCCGCATCGGACGTTTGGCTTCCAAAAATTGTACAAAAACCAAAACACTTCCAGGTTTTTGACGTTTGAGTACCAGGGCATTTGAGTACCAAGGTACCACTGTATAGGCCATACTACCCTGAACACGCCCGATCTCGCAGTCAAAACTTTAGACAGGTGAGGGAGGCAGAATATTTTTTCTCTGGAAATATTTTTAAACAGGTTTCTAGCCTTCTGGAGACCCTCAAAGTCCATGGATGACCTAAGGAATTTTTTTGCAGCCAGATAAGTAGGTAAAATAGATTTCTGGAGTTGCAGGTTAGGATGCTTAGTCTTGTGTGAGTGGAGAAAGATAAACTTTCTGTGCTTTTATTTTATTTTTAAGGGCAACAATTCTGAGGTACTATACTTCAGGTCCTAATCACTTTAGATAACTGCAATGAGCATGTATCCTCTAAGATTAGGCTAGATTTTGAGTAGCTTTTATCTGAAAGTAGTTTCTGACAGAGGAATTTACAACCCTTTCTCCTCCCGCATAGACTCCTGCCACAGAAGGGTAGAAATTAGGTTTCCTGCTGAGAAAAGGAGATGTGGGGCATGCCATTTCCTCCCTCCCTTGTTCAAGACTTTATTTACCCAGTAGTAAGTTGTCAAGTCAGCCAGAATGAATGATGGAAGGGGGTGGGGACGAGGCTAGTGAAATGGATGCTGAGGGTTCTGATTACTCTCAGCTGTCCTCGTAGTGGATTTTGGCTTCCCATAATTCTTGGGCACAGACTGCAAAGTGCGGGAGGAAAGAGAGGCTGTGGCCAGGGAACTTTCTGCCGAAACTGACCACTTCCTTGATGCTTGTGGAAGTAGCTGCAGACTCTGAGTCATGTCAGCAGCTGAACAGAACCTCAGGGAAGTGACTTGCAGTTCTCCTGGGAAGAAAGGAAACATCCTGCCAGATGCAGCTCATGGACCCTCACTATGCTTGCAGGAGCTTGGAAGGGAACTTTTGGTGAACTTATCATTCCAGGTACATTGCATAGTACAGGTTGCTTCGTTTTCAAAGGTCTGGAGGGAGACCTTTGCATAAAATAGTATTTCTCTTACTACTTACAGCGATTTGCAGTAACGGTAATTTAAATGGCTTTCATTCACACCTCCACAAGGCTGAGGAGCATCGGCAAGCAGTCAGTAGTTTCTCATGAGTAACCACATGCAGAGCATCACTTGCCCTGCCAGTTGGCCATAGGTCCTGGGGCTGTAGAGAGAGGAGGCCAGAGGTGAGAGCAGCCGCAGTATTTCAGACTATAGAGTCTTCTCTCTTCCAGTCAGCTCGCTGTTGTTGTTCGCCCTGCTATAGTGATGCCATCAGGGCAGGCTCCATTCAGCAGAATGAACAGGAGGGTCCCAAATGCAGCAGGGCTGGCTGACCACATTTTGAGCCCTGAGGGCCAAATGTGGTCCTCCAAGTCTCTCCATCTGGCCTTTGGGAATCTCTCTAGGCCGCACAAGCTCACTAGCCCTGCTTTGCCTGACTGGAATGTGTCCTTCAACTCTGACCATGCCTCTTGTTTCCTTGGATTGAAGAACAGAGAGGGGGCTGTTTATGTAGAAACGCACTGTACAAATGGAAAATATGCTTTTGTTGCTCTGCCTGCTTTTCCCTCTGGCCCCATCCCCTGTTGGCATGTGGCTCCTAGAAGGGAATGTGGCCCTGGGACTGGAAAAGATGTAGATGCTTAGCATCTGAAGAGGAAGGCCTTGTAAATCTACTGGGTGACTTTAGAATCGGAACTTAACTGCATTGCTAGAAGTGGGGAGTCTTTCCCAAAAGAGCTGTGTCCCCGTTAATCCACCACATTTGCGCAGGAGTGGCTGTTGTGCCCTTATTACTGAACTGGGGCTTGCGTTCTCATAAAATATTGGATAATGCTGTGTGTACCAGGCTTGCTTTAGTGCTTCAGTTCAAGACCAAACATGCAATTCCAGTGGCCTTGGCATCAGTGGCTAATGTGACGCATTGTGCTTCTGTCTTCTAGGTTCTCATTCTTCTCTACATTGCCGACTGGATGGTCCACTGGATGTGGGGCAGAGGCATGGACCCGGACAACTTTTCTATACCTTACCTGACAGCGCTGGGCGACTTGCTTGGGACAGGTCTGCTGGCCCTCAGCTTCCATATTCTCTGGCTCATTGGGGACCGAGACACAGACGTAGGGGACTGAAGCTACCCTTCCTCAGCATCTCCACTCCCCGGCTCTTTTCCTTCAGTGACATTCCCCACCCCCACCCCTTCTACAAAGCCTTGCTTGCCACCCACTGTCTCTCTTTGGGACTTTAACTTTGATACTGGATTCTCATTATTTTCAATGGGAATTTTATGTGGTTTATATTTCAAGCCAAGTTTGTACAGGAAAAAAAATGTTTTAGGAAGGATAAAAGAAGAAGAAAAATATGTAAAGACAATCACCAAGTGCAATTTCATAATGGTTAATATCTGAACTAAAGGATATTACAGAACAATTGATCAGATTTTTAAGAAATCCCACCTTCCCCAGTTTGCACCCACTCAAGACACTAAATGTGAAGGGCCTGTGTGTGTGTGTGTGTGTGTGTGTTTATGTTTGAGAGAGATGCAAATCATATTTGCTTTGTTATTTAAATTAGGTATAAAAGTTATTTGCCTATTGTCACAACTGGATTCTGAATCGGATTCAGTGGTTTGGGTTCTGTGCATGCTTCCTTCAATTTGTCAGCACTAGTACTGCATCTCATTTGACCACAAACAAGACCTTCGTGGCTCAGAAAATTGACCACTTGCTATTAGTAGACTGCCCTGTAACTCACTGACTGTGTTGCATCCTACCCTAGGCTGAATGTTCTTTAAAGGATGTTGGGCTACTCGGAATAACAGAATGATTGGTGGGAATAGACCAAATTCATTCTCTGCTGAGGAGTCCACAAAAGCCTGACTCAAGAAGAGATGATTATGGTGGACTTCCACTATTTTATACTATAGTCTTAAAAAAGTGATACAGCTAAGATCCACCTTGTTCCTGTTAGTTGCCACTTAGTGCCAGTTCCCTTGCAAAAACATGATCATCTGTTATTTTTAAAAGGGTGATACAAAGTACAGCTTATACTCAGCTGCATATCGCTGTTAAGGAGAGTTGGATTTTCACTGCTTTACACAGAACCTGGGCGCTTGCTCTCACCTAATGCCTTTTTAAACCTATTGCCTCTTCTATGCTGCTTCGTTTATGAATGGTCCATTTTGATCTGAAAAATGATGAACCAACTGGTTTCATATTCTCATTGTCTCCAAATTTTAAATTCCGGTGTTGAGATGAGTCATGGTGCTGCACTTTGACGTCAACTGTGGGTGCTTTGCAGCCCCTGAGTTCTCAGCACAAGTTATCTGAGGGCATCTGCAACAGCACAGATGCTGGATATTTCCCAGTCAACCTAGCGATGTGTCACCTATGTATCCTTATATAGTACAAAGCAGTTGGTTCATATCAAAAGTCTTCACGTATTCAGGGATGAAAGCTCTTCACTTGTATGTCTTAAGTGTTTGTCTGGAAGATCAGCTTGGTGTACCTCCCCCCCCCCACTCTGTCAAATAAATTCCTAGAGGTTACCCTCTCTATGTTGAGGTCATTAAATATGGCACATCCTGGGTTTGTTTGTGGGTGCATTGCATGGCAGCAAGTAAGACCCATCTCTCACTTTTAACACTAGCAGGTTCTGGCTAAGGTTGGTAGTATTAAAAATAAATTGTTCTTTTTTATGACTGTGAATCTGAAGAAATGTTATCCAATCTGACAGAGTAACTGTCTGGAAACTGACACAGCATTGTTTAAATTTATTTTGGAAGCATGACATTTATTTTTAGTCTCAAAAGTTCTGTAGAAGACTCCCAAGTACTGGGGAACCTAGAGCCTGATCACTCTGGATTTTACTGCATTCTGAGCACCGCTGGCCAGGGAACGTTGGGGAAAATACAGATTAGCTTCTGTGAGCAATGCATTTCCTCTTTTGAAGTGCATCATGCTCACCACAAGCACCATGCTCTGGCCCTCATGGAGCTGGAACCCTTCGAATGAGTAGCTCAAGATAACATAAATGAAAACAACCACATTGTTTACCTAAAACAAGGTGTGACAAGGGGACCATTTCATTCATCCTAGGAATGAAAGTGAAGACTCCCGATTGTCCTTGGATGGGGGCCTCTTGTGCTGGTATTTACTTGCATATAGGTCATGTCTACCTATTCTTGTTAGGCACTCTAATCAAATACATTTCTTCAGCGCAAACTCTACTTAAGCCAGGCATGGCCAAACTTGGCTCTGCAGATGGGGACTATAATTCCCATCATCCCTGACCACTGGTTCTGTTAGCTAAGGATGATGGGAGTTATAGTCCCAAAGCATCTGGAGGGCCAAGTTTGGCCATGTCTGACTTAAGCTCTCTTTACTTACTTCTCCATTAGCTTCTCCACAGTGGAGCATCATTTTATAATGTGTTTTCTCCTTTTGGCTTTAATTCCTAAATGAAACTGAAGTGCAGAGAGGAAATTAGTATGGATGTGTCTGGAATACGCAATGGTCTTCTGAAGAAGATTGGGGTACTAGATTTGACTTGCTATGCCTAACAGGCCCGAGATTAGATAGAATACCTGTTGCCTTCAGAAAGGTGTATTGCCTTTTTATATTTAAAAACAACAACCACTAAGCATAACAGGACAGCTTTTGCTAGCACGATTATGCTTGCTGGGCTAGAGCATAAATGAGTTTCCTATAAAATTTGGATTTGGGACCCTGACCTTCTAAATAACTCTTGGAGGCAGTGTTGCTCCAGTTCAGAAGGCTTGAACTGTGATCAAAATGAAAGATCTAGATGGAAATTTGTGCCAAAGTGGTGTATAAAGGGCTCAATTGGACCACTGTACTCTTGAGGCTGTTAATCTTAAACAGGGGCTGTCTTAGCATAGTCCTGTGGCTTCAAGAGGCCTATTTCAGACTGCCCT
Source organism: Podarcis vaucheri (assembly GCF_965113315.1). Classification (NCBI taxonomy): domain Eukaryota; kingdom Metazoa; phylum Chordata; class Lepidosauria; order Squamata; family Lacertidae; genus Podarcis; species Podarcis vaucheri. The sequence goes on along the minus strand of NC_138764.1, from coordinate 66,370,206 downwards.
GAGCATTGGCGCCCTCATACCAAGCCATCAAGAACAAAGCTTTGGGACCACAGTGCAAAAGTGTATCTAAGGCCATCTTTTCAGTCTACATTGCAGGGTAGCCTTAATTATGTGGCACAGTAGATGTGGATACAGATGTCAAACTTCTGTGAATAACAGTTTTTGCACAGCTGAAAGCGATACTCTTCTGACTTCCAACTGGGAGTACTTGTAAATAACTCAGTTTCTGCTTAAGAATGGGCTTTGTCAACATAACTCAGTGTTATCTAAAGGGCCCAGGACTTTCATCTTGCCTTCCCATAGCTGTTAAATGTTAAACTTCTATAATGACCTTCATCTGTCTCCCTCTGTATGTGTTGTACTGTTGGATGCATCTAAGTTTTCAGCTTTGTAACATTTGAGCAATCCGTTTCTTTATACATGGAATCCCCTTTGAACATCTTTTCTTCCTCATTACATCCATTTCTCTAGTCAAAGTCTGTGTCTGTGCATCCCGTGAAAGAGTGTAACTCTCCTGGTCTTGGCTGCAAGACTTAGCCCCAGGCCCAGGAGCTGGAGTGTGTGCATGTCACTTGGGTGGAATCCCTAGATTTTATTATGTATGCAGTGGGGTGAGATGGGGGAACAAAGTGGGTGTGTATGAACAGAATTTAATCTCAAAGCATTGAAGAATAATTTTATTCTCACTGGTTGCACTCAAATGCATGTATGTTTAAACCTGGCTGCAAACGATGATGAAGCTATTGGTTTACACCTTTATTAAAAGAAAAAGAAACTCATTATTTATAGTTGCTGTAACTGAATTGACAGATGCCAATTTAACTGATAAATTATATTTGGTAAAATAAAGATGACATTTCTTTATACAGCTCGTGGTGGTTTTTCTGTTGGTTAAAAAAGGTCTGCAGTTGAAGCTACACTGATCCTATTGGTATGTAAAACACAACCCCCACTTCCAAGCCCCATAGGTGCTCTGATCCACAGTCCCTAAATTTCCCTTGTCTGCCTGCCCTGCCCTACTCCAATGCCCAGCCCTCACAGCTTTCTCCTATTACTAGGCCATGTGATATTCTCCTTTTAACACCACTCATCCTGCCTACATTGCATAACTTCTGGTCATGTGCTCACCTTCTCTAAAAGACAAAGTGAGTCACACCGGAAATAGTGCAGTTTGTAGAGCATGAAAGCACGGGACTCTTAATCTCATCATGGGTTCAAGCCCCACATTGGGCAAAAGATTCCTGCCTTGCAAGGTGTTGGACTAGACAGTGAGTTGGTTCCTTCCAACTCTACAGTTCTATGATTCTATTTAAAAATCAATCCCAGCTCTCCAGAATATTCTGGTCAGCTAGTACCCGCCAGGGAATATAAACCTGAGATCTGCTTCCACCAGTAGTTCAATGCTGCTTTAAATTGCTGGTTAAAGGTAGAATAAATAAGTAAATAAAGCTAGACAAAGTGAAAGTTTGATGACATTAAACAGTCAGTGAATAATCTGTGGATTTGGAGGGAGAAGACAGCACAAGCTTTCATGGGCTCAAGGCCACTTACTGAAATGAATAAAGTGAAATCTTAGCTGGTAAGCATATAAAGTAGAAGTTAAACATCACCAGTATCTTTTTTTTTTTTAAAAAAAATGATATTTATTGGGAATTTAAAGTTACAGAAAAGAGAAAAGAAAGAAAAGCAAAGAAAAAAGAGATTAAACAATACAAATCAATACAAAGAGAATAAAAAGTACCAAACATACCATACACCAAAATCAAAAACAAGAACAAAAAATAAATTTTAAAACAAATCCAATATTCCCATACCCTTATCTTCATTAACTTATTTCCTCGACCTCCTCACACCTCCCTTTTTTGTATTCTAATTATTAATTATCTCAGCAAATCCTTTCCATCTTTCACTGTATTCTGTCCTTTAGTTGTCTTAATTTATTTTAGCCTTATCTTACCATAAAAAACCCTAAAACTTAAAAACTTATTTATACATAACTTCTTATAACATTTCTACTAAAGCCTAATAGTTTCATTCCAAGATTTTCCTAACAGTCGTTAATTTTGCAATATTTCTCTAAATGAATTTTTAAACTTTCTGCCAATCTTCATCCACCGTCTCTTCTTCCTGGTCTCGGGTTCTGTCAGTCCTTTCTATCTGTTCCATCTAGTCCATCAACCTGGTGATCTTATGTCCGAGGCTCTTAACCCTTTTCCATGTCCCTTCTGCAGATCTTCTTCATAATTGTACCTGCACTTTACTTTGTCTTCTGCTGGTCTTGTTCTTAATTTCCTTCCTTTGTCTCTGAGGGGTAGATCTCGGGGGAACAACCTAAGAGTGTCTTTATCCCTTCTCGGCCGGTCAGCCCGTTCTCCATGGTTAGCACTAAAATCCAAAAAATATTCCAAAACATACTTCAATGCCCCTCCAAAGTGGAGTGCCTCGACCACTCCAATCTCCTCCTGGCCCAAAACCAAATCCCAAAGGTCAGAGCATCCCTGCATAGGAGGATCTGACCAACTTGCCATCTCCAGTCCCGACAGGACTCCGTCTCTCCAAGTCTGCCTCACTCCAGATTCAGTCCTCAGAAACTATATTCAGTTCTGGTCCCCTCACATCAAAAAAGATATGGTAGAGTTGAGAAAGGTTCAGGAAAGGGCAAAGGGATGCAGCTCCCCTAGGAAGATTATAAAATGGTGCATGGCACAGAGAAAGAGGATGGAGGTAAGTTTCTTTGAAGCACTTGCATACCCCAAGGACCTCCTCTCTCCATAGGAAGCTACCCCAGACCCTGAGAGCATCATCTGAGGTCCTCGTTCATGTGCTTCCTCCATGAGCGGTCCAGAGAATAGCAACATGAGAAAGGACCTTTTCTGCAGTGGCTCCCCTTTTGTTGAATGCTCTTCCCAGAGGGGTTCACCTGGCTCCTTCATTAAACACCTATAGGCACCAGACACAAACATTACTCTTTAACCAGGCCTTTGGCTGATTGGCATCTTATACCCCTTTTAAATGTGTTTATAGGAGAAGGGTTATTGGTTTGTGCTTTTTCATTCTTGTTTCTATCATGCATTTTGTGCTTTTATCTTGTATTTTTATGCTGTGAACTGCCCTGAGATCTGCGGGTGAAGGGGGTATATAAATTTAATAAATAATAATTGTGCAAAATTCAATAGCCGGCATTGGAGATTTTATACACCAACATGCAATGCCGGATTTACGTATAAGCTCTAGTTTAGGGCCCCACTCTCTTGCCCCCCCCCCAATTAATATACTATTAATATACTTCTTAATTGTATTTCAGTCCAACAATTACTTTGATAAAACACATATTTTGTTATGTGCAAATGGCTTTAGATACCTATTAGGTCCATAATTTACCATACAGCATATAAAGGTAAAGGTAAAGGTACCCCTGCCCGTATAGGCCAGTCGTGTCCGACTCTGGGGTTGCGTGCTCATCTCGCTCTAGAGCAGTGTTTCCCAACCAGTGTTCCGCGGCACACTAGTGTGCCGCGAGACGTTGCCTGGTGTGCCGTGGGAGGGAGGCGGGCGAGTCGGGCAGCGAGAGGCGGGGCGGCGGCGGCGAGGAGAGGCCACCCAGCGTGGGGCTCTCGCCGTCTGCCTGCCTGCCTGCGTAGCGCTGACGTCACGGGGCTGTAACGTGCCCCACATAGGGACACGCGGGGCGGCGAGCGAGCTCCCTCCCACATCCCATCGCCGCTCGCTTCGGCCAGCCTACTGGGCTGTCGCAGGCGGAAGGCCTGCACATGCGCGAGGTTTTCGCGCCTTCGGGATTGCCTTCACGCCTTCCTCCTCCCGGGTCCTTGAGAGCGCGGGAAGCGGCAGCACGAGACCGGCGTTGAGCCTGGTAGGTATTGCGCTTGCCAAGGCAGTCATTTGGGAAATGAAAACTTGCAAAGCAAGCAACCAGTTCAATCTGAAGTACGTGTATGCTTAATATCCTGTATCTGAAACCTGTTCTGCCCCCTCCCCCACACTTGGTGCCATTTTCATCTACACATGCAGCAGAGTAAGTTGACCCAGAATAGTACCAATTCAGATGGCAGATGGGAGAATGACAGTGCTGAATGCTTTCCCATGTAGAACAGTCCCTGCAAATAAAAACCTAGCATATTTGGAAGAGGGATGCTAGCCTAACCATTACCTTCTATGCTGTTACTATTTTTTTTTACATAAGTAAAAAGTGACCTTTCCCCATCTGGCATGGTGGTGTGCCTCGAGATTTTTTTCATGAAACAAGTGTGCCTTTGCCCAAAAAAAGTTGGGAAACACTGCTCTAGAGGCCGTGAGCCGGCGCCGTCCGAAGACACTTCTGGGTCACGTGGCCAGCGTGACGAAGCTGCAGCTGGCGAGCCAGCACCAGCACAGCACACGGAAACGCCGTTTACCTTCCCGCTAGGTAAGCGGTCCCTATTTATCTACTTGCACTTAGGGGTGCTTCGAACTGCTAGGTGGGCAGGAGCTGGGACCGAACACCCCGCCGCCGGGATTCGAACCGCCGACCTTACGATCAGCAAGTCCTAGGCACTGAGGTTTTACTCACAGTGCCACCCGCGTCCCATCCCCATATACAGCATATATTCAACACAAAAAACAGGGACAATTTGTTGTTGACAAAGGACAGCTGGACATATAAAGGCCCCATGACCTTCAGCAGCTTAGGGCCTCATCAAACCTAAATCCGGCCCTGCCAACACGGCACTATATAGAAATCTATACATCGCACGAGCCGCGGTGCCTGCCTCCTGAAGGACAGACCGCGGCTACACTTTTCCTTCCCTAAAACACTACATTTCCCATGAGGCAGCCGCTCCGGCTTACGGATTTAATAGGGGGCCCTTCGCCCTATGCATGCTGGGTACCGTAGTTCCTCCGACGGGGCGAGGCAGCCGCCCCGCCCTCTCTCACATGACGGCCAGGAGAATGCGGAAAAGAGCGCAGCACAGAAGCCGCGGCAAGAGGCGCGCTAGTTGCAGGATGAGGATCGCATGAAGAGCTTGAGCCTCTTTCTATGCAAACGGCAATGCGAACGCTTTCCCTGCAAAGACACGGCGTGTTCAGATTTGGTTTCCTCCCCAGCGAGCGCCCGGCTGCTGCTGACTGTGTTTTGCTTTCGCTACTCGTCGGGTGGAGAACTCCTCTTTGGGATCCGCTTGGTGCGTTTTAAACGCTTAAGGTAGGGCTGGTGAGTATTCTCCTGGGTGCAAAAAATTGGAAACACTGCTTGCTGCCACCCTGCGTTCAGCGAGAGCTGGACCTGCAGGAGGAAGCGGACAATTAAACGTAAAAGTTGCATACTGACCCCCCAACCAACCCCGTGGCGCTCGGTGGCTTCGCAAGATCCCTGTTTCTTAGAGGGAGGTGTTTGCTTACTCCAGATGGAAAACCGAGAAGCGCTAAGCACTGGATCGCCTGCCTGGGCTTTGGAGGCTGCTTTTGAATGCACAGATTTTTTTTCCCGCCCTCTAGGGAAAAGTGAGGAGTCCTTGCCTCCCACGTGGCTGCTGTCCCTTCCTAAGAATTGAGGAAACGGCGACGTGCGCTCCCTTGAGTTTACTTGGCTGTTCCAAACCATGGGCCATCACGACCATATGTTCAAAGTGCTGATTATTGGGGATGCCACAGTTGGGAAGACATCACTGGTCCAGCGGTATGCCAACGATAGTTTCAACAAACACTACAAGTCGACGGTGGGAGGTGAGTTGTTTTGGATTTCTACCCCACCCCCAGCCGCCGCCCCTGGAAAAACAACAAGCTTATTTGCAATAGCTGATGAGCTCTAATAACAGATTGAATAGCACAGTTCTAGTGCTATAAAAGCGTTGTCTATTGCAAATATCTGCCTTTTGATTGCATTCCATCTGATGAAAAGCTCTGTGGAACTCAAAAGCTGTCATACTCTTAAGTGGCAGGGGGTTAGTTCAATTAAAAGTGTTGCTCTCTTGTATTTTATTTTTGTTCCTGTTTCTTCGGATGTTGCATTTCTCACTTCCTCCTTCGGTGTTTCATTTGTGTTTGCACCTCTGTTGAAATAAAACCAGGTCCCTTCCACCCCCTCATACTGGGTAGCAAAACGCCTTTGAGATGTCCTGGTTTAAATATGTCCATAGTTACTCATAGCCATGCATGTATTTATTCATTTAATTTCTATATCACTTTATATAATTTTTTAAAATGTCAAAGCAGTTCACAATCTACATTAATACATCAAATCCAAAATAAAACATTACTGAAGAAATTAAAATGGCTCGTGGTGGGGCGGCGGCAGTGGAAGCTCAGGCTCAATCACCTGGGTCTGTACGAAGAGATAGCCAAGATGATCTTGTATTTGCTAGTTCTTAAATAATTGCAATCTATCATTCAACATTCAAGCTTTTTTGTTCCATAGGAGAAACTATACTTTTTGGAGTAGCAGGGTGAATATTAGGATGGGACTTCCTTCAGCTATACCTGCTGAGAATCCCTCTTCACCACCATTATTAAAGGTGCAAGAGCCCTTTTTCAATGAGCCACCCTTTTCTAAATCAGAATCCCTACCCAGCCATTATACTCATTTTGTGATTTTGGGATAGTTAGCAGCTCTTAGCCTAATCTGCCTCAGAGGGTTCTTGCTTACAAGGGAGGGAGTCGTCTATTCCGCCTCAAGTTCCTTGGAGGAAGGATGGAATGGAAAGGTAATATGTTTATAGCTCTCATGAATCATATGACTTGCATCAAAGAATTCCATAGATCAATTATCAAATCGTTAAGAGAAATTCCATCATATTTTAGGCTAGAGGAAATACTCTAACCTTGTGTTTTTGGAAAAGGGCGTTGCTTGCAAAGAATGGGCAGAGCAATTTTATACAACATTGGAGCTATCACCCATCTGTTGCTGTCCTGACTCATAGCAGCCTGGGCTTAATGTGTGTGTATGAGTCTTTTGTCTTTTTTTTAATTATTATTCCTGGTAGATCTTGGTTTCAGATCTTGCCCCTGAAGGCAGTTATTAACTGGCTGATGTAGTTGATGGGTCTGATAGACCTCTTGGGAGAATGAAGGGGCTTTGGATCCATCAGATCCAAGGTGACCACTAACACTGGCCTGGATCACCCTGTTTTGGGGCTTACAAACAGCAGAAACACTGTCAGTGATAGATCTACCGCCTGGGGAAAACTCTACTGATGAAGATGTGCTCCACCCCATCCACTCCAGCCAGCAGATCTACTGGTCAGGATTGCTTTGGTAGTCTCTCATTGTTTCCAACAGCAGTTTTTAATCTTGGGAACTCACAGCTGCTTTCAATTAAATTGAATCATGGCTGCTTATCTAGTCCTTGCTTTAACCCTTTGTGAAATCTCTTCCCTTCTGATTCTAAATGCCCCAAAGCAAGCACCTGCTGAAGAGTCCTGTTCTGCAAGGCATGGGCTTGCTGTAACCCATGTTGCTTAATTTGCAATGATCTGTAGAAGACGCAAAAAGTGGTCTGTTGTGAAATCTAGATTTGATTGTTTATATTGGTAGCTACTGGTTAACATGAATTTTTTTGTTTGTTTTCAATGAAGGGGAATGCTTTAAATTACTGGAAACAGTAATGCCTTTAAAAACTATGAAAAATGTGGGAAGGTGGTCCCCATGAAGCAGGGCCACCCAGGGAAAACTTAGAGCGATCTTGAATTCCTTCTTAAGAGTAACTCTGAAATTATGGCAGAAATGGGCAAAACACTGCCACTACCCTTTTTTCTGCCACCCAAGTTTTGATCATCTGGGTAAAGTGCAGCAAGTGAGAGAGCAAGGGTCTCCATCAAATAAATGATATATATATAGCTGGCCAACCTTTAGGTGGAGCTCAACATTGAGCTGAGCAATGTACTGTTTCATTGGCTACAAATAATGCAGGTGTTCTATGAAGCTTTGTAAAGAATGGGGACTATTCCTAAGGATCTCACCTGGTGCATTAACGAAAAGCCTAACCTGAAAGGGGTTATGTTAGCGTATTGGACTCTCTTGTCCTATCTGAGACCTTTTGGTCATTGATCAGATTGTGCAAAGTCTGGGAGGGAGATCTTGGGTATTACATTGTGGGAAACACATGGATTGCTGTGTGGTTGAGATTGCCTTTGAACAGTGTTTGAAATTCCCCAGGTGTGTTTTGCTTCTGGTCCAGGTCCAGTTGCGACTACGTAAAGATTTCTGGGCGTTGGGTTGGCAATCACAGTTTAAAAACCTCTGCCTTAGTCCATAGTTAATACCTGTTCCATTTCCCCTGTGTGTGTTTCTCCTTCTTGCATACTGGGACAGGTGAATTGTTGTAAGAGGAAGCTACAGTCAGGCAATATAGTTGAGATCACAGAATCATAGAACTGTAGTGTTGAAAGTGTCATCTATGTACCCCCCTGGTGCATACACATACTGTTGTGGCGACCATAACCTAGGTTTAAGGTGCTATTTGGCTGATGACATTGAAATGAATTGAAGGGGCTCTAGCAACAAGGCAAAAAGTATGAGGGGATTAATAATAGATAAACTAATAGATTATGAATTTGCTGAACCAAATTTAAAAGGGATACAAAAATGGGAGACGTGAGGAAGTCAGGAAAATAAGTTAACTAAAGTGGAGAGATTAAGAAAGAGGGAAATTTTGTTTTTCTTTTATATGTGTTTTCTCTTTTTTTTCTTTTTTGTGTCTAATGTTTGTATTTTTGTATTTTGTATTTTTGTACTCTTGTATTTTGTATCTGTTTTGCATTTGTTTTTTGTTTTTTCTAAACTTTTCTATTGATAAAACCTAATAAAATATGATATATATGAAAAAAATAAGGTGCTGTTTGGCTGCCTAGCTTATATATCTGAATTTCTAACACTGCTTTTGAAATCTATCCTTGTGAGACTGAGGGAAACCATGCTGAAATTGATTTATCACTGGTACACGATGCTGCAGAAACTAAGTCACATGGCTAGGACTCTAAGTAGGTTGTGTTGGAGAGGATGCAATCGATTTGGCACAAAGTTCAACATGTGGTGAGTGTGCCCTGTGGTCCAACTGAGGTGGGTGTTCCAGGAAATCACAGCCATTGTTAATTAGAAGTTTCATCATGACCCTGGCCTTGCCCTCCTTCCAGTATTTCCAGAGGCTATGTGAGGGTTGCTCGATAAAGACTGAATTTGTTATTTGCTGGCAGCCACTGCTTAGAGATCACACACCACTGGAAAGGATCGTCACAGTTTTCGATACAAGGCTGGTGGTCCAAGGTGTGCACATAGCAGAAACAGTGATGCAGAGACATTGATTCAGCAGGTGCGCCTTCTGTTTCAACTTTTAAACACCTGCTGAAAACTTTCCTATTCCATCAAGGCAGGTAGTTAAGAATGCAGTTTTCTGCATTTTCGTTGCAAACCACTTTGATATTTTTATGTAAGAGTGGTAATAGTATTTAAATATAAGTAAATGAGGGGTGAGAGCAAGAGAGAGATGCATTTGCAGACAGTTGAGCCATGTTCACGCCGCACATTAAAAATACTATGATGCCTCTTTGAATAGTCGTGGCTTCCCCCAAAGATTTCATTTGTCATTTGTTAACAATGCTGACAATTGTTAGGAGACCCCGAGACCCCTATTCACAGAGCTACAGTTTCCGCAGCTTCAGATTGCTCTGAAGATTTCAGCCAGGGGTCAGCAACGTGCGGCCCGTGGGCCGGATGTGGCCTACGAAGACCGTTTTACCGGCCAACGAGCTGCCCTTGAACTGAGCCGCCCACTCGGCGAGCCCCCCGCACACTGCGCCAAACTGGCACAGTGCAGGGACTCACAGCGCAATGCCGGAAATCATGTCTGTGCACACACAGACACTGGAAATCACTTCTGTGCAGGCGCAATTTCCGGCGCTGCGGGCATGCGCAGACGCAATTTCCGGCATCGCACTGCGCCAGTCTGGCCCACGGACAATCTCCATGGGAGTGATCTAGCCCATGGCCAGTAAACCTTGCCGACCCCTGATTTGTGTGTGAATGTGGCCTTGGGATCCCTTTTTGCATTATATAACTGATCAGAGAGGGGCTGTGCAGCCATCAGTCTCTCAGAACAACTTCTGGTTGGACATATTGTTGACATCTTGGGAGACAGTGGAAGAGTGAGCCTTTGGGAGTAAAGCCCAACCATTGGAGAGTCACAGCGGCTGCTGTGAGTGTAAAGACCGATATGGTAGAGACGTGTTTTATTGCAGGCAGGACATATTACTAAGTCACCTTCTCTCCTGAGTTGCTTCTGGTGTCTGTAAAGCAGTTGGTGTTATTAGCGTGTAAAGTATTGCCTCTGTCCATTTGTCTTTCATGCAGTGGTACCTCTGGTTAAGTACTTAATTCGTTCCGGAGGTCCGTTCTTAACTTGAAACTGTTCTTAACCTGAGGTACCACTTTAGCTAATGGGGCCTGCTGCGTCGCCGGAGCACGATTTCTGTTCTCATCCTGAAGCAAAGTTCTTAACCCGAGGTACTATTTCTGGGTTAGCGGAATCTGTAACTTGAAGCGTATGTAACCTGAGGTACCACTGTATTGGTGAAAGCTGTGTTATTGTTTTAGTTATGTGTTTTGGGGGGGGGGGTTTAATGAAAAAAATGAGTAATACATTGTGCACTGCACTGTTGTATGTCCAGAAAAAACTTTTGAAAATGAACAGCAATCATTAAAAAAGGAGGAGAGGGAGCTTGCCGCTGGGAGTCAAGGGGGGGGGGAAGGTACAAGGAACAAGCATCTGCTTCAATTGTCTACTTAATCCTGGGGTCAGTTGATGTTGGTTGTGCCAGCATCCTTAGAGTCTGCAGCATATAGAAGATGCCCTGGGTATGGAACAGATTTGTCTGTAAAAGCTGTGTTTGATGCTACTGAAAGCTTCACAGGGACTGTGGCTGAATAGTTCACAAGCTATAGAAAGACACCAAATCTCTGGCTAAACAGCCTCCCGGTGTGATAGAATTTCAGTATATGGGTAAGTGCAGCTTCCCCACTATTTCCTATTACCTTTTAACTCCCTGTTGGAAAATCACAAATGAATAAGTAGGTCAGAGGTCATTAAAGTGCAGTCCAAACCCCACTGAGAAACTGATGTACAAAGGCCCCAGTTTTATGCCTGCAAAGGATTCGTTTACACCCCACTTTGATCAGTTGCAGTAGAGACGGGAGGGGGGAGAAGCTTTGCCGTCGTTTTCTTCTCTGCAGCCTGCCTTTTTCAGAAAAGAAAAGAAAGAGATTCACAACTTGCAGTGTGTTTCAGATCCACTGAACTGGATAATAGCTGTGGTCTAATTTAGTTTTGTTCCTGTTGTGCTCTGTGGGGAGGGGAAGTATCATTCTCAGGGGTCCTAACACACTTGCTGGAATGCAATTTTATTTTTTATTATTTGGTCTGTGAGTGGGAAACAGCCACAGTAGTCTTTGATTCAGGCTATGTGGCTGAGTGATGGAAAATAAACCTGTTAATGTTGCAAGTAGTCCTTTAACAGAATTCTGTTTCTACCAGCTGCCTAATTTTAAAAGAACACATTGGATGTTTCTCTTTAGTTCTGTTTAGAAGATGTTTATAAAAGAGTCCTTTTGATATTTTTCTTTAGTTCCGCTTAAGTCTATAAGATCATTAGTCAAAGAACTGAACCAAACTAGGGCAAGATTAGCCGGGCAGGCCGCCTTAGTTTAAACTACCCCCTTTATATAAGGGTGACCCGAATCAAACTGATCTGATTATCTTTGGCTGCTCTTTCTGTTGGGGGTTAAGGCTTCACAGAATATGCTCCTTAAACACACTTCACTGAAGTGCAGGGTAGAGGATCCAATGAGGAGGGGAATGGGGAGGAGTTGGACAAGGAGTCATTTGCAATAGATTCATCTTTATAGGAGGCAGAGGGCGGAAAGTTCCACTTACAAGTTTACAGCTTATTTTACTTTAACATTCTGGCTGTTTGCCAACACTGCTATTAGAGGCTCAGATTCATCAAATATGTATTTTGTTGGTAGATTTTATATTCTGCTTTTCAGCTAGAGTCCTCAAACTTCCCTGTGTGTGTGTGTTTATATAATATTATAATATGTAGATATTAATGAACTTGCAGCTCATCCTGAGAACATACTATTGACTTGTCACAAGAGTGCTCACCTGACTTATTTTTTCTCTTGCAAACTAAATGCCCTTTCTTGCTTAATTGAAGCGTGCAGGCCACACATTCTTTGCCTGGGGTTGGGTTTCCATTATGGGATATTGTATGTTCTTGGCAGTCAAGGCATGGTGTACTGAGCCAACAAAAATGTGTTGTGATTTCTAGGCAGTGCCAGTGCTTTTTTCTGGGGATATGCAGGGGTACACATACCCCTAAACATTTTGTGAATCGAAGTTCGGCCTCATTGAGGGGCAGTATTTCAATATGAGTAGGAAAATGAGAATACCCCTAAACATAAAAAAGCACTAGACAGTGCTATCTTTGTTTTGCAAGCGCAGCGTAGATTGTGATTGCACAAGTGTCGAGGGCACCTATTGGCTGTAATAAGTGACAACCACCAAGGAGAACAACAGTTCCTCCTACTCTGTTCAGGCGTAGCATGTGTACAGGTCTAGACACATCTGGATTTTGTATTGAATAGAAAATGTGCAGAAAAGAACAGCCAAAATGATCAGGGGGCTAGAGCAACTCCCTTGTGAGCAAAGGCTTTAACTTTTGGAGTTGTAGGATTTCAGTGTAACTGTGACTGTGTAGGAGCATGACCACCCAACAGCAAAAGGTCACAGCAAAGACAACACTTAATTCTAACTCCGGCTTAAAAGGTAAAGGTAGCCCTGACCATTAGGTCCAGTCGTGGCCGACTCGGGGGTTGCAGAGCTCATCTCACTTTAAAGGTCGAGGAGCCGGCGTTTGTCCGCAGACAGTTTTTCCGGGTCCTGTGGCCAGCATGACTAAGCCGCTTCTAGCGAACCAGAGCAGCGCACGGAAACGCACGGAAAGATCAAATGTAATGCAAAAATTGACAGTTAGGGAAATACTGGGAAACTGGAATAAAGTGCTGTGTGAATGCAATCAGAGTAGTGTACCCTGCAGCGTAGTAGGCATTTTGCAGAAATAGTGTATGTGTGTGTGTATGGAATGTTAAGACTGTAGTAGCTGTGGTGGGGCATTGGTGATTAATTGCTCTCCTGCTCAAAGGGGAAAATGTTGCTTCTGGTATAAACACTTAAATGGGTGTATTTGGGTGACTGTTTGATTAGTGCTAATAACATTGCTGTACTTATTAACATCAAATCCCTTCATACACACACACACAGCCATCTGAAATACCATGCCTAGGCTTGCACTGAATGTAGAATTGCCAGCCTAAAATATATTTGTATTTAAGACATTTTTTATACTTCACAGTTATTTGCATTTCTAAGCAGTGGTCCATTGATGACCAGTAACATATCTGGGTTATGACTCGTGAAACCTAAGTTCTTTGAAAGGTTTAGACTTGGCTTTGGGGGGAAGAGCAGGGGTCTTGTGCCTTTAACGGCACAAGTGGGCAGAAATTCAACAGCTTAAACCGTTTCTTGTTGTAAACGGGTGAGATGGTGGACTCAAAATAAATCAGGGAAGGGCATATGCAGTGATAATATTGACAGGCAGAAAGTCAGCAGATGAAGTTTTCTCATAACTATCTCTAGCAAACCTAAGAGCCCTTTTTGAGTTCCACTGAGCTGAAGAGGTTGATTGTTTTGACAGCTGTCTCCATCTTGTCGTTGCCACAGTGAGACTGAGCCCTTGGCAGGATGGACAGACCTGACAAATGGACAATTTATTGGGGAAATTCAGGAATCCCTTCAATTTAATTAGTCTCTTGGGTGGAAAAGCTTTTCAAGTCCTCCAACGCTTCAGGGAAGGACTTCTACCATCAACCCAAAGGTCACAGGGAAATAGGGTTATTACAACTCACACCCACAGATTTAACGTATGCCCTGCCATATGTCTTGGGTCAATGATGTCCCCCCCCCCAAAAAAAAAATAATAATCTTGAAACTTTTACATAAAGGTGGGTCAGTATTGTTTTGAAATAGCTCCACGGATATCATGGCAGCCATGAATATTGAGTCCTTTGAAACAGCCATCCTGGGCTTCTCCGACACCACCAGTTTGTGCAGAGAGGACCCGAAGTCAGCAGTACACCAGAGGGTTTCTTGTTTTGTGTCTCTGGCCAAGCGTCAGTTACAAGCTTATGTTGATGCTGGGTCCCATCAGTTCTCCCCTTGTTCATCCCCCCCAGGTCTGAGTAATACCTACCGGTTTCACTCCCTCATCCACAATTAAATTTAAGGAAGCGTTGTAGCTCAATGATAGAGCATCTGTGTTGCATGCAAAAGTATCCCAGCATCTCCAGATAGGGCTTGGAAATATTTCCTGTCCGAGAGCCTCTGACAGTCAGTGTAGACAAATGAGCTAAAAGGACCCAATGGTCTGACTCAATATAAGGCATCGTCCTAAGTTCCTAAACTGTGAATGGTTGCTGATTTGCAGTGGACCCTCTGCCATTCAGAAGCAGCACTACCAGGCGGGAGAGCTGCTTGGTAGAGCATCTTGCTCAGGGGTCACTAACCTAAGGCCCATGGGCCAGAAGCAGCCCGTGGAGGTTGTTTGACTGGCCCATGAGCTGCTCCCCAACCAAGGTGCTTGCTCACGCGCTGCGCTAAACCAGCACAGTGCAGCAACTTGCTTCCGCGGTGCCGAAAATCGCAAACACGCACAGAGGGATCTCTGTGGGACCAATCTGGCCCAGGCAAGATAAACCTGATCTTGCTGGTTGGGAAAAGTACCTGAAGAGGAGAGAGTTCTCAGCTATCTACCTCCTCTTTGTCTTACCCTTAGGGAAGCTTTTAATATCTGATGAGTTATTGTATTTATTGTTTTGTTGGAAGCCACCCAGAGTGGCTGGGGAAACCCAGCAGATGGGTGGGGTATAAATAATAAATTACTATTATTATTTATTTTTGCCTGACATGTCTGCCCAAGACTGTACTATACCATGGTAATGATGATGATCCAGAGTGATTGAGAACCAACCAGTGTGGTGTAGTGGTTAGAGTGCTGGACTTGGACCTGGGAGAGGAGGGTTCGAATCCACACTCAGCCATGAAGCTCACTGGGAGACCTTGAGCGGGTCAATCACTCTCAGCCTAACCTGTCTCATGGGGTTGTTGTAGGGATTAAATGACGGGGAGGACGATGTATACCATTTTGGGCTCCTTGGAGAAAAGGTAGGACATAAATATGCAATCAATAAATGATTATTATTAAATTTATTCCTACCCTTCACTAACAGGTTCCGGGGGTGGGCTGCAGCCATTAAAAATTCAAAATTAAAAGCAGTTAAAACATTTCACAGGAACAGGGTGGTGCTGCACATATCAACATGATATACTGATGGGAGTTAAAAAAAAAAAGACTTACTGAGAAATATGTAAGACTTCTATCTCAAGGGGAAATTATTATATGCTTACTGTCGCTGTTAGTTATCATATTTCCGGTGGAAATAATTCTGGATCCATAAACATAGAAGCAATCATCCAGGATTTGGGATGTATTACTTGTGTGAGCATGCACATAATGTGTGCACACACTTCTGTTTCAGAGTTGTCTGGGATAGCAACAGATGGCCACAGGAATCCGGAGAAGCGGTTGGCTTGTCACATGGTTGTAGACTTCTCTCCGTGTGGTTAAAGCTGTATGGGGGAATGGGGAGGAATTTTAAAGTGACATCTACATGGTTGTCTGTTTCCACCACTTCTCTGTGATTTACTGGAGCATAAACATATGCTTTGAGGTCAGCAGTACTCCAGAAATGCTATAGCTGGGGCTTAACATCTGCTGGAAGGAAGAACGTGAATAGTATCAAGGCAGTAGTGTAGAAGCAACTGCTGTGTTGCACAGCAGCCTAATTCAAGTGTAGTGCTTTAATATCCGTTATAAGAACATAAAAAGAGACTGTTGGATCTAGTCCAGGCATAGGCAAACTCCACTGGTCCCGTTAGCTAGGGATGATGGGAATTGTAGTCCCAAACATCTGGAGGGCTGGAGTTTGCCTATGCCTGATATAGTCCATGTATTCCAGCATCCTGTTCTCACACTGACCTACCAGATCCCTGTGGGAAACCTGCAAGCAGGACCCAGGCACAAGAGAACGCCGCTCTCCTGGTGTTTCCAGCATGGAGGCAGAGCTTAGCTATTATGAGAACCTTACCCTCCATTCATTTGTTTAATCCTCTTTTAAGGCTCCTCAGACCTGAAGCAGAAGTACTCATAAGCGGAGCATACTACACAGTGATTTTATTCAACCCCTAACTGGTTTTATCTTTTTCTTTCTTTCCATGGTTGTCCAGTGGATTTTGCTCTGAAGGTGGTACAATGGTCAGAGTCTGAGACAGTGAGGCTGCAGCTGTGGGATATTGCAGGTAAGCTTTGAAGAGTCACTTGTTGGTTTGTGGTGGATAAGAGTCCCCCTCCCCCAGATTTGTTTGTCTTTTTCTATCGATCAAAGATAGTTCCAAAGTGATAGAAAATTCCCCCACACAGTAGCAGTCTAATTTTCATCCATGTGTTGTTGTGTTTCACCTCTTTAGCGATGCAGTTTGTGCAATTTCCTGTGTAAGTCTGGAAATGGTAATTTTGGGGGAACGCCTTGAAAATGGTACTGATGGATGGATATTGCAATTAACGGTGACTAAGAGGCATGTGTATTTGTTTGCTTTGTCATTCTACTGCCAAAGAGATAAGCCCATTTAAAAAGTGGCTTGGCTCTTCAGCAATCGAAGCAGCTGCCATAAAATTAGGAAGCAAAGCTCAGCAATGTGTAGGGTTTGTTACTTTACCTACCAGTGTGATTTCTCAGTAGGGATAACGGATATAAAAAAAATATTCTTGAGGCAGTTTCCCCTCTCTCTCAAAAGAGTGAGTTTGGCACAGGCAGCTTCGGGGGGGGGGGAGAGACACAAGCGACTTTCTGAAGCAGAAAACTCAAAGCAACAACATTTCTTCTTTGGTGCAGTACAGAAATTGGTGAACTCCAAACTGTGGATTAACTTGGATGTAGGGAATCATCGGGGAATCCTGGTAGTTCTTGCAGATTTCTTTTGGCCCCCTTCATCTCAGGGCCGGATTTAGGTTTGATGAGGCCCTAAGCTACTGAAAGTAATGGGGCCCTTTATATGTCCAGCTGTCCTTTGTCAACAACAAATTGTCGCTGTTTTTTATGTTGAATATATGCTATATGGTAATTTATGGACCTAATAGGTATCTAAAGCCATTTGCATGTAACCAATAGGAGCCTACACAACACAAATAACTGTTGCTGTATGTAGGTTTTATTTTATTTGTTTTTTATCTTATATTTTAGAAATGCACATCCAGTTTTTTCCCTTTACATTTTTTGGGGGGCCCCGAGAGAGTGGGGCCCTAAGCTATAGCTTGTTTAGCTTATACATAAATCCGGCACTGTTTCATTTTCCTATCTATTGGGGCCTTAAATCTTTAGGGTGGGGTAGGTAGCCTGTGACCCTCCAGAGGTTGTTGGATTACAAATCCCATCAGCCTCAGCCAGCATGGCCTATGGTTGGGAATAATGGAGGGTGTAGTTCAGCCACATCTGTAGGGCCACGGTTTGACCATCCTGTGAACCAGTCATCCCACTTTGTCAAGTTTTTCACTGTCCTTGCAAGAAGGCAGTAAAGTAGATACAACTCCCTTGATGTTGGATCAAGCAAATGTGGAGGAGGAAGCTGCCTAGGAATGAATCTGAGGTAATGCTAAAACTCCTTCGTCACCTAAACCCTCCCCAGGTCAGGAACGCTTCACGTCTATGACTCGGCTGTATTACAAAGAGGCATCGGCCTGTGTGATCATGTTTGATGTCACCAGTATTGGCACGTTCACCAGCTGCCAGAAATGGAAGTATGATTTGGACAGCAAACTGAAGCTGCCGGATGGAAGCCCCGTTCCTTGTCTGCTGCTGGCTAATAAAGTGAGTGGCCGTAGACTGAGTGTTTCCAGCTGTTTTTTAAAAGGCGATAAGCTCTCTGAAACTCCCCTAAAGCGCTGGGAGATAAGACCCGTGCATGTGTGCTGTCCTCATGCTATCAGTGAACACTGGCAGCAGCTGAGAATTAGGGTTGGGGCCTAAAAAGAAGGGGGCACGGAACACAGCTTGGAGAATGTGTATCCTCACTGGCCTCTGACCCAGTTCCATCTCCCCACAGTTTTTAAAAGGGAGGGTGGAGAAGGTATTGAGGGCTACAGAGCTAAAAGTGTGCAGGAGAAAGATCCCTTTCTTCCCCTACTTTCTTTCACCCCCCCTCCCCATCTAAAATTGTCCCTGATATCACTAAGGAAGTGAGGAAATTCCCAAGTGGGCATCTTTCATGATCCTGAAAAAAACATATTTGAAACATCTGCTTAGGATATAAAATATCTGCACTTTTATCAAGCTCTGTTCTGAATTTGAGGAGTTAGTTTTGAACAGTAATAAGAATTTTTTCAGTGGCAGAAGAGGCACAGATTTTTCATCATTTTACCCTACTAATTCAAACTGTGGCAGGACAAATAGTTATAGCATTGCCTTATAATCTGCTGGGTAGATCTGGCTGTGTGCAGATTTGTGGCAGAGGCAGAAAACTAATTGTACACCTCTTCCTGACTGTTCTAAAAGATGAACTTGTACTTTCCTAAATTCTCTTTTCCAGTGTGACCTTTATCCATGGGCTGTGACCAGAGAAGAAATTGATCGGTTCAGTAAGGAGAATGGCTTTACCGGATGGGTTGAAACCTCTGTCAAGGAAAACAAGAATGTAAATGAGTCGATGAGGTAGGCAAATTGAATTTTTGAATGTTTTTTCCAGAGGTAATTATCCCCTAAGTACGGGCCTATGGGTAACATATGACAAAAGAGGTGAGGTTCTTTAAAAAGAGAATTCCAACTTCACTCAGTTCCAAAATATTCAGTCATGCTTTCATTATGATGCAGTGTTGCAGCTAGGTTTGGAGTGAGACGGGCAGTGCCACAGGTATTTAAGTGATTTGCAGTGATACGGCTACCATTTTGGCTTGTAGGCCAGGGTCTGGGATGCAATGTGGTATAGAGATTTGGTCTCAGGTGATTAGGTCAGTAGATGGAACAAGCTTGTACCCTCTGTAGGTAAGGCACCACAGCCTTGCTTATTTTTTAAGCTGTTTTGGGTCCATGATGGTTTTCATTCCTCAGCAAGCCCACCTCTTGCTAGAGAAACAATTTCATTGCAAACAATGTCTGTCAACAAGGTAATGTTTTCTCAGAGGTAAATGCAGAACCCCACAGTCACATTGTGTTGGGTTTGAACAGAAGGGGTCCCCAGCAGAGAGTCCTCCCCTGTGATTTGGTTCCTGGAATGCTGGGGAATGTGTGCCGTCTGTTATTTCTTTCTAACCTAATCCTGCTTCTTCCTAGAGTCCTTATTGAGAAGATGATGATGATGTTGTTGACGTCGTCAGGTGACACGGACATTACTCTTTCAGGCCGTGGAGACTACATCAATCTACATCAAGCTGCTGCCGCGCCCAATTGGGGGTGCTGCTAGTTGCACCTCCCTAGGCTTCTGCATCTGATCAGAAGTCGAGAGCGCCTTTGAAACTTAATACTGTCTTTTCTTAAGAAGTAGTACTGAACTGCCTCATGGCATTGCTGTAAGCAGCAATAGAAGACCAAGGCATCCCAGCAAGGTTGATGGAAGCCACAGTCTTGCCTGCTTATGGGCCACTGGGGTACACTTCTGCCATTCTATATTCCTCGTTGCAAGTTGGGCTAACTTGGAGGAGATTGTTCTGCTCGCTGCAGCCTTTTGTACTTGTGGGAAAGTCCCCACCACAGTTGATTGAAGATTACACAGCAGGAAGAATGGCCACAAGGAGCTCTGAAAGCAAAGCCCTGGGTAACCTGGCTGTGTCTAACCAGCGTACGTGCTAAATCTTGCACTTTGAAGCAGACTGCCTTTAATGTATCCTCTGTGGAAACATGCTGTGATTCTCCCCCCCTTGTGACACAGCTGCACAACTCTCTCTTACCACGGCCCTTCTTGAGGTGCCATATTTGCCAGGATAAGCCTATTGCTGCTTTTGTGTGTGTATTTTCTGAGAATGGCTGCATTTAAGCTGAAGGAAAAAACCACAAGGGACTCTGGCCTTTTTTGTCCCTTCTTTTATGTGGGAGATACAATTGCCAGGTCCTTTTCCTGTGACTATTTCATTAGTGAGCCCAGCAATGAATTGAGGTAAAAGCTGTAAACTGCTTTGCATTGATGCACCTTATTAGAGCAGTAGCAATGTTTTTATGTTTTTATAGCCCTTTCCCTGGTAGGATCTCATTTGCCTCTTTCATATTCTGATAAATTACTTCCTCTCAGAGGCCGTAATATGTGGCTGTAGATAGCCATCATGCAATGCTATCTTGAAAGCGCGTCCATGGGTTTTAGTGAACCGAGGGGGTAAACGCAGAATAGGGAACACAGCAGGACAGAAGGCAAGAATTAAATCTCTTCTGTACCTTTTTGCTACCAGTCATTTCCTGCCCTTTTAATATAAAGGGGATAGACTTTGTTTTTGCAGAAAATACAAAATTGTAATTTACCAGTTTTTAAAAATTCATAATTCAGGAAGGTTAACTTTTCAAACTGGTGAGTTGTATTAGGGTGCTTAAATTTCTTAATATGTTTTTTAAAATTAAACAGCCGAGGAGATGCCTGTGTAATGGGTAAAAGATTCTGTGGATGAATAATGTGTCCATATTCAACCAAACTCTGAAATTTCCTGGATGAGTGGGTAAAAGCAAATCTATTCAGGCCAAAAAAGAAAGATCTATTAAAGCCTTGCAATGTTTGAATCTTTGCCTGATAACATTACAGTTCTTTCAAACTGTCTGTCCGAATACTGTAATGGGCACAACTTCTGGATAAGATATAAAATATATATTCAGACCATTTTCTCAGTTATGTAGACAAGACGGCACATTATCCATTGGACTCATTCTTGTTATAGGGTATTACAGGTTATGTATTTTGTAAATAAAGATTATTAAACAGTTGCTGCTAAAAAAGATAATGAGCAGTGGATGGGGAACTGAAATCTCTCTAGATATTGTTCAAGATGGTAATAACTTTATTTTTAATGTTTTCAAATGATAGTGAAGGACATCGGCATGTTTCTTTGCACTTTTTCTGAAAACTGCAGGTAGAAGTACTAACCACAGAGAAATTCAAGCTAAATGCTTTTAAAGGGGATACTCTATAGACCACTAACGTGGTGCCCTACAGAAGATTTGGACTACAATTCCCAACAATTGGAACTGATGGGACTTGTAGTTGAAAACATCTAGATGGCACCATGTTATTGAAGAGGGATTTATAGAAAAATAATGTTAGATAACTTGGTTGTGGTTCGGTATATTCAAATATCACATTGTACTCTTTGAAATGGGAGCACAACAAAACTAGCCTCAGATTGCTTCTGTGCAATTGGAAGTACAAATTACAAAGTTTTGAGGTCTTTAAAAATTCTGCCTGTACTAATTAAGTAAGTGGTAGGAGAAGAACCTAAGGGCTTTCTAGAAATAGTTCCTTTTCCACATGATGGTGAAAGTCTATATGATAGTCATACACCTGAACTACAGCACTAGCCCTTCCACTTTGTACCATTTTTGAAAAGCTGTATATAAAGCAGAATTTGACATCAGAATTTGAAATTCAGAATTTGAATTTGGCACACAGATCCATTGGACATGAGCTGTTTCAAGCAACATCTCTGACAGCCGTGATTTTCGTATATCTCCCTTTGCCGAATGTACTTAGACTTACAACTGCTGTTTGATTGTCTAAGTTAATATATCTGGAGAGATCTATGCAACAATGGTGGGTGTGCTATGGTATTGGGAGGCAGTTGCAGTCAATAAGCCTGCCCTCCAACCACAGTTGGACCCCATCAGCCCCAGCCTTCATGGCCAATGGTCAAGGATGATGGGCATAGAGCACTAAGTTGGGTGGAGTTGTAGGACCCCCCCCCATCTGTGTGAACCCATGTATAGCATTGTATAGGTAGACACTTGAGAATATATGCACATTATCTTTTCCACATCCAGTTCTATTTTTGTGCCTTTTGAATAGCTGATGAGAAAATTTAAAATCTCTCAAGCCACTATCTCATGGAGCTACTACTGTATATTCTTGACTTGCAAACATATAAAAGTAGCTAGGGAAACAGCTGACTTTCCAAAGGGCTGTCTTTAGAGGACCAACTGGAATGCAAGGTATATTCCACTAGAACTTTCCACTATATTCCACTAGAACTTTCACGTTTGAAAGAGTGCTTTGCAAAACAAGAAATGTCTCGGTGTTTAAATCCTGTGTGTGTTGGTCCTAAGTGCTGTGCAAAACTCTTTCTGCCAAGACGTAATGGACATGTTACCTCGCTTGAAGTGCTTATTTTATGTAAGCTTTTAAAATAAAAACAGAGTGGTATGTTTTGTTTTTTACAACTCATGCTATACTGATTACTTCTGATCTAAAACTTTTATCCCATTTTTTTTTCTGGTTGGAAGTAAACTGAAAGCAATTTGCTGGAGAGAGGCTCAAATGGGAGCTGCTGTTTCCTTTTAGGGGAGGGGGGATGCATTTCTTCTTGGAGATTCCTAAACCTTCCACTTAACATACAAGGAAAGCTGTCTTGGTAGCCTTAAGCAAGGTTGCTCACGAAACTGTTTTCGGGTTTGTAAATTCATTGTGCTTTATTTATGGCTCCGTTCCCTCCCTCTCTCCATCAGATTGCAGTTCTTTGATTGCAAGCCATTAGATTCTATAAATGGTTGTCTTCATCCAGATGGTATTCTAGGGCTACCTATAGGCCAGAAGAAATTCCTCTACCCCTCCCCGAAATTAAAGTATGATGTACGATTTCGTATAATTAAATCCTTATT
The DNA here is from genome assembly GCF_965113315.1 of Podarcis vaucheri. Taxonomy (NCBI): domain Eukaryota; kingdom Metazoa; phylum Chordata; class Lepidosauria; order Squamata; family Lacertidae; genus Podarcis; species Podarcis vaucheri. The sequence goes on along the minus strand of NC_138764.1, from coordinate 66,347,211 downwards.
CTGCTTTGTAGCAGTATTGCCTATGTGTAGTGCACAATTCCTGCCACTTCCCCAGACAGTACAAAATCACACTCAATTAAGCATGGGTACTGTAGAGACTAGATGTGCTGAATTAAGATTCCCATCCCCACTGGTTTGCACCAAGCAGTGCCTTAGTAATACGGTTTGATATCTGGGGGCATGTCCACATGAGAGGCTTAATCCATGTTTTGTTGGCTCACATTTTTCCAGGCCATTTATATGACCTCAAACTGATGTTCTCAGGCTGCTGAAAAGCCACCTTTGGGGTTGGTTTGTTTTTGAAAGCACAGTGTCGGTGGGTTTAAGTCTTCTTAGTGTTACTTTTCCATTTCTTTTTAAAATGCATGGTTTTGAAATGTACAGAGTTGTATCTGCTGAGTGAGCCTTTCGCCATGCATCTGAACCTCAGTGCTGCTACATTTCCAGTTTCTGCCATTCTAACAGCGTATTTTTAATCTCATAGTTTGCTAAAACCATTTTAAAAACACATATTTGCACAAGAATGCATAAAAGAAAAGGCATTTTAGCAAAAATAGAAATGTTTTTAATCACCCCTTTACCAGTCAGCACTATTTTAGCACAGTAGTTTTTACCCTCCCCCCAATATTTTAGTTGGAGCTAAATATTTTTAACCTACTTCTTGAAAAAGTTATTAAAGTTATCATGCAATATAAAAGCACTTTAGCATAAATTGAACAATTCCCTAAAAACAAGAGTATAAATAAAAGGGGTTTTTTTAATGAGAAAATTATATGCTCTTACTTGTGCCTTCCTTACCTACGTGACTATGTCACATTTACTTGTCTGGATGTTACACTGCATCATGTATGCACAACAAAACTGCCATTCTTCCCTGCCCCAGGGAAATTGAAATGTTACAACTGTGTGGAGCATTCACGGGGAAAGTGTATGGACCACCTTCCATTAATTTGAACAATGGTCATTGAAAACTCACCTCAAACAGCCGGTGTTTTTCTCAGAATCTCACATATTTTTAAATACACATTTGAATTGCATTGTTTTGTATGTTTAACAGTATTTGTTCTTATGTCAAAAGGACAAATGAGGTTTTAGTTGTGCTGTTCAATAACCAATGCAGTGTTGGAAAAACTAAAAATAAATCTGAAATCAGCCTGACTTTGCTTGTTCACATCTACTGGTTTCTCAGTTTATGCAGTTGTGGGATGGAACTGGGTCTGTCATCCAGACTTCTTTGCTTATTGGGATTGACTAGAAGTGAATCCAGGTCCCTGCTTTTATCCATTTTGTGTCTCAAGCTTTTTGTGGTGACATAAGTTGCTAGAACTGGTAAATTTCCAGTTCCAAATATTTCCAAATGATGAATTCTGAAGGACTGTGGAACCTGTCTGGTTAAATCATCAGGTCTTTTGGACTGGGTGCTTTTTAAAGCTTTGTGGTTGTGGAAGAATTTGGGAAGGAGGTATGGCAGCTAGCAGCTACTTATAGGTAAAGTAAGGGGTTTTCTATAATGTTGGTTAAAATAGCAGGTGAATTGCTTCCTGTTTCCCCCAAATATATTGCACAACTTTGGAGGAGATTTAGGTGGGACAGCTACTCACAGTTGGGCATTAAGTTTAGTCATGGACATTGATTGTACTATTCAACTAAGCAAAATGTTCTGTCACTACAAGGATTTCTGCTTGTGCAATGGAATGATCTCCCCCTCTCCTCACCCCATTCACCCCCTGAATCTGTTCTGGGGGCTCTACCAAGCTCCCAGAGCAGATCTGGGGACAGCAGGGCGGGGATCCCATTCTGCTAGTGCTAATCCTTGCACTAGTGCAACTATTTAGTGAAATACTGCCTTTGAACATTTTATCTGTACACTGATTTTTCCCTAAAGACTGCAGAAATAGTTGTACTTCCAGTACTATAAAGAAAGTAGCTGATGATGGCATCTGTTTTGACTTCTTTATGTTGGTCGTGAAAAGCTCCATCAGTATGAATCCAGATTTTGTGTTGGCACAGATCACACTAGAGGTGAGTGGTCAGTCCTGGCATTCTGCCCTGAATGTGGGTGGTGTGCATTTTGACGATGGTTCAACTTACCACTTGATGATCTGATAATAAGATGAACTGCCATGATTTATGAGGCCTTCATTTGGTCATGAACAAGTGCATAGGTTAATTTTTATCAATAGACCAAGACAGTTTGCGTGTAAGGAGCAAAATAACCCTCAGCAAAGTCTGTTTTGTTCCCACTGCAACTGTTTGATTGTGGATCAGCAATATACACAATTTGGCTTCATTACACTGGCCTCTGCACAAAACACTGGCCTTTGTGGACTGAGTGTTGCCTGTTGTCCTATAATGGCAACAATGAATTTGCAATAAAGCAGGTAATTGAAATTGCCCTTTAAGAGACCATATACAGTGAGGGTGTGGAGTTAAGCCAGCTAAAGATCCACTGCATTCTCAGCTGGTCCGGCTACCAGTGATGTGCTTGTCTGCTGTGCCAGCCTGGAACTGGTGCAATGAAAATCAGCACAATTACTCTTCGCCGACCTTCCATCGTGTCCAGTGTAAGTGGTGGGTCTTTGCAGGGGCAGAGGAAGGGGGGCAGTGGGGGCGGGTTGCCCCAGGTGTTACCACTGAGGGGGGTGACAAAATGGGCGGCACCACAGGGCCTGCAGCGCACCCAAGCCCCGTGTCTCTCCTGGGAGTGACGTGGTGGCTTGGGCGCCCGCAGGCTCTGCACTACCCCAAATGGTCCGCCTGCCACCTCCCCCTCAGCTGTAGGGCAGCTAAGTGGGAGGAGGCAGGCAGATCAGGCGCCTGGGGTGTGCCCTGTGCCCAGGGGCGGGGCCAGCCGCCCGTGGGGCGAGACGGAGGCCCCGCAGAGCGTCCTGCCCCGTCTCGCCCCACGGGCGGCTGGCCCCGCCCCTGGGCACAGGGCACACCCCAGGCGCCTGATCAGCTTGCTGGATCTTTGAATGTGGCAGTGGCTCTTACATGCTATTCAGCCTTGTGCTTCCAGTCAGGTGCTTGAATTGTACCCCAGGTGGATTTTTTTCATAGCTTAGGAACTTGGATAAAAAAAAATTGGACAGTGCACACTTTTACTGTAGTGCTGCCTGGTACCAAATACAATCTTGCCAATAACTGAGCTGGAGTCACCAAGAGATTTGACCAATTAATAGAAGGTACTAAGAATAACAATAGCTACTGGGTTCCCATTGAATCCATTCCAGCATTGTGTTCATAATAAGCTGATGAAAACTATGAGTAAACAGGGTGGCATAATGTGGTGGTACCTCATGTACACACGTTTTAGGGTGTTTGAGCACCTCCCCAGTTATGGAAGAGAACTCTTCTGTGTTCCACAGATTATTAGCATCCCTAAATAATTGCCGTCATGCTTTGGTCAATAGCCTTGTAAATACTCCTGACAGGAATGAGTAAGTAGTGTAGATGTTGCAAATGCAATTATAATTTAGTCATCCTTGGCTCTTAGAGCTGTGGTGAGAGCATTTGCTATGCAGAGGTAGTGATGTAGGAAGGGCAGCTGTGGTGCCATAGGAGGACAAGTACTTGGCCAACATGAGACTGTCTGTCATGCTTGGCTCTAAATCAGCATTAATGTCACTGAACACTTCAGAGAGCTACCAATAGATTTTCCCCTATGAGACACTTTGACTTTAGTAGCTTATGGTCTGTGGTGTCCTGCCTTTGGAACATGCTGCCCAAGGATGCTTGCCTGGTACAGTCTGTCAACTGTTTTATTCCCAGTGAAGATTTTTATTTGCCCAGATTTTTTGGGATGTTTAGCATGACTGGGTTTACCTGGCCGTTTATTTTATTTTGCTTAACAGGATTCATATGCTGCTTAATCATCAAAACCTCTAAGCTGTTTACATTAAAGGAATATGAATTACACATTAAAAATACAGTACTGATGAAATCGGACGTTAAAAACAAGTTGCTCTACTTTTTTCCAAAATCTAAGTATTATCAGTAATTTTCAAACTGTACATACCAAAAAAAGTTACATGTTAGTATACATGTCAGAATTGCATGTCTGGATAGGCTTGCCTAAACAAAGTTTTTAGCAGGCGCCAAAACAATATAGTGAAGGCACCTGCCTATAAAACTCTGGTGTAAGTGCTGTCACTCTGGAGAACTGATTTGTTGCAAACATGGAACGAACATTATGTAGCAATTGTAAAAGCGCCAGTTCCCCAGATTGAAGTGGTTGAGTTGGCACATATGGGCTGAGGCAATCTTTCAAGTGAACTGGTCTCAAGCTGTTGAGGGCTTTATATACCAATACAGTTGTATCTTGGATCCCGAATGCCTTGGTATTTGGACATTTTGAAACAGTGACTGTTCGGTTTGCAAATGTTCTTTGGAACCCAAACATCCAATGGGGCTTCTTCCGTGCCTTCTGATTGGCTGCAGGAGGTTCCTGCAGTCAGTCAGAAGCCACACTTTGGTTTCCAAACATTTTGGAAGTTGATTGACTTCCAAGGGACGACTGTAGTAGCACCCACAGGGAATTCTATTATACTGTATTAATCTTTGAGTCTGTTTCACTTCACTTTTTTGTATACCACTTTTGAAACGCTGTATATATCAATGCAGCACTTTTTTCTGGGGAGACACAGGGGTACGCATACCCCTAAACATTTTGTGAATCTAATGGGAGAAGCTAAAAAAATTAAATTGTTTAGTTTCTTCTCTAGCACGATGAATTGTCAGTTCCGTTGCTACCCCTGAGGGTGGCCTAATTTCCTCTCATGGTGTTTCCTGAGTCTCAGAGGGAATGAGAGTACCCCTAAACATTTTTTTTAGAAAAAAGCACTGTGTAAATGCTTTAAATACCTTTGAAGTTTGGAATGTGAACTAAATAGGTGTCCTGTTTTGTGAGATGATAGTGGCTGCCATGTAAAAGAGCTCCCATCAGTGAAAGCCCATAAGATATCCCATCAGATCAAGAGTTAAGTCAGAAATTAAATCGGCAAAAGACAGAGTAGGGTAGGAGACCAGTGTGTAACCTGAGGTGGTGGAGTTGGATAGTTAGGTCTGTAGGATTGCATTCGGGTGATGGGTTGTGAACCTCAGCCATTCTATGCCTCTGCTAGACCCTAGATTCTAGGCTAGCTGATTTCAGTCAAAACATGTTGTGACCATCCAATGTAGCATTATTTGACTAAACAGCTTTACACCATCTCACTAGATACAGTGGTACCTTGGTTCTCAAATGCCTTGGTACTCAAACAACTTGGAACCCAAACACTGCAAACCCGGAAGCTCTGGTTTGTGAACTTTTTTCAGAAGCTGAATGTGCTCCGTTTTAAGTGTTATATGATTCCATTTTGAGTGTTACGCTGAGGTCTGTCTGTTTTTGCTATTTTGCAGAGGTTTTTTTTGCTGCTCTTTTTGTTCTGTTTTTGTGACTGTGCGGAACCCAGTTCAGCTACTGACTGATTGTGTGACTGCAGTACATTGTTTATTGCTTTCATTTTATGGATCAGTTGTCTTGTTAGATAGTAAAATTCATGTTAAATTACTGTTTTAGGGGTTGTTTTTAAAAGTCTGGAATGGATTAATCCATTTTGCATTACTTTCTATGGGAAAGCGTGCCTTGGTTTTTGAATGGACTTCTGAAACAAATTAAGTTTGGGAACCAAGGTACCACTGTATAGTAATAATGTTTCATCCAGCCACACAGTAAGTAACAAGCACATTGCCTTAACTGAAAAGAATCCTGGAAGCTATATTTTGTTTAGCATTCTGGAAATTATAACTTTGTGAGGAGTGAACTACACTTCCAGAACTCTTCATGGGAAGCTATGTGCTGTATATGTATGGTGTGGTTCGATTTCTCTGTATACATAGTTGACTCACTTCCAAATAGTGTGGTGGCTTTTACTCATGGCAATTCATGGCTATTCCACTGCTCGCTATCCACACCAGTGAGTGGAGCTTGATGAAATGTATCCAGGGGTAGGCTCTGCCCTTCAGCCACTCCTCTCCTGTCCCACACTGCCTTTTTCTGTGGCTGAAACATGTGGGCAAAGCACAGGCTGACAGGACGACCATCTTCATTTCCCCCCAGTGTCATTGGTGTGACAGAAAAGAAGAAGGGGTAGGGGGGCCACAGTTGATATTTAGCGGGTGCTGTGCTGCACAGCATGCCCAACATATTTTAAAAGTGAAATCTGTATCCTGCTGCTGCTTAGTGTATATGTGGGAGACTGGGACAGAACAATAAAGGTTGCAAAGGCAAAAGCAGTAGAACAGGTATATGGTCCAGGGGGCCTAGAGCAGTTTAGATGTCACCCTCTGCTGTTTCCAATGAAGGAAATCAGCCCTGAGTGCTCACTGGAAGGACAGATTCTGAAGCTGAGGCTCCAATACTTGGGCCACATAATGAGAAGATTCTCTGGAAAAGACCCTGATGCTGGGAAAGATGGAGGGCACAAGGAGAAGGGGATGACAGAGGACGAGATGGTTGGACAGTGTTCTCGAAGCTACCAGCATGAGTTTGACCAAACTGCGGGAGGCAGTGGCGTGCTCTGGTCCGTGGTGTCACAAAGAGTCGGACACGACTAAACAACAAAGCAATCTTAAGCACTTCTGAGATGGGTGCAAGCCCTGTTGAGCTCAGTGAGAGTTGCTACTTTTTATTATCAAGAAGCTCCGCTTCATTCTAGAGCAGGGGTCAGTAACCTTTTTCAGCAGGGGGCCAGTCCACCGTCCCTCAGGCCATGTGGTGGGCAGGACTATAGTTTGAAAAAAAATAATTCCTATGTCCCGCAAATAACCCAGAGATGCATTTTAAATAAAAGCACATTCTACTCATGTAAAAACAGGCTGATTCCTGGACCATCCGCAGGCCAGATTGGGTCGCATGCGGCCCCCAGACCTTAGGTTGCCTACCCGTTCTAGAGGTTTGAAGATGGGCAATGTTGAGTATGCACTCTGCATATTCTAGGGCTGAGACCTGATGCCATTTTGCTTGTAATTATTATTCAATTTCATCTGTATTTCTGGCCAACAGAGATGATCAGCCAGGGGAGAATGGTGTAATGCAGCGAGGCATGCACAAAGCACCGTCTCTAACAGCAGTGAAGAGTAGTACAAGGGAAGAAGAGGGAGAAAGGGGAGCACATCGTATCATCCCGGCCCTCCGACAATTCTAGGGCCAAGCAAGGCTCGCGGGAGCATAACCATTAATTATGAAAGTATCGCGATAAGTGTCACAAATTCGTAGGGAGGGGCTGATCTGATTCTCCTTTCCCTCCAAAAACGTAGCCCAGCCTTTCTTATTGAATCTGCTGTTTGGCCTGAAGCCTATTGTTTCCCATAAGAAAAATAAATGCGAATGAAAGCGAATTCTCTCGTGCACGAAAGGGGACTGGGCTGTTTAATTATAGGGTCGGAATCCAAGCAAGCTGCTGCCGAATCTGCCATTGTGAAACCCCGGCGGGTTTTTCTGGCTGTTGTTGGCTGTCCGCTCTCATATCAGCTTTAGCAAGGAGCTCCCCTCCACCGCCTTCACTCCTCCCGCTCGCAGGGAAGGAGGCGGGGCAGCGCTTCCGTGATCGTTCGAACAGGCCAATGGGGCGCGGCGACGCTGCGAGGCAGCCAACGAGAAGCGTAGGGAGGAGATGCTAGCCGAATAGGTTGCACCGCCCTCTCAGCTCGGCGCATCCCCTCTACTGGACGAAGTGCGACCATTTTGCAGGGGGGAGAGGCGAGTGGTGGCGATTGACGGCGCACAGGAGCCAGATCTGGAGTGCGGGGCGTCGGCCTGAGTCGCTGGACCCGGGGACTGACGGCCCCCGGGAGGGCGAGCGAGAACGGCGCCGACCGGGCTCGGTTCTTTCGTCTCCTTAGGCACCCGTGCCCGCCTCAGGGCCTCCGTTTAACCCGCCGAGATGTCTAGGCCCGTCAGGTGAGTCTCCTTCGCGAGCGGCGTGAGGCCTGCGGGGCTGGCTCTGGCGGCCCTCGCTCCCGCAGGCCACCCACGGCCCTTCGGCGGAGGAGCGAATGCCCCGGGCCTCGTCCCACGCGAGGGGAGGGGAGGCGGCCTGGAGTCGGGTATGGCGGGAGAGAGGGGAGGGGCGTGTGCAGGCATGCAGCGTGCTGCTGCTGCTGCTCGGCGGTGGGGGGGGGGGCGGGAGCGGGAGGCTATCGCACGCCGCCGCCCTGCAGGTCCCTTCCCTACAGGATGCAATGCTGCCCCTGAAGGTTAGCGCAAGCAAAGTCCACGTCTCTGCGGGGGAAGGAGGGGTGGCTGCGCCCGAGGCTTGCTTCGTGCACGTCGTCCGCGAAAGCGTGGACGGGAGGCATGCATCTCACGCGCGCCGCTAGCTCCGGAGAGCCACTTGCGCGCTTCCTCCGGAGGAATCTGGTGACGGAGAGGCACGGCCCTTTGCTGCGCCTCCGTGTTCCGAGCTGCAACTTGCAGGGGCGACGTGCTTTTTTCTGTATCTTTTTGTACAGTGTGGCTTTTTGTACATCGGCGTGGGGGCGGGAGCTCGCTCGCCAGAGGACAGGGTTCGTAGATCCAAGGGAGTGCTCCCTAGTGGGGAGGCGGGCGTGTTTGCAATCAGTGCATTTCGTGAGGGGCTGGAAATGATGCTTCTGGCAGCAGTGGCTTCATTTAAGTAGACAAGAAACGCCGTTTTTAGACGTCCTGCTGCGCTTCTTTTGGACTGTAGCAAGCCTGGAAAAGAAGAACTTGTGTGTTTATTTGTATCTTTGAATGTCATTATCTGTGGCATTTATACCCCAATTCTTCCTTCAAGGAGCTGGGTTTGGCATGCTTGTGTGTCCCTATATTCTCACAACAACCCTGTGAGCTAGGTTGGATTAAAAGTGAGTGACAGGCCTAATGAACATGATAGTTTACAGGGGATTGGAGCCCCATTCTCTCCATGGGGATGCAATAATGCAGGAGCAGGGCTGGCTCCAGGGTTTTGTGGACTCTTGGGCAGCAGGATATCAGTGTGGTACTTGTCCCCCTCAACCCAATATGATAGATACTTATAAAATTACTGCATTTTTTTTGTCTAGTTATGCTTATGTGGTAGTTGTACCCAGTTACTTGGGAGCAAGGTCCATTGAATTGAATGGACAAGGCTTCTGAGTGGACACATGTTGTGCTGTTAGGTTGCAATCTTATACACACATTTCTGGGAGCAAGTCCCATTGAACTCAGTGGAGCTTACTTCTGAGTAGAAGCTTACACATTGTTAATATTATCTAGTAAGGCTCCAGAAATCTTAGTGCAGTTTTCAAGCCATTTAGTGACTTCACAAATATTATCATATAATAAGGGTTTAAAATTCATGACGTATGGATACTTGGGCTAAGGCATAGGAAATGTTTTTGTTTCTTTAAAAAGCATAATGTATCTGCTTTAAGTAGTTTGCCACCCTGCTGTTGATGCTGCCCTCTTCTGCTTGGTTTCTGACATAGACACACACTGATGAATGGGTGCACACATCAGCAAGTGACTGGTCTAGTACTCAGTCTCTTTCAGGGCCTTGCTTCTGCAGTGCACTGCTTGAGGCATGTCTTGATACACAGCCTCTGGTGCCACTGTCTTGCTTCCATGAGGATGTGCCTCAGCAAAAGCAGCAGTCCGGCCAGCATGCTTTCTGCCCCCTTTTCCTGAAGGAGAGTGTCAGGGGGCTGTCTCAGCTGTAGAGCACCACAATAGGCAGAGAAAGGGTCTGTCTTTGGTGTCCATACCTTTTGGCTTCACTACTAAGGCCAGCCAAAACCTGCTTATTATATTATTAATTACTTCCCAGATACCTCATAGGATTATTAGAGCCTATACTTTGATGCTGTATAGACATTGCCCAACATTGATGAACTGATTATGATTAACAGCACAGTCCTAACTATGTAAATCCTTTGGATTCAGTGAACCTTACTCCTGGGTAAGTGGGGTTAGAGTTGGAAGCCTGAGTCAGACTTTTGTGGTTTGATTTTCAGCTACAAAAATAAAGTGTATTTATTTAGTTATTAATTGGAATGATACAGGCAAGCGCTCACAAAGCTACTCCATGGATAACATTGCATCATGAGAATGTAACAAGATTTTGATTTGAGATTAGTATGCCTGACTGCCACTTATTTTGCAAATGGAGTGAACTGCATTGTAAAGTGTTTCAATTGCAAGTGTGCAAGTGCAAATAGCAGTGAGGATAAAGTGCACCCTTTGTCCATTTTTTAAGAAGTGAATTACTTAGCAAACCTCATTTTCTATCATGCTGAACATAAGGAATATATAAATAGCTTTAGTCTAGGTTGAAAATAAAGTTTCCCTACAAAATCCTTCCATTCTACCATGTCAAATGCCTTTGCTGCATCCAAAAACACAAGTAGTCTTGGTGGTTTGCTTATATGTGCATTTTTGCTAAGGTTAATTACTTTTGTTATGCTTATATTAAGTTGTTTGCCATTTGTGATGTCAGTTTAAAATGGGTGGATGTAGCCAACATTTATTTTGTTGAATTAGTCAGGATCCTTCCCATGATCTTATAGAACAGAGCGGTCCAACCTCGCAGACCAAGTGGGTTGCAAGAGTAATTTGACACCGAACCTGCAGGCCACACACTGAATTACGTTTCCATATCATAAATTAAAGTATTTGTAACATAGTTAATGTTATTTAAATACACAATAGATTTAATATGTTTACTTATTAAACAAAATTTAGTACACAAACATATGTATGTGCTTTCATTAACAATGGAGACATTGAGTCCCTGTCAGGATAATAGGCGGGATATAAATAATAATAATAATAATAATATATTTTAGAAGTCTTCTAGTAAAAAAGATTGAAGCCTCTTGTGAAGCTAGTAAATAAATGCAGCCAAAGAAGGTGGTGTGGGATGTTCAGCGGCTGCCTCATCCTCACATGCCAGCTGGTTGCCACTGCGCTGCATGGACCAGCCTCCTAAGCAACATGGACCCCAGTATGATTTGCCCCTCCCTCATATTACAGCACTAAGCTCAGGATGAGCCCACAGTTGTGTCCCTGTCCTCCAGCACCCCCAGCATGGCCCACTTCCCCCCCCCCAGCAGCACTCAGGTACTCTCCTGGCATCCATGGGTCCTGCTTCTAAACAAAACGCTGGAAGTCAGAGAAGGAGAACCTGTCCAAGGCAGGAGCACCCCTGGTTTGGGAGTGGTGAGCCCCCCCCAAGAGAAAGGAATATGGTTTGGATTGGCAGAAGGCAGCTACTGGCAGCAGTGCAGCAGATTCAGTGACTGCCTGCTCAGTTTCCTGGGTTGGGGGAAGCAGGAGGCTAGGAGTTTCAAGTCCCGAAGGGGAAGGCAACAAGGCCATGGCAGAATATCTGCCCTGAGAGCCCTGCCACTGGGAATTAGCCTCCTGCCCTCTGGACCCAGCCATGTACAAGAAGAGCAGAGGGGCAGTTTGTAATACACAGTGGCACACCATAGCCAATCAACCCCCACTACCAAACATCTGGCCGCTGTCCAGTCACCTGGTATGCCTGTGGCTGGGGAAGTGGGGGGACCAGGACTTCAATGACACTGGAGCGTAACAATTTGCTGCTGCTGCTGCAAGTAGACTGAGGTGGGAGAGAGATCTCAGATGTTGGGATTCCCAACAGTCCTTTGGTGCTTAGCAAGTGCTGCCAAAAAGGCCTCCAGTGTCGCATGTGAGTTGCATGTTGGACCACCCTGTTCTAGAATATAGATACTATTTTAGTGTGTATATTTTATTCATTTGTAGCTGTTTGTTTGTCTTGCCTGCTCCAGACTCATTAATTCCCCTGTAGTATGGGAAAGAAGTTGATCTGTGTTTGGAATATACACGCAAACCCTTAGAAACGAGCTAACATGAAAATGAGCAGAGAAGCTTGTATTAATTTGTGCAAATATTCAGTTCAAGGATATAAAAATTAAGTCCATAATTGGAAGCTATTGCTTTTTCAGAAATTGATTTTTATTAGCAAAAGAAACTTCAGTATGATAGCACTGGTTAAATAACACATAGGTTTCTAGTTACTAATTTAATCCTCAGTTACTGTTGTGGTGGAACTGATAAGACTTCCAAAGGTTCAGTACATATTTAATTCACTGTCCTTAATACATTGACCTGTTGGCCTGGAGCAGATACTAGTTTGTTTTTTACTTCAGAGGATTGGAAACAGTTTGAAAGAGGGGCAGTCACTTGTGGTTTGTACACATCCCCCTGATCTTTCTGGTAAACATGCTTTTGTATTTTTGTTTTTGGCTAACTGAGTGTAAGAAAAGATTGTTTCTTATTCCAATAATTACAGCTTTCATTTGTTACAATGTTGATTATTTTTCAGTTCCTCTCTTATTTAATATCTTTCCTATGGTTGTACTGGGAAAATTTAAATATGCTTGTGCAGCTTGGGGTACATGCTGCTTCATTCTAACAGTGGGTATATTTGTAAGTATTGTTGATTGTACAAGCCTATAATGTGAACCTCAGGTGTGAACCTCATTGAATTCAATAGGATTTACTCCCAGTCAAGTGTGCAGGATTGAAGCCATAGGCTTTTTAAAGGAAATTACATCAAGGCCAGCAGTACAGTTTTTGCAAAGAAACACGTAATATAGTTTATAGGTGGTGTCAAATAGTGATCCACCATTGGTGGAAGAAGTACCATCAGCAGGTATTTCTCAATTCCCTTCATGTCATTCCTTAAATATGCTACACCTGAGGCAGATTTAGAGGGGTTGCAGAGAGCTCCAGGGGGAAGGGAGATAGCTGAATACTGCCTCCTTCACAGTTCTGCCACAGAGTCACCACTGGATGCCACCAGATGTTCTAAAGGTAGTCAAGCATAAATCACATCGAGACGTGAAGGCAGCGGGCGGTGGAAATAGTTTTGTTTTTTTAAAAAAAAAGAATATACCGTATTTTTCGCCCTATAGGACGCACTTTTTCCCCTCCAAAAATGAAGGGGAAAAGTGTGTGCATCCTATGGGGCGAATGCAGGCTTTCGCTGAAGCCTTGAGAGCGAGAGGGGTTGGTGCACACCGACCCCTCTCCCTCTCCAGGCTTCAGGAAGCTACCCGCAAGCCGTGGGAGCCCGCAGAAGTTCCCCCGGGCTCCCACGGCTTGGGCAGAGCTGCCTGCACCCCAAGCCCCGGCTCGCTGAGCAGTCGCGCCGGGGCTTTGGGTAGCTCTGCGCAAGCTGCGGGAGAGCTCCCCCGGCTTGCGCAGAGCTGCCTCTTATCCCGACGCCCCGGTGCGCTGAGCAGTCGTGCCGGGGCTTCGGGTAGCTCTGCACAAGCCGCAGGAGAGCTCCCCCGGCTTGCGCAGCACTGCCTCTTATCCTGAAGCTACCCGAAGCAACTGCTGAGCGCGCCGGGGCTTCGGGATAAGAGGCAGCGCTGCGCAAGCCGGGGGAGCCCTCCCGCGGCTTGTGCAGAGCTGCCTCTTATCCCGAAGCCCTGGCACGCTGAGCAGTCGCGCCGGGGCTTTGGGTAGCTCTGCGCAAGCCGCGGGAGAGCTCCCTGTTTGAACAGGGCCAATAAGTTTAAGAAATAAGATGATGTGAGGTATGAACACACCAAATACATTAAATTATCTGGGTCATTCTGATATTTATTTTGCTGTTTTCCTAGAATTGACTCAGTTTTATTCCCAAATTAGCTTTGTTCATTGTAGTGATACAAAGCATAAAGTGAGTAAAGAGAGCTTGGCAACATCATTGTAAGTGAAGTACAGTAGTAATTTTGTTGAGGTATTCTCAATTCACTTGAGTTAGTTAATTCATTTTTTAAGGCTTGCTTGATTTTCGGCAACAGGTGCCTACTGCTTAAAACATACTCCAAAGTCTTGCATAATAAGGCTAGGTCAAGAGTGGGGAACTATTTGTCCTGTTGGGCCAAATCCTTATTGGTCCCTCTCATGTGGACCAACTTGACAGGTGGGTAGGACAATCCATCTGTCAAATGAATGGTAGGTGGGCTGTCACGCCCACTTGTCAAAACCCTTTGCGCAGCACTTCCCAAGGGTTTGACAGCCAACTGGTGGCCAGCTGCTTGGAAACTGCAGCGCAAGGAGCTTTCTACAGAAATTACCCAACTGATCCTGCAGGCTTGAACTCCAGCATGCTTGAAGCTGATGGTCAGTGACTTCAGCTCTCCTTTTTTCAGGGATTAGTTTTGTGATCAAGTTCTCCACAGGGAACTAGGTTGCACAGCCAATCTAACTGCATCTACCTGCCCTACACATGACATCAAGTGTGGGGAAAGTGGGTGTAATATATATATGTTTAACTTCATTTTCTTTACCATGTCCAGTTTTCATATTCATCAAATATTACCATTACAATTATATGAACAAGTACTGTAATACAGTCAACTCTCAACATGCTAGGATTATGTTCTGGGGATAGTACATAAAGCCGAAATCACATATAGTGCAAACATGCTCTCCCAAGGTGAGTGAAATGGTGGGTAGGATTGCCAGCTCCCCCCACCTTAATTTCAATGTTATATCAGCTAAGCATGTAAAGCTAAATTCATGCAAGATAGATGTGCTTAAGTTGTGAATTGACTGCATACAATTAAATTGGGTGTCTCTGCATTTAGAGCATCCCTGCCAGATAAGAACATTTGCATCAGAAGATGCACATTTTCAACATCAAAGATTCTTTGCATTTAGTTTTAGAATGGTTAAGTATCAGCTGTATGCCACTTTTCTCTTAAAGTAGTGTGCATCAATAGCTTGAGTTAATTTTTCAAAATAGCCTATTTCTTATCAATATTTTTTAATTCCAAAATTCTCATTGATGTATTTTCTGGTTCCCTTTTCCAGAAATCTACTTAAACTATCTCGTATGAATAGGAAACTAGAAATTGTTTAAAGCTTCAGTAGACTAGAAAGCAAGAGATAGGTGGGAACCCCTGGGCGTTTAGAAAAACTGTTGTAAATCATTCTGAGCCCATGGAGCAGCAGGATATAAATAGATCACAGTGGAACCAATTTCCTCTCCATCCTTCAAAAGGGGAGGGAGACCCTGCATGGATACTGTGTGTGTGTGCCTGCGTGTGCATGCACAATCTCTCACACACACCCTCTTTCCCCCTCCCTTTCCCCTTTGCATTGCAGTCCAGGTTAGGGGCTGGCTGAGCAGCTTCCTATGTTACCAGTCCTGAACAACCATCCCCCAAACTAAGGCTATGGCCAGGTGATTAAGGTTTGAACTGTCAACAGCTTAGGAGCTATGTGGGGGAAGAGGAAAGCTGAGGCCTCATGTTGTCTAATCTGGAAGTATTGTGGGCACACTTAGCAGCATTGCAAAGCCTCTTCCACCGGCCATTTGCTATAACTTCAGTCATCTCTAAAAATGGGTGTATACAGTCATCAGTAGCAAAGGTTGCTGCTTGAAGTTTCTTGCTTCCTTCAGGAACCAAAGAGTATCCCATCTGTGTCATTTGGATGCCTCTTTAAAGCGGTTTGACGGATTGAAATCTAGTCTAGGAAAGCAGTATATTGGTGAAGGAGTCTTTGTTATTAACATTAATTGTAGATGCTATAACATTTCAGTCTGCTTAAACTTCTGTATTTCTGCCCTTCTAGGAACAGAAAAGTGGTGGACTACTCACAGTTTCAGGAGTCAGATGATGCAGGTAAGTTTAAATCTCTTGACAGTCTTTGGCAGCTACTTAAAGTGGTGGGCACTGCATGGTTTAAAGAGCAAGGGTGCTTCTAAGCTGTGTAGTTTTATTCAGCCAAACAGTAAGCATAATGTTTTAGCAAGGGGTGATGCAGATGTGCTATCTTGAATAGGTATTTGAGAGTTGCTAGTTTGGTCAACACGTTGTTTTAGCATTTGGCTTTTTAATTTCCATTCCTCTGAGGCTCTCTTCCTTCTTGGAGTACTGCAAGTGAATTATATTAATGTTTCTGGAACCTCTACAGGATTTTTTTCTTCCTTTCTTGGAAAGCACACATGCTGTTACTGTCTGATGAATGAAGCTGCTATGGTGGTAATTAATGAAAACAAAATATGGTGCTATCCTATGTTGTTTCTAATTTTGTTTTGTTGGCTATTCAGTTATAACTTGTGCAAGATCTTCACCAATCAAGGAACAACAAGAACTTACCAAGGCATTTAAAGCCAACCAGCTGTTTGTGTGTCTGTCGAGCTCTTAACTATTGTAGTTTGGCTTATGAATTAGGTTTGTATCCAGTGCTAATCCTGCTCACAGGAGACCCATTGACATTTATGAATGTAAATTATTCATGTCCATTAACTCCAGTGGATTTACTCTGACTAGGACTAGCACTGGATACAACCCTTAACCATTTACCATCGTTATTTTTTAAAAAAACCCAAAACATACCCCAATAAAATTCATCATGACAGACAGACTGTGGCAGTAGGCATAAGTGCAGTATTGTTGTGAAACCTGTATTTCAGTTTCTACCTTCCTTTTTATTAATTGATATGCTTTATGCACCATCACTCAACAGGTTCCTAGGGCAGCTTTCAGTATTGCAGCCAAATATTAAGTATTGTATATTGTTCCTCCTCCAGGAAACTTTATATGAACTGAGTGTGCCTTAGAGCACACCACATCCAGGGGTCCACTGTGGCTTCAAGTTGCAGTGGATTGGGAGCAGTGGGCAAAATGACTGTGGTGCGTCCATCATTATTCTTCACATGAAACCCTGATAATTTGAGAAATCCTTATTGTATGACACTACTGTTCACCTGTGTATAAAAGCAGTTGTAAAAACAATTGACAACTGCTCACTGCTATTTGGATATAAACCAGATAGTCCCACAGACAGAGAAATTGAGAAGTTAAGGAGATCTGTATTCAAAGGGTAGATTCGTAATCTGGGGAACCGGGTTCTCGTCTCCGCTCCTCCACATGCAGCTGCTGGGTGACCTTGGGCCAGTCACACTTCTTTGAAGTCTCTCAGCCCCTCTCTCACCTCACAGAGTGTTTGTTGTTGGGGAGGAAGGGAAAGGAGAATGTTAGCTGCTTTGAGACTCCTTAGGGTAGTGATAACGCGGGATATCAAATCCAAACTCAACAAAACTGCCATGTTATTTTACTGGGGCTTTTAAATATTCTCTTGAGTGTTAATTTCCTCTAAGTATGAGTTTATTTTAAAAACCTCATAAATTGCTGTTTAATAGGCATTACTTGCATTCCATATCCAAACTAATTAAAATACAGCCAACTTAAAATGAACCATAATAATTGCAGAGAATCATCAAATCCAATCTAAAAGACTACTAGGTTTTCAGCAGCCCCGATTTTCAGTTGTTTCATGGCATTTTAGCAGGATGCTGTGTTTAGTGCTAATCTTTCATGGTTATACCATTTAATTATACTAACTGGCAAACCTGTAATCATCCACAACACCTGTTTTATCCCACTTACAATATAGATGAAGAATATGGCAGAGATTCAGCCCCTCCAGCCAAGAAAATTCGTTCATCACCAAGGGAAGCAAAAAATAAGAGGCGGTCTGGAAAGAATTCTCAGGAGGATAGGTAAGCAAGATCCCTACTACTTAAGTTTGTTATATAGGTGGCTTTAACTTGAGGACCTATATACTTTTCCAACTTAGTTTGGATGACTAGGAAAAAGGATTTTTTATATATACACAGAAAATGACAAATATAGTGCCCTATACTATGTGTTTCAATAAAAGCACTTCAGCTTTTTTCAAATAAATTGTGGTTCTCTTATTCTGGACTTCTTGCCTTTCCTCTTAAATGGGTTTTGGATTTTTTATAAGCTGGTAGAGTAGTAGGGGATTGTTGCAAACTTCAAAGATAAATACCATTGCTATGCAGATTTTATAGTTAAAATTTGTATTTTTTCCTTCAGAATTCTCCCTCCTTGCAACTTGGGAAGCACAAGAGTTGCTTCAGCAATTAAGCAAAATTGCTTGTTGTCTGAAAGCTATATTTAGAACGATGCAGTATAAAAGTACTTTAGTAGATATCTTTTTATTCCTGGAGTAGATAATAAACTGAATAGAATTAATAAATTCAGTCAGGTCTTTTTGTTCAGATGAAACAACTTAGCTGCTTTCCTCCTTTACCTCAGAATGCACTAATAAAAAAATAATCTTCATGGTTGTACTTGAATTAGATCTACTAATTTTCCTTTTCACAGTGAAGACTCAGAAAAAGATATGAAGACAAAGAGAGATGATTCTCACTCAGCGGGTAAGTTATGCATCTTACTATATAGATAACCAACTGGAGTTCTTTTCCCTGCCATTGCTTCTCTCAGAAATGTTGACTGTGTTCTTCTCTAAATTGTCTGTAACAGTATCAAATGCACTTTCCTTTGTTCTGCGCTTGCTCACTGGTCTTTAGCATTAAGCCTGGAATAGTCTACCATTTCTGATTGTGCTTCCCTGCAGAAGAAGGCTAAGAATAACTTTTATCACCATTTTTTCCTCAGATGAAGATTTTGGCAGTGAGGATGACTTAGGAGCAGATGATGGCAAAGCTGATAGTGACTATGAGAGTTCTCAAAAGAACAAAAAAGGGAAAAAAGTGAAGCCTGACAAGAACAAAAGAGCAACTTCCAAATCCAGGAAAAGGGCTGCAGGTAAAGGCTGTGTAAATCAAGTAACTCACTATGACCTGGTTTGCAAGTCACATTCAGCCATAGTTAAAATCATGGATCAGTGGGAATGAGCATTGTGCTGGGTGCACGCTACTGAAATCATGGGCACTTCACTTTTCTCCTTTCCTCTCCTGCTTCTGCCATGTTTCTGGGAAACAAGCTGTGCTGTGGCTTGTATTGGCTCGTGGTTTGTTCCTCTCCAAAGAAACCATGAACAGAAGCCAAGGTTTGTTCTTGGTTTACCATTTATGGTGTGTTTGGAGAAAAACCAAGGACGCATGCTTCACATGACATAACTAGCGAGCCCATAGTTTGTTTCCTAGTAGAAGCAAGGGAGGAAGAAAGTGTCTGTGTTTTCAACAGTGTGCAGAAGTGCCCTGCACATTCACATTAAGCCGGGGATGGAGAATCTCAGGTGCTGGGGACAAATGTGGCCCTCCGAGCTTCTTTATCTAGCCCTCAAGACACTCTCTAGGCCAAAATCTGTCCCCAGGCTACAACCCTTATTAGTTCTACTCTACTTTCTTGAGTGTATTTACCTGGCTGGAATACGTCCTTGAACTGTGATGAGGCTTCTTGCTTCCATGCTAGAGGATGGAGAGGTATGGAAGAAGGAATAGAAACCTCTGGCTTTTGCTTGCCTGAAATGTAGCCTACTATAAGAGGAATATCCATTGCTCCACTCACTTTTGCCTTTAATCTCCACCCATCACTGGCATTTGACCCATTCCGATGTGACCTCAAGCTAAAGATGTCCCCCACCTGTGTATGAAGCAGTAGGTAATGATAAATGCAACCTGGCCTACATTAAACTTCAGCTTCCTGCAATATATTTGTATCTATGGATTCAGTTAATGCCTATCAGTGCAGGCTTAGCCATGTCTGCTGATAAGTACCGTATTTTTTGCACCATAACACTCACTTTTTTCCTCCTAAAAAGTAAGGGGAAATGTCTGTGCGTGTTATGGAGGGAATGCCTACGGGTGGCATGCCTACGGATTTTCCTCCTCTAAAAACTACGTGCGTGTTATGGTCGGGTGCGTGTTATAGAGCGAAAAATACGGTAAGTCAGAGTAAATTCAGCAGGGTTTATTCCCAGATAAGTGGTGTTAGGATTGCAGCCTTAATACATGTACATAGACAATTTCAGGTAATGCTGTTTCAGAAAACCGAGGGAGGACCCATTTCTTACTTAATTTAGCCAACTTGGCATATCTAAGCAACCATACATATTAGGTGTGTGACTGGAAGACTGGTCAAGTTATAGCTAAACTTGTTGAAGAATAAATATTATTGCACATTCTGATTCCTCACAGGACTTGCTTCAAAGCTTTTTGTAGCCTGTGCTGCTTAGCACAGTCCCTTCAGCCAAAGGATGTACATTAAAACATTCATCAGTTTTGAATAAAAATACACAAATTTATTTGTTAACACAGTAGATGGATAATTTAGAGATTTTTACATTTTTATAATATGAAGAGAACAATATATGTTAACAAACCAGAAAGAGGATCTGAGGGAATTCGTAGGGGGTGGGAGGAGGGTATACGGGGGCGGGAGGGGGGAAATTGGGGGGGAATACAATTGTTGGAATAATTTGTTATGTGAAAATGGTTAATAAATTTAAAAACAAAAAACATTCATCAGTAACTGTTCTTAGGCCACAATATAAACCCACAATCCACTGTGCTGGGGAAGGCTTCCCCCTCTGAGCTCAAAAAGACCTCTGATCACAGAGTTATGGCGAAGTCACTCTTCCAAGGGTGAACTCCCTGTTCTGCCTGCTGAAATGCCCACAAAAATCTCCAGAACAGAATGCTTTTTTTGGGGTGGGGGGGTGGGGAGGGATCCTGAGCCAGCCCCACCACTATCACTTGGCAGCCTCAGGCCCAATCAGCTGCTCAACTCATGCCTTGCTGCCTGGTGAAGGTTGGGATTGTTCTACCCCGGGCCAGCCAGCCAAAGACATTTTGGCACCTGAGGTGAACCACAAAATGTCAGCCCTCTCCCCGCCAGGGAAGAAGGAGTGAGTGAAGATCTACATCAGGTATAACAAGTAAATGATGATCTACATGGGGATCTGCTGCCCCTGTGGATCCAGCTGCCTGACATGGTCGCATCACTTTGCCTCCTGGGTGAGCTGGCCCTGGCTCTATCCATCCTTTTCTGTCCTCATTTGATTAGCATCTTTGTTCTGATTTTGGTTATACTTCCCTTTTTAAAAGAAAGAAAGAATGGATGTTTATCCACAAAGCTTTGCTACCTTTTCTCAGATGAGAGAGCCAGAGAAGAGAAATGAACAGTATGTTATGTAAAAACTAGCCCTGCTTCTTGTTGTTGTTTAGTCGTTTATCGTGTCCGACTCTTCGTGACCCCATGGACCAGAGCACGCCAGGCACTTCTGAGCCCTGCTTCTACTGAGTTCCATTTCCAGTGTAGAGAGCAGCAGGTTAACCAGTGCTGGGTGTTCCATTATTTACCATTACAGATGGGTATTTTGCATGGAGAAAACTTCGGAATGATTGAAAATTAGAAGCTTTCAGATAGGTTTGGTGTTCAGCAAATCTGAATTATGTCATGAATAGACAAGCCTTTATTTCCCCCTAGTTTCTTCCCTACCCCAGTTGGAAATGTGTGCTGTACTGTCCATCTTCAGTGTTCTTTGGTGACTTTATAACAGAGGACAGTGAGGATGAGAAAGAAGATCAGAAAAATGTGCGCCAGCAGCGACAGGCAGCATCCAAAGCTGCTTCCAAGCAGCGAGAAATGCTCATGGATGATGTGGGCAGTGAGGAGGAAGACCAGGAAGAGGAGGAGGCATCGTTTCAGGAAAGTAAGTGGCACCGAACGGCACACACAAATGTAGAATAGGAGTGGGTTCGACAAATTACATCCATGCTTGATCTATCCAGGCTAAGCTGCCAAGGTAGGCAAACTTGACATTTCTGCTTCTTGAGTATTGAATGCACTTCATTGTTAATGTACTTAGTGTCCAGCTTGGCTGTTGACAACAAAGAGGGAAGGGAAAACAATGCTGTCCTTCAGGTTCAGGGTCCAAATCTTTTAGGACATGTGGAGAGCTTTAGTCAATATTTCTATTAGTAAGATACAAACTTGCCATATTCGTCACTGTTTTATCTTCAGCACTGGACAACAAACTGAACAGGCCACTTTGATTACAAATACCATCCTATCTGGCTTCAGGAGACAGTAAAGGGCCTCAAATACCCTTGTGTTACATGGTTAGCAATTAAAAATCAATATGTGGTAAAATGCCTGCACCTCAGATTTTGCTTTCTTGCTTGTCTGTTGTGCAAATTGACATACCCTTGCTCTAAATGATGAAAAGTGGGGACCCGTTTGATATTTGCTGTGAATGTGTGCAAATAAACAAGAGAAACCCAGTGAGCTGATGAACTAGAATCATGGACATCTGGATTCAAAACCTGGAAGTCTGTTATAGGAAGCAGTAAGCTACTGCTATTCCATATATAATAAGTTACTGGTGTTTGCTTCCAAGGGCACTTCTACAGCTTGCTACAAGATGGAAGACCATATTGAACAAGAGAACAGACATAGGCTGGGAAGGGAATTCATATAGAACCTACAGCAGCTGGCATAGGAAATGGTCAGGATGAGCCTCCATGTAATTGCTCTTGAGGGAAGGAGAAATATGCCTATGCCACTGCTGTTTTAAATAATTGTGCTGCTTGTCACCAGTCATAAAGCAGATTTACATGAGGAAATACTGAGGCACAGAAGTCCTGATTTCTCCAAGTTCTAGCAAGTATGTTACAGGATATAGAAGCCAAGAATGCTGACTTCTATCCCTTGATCAACCTACCAGACTTTCTCCCCCATTCTGTCTCTCTTCCAAGTGAACAAGGACAGCCCTTCTTAGAGACATTTCATTCCTCTCTCTCTGCACAGAAGAGTCTGGCAGCGATGAAGACTTCCTTGTGGAAGATGATGATGATAGTGACTATGGCAGTTCAAAAAAGAAGAACAAAAAAGTGGCTAAGAAATCCAAACCAGAAAGGAAAGAAAAGAAAATGCCTAAACCAAGGCTAAAGGCTACAGGTGAGCTCAGCTTGCTTCCCCTTTGCACCTGTTAGGAATAACATAATGGAAATTTGCTTGCAAGTGCTTATGTTTTCTCAGCTCTTCATCTCTTGTGCTTGAAAGAATAGGAAGCAATCAATTTTCAACTAGCAATTTATCCCTATTAACATACATGGCAGTCTGTATAATGTGGTAGAGCTGATTACTGGAAAGTTCTTGTATGGATTGCTCCTGATTTCAAAGAAGCTAGTGGCTGTATCAGGATGGGATTCTATGACTTCTTGGTTACCAGTATTGTGTTCAGACCACTTGCCAGTGCTGATTAAAACAGGTGATGTTCGTGCCTACCAATCCTAAGAAATTCCCCTTGTTCCATTAGGCGTGAAAATAATATGGTGAATCTTAGCACAGTTCCAGGTGTACCCAAAGCTACATACATCCTGAAAGCATAAATACTCATTTGGTTAAACCTTGTCTTAACAAAAGTGCAAGCACAGTGTGGGTGGAATTTTTTTTTGGAGGCTTGGATTAAATTGTCTAAACAATTACTTTGATAACGGGTATGCCCAACTGTTATGTTCCTTTAAATATCAAATGTATCGTGATTCTAGGAGAAAGGAAGAGATGGTGCTCCTAACCTTTAGCTGCTATACTGAAGGAGAATTTTAGAATAAATGCATTCACGCTGGCTGTGTTTTCAGCCTAAAATCAGTTACAACACTTGAAATGCTGTGCATTATTTAGGAGTATGTACAACCATGTAATTGCCACATGCCCAACTTACATTACACTAACCCTATGATGCCTTCGTATTTTAGTGAAAGTCATTCTGTTTCAAATTTGCTTTTATCATAACTGGCTGCTTACCCTTGGAGAAGAGAAAGATGGTGAGCATCAGTTCTAAGAAAGTTTTAATGGCACCTTTAAGAAGGATGTGGGAGAGGGTGCCTCATTGCTGGCACATTTTATTGCTGACACAATAGCAGGCTCTCATAAGTCTTTTTTTAAATAATAATTAAAAAAATACAGTTCTTATTAGGAGGAATTGGGCATTGGCCTGAGCACACCAAGCCCAAGGAAGATAAACAGCCAGTAGCTTAATTCTTTACTGACAGCATGCACTAGAGTAGCTCCCAAGGTGCACCACACACACACACACACACACACACACACACACACACACTTATGGCAACTGAATAACTGGTACTCCTTCCCCGGGCTTGTGCTCTGAGCTAGACAGTTGCGTCCACATGACCCTGCCTCAACCCACAATTAAGTTCCCTTCCCTGACAGGGTACACACAAACAAGCTGTGACTTCTACACTGAAATCACCGCTGTGCCTGTCTCTTCAAACCCGTCCTGGTCCTGGGAGACAACAGGGAAGGGGGCGGAGGGCATTCTACCAGTCTGCCCCTCTCAACAGTTTCTTCCTCTGCTCCTGACGCATCCTGCACCCCTTCCACTGTCTCTGACTGTTCAGACACTTGGTCCAGACCAAGCTCCTGCCTCACAGGTGGCACAAAACCCCATAAATCACTGACACACACACCCCGGATCAGCCTCAGGGGGCCTCTGCCACACACTTCTTGGAACCCTGACACGCATCATCTTGTAGGAATTTAAGCTATGTTCAATAGTACTAATACGTTTTCATTCCTACATTACCAGATTGAAAAGTTAAGAAAGGAAAAACATATTTTAAAATGTGCTCAAAAGCTGATTTTTTTAAAAAAGCACTAACTGTAAGATTCTTTGTTACATTTTGATGCTTTTCTTCCTTCAGTTACACCTAGTCCAGTGAAGGGCAAAGGGAAGGGAGGCCGTCCCACAGCTTCAAAGACATCAAAAGAAAAGACCCCATCCCCAAAAGATGATGACGAAGAGCCTGAAAGTCCTCCAGGAAAGAAGAAATCAGTTAGTCCTCCTCCAGACAAATCTGGGGATGAAGGGTCTGAAGATGAAGTCCCCTCTGGTGAAGATTAAATGGTGGTGTGGGAGAGAAACTTTTTTTGAGAGAGCGAGAGAGTAAGGAAAAGAGAATATACTTAGGGGGTAGAACATGGTTTTGGTTGTGGCTTGACTCATGGGCTGTGAATGCCACCTTTACTTTAGCTGTTTTAATAGTACAGTACTTTCTTCTTTTTTTAAGAGAACCTTTACACAATAATGATTTGACGTCACAGTCTCTACTGGCCATTCCGTTCTCCCCAACCAAAATTGAAAGCCATTTAGATTTAAATTAACAGCATACTAAAGATATATTTTTGAAGGCTTACTGCAGTTGTAAAGCAATAAGGATGAGGCTGATACTTGGAAATCATAGTTAACTAATGGTATAGGTTTTCCAAAGCTGCAGAAATTCTTCTAAGGCAACTGTTGCTCAATTGAATCCAAAACAAATATATTATTGCACATTGCATTTCCTTTGACAAAATTAGTATATGAATTAGTTTGAAATCCATCATGGGTTTTAAGTTCCAATACTCTGAATGTTTGGGGTTCCACAGTCTTGTTTTAATGACCATTTGGTCTGTTCTATTTTTCAGTCTCCTGAAAGACCCTACCTGTTCATGCCGTAGATACTGTTGCTGCTTATTGATAAGGATAGGATTCCAGTTGGCAGAACTGCATTCATTTTTTCCCTGACTCTCATTCATTTTGAAATGTCCATCTTTTTATGCTGCTTTGAAGCTTTGCGTAAAATTTAAAGCTTGGTTTCAGGGAGATTTTTGGAAGCTGGAACAACTGTTTTGAAAAGTTGGGATGGGAGGCTGAGAGAGGTATTCTTTAGAAACGTGGAAGTGACTTTATATATTGGCACAGTGTCTTTTTCAATCCAAGAGTCATGGCTTAAGTACTCCTTTCCCTGAGATCCTCAAAAGTCAGACTACACAGCTTCCACCACCAAGGGGTTTAATTTATCCTGATCCATCATTTCCTTGCTTAATTTAGTTTCCCCTGCTTTCTGCTTTCTCCATTGCTAGATCTTACTTATTCTCTAGTTAGAGGCTATATACCTAGGATAAGTGAGGAACAGAGTGTGAACTTGAAGACATGATGTAGCAGAAATAGTGCATCTCAAAATCAGGATATCTTTCCAGTGCGCAAAACAAGTTTTCAGTATTGCCAATTTAGACACAAGACAGACTTTGCTTTTCAGTCCCAGGTAAAGGAACTGCAGTATTAAGTGTGAGTTGGAGTGCCATCTGCTTTACATCTTTCATTTTGTACAGTTGCAATAACACTTTCAACCATTATCTCTTTGCAAATTGATTTTGAGTATCAGTGTTCTGAAGCCAGATCCTTTGTCATCTGTGCTAAGATGGTTAAAAGTGTAGAGAATGCTATTCACAAGCATCCTCTTCAAGGACAAGGTCTGCTTGACTAGTATTGTAAGGCCATGCAAAGAATATAAAAGCAGTGAAATACCATGTAGGTTCTTTCTCTCACACATGCATACACACACATGGCATAGGTATGTGCTTTTCAACCTTGGCTTATTCAGACTTTTGCTATTTATAATAGCTCTACTTGTGTCTACATGACTTCCACTTTACATCTGCTTTGGGGTTTAGTGAAAGAACACAAATTTCTCCTGGGTTGGAGTAACAGTTTTGATGTTAGCATATGTGTTTTTGAAGAATAACTAGAGAGCAAAAATATCTTGAGATCCTCCGTGGACAGAAGCCAGTCCAGCTTGACTCACATTTGCCAATTTAGCCAAAGCTTAATTGGCTGTGTGATCTGGGTACTACGGGCATGAAGACTGTATTGCTTCTTTCAGAGTGTTGAGTTCAAAGTGGTAAACTTATCCTATACTGCAAATGAAGCACTTGGTGACCTAGTCTATTTGGCTGCTCCAAATGTACACCTTTTTGAGAGCTTAGCTCTAGCCATTACGATCAGCCAACTGCTTATTGCTGTCTGAATATGTTTCTGCTGCTGATTCACTTATTTTGAAAAATGTGTGTCTTTTTTTTTCTTGGCATCCTTTCTTTAACACATTCAACAGTGTATAGGATGCATAAGAAAGTAATCAAGACTCCTGTTTTTTCTTTTTCGTTTATTTGAACCCATTACCCCCTTGAATTTTTAAAAACGGTTCTGTGTATCAGATATTGTACATGATGGAGAGCAGGCTATTTTATGTTGAATCTGTGAAAACCCAAACTATATGCTATGATTTTACTGGGTTCTGCATATGTCTCCCTGGAAGCAAATATTTAGAATATTGTGAGTGAAAACATTTAACTGCTTTCTCTCACCATTCTTTATAGTCCAGAGATGGAAGGAAAGTGTTTCCCTCCTGCAGTCCGTGTAACACTAGCAAAATAATGTCAATATTTTAAACTTGTAATTATAGTTTGCAAAATCAGTTTTCTCTGCCTCTGTGTATATGGCTTCTGAGTGCAGTATTCTAGGGATGTGATAGCCGTATCAGTTCACTAGTTTGTCCCTTGGAACAAGTATTGCCAGAGAAACAAATCGGTATACTTCAGTGTGTGTTAACTGTACATCGATTGCTTCCTGGGAGTGGCAGGTTATTTAATAAGATTTACTACAAATTTGCTGAAAAACCAAAAGCAAATATTTTCAGAGTATCGTAAGTTTTAGCTTTGCAAGAAACTGTGAAAGCAGTAAGGGTATAAACAGAATTTTAGTAGGGGTTTGAAAGGGTTTTTGCAGCTTACCTTGGGGACTTGACGAGATATTGGTTGCCATGGTGCTGAAAAAACAGCCTGCACACCTTAAAGGTGAATATCCAAGTATAGGATGGCTTTTACTTTTCAATCGAATGTTTTAGGGCAAATCAATAAAACTTAAATCAAGGGGCTTAGTGCTCAGTTTAATCTAACGTACGAATCGTGTATAAATATATTGGGAGAGATGGGGAAATGTATATACATTCAGGTGGTCTGTAAACCCTTCTGGAATTGTTAGTAGGGAAGATGTGATGCAGATACTGAATATACTCAATTGTGATATGCCTGCACCAAGTACGGAAATGTTTAATTATGTGGATTGAAAATACTTTTTAAAACTTAATTTTAAAGCATGAGTCCCAAGTACAACAAACAGCTAAACTAAGGAGTGGAGGTGGGGCAGGACAAGAGCTATAACATGCTGGAAGCTTATGAGCTGTAGAAATTGGTGCTTTTGCTTTATGTAATTTTTCTGTGGAGTGTTTATTTTTTTAAAACAAATCATAATGTTGGCACATTGTTTTATAAAATAAAAGGAAATTGATTCCTATGATTTTAGCTATTTGGAAAGTTACATTAGTGCTTCGTGGAGGAATTTGACTGTTTCCCCCCTTCCCTCCAAATATTCATTGAATAGGCTCTGTGGTGGGGCTTGGGTCCACCTGTTACTGAAACCCAACAACCCTTCCCTCTTCTCTTCCCCCTCCTCTTCGGGTTGCATTTGGAACAAACAACTTGTGGAATCTTGGGCCCAAATGGAAACTGGATAGCAAATCTCCTCTTGGGCATGGGGTATACTTGTAATAATTTAAGGACCCATAATTCACTAAGCTGACAGTTGCCATTGGTATTCCTCCTTTCCCCCCATTCTTATTTCAGTTTGCTTCACTGGGTAGCTCACACTTGGTTTTTCTTCATGAAATTTTCTATCCCTTGAAGCAGAGGTTTTGCCTTTCAAGTCTATTAAAGCATTCACTATATGCTGTGTTGACCACTGTTGAGAGTACCTGTTGCCCCACCTGCCCCTGTACAAAACTGTAGAAAATGGAATGGTTCCATCAGTTTGAGCATGCTTGGTGTGACTGCAAGATACCATTGTGCATATGCTTTGTATATCTGGGGAGGGATTTTTTATAGGGGTTTGGGGCAAAACAATACGCAAACTTGCTTTAAGCCACAATAACATGAAAACCCCTTCAAGTATCTTGTGTGAATGGGAGTGGGTGTGCGTGTCAAGCGTGCATGTGTGGGTGTCCGTCTGACAACTTAATGTGTGTTAGAAATTTGTGAACTTTACTTTTCCCGCAGAAACAGTTATTACAAAAGTTGTATATAAGAGAATTACATAATTTGTTTACCAGGAACATGTCACAGTAAAACCCTGAACTATTCTCAAATGTAAAGAGGTAAAAAGAAAGACTCCAAGTGGGGCAACTGCCCTTGGCATCAGCTACAGGTTGATGAAATGGAATGCAGTGGATATTTGTCTTGGGTGTTCACTACCCTGTTGAGTTCTTGGTCTCCCCTGGATTTTTTTCATGGCCTTGAAAGACAGGCTGCTGACTAAAACATGGCACTTCAACTGGTCAGTTATCTGAAGGAATATTGCTAGACAGGATGCCACAGTCACCAGTCCTATTAGTAGCCAATAGGGTTGTCATTCCCTTGACAATGAAATCTGCAGCATGGTACTAGAAGTTCAGTTTGAATGTAACATTAATGCTTTATTTAAAAAATGCATTTTTTTAAAGAAAGGGGGGGTTGAAGTGAACATGACGTTGTTGACCATGTTCGTGAATTATAGATGCAACATGCATTGGTAGAATTGTGTGATGGTCTTTTGTGCTACTTAATTTTACATATTCCAGTCTCTGTATGTACTTGCAATTAAAAGAAAATTAACAAACCTTGCTTTGCTTTTTATTGAAGGGTTCCCAGGACTGCATATCTGCTCCTGAGCTCTGTTTTAAGTATGTGTATCCTTGGCTTGTATTTTGTATTAAAAGAGAACATGGAAAAGAACCCTTTATTGTTCAGCATGTTGGATTTGTGTCCCCCTCATTTTTTTCTCTTTTTTTGGGAATATATTAAGCAACTTATTCTTCTGTATCTTATTTTCTTTTGTAAACTTCTTGGTTTTGTTTAAAAATGGCTTTATAAAAGGGCTTTTATAACCCATAAATATGCCTTCTGTGGTTTTTCCACTCTTTATTGTATAATGCCTAGCATCAGTTCTGCATTTGCTTTTAAAAAAATCATTAATAGTCTGCAAGTAAACCTAGAAATTCTGTGTTAAGACCACTTACCATCTGTCCCGAGGATTCATGTTCCAGGGTGCAGCTATTCTTTAACAGTGTAATGCTAATGATATCCACTCTGAAGTAAGTCCTTTTTAATTCAGTGGGGCATACTCCCAGGTAAGTGGGGTTAGGACTGCAGTCTAAGTCTCTAATGTACATAACTACTTCAGCATACATAACTACACACACTTTACTCAGAAGCTTTGTTCAGTGGGTCTCACTCCCTGCTTTGTTAGTGTGTTTATGGTTGCATCCTGAGGGTGAAATATCGTATTTTTTGCTCTATAAGACTCACTTTTCCCCTCCTAAAAAGTAAGGGGAAGTGTGTGCGCGTCTTATGGAGCTAATGCAGGCTGCGTAGCTATCCCAGATAGCTGCATTCGTGAATTATAGATGCAGGCTGCGCAGCAATCCCTCTTCTTGTTCTGGCTTCTGAGATTCAGAATTTTTTCTTCTTGTTTTCCTCCTCCAAAAACTAGGTGCGACTTGTGGTCTGGTGCGTCTTATAGAGCGAAAAATACGGTAATTTGAGATACCTTTGAAATTACAACCATATGCATATCACAGTGATTTATCCTGCATAGTTATGGCACTGCTGTGAATTTGAAAAACAGTTTTCAGTAGATACGCAGGACAAAATGGATACTACATCCAATCTTGTACACAAGCAGAAGTCTACACGAGCAGAACAATGTTGGCTACAAACTAAGAACTTAGTATGTCATCCTTAGAACTTTATAGTAATGCTAGCAAAACAAATGAGTATTTAAAATATCTTTGATTTACAAGTGAGATAATTACAGTATATGCTATTACTAATGGTAGCAGCAGACTTGTAGTGGTGGTGGTGTAATAGCAAGATAGGTAAAGGTAAAGGTAAAGGTACCCCTGCCCGAACGGGACAGTCTTGACAGACTGTGGGGTTTGTGCGCCCATCTCACATCTATTGGCCGGGGGCCAGCGCTGTCCGGGGACACTTCCGGGTCACGTGGCCAGCGTGACATCGCTGCTCTGGCGAGCCAGAGCCGCACACGGAACGCCGTTTACCTTCCCGCTGGTAAGCGGTACCTATTTATCTACTTGCCCCCCGGGGGTGCTTTCGAACTGCTAGGTGGGCAGGCGCTGGGACCGAGCAGCGGGAGCGCACCCCGCCGCGGGGATTCGAACCGCCGACCTTTCGATCGGCAAGCCCTAGGCGTTGAGGCTTTAGCCCACAGCGCCACCCGCGTCCCCCAATAGCAAGATACAAACAAGCAAAGAAACTTGGAAAAGCAAGGTGTGTGTGTTCCAATCACATAATATGGAATGTTAAGTGGGAAATGGGAAACCTGACAATGGGATGAGCAGGGAATAGAGTGGCTGGAATATGATGTTATAAATGGATAATCTCAGATTCTAGAAGCTATTTTTAAACATCCCTAGGGATGGGGCAGTAAGCTGCCCATCAGTGAAGAAATTAAACGCAGTGGGCAGAGGTATGTCCATCCATACAAGGAGACCCAAAACAGGCTGGTGAGAACTGGACAGCTGACTGACTGGGAAGCGGGGAGGGAACTGCAGCCAATTCCAGTACAAGTCCCATGGCTTATGTAGCCAAAATGGTGACGCCCATGCACAAGAGAGGTATCAAAAGGCTTTGGTTAACCCCAAGGTGTGCAGTAAGACAATCCTGGGGGGACTAGGGACTGCAGAATATGCCAATAAGGACAATTTCTCGGTAGCCCAGAGAACATAGGCAGGTGGACTGAAAAATCTGGGAATGGAATGAAGTACCATAGAAGCTGGCACTGAAGAGGAGCACACTGCCGCAATATGTGTCCACTTGCTCAGCTCACAGTCAATACAGTCATACCTCGGGCTGAATGCGCTTCGGGTTGAGCGCGTTTGAGTTGTGCTCTGCGACAACCCGGATATAATGGAGTGCGTTACTTCCGGGTTTCGCCGCATGCGCAGACGCTCAAAATGATGTCATGCGTGGAAGCGGCAAAACGCAACACACACAGACGCGCCATTGCTTGTTACGTTCACTTCAGGATGCGAACAGGGCTCTGGAACGGATCTCGTTCACATCCCGAGGTACCACTGTACAGAACATGGTTTGCCCGGCAAATCAGGCAAAATTGTACGTGGCTTTCCACTTCTGCTTCAAAATATACTTGGGAATCTGCTCTAGACAGTTTTTGGCTTTTTGCAAAATAATTCTAATCTGTGGGAAACAAGACTAAATTCTAAGTGTCCCTGTTAATATTAGCAGGAGCATATAGCCAAATGTTACTCAATGCAGGGTGAAGAGTTTACATCCGTAGCTGTATACATAATCTAAAGCAGCAGAGGGCGTACCTCAACCTCTGAATTGCTTGTTTCTGTGCGAAGGAGCATCTTGGCTTTTTGAGTTTTTTGCATTACAAATGTACTGGTTCCAGTTTTGCTGCTTTGGCGGTTTGGGATAATGTTTGTTCATGCAAATTAACTTTTTTTGGCAGTTGTAGTAACATTTAAGCTCACTAATTTATGGGCCAAATAAATCACTTGAGCACAAATGGAGACAGAAGTATGACCCAATGCATCGAAAACCACCAGAGGGAGGAAACCTTAAAATTGTATCCCATTAGTTTGGTTTAAGGAACTGATTCAGGAGTTTTGAATGTGTGAAAGTAATTTTGATGGAAGTGCACCTGTGATTGTGACTCTTTTTATGACTCTTTCCATCTTTTCCCTCAGTGCTTGGGTACTAAGCTAATGCCATTCATTCTTGGCTCAATAACTGAAACAAGCTGGGGAATGAAGCACCTTTAACAGATGTTAGGTGTAGGTCCATCTTCTTTCCGTGTTTACAATCCTGCTGTAGCAAAGCTTTCAGTGACTTCATTAGGTTCTTAAGCAGAAGCTGGTCACCATTGCTCATCTATGCAACTAATATCACTGGTTGAACAAAAGATCAGGCAAAATACTTTAGAAGAGTGTAGAAAGATAGCAGTTGCTGCTTTGCTGCTATTCATTTAATCCTTGCCTGCCTTGTCATGACCGATTGTTGTTGTTGTTGTTGTTGTTGTTATATATTTTTATATATTGCATTTATATGCTATTATTTTCTCCAAGGAGCTCATGCTTCTCCTCCTCTTCAATATGGTGTAGTGGTTAAAAGCAGTAGATTCGTAATCTGGGGAACCGGGTTCGCGTCTCTGCTCCTCCACATGCAGCTGCTGGGTGACCTTGGGCCAGTCACACTTCTCTGAAGTCTCTCAGCCCCACTCGCCTCACAGAGTGTTTGTTGTGGGGGAGGAAGGGAAAGGAGAATGTTAGCCACTTTGAGACTCCTTAGGGTAGTGATAAAGCGGCATATCAAGACCAAACTCCTCCTCCTCTTCTTCAATCCTCACTACAACCCTGTGAGGTAAATTAGGCTGAGAGGCGGTGATTGCTGCAAAGCCGCCCAGTGAACTACTTGGCCAAATGGGAATTTGAACCCTGGTCTTCCAGGTCCTAGTCTGACACTCTAACCACTACACCACACTGGTTACCTCCTTATCCTACTTTTGCAGCAACCATCTCCACTTCTCCACGTCTGTTTCAAGTCCTAATCCACATGAATAAGGTTTTGACTGCCTTGCCGTCCCCTCTTGCCACTGCACAGCTCAGTATTTTCTTTTGCGTGCATAACAGATTTATTTTGATGGATAGCCACAGAATACAGCTTGCCATAAACAGTACGGTGTGGTCAAGAATGTGTGTGCATAATACTAATTTGGAGGCCGAAGTCATAAATGTAAATTCTTGAAACCTCTGTAAGGGTTTTTTGCTTGCTCGATTCTCGGTTTGTGTTTGACATGAGTGGGATGCGCAATGGGGCATCTTTCGCACAGCTAACATTGGAAAGCCTGCCTGGTCCAATCTTGCAAACGAAGTTTCACCCGAAACTGTTCACCTCTTTACAAGCTTCACACAAATGGAAAGCCTGTTGTTAAAACTGAATGCTATGCCCAATACCAAATCCCACATTTGTGCAGCATGATTGCAGTCTATACATGGCCCCAAAATGTTGTCCCTCTGCAATCCAGTTTGAAATGTTATCCTTCCCTTCCCCTTGCTGTCCTTGTGACTCCAGCCCTAGTAGGTCCTCACTGGCTCTTCTTAAACCTGTGCCTTGTTCTAGTACAAGCTGTGCCACTTGGGAGTTCTGAGCACATTGGCCTTGTTTTGAAGAATAGGAGTGCCTATTTGCACATGGGGTGGGTGACTGTAACAAAGGGCGTGCTGTCACCTGCTGCTGGAAATAATAAAACAGGAGAATGAGTGGTGTAAAATATGCCAAATCCTGCTTTGCAGGAGAGCTGCTCTTTCGTCTAAAACTAAATGGAGCCTTTCCAGATGATGATGAAAGACAGTCCAGTTGTGAGTGCAGCCTCGCTCTGGAAGCACTTTGATACTAGCTGCAAACTTAAGCATACAAAGTGTGTGGGTAGGGAGAGCTTAAAAAAATTAAGCATCAATTTTTTTATGGCTATAAAGTTAAGCCTGGGGAGAAATGTGGCTTTCTGGGCATCTCTGTTTGACCCTTGGGACTTTCCAGACCACACCCCTTTTACAGGCCTAGCTGAAATGTTTCCCCCAGCCCTTTTCATGCTTCTTGCTTGCCTGTGAAATGCCTACTTTTCAGTACCAGCCAGGTAAGCCCCCTCTTGTTCTCCCAGGTCTTTTAACATCTCTTAATTTCCTTTAGCATAGCTGATGATGATAATTTTATTCTCTGCGACATAATGGCAATTGAGCTGGGTTTTGTATGCTTGCTTGGGTTTTGACTTGTGGCTGTCTGTATTATATTTCGTGACTGGGTTTTATTTATTGTGAGGCTGGCTTTATTGATGTATGGTGTTACCGAGTTTGTTTTAATTTTGCCTGCTTTTTTATAGGAGGCTCATAAACTGAATGGAATAAGGGGGTGGAATCATTGTGGCCTTCATGTCCACGTCATCAGACACATGAAGTCTTATCCTGAGTTAGCAGATTATATATGCCCATATACAAGGATACATACACGTAAATGGGTTTAGAGGGGGGAATGTAAACAATGAGGCTAAAAGGCCATGAAATACAAGAGAGAAAGCATGTGGTATTTCCGTGCAAAGCTTAAATGTATACAAGATAAGCACAGCTATAATCCATAACAACAGCATTTGGTGATAACACTGTATTTCTAACTGTGTCCTGCTAATTTAACACCTGATGTAGAAGAGCCTGAGTCCTAAACAAATACTGTCAAGCTTGCTGATAAATTCTAGTTCTGCAATTTCAGGTTGAACTCTCCCTTTGAAGTTTCTATGTTGAAGAGGAGTGACTTCATTCAACCACATTTGAACATCCATTTATTCTTGCCTTGTTAGTCCTTTGCAGGCACTGTTGGCAAATTAACGGCATATATATTGTGTTGCGGATTGAGCAGATACATGACCCCCCCAATGGTTCAGCTGTTGATGCCATGAAGTCCTGGAATACTGTTGCCT
This sequence comes from Podarcis vaucheri, assembly GCF_965113315.1. Lineage (NCBI taxonomy): Eukaryota > Metazoa > Chordata > Lepidosauria > Squamata > Lacertidae > Podarcis > Podarcis vaucheri. The sequence continues at coordinate 66,312,014 of NC_138764.1, read as the reverse complement.
GTGTAGATAAGAGGACAGAATATATACTTGATGAGTCATGGAAATAAGGCTGCCAATGGTCACAATGGTTGTATCTTGTCTCAAGGATTAGAGGTGATCTGCCTCTGAATACCAGTGGGAAACAGCTATTGTGCTCATGGCTTTGGGTTTCCGATATGTATCTGGTTGGCTACTGTGGGAACTTGGCTTACACAGTCCTTTGGTCTCATACAGCTGGGCTCTTCTTAAGTTTTTATGACTTGGCAGACAGTGCAAGTGGTCTGTTTAAGACAAGGGTGAGGAACCTGTGACCCTCCCATAATTCTTGACCATTGACCATGCTGGCTGGAGCTGATGGAAGTTGGAGTCCCACAATATCTGGAGGTCCTCAGGTTCCTCGCCCATAGTTTAAGACCCTAGATGAGCTGAAACGTCAACCTGTGGGGTTAAGATGTGCAAATGTACCTTCCCATGCAAATCATCACTTGGTGTTCATTTGCTAGCCGAATTGCAAGGAGGAAAGATCGTTGCATGTTAACAGTATCAATATTTTGCACTCCAAAATAGTACCTGCTAACAGAGCGGACCTCTGTTTGGCTCCAGTACCAGATTTCCTGCTTCAGTACTTAAAAACAACAATTTTTAAGATTTGAAATTGTAACGAAAAGGAGCAAAAACAAACAGCAACACAACAAAAACCCCTTGGCAGCCAACACTGACAATAAGAATATTACATCAATCCTGCTCTAATACTTTATCAAATAATCAAATATAATGGATGTGTTCTTTATAGATGTATTTTACAAATAAAATTGTCATAGTCCTTTAATCTAGGCTATTTGCCTGCTAAGTTTAGCAGACTTTTGCCAGGTATGAAACAAAGTTCCTTCTTTAAAATTCTACACCACAGCTATTGAAGGGTATAAGTTGAAGAAAAGTGGAATGGAGATGATTTGGGGGTGTCACCAAATGCGTGAGATATCCCAGTGGCTGCTGATGCTGGATGACAAATTGCCAGACCAAGCACAAGGCCAGATGGAAAACCTTGCATTTATCTTTATGTGTACAGAAGTGACAACTCTGAGGCCATTCATCCCTCTCAGCTTTCTGGAATCTACTGCCCAATTATGGCCACTTGGGACAAGAGAGATCAATGAGCTTTTTAAAACAAACAGGCCCTGGTTTGTGAATCTCAAGCCAAATTCACATATGTCTTTGCAACTTCCTGCTAAGGGGAAGTTTGTCCCTCTGTCTGGGTATGAGATACAGTTAAACTAGGGGTGGGGGAGATGGAATTAGACCTAGGATTCTGCAAAGGGTTTCTCAAAATGTGGGTGGGAGTTAAAAGTGCTTAAATGCAATTTTTTGGGTTTTTTTATAGAAGTAAGTTTCTGGCATCTTGATTTCAAATAATCCTGCTGTCTTTCAGGTTGAAAGACAACAGCATTTGTGTTTACAGGAGACTCAGTTTTAAGCAATCATTGATCCCCTTTGTCATGTCTGGCTTTGGTTGGAGACCTAAGGGCAGGGGTCCCCAAAGTAAGGTCCGCAGGCAGGATAAGGCCTGAGGGACTCATTTATCCGGCCCGCGGCGACCCCTGCCGCCTGCTGCCGCTGCCCGCTCTTACCTGCGCTACACGGCTGCCCACTTCCGGGTCAAAGGAGCATCAGAAATAGCTTGTGCGCATGCGCAAGCGTTATTTCTGGTGCACATCTGGGTTGGATGAGGCCCATGCATATGCGCCCAAGCTATTTCCGGTGCTCCTCTGATCTGGAAGTGCGCTGAAAATAGCATGTGTGCACGCATATGGGCATGCGCTCCCCCGCCCTCTGGCCCGCCGCACGATCGGCGCTGGAGACACCGGCCTGAGGCACGGTAAGTTTGCTGACCCCTGCCTAAGGGCTTCTGCAACTTGCATTCCCTCCCCATCCCCAGATATTTTTGATGAATGAGAGCATTATGGGTCACAAGAACTGCTCTTGCCTAATTTTTGTGGGCTAGCCTTGACCGTGTTGCTGTGTCCTTTCCCCAAAACAGGAGACAGCTTTTGTCTTAATCCTGTGAGATTAATAAAGGTAAAGGTACCCCTGCCCATACGGGCCAGTCTTGACAGACTCTAGGGTTGTGCGCTCATCTCACTCTAGAGGCCGGGAGCCAGCGCTGTCCGCAGATACTTCCGGGTCATGTGGCCAGTGTGACGAAGCTGCTCTGGCGAACCGGCACCAGAGCAGCACACGGAAATGCCGTTTACCTTCCCGCTATAAAGCGGTACCTATTTATCTACTTGCACTTAAGGGTGCTTTCAAACTGCTAGGTTGGCAGGAGCTGGGACCGAACGATGGGAGCTCACCCCACCGCGGGGATTCAAACCGCTGACCATGCGATCGGCAAGTCCTAGGCGCTGAGGTTTTACCCACAGCACCACCCGCGTCCAATGTGAGATTAATATGAACTTTAATTTAAAGAGGAAGCTAAGCAGAATCCTAAGTGAGATTTTGATCTAACAGAACCAGTTCATGCGTGCATTATATAAGTTCTTGAAAGTATTAGTTCTTAGAAAACCCTTTGCAATATGCAGGCGTTTAACCATGGGATTGTACCTGGGCTGGGCAAGTAAAATCAAGCTTAGTAAGGAAGTTATGACAGCTGCCCAACCCTATAATTACCCTAGTAGTCCCTGTGTCATCACTGTGTCTTGTTTGTTTTTTGGTTTTTTAATACTTAATTTTACTGAGGATTGTCTCCAGCAGCAGTTTAGAACTACCAGTCCCAAGGATGGGTTACTTGAAAAAAGTTTTGCACGTGTTAGGTCACGGAGAGTTCAGTGAGCTCTTTCATGTCTCAGGGGAACATTGAATGCACATTTAAAGCGCATTACTCCCCACCCCCACAAGAATTCTGGGAACTGTAGTTTTCCCCTCACAGAGCTATCATTCTCCTTAGCAAACAGTTCCCAGGAGTTTTCTTTAAGAGTGTGTTGAATGTGCTTTGAATGTAATCTCTACATGTCATAATAAAATCTGTACTCCAGGGGGCAGTATTAGAGGATCTTTGTTCGGACCAGTCAACATCTGTGATGAAGCAGTGCAGTCTTCACATGTTTTGGCCTTCATCAAATAATCAGTTGACCTAGAGAGGGATGGATATGCATAAGACAACAATAATCAGCTTTCTTAACTCTGCCTTCACACGGGGAAAGGCAAAATTGCATTAGGCCAGCGGCGTAGCGTGAGTTGTCAACACCCGGGGCAACGCAAGTAATTTGCGCCCCCTAACCCGGGGCAAGGCAAGTAATTTGCGCCCCCCCAACCCCTAACCTGCGAGTTGCCGCTGGCGCTGCCGCCCAAACGACGCCGCTTGCCCGGAGGAGGAGGGGGGCAGAGAGGCGAGGAAAATGCAACGGCCTAGCAGCTGCAGCAGCACCGGCGGAGGCGGGGCTGTGAGGAGGGGCTGCCTGGCGCGTCCTCCGTGGCAAGCGCTGAGAGCCGCTGCCTGCCGGGCGCCTTCAGCCCGGACGCGCGCACAGCTCGTCGGTTCCGCGAGACATGCGGCTCCGCTACAGCCTGCGCCTGAGGCTCTTCGGCGACTCCGGAGGCAGCGAGCGCGCCCCCCCCCAGATGTTGCGCCCGGTGCGGCCGGCACCCCTGGCACCCCCCACGCTACGCCACTGCATTAGGCAGCCCCTTCTGGAATGCCCGCTTGCTTTTTATGTACAAAAGCACATCTCCTCCTCCTCCCCATATAGGATAAAGGTCTGTAAAAAGTAAATCACATGGCAGTATCCCAGAGTGCTATGTGCAGTATCTCCTGTGTTGCCTTTTCGGTTTTTAAGAGAGGATTACAGGTGGGGAGAGCACTGTCTGCCTTGGGTCCTGCTGGAGGCCATTCCATCGACACCTGCAGACCCTCTTAAGTGTCCCTATTTTCCAGGGACAGTCCTGAATTTACAAAGGTTGTCCTCGTTTCTGATTTTACTTCAGATGTCCCTATTTTCATAGGAGAAATGTTGGAGGGTATGAAGTTATGCAACCCCTGAGCCAAGGAGATAAGTAACTATGCAGCCTTTAGAAGACATATGTATAGCAAAGTTTTTTAATGTTTAATGTTTTATTATGTTTTTATATATGTTGGAATCCGCCCTGAGTGGCTGAGGCAACACAGTCAGATGGGTGGGGTATTATTATTATTATTATTATTATTATTGAATAGGGTGTCCCTATTTTCTTTGGAGAAATGTTGGAGGGTATGTTCACTGTGGCAACAGGATATTGGACTGCCTGGGCCTTTGTCCTGATCCAGCAGGACTGTTATGTTGCTGTTAAAGGAAGTAGCCTTCCTTTTCATGGCACCCTGAGGCAGGCAGTACTTGGCAACATTCCCATCAGGGAAAGAGAACCGGTGGTCTTCTAGATGTTGATGCACTGCAGCTGCCATCATTCCTGACCGACGGCTATGGTGGCTGGGACTGATGGGAGGTGGGGGCCAATGTCTGGAGGGTCACAGGTCCCCATCTGTGCATGTAAACATGGAACGGGGAAACTGACCCTCCACAAGTTGTTGGGCTCCACCTCCCACCGCCCCAAGAATCCCCGGCACGTGCTCTGTAAAAGAAAGTGAGATTTTAAAAAGACACTGAAGCATTAGTGTTTGGATGGATGCAGCCTTAGATACACAAGGAATGAAAAAGTTTGCTAGAAAATATTGTAGTGTGTGCTCCACTTCTCCCCCTTCACATTACCATCTGAAGTTGCACAGCTTTTTTTAAAAAATAGACACTGGTGAATTCAAGAAAATGTAGCGTACAGCCTTTGGGATTCTATTACTTGCATTATGACCAATCTAGCGAATACTCATGGGAAAAATCATATCACCTCTCCGTGCTTTAAATCCCCACAATTGCTTTGATGCTTGTCTCTTTTTAAAAAGCACTTCAAGAGCTGCAACAGGAAAGTGCCGTGTGGGGAGCTCAGCATGTGATGAGGATGGTTATGAAATGGTGCAAATCTCGAAGCTGGCTCCGTTCTCTCCACCTGACATGCCAAAAGCCACGTCTGACTCAGGAGCCCTCTTTATGGTACAACCAGCGGACAATGAGGTTTCTATTCAAGGTCTGGAATATATTCTTACATAATTGATAGGCTCTGAGCTAAGCAAGAACTGACTAAATGCTTTGGCACACGAGAGTGCCCTGGGGGTAGGTTGTCATATTTGTCTGATAATCCATGCACGCACGTAATACCTCTCAATGAAATGCAAGACCCGAATGCTAAGCCACAGGCCACAACACTGGCTGAAAACCCCTTGGGATTAAGTGTCCGGTGTACAAAGAACGGGCAAAGAAAGAAGTTTGTTATATAAGCCTTGTAATTGGCTGCTTATGGAGGGCATCAACAACTGCCTCACTGCCCCTTGTCAAGCCACTCATGGTGGCAAATGGAGCCTGCCCCACATCAGGTGCTCTCTCAGAAACCATACAGGCATCTACAGTGCTCTGCCCCACTACATGTTCATCTCACACCATCTTTTCTCTCCATCACTGTCGCTGCCTCTGCCATAAGCAAAGGAATCAATGATGGACTGGAGATGGGTGGACTACATGCAAAATAGGGTGGGGTGGGGACAGTGGGCAGCAGAAGACATTCTGGTGGTAGCGGCACCAGTGGGGCAGGCTTATGCTTCTGCTGCCTGAGGCGGGTAGTTCCCTGTGCCTCATTGGTGGGCTGGCTGTGTTGGTGATTCACTATGGAATACCTCTAATCACAAACAAGCCTTGCACTTCTGTTTCCATTCTCTCTCCACCCACCTTTTTTATCTTTCTGGTGCCGCCACTGGGAGAAATCCATCAAACCACACTATGTCTCAAGAAACTATGGGATTGATGTGGATTGTGGCTAATCTTATGAGTATATGACTTCAGAAACCAGTGGTGTGAGCATACGAGTTGTGTGTACACAGCCCTTTCCCCAGTTAGATGAGATGAATTGAGGCAAAAATCCAAGTTTGGGCAGCCACAGGGAAGAAACACTTTAGCCCTTTGCAGCTAAAACTCTTGAGCTCCTTCAAACATTTGTCGAGCATGAAGACAGGGAAAACACACCGGGGTACATTGCAGAAAGCAGGACTTGTTTTGATGTTACGGTTCCTATTAAAACGTGTAGGAAAATGGCTGAAGATATTAAAAGAATGAGATTTGTGTCATTAATTGTTGCATGTGCCCTTTCAGGCACACCGTTTGGCTCTTTTCCCTCTACATTTTTCTAACACAGTAAAGGAAATGTAACAGTACCTTGCAATCTTAACTTTTAGAGCAAGCAAAACTTCAGGGAAGGGGCATAGCTCAATGGCAGAGTATCTGCTTGGCATGCAGAAATGCCCAGGTTCAATTATTGACATCTCTAGGTTAAGGCTAGGAGAGATTTGTGTCTGAAATCCTGAAAAGCCACTGTCATTCCATGCAGATCAGCAGTGGGGGAACTCTATTCCACGGCTCAAATTAAGCCCAACAGGGAATCCCAATTGGGCCTGTAAGGCTGTTCTTTCCGAACCATGCCCATCTGCTCCACACCTGATGTTCACATGGGATATCAGGTGTGGAGCAGGTAAAGATGCAGCTGCAAAGAAACAGTGGGGAGCCTTAAAGTGTGCCCCAAATTGCTCCATGACAAAGTGAGGCTTGCTGTTAGGCACTGATCATCTGGTTGGCACCCCAAGCAAGTCATGCAGGGATCAGCTGCACTACAGATTTCCCTATCGGCAGCAGAGCATCTGCTTCGCATGCAGAATGTTCCCAACTGGGAGCTCCTTAGTGCAGCTAATCCCTTCTGAAAGTGGGATTTGCTGTAAGCACTGATTAGCTGACGGTCGCTTACAGTTCGATCCACAGGGAAAGACTTTCTTCGTCTGCATAGATTGAAATCAAACTGTGTGGGCAAAGCAAAACATTTCATTTGACATAGTCCTGCCCACCTGTCAAAGTGACCCTCCTACCTGTCATCCCATCCACCTGTCAAAGTGGCCCCTGGTAGTTGGGGACGTCAGAATCTGGCTCCGCACAAATCCAGTTCTCCACTCCTAGTGCGGACAACACTCAAGCTAAATGGACTAGTGGCATAAGACAGCATCTTGTGTCCTGTCCCCCCCAGAAAATCCCAGCAAATGTTCTAAAAATTAAGATGAATTGCAATTATTATTATTTTAAAGAAAAAGCTATATTATAGCCGGCTTCATTTGCAAATAATTCTGCTCGTGATGTGGGCTACATTTGCTCCTTGCTGCTATCTTCTGAAGCAATTCATGACCTTATTTTGATAGACCCTATTGTGTGACTTGGATGTTCTCCAGATGGAGGGAATCCTCGTGAGGTTTGCAGGTCATAGGCAGATGTTTGTCATTCTTCCCCAGTCTCAGGGCTGCCTGTTCTCTGATAAGCAGATGATCACTCAAAAGGCTATGATCCCTGATGTGGACAGAGGGTGCTGCGTTTTCAGCCCGACAAGCAATGTCAAACTAAGGCCAGCAGTGTAGGCATGTGTTGCATCATGTATCTAAGTGTGCCGTATTCATTTCTTGACAAGGCTTATTTTGAATGAACTCTGCCAGAACTCAACCCTGGAACATGTGAATGAATTAACAGAAGATGTGCTGAAATCCTTTATATTACTAGCTTCTCATGGACTGGCTGGGTGCAGAGGAGTGGTGGGAGGTACCAGCTGGGGAACCCTCAAGGGAAGAAGACTCGGAGCCAGGGGATTGGTGGTGGGACATGGTCAGAGGGAGAAGGAACAGACTGGGAGGAGGATGTGTTGGAAGCTGAAGAGGTAACAGGGTTTAGTGAGCAGGGAGATGCTGGGGCAGAGAGCAGTTTAGACTCAGAGGCAGAAGCAGAGGCTAGAGAGGAGGGGAGCCAAGAGGCAGCAATGAGTCAGGCTGGTGAGGAAGCCAAACTGTCTCCCCCTCCTGTGGTGACCAGCTCCCCTCTCTCCTGGTCTCCCAGAACCCAGAGAAGTATGAAGAGGGCAGAGCAAAGACAGACAAGATGAAGGAGCCTCAGATTGCTTGGGAAGGAACCAGGGGAGGAGGAGACTTAGGGAGCTGTGGGAAGGCAGGGTACTTTAGTCCTTGCAACTGCCTCATTGGACAATACCTATTAGGAAGAGTTCAACAATACAGGCTAGAATTGATTACCTGTGCCTATTTATGTGAAAAGACTTCAATCTCTTTCGGAGGAGAGATTCCCCGCTATGTCTTACACAGAACGGGAACAGACCAAATGCTGGAAGGCTGGCATCCAGTGCCTCTTGTCCCAATATCAATTACAAGATCTTCAGGTGGCCATGAAGATGGAGAAGAGGCACTTAAGAGACTGTCTCTGTAGGTCCGATGCAGAAAGGGATCTAACCATTATTGCTTCTACCAAGAGCTCACCATGGTTCCCACTTATCAAAATGGAGCATGCCCGAGCTAGATACCTGACAAAGCTCCCACTTGCCGTACTAAGAATCGCTTTTACAGAACTACGATTCCAGTCAATGCCCTTGGCAGTGTTGGATGGACAGTACAGCAAAGTACATTACAAAGAGAGATTCTGTCTGTCTGGACAACCCTGCGTCGAGGACCTGTGCCATTATTTATTGCAGTGCCCGTTATATATCGACCCAAGAGACTGATTTATAAAACCCCTGTTTACAAATGGAACACATTTGAGTAGGGTGGAAAGGGTGAAATGGCTGCTGAGCAACACTGACAACTTTGTTACTTATAAAGTAGCACTCTATGCACTGGCAACTAAGAAGATCAGGAGGAAGGAACTAGACAAACGAGCGGTCAACTGCAAAGGGGATTCGGATATTTAATTTGGCACATCTTACCTGAGAAGCTTCTGCTATTCTATTTAATGCAACAAATAATTTTAGTAGCCGCGACCATGGTTTTATTGTATGTCTGTGCCTGATGATTTTTATGGTTATTGGTTTTATTTTTATTTATTTTTTGTTCTCCTTCTGAATGATGCCATGGCCTATGGCTAGTGCAATAAAAAGCTTAATTAGTAATTGGTACTAGGAAGAATTGCTGTGATCTCTGGGCCTGGGCTCCTGAGCAGTCTTGTTTCTTTATTCTTTATTCTTTATTCTTCATTTAGAGTCAACTTCACTGACACTGTGTGAGTTGTTACTGACCTGATCCTGGCACCTGCTTCTGACCAAGTTGCAGGCAAATTCTGTGTGTAGAGCTGCATGCTTGCTAGATCAGGAAGCACCTACTTCTCTTCAAGATATATTTACTGAGTTGCTTGAGAAAAATGAAGACGGCCTGTCTAGCCATCATATTGCATGATGCAACTGCTTGCGATCTCACAACTGGCCTTCATTTTATTTTATACCTTTAGACTTGGGCTAGGCCTGTACATTGCTTATGTGTGGAAGTTCCTAGTTATACAGCAAAGATATCATCAGGACATTGCCCAAGTGTTCAAAGAGTAAATACAACAATGATGAGAAGTGCTTGAATAGGTGGGGGGAAAGATTCCAGAGGTATGGTTAAATATTTGTTTTAAAGATTATTAAAACTGTAGTCTACAAACTCATTTTTGGATTGAGCCCACTTTCATCCTCTTGACCTGAGCTGTAACAGAGGCACCTCAAATCCAAGTATTTTGGCTTTACATGGCAGGTTTCCTATCAAAGGCCTTGTTGTAAATTTACCTTTGGGGTGTGCTGGGATGGCTCTTAAGCAGAGTGAAGCAACTTCTTTGGGCAGCAGATGGCAGGGCTCAAAATGGAAATAAGGCAAAAGGCTGTATTACATATGTACTGCAAAAATAAAAATATTCAAGCCATTAAATGTAAAACTGCACTCTTGTAACCATGTGACAGCCAAGGGTATAATTCAACATAGCACTAAGTTGGATGTGTGTGTGAATGGAATGAAGTACTGTACTGGGAATTGTAGTTCTGTGAGGGGCAAACTACAGTATCCAGGATTCTTTGGAAAGGGGAGATTGGTGCTTTAAATGTATGGTGTGAACACAGCCTTGGTTTGACTCTATTAGTGCAAGCGTTTTAGTCATTTCCCCTTGGTATTATTTGTCTTTTGTGTAGGGACTGTAAGGCTTGTCTGTGATAAGAGGTGAGCTGTAGTGGATCCTTCATAAGCTCCATAATGAACTGCTTTACACCAAGTCACCCCCATGGCCCATCTTGCCCAATACAGTCATACCTTGGATCTCAAACGCCTTGGCTCCCAAACAAATCGGCTCCTGAACGATTGAAACCCGGAAGTGAGTGTTCTGGTTTTTGAACGTTCTTTTGGAAGCCAAAAGTCTGACGGGGCTTCTGTGGCTTCCGATTGGCTGCAGGAGCTTCCTGCAGCCAATCAGAAGACACGCTTTGGTTTCTGAATGTTTTGGAAGTCGAACGGACTTCCGGAACAGATTCCGGACTTTATTGACTAGCCTGACTAGCAGCAGTACTCCAGGATTGCAGAGAGGTCAGTTACATCACCTGCTACTTCATCTTTAAAACTGAGAGGCTAGGAGGTTGAATTAAGATCTTCTCCATGCAAAATATGTCTTGCTCTACTACCAAGCTATAGTCCTTTCCTAACTAAAAAGTTTTGGGGGGTTGAGTGCTGAACTAACACTCTTGCCAAGCAGCCTCCCTCTTGTTTATTCATTGGATAGGTATGGTGATAGTTGGCCAACAGAAGTGTTGCTTCTGAAAGGGGGAAAGAGTCTGTTGTCTCTTCTGTACTATTCAAAGGTCCCAGGAATACTTTGACATTGACCTCTCGTTGTCCAAGGATTTTGTGTGCTGGTTTGAGTCAACATGTTGATAATGATCATAGCTGGGCTGCTTTCTCTTCTGCAGTCACTTCCTGCTCATGCGGTGAAGCTCTTTCTGAATAAACACGCTGGGGAATATTTGCTCGGCATCCAATAAACAGGCCCATGATGTTTACCTGAAGTAAACATTGTATCTCTGCCTGTGAGCCATCTGTACAAGAATCAAGATGATGGAACAGATGGATCAGAATTAGAAATATGGATCCAGTCTGCCTTGTTTGACCATTACAATGTTTGCTCCTCCAAAAAGGGGGGAGTGAGTAGCTTCAGCAAAACATTCCTTGTTTGTTATCTCGCCCTGGCTTTTGAATGAGGTAGCTACGTGACTCTACGGACATCTAGCAGGCTCTGATTTCTAAACAGGAGGTGGTCCAGGGCACCATTTCAGAGATTCCTTTCTCAGCCAGTGAACTAATGCTTGGATTCTGGAAGGCTGCAACAGATCTTTTGGAAACAAATCTTATGCATGCCCAGTTAGTGGACCAATAGCTTCCCTAAGTTGACATCTTCCAGTGTTTTGACTCTCTTTAAATCTGTGCTCTTGAAGTAAAATCTTGAAGTAAAAGTCTTCTCATAGATGAAGCCTTACTGATACCATTATATAAATCTGTCTTGTGCCTGCATTTGGAATACAGTGGTACCTCAGGTTATATATGCTTCAGGTTACAGACTCCGCTAACCCAGAAATAGTACCTCGGGTTAAGAACTTTGCTTCAGGATGAGAACAGAAATTGTGTGGTGGCGGTGCAGCAGCAGCAGGAGGCCCCATTAGCTAAAGTGGTGCTTCAGGTTAAGAACAGTTTCAGGTTAAGAACGGACCTCTGGAACGAATTAAGTACCTAACCCGAGGTACCACTGTACTGTGTACAGTTCTGGTTACCTCAAAAAGAATACTGTAGAACTGGAAATTATCTAGGGGGTGGAGCAATTCCCCGTGAGGAAAGGTTGCAGAGTTTGAGACTTCAGTTTAGGAAAAAAGGCAAGTAAGATGATGTATAAAAGTTTTTAAAATTATGCACGGCAGGGAGAAAGTGGAGAGAACAAAGTTTTTTGCCCCGCCCCACCGCTCATAACACTAGAACGGAATGTTGGAAAATTTGGGACAGATAACAGAAAAAAAAATCATTCTTCACACAGAACATAGTTAAAATACGGAACTCTCTCTCCCACAGGAGGCAACAATGGCAACCAATCTAGGACTTCCGGGTTAGCGCCACCGGCAATGGCGGGCTTCCTCTGATCTGGAGGAACCCGCTCCGTTAAAATCAGGGTCTGGACCGCCACGGCGAGGCGGAGACCCATCAAAAACCACAGGCGGGAGAAGCCTGTGGACCTGGAATTCTGCTGGCACCTTTAGCGCCTCCCCTACTTGCTGGGAAACCTGGCTACGGGGATCCGGAGCAACGTGGGGTGAGCGGCGCGGTGCTTCGAATCGATTGCTCTTTTCACGGAGTGAAGCCGCATTGCTGTTGTCTGAGAGCGCTGACTTTTTTCCTGTGGACAATTGGACTCTAAACAAGTACCCGTGAGTAGAACGGAAAATTGGATTACTAAACTTTGTAATTTGGCACCGGAGCGGGAAGTTCTAAGCAGGAAGTCCGCCTTCCGCTTTTGTAAACAGCTTGAAGCAAAGACATCGCAAGCTAAAGTCTGGAAAGTCATCTGTAAAGGACTAAATTTCCATAGGTTAAAACTACAAACCCCCCTTGGAAGCAGGAGAAGAGGAGGGAAATCTTAAATTGTTCAAGCCTGCAGGAGAGGGAGTAAAGAAAGATAAATTTCTATCGTCTTGAACCTGGGAACGGGCTGTCAAAGATAGACGTTTGGGGAAAGTTCATTGACTGTGAATAATAACGCATGTTGACAGATAGTTAAATAAGAGAAACATATTGACTCCAATGTTTCCTTTTGCACTAAAAAGGAACAAAGATTTGAAAAACGAAAGCAGTTTTGTTGCTGGATCTGCTTGTAAAAGGATGGATACAAATAGAAATTGTTTCCTCTAGAGGCAGCTTTTGAACTGTTGTTGGAGTGGACCTGGGGAACTCTACAGCTGTAGAGATTAGAGAGTGTGAGAAACAGGCTCTGACCTTGGATAAGAATGTTGACACAGGAAACCTTAGTGTCTGCTTTGTGCAGGACAAGTGCTTTGTTGGAGCAGCTTCATGCGAAGATGGATTTGATGACTATTGCAATTGATAATTTCAGTCAAACAGTGACCACTGATATAGAACCTGCTCAACAACTGACCCAAGAATCTGCCCTGACAGGGCAAGTTGCGGAGAAGACAAAAGAGGAGGTTGTTGTTGAACCTCAAGTAATACAAGTTGAGAGAGATGCGGCCCTGCAGGAGCATAAGCTGTATTTTCTGAGGACTGAATCTGGAGTGAGGCAGACTTGGAGAGACGGAGTCCTGTCGGGACTGGAGATGGCAAGTTGGTCAGATCCTCCTATGCAGGGATGCTCTGACCTTTGGGATTTGGTTTTGGGCCAGGAGGAGATTGGAGTGGTCGAGGCACTCAACTTTGGAGGGGCATTGAAGTATGTTTTGGAATATTTTTTGGATTTTAGTGCTAACCATGGAGAACGGGCTGACCGGCCGAGAAGGGATAAAGACACTCTTAGGTTGTTCCCCCGAGATCTACTCCTCAGAGACAAAGGAAGGAAATTAAGAACAAGACCAGCAGAAGAGAAAGTAAAGTGCAGGTACAATTATGAAGAAGATCTGCAGAAGGGACATGGAAAAGAGTTAAGAGCCTCGGACATAAGATCACCAGGTTGATGGATGGAACAGATAGAAAGGACTGACAGAACCCGAGACCAGGAAGAAGAGACGGTGGATGAAGATTGGCAGAAAGTTTAAAAATTCATTTAGAGAAATATTGCAAAATTAACGACTGTTAGGAAAATCTTGGAATGAAACTATTAGGCTTTCGTAGAAATGTTATAAGGAGTTATGTATAAATAAGTTTTTAAGTTCTAGGGTTTTTTATGGTAAGATAAGGCTAAAATAAATTAAGACAACTAAAGGACAGAATACAGTGAAAGATGGAAAGGATTTGCTGAGATAATTAATAACTAGAATACAAAAAAGGGAGGTGTGAGGAGGTCGAGGAAACAAGTTAATGAAGATAAGGGTATGGGAATATTGGATTTGTTTTTAAATTTATTTTTTTGTTCTTGTTTTTGATTTTGGTGTATGGTATGTTTGGTACTTTTTATTCTCTTTGTATTGATTTGTATTGTTTAATCTCTTTTTTCTTTGCTTTTCCTTCTTTTCTTTTTTCTGTAACTTTAAATTCCCAATAAATATCATTTTAAAAAAACCAAAAAACCAATGGCGACCAATCTAGATGACTTTAAAAGAGGATTAGACAAATTTACGGAGAAGAGGGCCACTGAAGGCTACTAGCCGTAGCTGGAGGCAGCAATGATCCTGAATACCAGTTGCTGGAAACCACAGGAGGAAAGAGGGCTCTTTTGCGCTTGGGTCTTGCTTGTGGGATGGCCACTGTGAGAAGAGGATGCTGGAGCAGATGGGCCATTGGCCTGATTCAGCAGGCTCTTCTTCTGCCTTTGCAATCTCCAGCAACATCTGGAGAGCACAGGTTGCCCACCCCAGCGTGAGCCGTAACCTGTTCCTCCCACTCCTGTCTGGACATGCCACATAGCTTACCATCTGTGGCATGGATGCTGCAGTTGGCCACCCATGTGTCAGCAAGTTAGACTGTCAGTCAAGTTTCTTTGGAGTGCAGGAACAGCTGGCAGAGCTGACTGGGTGGGTGGGTCTCTCCATTTATCACTGTCACCCTCTGGGGTGGTCCTCTGCCTCGCTGCTCTTCCTGCTGCACTCAGACTCTCTTTCAGATGTTCACTTCAAAGGGGTCCCAACGAGATGCATGGTACCGAATAAACCACAAGCTCTGCAGCATGTTTTCCCTTTCGGCGACTCTTGTTTTTGTCTCCTGCTGTGTGCAGCTGCTATGCGAGAAGCCTTTAAGGAAGGGCAGAGCCGTGCAGCAGTATGAACTCTGTCCCATCTGATTAGCCCAAAGCCCAGGCTGGTGCAAAGTCACTTTGACCTAGTCTCTATAGTCCCATAGAGGCTCACAGGAGAATTTAAGGAAGCCGGCTGATAGGCATGGAGCTGTACATCTCAAAGGGGAGAGATTGGTGTTTGCAATATTGCCTCTCCTTATACTGGAGATTGTGAGCAGCTTCTTCCTAACATGCAGTCGGACATTGAAGAGGATAGGCATTTTCTCCTCTTGCAGGATGGGAAATGAAGTCTAGTGGTTTAAACACTGCCAAGCATGCATATTCCTGCATTGCAGTGGGTTGGACTAAATGATTCTCAGGGTCCCTTCCAACTCTATGATTCTACGATTTGGAAAACCACTATGGGAAACAAGACTACAAAATTAGATCTTTGGCTTCCCCAACAGGGCCCTGACATAATATTCATTCCTCATCCTAAATATCTAGGAGAAGGGTCTCTCTCTCTCTCTCTCTCTCTCTCTCTCTCTCTCTCTCTCCAGCATCATTCCTTCTGGAATGCACAAATGCTACATTCTCTTACAATTTTTAATCAAGTATAGAGATCAGAAGCTGGTTTAAAGAGTAAACATTATGTCTGCAAAGAGATGGTGCTCTGCTGCTGGATTACTTCTGAGTATTCCTCAAAACTAACAATAGGAAAATTCTGAGAAAAATAATGGGATCAAACAGCAGGCCAAGATGAGTCAAGAAGACAAGGTCCTCTGGCCAAAGAACATTTTAGTTTCATGCTGGGAGACTTTCCAGTATCAATAAAAATATATTTTCACTGGAGAGCAGCAGCGCACCCAACTGAGAAGAGACATCAGCAGACCACAGGGACTGCCAGATTGTGCTTATACTTTTAAGGGCACTTCTGACACTATGATTTCTACTTGGGTACCAACAACCCAGGTGTTAGCCCCATTAGCTAAAAAGGACATGAGTGTGTGCAAAGCACCACTTATCTCATTAAAAGGTAAAGGTAAAGGTACCCCTGCCCGTATGGGCCAGTCTTGGCAGACTCTAGGGTTGTGCGCTCATCTCACTCTATAGGCCGGGAGCCAGCGCTGTCCGCAGACACTTCCGGGTCACTTGGCCAGCGTGACGAAGCTGCTCTGGCGAACCGGCACCAGAGCATCACACGGAAATGCCATTTACCTTCCCGCTATAAAGCGATACCTATTTATCTACTTGCACTTAAGGGTGCTTTCAAACTGCTAGGTTGGCAGGTGCTGGGACCGAGCGACGGGAGCGCACCCCGTCACGGGGATTCGAACCGCCGACCTGACGATCGGCAAGTCCTAGGCGCTGAGGTTTTACCCACAGCGCCACCCACGTCCCTTGTCTCATTAAAACAAGCAGCTATTGTTTCATCTTTTCCTCATCACGTCTTTCATCTCTTTTAAAATAAAGGTGATTTATACAAATGTTAAGGATGGTATTCAACTAACTTTTTGTGCTAGCACAAGGATTGGAATTTAGTGCAAGGGGATTTCCTCTCTGTCCTTTCCCCTCATGTGCCCTATATTATCCCCAAATCTGCTCCAGAGGGTTCGGGGAACCTGTCAGCAGATCTGCACTGGCGGCTGATTTGTTACTTTGTCAAGTTCATGGTGATAATATAATAATATAAAGCCCTCAAAAGCTTGGGACCAGTTTATATGAAAGGCAACCTTACCTTGTATGTGTCCACTCAGATCTGTGAAAATGGGATTGTTGCAAGCATGTAAAGTTCATCCTGGAAAGTTGATCCTATGTGGCAGCATCCACTCTTTTAATATTAGACAGGTGCTATTGCTTTATCTTTGGGCAAGCTAATAAAGAATCAATCTGCAATGAGGTTTTGTTTTGTTTTTTAATTTTCAGGATGAAACCAGTTTCTCAAGAGCTGCTTTTCAGGGGCAAAAAATATGCAGTAGATCGAGATTGGGTGTGGACTGCATAGAAGAAGCAGGGACATAGTCTCCATTGATTCTGTAATAAGATGTGCGTACACAGCCTTTAATGTGCAATTTGAAAAATGCTGTTTTGAGTGAACTCAGCAAATGTGATCAAATTATCATCAAAGCAGATCTGGCAAGAATGTTATCTCCTTCAGTGCTGAAAATATCTTATCCATAAATCAAAACATATGACTGCTTTAGTCAAACTGGAAGTACACCATTACAACACAATACAACCTAATGTCCCACTATGCTTGGTGAGATTGCTATCAATCTCACCAAGCATAGTGGGACATTAGGTTGTGTTGTAATGGTCAGATCTGATCAGATGTGTGTTTTTAAATTGATTTTGAATGTTACAAAAAGTCTCTGTCTCTTACTGCAAAACTCAAAAACATTCCATACAGCTTATTTACACAAGGCACCAGAGAAACCACAGATTAACAGCTGGAAGAAAGCACAGCTAGGTCTCAACCATCTTTGCAGCTCTGACAGCATCTGTATCAGCTTGGCAGCCTTATGTGCAATCATCTCAATTTTTTCAGCCATAGACCCTGGGAGCTACAGCCTACTGTCTTGTGTGGGGTTGGGATATCACACATTTTCTCCACCTGGGACATTCACACCACAGCCCAGAATCCTGACACCAGAGGTCTAATCAACTGTTACTGATTGACTATTTATGATTCTTTTTATTCCTCTCCTGACACTGACTTGTAGTTTGCATGCAAAACAAAAGACGCAAGGTAGTGCCTCTTGTTATGGGATATCGTGCTGCTCTTCCATTTCAAGTTCAGCAAACCTGCACGGCCTTCTCGAGGCATATCTGCATGTCTCTTATATTGGTGATTAGATTTGCTCAGGCAAGACCTCTGATCTTGTAAATGATGAGATTTGAATCTAGCAGCTCAAGTTCTACAAGGTGTATCAAGGCTCAAGAGCTGAGTTCGTCAGACAGAATCAAGGCACCATCATTTGCATTTTTAAAAATAGATTGGATAAGCCTCTGCCAGGGGTGGTTTTGGGTCTAATTAACCCTCAGTGCAGACACAGAGACTAGAAAACCTTTAAAGCTTAAACAATTCTCGCATTAAAACCCAGCCTTTTCACCTGTCTGTTCCTCTATGAACAGAGCAAAGATTAGATCTGTTTGGGTATGGCAGACATATTTCACCCATTGCAACACTGCTGGCAGGGAACGACGTGTGCATGATGCAAGGCATGTGACTGCTCCGTTAAAATAAAAAAGGCAGGCAGGAGGTGGAGGTTAAGAATGCAGTTGGGGGGTGTGCAGTGCTGAAAAGCTAAAGGCCTGATCTCCCATGAGGCGAAGGTAAATCCCACAAGCAGCTTTTCATTCTTCCACAACTCTATGCAGAGGTGCTCGGCATCTTTCCAGAATCAATAACATGTTAGCCAGGGGAACAGCTTTACCTGAGTGCCTGATAAAGGTCTGGGACTTATGCAACAATCCCATCTCTATTCAAAAGCAAACATCTGCCACTTCCGTGTTTGAGTTGCAGGATTCTTTTTCCTGAACAGAACTGGCTTTTCAGAGTCCTGTGACTGACCTTTTAATATTTCCTCCACAGCTTCTGAGGACCATGTATTCTAGTGCTCTTGGGTCATGGTGATGACTATAACTCCTTCCATCCTCACTGAGGAGAGTTCTGCTGGAGCACTTTTTATGGCCAGAGACATATGGGAGGTCAGCTCAGCTCAGCTTTAGTCAATCCATGTTTGTCCTTCAGTGAAATGGTTGTTTGGCATTTTGTGAACGTTTATAGTAGGCCCTTGGAAATCTAAAGAGAAAGCAGCCTTTCCCAGTGCTGCCCAACCAGCCCCTTGGTGTGTTTGGGAACGCAGGTCCCCCTTGATTATGTGGGGCTTACTATGTCTGAGCAGTTACAGATAGGTAGCCGTGTTGGTCTGCCATAGTCAAAATAAAAATATTCCTTCCAGTAAGCCCCACAGGTATCTGAAGAATTGTGCATGCACACGAAAGCTCATACCAAGAACTAACTTAGTTGGTCTTTAAGGTGCTACTGGAAGGAATATTTTTATGTCTGAGCAGACAGCAAGCAGGAGGCAAAACAAGCAGTGGACCTCTTTCCATATGAGAGAGCCATTCTGACCTCCCTCCTGTGATCCAAGTTCAGCAGTTGGTATTCTGAGCTGAAAACCTGTATCTGCATCATGATAAATAAGGGTGAGAAATGCTTTAGCGACAATTTCCATTGCATGAAGCGGACTTTAGTCAATGAAAGCTTTTAGCAAAATAACAACAGTGCCACAAAACTCTGTTGTTTTGGGGACGTGGTGTTTTTTTCTTTGATTTTAATTGACCCAAGTTACTCCATGACACACAGATCTTTGGTTTTACTGCAAGGTGTTCTGCCCAAGGTGTAGGTCATTTTTTGAACATGTACAAAACCCTCACACCATTGGTATTAATTAATTGAATTAATATGCCACCTTTCTCTTCCAAGGATCTCAAGGTGGTGTACATGGTTCTTGTTCCTCCCCATTTCATCCTCACAACAACCCTCTGATGTAGGATAGGCTAAGAGGTGGTGACTAGGCTTTGCACCCACCCTGTATGATTCAGAGCGGCCCCTCCCTTTGATTCCCACTTCAGTTGTCATGTAAGGATGATTTGACACCCCCCCTTGCAAATCTTCACTCACCCCTTCTTGCCTGGCTGGGGGTGGGTGGGCACCATTTCGTGGCTCACCTCAGGTGCCAAAATGTCTTGGTCCAACTCTGCCTACATGTATGTATCAATGTGAACACTGTTTATAACGGAAAAGCAGAGATTCACTCTGCCACAGAGTTTAGGTTTTAAGAACTACCAGTCCTTTTCATCTTGCTCTGCTCAGTTCTTCAGTTTCACTCATCTGCTTAGAGTGGCCCTCCATCTCCTACCCACTCCCCTGTCTCAAAATCTGCCACCCCAGTTGCACCAGTTGATTGCGTTATGGGTGTTTCCAGATGACCTGTTTATTGAGCTTTCACCCTGATTTGTTTGCAGGGAGACTAGGTAATGTTGCCTTAAGCAAGTGTTAAATTGTGTAGATGAGCGTTTGTTAGGCAAGCCCTCTCAATCAACTAACCCTGCAAACCTGCATTGTTCAGCACGTGATTGAATTCCACCCCCAAATAGTGAAGCATCCCAAATGATCTCTAGCAGATTTTGGGGGGTGGGGAGCATCGTGCCTTTTTAGCATGTTGATCAACAGTCCCATTATTCCTACACGGTAAGGCTGCAGTTCTAAAGGCATTTACTGAGGGGGGGGGTGCTATCCCCGTTGAACAGACCAGAGCTTACTTCGAAGTAAAACTAGTTTGGGATCGTATTGTGATAAAGATAAAAGAGGAGATCTTTGACGGGGCCAACTCTGGTCTATTAAGCATGAGTTGCAAAGGAAGTAGAATGCCCCCGCATTATTAATGAATAGCTTGAAATCGGAGCCGTCAGCCGTCTCCCTCTGGGCAACGCCGAATCTGAACCGTAATCCAATTAACAAAGTCTAGCCGGCAGAGACCTTCTTTGTTCTTTGAGCAATCAGGTGAGAAACCTCAGCCCGCATTTACTTCCCCCTTCCTCTGAATCTTTTTCGCCAGCTAGAGCTGATCCGATAAGATCCAATCATCTTTAATTATCCCTTTTGTTAACCAATGATTTTAAAAAATGATTAAATAATAATAATCAAACCGAAGGAGACCCATAGGGATGTCTTTACGTTACAAATGTAAAGAATTTTCCGGCGTGAACTCCCTTACAGAGTGGGAGTCAAAGGGAGTCAAATTCTCTTGGAAGAAGAATAAGCGGATACTTGTTATCATGCTGAAGGTGAGAGACAATGAGGGCAGAGTCCTGAGATTGGAAGCATTTGCAAGAAGCCCACAATCGGCTGACCCAGAAAGGGAAAAGGGACTGGGTCAGTCCCTGCAGAGCCAGGCTGGGAACAACTCCGTACAAATAGCTTCGCCATCAAAAGGCTATGAATAAAGACACGGTGTAATGGAACACCATAATTTGCGCGTACAAAAAGAAAGTCATAGGGGTGTTCCTTTTTTTGTTTCTCCCTAAACATCCAAGACAAGGCACTTTTCAGCCTGGCAGTGATCCAGCAGCAGTTAATTTGCCTCCCAGGGAAAGCCCAGCTCTAGCCTTTCCCTTGACAATAAGTGCCCACAGTTGCATTTCTGTGGTTCCCTGGAGGTCTCCCCAGTTCTGCTTGGCCCGGTGCCAGTCTAGGGTTTAAAGGGCACTAGGCATGCTGATGACTGCAGTGAGATTTGCATCCTTCTGTGTCAGAAGAAGAGGAGGAGGAGTTTGGATTTGATATCCCGCTTTATCACTACCCTAAGGAGTCTCAAAGCAGCTAACATTCTCCTTTCCCTTCCTCCCCCACAACAAATACTCTGTGAGGTGAGTGGGGCTGAGAGAAAGAAGTGTGACTAGCCCAAGGTCACCCAGCAGCTGAATGTGGAGGAGCGGAGACACGAACCCGGTTCACCAGATTACGAGACTACCGTTCTTAACCACTAAACCACACTGGCTCCCCATGTGAAGAAACTTCACATAGGAGCTAGTAAAGTCATGATGGGTTCTTCCATTTTTCCATAATTCTCTGGACGTGGTCTGATAACTTCAGGAGAGGCGTTTACATACTGTATCTTTAAAGCACATTTGAAGCACTTTCTTTCCCTCAAAGAATTATGGGCCCTGTATCTTACTCCTCACAGAGTTACAATTCCCAGCATCCCTGAGCAAACTGCAGTGTTCAGAATTCTTTGAGGGGGGAAATGTGCTTACGAGGTATAGTATGTATATAACTCTGCTTTTAGGTGCTTAACCTTCTTTCACTGAATAGATATGTACTGCCAAAAAAGCTCTCAATTAATTCTCAAGGTAGTTGGCTTTTCTGGAAATGTAGGGTGGTATTCAACTAAGTTTTAATCAGAGTAGATTCATTGAAATTAATAAACACAACTAAGTTAGGACCATTAATTACAATGGGCCTGCTCCGAGTGGAACTTAGATGACTGTTACCCAAAGGGAGGAATTCAAATTCTGCTTCCCCTGCATGATGTTCTGGGGTTTCTCATCTGGGTGCAGTCCTTGCTCCCTAATGGTGCCTCAGAAAGAAAAACACCAAAAGGGCTATCCTTAGCATTTGGGTAGTATAACACTTTGAAGGGATTAAAACCCTTCACATACATTTTTTTGCAATCTTCACAACAATCTTGTAAATCAGTTCATGGTTCAAGTGAGATTTGAAAAAGTGACTTTCCAGCTCTTACTGTTGTTGTCGGCACCCCTCTGTCTGTCTCGGTAGAGAATGGAAGACTGATCCTTTGGGGGTGAAGGGAAACTGTTGGAAAGTTACAGGAGGGCAACAGCCTTTGCACCCTCAACCCTTTCTTGTGTAGCCTCCTCTGCCCTGCATTGTGTTTCAGGAAGAACACAAGATAAAGGGATTTAAAAAGCAAACACAACTACTCCAAAATGAGTCATTGGGAGTCTACTTCAAATTTAATGTTTTATTCCCCACCCCCAACTATTTTTATTTGCAGCCCTTCTGAGAACCAAATTTGTAGGTTACGTGGTGTCATCAATAAAGCAGTACAGTACATAGAGAAGAGGTGAGTGTAAGGTTTCTCCTGGCATTTATTCTCCCATGCCTTTAGAAAATCTGGAAAAACTAGTCAGTGAGCCATTTAAACAAATGCCACATTGATGGCATGCAAATATGTGCAGAGAGCGCACATAAAGTCCCTATATCTGGAGATTTGGGATCTGGCAGTCCTTTTCCGGAGGGTGATGTAACTTGCCTTCATTCTCCGAGATCCTTGTGATTCACAGCAATTATGATAGGTTGGGGCATATAAGTGGTTGCCATGTGGCTAGTGGAATAGAGGCCTAACTGTTTTTAAAGTGTTGCTTATTTTTTGCCTCTTGGCTGTTTTTCTAGCTCTGCCCCAGTCTAGTCTGTACATTTTCAATGAATTGTGTGCAAATGAGTTGTGGTCTTGTGGGCTTTTCCCTCTTGCCCTCAGGTACCTTATGGGTATGTGCCAATTTTAGAGTCATTGCTGCACAGAAGTTAAGAGTTTTGTGGGCCTTCCAGACTGGCTTTTTAAAAAAAAACATTTTTTGGTGTGTGAGTTGGTGTATTCTACAACGTCATGTATTCAGGAAGAAACAGAATGCTCAACGGGAGGTACAAATCCTTAAAAACAGCCTCCAAGCTGAATTGTCTTTTGATGAAGGAGATGACAGACTGCAACCCCACCCTCCCTAGCTCCCCGGATATTGTTGGGCTACAACCCCCACCATCTCTGACCACTGGCCATGCTGGCTCCTGCCTTGTATATATGTGCACACCTCATCTGACCTACTGAAGCATGTGCACAGAATATGCATGGTGTACAGTAGTCACACCCACGTACACCCTAAGTGCCCACACAGCAAAGGCAACTTGCACAATGTGATCCCTTATTCCACCCAAACCACTTCCATTCCTTCAGAGGACAAGTGGTATTGCCATCCTGTGCTGTTTATAGGGGTCCCCGTCTCCAAGGAAGGTGCCATTGTTTTCGGCACGACGGATTTCAACATAAAATAATTTTTTATATGAATTTGGCTCTGAGTTCCTTCATCTGGGATTGCTGCTGTCCTCTTCTGCTGGGATTGCTGCTGTCCTCTTCCCCTTTCTGGCTCCCATGCCTCTCTACTGACACAGAGGCAGAAGTTATTTCAGGAAACAGCTTTTTTCCTCACTGTCAGGGTGTGGCTTGCTGTTCCAACTCTGGTCTTTTCTCTCCCGTCACCTTCGTTTTTCTTCTCTCCATTCGCAGATCGGTTTGCATTGAAAGACAGCATAGGAAAAAACCCCAGCTTTAAAAAAATGACTGACTAGTTCTGCTGGGAGATTCCCATTGCTGCAAAGCATATATTTAATTTTTAATCTTTTGTATACTGCTTTGAATTGAGACTGATGTGGGGGGAAGTATAAAAAGTATTACTTTTACTGCTACTATTTTTTAATTTTTTGTTTCTATTATTATTATTATTATTATTTGCAAGTTGTTCTGAGTTGTCCTGCAGGGTAAACCTGCTTCTGCAGCTGGCCCTACCATTAGGCAGAATGAAACGACTGCCTCAGGCGGCATATGCTGGGAGGTGGTGGTGCCCCTCAGCTCCCTCTCTCCTGAGCACCCTGACTATACCATTCTGTTGGGGAAGAGAGCTGTGTGTCATGCCTTCCACCTTTATAACTACCCTGCTGATCTCCCTCAGGGTTTGCCCTATAGTAGGATTCAGCAGCCAGTTCGGTTGACTTTGTGTGGCATGGGTGTGCGTGTGTGCCATTTTGTTCTTTGCCAAGTGAAGTGTCTTGAGCTGGCCTTGTGTACATGTCAGTACATCAAATGCTGGATCAATGAGTGTGTCACTCCTTAGACTTACTCCTTCCTTCTTACAGCAAGTAGACTTTAGTTAAGAGGCACATGTGTTTCTGCCTATGATGTACCGTATTTTTCGCTCTATAACACGCACCCGACCATAACACGCACGTAGTTTTTAGAGGAGAAAAATCCATAGGCATGCCACCCGTAGGCAATTCCTCCATAACACGCACAGACATTTCCCCTTACTTTCTAGGAGGAAAAAAGTGAGTGTTATGGTGCAAAAAATACGGTATATGTGTGTGTATTTGTCAATGCCCATC
The DNA here is from genome assembly GCF_965113315.1 of Podarcis vaucheri. Classification (NCBI taxonomy): domain Eukaryota; kingdom Metazoa; phylum Chordata; class Lepidosauria; order Squamata; family Lacertidae; genus Podarcis; species Podarcis vaucheri. The sequence goes on along the minus strand of NC_138764.1, from coordinate 66,287,474 downwards.
CTTGCCACATCCCAATCCCCAGAGAAATTACCGTATATATACTTATTTCCTGGTTCAAAATATATTTCCTGTTTCAAATCTCTTTCTAATTTCTCTGGGGATGGGTGTGCTTGTTGGGCACTGACAAATAGGCACCCACAGAGGAATAGCTTTTTTCTTCTGCTCGACTTGAAACCAAACCAAAAGCTTGCAGATTCATCCCCCCGCCCCCACACCGAACTTGCTCCAAAGATACATATGTGTTTTGAGGGCAGAAAAGGTACTTTGAAACATAACATTGGTCTTCACTCATCCTGTATGACTGCTGCAAAACCATGTACTACAATTTACGAAGGATCTTCATTGGGGTGAGGAACCTGTGGTCGTCCAGGCATTGCTGGACTACAACTCCCTTCATCCCTGACTGTTGCCCCTGCTGGCTGGGGCTGATGGGACTTGGAGTCTTCACAACATCTGAAGGGCCACAGGTCCTTTCCCATCCCTGATCTAGAGCCTAGTGAGCTAAACTTCAGGGGTAAGGTCAGTGGGCCTTGAGTTTTGTGTCATTTTCTAAAAAAGCCTGTTAATTGATTTGCTGGCTGACCTTGACCAAGAGACTTAATTTCTTCTGGCTTTCTTACCCCTCGGTCAGCATTTGTATAGCAAGCTTCTCTGCTATTTCCGATCATCATTGTTTCTTGGGTCTCATTGCTGACACACTGACACACCCCTCTGTCTTTGATGTTTGGGGCTGCAGTTCTGTGCACATTTACCTGGGAGCAAGTCCCACTGAATACCATGGGACTGACTCCTGAGTAAACATGCACAGGCTGGCACTGTGGGTGAAGGACGGCTCCTAGATTTAGCAGTGGAAATAAGGCTTGCCTTTTGGGTTTTCAGTACTGTACTTTAAAAAGGCTCTTGAAAGAATCTGGGAAGAGGGAGGTTAAACTAGCATAATAACAGTTCTTCAGTCTTGGTTATAACCTTTAGTAGTGAAGCGCTGATGTCTAAAAATAGACTTCCAAACACATACTTAGGCTCCTGAATCAGTGCCCTAATTTTTCATGGCACCCAACAATCTTCATTGACTTGATTAGTAGCCTGTAGATTTTTCTACTTTTGGAGGAGATGGGAGTTCAGTATTAGTCCTCCCTTGATTTTTGGGTATTCTTGTCTCCTGATTACTCATTTTATGGGTGGGATGTTTGAATTGAGACTACGTTTTTTGTTTGGAGAGGAAGGGAAGTTAAGTCCAAGAGACACATGCATTGACAATGTCAAGGACCCGGCTGTCTAAGTTCTGGGGGCATTCTAATCTTTTAAGATGTTACAATGCACAGCAATTCTGAACCACTGTCATTAATTTGCTTTCCAATATTTACTAGAAACCATCTGGGGATCCAGAGTAAATGCAAGCCAGAATATTGTGGTGTCTGGGTGGTAGCTGACTTAAGTCATACTCAGTTCTTGATTCTAGTTACAGGTAGGTAGCCGTGTTGGTCTGCCGTAGTCGAAACAAAATTTAAAAAATTCCTTCCAGTAGCACCTTAGAGACCAACTAAGTTTGTTATTGGTATGAGCTTTCATGTGCATGCACACTTCTTCAGATGTTCTTGATTGATTGATTTCATAAGATTTATACACCGCTTGATTGCTAATGACCTCAAAGCAGTTTACAAAAAGATAAAAAAATCAAGAATAATTCACAACCATACTTTACAACATACAAAATATAAAATACTAAAACAGATTAAAATTCCCCCAACCTTCCAAGCATCTGCGAAGGCTTTCCTAAAGAAGGTTTTCAACAGGCGCCAGAAAAGAGTTCAGTGAAGGTTTCTGCTTGATCTCAATAGGCAGATGCTGCCACACTCAACGATCTGAGTTCTTACAAATGTGGAACGGGTATTATGTGGCATCTGCAGTAGTGCCAGTCCTGCCAATCAAAGCGGTTGAGTGGGCACATGAGGAATAAGGCCCTCTTGTAGGTAAACCGGTCCCAAGTTGTTAAGGGCTTTATATGCTAATAGTAACAGCTAGTTGTGAATAACATAAGGCATTGGAAATTTGTGATCAGATTTCCATCTCTGTACAATTCTGGTAACAAAAAAAAACAAAAAAACCCTACCTGTATGTTTCTGTGTCTGAAATCTGTTTATCACAAAGGGACCACATTATGGCAGTTTGGTGACTGCAGCTTACTGGGGCATGTCATTGTTAGATAATAGGGTAACTATGTCAAGACATCTAATCAGATGAGGCAACTGATGTGACCGTTACACTTCCTCTTCCTTGACTTCTTAGGCAGTTACAACTGTATTGTTTCTAACCACTGAAACGGCATTTTCCATAAACGTATACACGATAAGCACAATATTTCTGCTGTATTATGCTTAGAATATGAAAGTCAGCAAACACAAAACTTCAAATAGAGACTTAAATGTCGAATCATAGAATTGTAGGGGTTAAAGGGACCCCAAGGGCCATCTAGTCCAACCCCTTGCAATGCAGGAATCACAGCTAATAATTATCCATGCAATGGAAAACACTCTGTGCTGGTTGAGCTTGGATGTCAGTGGCTATGAATGATCCAGTGTAATGATTCAAGCTTGCCTAAGGTTGATTTCAGTGTGACTTGTGCACATGCAACATGGCACTGGGCTGTGGCTATTAGGCTTGAAGCAAGTGGTTAATATGTATCTCAGGCCATTAACAATATGGAATATGAGACCTTCACTGTTGCCAAGTGGAAACTCCTAACAGCAGCATTCGAGGTTTCCAGCCAACCATGTCCCTCCTTTAGGATATTCCATTCTGTTCCCCTTTTCCAACATTCCATGAGTACTGGGCATGCTCAGTTATCTCTGAGCTGGTTTCTTGGAGGGGTTGGGTTTTTTGCTAATACCTCACCCATGTTTCTCAGTGGCTCTATTTTTTTGGAGCACCATTCCTATGGGCACTTACCACCTCAGTGTGTTATTAGAAGGGGTAGTGGGTATTTTTTAGTAGAGTATAGCTGGGAAAATCTAATGTATGGCCTGTAGACTGTCTTTAGAATCTTAATAAAAAAATGCCTTCCAGTAGCACCTTAAAGACCAACTAAGTTAGTTCTTGGTATGAGCTTTCGTGTGCATGCACACTTCTTCAGATATTTAGAATCTTATTTTAACTGGTTTAGTAACAACTGAAAAGGAAGACAATTATTCAATAGCAGCAGCCCTTAAAGTCTTACAGCTTAAGTTTCTACTCATTCTTATTTCCATTCTGTCCCTAACTCTTTCCCCCTTGTGAGAATGTGTTCATGTTAATAATTCCCTGCAGGTGGGCATTTCTAGACTTGGCTCACTGAAAAAAAATGCAAACTCCATCTGGAACGCAAAGTGCAGGAAAAGCAACTAACATCAACATTTACCTAACTACTTTTCTCTTACACAAAATAAACGATGCTTCCTGGTTAGAAATCTCTCCACACCAGTTTTGAACGCCTGTTATTTTTACAAATATAAATAGAATTGTGGGTTTTTTGTTTTTGGTTTCTTACAATTGCACAATGAGCAGGAGCTGGGAAGCACTTGGAGCTTCTAAAGGAAACAGTGCTGGCTTTTTACACCCTTCAGTTGCCTCCAAGAGCCATGCCAATGGATTTGTTCCCATTGGTTCAAGCGACTATGAGTGCAGGTGTTCCACATGCTTTTTCCCATGCAGTGCGGGTTCCAGTCTGCAAGCAATTTGGACGGAACAGCTGTCCGGCATGGAAAACAAGGCGACTGTTGTGCAGTCAATCCAAAATTAAATTAAAAGTGCAAGGGATGAGATGGTAAGTGTAGAAGAGGAGGCAATGATATCTGGCATTTGCAATATTTTAACTGGCCTTCGTTTAGTGGGTACTACATTTGGCTAAAGTCCTGGCCCAGTCACGAGCGAGAATAAATTGGCTCGGCTCCACTGAATTGTATACTGTATCTGTAAGTGCTTGTCTAATTGGAGAACAGATGTCACACCCCCCCCCAAAATGCGTCCGTGCCTCTGTTTGCAAGCATTTGGGCAAACATCTATTTGGCCACACATATGTTCAGGGAATGTCCACATTCATGTATGGCTGAAGAGTTGTCACAACCTCATGCTGCATGAAGTTCTAAATGGGCCAGAGTGTGAAATCAATTTCTATGCAAATTTACACGGAGTTAAAACAAATTACCCTTGTAGCATTCACAAATGATGCATGAGTGACAGAAGATTCACAGGGCATTGCTCCATTCAAAGATGATATTGCTGAACAGGCTGCTCGCCACCTCCCAAGTGTTGAACACTTGAGCAGCTCTTACCATAAGGAAATTTCTTCCAATGTTTAGTCAAAATGGTGATGACATCCTATCTAGCTAACAGCATTTCATTTGGCTGTCCAAAGTAACTTTGTGACACCAGTGCCATAGGCAACATCCTATGCAGGAAAAGCCATGGGCATCACAGAGAGAGAAACCCTATGCTCAGTGGGCCTTACTCCAAGGTAAATATGCACAGTATTACTATCCTGATCCCCACTCTACTAGAACAGGCTTAAAATGGAGGTAAGATACAAGGAATCTCCACTGACATAGATAGGTTAGAAAGTTCTTCCTCTACAGTATAGTAACCATCCACCTCACATCTTTAAGAAGGTGGACTCAGTCCAGGCATCCCCAACCTGTGGCCCTTCAGATGTTTTGGCCTACAACTCCCATGATCCCTAGCTAACAGGACCAGTGGTCAGGGATGATGGGAATTGTAGTCCAAAACATTTGGAGGGCCGAAGGTTGGGGATGCCTGACTCAGTCCATTGAATTGTTAAGTAAGAGAGGCCATATGCTCGTTGTAGATTCCAAAGGAGGGAAGGACAGAAATGTTTGTGGTGCAGCAGCTCTCTTTACTTTCTCCTTCAATACTTGAACATCCAAAGGTCGAGTGATTTGCAAGTAATAAATAATCAACATCATGTGTGTTTGGAGGCAATAGTTTAGCCTGTGAGAGAAGGTCATTTGAGATCCACTTAATCCAGGTGAAATTTTGAATCCAGTGGTGTTTTTAAAATAAATGACAAATTTTTTTTATTAGGTAATTCTGTCTATTTTCATCTAGGTATTGGGCAGAGTGAAGAAAGTGGAGAAATTGCTCCCCCACCCCCATTTGTGCAAGTAAGTTCCACTGAAATCAACCTTAGCTTTCCTCCTCTGCCTCTCCATCTAGGAAATATTTCACACTTTTCCTGGGTAAGACCTACAGAGTAGAATTGGGTGGCTGTTGTTGTAGTCCCCTTTAACAACTAATATTCGAAAGTCATCGTTCTGGGTCAAACCCTCTCACCGCAGCTTCCAGAATCACACCCAAAAGTAATAACAACATTCTGGCAACCCCCACGCTAACAACAAAACATTAAGACCAACATAATATCCTCAAATATCATGTTAAGTGAAGCTAGGGATTGCATCGCACACTCATCCTACCTAGACCCATCGAAATGAATGGGTGTGGCTAACTCTGCTTCACTGATTTCAGTGGGTCTACTCGGAGTATAGTTTAGTTGACCATCATAACGCTTGTATCGCAGCGTTGTGTTCGGGACGGGGCTGTTTACTGCAAAATAGACTTCATTGAAACGAGTGGAAACTTCCTACGTTTCCCTCGACAGATGTGTGTGTGTATAATCTCGGTCTACCCTTCCCTTCCTTCCCTCCAGAAAACATCGCCGTCTGCAACCCCCCAAGCGCTCTTCGGTCGCCGAGTCTCTTCCAGTCGCCGCCTGGAAGTTCATAGCCGGTACGACCGGAGGAGAAGCCCCCGCCCCGCCCCCTCGACGATGCCTCGGGGTCGGGAGAAGCCCTTCTGCCGAACCCGACCAAAGCCAACCTCACTCCACCCTGGCGGCCTCGGCGCATGCGCCCTGGGGCTGGCCAATTTAAAAGGCGGCAGAGCGAGACACTGGCGGGTATTGAGCGCCTCTGCACAAATCCCGGCGCGGAGGGGGCCGAAGCGGAGAGGCGGCTTCGCCGGGGAAGGAGACATGCTGGCGGCGGCGCTGCTGCTTCTATGCCAGGTACGCGAAGAGCACGTGCGCCTGGGCCGAGCCCCCTCCTGCCAAGTCCGTGGGCACTCCCCACCACTTTTAAAGACTGCAAAGCATCTTCTCCAGAAGTAGAGAGTTGTCTTTGCCCTTGAATTGGAGCCGGGGGGAGCGAGGGAGGTGGAAATCCCCGGGGATGCTCCTTGCAGAGGGAGGAGGGGGCGAGTGCAGAAGGGGAGCCCGGCGGCCCCTCCCGGCCGGCGCTTCTCCGGAGTTTGGCGGGACGGGGCGGCTGCAGGCAGGCGCTCGGCGTGTCCTCCGCTGTGGGCGGGCGGCTGCTTGGAGGGCGCGCCGGGAGAGGAGCAGCCGGCTCGGCCCGGGAGCCCAAGGCGGCCCAAGGCACGCCGCGCCTGCTCTGCAAGAAGCCCGCCAGTTCTTGGGCGCGATCATGCCGGATCTCTCTTTTGGGAAATCTTCGTCTCCGGAAAAGTTGAGATGGGGGCGGCGGGGGAGGAGGCGTGAGTCACGCACTGAACCGCCGGGTGTTTATTTTGGTTGAACTCGCGGCAGCCTTCCCTGGTGACGGACGCGTCAAAGATTCCCTGCTCGGCTGCTCCGATTTCCTGGTTGCCTTTAACCTGGAGCAGGTGGGGCTGAATCAGGGCGCCTCGGTCCAGCGGGGCGGGGGCGATGGGGATGTTGCCGGTGCCTGCCTTGCTCTTTGACTGCTTAATAAGAGCCGGGCTGCTGGCTGGCCAAGGGACCCCCGTCTGCTCCGGATAAGTGGATCAACAAGCGAGCTTCATCCTCCCGTCTTCCAGCCTTTCTGGAGCACGTGCGCTGCCATCGGATCGACTTCTCTAAACAAGAAGTCCGGCTTGTGGGATGAGTTACTCCGGGAGAAGCGATAGGGCCGCTCGTCACTTGAGAGAGCCCTGAGTTGATACAGTCCAGTTGCCGGCTGTCCCGTATAGTCCAAACACCACGCTTTTAAGAAGCTTGGCATGTGTCAAGGGAGAGAGTACAGATCCTTCATTCTTTGGCAGCATGTCCCTTACTCCCTACTGTGCAACATTGGTGATGCTGTTAAGGTTTCTGGGTGCAGAATGGGTAGCAACACAATGGTAGGATTCAGGGGGCCTTGGGTCGTCCCCCCCAACAATTGACGGACACCAAGCAGTGAGGGAGCTGGTGGTTTAAATTTTCCAGAGCGACTTTATGTCAGAAGAACTATGGGAAATTTAAATGGCCGCTAGCATTGGAGCCAAGTCTTAGGGGCCTGAGGTCCTTTCCCCCCTCCAATAAAATATCTGAGGGGGTGCCCCCCAAGTTAATGGGCATTACCATTCAAATGATGTGCGCTCGCTGTGTCTTGTGATTGATTATACTGGGTGGGGCTTACCTGCCCCCCCCAATATTGTATTCAAGTTGACACCCCTGGCAGCTAGAGCCTACCATCTAGTGTGCTGCTTGAAGCACTGAACTGATATCCGCCCCCCCCCCCAAGTGGGAGGAAGGTAGGTGTCAGCAGTGGGCCTTGCCACAGATTCCTGCATTGCAGGGGGTTGGGGTCCCCCCAACTTTGATTCTAGGGTGCTGGGCCCCCAGCAGCAGGTCAAAGATGCCAGGTACTGTATTGGCACCAGTGCTGTGTATAACTGAAGTAACATCACTTACTATTTTGGGCCGTGTTTCCCCACTGCGCTTTTGGAAACTGTTTGAAAGCAGCTTTGGAACTGTGAATGGAATCTGAATGTGCCTTATGCAAGGCACCCATGTCCAGGGTGAGGGTGCAAGGACAGGAATGGACCCTTGAATCATGAAGAACCCACCTCACTTTTTTATTTACAAAGTCAAGGTCTGAGCACATCCTGCCAGGCAAAAGATTGCTACACAATGGGAATTGGCTGTTGACTATTTCTCTAGTTGATTACCCATGTTTCTCTGTCAAACACAAAACTCCTGGGAGGATTTCATCATGTTTGTGCCACAGACAGACAACATGTAGCTCAGATTATGCAACTTGTCCCGCTGTTAAGATCCTTTTCCTAATAGTTAATCAAACTCTTATCTTGACATAACTTGTGTTCCCATAGGCAATGAGTAAGCAACTGTTCTCTGTCTTTTTGAAACAGAACAGCTATTGACTGTAGAGAATAAGGAATAATTCAGCTGTGCACTTTTTATGTAGTATCACAAGCTTATGCAATTTCTGTGCTCCTTTTTTCACCTTTGCCTGTAGAATGCCGCTGTGTAAATCAAGTTTGCAGTCTTCAGTATCAGCCGAAGCTAATCCAATAAAAACTATTGCCTTAATTTCCTTCTTTTTCTAGCTTTGGGGAGCCTGAGTAATGGATTCTAAGTAGCACTAAGCCTTTATGACAGGATGGGCTATAACCCTAGTGTTTTAGTTAGGATTATCTGAGATACGGCGCACCTGCTAACGCAAGCACAGAGCAGTAGTTTAGTGCAATGATGATGGAAAGTGCAAATATTTGAGTAATGAGTAAGCTTACACGTTCAGCTCAGAAGCAGTGTGCTGATGTTCTGTTTGACTCCCTCGTAAAACTTTTCTTTGCAGTTCTTCCTTTTCTCTTCTGTGTGAAGTACAGAAACTCTTGGAAACCTCAGTAGCCTGAGTAAGGGCTGTGGTTCCTGGTTCCTAACACACTCTGAGGGACAAATTCATCGATGATGAATGCAAAGGAAGCTCAGGCATGCTGCCACATCAGCACCCCTTTGTGTGGTGCGCATGGAATTGCTGTGCTTTTTCCACATGTGATACTCCTCTCCACATACCCCTCCCTTTTCTGTAGGAAAACATTATATAGGGACCAGCAGTTTTGCTTTGTTTAAATTCTGTGATAATGTGTGGTGCCGTTCTCCTTTCAGAAGCTAGTGCATAATGTTGTGTGTGTGTGTGTTTTGGGGTGGGGGGAACATGATCAAAAGGAGATTGTACTGCTAAGCAATAGCTTTAAGGGATTGTTGGTAGAGCACTCTGAAACAGGCTGAGAAAGAGTGTTTTCAAGAAAGCTGCATGAATAGTTAAGAGCAGGTATTATTAAACTATAACTCCCCTGAGCCTCAGCATTAGTATCCACATGTCAACATTGGTATATTCTGTGCCTAGTGGTCAGCTAAGAGACATTGGATTGAGGTTATAGTGATGTGTTCTAGGTGCTCATTAATTAATAGAATAAAATAAATTTAAATAGTTATTAAATGTATATACCTCTGTTCATCTGGGGATCACTGGGCAGTTTACAGTCTATCATGCTCTTTGATGCTTATGTATCCTTTGTCATTCTACAAATCTTCAGAAAATGTGACAGACAGCAGGACAGTATATGGAGATGTTTGAATAATTAGATCAGTACAGTAGTTTGATAAGGTTCTTCTTTCTTACCATGTGTTTAACGCAGCCCAGCTTATTTCTGACTGCTGTATTCTGTTACAAGTCTAACCTAATGGTTAGGACTCACAAAGCAGTCGATTTAGAGCAAAATGCAGTTGTACATCTGTCTATAAAGGTGGCAAGCCATTGATCACTGGTAATGTCTGTTCTATGATCAAGGCATATTCTAGCATGATGTTTAAGGAGAGATTGTCCTTAAGACACAGCATGCCAGTATTTGTTTTAAAATCTGAAACATTTCTCATGTTTTGATAGAAGCTGTCTGGTCCCCTAGATATGTAAATACTTTTAATAAAGCAAACATAGTTGGATAAAGTAGCCTTGAAGGGCATTCTGTAGAATACATAGTTGCCACCACCCTGTTTGGCTTCCTGTGACACACTTTACATGGAGTTGCCTTTGAGGAGTGTAAGCAAACTTCTGATGGTGCAGAGGGCAGCAGTTGGAGGTTTTGCTAGAGCTAGTTCTTTTGGAGGGACGTGGGTGGCACTGTGGGTTAAACCACAGAGCCTAGGACTTGCCGATCAGAAGGTCGGCGGTTCGAATCCCCATGACGGGGTGAGCTCCCGTCCCTGCTCCTGCCATCCTAGCAGTTCAAAAGCACGTCAAAGTGCAAGTAGATAAATAGGTACCACTCCAGCAGGAAGGTAAACGGTGTTTCCATGCGCTCCTCTGGTTCGCCAGAAGCAGCTTAGTCATGCTGGCCACATGACCCGGAAGCCGTACACCGGCTCCCTCGGCCAATAAAGTGAGATGAGCGCCGCAACCCCAGAGTCGGCCATGACTGGACCAGGTCAGGGGTCCCTTTACCTTTACTGAGTTCTTTTGTAGCATGTGACTCCATTGCTATTTGTATCCATTGCTGGCTCCAGTCTTTTTCCAGACCTGTTTAAGGCCTTTATCCTCTGTGGCTCATAACCAGGATTCTTACAGGTTCACTTCTTCCTACCTAAACTTGCCCATCTAGTCAGGTGATTGGGAGCAGAGCCTTCTCCATATCCTTTTTTTTTTTATAAAATTTTTATTGGGTTTTCACATTTTATATAGACAAAAACAAAAACACAAAAAACAAATAAACACATAAACAAAGAGAAAAAAAAAAAAGAAAACAACAACAAACATATATACTTTCCCGAAAATGTTATTTCCTAACCCTGGTCATTGACTTCCCCCTACCCCCTCCCTTGCATCCCCATTTCCAAATTTATGTCAGCAAATTGGCATTTCCCTGTCTTAATGTTAGTCCTTTTATAAAAACAAACAAAATTAATTTTTTCTAAGTTGGACCTCAATTCCCTTCCATCGATTTCCCATTTTGTCTTGAATAATGATCTTTTTAACCAAATCCCATAATCATGAGTGTTGTTAGAACTTAATTTTTCCCTCCCTCCCATCCCCGGTTTGCGTCCCTTCCCAAAGCATGTCCAAAATAACAGTTCCTAGCCCGGGTTCCTCACGTCCGAGGCCCTCCAGTCTCTTTCAGTCCCTCTCCGCCGGTCTTGTTGGTAATCCTTTATGCCAGTCGTCACATCTCGAAAGAGTTCTTTCACCATCAATCCAAAGTCTCTTCCCATATTTGCAAACAGCTGCTGAAGAGTTTCCACAAGGCATGAATCTTGAAGGTAATCAAAGTCAGAGTCTATGTGGAGGCCCCGATTATATTTCTTTATTTTAAATTCCTTAATTTCATAGACTCCCAGGGCCTCCACTTTCGTCTTCTGCATCTTTCGTGGATTTATAGTAGATTTGCTCCAATAATCTCCTTGTTTGTATTCCACAGGCGTCAGCTTCTGCTCAGTATTTTCCCACATCACTTCTTCTCTTTCTTGTTTTGTCTTCTCCTCTTCTTTTATTATCATTTCTGGTTCAGCTGTGGATTCTTTCTCATTGAGGTCCTCGTTACATTCAGCAGGACTACTTGTTTCAGAAGTCAAGGTCATCAATTGTTCACTCATAGCCGTAGTCTGCTCTTGTAAGATTCCGACCAAATAGAACATCCTTTCGATTTCTCCCAGTATCTTTCCATCCACAGCCATTGTAGTTCCACAGAATTCCCTCTAGAGGGAATCTGGTTACTTAGTATTCTTTTCCCCAACAGTCCTTTGTCTTGTTATTGTTTCTTTATTTCCAACAATTTTAGATCAATTGTAACTCTTTTTAATCCAGAGGTAACTTAGGTAGCAATTTTCCACTATTAACAGTCCGTTTGACAGCTTTGACAGCTGTCAAACTCTGCACTTCTTAAACCAGCTCCAAAGCAGGACGCTCCCGGGCCCGGGAGGGGGGGTTGTTTACAACAGAACACAAAACATCCAACACTCCTCTCTCCTGCTCAAAATTTCCAAATCTTGGAAGTTACTGTCTTTTTTTAAAACTCACCCTTTACAGGGTAGGCACTCCAGCTTAGTTCTTTTTTTCGTTGCTCTAGATCAGTGTTTCCCAACCGGTGTTCCGCGGCACACTACTGTGCCGTGAGACATTGGCTGGTGTGCCGTGGGAGGGAGGCGAGCGAGTCGGGCGGCGGCGAGGATCCGCGTCGAGCCGGGGGCGGCTCCGCGGTGGTGGTGCCGAGCGGCGGGGCAGCGCGTGCAAAAGGGAGGAGCGCGAGACAGCGGAGGAGGAGGAGGCCGGCATGTCCGGGCAGCAGCAGCAACAACAGCAGCAGCAACTCCCGGCGACGGCTCCTCAAGCCCCGCCGCCGCCCCCTCCTCCGCCCGCTATCGCCGCCACCACCACAACAGCCGCCGCCGCCTCAGTTGCCGCCGTCCCTCAGTCCCTCGCTCTGCTGCCTCCTCCCACCCCCAAAGCTTGGAGGTTCCCCGGCAAGGGGGAGGGAAAAAACTTTCACTTTCGTGCGTCCCTCCCGGCGTGACGCTGCGCGCTGACGTCACGGGGCGGGGCTTTAATGGTGGTGTGCCGCGAGATTTTTTTTCAGTAAACAGGTGTGCCGTTGCCCAAAAAAGTTTGGGAAACACTGCTCTAGATCGTCTGCAAGGTGGGGGGTACGGACTTCCTTTTAGCACATCCCCCAATCGTCTCAAATTCAGTGGATAAATTTCTTAAAAACCAAGTCCAAATTACTCACGGGTTGTTTTTTCAGCCGAATTTCAAGGAAGGAAGTCAGCGCTCTCCGGTCATGGCTCGCGGCTTCGCTCAGCAGAGGTAGCGATGGACTCTCAGTGCCGCGCCACCCCCCGTATCCCCTCCGCAGCCTTTAAAAAGGCTCTTCGCGAATCAGGGGGGGCGCTTAAGGCACCCGCCGAGTCTTCAGTCCGCAGGCACCGTGCCTGCGGTTTTAAGGGTCCCCGTGTCGCCGGCACGGCAAAGACCCGTCCCCTGCTGAGCCGATTCCCTCCGGAGCTCGGAGGGAATCCGCCATTCCCAGATCGCGTCAACCCCGGAAGTCCAGAGCCTTCTCCATATCCATATCCCCTGCCATAGAAGTTGGGCTGTTGGTGATTCCAACAAGGGGCTTCTTCCAACATCATGGAACTTCCTGCCTAAGGAAGTCCGCTTGGCTCCTTCACTGACTGCATTCAGACACCACCTAAATACCATTTAAATTTTCTGCAAGCCTGTGGCCTCACTGCCAGATTTGTCTTCTGTCCTTTGGGTTTTTCTCCTCCTTCAAATTGTTTTATTTGCTGTGCTGTTGTTATTAGTTGTTGTTTTCAAGTTGCTGCTGTTGATCCTTGTATCTCATGGTAGTCGAAAGGCTCATGAGCTGGACAAGTGGACATGCTTTAAATAAAATAAATAAATAACAGGCAAGGGCCAGAAATCTGAATAGCCTCTATGATGCAATAAGTAGCAGGATGCAGCTGTCTATCATGTTAAGAAAACATCTTCATGAGAGCCTGGAAGCTTCCACTTAAAGGACAAGTTGCTGCTGCCTTGCTTGTGGGCACAAACAAGAGGTGTGAGTGCTGTTTTCCAGCAGCTAGAGATTAGGACCTCATTCTTGCCCCTTCCTCCCTTTCTGCCTCATTGACTCCACTTCTCCTGTGCCAGTGATTCATGCAAGAATTCCTCATTTTCTTCTTGCTTATCCAGCCTGTTCTCTGCCAAATTTCTAAATCAGCAAAATTTCAAATTTTCTTCCCAGAATCAAGTATGCCCTTTCCTACACCTATTGCTCAGTTGACTTCTCTGGTTTCTGCATTTGAGTTTTTAATTTTGAATGCTGCAGCTCCTCATTGTAGACATTTACACAAAGCCTGCTTATCAGCAGTATTTTAAGGTATTTTTCACACATGAGGTACCTATATGAGCTAGAAGCTCTATTTTATTTATGTGTGCTGTTTTAAATATTGTGATGATGGGCATAAACCGCATAAATAGCACAGTGCAGAGCTCTTTTCTGGAGTATTGTATGATAACAGTCTTAAGTGCCAGTGGCTTCTCTTACTATTGCAAAAATTTCTTATATACAAGCAAAGTGAAGCTAATTTTTTCTTTGTTTTTCAATGCCCGAGTTAGCAATATAATCTCGTAGGTTGCTTAACTTTTGACCACTGCTATAATGCAAGTGGGGGACGCGGGTGGCGCTGTGGGTAAAAGCCTCAGCGCCTAGGGCTTGCCGATCGAAAGGTCGGCGGTTCGAATCCCCGCGGCGGGGTGCGCTCCCGCTGCTCGGTCCCAGCGCCTGCCAACCTAGCAGTTCGAAAGCACCCCCGGGTGCAAGTAGATAAATAGGTACCGCTTACCAGCGGGAAGGTAAACGGCGTTCCGTGTGCTGCGCTGGCTCGCCAGATGCAGGTTTGTCACGCTGGCCACGTGACCCGGAAGTGTCTCCGGACAGCGCTGGCCCCCGGCCTCTTGAGTGAGATGGGCGCACAAACCCCAGAGTCTGCCAAGACTGGCCCGTTCGGGCAGGGGTACCTTTACCTTTACCTTTATAATGCAAGTAACAAAATTCAGGCTTCCTTACGTAAACTTCTAATTTGAAAGATGAAGAGATTGTCAAATGGCTGGAAGGCTCAGTTTCCTTCCTTGATGGTATCTGTTTCACTGCCATGTAGCTCTGCTGGGGATGAATGTAGTATGTTTCATGCACTGCATTACTCTTGATGGAACCTTGTCTGGGGGTGTAATCAGTTGACCCATTTGGATCAGTGAGGCTTTCCTCATAGCTGAACTCAACCTGAGTTCTTCTGAAGCAGGGTTGAAAAAAGGGGAAACCACATTAAGGCTGTGGTTGCAAAAACTATGATGATTCTTATGGCACCTTCAAGACTAGGGATGGGGAAGGGGATTGAATTCATGTCTCATTTGAAGCTGAATTTATCACATTCACTTTTTTCAAAACAATATGCAAACCAAAAGAGAGAGATCTGTCAAATTTCATACTCATCCAAATTTTGCTATGCAGTTTGCCAACTAAACAATGCTTACAAAAATGCATGCATTCAGGGAAAGTGTGCATAATTTTTTCTAAACTTTATTTGGTTTTTCAAATTAAAATTAAAAAATTGTGCATAAAAATAATATTTTGGCAAAAATAGCACACAGCAATGCATTACATTAGGGGAAACAGCTTGCAAAAATGTGTATATTATTGAAATCGCACATAAAAATGTGCTTATTAGGAGAAATTCACACCAAAATGCTGCTGAATTTTCATGAGGATTTTTTTAAAAAAAATAATTCTCATATTGCCACAAAATGTCATGGAGAACTGAATTTTAGTTCAGAAAGATGAGAATCTAAGAGAACTGAATTTGACAGATGTGTCCATCCCTATGCAAGCCTTAACCAATTTATTAGGGTATAAGGCTTTTGTGGAATGGATTCATTTCATTAGATGCAATAAAGCACTGTTCTCAATTGGTAAGCATGTGTACATGAATATATAGAGTGTGTGTACAGTACCTGAGTATAGGGTTGGCATGTACATGAGTGTAGGAGGGAAATTGTAAGCATTGGGATCAAAAGGCAAAGAAATTATTGCTTTGCAGCTGCTGCTACTATTGAAACTGCAGTAGATGAGATCCAAGTATACTCATACTGCTTTGAAGGAAAACATGTACATAATGTGGCTTTGAGATGGTTTGTAGGAACCCCATCTCATTGGCATGTATTTTCATTACATGAGGCTTAATTTGAGGCTGGGGAAAAAATCTCTAAACTGCAAGGCTGTGAGGACTTGGACACCTTGGTAAGGAACCAAATTCTTGGCTCTGTGGAACTGCCCAAGAAATTGCTGTGTGTTCTTTATTCCTCCTCATCCTTTCTGCTAGTTCCTAGGAGGTCCTTTGAACTTGTGGCACCGTTGGTGTCTCTTCTCCTACCCAAATAGCAATCTGTTCCTGCTTTAAGTCTGAAAATATTTATTTTAACATTTTGCCAGTCTGAATATGAGAAAAGGCAGGCCCTGGGAAAATAAGGAACGGAATAGAAGGAACGCAACTCAAATAGCATTTTTTTGTTTTGTTTGGGGAGGCAGAGCGCGAGGACTGGAATATGTTCTTCAGCAAGCAGGTGCTAGGTCTGCAGGCACTCCATAAAAAACCATCTCTTAATGCCTGTGTTGTGGCTGCATTCTGGTCGTAAAAGTATTTCCCACAAGGAGGTTGAGCACAGAGGAGAAGCAGCTCCTTCGGTGAGATATGGCATTGACCTTCCTTGCTCTGGAAACAATCTCTGCTCCAGCTGTTTATAGTCAGAATAACCTGCTCTGGGTTGACTTGAACAAGCCGTGGGGTTAATCATGCAAACTTCAATGAACCCCAGGCCTGTTTTTGCATGCAGCGCTCTGGTGATTTATGGTGTGATCTAGCAGCTTAGAAAGCTGCCAAGCCCATGACATCCCCACTGGATTGTAGTGAGGCCAGCAGCAGAATCTGGAGTTATGTGTGGCAGTTTCTAAAAATGGAATGTTCACGTTCCAAAAGTTCACTTAAAAGTTAAAATATAGAAATTTGTTGAGCTTTGTAGAGTTCATAGGAGGTAGTAGCTCATCTCCTCCCTATTGTGCTATGATGAGAGTTTCTGTACTGATACTGCTAACAAATTAATGTATATCAGTGGACATGCATGCTAGATTTTAACCTCCTATCCAAATAAAACCTGAAGTTTTCAGTTAATTTAAACTTCAAAGGCCAAAATGGTTTTAAGGCCAAAACAACTTTCGCTGCTGCGATGTTGTCATAGCTGCCATCTAAGGATCAGAAGCTGCTGCTTCATTATGCCTTAATTATTCCTCTGTGCCACATTTTGAGAACCAACAGAGACCAAAGCTTGAGTGTTCCAGTTCGTGAGAACCTCTTCCTTGCTCCTCCTCTTGGAGCAGTAAACCAAGTACAAACCTTGACTTCCACTTTTGGTTTGTTTGTACTGAAACAAAGCACAAGTGCTGCTTCACACATAATACTAAGTGAGTGCTGGGGGTTGTTGTTTTCCTCCTGGGGTGGGACAGGGAGGAGAGGGGTGGACCCAACTGAACAGCATGAACCAGCTCACTGATCATTCACAGGAATCCATAGCTTGTGACTTACCGTTACACACAAACCAAGCATCTTTCTTTCCTTCCCACTTTTTAATCAGGACTGGCTCCAAAGCAACTATAACCTGTTACAAAGTTAACTTATAAGGCGTTGAGGATACATGATTGTGTGTTTACACACACACACACACACACACACACACACACAATGTGAACATTTGACATGTGCTGCTGTTTGAGAAACAGAAATCTGAAATCCATTGGGCACAAAGAACTACTATCTCAATTCTTTGGATCCTGGCCTGGCCCTCACCTCCCTCTAAAGCAGGGAGTGGCCCTCTGGATGTTGTTGGATTACAACTCCCATCAGCCCTAACCATTGGTCACACTGTTTTCGGCTGAAGGGAGTTGGGAGTCCAGTGACACCTGGAAGGCCCCCAGGTTTCTCCACTCATCAGCAGTAGATCCAGGACACCAAGGGGCATGCTGGAAGAACTTAAAATCCTTGAAATGGAAGGAATGATGCTGCGGTGGACTCTCATTTTCACTGGATGAATTTTCCCATCTGAATCACTTACCTTCCGCTGGTTGCATCCTTCCTAAAGTACCTTCATATTGACACCTTCCATTTTATCCAAAACCTAACTTTTCTATGATGTCTTTGGCTTAACCCCAAGTACTCGTAACTGCATTCGCCCATATTCATCATCTGCTGTGAACTGTGCTTCGCCCCTTCATCCCACTGTTTCCCATCTCATGTTTCCTCTCCCTCTTGAAGCATTCAGATCATAAACTCCTTGGGGCAGGTATTTGTCTGTCTGTCTCTGCCCCCCTTTCTCTTTCTTTCTTATTGGCTTTTACTTGATGAAGATACAAAGAGCAGGAAGAGGAAAACAAGCCAATTGTCATTCTGGTCTTCCATCGTGTTGCATAATGAAGTTTCATAATAGCCAGGTGAAGTGGTTGCTGCAGAAGACAGTTCAGGGAAGAGTAGAGAAGCCAAATGGCAGTTTTACCCAGCCAAGCTGATGGAGGGAACTTCAGGGTTACCCTGAAAAGCAATTTTAGAAAGCTGAACTTTTATTATTTATAAAGCATATAATACTTTAACCCCACTGTTTCAACTCTCCTCAGCTGCAGTCAAGTGTGCTGCGTTACTGGGTGCATTGATAGTGCTGTACAAACAAGTTGGCCAACTCTGTTCTACTACATATTTGTAGCAGGACCATCCTTGCTTGCCTTATACCAGTCAATGAATGGTTGTGGACAAAGCTGCAATCCTGTGCACATGTTCTCTAGAGTAAGTCCTACTAAACTTAATAGGCGTTATTTCTCATTCACACACGGAAGACACTACCTGACAATGCATTCATCAAGTGACAGTTATGCAAGTATGAAGTGACCTTTGGTTGTGATCTGTGTCTTGCACAATTATTTCCATTTTCATATGGAACGCAGGGGAAACATGACATAAAATACCCATTCAGATTAAATTTGGTGCATCTCTGTGGGGGTACCTCATCTTTATCCCTGGCTGGTTTGAGAGCAGTTGTGGACATTGGTGGATGTCCTGGGAAACCTGTGGCCCTCCAGATCTTGCTAGAATACAGCTCCAGTAATTCTTGACCATTGGTCATTCTTCTGGGAGTTGACATAAAATAACATCTGGAGAGTCACAGGTTCCTCATCCCTGCTCTGTAACTTTTTGCATGCTCTTATACACCATACAAAGTGAACTTCAGTGACAAAACATTATGTGCTTTATAAATGATCCAAGTTCAGTTTTCCATATGCATGCTTGAAACTTAACCGTGAAGATGTCAGGACCCATTTGTGATTGGGAATAATCTGTTACCCAGCTACCCTTCCGCTTCACCTGTGTTTCCCATGAACTTTGATATGGTAAACACAGCTAGAGGTGGGCAAACATCTCAACAAATGAAACATAAAGGGCTATTGGGAGAGAAAGTGTGTCCTTGCAATTTCCAGAGGCTGTCTGCAAGTCTACTCTCAGTTGCCACCCTGTCCATGTGACGCACCAGTAAGTGAGAACATTTATAACTGGCCTTGTTTGTTCTGTTTAGCCATGCTATGTATCAACACAGGACTGTTTGTGTTACGAGTGTAGCAGACAAGATCAGCCTACAGACGGACATGAGCCAATAATCTAATGCTGAACCCAACTCCTTTTACTTTTTAAAAAAAGATCCTTTATACCGTCCTCAAAGCAGGATCTGATCATCTGGCAGCCATGAAACCAGTTATCATCTCAGCTTCTCTGTGAGGCTAAACTGATGTGCCATTTGCAGAAGTGGATTAACTGGGACCAAAAAAGGCCAAAATCATACCCAAAACATTTGGCAGGTGATTAGAATGATAAAGTCAACACTGAGCAGTTTTTAGCTTTGTGGGTGGCTTCAGGGAGAGCTGAAACCTTTGCCATGAAACTTTCATAAAACCCCAAATATTATTATTTAGTCCCATCAGTAAGTAGTTGTAATTGATTTATGGGCGCTGGTTAATAATTCCTATTAACAATAAGCCCGATGTGGTTTTAAGAGATTCACAAACTGCCTCTGAAAATACTGTAATGCTGGATTGTAGAAATTGTATTAAGTTCATTCATGGGAGCAAAGTAAGGCAGCCCATTACAAATTATGTAACTTTCAATCCTGCTGTAGAGACGAGCCTTGCCTCTTTTCATACCATTTTTGTATGATCTTGCCAACCTGATGCCCTCCACATGTGTCAGACAGACTACAACTCCCATCAGTCTCAACCAACAGGGTGGTAGCTGAGGCTGATGGGGAATTCAGTTCAAAACCTCTGGAGGGCATGAGATCGGTGAAAAGTACCCAGTTCCTCCAGTTTGCAAATGATCTTTGCTTCTAATCTATTCTTTCTTTGGCGATTGTGAAGAGGGAACCTGCTGGCTATGATCAAAGAAGACACACACACACACACACACACACACACACACACGATGGCATTAAACTTCTCTGGCAGGGATATAAATAGCTGGAATTGCAGACCAGAAAATTGCCATGGGGGAAAATGCATTAGCTACCACGTGATCACAAAAAGGCCCATTAGTATTGTGTGTCTGTCTGTGTCTGGGATCCAAAGTGTATTCTCCAACTAGGAGCAAAAGGTCATGCTCTTAAGTTCAGTCAGAAAAAAGTAATAAAATGTGGAGCCCTCTGTCATAGTCTCTTCAAAGCATCTTACAGTGGAGACTTTGAACACTGTGTCTTCCTCCTGACTTTGCTATAACGCCGTGCATGTCAGATATGACTTTTCTGTTGGCATAAAAAACCAGTCTCCCTATCCCAAGCTTGCAACTGAACTCCGCTTTGCCCTGTTAATGCTAGTACTCAATTGACCGGATGGTTGGCTATGGCTTTTTCCAAAGAAGATGCTCTCTCTGGGTGATCAGAGCTGCTGTTGTGTCCTGGAATGCAATCCTGAACCCTGAAAAGCAGGTTTTTGGAATGGCTCACAAACAAGTCTGCTCCAACCCAGACCTCCCCTATCTAGCCAGTAGTGTGTTTGGACTTGGCAGGGGAAAAGTTATGTTGGATCATCCCATGGGAACTGCTCTATATTTTATCTCTTTAGATATCTGTTTCTATATTGTACACACAAACGGTATCAAACTGTTCTTCCTTAGAGAAGAAACCTTTAGAGAGATGCACTTCAGACACCCAAGGATTGCATTCCTTATATTCAAATTATAAATGGCAGTGTTGGTACTAAGAGGAGAAACAGATACAGGAGCCACAGGATGGTAAAGACCACATGACTACCTACAACTTTTATGTGCTTTAAAGAATACTGCATTTCTCTGTCCAGGAGAGGGGTCTTCAAAGTGGAGAGAAATGAACTTTCTGTGCCAGAGACTTAAATTTTGAGGGGGTTACATGTTCTCCAAATACAAGGTAAATTTTCTTAGTTTGGCTTCTGTTGACTGTGTACCTAGTGCACACCCTCAAAAGAAATCTTCAGTTTTGTTAATATAATTACTTTCATTTTTATCTTGTCTGGATGTCAGAAAGCTGAAGTCATCCTTGTGTTTTGACGAGGATTAAAGACATAACCAAAGTAACTGCTAAATTTTATATCTTCAAAAACAGCATTTTTGCTTCTTTGTGTCAGTAGTCTTGGGTACATCTTGCAAATCTGTCTTTCCCCTAGTAACGCTAATCCAATTATGACTGCATAACTCCTCCTGCACTCCATTTTAAGACTGTTACAAACTGCAGACTTTGGGACGACAACATGCCCAGCTTTTTCTCTCTCCAGCTCCCCCACCCCCACCCCAACCAACATTCATAGAGCATGATTAAAAGAGATCTGGAGAATTTGAAAGCTTGCTTACTGTGTCATGACTCTATGGCACACTGTGGCTTTGGGATTATTCCTTTTGCTACGTGTCTTTTGGGAACTTGAGAAAAAGTTTTCTGGTTTCTGGGTCTTGCTTCTCCTAGCTGTGAAACGCTAGACCAGACAAAGGCAAACTCCGGCCTTCCAGATGTTTGGGACTACAATTCCCACCACCCCTAGCTAACAGGACCAGTAGTCAGGGATATTGGGAACTGTAGTCCAAACATCTGGAGGGCCGGAGTTTGCCTATGCCTGTGCTAGACACTAGTATTTCTCTTCTTTCCTTGTGTGGGATTGCCCACTGGAAATGCTTGAGTGTTCGAGTAAAGGCTGCACTTTTGGGATCCATGGCAGCTGTGCTTTCCAAACTCCCCCCCCCCACATGAACCACTTAAAAATTGTGCAGAGTCTTACTGAGTTTTCTGCCTGTTGTAGCAGCTGCATTAGATGCTATATGTTTTTTAATTGTATTTTTATTCCATAGAATTCAGACTAATATAATAAAATGCAACATAATAGACAAAAGAAGCAATCTAAAAGCAATTCAAAATCAAAATGAATACAGGCAACTCTCTATTTGCCTGCATTTGCATGTGCAACTGTGTATGCACATGCTGTCTTTGGCACTGGAAGAGGGTGGAACGAGGTGGAATGCTCCGCTGACATACACACACAAAGACCCAGAACGTAAGGGGGTTTCCTGTATTTAATGCGATGGATGTACAGTCTCTCATCTGCAACCACAAATCCACAGACACGCTGTAGACACCTGAATGAAGGCTGCAGATCCCTGTTATTCACAGACCACAGTTTGGGAACCTCTGTACTGCACTTTATAAGATTTTAGTCTTTGCTAAAGTAAATGTTTCCCAAAACTGCTTCTTACCTTGATACCCTGTCTGCTATAAATAATCGCGTGCACTACTATCACAAAATCCTTGCAGGTCCCCGTTATTCTGTGAGCCTGAGAAGAGACTCTGGGGTTGTGTCAGTTCCTGTGATACCTTATGCTGAACTGCACCTGTCCATCAGATATGATTGTGTATATACATATTTTTTTCTTGCATAGCAGTAATATTCACGTAGGAATGCAACCTTGCATGAAGTGACCGTAAGTAAACTGAACTTCCTGAATGGGTGACCTGAATATGCAAATGCTGGGTTGGCATTTTATAATTCCAAGGAACATAAACTCCGTAACATGTGGGGTTTTAGATTTCTGCTTTAGATAAGTTCACATTTCAGTTCCTTTTTCTAGTTGCTATTGAAACGTTTCTCCTTCCTCTTATCATTACCCTCCCCTTTTCCTTCCTTGCTTGCATGAAATAATAAAACCCCGACTGGCTCAGAAGGTAACTTAAGCCAAACAAGCATTAAATGGACTAATTTCCTGTAATATTTTCATCCTAGTAACTAGGCTCTGAAAGACAATTTTCTCCTTTTCTTCACCAAGGCAGGCTCACATGATTACCAAAAAAGTCATACAAAATAGGGCTTACTGCCAACTGTTTGGATGAGGTCTGACTCCCGGTGTTCTTACCACATCTGCTTTGCATTCAGAAGGTCCCATGTTCTATCCCCAGAATCTTCAGGTAGGGTGGGAGAGACCCCTGTCTGAAACCATGGAGAACCTTGACCTGCCAGCATAGACAATGCTGAGGTAGTTGGACCAGTGATCTGACTTGGTACGAGGCAACTTCCTACGTTCCTTACATATGTGGGGTTGTAGAGCTGTGGCTTGGGAAGAGAAATCCACAGCCAGAGGGATCCCTTCTCTAGATTAATTTCCAGCATTTTCTGCTTGAAACCTCTTCAGAGCAAAGTGTTGCTTGCATCAATAGGCGTTCCCCACTGTACATCTGGCTCAAAGGCTTGCATGCCGCTGGCTGGCAGCAGAGGAGAAAATGTCAATAATTGCCTTTGACAGCGTGACCACGCATGGTCACAAGGGTTTGCGATGCCGCTGTCTTCAGCCTGACCTTCCTGAAGCCTATTGCATTTTTCAGATTCTTGACACCATGGAGTGATGTTAAGCTGAGAAAGTCTCTGTCTCTGTCTAGAGCTGGGGCTGCGGGGTGGGGCAGAGCCTGAAATTCTTCAGATCATGTGCCCTCCAATTTCTGGTTAGCCTGAGTGTGAGATCAGACACTGAAGCTGACCTCTTTTTATCTATGACCTTGGTGACTTGGAATTGTATCCTCTAACTTTCTAGCAAGTGTGCCTGGAGCCTGGGGCTGAAGGGGGCAGGGAACGGTGGATAGGGCTTTGGAAAGCTTCTTCTTTTCAGTAAGTTATGTATTATTAACAAGTGTGGAGGCTTTGAGAAGATCCCCATTAAACCATTAGAAGGTCCTAGGCTGACCTTGAGAACCTCATGCTCTCCATTAAGCCTGTGCCTTACTGGATTGTGATGAGAATTAGGCAAGGGCAGCCCATTCATGAGGCAAGGTGAGGCAACTACATCAGGTGGCAAGATCCACAGGGGCAGCAGATTCAGCATCCAAGGAATGCATTGCCCACCACAGTGATGGATGCAGTGTGCTCTTTGGAGGCCAGATCTGCCACCTCCTTGGCAACCCCCCCATGCCACTTCTACAGTGGGCTGTCTGAGAATAGGAGGTGCTTCTGGTCTCCTCTCACCCCTAGGGAGGAAATGCCAGGAGCTGCCCTCTGGGGTCGCTTGGGGTCTGCACCCACCTGGCTGGTGATTCAGAGCAGGCCCCTTCCTCCCGCAATGGCCTTTGATTCCTACTTCAGCCATCTGGTAAGTAGATGTTCACTCGCCCCCTTCTTCCCTGGTGGGCTGGGAGTGGTACCATTTTGTGGTTTGCCTCAGATGCCAAAATGTCTTGGGCCAGCCCTCTAATTAGGGTGGGGCATGTATGCAGTCTGGTGCTCCTTGGAGGAAAGGAGGAATAAAAATGTACTAAGGCCAGATTCACACTATACATTTTACTACCATAATACTGTACCACGTTAAGCTGTCATGGCTCCCGCCCCCCAAGAATTCTGGGAGCTGTGGTTTGTTAAGGGTCCCCCCCCAGTTGTTTAACAGTCAGTCGTTCTTCCCAGCGAACTCTGCAGCATAGCTCTATGAGGGGAACCTAACAACTAAATAAAAATAACAAATAATAATAACAACTGTGACAGCCCAAGGCCCAGTGGATCCCAAAAAATCACCCCTGCACCCATCTGCAGTGCAGACCACATGTATCAGTTGTCTGCTGGCCATGAGTCTGATGTGTCACTGATCTGTACATTTGGTAGGAAGTTGGAGTAAAGGAAATGTCATTTTCCCTCCCCGCTTTCTCAAGTAACCTCTCAGGATACAAATTTATGACAATACCTTTTGAAGTGCTTTGATCTTGCAATTGGGCCCAGATTTTTAAAGTGGGTTGAAACAATCTAGACTTGAAAGCAGACATCTTCACAGTGGGCACGGAGCGGAACGACAGAAGGCCTCTCCTCCTCGACTTCCTCTTGAAACGAATAGAGCTTGCATGCGCCAGCTCTGCTTCTCTGGACAGCTTCTTGATCCTTATCTTGGAAACTGGAAGTATTTGGTGCAAACTTAGATTCTGCTTGTTTATTGGTGTTTTAGGAAAAACAAAAGCCTCTTGCACAAAATGAAATCATCTTCCAGCATCGTGTGGGGAATTTGTGGGCGAATGGCATTTTGGGGGGCACACTGAGAGCTCTCTCTTGACAGGTTTGTGTCACTTAAATACAAGTTGCAGCTAAGCAAGGGATGGATCAGGATGTCCCAGAGATAACTGGTCCAGGCTGGGACTTTCCAGGAAGATGCAGAGGCCCTGAACTTGGCACTGCTTAGAAGGGAGGAAAAACGCCTTTGGGCATTGCTGCATAATACATGACCCAACTCCTTGAAATGTGGGCCCTTTCCCCCTAAATGAAGAAGGGGTGGGGAGGGGGTCAAGATATATTGTCAGCTCCTTTTCAGCGCTGCTGTTTTCTGTTACTGGATACAGAAAGGGGCTGAGGGAGGGGAGCGAAGCCACCTGTTGGATTTTGACACTTGGCGGGGGGAGGCCATTGCCCTTTTCAACAGTGTCTGCCTGTCCTCTTTTTCTCCCTGCCTGTCTCCCTCGCTGCTTCCCTCCCCTCTCTCAGGGTTCTGTTTACAACCATCCCATTGTGGTTCTTGGGCTGGAAGCAGCTGGGTGGACTGTTTCAGGCTCAAGTGTAATTTCAGCTTCTTCAAAAGCCTTTAGAGGCCACCCCCCTCCCCTCCCGCAATCCCGGCCCGCTCTCCCCTCTGAAGAGGACAGCCACGCCAACAAGGGGATAATTTGATGGATTACTCTGCAGGGCTGAGAGGCTCTTGGCTAATCCCTTTTGTGTGTCTGTTGGACTAGACGCTCAGCAGAAGCCCTAGCCTCAGGCAGAGAAAAGGCTGCTCAGCAGGGTGGGTTTTACACACTGACATATAAATACAAGGACTCTGGTCATGTGGTGCAGGGCTTTAATCCCTGCCCACTACCATGGCCTAGAGGTTAAAGGGGGGGGCACCTGTTTGGGGCTGCTTTATGTTTTTCCCACTTGGTTTGATTTACATTTTTATTCTTCTGTTAATAATAACTTGGAGAAGCAGGAGGAGGGAAGCAGACAAGATGTTGGCGCTATGGGCATAGGCAGAGGGTGGGGCCCCCGCCTGTCTTGATGCCAGTGTGTCTGGAAACTCTGGCTGCTCATTTGACCAAGCCTTACGGGCGCTGAGTTGTTAGCAGATCTCCGTTTCCTGCACAGAGTTGCAGTTCCCGGAGTAGCAGAACAACCAGTCCCAGGGAAAGGGTCAGCAACCTTCACAAACTACAGTTCCCAGGATCCTTTGCAGGGGGGTCATGACTCTTTAATGTGGGATGGTATTGCTTTAAATGTATGGTGCCAATGGGGATTAAGACTATACAGTAAAAATGAATGGCTAGCCAATGCGGACTTTATGCCTGAAGCACACACTCACTCCTGCTTTGCTTAACATTCGCCCTGATGAAGTTTTGGTGGAGTTGAAAGCTTTGTGGCAATTTGGTTGGTCATTAATTCATAGTAAAGGGACTTTGGAGGGTTAAAAAAAAAAGGCGCAGTGGTATAATAATAATAATAATAATAATAATAATAATAATAATAATAATAAAATAATTTATTTATATCCCGCCCTCCCCAGCCAAAGCCGGGCTCAGGGCGGCTAACAACAATAAAACAGTACAAAACCCTTAGAATGCCCTTAGCCATGCATTCTAACATAGGCCATCTCTTTCTCTGCGTAGTTTATTTGGTGGGTTTCTTTCTGAGAAAAGCTTATTTATTTGGCATGCATAGAAGTGACAAATTTCCCCCCAGGAGATGACATCATTGTCCCCGATGTAAAATACGTGGTGGAACTGTGTCGCTCCCTGTCCCTGCTACCATTACATCACTGTTCTCATCACCCTTGTGTCCTGCACTTTTTCCGCAGAGTTCAATTTGGCATGTGTATGAGGTGATTTTATTTTATCCCCACAGGTTAGGCTGAGAAATGGAGACTTCAAGGCCACCCAGTGAGCTCTGTGGCTGTTAGGGCTCTGTGCCATACGCACTCTGCCCACTTGGCCCCCACGTTTTGTGGCTGCTCTTGAGACATGACCCTGTTCTGTGGCATAGCTTCTAGTACCTTTTACGAAAGAAGTCTTAAGTTTCAGAAAAGGTGGGCTGCCATGTGAACCCTTACTGGTACCACAATCTGTTATTTTTGCCTCTGATTTTCTGGAGGGTCTTGTTTATTCACCATCATGTTAGTACCAGACCCCCTGACCTGTTTTATCTCCTCCTGCTGTGGTCATCTTTAATGCTTTTGATGAGGTATGCTGTGGAAAAATGAGGTGGTAGCCAGATCTCCCCCCCTTTTTTCAGTGCCCCCACTCATAAATCCTCATTCACTCCTGTTTGAGTAGCTTCAAAATGTTCCATCCAATGCTTGCCTTACTTTTAATCGTTCAGTTTTATTTATAACTCTTGTTTTGAAACAGAAATAGTTTTCAAATGGCTGTTACTGGCACTCCCCACCTCCTTTCTGGTGAACTTAGGTTGTTGAAAATCAAAATGGAATCTCAGTGCTATAAATGGCCATTTTTTATTTTGGAAAGTCAAAACAATTGACAGGTGGGTGTTGTTGTTGGTTGTCTTTTGGCAAAGATGTTACGATTTACTGCACAATACGGTTTAGGTTTACACAGAGGAAAGACCCACTGTGTCAAGTGGCATTTGTTTCCTAGTTAAGTATGGGGAGAATCGCAGTCTTAGAGTGTGTACGCATGGTGTGCAAATGTGTGCTTAGAGCTGGATGCAGGTGTCTTTTGGGGTTGCCATACATGTTATACCATCCCCATAGCATTCCTGTCTCGCACTATTTGCCAATCTAAAATCTCAATCTAAAGCTCATTCTCCTGGAACAGTTATAATCCATTTTGTGCCAAGAATGTACTTCTCAAGTGCTTGCTGCATACATGTGTACACAGAGAGCACTTTCAGATCACCTCCTATTGGAACAGGCCACACCAGGGGTTTTCAACCTTTTTGAGTCCACAGCTCCCTTGACCAACTACATTCTTTCTGTGGCACTCCTGTGGGGCTCAGGAGCCCAGTTATGTCACCCCTTGCCTGCAGAGCTGGCAGCCTCTCACCCTTTTTTGAACACCCTCCTTTGTGGAGTGTTCGCTCAGCTTCCTCTCCCCTGTCCTTGAGAGTCCTCTGAGCTGCCGCCCCTGCCCCAAAGAGAGGTACCTCCTCACACTGCCCCACAAGAGTCTGAGATTTGTCTGTCCATTTCCAACAACAAGGGCTGGCAGACTGGCTGGCTGGGCTCCCGCACCCATTTGCTTGCTGACCCCAAGGCCACCTCAGCTTCTGGTAACCAGCACCCCCTGGCCAACCCTAGAGGCACAATTTGCCTGGGGAGCTTGTAGCCAGGGCTGCTGCAACAAACAGCTGTGCAAGCCTTTGGGAGACAGAGATGTGAGGGGCATCACAGGAAGGGAGGGAAGGAAAGAAGGGCAGAGGCCAGTGTTGCCCACGGCATCCCTGACCATCCTTCAAGGCAGCCCAGTGTGCCGTAGCACACTGGTTGAAACCCACTGGGCTATGCTATTCCCCATCACCATGTTTAACTTGTCCATGAATAAAGGCAGAATAGGAGGCAGCACATTAACCTGTGACTGTATACTGTACACTGCATACACACCCCCACCTGTATACACAGATAGTAGCTGCCACTTTAGAAGACGTTATTGCGCAAAGGTGTGTACATTTGCAAACTGCTTTGTGAAAAAGCACACTGCGAAACAATGACCCCTGTGCATTTTAAGGCCCACATGTGTACAGAACCTTAAGTTAAATTCTCACGGAAGAACTGATAAATGCCTCCATTTGGCAACCGAATGCTGATTCGTAAATCTTAGAGAAGAGACTCTACATTTCCAGATTGCGAGGTTTCTTGGTTCTTTGCGTTTGTACTCAGGGAAGCTTCTATATTCAAACCTATGTTTCTGCCTTCCGCTTTGGATAATAAGGGATTTCCAGCAGCATGTCATTAGCCTCGCTGCCTGGTATAGGGCCAGTAATGTAATCGAGGCCTCAGCTCACCGGAAACCTGGAGCTAATTCAGGGAGATGAAATGAAATAAATTACAACTGTGCTTCCATCCCTTCCCTGCTACAGAACACATTTTAGGAAGTGGGGCTGGGGGGGGAGGGTCAGGTGAGTTCCATTCCTTAATTGGCCTTAAATGTAAACAAATTGCTCTGCACGCGAGCCATATTCTAGTCAAGAGCGACAGTCTGGGCTAGAGATCAGGGACTAGGCTGGGGGAAAATTGAATTCCAGTCCAGAGACTGGAAAGGAAAGGGACTGACCATATAACAACTGCCCCCCCCCATTCATGATTGAGATCCAGCATGTATAAGCTTATTGGACTGTTACCCAAATAAAGGAGTACTAGTCAATTAATTACATGTGTTCTAGTTGGCTTTTAAATCTATATATAACAGTGAACTTTTGAATAGGAAAGGAGCAGGTTTTTACACGATGAATGCATGTATTGTGGCAGGCACCGTGTTAGAAGAGGTGTGAATGTGTCCGTGAAGAGAGAGAGAGAGAAGAAAGAATGCCTCTGTTAAGATTGTACCAAACCACACTTCTCTCTCTTTTTCTTTTTTTGGGGGTAAATTATTTTGTTAACTATAATTAACTATTTTAAAAAGAAACCAGTCACAGTATAATGCCCCTAGTTCAGCCCTTGCCAACTTGGTACCCTCCAGATGTTTTGGACTACAACTCCCATCAGCCCCCAGCCAGCTGGCTGAGGCTGATGGGAGTTGCAGTGCAGAACATTTGGAAGCTTGGCAAATGCTGCACTAGTAGTAGATCAGTAGCTGAGGGAACCTGTGTGAGCATTGGAGAGTATGAGCAGAACAGAGGTGGGGAGGTGGAGAGGATTTGCTGCGGTGCCCATTTGCTTTTGGCCCGTCATCTGCCTCCCCGTTGGCTCCAGTTTTCTGTCCTTCACAGGTCTGGCCTTTGTGCCCTCCTGCTTTCCATGTGGGGAGGGCAGATTTGGATTATGGCTAGCACTTTTTAAATCTATCTTTTTTAAAAAAGAAAACTATGCGTAGTTGCCAAGTCACACAATTTCACACGTTTATGTCCCACAATGTTTTATTTTAATTTTAAAAACCAAATTTAGTCCAATTTCGTACTCATAAAAATACCCGAAAGAGATGCCAGAATTTAATTTAACACAGCTGCCCTGAGGGAATTGCTGTACTTTGCGCTGGGATATATGTTTCAAAATTTGCACTGATGCCCTGCCTTTACTCCATTAATATTGGTTCAGATTTTGCCTAGTTGTTGAGCACAGACTTCATAAACGTGCTACTAACAAGCAGCTTGTTTGGACTAATGATAAAACCACGGTTTATCATGACCGGAGACAAGCCACAGTGATCGGTGCTCCTTAAATGGAGGTAAACATTATGTCTAAATTATGACTGTGGTTAGTCATAATTATGGTTAGCTGAAAGAAGACAACTTAGGGGAAGGGGTTGTACCTCAATGGTAGAGCGTCTGCTTTTCATGCAAAGGCCCTTTAGCATCTCCCGGTAAGCATAAAGGTAAAGGGGCCCCTGGCCATTTGGTCCAGTCATGACCGACTCTGGGGTTGCGGTGCTCATTTCGCTTTATTGGCCGAGGGAGCCGACGTACAGCTTCCGGGTCGTGTGGCCAGCATGACTAAGTCGCTTCTGGCGAACCAGAGCAGCGCACGGAAACGCCGTTTACCTTCCTGCCAGAGGGGTACCTATCGAACTG
Source organism: Podarcis vaucheri (assembly GCF_965113315.1). Taxonomy (NCBI): domain Eukaryota; kingdom Metazoa; phylum Chordata; class Lepidosauria; order Squamata; family Lacertidae; genus Podarcis; species Podarcis vaucheri. The sequence goes on along the minus strand of NC_138764.1, from coordinate 66,256,853 downwards.
CTAGGCTTTCGAACTGCTAGGTGGGCAGGAGCAGGGACTGAGCAACAGGAGCTCACTCCATCGCGGGGATTCGAACCGCCGACCTTCTGATCGGCAAGTCCTAGGCTCTGTGGTTTAACTCACAGCGCCACCCACGTCCCATCCAGGTAAGCATAGTTAAGATTAATTGCTTTAGAGCTTGGGCACTTAGGCCTGGTTAGCACACAGTGCTAAGCCAAACTATGCCTTAGCATGAATGAGCAAATGTGCTGGTGCACAATAATAAAAAAAAGCCGCTGCTTTGCCCGTCTTCTGCGGCTTCCCTGTTATTGAGAGAACTTGAGCTCGTGGATTGTTTCACTCCAAACAAACCATGAACTGTAGTCAAAGCTTGTTCTTAGTTAACAATTCATGATTTATTTGGGGGGAGATAAACCATGAGCCTGCCTGGGTTCATGCACATTACTAAGCCAAACCATGGCTTAGCTCCCAGTAGCATGGCAGCAGCGGGAGGCAGGGAGCTTCATGGCCGAGTGGGGATTCGAACCCTGCTATTCCAGGTCCTAGTCCAACACTCTAGCCATTACGCCACCCAGCAGTCACCCAGCAATCTTTGATCACTGAGCATGCTTTGTATATATTGGACTGTTTTAGGTGTGTCATTCCTCTGCCCCCCCCATATATTTTCCTGAAGACTACGCGGACCTAGTGGTGGGAGGAACGCGGCAGCTAAAAAAGCCAATGCAATTCTGGGCTGCATCAATAGGAGTATAGCATCTAGATCAAGGGAAGTAATAGTGCCACTGTATTCTGCTCTGGTCAGACCACACCTGGAGTACTGTGTCCAGTTCTGGGCACCACAATTCAAGAGGGACACTGACAAACTGGAACGTGTCCAGAGGAGGGCAACCAAAATGGTCAAAGGCCTGGAAACGATGCCTTATGAGGAACGGCTAAGGGAGCTGGGCATGTTTAGCCTGCAGAAGAGGAGGTTAAGGGGTGATATGATAGCCATGTTCAAATATATAAAAGGATGTCACATAGAGGAGGGAGAATGGTTGTTTTCTGCTGCTCCAGAGAAGCGGACACGGAGCAATGGATCCAAACTACAAGAAAGAAGATTCCACCTAAACATTAGGAAGAACTTCCTGACAGTAAGAGCTGTTCGACAGTGGAATTTGCTGCCAAGGCGTGTGGTGGAGTCTCCTACTTTGGAGGTCTTTAAGCAGAGGCTTGACAACCATATGTCAGGAGTGCTCTGATGGTGTTTCCTGCTTGGCAGGGGGTTGGACTCGATGGCCCTTGTGGTCTCTTCCAACTCTATGATTCTATGATTCTATGATTCTATGATTCTATGATTCTTGTGTGTAGATGGTGCCATTTGGGATACATGATGATGATGATGATGATGATTTGGGGTACACTCAGCTCTGAACTTCAGATATAGATTGAGGGTTCATGAATCTCATTATTGTGAGCCACCTTGAAGAGACTGCAAAGTGAAAAAGCAGCATACAGATACTTTAAAAAGTTCCAGTTCTCAACAGATGCTGTAAATGATAAAGGAATTAAGTGCATATTTGATGTTACAATGCAGTTGGATACTAGCACAGTGTTAAATCCTATTCTTTTTTGGTGAGAGTAACTCCTCTTGGAAGGATTTTTTGAATTTTGAATGATTTTGTCCCTGCCCAAGAACATTTTCTAAAAAGAACTTCTGACTGGAAGCTGGAAAGTTGTGTGTGTGTGTATCTAAATGGGGAAGTGTTTTATCTGGGCTTGGCAGCTGCTGTATAATCCTCACTATCCTTTTTTGCTCTGTCACTGTTGTCCACTTTGCACATCCATGAAGAAAAAGAGCTGTTTTCCACGACTTTGCAGAGCAAAATAGGAGGAGAGTTGTCCTGAAACTGCAGGAATGCTAAACATCCAGGCTTGTTTGATTGCCTGGCCATTATCAGAACTGTGCTGTGCTTTTAAACCTTCCCTTTGTCTAGCTTTCCCCCTTTAAATCAAGTTGAGGCCCAGCCCACTTACCTGGTTTCCAGGTGAGGAAGTTCTGACGAGTTGTTCTGTTGTTTCTTGGGGGGAAATGTCGTTCATTTTTCATCAGGTAGGGCTTGTGTATACTGTACTGTGTATACTCTTTTCAGGAGAAAGCAGACCCGTCTCAGCTCTCTGCCTGATCTGTTTAGACACCAGTGACTATACTGCTTTCATGGAACGCAGTTGCTTATTTTTTTATTAATAAAACTGCATGTTGCATAAGAATAATGCAAAGAGCAGATGGTTTATGAATGTATTCATAATTCACAGCTTAACAGAATATGCATTTAAAGTAGCAAGATAACATCTGACTGTGTGTTTTTTTTTTTAAAAAAAATGGAAATCTTGGAGGGGATTAAACACACTGGGACAAATTGCATCTATTTACTTAGAGACAGTTTGAGTGTGGAGTTTAGTTTTCATTGTACCATTAAATTTAGCATCTATTTAGTAAGCTGGGCTAGTTAGTATACAGAATATCACGATACACTCTTTGCCAGGAATGTGAATACAAGTCATTTACTGAGTGGCAGCTTGCTACAGGAGCCCCTTTCCCATTGGGTTGGGATTCAGCTACAGGTCTTCCTGGTTGTCGTCCAACACACTAACCACTACACCACACTGCCTCTCCAAATAGGAACATACCAAGCCAGACTAATGGTCCATTTAGCTCAGCATTGTCAATTGTGCATTGATGGGCAGTGGCTCTTCAAGGCTCCAGATAAGGAGATGCAGCAGATTGAATTTGGAAACTTTTGCATGTCCTTTGCTTACAGGCTACAGTCCTTCCCCTCTGGAGAGGGGCAGGTGGGCATGTGGCCAGCAAAGGTGTGAACAGGACAGCTTCATTACAGTGACAGGACCACTGCTTTATTTTCAGCGTGGTGGGCTCCAAATGTACCTCTGTGGCTGGGACTCTTCCCCTATATAGCATCTCATTTGACTGTGTGCCTACAGATCCGGTCTGCCAGCAAACCTGTTGTGGTGGAGATCAGTGGTTTATAATATATGCTTGTTCTCCACAGGGACTGTTATTTGTAGCCAAACTGGCACCTGCCAAATGCAGAGTATCAAATTATCCTAACAGTTTCCCTCCTTCCGCCACAGTTTTTCCATACAACTGAGAAATAACCCGGGACAGCTCCACCCCATTCTTTTAATGATGGGGGGCAATGCCCAGGTTGCTGCTTGTTCTCCATGCTAAGTTTGCACATGAAACTGCAGTAAAAAAGGAGATTTTCGGAAATAAGCCGCAGTTGTGTTAGGAACAGCGCAACATTGGTTCTCCCTTAGATAGTTCTTCCTTTTTAGTTCTGTCCTAATTCAAACGGTCCCAGACCAAAGCCTTAACTTGGCGTAGCAGCCAGATCTCTTGGCATCTATGAAACTTGGATGAAAACAGGGATAAGCAGACCAGTTCCTATATAGAGGCTTTGAGTCAGTGACATCGTACTGGGTGAGCTGCTCATGGAGTGCATAAGTGGGGCATAGGTTTTATTCCATGCCAGTTCTCTGCAAATGATCTTGCATCCCACTTCAGTACCAACTCTTCTGTTCTGAAGACAGTGCTCACAGTAACCTGTGCTGTCAAGGTGGGCTTTCCACTTCTGGGGCCCCCACAATCCCATCCTGGGTAGGGCTCTTGCGCCTTTTTAACATCTGCGCAAGAAATTCAGCAGAATGAAGCATTGCTTTCCATGAAATGCAGGGATTTCATTCACCTGTTGGATTACTGTCTGTAATGCTAGTGCAAAAGACTGCGGAGCCCTCCGGACAGGGAAAGTTGTCATTAGCACTGGGAGGCTTTTAAAGAAGGTCTCCTGCTCCGTGTCACAGTGATATTTCCAGAAAGAGAAGCACATGGCACATTGTAAGTGGAACACCAATGTTGCATCTGGCACTCTCTCTGTAAAACAGGGTTTGGCAGACTTCAGCTTTGGTTTTTTTACTAGAACCCCAAGATCTGCCTACCAAAAAGGCAGGAGCAACAGACATTTCGCTCAGGGTTTCTTGGAGCACATTCCAAGTTTAGGAATTGGTTTGCAGTACTAACTGCTGTTTTTAAAAAGCAATTTTGTTGGTGATATTGTCAAACCATTGCTGAGCCGGAAAGCCTTGCTGATCTGCTGCAAATCTACCAGTAGATCCTGATCTATCGCCTTTTCATGTCTGCAGTATACAGTGGTTTGCAATGCAATTCTTTGGTGATGGCAGCAGGAGGGGAAAAAAAGGCAGGGAGGGCTCCGAAACCAAATAGGATAGGTGTGCTGAGTATAGGTTAACTCCTCCTCCTTTCTGCAAACTAATGCACTGCCTCTTAGAGTGGTGCACTCTCTGTGTCTGGGTCAGGCTCACTTTGTTGAAGAAGCTTTGTCTGAGGGGATGAAACCAATGTGCTGGGAGCTCACCTGTTGCCCCGCAGCCTCAGAAGAGAAGCGGGTGAGTTTGTTCTTCGTGTTAGTGATAAGTGGTGGTTTTTCAAACGTTTTTGGAGGCTGGAATAGCATGATCCTGTTGCTTTCTTGACTGTGTGCTGTGTTTTCCTGTTTCATCCTGTTAATTCTTCTGATCTCCCTCCCCCTCCGTGAAGAGAGAGACAAATGTTTTGAGAGAAGCAGAATTTCACATCCAAAGCTTGACGGCTGTGTGACATATAATTATTGAACTATTGCAGCAGGAAATTCTACTGGGGACGCATTCCCCCCCCACCCCATAAACTACTATAGTAGGGGAAAGGAATTATGTGGTAGCCAGGAATTTCTCTCAGTTTCTGCCTGTTAACACATCCTTGCCTTCAATGTGTGCCAGTAAATCCAGGCTAAAGGGTATGAATTTAGCCTTGCATGTGAGAGAGAACATTAGGATCCTGGGTTTTGACTTGTCTGGTGGTTAGTATTGAAGCAAAGCAGAATAATAGACTTGTCATCTATCCCAACCCCCTGCAATGCAGGAAACTTTGCCCAATGTGGGGCTCAGACCCAGGACCCTGAGATTAAGAGTCACATGCTCTACTGACTGAGCTATGCTATTGATCTTGGTAAGGGAACTGCAGAAACTGGAGAGACCTAGAAGATTGTCTGGTTCAGGCTTTACCAGTTTCCCCAATAAGTACTACAGTGGTACAGTGGTACCTCGGGTTAAGTAATTAATTCGTTCCAGAGGTCCGTTCTTAACCTGAAACTGTTCTTAACCTGAAGCACCACTTTAACTAATGGGGCCTCCCGTTGCTGCCACGCCACCTGAGCACAATTTCTGTTCTCATCCTGAAGCAAAGTTCTTAACCCGAGGTACTATTTCTGGGTTAGCGGAGTCTGTAACCTGAAGCGTATGTAGCCTGAAGCGTATGTAACCCGAGGTACCACTGTATATGAATCAGTGTGCTACAGTATCTCAAATGTGTGTCCTCTAACCCAGTGTTTCCCAACCTTTTTTGGGCAAAGGCACACTTGTTTCATGAAAAAAATCTTGAGGCACACCACGTTACAGCCCCGTAACGTCAGCGCGCAGCGTCACGCCGGGAGGGACGCACGAAGGAGGGGGGGAGGGTGAGCGGAGGCAGCGGCGAGCCCCGTTCCTCCCCATCCGCCCCTTTCTGTGCAAGGAGCACAAACAGGTGAGAAGGGGGTCAAACCTGCGGGCCGGCGCCGGGGAACCTCCAAGCTTTGGGGGTGGGGGGGGAGGAGGCAGCAAAGCGAGGCAGGAAGGAGAGCGCGGCTTGGCTGGGTGAGCTTTGGCAGGGGCAGGGAATGAGAGCCGCGAGGCGGGCGCTGCGGACGGAGGCGCTGCCCGCCGAGCTCGCAGGCAGCCAGACAGGCAGACGGCGAGAGCCCCGCGCTGGGCGGCCTCTCCTCGTCGCCGCCGCTCCGCATCTCGCCGCCCGACTCGCCCGACTCCCTCCGGGGACGGCGCCCCAATCGAAAATTTGACTTAAAAAAAAAAAATCTTTCGAATTTTTTAATTTTTCCCACGGAACACCAGGCAACATCTCGCGGCACACTAGTGTGCTGCGGAACAGTGGTTGGGAAACACTGCTCTAACCATCCCTGTCATCTGGGGAACTTGTTAAGAGAACTTAACAGGACTTCATTAATGCGTAAGATCAAAAGTTCTCAACACATCCTTCATCGCAGTCCGTGCTTTCATCTTCGGTTGAATCATATAGGACGGATGAATTCAAAGCGCTTGTGACTGTGTGCGGGAAGAAATCTCATACCAGTGCTCCATCTAACCATCCTAATCAACAATGTAATTAGGAAAATGGTGTCCTTTATATGTATGGAGGGGGATATATGGATGGGTGGGTTCATTTGCCGACTGAGTAAATCTTGCAGATGTGAAGAACTGACCCTTGCCAAGTGGGTCACTACTCAGAATTATTAGAAAGTAGTCGGTAGAGCATGAGACTCTTAATCTCAGGGTTGTGGGCTTGGGTCCCACATTAGGTGAAAGATTCCTGCATTCCAGAGGGTTGGGCTAGATGATCCCTTTGGTCTCATTCAACTCTACAAGTCTGTGATCCCACAAGAAACACAACTTTGGGGTGTAAATAGTTTTATCCTTTCCAGCTTTGAAAGCTGGGGAAACGTCCTCTCATCTGCATGATGATATCTGCCCACATTCCAACCCTCTCCCCTCCGCAGTTAGTTAACAGTAAAGATGGGTTTCCATATTCGAGGAAGAAAACAAACCCATTGGGAGTCTATAGCATCTCCCTTTAGGAGATGAAGGATCTTCAGTTGGCTTCCATCCCCAAAGTGCTGTGCGCTAACTTTCCCCCTGTTTTGCTCTACATGGCTTGTGTATCTTCTCCCTCTACCTTGGTCATGGTTTTCCCCCTAAGCGTACGAAGGAAATGTGCTCTTCTGTAGTCTCATTAAAAACCATGAAGATGGGTGAGAGGTGAATGAATTGTTTGGAGAAGGGAAGGATGTCAGGCATGAAAATGTCTGCACCGGTTATGTGTAGAATGAAGATGACAGCCCCATGAACTTCTCAACTCCAAGCAAAGCCTTTAAGGGTCATAATTGCTTCTCCGGGGAAAGGTTGGTGTGCCTGGGATACAGTTGTACACACAGGCTTTCTCCAAAGCCACATAAATTTCAGGCTGTTAACTAACTAATAGGAGTTGGCTTCTCCTGGGTTATTCCTCTGTATATGTGATGACCTCAGAAGAAGTTAGAGAGGCGTGGGCCTTGCGGATTACCTGCATGCATCATGCAGCCGTTTGCCTTGGTTGGCTGTTGGAGAACGTAACTCAGTGACAGGCCTGTCATCACTTTCCCAGCTGAGATAGGTAAGTCTTGATGTGGCAATGTCTCCGGAGAGTCTGCAGGGAGAACGCCTTGCAAATGAGAGGTGCCGCCGGCCGGCTCAGTAAAGGCAGAACTCTTCATATCTTAACACTTGAAAAATTCAGGCAACTTTTCCATTAACTGCTTCCCAAACCCCGAATGTTTGCGGTGTACGGTATCTTGGTCCCCCTTTTAAATTTTGTTTTAGAACAGGCATAGGCAAACTCAGCCCTCCAGATGTTTTGGGACTACAACTCCCATGATCTCTAGCTAACAGGACCAGTGGTCAGGGATGATGGGAGTTGTAGTCCCAAAACATCTGGGGGGCCGAGTTTGCTTCTGCCTGTTTTAGAAGTTTATCATTTGACTTTTAAACTGAACATCACTGTGATGAGCCCATGAGGATACTTCTCCTGAAAGGCTTTTAAAATACTTTAATTAAGTCAATTAATAAAATTTGACATGGGCAGGTTTCATGATGATAACAAGTGCTGGGGACTGGCCATTGGTTTAATTCTCCTGAACAAACCAATTCAGATGTCCGTGGTCTTCTCAAGAGAGGGAGGCTTCCTAAGTCACATGGGCTCTGTGTCATTGTGTGTCCCGTTCTAGGAAACGGGACTACCTCAAGCTGTCTTGAGAGGGCTGTTTCCTGCTTGCTTTTAAGGGTGTTTCTCACTTAAGATTTCTATCCCTTTTATTAATTGACCCAAAGAGTCCAGAAAGGAAGAACAAACCTTAAATTTGGAAGAATACTGTATTCCTCTAAAGAAAAGGGAGTATCTGTGGGACCAGATGTGTCTGATTCATACGTTGTGGTTAAGTGACCTCAGAAAACCCCCCACTTTTTAGCATACTCTTTTAGAAGGCTGTAGAATTCTTATTTACAGCCTGCCATATAATAAGTCAGACTGTTGGTTCATCTCGCTCCATACTGTCTACTCTGACTGGCAGCAGCTATCCAGGATTTCTGGCAGGGATTTCTCCCAGGCCTACCTGGAGATACCAGGGATTGAATCTGAGACCTTCTGCATGCAAATCAGATGTCCTACCACTGAGCTGTATTCCTTCCACATCTCCCTAACTCCAGTGGATTTTGACATAGAAGCACAAAACCAGTAAATGCCCATGATCTTTGCATGCTGGTTCAGGAACTGGTAGGATACGTTTGCCCCAGGTGTTTTTTTTGGGGGGGGAGGCATTTGAGTGCATGTGATGCACACTGGATTTTGGCCTCTAACAGAAGACTAAACTTGCTCATTGTGGAAAGTTTGCTTGTTCTTAGTCCCCTTAGTAAGGGAAAACTGCTTTGCGGCCTATATATTGTGGGTAATAGCCTCAGAGCTCCAGCAAAGACACAGTGGTTTAAGGATAAACTGCGTGTTAAAGGGATTCATTATGATGGAATATTAAACTTCCAGTTTTATAGCAACAGGTAAGGCATGTCTTAGAGACAGTAGCGCCACCTACTGTTATATTTTGGTGTTTCTCTTAACTTGTTTCTTAGCAAAGGTGGATTGTGTATCAGGCACATGATGGTTAGGGTTAAAGTTCTCTCTCAAAAGAAGTGTATGCTTATTTGTCTGCATGCTTCTTTCCTCTTATCATATACATGACTGAGCAGTTGCCTGGTAGAGAGGGGAAATGTTTAAAAGGCAAATAAATGGAAGTCATTTGGGCATCAGATTAATCAGTATATTAACTACAATCAGAGTCTAGTGGGTTGGTTTTATTGGAGGATATGGAACAAAACAGCATCTGTTTTGTCCAGCTATGTGCCCCCATTTTGACAGCCAATAAGAAGGTCTGGTGTGTTTTCTATGCTGGGAAGGGCTCAGGAGGAAGCTTTGAGTTTGAATGGGAGCAGCACTGGGAGGATGTCCTGGGGACAGTGGGTGACACAGCTAGTTCCTCAAAGGACTGGGGTGGGCACAGGTCTATGCAACCAACTTTGCAGAAAAGCTGTATATGCTAATTTATATATGTTTATCTGGGTTTAGGCCCAAAGCCATTCTGTAAGCAAAGAGAAGAAATGTTTTTAAAAGTGTGTGTGTGTGTGTGTGTGTGTGTGTGTGTGTGTGTGTGTGTGAAGGATCCAGGGCCCATCGCAAAAGACCTGAGGCTCAGGTTCTTCGTCAACCCCTTAAATACACTTTTGCCTTATTTTTATGAAACCCGTTTGGAAGGAGGAGGAAGCCTCAGTTCTCTCTCTCTCTCTCTCCCCCCCCCCCCCCCGTTTTGCTAGCAGGGCCTTTAGCAAAAAGTAAAAATTAAATAGAAAAGTCTGCCTCCTTTGCTTCCACATAATTTACTTGTTCATGGTTCTTAATGATCATTCCCCTCCCACTCGTTTCACTCAATATCCAGCATATGCCACAATATTCTATTTAGCAATTCCTAAGCAGCACTGCAAGGGATGCGGGTGGCACTGTGGGTTAAACCGCAGAGCCTAGGGCTTGCCGATCAGAAGGTCAGCGGTTCGAATCCCCGCGACGGGGTGAGCTCCCATTGCTCAGTCCCTGCTTCTGCCAACCTAGCAGTTCAAAAGCACATCAAAGTGCAAGTAGATAAATAGGTGCTGCTCCAGCAGGAAGGTAAACGGCATTTCCGTGTGCTGCTCTGGTTCGCCAGAAGCAGCTTAGTCATGCTGGCCACATGACCCGGAAGCTGTACGCCAGCTCCCTCGGCCAAAAAAGCGAGATGAGCGCCGCAACCCCAGAGTCGGCCACGACTGGACCTAATGGTCAGGGATCCCTTTACCTTTACGCAGCACTGCTGTTCTAATAGTACAGGTATGTAGTAATGGCACTTCACATCTTCTCTCTCCGCAACAAGTTCATTCTTCATGAATGAAAATGCAGCAGGTTGGAAACTTGCTAAGCTCAATCCTATTTGTGTTTCTTCCATATCAGACTTAAGGGGCAGTGGCGCTTACCCGATCTCTGGGTGGTTGTATTCAGTGCTATTTTTCTAGAAAAAGAGGTACCGGAACTCAACATGGATGTCTCCTTTGTTCTCTTACGATGGCAATAGAGCTCGCAATAGAGTCGTGCCGGAACTGAGTTCTGGCTGGGAGAAAAAAACCCTGGTTGTGTTGCCAGAGGGTGGTGAGTTTGGCTTGGTGCAACCATCTGTAGCTGTGTTTCTTTAAAAGTACAGTAAGTGTGTGTGAGTTCAGTGGGTCTTACTCCCCAATAGGTGCAGAAAGGGTTATATAACCTTGCAGTGCCATCATGTCCATATTTACTTGGAAGCCTGTCCTACTGAGTTTAATGTTTATGCATGTTTGAAACATAAGAACAGCTCTCCGTGATCAGCCCAAAGACCTATCGTTCAGCATCCTATTTCCCATGTTTGCCAACTAGATGTTTCCTCTTTTAAAACCGAACTAGTGGCCATCACCACATTCCCAGGGCAGTGAATTCCGAAGATGAATCATACACTGTGTTTATACTTCCTCTTCTAAGTCCTGGATTTCCTGCCAGTTCGCTTCATTGGATGACCTCCAGGTCCAAGTATGATGAGAGATAGAGAAAGTCTTCTCTGTCCACTTTTTGCACAAAGTACATAATTTTATAAACCTCGGTCATGTCTGTTTTACTCACATTTTTTCTTTTAACTAAAAAGACTTGGATGTAAAGGAGATGTTTTAGCCCCCACTCCACCCCACCCCACCATTCTAGTTGTTGTTCTCTTCACTTGTTACAGTTTTACAATGATTTATTTGAGATTTTATGGCTGGAACTGTACACAGTACACAGTGTGTGGCCGCACCATAGAGTTGTAGAAGGGCTTTATAATACTGGCAGTGCAGTGATCCGTTTCGTAATGATTGCTAGCATGAAAATTGCTTTTTTCATAGTCTTTTTTCATAGCTGCTGAAAACTGAGTTGACCTTTTCGCTGAGCTCTCCACCCTAACTCTGGATCTCGTTCTTGGTTTGTGAGGATTCTTTTGCCCAAATGTGCATCGTTTTCTATATTTGCTCATGTTTGACTACATTTCCCATTTTGTAGCCCATTCATCCAGTGACCTGTAGTGCTTTGAAGCATGGCAGATCAGCTGATCCTTGCACTTCAAAAGGGCTCCTTGCAAGCCCCTTCAAAGATTAGCTGGCTATGGAGCTCCCCATGGGGAACTTAGTAGTGCAGCTGATTCCAGGGAGCTTGAGCTGAGCATCCATCAGCTGATAAGAGCTGACTTCAAACTCTGTTTTTCTGCTGTGCCTGGTGGCGAGAGCAACTCAGCTAGGACTGACTGTGCTGTTGGCCAGCCAGCTGGTTGACTGGTGGTGAGAGAAAGTCTCCCTTTCCAATTTACAGTTGGGAGCACAATTTAAGGCTCTTTCCTGACTGTGCATTGGCAGCTGCAGCTGCACCTGCCCCTTTCCTGAGGATGTCACGTATGACATCAGGTGTGGGGCAGGTGGGCATTGTGTGTGGGTAAACAGCCTTGTGGGCCAAATTGGGATCTGTGCCAAGCCTAAGAAGGCCCGTGAGCCAGAGATTCCCAACCCCTGATTTAGCCAGGTGGAGGAAGATCATTCTTTATTGGGAACAAGGAAGCTGCTGTTAAAACATGTTTTGAAGGTGGGAAAGAGTTGCAGTGAGGGTGAGAGGAGTTTGCTTTATGGTTTCATAGCAATCTAGCAGTGTTTCCACTTCAGAAAATTTGCTACTGATGTATGTTATGCTCAGTTTTTTCCTCTCTCTCTTTCCTTCTGCAGAATGTGAAGCACTGGAAGATGTCCAGGCTATTAATCTTCTCATCCTGAGCCAAAACTCTTGATTTTTACCAGCGAGCAACATTTCAGAAGTTGTCCACTGCTGGCTAGAACATGGCTGCAGACCTTTTGCTACTGAGCCATAAAAGAAAACATAGGACTCTGAAATCCTGCTCTGGATCACCCTGAGGAGAACAGTGTTAGGTGCGCACAACTCTCTGATGTTGCGGTGCAACGGTGGCATGGCTCAGAGGGCCTGGGTCAGCATGCTCTTCCAGAACCGCAAAGCCCAGCTATTACTGGTCAACTCCCTGACTTTTGGCTTGGAAGTCTGTCTGGCTGCCGGCATCACTTATGTGCCACCTCTCTTGTTGGAAGTGGGAGTGGAGGAGAAGTTCATGACTATGGTTCTGGGTAGGTGGTATTATTCATGTTATTGTTAGATGGTCATTTTCTGTGTGAGATCTAGTGTGGTGGAAAAGAAGTCTACTGTAGTCCCGCTATGTACAATGCCCATTATTGTTGTATGTACAGGGAGGGCCTCAATATGGTAATGACCCCAGAGGACCTGCCAGGCAGGTTTAAGAGAGAACTAGACTGGTTTTCAGGGAATGACATAGCTGTCAACCTTCCTTTTTGCGGGAAATTCCCTTATTCCAGCGCTGTTTCCCGCTGCTTCCCGCTGCTATCCTGGATTGTTAGATATCCTGTAGACTGTCCCCGGGACAGGTGAGGCTGCTGATCCCTTATTTTCGAGGCTGCTGATCCCTTATTTTAAATCTGAAAGTTGACAGCTATGTAATGGTGAATTCATTTTGGATACCAAACATGAGGGCTTCTAAGAGCCTGAATTCCAGGAGGAAGAGAAGACAGTTTTAATTGTGCGCTGGAAACTGGGGCTTTATCTGTAGTGAAACGGAATCTCTAGATATGGTGCACACTGTAATGCATGCCCACTTAGTGAAACTTGAGGCCTAGTTTGCATGTAAGCCACTAACTATGAGCAGTAGCCAAGGTTTAGTCTGGTTTGGGTGGTACAAGAGGTACAAGACTAAAAAATAAATCAGGAAGCAGCAAAGTGGCTGTGCACCTCTCCCTGGAAGCCTGCAGGGTTGTTTTTTTTTAAATACTATGTTTTTATGTTGTGACAGTGACTGGCCCAAGTGAGCCTCATGGGGTTGGGGCCGGAGCCCTGCTTTTCCAGGCCAAAGTTTGACTGAGTCACTCCCCAGATTATGTGAGTGATCTCATGGGCCTATAGAGTGACTATCTTGTCAACTTCTTCCGCCTGATGAAATGTTATTTTCGTCTCCTTAATTCCAGGGATTGGGCCAGTTCTGGGCCTAGTGTTTGTGCCACTCATTGGTTCCGCCAGCGACCAATGGCATAGCAGCTATGGCCGCCGGCGGCCTTTCATCTGGGTCCTGTGTCTGGGAGTTTTACTGAGCCTTCTGATCATCCCTCATGCACAACGACTGGCCAGCCTCATTGCCTTGGATACCCGCTCCCTGGAGATCGCCTTCCTTATAACAGGCATTGGCCTGCTTGACTTCTGTGGCCAAGTCTGCTTCACCCCTCTGGAGGCTCTCCTCTCCGATCTCTTCAAGGAGCCTGACAACTGCCGGCAGGCCTTCGCTATGTACTCTTTCATGGTTAGCCTGGGAGGCTGCATTGGGTACCTGCTGCCGGCAATTGACTGGGACAGTAGCTTCCTGGCTCCTTACCTGGGGAGGCAGGAGGAGTGCCTCTTCAGCCTCCTCACCATCATCTTCCTCAGCTGCGTCTTGGCCACTGCCTTTGTCACGGAGGAAGTGGTAGCTCAGGTAGAAGTGCTGGCAGGCCCTGCAATGAAGGATTCCTCCAAGTCCCCACCTCTGGCCTGCTGCTCTTGCTGGCTTCCAAAGAACTTTCTGAGGACCAGGCATCTGGTCCAGGCCTTCAGGAGCCTTTGCGCCTTAGCCCCACGCCTGCACGGAGTCTGCTGCCGCATCCCCAAGGTCATCCGGCAGCTTTTCGTGGCTGAGTTCTGCAGCTGGATGGCCCTCATGACCTTCATGCTGTTCTACACAGACTTTGTTGGGGAAGGACTGTATCAGGGAGTTCCCAGAGCTGAGCCAGGCACAGAAGCCAGGCGACACTACGATGAAGGTAATTTGATTTCGGGGGGGGGGGGATAAATGCTTTATGCTTATGTCCTTCCATTACAGCAAGTATCAGCACCTAGACCCTTTGAATTATGCAACAGGAAAACTCTTTCTCTTACCTCTGATAACTTATGCGAGCAAAGCAGACTTTCATAAAGTTACCCTTTCTATTTACTGCAAATTCTTGGTTCTTGCTCAACGTGGGATTCTTTGGGAAGGAGGCAGGAAGTGGAGGGAAAGAGGAATGGGTAGTGGAATGAGGCCAGCTGGGTTCAGTGTGGTCCTGTGATAGTGTTGGCTCTAGATCTGGGAAACCAAGTTCTAAAACCTTATTCAGCAGTGCAGTTGCTGAATTGCCCTGGGTTAGTGATCATCTTTATAGCCTGAATTCCCCCACTGTGTTATAAAGGAATCTCTTCCCCACTCCAAACATCTAAAGCCAGGTTTTTTTTTAAAAAAAAAGAACTGGGAGACTCATTGGCCTGTATAGTCATTTCTATGCGTGACGAGAGCAAAGTTGGGGGATGGGAAATATGTGGCCCTCTAGATGTCTTCTGTCATTGGCCATGTTAGTTGGGGCCGATGGAAGTTGGAGCCCCAACAACATATGAAGGGCCACAGGTTCCCTGTTCCTGGTGTATGTGATGTGAAAGACAAGACCTCAAAAGCATACAATGTGCTAGCCACATGCAACTTAAGAATATCTTTCTGCAACCCACTGTCTTGTTAAGATCCTATCAGGAGCGGACTTTGGTAATCATTTGCAATTTGGTGTCCTGTGCTAGACCAAAATTTTGTGCCCCCCAAATGGATCTTTGCAATTGTAGATCTTCACAATTTTGTGTCCTCTTGGCTTGGCACCTTGTGTGGTGAACCGCCCACAGCGCTCTAAATCTGGCACCGATCCTATGAAACCCCCCTTGGGTGGTGGTGGGGAAAGACAGCTAAGGAGTGTAGCTTACCATTTTCATTTGTTGCAGGTGTGCCTTGTACACAGTAATATCAGACCAGAGTACTACTGAACTAGGTCCACAGTAGGACCAAGTAGAGTAGTAATGACTGATTCTTGGACGGAAGTATATTTATTATCTTGCAAACCAAGACCATTTTTGCAATGAAGGGGACTGAGCCAGGGACCTCATATGTACAAAGCTGTACAGCTTTTTAATTGCACTTAACTAAAGCATGAAATCTAGCTGCCATCCTCCAGCACATAAAGTCACTCCTATGGAGCATATTCTCTGCTCAGTAAATTCATTTGTTGACCTGGGCTCCTTTGGGAAGAAAGATGGTATATCAGATTAATAATGAATAAGCAAAATTGCCTTTCGTAAGAGCAGCTTTGGACATTATTTTGCCATGAAAGCTCTCTGTGGAGGTTAATAAGGAAATCTGGAGTGTTAGCATCTCAAAGGGAATTCAGCATTTCTTCTGCAGACTTCCCCAAGCTGGTATTCTCCAGACATTTTAAACTACAACTCCCATCAGTTCCAGCTAGATTCCCTTTTATGTTGCATGGACTTGGAGACCAGCAAGGAGTAAAGCCAGAGATAGCCAATGTGCTGCCCTCCAGATCTTACTGGTGCACAACAGCTATCATCACTGGCTACGTTGGCTCTGGCCAAAGGGAGTTGTGGGCAAACATCACCCAGAGAACACCTGTTGGCAACCCCTGATCTATTGCCTCTTCTCCTTAACTTAAAAAGGTGCTTTGGTAATAGGCTTTCTTGAATACTTCTGCTAAAGCTACTTGGCCCCTTGCCTACCTGTTGTTCCCATATAATAGTTCATTTCAAGGTCTGGGTGACCCAGCTTAAATGTAAGTAATATTTAACATTTATATCCTGGTGGTGCCTTTGAGGCTCTGCAGAATTGGAGGGTCAATTGTGTACACACAATGATGCTCAACAATATCAGAGCCGTGGCCAATGTCAAGTTGATTTATGGGAAATGCATAAAGGAAAGTCCAAGTCTTCAGAGGACATTGTCCTATAAATTAATAAACAAATCTTTGGATGTCTTTATACTTACCTCCTTAAATGAACACGTTGACAAATCCTGTAACTGAAGTCTACTTAGGCCTGACTTACTGCATGTAGGTTATCTGTTGGTTCTGCCAAGAGGAGAGACAGATGTCTTCTGTGCTGGCCCTTCCATTGCTACTGAAGCATATTTCGTTTTTAATGCATTCATTTTTTTATCCTGCCCACCTCTTAATTGTGAAATGGGAACTTCTATACTGGAACAGCTAAGAAACACTTCTTAAAAATTGATAAGACTGAAAGCTGAACTAGCACTCAAAGCATTGCAGCTATTTGCCTTTATGAACTTAGCTATCTTGTTATTGTGGCCCCTGGCTCTTCTCCATTTCACCCAATGTACACACGTCTCTTCTCAGGGATTCGAATGGGTAGCCTGGGCCTCTTTCTCCAGTGCATCATCTCCATCATCTTCTCGACAATCATGGACCGGATGGTGAAGCAGTTTGGGACACGAATGGTCTACCTAGCCAGTGTGGCCTTATTCCCGCTGATGGCCATCATCATGTGCTTCTCTCAGAGTGTTGTCATCGTCACTGTTTCTGCCGCCCTGACAGGCTTCCCTTTCTCAGTGCTGCAGATCTTGCCGTACACACTGGCATCGCTTTATCATCATGAAAAACAGGTGGGGATGTGTATGTATATGCGTGTGTGAGAGAGAAAGTCCAGAGAGTCTTGACCAAAGTGGTTTTAATAGAGCCTAACAACTATGTGACTCATGTCTCTGAGCCATTTACATCAGCCTTCTTTTTTTGCTCCAGTAGTGGCAGTGAAGATTGAATAATCCATTGGTTTTTAAAGCAGGAGTGGGGAACATCTGGCCCTCCAGATGTTTCTGAGCTCCTACTTCCATCAGCCATAGCAAGCAAGGACAATGGTCAGGGATGATGGCAGCTGCCTTTTACAGCCAGATTTTCAATGACCTCGATGGGGTGCTTCCAGCCTGGGCATCAAATGTGGCCCTCTATTTCTGTCTATCAGGACCTTGGGATTCTCATTTTGCCAAAAACCCCTCCCCAGGCAACACCACCATTGGTCTTGCTCTTTGCCCTCTTAATGGGCTTTTGCCTGTCTAGAAGGTCACCCTGGACTGTGATATGGGATAATGACTCTTGCTTGCTTAAATGGAGGAGCGTGTATACAGTCGTACTTTGGAAGTCGAATGGAATCCATTCGACTTCCAAAACGTTCGGGAACCAAGGCACGGCTTCTGTTTGGCTGCAGGAAGCTCCTACAGCCAGTTGGAAGCTACGATGGGCATTTGGGTTCCAAAGAATGTTCACAAACCAGAACAATCACTTCCAGGTTTGCTGCGTTCGGGAGCCAAAATGTTCGTCTCGCAAGGCATTTGACTTCTGAGGTACGACTGTATGTGGAAATCTCTGAATTTTGTGCTGACATGATGTTTACTTAGCTCTGCATTGGATGCAAGCCATAATCCAGTGTTTTAATAATTCTAACTATGTTACACTCTCACTATAATTGTGTTAAATAGTTGTTACAATGCTTACATGTCACTGTATTACCTAATTGTCGTGCTATTAAGTGACATAATTACAGTATTGCATCTTGTTCAGGTTGTGCTGGAGGCAGATGTCCCTCTCCTTACTGAGTTATCCCCCTCTTGGGAGGCTGTTACTGCTCTCTAAGCTTCTTTCTCCTTTGCCTGTTGTCAACCCTTTGTGTCTATTTCCTTCATTTGTTTGTTTTTGCTTCGCCTCTTTTCCCAAGTGAGTTACTCCATAACAGCTGCTAGCCCAGTGTTGTGAGAGCCTTCAGACTAAACATCTCTGAAGCTTCATGCTCGCAAGCTGTGTCAGATACAACGCTTGAGATCTTAGCCAAAAGGCCAAGTAGTGATACGAGCCACGCACTCTGTTGACTCATGCTGAAAAGACCATTGAGCAAGGAACACTATCCTTTTTTTTTCTAACTGGTTGACTTCAGGTAGCACCTGCTTGATGCAGTTGGTGAAACACTCTTAAAAGACACCATTACCCCTCCCTTTGTTCTCCAAATGGTTATGGCTCTATTTGGACTTTGGAGTTGGTCTTAGCTGGGAAAAGATTATATTGTCCCTTACTCCTTGTTTTAAGTCCTTGTTCCAATAGACTGCTGCTGCTCACCAACTCAGCCGTCATCTTCTATTTTTTTTAAAAATAATATTTATTACTTTTATATATTGCAAAAAAGAGAAAAAAGCAAGCAAGAAAAAAAAACAAAAGAAAAAACAAAGAAGAAAAACAAAAAGAAAAAACAATACAATACAATATATAAACAATACAGAACACAACCTAAACTCAAAACTAAACACATTAAACTAGGCTAAACAAACCCCACTCCCTATCCTTAACCCTGAATAGAACAAAACAAAAACAATTTAAAAACATACATTGTCTCTTTTCCATACTCTATTTTTCATTCCCTTGTTTCCTCGACCACCTCACACCTCCCTTTTTGTGTTCCACTTCTATAAATTGTTTCAGCAAATTCTTTCCATCTTTCTCCATTTTCTGTGATATTATAAATAACGTATTTTTTTTAACCTTATTTTCCATTAAAACTAAGATACTTATATGTACTTAACTCCTTATAACATTTCTGTTAAGCCCATAAAAAATAAGGGGGGGGGAATCATTCCACCATTTTTCTATCACTCATTAGTTTTACCATAAGTCTATATATAAACTTTAAATTTTCCAATCTTCTTCCACCATCTCCTCTCCCAGGTTTCGGATTCTGCCAGTCCTTTCCGTCAATTCCATAAAGTCCATCAACCTGGCGATCTTATGTCCGAGGCTCTTAACTCTTTTCCAAGTCCCTTCTGCAGATCTTCTTCATTTGCTTTAATGCTAAAGAGCAAATCTCGGGGAAACTCCAGCCTGTCCAACCTTTTCTTCCTTCTGAACAGATCAACTGAATTTCCATACTTAAAGCTACAGTCCATGAAGTATTTCCGGGTATATTTCAAAATTCCTCCAATTCCAAAGGCCCCCAAAACTTCAATCTCCTCCAGGCCTAAATCCATGTCCCAAAAGTCAGTTAATCCCTGCATAAAAGGCTCTTTCCAACTTTCCTTCTTTAATCCAAGCCGGGATCCATTCCTCGGAGTCTGACGTTTCCTAGATTCAATCATAGAAGGCCTCAACTTATAATCCTCAATTTGCTTCTGAAAAACCACAGATCTCACTTGTATTATTTTATGTTCAACAACAGCGGCATTCTCCTTCTCCTCCTCCTTCTCCTCCACCATTTGTCCTGCCAAAATGGGTTCCTGTACCAAGTCCTGAATTATTTCTATATTAGTGTTCGCTTTTTGACTCAAGTTGGTCACTTTCTGTTCCAAATTATCAACTTTGAAAGTCATGTCATCCATCTTCTTATGAAGCTGTCCCAGCGAACAGCTTATCTTGCATAAAACAGTCACAATGGCCTCTCCTGTCAACATTTTTAAATAGTCCAAGGTTGCTCTCTGGTTCTCAGACTCCTTATCTGCCACTGGAAATCCCCCAGTTATATCCTGTAACAGTTTCAAAAGCTCCCTCTAGAGGGAAACAGTCTCCACTTGTATCAATTCTTTCAAGCGCAACTCAGGCATTAAAGATAAATTTTCAGTTACTTTTCCTCTTCTTTAAATGCAGAAAGGGACAATGGAAACAGTATCTTACTCTTATTTAGCTAGCTGTCAAATCCGTTCTGTCAAAAGCACTCTCTCCAAACGTCATCTGGCAGCCCGTTCCCAGGTTCAGAGCAGTGGTAATTTAATTTCTTCACTCTCTCCTGCAGGCTCACTAGATCCAAAATTTTCCCCTCTTCTCCTGCTTCCAAGGGGTTTTTTGTATTTTAAAACCGGTGGAAATTTGATCCTTTACCAAAAGCTTTCAAAGGCTTTAACTTGTAACGTCTTTGAAAAACGGGAGGCGGACTTCCTGTTTATAACCTTCCTGTTTCAGTGCCGAATTAAAGTATTTAAGAATCCAATTTTCCATTTTACTCACGAGTAGTTGTTTAAGGTCCAATTGTCCACAGGAAAAAGTCAGCGCTCTCCGGCAACAGCAATGCGGCTTCACTCCGTGAAAGAAGCAGTCAATTCAAAGCACCGCACCACTCACCCCACATCGTGCCGGATCCCCAAAACAGGGTTTCCCCGCGAGTAGAGGATGCGCAAAGGTGCCAGCCGAATCCCACATCCACAGGCTTCTCCTGCCTGTGGTTTTTAATGGGTCTCCGCCTCGCCGTGGCGGTTCAGACCCTGTTTTCCACGGAGCGGATTCCTCCTAATCGGAGGAAATCCGCCATTGCCAGAGGTGCCAACCCGGAAGTCCCCAGCCGCCATCTTCTATAGTCTGGATCTTCTTCAATTTCTGCTAATGATGTGTCAAAAGAGAAGTTCTTTGCTGCTGCAGCAGCCACTAAAGTGCTGCCTTCTACAAGGTGCTGCTCTGTACACTCACTGGCCCTGTTTTAACTGCACAGCCCTTAAACGGGTTGTATTTTCCATGTGTTTGGAACTGAAGTGAACTCCCGTTTCCATCAAGCACTGATCATTTTCTGCCTAGTTTGTAGCAAATTTCACATTCTGTTGCTCTCAATGTTTTTGTAGGGTTGCATTGTAGCATCTTACCCTCCCCTCCCCCCTGTCCATTTCAGATATACTTGCCCAAATATAAAAGTAAAGAAGAAGACGCAGCTCAGCTGGAGAAGAAACACGGCTTCCTCAAGAGCCACCTTCCTGGACAAAAAGTGACTTGCCAGAATGGACACGGCGGAAGCCTTTTCTCCCCGCCTGTTGCAGGCTCGGCTCTGTGCGTCAGCTCGCCCTGTGAAGTCTCTCTCATCATGATGGTGGGAGACTCGGACACGGCAGCAGCAAGCCGAGGCATCTGTTCGGACTTGGCCATCCTGGACAGTGCATTCCTCCTTTCTCAGGTCATCCCCTCCCTCCTCATGGGCTCCCTTGTCCAGTTCACGCAGTCCGTCACCGCTTACATGGCATCAGCTACTGGCTTTGGGCTGGTGGCCATTTACTTTGCAACCAAAGTGATCTTCGACAAAAGTGACATGGCCAAGTACTCTGTGTAGGAGGGGGAAAGGCTGCCGAGGGAATTTCACACATTGAAACGGGTCAACCAAGAAGAGTCAAGTGGTGCACATTGCGGACTCTTTCTCCCTGCCAGGTTGTGCTGTAATGAGACGTGCAAAAAACAGAAAGAAAAAGAAACCTGGCTCCCTCTGGTTGAAGGAAAAGCACTGCTAGGCTGATCTCAGGGTATCTAACGAAAGGGAGTCTGGTTTACTGTTGTCTGTTTCTCCCTAATGCCTTCATTGAAGTGCCTCTGCACAGAAGCCCGCAGCAGACACTTGCGGGTGTGAAAAGTAAAATGCCATCCTTTCTGCAACAGGGTACTTCCTCTGATAGCTTTGTCACATGGCATGGCGGGATGGTGGCACAGTGCAGGAAGGGACCAAAGCTGTAATTAACCTCACTTCTTAAGCCCCTGCTCACACCATTGCAAATGG
This sequence comes from Podarcis vaucheri, assembly GCF_965113315.1. NCBI lineage: Eukaryota > Metazoa > Chordata > Lepidosauria > Squamata > Lacertidae > Podarcis > Podarcis vaucheri. The sequence continues at coordinate 66,235,111 of NC_138764.1, read as the reverse complement.
GAAGGGGGTGGGCGTTGAGCTGCATTTGCTGGACTCTCTCTCCAGAGCTGTGTGGCCTGCAGGCCCCAACCCCACGCTGTCTGAAGCAAGGGAGCCTGCTTGGCACGAGTAGGCTTTCAGCAGGATTCATTAACATTGCAGGCCCTGTGCTTTAGACATGGACACAATTGCCCTCACAAGCCAATAGGACTTTAGTTGTGCCTTTGCTGTTGCTTGGTCTTCATGTGGGAATACTGAGTTGTCACGCCCATGTAACATAACATTTTGGGTACTAGTGTGAACTGGGGGGGTGGGAATTTGTGAAGGAGATTGCAGATGGGCACATCTGTAGAAACAACCCCTTCCCTATAGTAGCTGTTCCAGATGTGCCTGCAGGTCGGAACCCGAGATCAAGGTGGTATAAATAAGCTGAGCAGGGCTCCGTAGGAGGGGGCTTGTTTAGCAGAGGATGCTGCGGCTGAGCTGGCGGCAAGTCTGCAGTGGCGTGACGGAAATTAAAACCTTGGTCATCATCCGATACTTTCCCCTGTGTATGCCCCAAATAGAGCTTGCTGTTTGTGCAAACAGAGAGGCTCGCATAAACGTAGGTTGAAGAACATGCTCCTCTGGGGGACCTGGCTTTAAGTGACTGACTGGCGCAGACACATTACACTACCTTCCACTGTGCAGTCCTGAAAAAAGAGGCCTAGTGTGCCAGCAAGGTTGAAAAAAAAACAAACATTGCTCCCGTTAAGGTGATGTGGCCAGCCTGGTTGTGCTAAAGGGCTCTGTGTTGTTTTTTTTTAAAGCACACCACCCAACTGTGTTTTTGTATACCACAAGGCAGGCTCCGGGCAGAGGTTTTTTCCAGTGTGTGATCCAGAATTTCTACCACCCAGATAGTGTTGAGCAAGCTATGCAAAGCAAACTGCTCTCTTTTGAAACATATTCTGTAGCTGTTGTCACTGCTGCAAAGCAGTTTTCAATGAGCCGTTTGCAGAGCACCATGCAGTGCAGGCAGTTGTAACTTGGAGAGTGTGGAAATTGCACATCCAGTACTGAAAAAGTTCAGGGAATGTAAAACTCTGTGATTGAGAAGCCAAACCCCTTCCCCCAAAGTAAGATAACCTGTCCTATTGGGTTCAAGAAATTTGAACGAAAAAAAGTTGCTGTAACTAGCTCAGGACCAAACTTGATATGATGTTAATTATGTGAATTCAATTAAGGTGCACTTTGCGGGGGGTGGAGTGGGTGGGATTATATTACTAGCAGCCTCAAAGAAGCCTGTACAGTCTCTGGAGGGACCACTGTCTCTCTCCCTGCTGTGGTCCTAACAAAAATTACCCCTCTAAAGCTTCTATTTGTTTGTCAGTGGAAACCTCTACTGGTGCCACAGGGAGCCTCTACTGGCACCAAAAACAAATTGCTAGGAGAGGAGAAAAGCATCCTGTTCTCCCAGTTGTCTACCAGATGCCCACAGGAAGCCTGAAAACATGACTTGAGCGCAGTAGCACTCTTTCCTTATACTGGCCACCCCGGGAGGTGTAGTTCAGGGCCAAAGTTCTCCACAACTTGGGCAGGGAGAGGCTCTGACACACTCTTCTCCAGTCCTGGATAACCCCATCTGCCTGAGTAAATGTGTGCATCCAGTTGCTCTACGTAGGAGCGTGTCGACCAGAGCGAAGGAGACATTTTCTTTAATTTGCCTCTTCCACATTCTTACTCAGCCTATGGACTTGCCTAGTTGCTCTTGACCTTGACCTAACAGAAACAAACAGAGCAACAGCTTTCACCAACTGGTGGTGGCAGTTCCTGCTCAGGGTATGGGAGGATGGGAGGGCTTATCTTACAAGCAGCAACCCCCCCCCCAACACCTGTGACACCTCTCCTCTCACAGCTATTCTACAAACCCTCTAGAGCAGCCTTTCTCAACCTATGGGTCCCCAGATGCTGTTGAACTACAACTCCCATCACCCCTAGCTAGCAAGGCCAGAGCTCAGGGATGATGGGAGTTGTAGTCCAACAACATCTGGGGACCCACAGGTTGAGAACCGCTGCTCTACGGAATCCTCGTTGATGGCTTAGGAACCCAGCATCTAGGTCAGGAATTTTCAGTCTTTTGAAATCAAGGACCCACCTTAAGCCCAAATGTGCAACGGATGACCCACTCCTTAACATTTTCCCATTGCACTTAGTTCAGGCTGTGACCCAGGAGGGAGTCCCAACCCACCAGCTGAAGACTAGGAAGTTGAGGAAATGTGAGTGGTGCTAGCCAGGAAGCAGGTTTAGAGGACAAGGGCAAGCTGGGAAATGGGAGAGGCTCCACTCCATCTCCAGTGTCAGGGGAGGGGTGTGTGTGTGTGTAAGATGCGCACACAACACTGTCTGGCGCGACCCTTCTTAGAAGAATGGCATGCTGTTACTGGGCAAGTAAGGGCGACGACTGTGCTTGGAAACTGGCATGAGTACGAATTGGAATAAATCAGATCAAGCTTTCTTCTCGGGGAATTGCACATTATGGGTGTGATCCGAGTGATGGTTAGATTACAATGTAGAAAAAAGTTTGAAGCTATTCGTTCTCGAGGACACTGGCATCTGCAGCTAACAAGAGAGAGCCAAGGGCTTGATGGATGGGTTTAGATGTGGGGGCCATAAGGGCTGAGTCAAATATCCCAAGTAGAGCTTGTCGCCCAAAACCTAAGCTTGAGCCAAAATGATACCTAAAAGCAGAGCCTTGCACTCTTGAGCACTTGCAAGTATTGTCACTTGTGCCTGTATTCTGCAATATGAAACTTTGAAGCTGTGTGCCATCCTCTTTGAGCCTCTTAATTTCCTGTTTCCTGGAAGCAATGAAATTTCTGTGGTTGTGCAGCTGGAAAAGAATATTTTGAAACTTAAAACTGCCCAGGCTGCTGCTTTCTACCATATTTTTATGCGTCTTAATTTGGGAGGGAAGAGAATGTTGCTGCTTCTAACCCTGCCCCAAGATGGATTAGAAGAATTTTACAGTTGGAAAGGACACTGCCTAGTCCAACACTGTCCAGTGCAGGAAGCTTGCATTGCTGAATCCCTGGCAGAAGGTTGCTCAGCCTCTGCTTAAATGCTTCCTGTGAGGGAGACCTCTCTACCTCCCAGTCTGTTCTGAGCATCCACCAGCTCCAGTGATCTGCAGTGTTGTATTCGGCAACCAGCCACAAATCTTCATCCCCTAGCAAATAGCCAACTCTAAATAAGCACGGTTGTTAGGAACGCTCTCTTTTTACACTTGATATGGATCACTGAAGAGTCCATCCAGCCATTGGGCAACGGATGGACACATCCCTACTATTGCTGTATGGCCAGTATTAGCTCAGATACATATGGGGTCCATTTTGCAAGCTTTCTCAGAGATCAGTTGGGTGGCAAGTTCTGAATCCTATGTTACTGATGTGCTTCATCTGTCGTCGTCCCCCCTGCCACCCTCCAGCTTTATTTAAAGGGAATTTATTATCATTGTTTGGGCCAGTGATTGGGTGGTGCCTTTACTTCTCGACAAGAGATTCCTTTGGATCATTTGTTTTGGGGGAATGTATTTCCCATTCTGTGTCTTGCAAAGCACTGTCTGCAAACAAATTGTGATTCTATTTATTTAGGGAAGTAAATATTTTGTACAGTTTATGTGTAGAGGGTATTAAAATTTATTAAGGAGTGGAAACCTTAAAAAAAAGTGTATGTGTTTGTTTCTTAAATTAACAGATGCCAAGTTTTTTTTTAATTATTAAAAACAATTTGTATACCGCTTTACTACAATGTCTCTAAGCGGTATACAAGAAATAAAATACAGAAAAGGTGAAAATCAGTTAAAACTATAAAATCTGATTTCAGCCAAAATGCCTGCTGGTAAAATGATATAAAATATAAAATAGACACTGGATGACCTCAACTGGAAGAGAGCTCCACAAAATTGGGTCCATGTGGTAGATACAAACCATGCACCCAAGTTATTGGGGGCCACTAACAGTGACTCCCCCAAAGACCTCAGTGATCAGGCAGGGATATAAGGGATTAAGGTGGTCCTTGAGGCACCCTGGACCCAAGTTGCTAAGGACCTTATAAATTCATACAAGAATATTGAACCTGGCCTAGTAGCATATGGGCAACCAGTGCAAGCTTTTGAGCACTGCTGATAATAGTCTTTCCCCATCAACAGTTTACCTGCAGCATTTGGTGCCAATTAGAGCCTCTGGACCAGGCCCAAGAGTAGAACCTCATGGAGCACATGGCCATAATCAAGTCCTGAGTTACTAATGTGTGAATCACTGTGGCCGCACTACCCTTTTCCAAGAATGGCTGTCGTCGATGCACAAACTGTAGGCGGTAAAAGGCACTAGAATGGACCCAGGAACAACCCGAAAATCTAAGCCTGTTCTTTCAGTGGTAGTGCAACCCCATTCAGAACAGACTAATACCCTTGTGGTGGAAAGAAAGGTTATGTTCCAGCCGTACACATCCATGCATAAGAAATGGAAGAAAGGGGAAATTGTGAAGAAAGAGTATACATGAATAGCCAGCAGTTGCAGGGTGAAGGTCAGGTGGGCTGAAGCTCAGAATGAGAGAGGTTAAAAATAATATTACAGGCTTATTCAGCCATGTTTGAAGCAAGACGAAGAATGTGCAAGTAGGTGCCTTGCATGGAGAAGGAGAAATGCTATTGGGTGACAGAGATGGCAGAACTGCTCAATGTCTATTTGACTCTGTCTTCAATCAAAAGGAAAGCAGTGCCCATGCTTGTGATAACAGAATAAACTACACAAGGAGTGAGATGAAGCCTAAGATAGAAAAAGAAGGAGTATGAGAACACCTGACTACTTTAAATGAATTCAGATCTCCAGGGCCTGGTGAGCTGCACCCAAGGGTACTAAAAGAGCATGCAGATGTAATCTCAGATCTTTGAGAATTATTGGAGAACAGGTGAGCTCCCTGGAGACTGTTCTCCCCATCTTCAAAAAGGGGGGGAAAGAAGATCCAGGTAACTACCAACTTATAGCTTGATGTCAATACCAGGAAGGGTCCTAGAACAGTTGGTCTTTAAGCACTTAGAAAAGGATGCTGTGATTACTAAGCCCCAGCATGGGTTTCCTCCAAAACAAGCCATGCCAGACAGCTCTACAATTCTATGATTCTGCGAGCCTTCATCCAGGTAAGTAGGAGAATTACACAGTTCAAAGATGCATTACAGCCAGGCAAAGATGCTCAAGGAAGTCACTGAGCAGGGGCAGTGAAAGGGGTGGCCTACAGAGAAAAGGAATGGCCCAGAGCAGGCACCCCCAACCTTCGGCCCTCCAGATGTTTTGGCCTACAATTCCCATCATCCCTGACCACTGGTCCTGTTAGCTAGGGATCATGGGAGTTGTAGGCCAAAACATCTGGAGGGCTGCAGGTTGGGGATGCCTGGCCTAAAAAAGGTAAAGGAAACCCTGACCATTAGGTCCAGTCATGACAGACTCTGGGGTTGCAGTGCTCATCTCGCTTTATTGGCCGAGGGAGTCGGCGTACAGCTTCCAGGTCATGTGGCCAGCATGACTAAGCCACTTCTGGCGAACCAGAGCAGCACACGGAAACGCCGTTTACCTTCCTGCTGGAGCGGTACCTATTTATCTACTTGCACTTTGACGTGCTTTCAAACTGCTAGGTTGGCAGGAGCAGGGACCGAGCAACGGGAGCTCACCCCGTCGCGGGGATTTGAACCGCTGACCTTCTGATCAGCAAGTCCTAAGCTCTATGGTTTAACCCACAGCGCCACCTGTGTCCCATGCCTGGCCTAGAGAGCCACAAATTAGCCCATATGCCAGAGGCTCCCCACCACTGGCATAAACACACATGAAAAATTGAGCTCAGTATTTTCTTTGCTAAAGCTTCTATATGGAATTCCATTAGCAGGCTTCCCAGAGAACTACATTGGATGTGGGGGGATGGCAGATTTAAATTTTACCCACCACTGAATATTCATGCCTGGGGGTGGGAACCACCCACTGATTGCTGCCTGTCATGCAGCAGTTGGCACAATGTCAGAAAGGCAAAAGTGCACACAAACAGAACAAGGCAAAAGGAAGTAGAAGATGTCAAAATGTTTGCCTCAATAAAACAACCTTTGGCCTCTCTTAACAAATACCCAGAATTTGCTAAGGCAAGGATGGTGAATTATTTTTCTTCCTGAGATCTTATATTAACCTAATTTCTGCTGCAACACTGAATGAAGAAAGAAGTTGAGGGATCATCCTTTGAGGCTATTTCTGAATTTGCAAGTATAAAATCATAGAATGGTAGAGTTGGATGGGACTCTGAGGGTCATCTTAAGTTCAACTCCCTGCAATGAAGGAGCTCAACTAAAGCACTCATGACAGATGGCCATCCAACCTCTGCTTAAAAACCTCCAAGGAAGGAGAGCCCACAATATCCATTCCACTGCTGAACATCTCTTACTGTCAGAAAGTTCTTCCTGATGTTTAGTCAGAATCTCCTTTCTTTCTTGTAACTTGAATCCATTGGTTCAAGTTCTACACTCCAGAGCAGAAGAAAACAAGCTTGTTCCATGTGACAGCCCTTTAGATATCTCAAGATGGCTATTAGGTCTGCTCTCAGTCTCTGTTTTTCCAGGCTAAACATACCCAACTCCCTCAACTGTTCCTCATAAGGCTTGGTTTCCAGACCCTTGATCATCTTGGTGGCCTTCCTCTGCAAAGGATCTGGTTGCAAAAATAAAGGCTTTATGAACAGAAATCTGACCAACACTTATCTAGTATGGTAACCCTAAGCCCCAGCGCTGATAAATATTGAAGACAAAATGGGAATAGGGGATGTAGTACTAGATATAATATAGTCTAGTAGAGATGAATATGTGCAAAGGGTTCTGCTTTAACAGGTAATGTTGAACTTAAAACTTTTTTTTAAGGTCTTAATAGATAAATAGGTACCACTCTGGCGGGAAGGTAAATGGCATTTCCGTGCGCTGCTCTGGTTTGCCAGAAGCAGCTTAGTCATGCTGGCCACATGACCCAGAAGCTGTACGCCAGCTCCCTCGCCAGCAAAGCGAGCTGAGTGCTGCAACCCCAGAGTCGGTCACGACTGGACCTAATGGTCAGGGGTCCCTTTACCTTTTAGTATTGTATGCCAATGAATATAAAGAAAATGTACAGTTTCCCTCCCTAGTTGATGCTGTCACTAATAAGCTCTTAGCTGCCTGTATGCTGGGAGCGTAGCATTTATCTTGCCAAAAGCTGAGCATATCTTCAAAGCCATTAAAGAAATTAGTGGAACAACAACAAGCCATTGGCTGAGGAGTGGCTTAAAGTGTGGAATGCTATGCTGTTGAATAAACTAACAGTAGTAATTAGATCTAAATTAGGGGGAAATCTCAGCTATAAATGATGATTTTGAGAAATGGAAGGAGGGACTCCTTTGGGGTATGCTTCCATTTATTTAAGCATTTAAAAAGGAGGAACAGCCCAAGAGAAATTTGGCAACCGACCCATTGATACAGGCCCATGCAACTTTAGGCTTGGAAATAAATCTGGTTTGTTTCCACTGCTTCGGTTCCAGACCAACTTCTTTTGGCAACAGGTACCTGCTGGGGCACGGGTGGCGCTGTGGGTTAAACCACAGAACCTAGGACTTGCCGATCAGAAGGTCGGCGGTTCGAATCCCCGCAACAGGTTGAGCTCCCGTTGCTCGGTCCCTGCTCCTGCCAACCTAGCAGTTTGAAAGCACGTCAAAGTGCAAGTAGATAAATAGGTACCGCTCCAGCGGGAAGGTAAATGGCTTTTCCGTGCGCTGCTCTGGTTCTCCAGAAGCAGCTTATGCTGGCCACATGACCTGGAAGCTGTATGCTGGCTCCCTCGGCCAATAAAGCGAGATGAGTGCCGCAACCCCAGAGTCGGTCATGACTGGACCAAATGGTCAGGGGTCCCTTTACCTTTACCTGTTGGGGAAAGTAGTACAGTGAGTGCTGAACCTTCAGGCTGAAGTCCAGTGTCCCACAGTCTAGCTCCCCCCCCCCCATTAGTATCCAGAGAGTGGCAGATTATGGGGGTAGAAGCAAACAAGCCCTATGTCAGCACCTAGACCCAGGTGGTCATGTTTTAAAAATATATTTTGTAGACAGGAGGTGACCAGCCAGTTATGTAGATTTATTATGTTTGCTACAGTATATGCTTGTTATAGTATTTTTACTTTAAAATATATATTGGACATTGGCCAACAGAGTAGTTCCTTGAACCAGTCACAGCATCTCAGCCTATCCTACCCCACTGGGGAGGAGGATGACTATGTACTATGTTCAGCCAGGAGCTCTGGCCAGCTCCAGTGCTGGTGGCCTTGCTTTTTTAACGAAGGCGTTTTTGACTTTTCAACTCATCAAAAACTGAGGCTGATACACATCTTGTCCAGTTGGTGGTGCTATAAGATGTTGTAAAATCTAGAAAGCAGCACTGTGGTTAGGATTTTACATTCACTGAAGTCCCTTTATTTTGTGAATTTCAGCTAGTCCTCTGGTTACTGTCAGTGCATCAGTCCCTTCTATGTTACAAAACGTTTGGTCATAAATCCCAGTTTAGTGATCCAGAAAGTCCCACTTTGGAACAAGCTGCTGCCAGCTTGTTAAACCTGTGATGGTGTCTTTGCTCAGCAACTGATCCTTCCCTTGTTTCTCTAATCATAGGTTTCTCTCGGTCTAGGTAAGCCACTACACCACTTTTTGATTATTCTGGATGGTTAGTAATTAATTAATTACTTTAACAGATTCATATGCCACTCCTCTTCAAAGCTTCAAGGGCAACTAATAATAAAATATAACAGCAAACTTGGTTCTCTTTGTGGGTCTTTAGGCGGCATCATCATCAGTACACGAGATAAAAATAGTTGCAGACTCAGGAACATCCCAAGGTTTTCAGAAGTACAAAAAACACCTTCCTGAGCAGGAGTGGGGAACTGTGGTCCTCAAGATGTTGCCAGATTCTAAACAGCCAATACCATTTTTCCAGGGAACTATGGGAATTGTAGCTCTCTGAGGGGAAAAGGTCTCATAACAGCTCTCCGCATCCTTAACAAACTACAGTTCCTAGGATTCTTTGAGGGAAACCAGTACTGTTTAAAGTGGTATGATACTGCTTTAAATGTTGTAGTGCAGTTGGGGCACCAGGGAAGTCCACCCCCCCAATATTGACAAGACATGTTGCCAGGCTGGCAGCCTTGAATTAATGGAAGTTTCTAAGCCCTCTTCGAGGTATCCGCCTTTGTTTATCTCTTCCCCGGCATTCCCACACATCATGGCTGAGCATCACAGAAAAGTTGTACTCTGCAGAGGGCAGTGCCTGTGCAATTGCAATGCAATGCAATTGCTAGGAATGCTGGAGTTCCTAGTTCTCCAAGTTGCAGATTGGCAGGGGCAAATTCAACACGTGCATCTGCAGGATGGCAAAAGGGGCACCCCTAGGAATTATTTGTGTCATACAGCTATTCACCACGTGAATTTGATACATTAAACCATGAATCAGCCCCAGGCTACATGATTACATGCCTTAAAACCTACAGCCATAGAATCACAATACTGTAGGGTTGGAAGGGACCCCACGAGTCATCTAGTCCAAACCCCTACCATATAGGGCAGGTGAGAAAATTTCAAAATAATCATCATCATTCCATTCATGTTTACTATTGAAATCTTCTTAATTTCATTAATATCACAGTCATGCTATTATTTTGTCTGCATACCTGCACCTTCAATTGACATTCCCAGGGTGGCTTACTTTTTTAAACAACAGCAACAACAACAACAACAACTAAATCAAAAACCACAATATCAACAATAAAACTGCTTCAGCCTATTTAGTCCCATTGATGTCAATAGCACAACTGCTTGTAAGTTACTGCCTTGGAAAAAATGGGCCAAAAGTAAAAGCTTCAGGCCATTAAAACTCATGGCTGTTCCCTGTCTTGGGGCACTACCTGTTAAAACATGCAATTTCACTGTGGCAGAAATCTGGGCAGTTCCCTAAATAAATTAAATAAAGATCAGGCATGCCGGCAGCCTGCAGAAGAGAAGTTAACGATGGCAACTTCTCATTACCATTCCTAGTCAGCTAATTAACTGCAAGTTAATGCAAGCACCTAAAGCCTTCTGGGGAGAAAGGGGTAATGGTAACGATCATGCTGGATCATGCTCTAGGGATGAGAGAGTACAACTGCCATGGTGAATGAATTAAAGAACTTCATCCTGTCATGTGTGGCATGAGACATAGCAGTCCTCTGTTGACAGGATGCTTGATTTCCCAACCTGGTGCCCTCCAAATCAGAGGTAGTCAGTGTGGTGCCCTGAAACACCCACCATCCCTGACCATTGGTCATGCTGGCTGGAGCTGATGGAAGTTGGAGGCCAACATCTGGAAGGGACCAAATTGACTCTGCTCCAGATGTTGCTGGATTCCAACTTCCACTAGCCTCAGCCACCATGACCAATGATCAGGGAAGATGGGAGTTGTATTCCAACATCTAGAGAACATTAGGGTTCCTTCTGGATGAAAGCAGTTCACTGAGCATTCATCCCGATTTGTTCCCACCCGGTTTGCAACGGTGCTGGATGATGTTGCATCACTCAAACCATTATTCCATTATGTTGCATTGCATTTCCCCTCTGTGCTCCTACTTATAGGGGAAAGATGGATCTTTTGGAGAAGTGGGTTTGTTGCTCAAGAGCTTTGAATCAATTTTTAACTGTGCAACCTTAATTTGCTGGTATGTGACTGAATCCCACCTGAAAATAGTGACTGTCTGGGAGCACCACAGGTTGGGGAAGGCTGCTATAGACAAGCCCTGTCTTCTTATACTGCTGCTGCTTAGCACTAAAATATTGCTATTTGAAGCATTTAACACACATTGTCTCAATAATCCTTAAGACAACGCTGTAAGATGGGGCATTGTGATTATCCCCACACTGCAAGGGGAGAGGGGACTGAGGCATCAGTGGCTTGCGGAAGGCTATTTATGCTGCAGTCCTGCACCCATTTGCCAGGGAGTAAGTCTCCATGAACTCAGTGGAGCTTACTCCTCAGTAGACATGCTGCAGTGCTGTTGAACTCCCAACTCCCATCAGCCCCAGAATAACCAATGACTAGAGATTATGGCAATTCAGAAACATCTGGAGAGCCACAGGCTCCACATCCCTTTGGCCTAGTTAAACACTTTGGCCCAGTGTTTAAATCACTGGGGGGCGGGGAGGGTAGAGAGAGGAAAGGAAAGAATTGGCATCCACAGCCAACATCATTGGGCAACTGACAGGACACTAAGTCCCACTGGTGCTGCCCTCTTCCCTTGCCCCCCCCACCCCCCCAATGCTGGGTAGTCTTAGAGATATCATTTAAAATTTCTCACAATGAACTCAGGCATTGTACCTGCCCTACATTACAGCACTGTTTCCCATTAGGCCTAACACAGAAGGAAGCCTACCAGACTGAGGCCAGTTTGCATAGGACCAGGGCCTGACCAAGACATTTTGCTGCCTGAGGTGAAGGGAATTGGTGGGACACATGCCCCAAACACCCATGCAGAAATTGATTCGACCATCAGGTGAGGGCAGCAAGTTTGTTTAGGAGGTGCAGGGCACTCGCAGCTGTTCTCAAACACCTTGCCACTAGTTCTCGCCCTCCATTGACTGCCACCTAAGGCAGCCACCCTGCCCTACCTAATGGTAGGGCTGGTCTTGTGAGAGCTCTCTCAAAGCTGCACTTGCCAAAGAGGGTCTAACCCCCCCTTTATTTATTGCTTGTATTTATATCCCACCTTTCTTCCAAGACGCTCAAGGTGGCATACACAGTTCTCCTTCCCATTTTATCTTCACAGCAGCCCTGTTAGGCTGGGTTAGGCTGACATGCATTGACTAGACCAAGGTCAGTCAACTTCATGGCTGAGTAAGGATTTAAGCACTGGGCTCCCAACACTCTGACCACTACACCACACTGTGATGACCCCATGGCTATTCGTTTTAGAAGGCTACCAGGAACAGTGAGGTATATGGATGGCCTCATACCCAACATCTGCACAACTTTTAATTACGGCATTATAAGCTTAAAATCAGTTCAAATAAGCAAAATAAGCTCGGTCTCAGGCCTCAAGATGGACAGCTTATCGCATTTTGAAGTAAATGACCTAATACACAATCAGGTGACGTTGTGTGTGCGCACACGTGCGCGCATTAAGTCCAATTAGCTACCTGCTCCCCTTTCTGCAGCCACGCGCCGCCGGGCCGTGCTCTCCGCGAGCGGCCGCCACGTGGTTCCCCGGGACGCAGGCGAGCCCCTGCGACGGCCTGCCCAATGGGGCAGCTAGGATGGAGCCAAGCCTTCGAGGGGGCGGCGCCCTTAGCTCCAGCTGGCACTTTCCCCGCGTCATGTGAGCGGCAAGAGCGCTAGAGGCAGACCGAGCGCCAGCAGGGAGAGAAGCGCGACATCGCTGGCAGCTGGGCGATGGTAAGGGCGAGCGGAGCAGCCGAGCCGGAGCGGGGGTCCAAGATAAGCGGCCCGCCCCCCGGATACGGCCCGTGAAAAGGGATGGGGTCGCTGGGGTGCGCGCGCGCCTGGAGCGAGCCAGCAGCGGAGTTCTGTCCCCGAGTTAGAGACCTGGTGGGGAAGGGGCACTAAGTGTCGGGATCGCTGGGGCGCGCGCGACTTGCCCCATACTGTTCAGCGCACGCGCCCTTTCCCAAGCTAAGAAGTTTGATCACAACTGGCTAAGTGGTGGGGATGGAAATTTGGGCTCACCTGCCCGGCTAATCGAGGTGTGTGATGTGTTTGTTGATGAATGTGATAAAAGACGTTGCCCAATCGCTCCCACTGAAATCTTACGAGTTCAGGAGGCGGATCTTCCTGTAGATTTATTCTCATTTTTATCCGCCCTTCTTGAGTTTATTTGGAGCCCGGGGGGAAAGGCGGGGGGTGGAATCTCGCGCGCCAAGTTAACTTCGGGCTTGCTGTTGAGTCCCATGACCTTCGGAGCAGTGGCGTAGCGTGGGGGGTGCAGGGGGGGCTGGCCGCACCGGGCGCAGCATCTGGGGGTTAGGGTTAGGGGGCGCAATTCCACCGGTTAGGGGGCGTAAATTACTTGCCTTGCCCCGGGTGCTGACAACCCACGCTACGCCACTGCTTCGGAGGGAAATCTGGACGACGAGCGGATTTTCCAGCCGATCTTCGCCCTGTGAAAGCGCTACTCCAGAAATGCAGACTATGCGCGTCGCTCCCTCCCCGCTGACAGATGCAATCGGGTTTTAAGTGCGGGAATCCGGCCAAGCACGCTCAACTGCTAGGGCAAGGGAGACGTGTTGCAATCGCGTGGAGCGAAAAAAAGGCTGCCTGGCGGACGCGAGAAACTCGACGCGCTTGTCCCTCAACAAACAGTGGCAACGGGGCGGGATGCGGCCTATGGGAAGCGCGAGGACCCCTTGATTGACGGCAAGCCTGCCCCCTGCTGCTTGATTGGAGGGCGGGATTCCAGGCTGCCCTGAATGGGGAGGGCAGAAGGAGAGGGTGCTGTCGTCACCTCTCCGTAGGGCAAGTCGCATGAGCTCGGCGCTGCCAAGAGCGCTGCCCGATTGCAGCGGGTGGTCTGCGCCGGGCAAACGCATGATTTCCGACTGAGCAGGGTGCGCGTGGCCTGCGCGGTTCCTATTTATGCCCTTAAGGATCTGATCGGGACAAATAGGTAGACGAGAAGCTCGGCCCCGCCTTCTCCATTCCCCAAGTCCGGTGGTTGCTGGAGTGAGAGACACTTTTCATAGGGTTTCTACCTCCCCCACCCCGTGTTTAACCATTGCCCAGGCCAGAGGCATATCTAGACGCTGGCGAAACCTGCCTCCATTGGGGGTGCAGGGCAAGGGCAGGGTGCAAACAACCACCACTCTCGAAATCTCTCAGCAGTCAGAGGATCCAACTGAGGTGCAGAGGCCCCCCGTAAAATATGGGGAAAAGGCTGCCCTTCTCCCTCCTCGGGGAAAAGCCCCTAAGAGCCGCACACACGCTCCGCACGCTCTTTAAAGGGAGCGCGGCTCTTGGGGGAGCCTTCCTCCCGCTGCCCGGGAGAGGCTGCATGCGGGTAGCCAATAAGCCAGGACAGCAAGAGTGATCGCTGCGCGGTGATCCCACTTGCTGTCCTGGCTTCTGCCTTAGCCACGCGCAGCCTCTTCTGGGCAGGGGGAGCCTTCATCCCGCTGCCCTGAAGAGGCTTGGCGCAGCTATCCCAGAAGCCAGATCCCTTTTGCTGTTCTGGTTTCTGGGATTCAGAATATTTTTTTTCTTGTTTTCCTCCTCCAAAAACTAGGTGCGTCTTATGGTCTGGTGCGTCTTATAGAGTGAAAAATATGTTCCTATCCTACTTGTCCCCTCAAAGGAGCCCAGGGTGGCAGACACCAAAGTAGAACAATTATGCAAGTAAAATAAGAAACATAAGTAAAACATTTAAAAACATTGCAAGAATTTTAACATGCAAAGTGATGTGCTCTACCACTGAGCTGTGGTTCGTCTCCTAAATGGAACGTGGAAAAATCCCAAAACTTAAAAACAGGTCATATTGTAGTGATCTTGGTTATAGCTCTCCATTCTTTTATGTGCCTTATGCAACAGAGATAACCACAGAATTGGGAAGCTACAGAACTTTTGGCCTTGAGTGCTTGGTACAGTGAGCTGTGGCAAATAGCTATGGCAGAAAAATTGACCAACAGCTTAAATTAGCTAAAGGCAGGGATAAGATATTTGATCTTGTATATAGTGTGGTGTAATTTTATCACATTCACAAATCAGTGACATATGCAGAAACATTTATCAAAGATGTTCATCAGATTATTAAAGTATGAACTGTAATATTATGATGAAGTATACAGAAAATCTTCAGGTTGCTAGAGGATCTTAGATATATGCTTACATACACGTTAGAGGAAAAATATGATAGAGACATGACAGTAATTAAAAGATGTAACTGGCTATTTTGTTTTTCAGTGTTTAGTTTGGTAAGTTGGGAATAAAAAAATAATAATTTATGTTTGTTGACAAAAATAGGCAGAGCACACCTTAACTCTGCTCACAAAACTTTACTTATACCTGTATCTAAACCCAGTTCACACATCCAGTTTTCACTTGACTGTTTGTTCTTGGGAATGCACACAAACATCCAAAATAATTGTACACAACTTTGTCTATATAGGCAAAGGCCATTACAGATAAAGTGAGGATGCTTTAAAACACAGGTGAGATTTTAAAAATGGATTGTAGCAAAATTCCCACAAATACAAAATGTACCTTTCCTGCCTACTAAAAATAAAGTGGGACTGAGCCTTGACAGTGTTCATTTTCTTTACCACCTGCCAGAACATTAATACGTGAAAAGCCCTAACAAACACCTTTTTAAGGAAAAAAGGAAGGAAGGAAGAGGCATGTAATTACAATCAGGAAACATTTTATCAGTGAAAAATGAATGTTGTCGACTGAAAACTGGCCTGTATAAAACTAATGGTCAGGTCTCTAGCTCTTATTATTTCTTTGCTGTGGATTTGTAGGGGAAACACACATGGAATGATTAAGATTCAACAACCTCTGGACTTAATTTTAATCAAAGCCTGCTACCAAACACTCCTAGAGGGAGGGGAAAACTAAGAATGAGGCTGGTTCCTCCCATTCTGTCCTTTGTAAACACCTGGAGTAGGTGTTGATCTAGTGTGGGAGCAAGGCAAGAGGCACTTCCAATCTTGTGAATGGGGTTATGAAATGCATTGAGCAACATCAGGTCTTTGACCCTGTGTTGCTGCTGGCAGACCTTGAAATACTTTAAATGCTGCTCCCTTAAAGGCTGGGTGTGTTTACTGAAGAATGCTCCCCCAATCTCCAGCGGGGCTTTCAGCAATATGAGAAGATAGCAGTGGCAAAGAGCAGCATGGACAAAGCTAAAGGAATTTCATGCCTTCACATCTCAGAGGCTGTGGGTTCTCTTGATCCAGTCTGGGTTACCTCCTCCCCACTTTGGCTATGTTGTTGGCACCTTGCTAATACAGCAAACTGCCTTGCTGATGTAGTCCAAAGGAAAGCAGAGCAGTATGTTTGGCACCAGCTGGGCTGCAGGAGTTACCAGAGGGCACCATCCAACCATTGTAGGGACTTCACTCCTGATTTGTGTAGGGTTTACTCCTTAGCCCTTTCTTCTCTCAAAGATATCCTGCAAGGCAGTGGAGGTTTGGGTGAGAGTTTTCCTTCTCTTAGATGGAAACCTCCTTCCCAGGTTGACCATCTGCCTCTCACTCCCCTCTGCAGCACGTGCAGAACCTGCCTTCCTGACAGTTGAATGGACAGGACTCATCCATTCAGTCCCCTGGAGCCTGTCTTCTCATGTAGGGGAAGTCCCTGACACATCAAGGGTTTGAGACCCATCGGCTACCCACACCTGGTTTAGACAGCCAGCTGAAACCACTTCCTGGGGTGGAGCCACTGTCACATGCTGCCAGCTTTCAGGAGCCCAGGTGAATGCTGAGTGCAGGGTGGGGACCAAAGATGGAGAAACTGCCCAAGAAGGAGCAAATGTACGCCCCACCAGATTTTACAATCCTTCTCTAACATCCCATGCACCCCTTTGGCTATGTACACATCATATATTTAAAGCCCAAGAATCCTGGGAACTGCAATATGTTAAGAGAATACATCTCCCAGGATGAACTACAGCTCCCAGTGGGGAAACTGCAGCTCCCAGGATGATTTGCTGGAAGCCATCTGCCTTAAACGTATAGGGTGTACCCAGTGCTTTTTCCCCCTAAAAAAATGTTTTGGGGTACTCTCACTTCCGTCTGAGACTTCAGAAACACCAGGAAAGGAAAGGAAGCTGCCAAGGGCGGTAAGAATGGAACTGGCAATTAACCATGCTAGAGAAGAAACTAAAAATTTAATTTTTTTGAAGTTTCTTCTCCTGTTAGATTCACAAAATGTTTAGGTGTATGAGTACCCCTGCATCCCCCCCAGAGAAAAGCACTGGGTACCAATACGAGCCCATTAAAACTAATATTGATGTAAGTGTGAACAGAGACATGGAACAGAATCTGAGATAACCATAGTTGTTTTTTTTGAAATGCTTTTCACATTTCACCCTTTCTAACTTTGGGTGAAATTGAGAAACCACTAATGGGACAAATAAGATTTTTCCTAGGCAAACCTGTCTATCATTACCACATAGTTTTGTAATCCATAGTATGACCTGTTTGAGGTTAACCAATATTTCTTTTGATTCGGTTATCAGATGCAGGCCTTATTTTGTTTCAAAGAACTACATTCTTGCTTTCAAGTGGGAAAGAGCCCTGGCAGATAAGCCTTGAGTTGGACCCCATTAAAGAAATTGCCTCTGTTCTTCAGTCTGTTAAACCCTTAGGGCACATCCTTCCAGATGGTTCTGAATGAGTGCATTCAATGCACTGTGTTGGCTAGAGTTCAAACAATGGGTGGATTCTCAAACAGATTCTTGTAAATTTGAATTTGTATTATCTTTTTTTTCCAAAATAAGGATTTTAAAAGGGGGAGGAGAAGTGGTTTTGTTTTGTTTTTAATACTGAATCTGTTTATAGTAGTAAATCAAAGTAGTATATAGATCCCTTCAGGTGTTCTGTATTCCCTGTATTACTATTTTTAAATTAAGGAACCTCCTTGTGGTTGTCTTCCTGCAGGTGGATCTATAACCAATATTCATAATTTTCAGCTCGTTGGCATAATATATTATATACAGCTATCAATACATCTTTTTATGAGGAGGCGGCAAACCAATGGTCTCAGTAAATCATAGCAAACTGGTGTCTGCTTCAAGTCAGCTGGCTGCTTCAGCTCCCATTCAGTTAGCCAACGCTTCAGTTGCTCTCAAGCATGAGATGCCACCATTGAATTTGCTGCAGGATTGCAGCAGGGAGCAGGCTTCTAACCCATCAGCTATCTCCAACTTAATCTGCACATCAGAGACGGGTGTTTCGCAGTCCAAGGTAAAGAAGGATGGGGAGAAACCACAGACCACTATCTACGAAGCCTACCTCAGACTTCCTGATTTTTGCCCGGAACTCTCCAGGGACTTTAGCCCTACACTGGAGGAGATTGAGGAGTTCCTGAATGAGAAAATGGCAATTCTCAAAGATGAGCTGAATGACAAGCAGCAGGCAGGAGGACAGCTTAAGAGAAAGTCTGAGATCAGCTTGGGTAGCCCCGGGGAACAGTCTGTTCCTGTAGCTGTTCCGGATGAAGGCCTTTCCTGCTCTGCTCAGTCAGGAGTGGTGGTTTCTGGTGGTACAGGCATCCCAGGGACTGCGGGGACTGTCCCAGTTGTCCTTCAGATCCAGCCCAACCAAGCGAGTGAAGGCAACTCACCAACCCAGAGCCCTGTTGGTGGTATTAGGGTGGCTCAGTTGGTCATCAGAATGCAAGGGCAGAGTCTGACTGTTCTTCCCCAGGTCATCCAAAGCCCTTCAACAGGCACAGAACAAAAATATGTACGGATAGCCCCTTTGCCTGTGACGCTGAGGCCTGGAGTTCTTGGAAGTGTGAAGAATGTGGAGGCCAGGGCCCCCAAAGCCTCCCCCCCTGTCATCCGAGTCCACAAGTGCACACATCCTGGTTGCACAAAGATGTACACTAAGAGTTCTCACCTCAAGGCACACTTCCGACGCCATACTGGAGAAAAGCCTTACACCTGTACTTGGCCCAACTGTGGCTGGAGGTAAGTGTGTGGCAATAAAAAAAGGCCTGGTTATGTGATTATTTTTTTGAAAGTTGACAGTTGACTTCGTTGCTCAATGAAAGCTTTGTGGGATCAGATAGGCTCACTTAACTACTAGAATAAACTAGTATTTCCAGCCAACAGTGCAGTCGTGTACCAGTCCCATTGTTTTCAGCGAGGCCTACTACCAAATCCTGTAGAAGTGTGTTTAGGACTGCAAGGTTACGTATTGGTTGAGAAATAATTTAAAATGTATTGCCTGAACTGAAGTATACATGCGTCCTGGACACAACCCACTAGACATTTCTCTACAAGCTCTGCTGAAGTGGATTGGAGCTGTTCAAGAACATTGGTGATGATCATTGGTGCTTTTTAATATTACCATCTGTGTCTTTTTAAAGGAAACAACTCCAATGAAAACAAACAAATCTCATATTTGGTCAACAGTGAATGAATCTTTCACTGATGGGATTCAATTAGAAATTGTTATTTTTCCATCCCTGGTCAGATAATGATTGATACATACACAGCACTGTTGCCATATTTTATTCTTTTATTTCCTCAGCAAGGTTTCTGTTCCTCCTTTGACTGCCAGGCAGTGCATAAATGATAATGCTAGGGTTCATTAGGAGAGGAATTGAAAATAAAACTGCCGATACCATAATGCCGTTATACATATCTATGGTGCAGCTGCATTTGGAATACTGTTCCATATGGTTCTGGTGGCCTCTCCTTGAACAGGACATTGTAGAGCTGGTAAAGGTTCAGAAAAGGGCAACCAAAACTGGTCAAGGGGGCGGAGCAACTTATCTATGAGGAAAGGTTGCAGAATATGGAACCACAGAAAAAAAGTGAGTAAAGGTGATGTAATAGACATTCATAAAATGATGCATGTTGTGGAGAAAGTGGCTTGAGAAAAGTTTTTCTTCTTTTCTCCTACCTCCAGTAAAACTGAATGTTGGCACTGAATGTTCATGTGTTGCATTTTTGCTAATCTTGCAACTGTTCAAAGGCATAGGACCTCTTCCCTGATGGGAGAGAAAAATAAAAGGGTCCTTGCACTAGCCTCCCCATGCACTATAATTGTGCAACCCACCATTCTTTTTCAACAGCTTTGTGAATAATTTCACCTTAATCGTTCTGCATTTCCCAGAATTAATTCCATGAGTAGATTAGCTGCAGTTTACAGACTTCTGTGACCTGCTGGGGTGTAGATGATAGTCCAGGTACAAGCTCAAGACAGTCATGTGGCAAGGAGTTTCTTCTTTTAATAGGTTCCTTTTTTCCCTGATCCTTCCCATACATATGATGTACTGAAGTCGCAAAGTCTTCTGGGATTGCATTTGTGTCTGCCCATGCTGCCCCTTGTACCTTTTCCTCAAGCAGATGGTTTTGTTTAAAATTTAAAAGCCTCCAGCTGTCATGGCATTGGTGGCAGGGACTTTCCAAATGTGGAGAGGCTGCTCCTAGGGAACCTGCAGCTGCCAGACTTTGCAGGGGCTTTGCAGCCATTGCTCAGGGCATCTTGTGAAAAGAGGAGCTCAGTAAAATATCGATATTGTTTCCAAAATACAGAGGGCATGTGCAGTTTCCAAGCTTACCAAACAGGGGAGAAGGGCAGGGACTGGAACAGGCCTCCAGGCAAGGGTTGCACATATACGGTATGCTCCTCTCAAGCAACCTGAAATCCCTGACAACATATAGGGTTGAATTTACTGTTTCCTTGAGAATCATTCTCAAGGGGGTCCTGTGTGATCTTGGCTGATCTGCTTCCTTCCAGCTTCTTTGGCTGTAATGACCTGAGACTTTGGAATGTATTCCTGCTTAACTGCAGAAAGTGAAGTCAGGGGGGCTTCTTTCTCCCCCTTGTAGCTCTGGTAAATGTATTAGGAATCTGTTTGATCTCTGCAGTGCTCTATAAAACCAAACTTCTGCGCTACATTAGATATGAGCTGCAAATGGAGGAGGAGTCAGTGAGCATAACAAGCTTCTGACTCCACATTCTTTTGTGGACATTATGGATGGGCCCATCTAATGACTCTACCATATGTCTGGGTCACTGAGAATGCAGTTTTTAGTTCTTTGCTGCAGCATGTATGCGTCTCCTATATCAGCGATGGGGAACCTGTGGCTCTGCATGTGTTACTGGACTACAACTCCTAATAGGCTCAGCTACAATGGTGGATGGTAGGGATGATGGGAGTTGTAGTCCAGCAACATCTGGAGGGCTGTTATAGGTTAGCCACCCCGGCATCTCCACCCCCATTGTTCAGCCCAGGCACTGAGGGCCTCCTGGCGGTTCCCTCACTGTGAGAAGTGAGGTTACAGTGAACCAGGCAGAGGGCCTTCTCGGTTGTGGCACCTGCCCTGTGGAATGCCTGCCCTTCAGATGTGAAGGAAATAAGCAGCTATCTTCTCTTTAAAAGACATCTGAAGGCAGCCCTGTTTAGGGAAGTTTTTAATGTTTGATGTTTTATCGTGTTTTTAATATTCTGTTGGGAGCCACCCAGAGTGGCTGGGGTATAAATAAATTATTATTTTATTTTATTTTTATTAAATAAGTTTTCAGTAGCCCAGTGGGTTAGAGTAGATCTCATAACTGCCACTGAGTAGATTACCCAATATCATCCAGGGAATCTGAAAAAGCAGATGATCCAACTGGATTCCTTCTTTCTAGGGTTGGTGACTGTGAGATCTCCTTTGTAATTATATATTTGCCTTTACAAGGTGCAGAAAGTTATGAAAGGGCAGTGTACCAGTTGGGATTTCTGAACTGCTTTTAAAGGCTGCACATGTACTGGCATATTTGAAACATATAACCTGTATGCATATGTGCCCTGAAGATCTGTTGCCAATTGCCAAACTCAGTGGCATGCACTCATGGGTGAGATGGAAACATACCATTTCAAATACAAGAATGTATGTTGTATGTATGTGTACAAAATCTTTAATATGTGACATATTCATTGAAAGAGTTTTATTCTGCTCTTCATCCAAAAAAGACTTCTAGAAAGAAAAGGGATTGGGAGAGAAGAGGTGGGATGATTTCAGGCACTATTTCCTAGTCACAGATTTCTAATCATCCTTAGTCACGAGCTATTTCTCACGATCTGAAGTTGCAGGGGTTCTTGTCTGCCCATTAGTCTTTTTGAGATTAGAAAAAGAGACAAAGTTATTCCCTTACATTTCCCCACTCAATGGCACCACTTTGGTTCAATCAGGGCCCCTTGACAATTAAAAAAAAATGTTGTCCAGGGTTGTTTCTGATGTGACTCTGAGTGGGTTGTCAGTGAGATCATGTCTGGTCTGTTCCTGAATTATTATGTAACATTGGACAAGTTGTGCTTCCTTCTTCGTCTTTGTTTTCCTCACTCCAATCAGAGAGACAGTATTTCACAGAAGCTTGATGACTTTGTTAATATTTGTCAAGGCCTTTGAGTTCCTTTGTTGGAAGGAACTCCTTGAACTTGTTTTAAGGCTTACTGCTCTTGTCGAAGGCTGATTTTCTTCTACATCATGTCAGCCTTGGTTCATATGTGAAAAGAAATGAAGGAACCAATAAGGGGTGGGAAGGAGAGAGACAGACAGAATGTCAGTGGTACACAAGAATAAAGGGTCAAGAATGGGCAATTAAACCCCTGTCTTTGTGCACCTTTGAGAGGTTATATTTTATTTATTATCACCTTTATATCCCACCAAGGAGCTCAAGGTGACATACATAGTTCTCCCTGACCCCTTCCTGTCCTCAAAGCAACCTTGTGAGTTTGGTTAAGCTGAGGGACTGTGGCTGGCCCAAGCTCACCCAGTGAGCTTTATGACTGAATGGGAATTTTGAACCCTGGGCTCTCAGGTCCTAGTCGTCTCACTCTACTACATTATCCTTTTCACCTGAGATGGTAAATCTGTGACCCTTCACAAGCTGTTGGGACTATAGCTGCCATCAACCTTGATCATTGGCCATGCTGGCTGGGGCTGCTGGGAGTGGAAGATGAACAACATCTGAAGGACCATCACGTTGTGCCATCCCTGCCCTGCCTGAACCCAAGAGTGGTTCATGACCTATAGTCCCAATGCACCAGAAGCCAATGAATTGCACCTGCCTGTTTCCAAGTGGCAAAGATTCATGTCTAGAGAAGCTGCTTTCTAGCATCTTGCGGTTTCAAAATGTGAGTAGGGCGCATGTTTTCTATTTCTGAAATAGACACTGGATTCTTGAGAGTCACACTAGAGCAGCATCTGCTAGACAAATCTGCTTTATATCCCAGAATCCTCTCTTGTAGTTTGCTTTGACTGTGTGTGAAGCCATTTGGTGAGAACAACCTCCTTGGTTCACGCAACTGTGCAGTAAACATCTCTTCTTCTGTCTGGTAGGTTTTCCCGCTCGGATGAGCTCTCTCGCCACAAACGCTCCCATTCTGGACTCAAGCCTTACCAGTGCCAAGTGTGTGAGAAGAAATTTGCCCGCAGTGACCACTTATCCAAACACATGAAGATCCACAAAGGGTCATTCAGTTTGGGAATCCAGACAGCTCAAGGTTGTGGTCATAGCTGACTCTGCTTTTGCTGCCTTGCCAAGAAAATAATTCCTGCTCAAGTGAGATGACAAATGCAAATATAAAAGACGGCTTTGTTTGGAAGAGAGGAAAGGAATTGACTTGTGTAAAGTCTATTGGAATGACCAAAGCCTACTTCTACCTGAACATGCCTTTCAATCAGGACCTGCCTCCAAACAGGTCCCTGATACTTGTGAACTCTTGTAAAACTTGTAATTAGGTTTGTGGGAAATATGTGACAATAAAGGATGTTGGGGTGGGCAGGGTGAGATTCACTGTTTAGATCTGAATTTTAGAATATGGACTGTTTAGGCCAAGGATGGAAGAACCTTTGATCTTCTAGATTGTGTTGGGCTACAGCTTCCGTTATTTCTGACCATTGGCCATGCTCGGTGAGATTGATGGGAGGTGGAATCCAACAACATCTGGAAGGCCACAGGTTCTCCACCTGTGGTTTAGGCATTTCTAATGCTTTTTCCTGTGGTGTACACATAGAACAGTATTTGAATGGGAGGGTGTGGGTTCTTTTGCATTTCTTTCTGATTTAGCATCCTGCTTGATCACTCAGCCACTGATTCTGAAACTGTAATCAATGCAATGAAATTACAGGTGAAATATTCACTAAAATGGCAAATCTCAAAGTTCAGAGCTTGAATATCAGTACCAGGAAATCATATTTTCCCAAGCCTTTATTTTCAGACTACTAAAGCCAAATTGGTTTCATGGCATTCAGTGTAATTTGTGTGATGCGTAATGGTTTGTCTTTAGGAAAATGAATTGCATTATGGATTACTGTGAGTTGTTATTCTATAGCCCCAATTTAAATGTTTATTCTGTGAGCTGTACACTGCTTGTGCCTGAGAATGGGACTTGGGGTCCAAGACCTAACCTGTACACATGTTAATCCATGGTGGGAAATGTAATCTGATTTGTCTCTGAAATAAGACAAACAAGAGTGTCCTGAGTCTGCCCCAGACTGTAAAGCAGAAATGAGGAACCTCCAGATTGCTGGACTACAGCTCCCATTATCCCTAGCCATTAGTCATGCTAGCTGGGGCTGATGGGAGTTGAAGTGCAATAAAAGCCAGAGGGCCACAGATTCCCCATCCTTGCTATGAAGTTTGGTGGTACAGCCTTAAGTATTGCACACATTGCCTATGGTTACAATTCTATGCCACTTTGTTGAAAGTGAGCCCCACTGAATACAGTGGACTTGTTTCTGAGAAGACATTTATAGCATTGCACTGTAAATGCCTCACATGCCTTTTGTTTGAACTTATTTTGAGCATTGTTAATCCACCAGAGCTGTCATTATGGTTTGTTTTGCTTTTATTATTCAGGTTGCTTAACTTACCTTGCACCCATGGAATTCAGGGCTGGTTAGAGAGAGAGAGAGTGATTGATGCAAGTCCCAACACAGTCAGTCTCATGACTGGGTGGGGATTTAACACAGGTCTACCATGGCATTTCTGTGCATTGCTCTGGTTTACCAGAAGCGGCTTAGTCATGCTAGCCACATGACCCAGAAGCTGTACGCCGGCTCCCTCAGCCAATAAAGCGAGATGAGCGCTGCAACTCCAGAGTCGTCCGCAACTAGACTTAACGGTCAGGGGTCCCTTTAGCTTTACCAGGTCACCTGTGGTAGCCATTATGACAACTTCCACCTGATGATTTGTTTCTTTAGTTAAAACGACGAAGAGTTGTGCAGCACCTTAAAGCAGGAGTGGGCAAGCTGCAGTGCTCCACTTGCTGGGCTCCCAACTCTCATCAGTCCCAGCCAGCATACTCAGTGGCCAGGGGTGGTAACTGCTAGCCATGATGGGTACATTCTACCCCCACTGTTGGACGCAGTATTACCTATGAATGCCAACTGCTGGGAATCACAAGGTGGAGGGTTGCTGTTGTGTACAGGCTGTGCTTGTGGGCTTCCCACAGGCATCTGGTTAGCCGCTGTGAGAACTGGATGCTGGACTTGACGGACCTTTGGACTGACCCAGCAGGGCTTTTCTTATGTCGTTGTTATGCATAAGGTTACAGGTTCAATCCCTGGCATCTCCTGGTAGGGGAAGAGACCCCAGAGAGCCACAGATAGTGTAGACATTTCTGAGCTAAGTGGACTCATAGCCTCACCCTGTATAAAATAGCTTCCAATGCTCATGTGTCTTGAACCTATGTGGCAAGATGCCTTGTCTGTTATGTGTCTCCACCTTGTTTTTATGCAATGGTTCTTGCCAGAAGTTGAGAACAATAGCTTACCAAGTGCAAGTCTAGTAGCCTGCTCTCAAACATGTTTACTTGGAAGTGTTTTGATTCTGCGATACATATGTTGAGTGTGCTTCTTGTTGTTGCCTGCCTTGGTTATTCAAGCCTCCTTCCCCTGCGGGCACCTTCTTTTTCCCAGTCTGTGCCAGCCTGAGTGACTCATACACCACCTCTTTCTCTTTTCCTTGCTCCAGCTTCCTTAGACATAAAAATAACTTTCCTTTCTCCAGCTTCATTATCTCACATTACGTTCTTTGGATCTGCACACACTATACCTTGAAAGCACATTCTAAGCACATTCTTTCTCTCTCAAAAAAAATAAAATAAACGTAGGCACTGTAGTTTAAGGATTGCTGGGAATTCTAACTCTGAGAGAGGTCAACTACAGTGCCCAGAATTCTTTGAGGGAAAGAATGTGTTTTGAATGTGCTTTCAAGGTAGAGCATGTACTAATGTTCAGGCTCTGAACTGGGCTCTAAATGAACATCTAAAGAAGCTCTGTCACCATTATTCCTCCCACAGAATGAGCTTTTGTTGGCAATATCGACTTAGTCTAAAATAATGTTTGAAAAGCACCTCCTACGGGAAACTGTGCTATGACAATTCTAGCTATTTAAAGCCCTGAAAAAGAACTTGTGCTCACAGGTGCAGAAATCCAGGATTCATGCCCAGCCGTGCAGACAGATATATTTGCATATGTCACAGTAAAGAAAAACAAACTGAATCAGTCGTCATAGCTGACAGAGTTACTTGTCAATTGCTGCATTCCCTCTCGGAAAGGAAAATGAGTTTTGGCAATCTGTGTGATTCTTCCCCGCCCTCACTCTTTTCTTAGTTTTCATAGAAATATCTCTTTTTAGGCATCCATCAGTCATCCTGTGATAAAAGCCCTTTATCTCACATTGGCCTCAGATTAACTTCTTGGCTGTGTAAATAAAGTACATGTTCTAAAGGTCAATCAGAGGTTGCTGAAAGTTGAGAGAGTCCACAATCCATGGCAATACTGGAATCCCCATTTCCTTCCTTTTCATCCTAGCATGACACCATCGTGTCAATACTACCAGGGTCATTAACAGTTCACAGTTTTATAGGTTGATTGCCAATCACAGTGATTTTCTAAATTCAGTCCACAAGGAGGGTTGGCTAGAAAACAGACTGGATTATCAATTTAGGCAGATGGGTGGTTAGCTCAGGATAACAACCTTGGGCTAACAACCCTGAGATAGCAGGTACCATTGCCATAGGCGCCGACTCCATGGGGCCTGAGGGGGCCCGAGCCCCCTCAAAAATTCGTTTGGGGGGCTCTGCCCCCCCAATAATCTCAGGCGCCCCTCCAGCAGAGCGCCACCGCCGCCCCTCCCCCAGCCCAAAATGCACAGGGTCGGGCTGCATGCCTCCTGCCCTCCCTCCCGAGCAAAAGCTCCACCCAATTTCCTTCGGAGCTGATTAATAGGCGCAGCACGCTCTCCCCTATTCGCTCACGAGGAGGCGGTGCCACTTTATCTGCATATTCATGAGCTTATTTATTATTCATGAGCTTTCGCGGGCTCCCCCAATATTTTTTATAAGTCGGCGCCCCTGACCATTGCCTGAATCAACCTATAGATGGGCTAGCCCAAGTATCTTCAGATATAACATAAGTTCAATCAGGGGCAAGCAACACACCCTCAGCCCAATTTCAATTTGGGAGACAAGGAGGGGGGAAAGGGGTTTACAGACAGAGAACATTGAATGAAAGAGGGAGAGAGGGGAGGGGAAGAGCCACAGAGGAAGGGTACTCCTTCCTACTTTTAACTCTAGCCCTACCCACTACCAACATTCAGCTGCCAGTATGTTCTATGTTTGTTCATGACGCTTATAATTTGTCTTTCTTCCATCATGGAGCCCTAGGCAGTGTACATCTGGTTTCCAGGGAGGCACTCATTAAAGAACTCTGCTTTAACTTCAGCAAGGTGCTGGCATGTTGTGATATTATCTTAACAGGAATACAACCCATTGCAGAAAGAAAAAAAAAAAGGTTCCTGGACCCTGATTTAAAGGGATAAAGAACTGTGATAAAACTGGCATGATGACCTTTTTTTGGCGTTGGCGGGAGTGAATTCTTACTTTCACAAAGATGCCTGCAAGTTGGGCTTCAAAGAGAGGAATGCCTGGCTGACAGCAATAGTTTTTCAAGCAAAGACAAGGGATGTGGTGCACTTAGGCACACTTGGCTATCTGTGCCAGACTTGTCAAGGCTGCAATTCTTGAGGTCTGTTTAAATTGCCTGGTTTTTTGTTTTTTAAAAAAATATTTACATTAATACATGTTGGATAGGGAAGACAGAGTATGGCTTCACACAGTAGCTGTATCCTGCTCCTGTGTGGGAGAGACGTCTTGCACTTGGGCTGCTACATGATGCATGAGAGCTCTGAGTGTGTGTATGCAAGTGCTAGAGGAGGAGGCAATACAAAAACCTACCGCTGTGTGGTTTCCAGCGACCTACAATAAAGTATGGGTCAGCTATATGCAATTTTGTTCCACAGAATTACTTGGAACTCACATGTCACAATTTTCCTCATAACCTCCACCATTTCATAGGGGAAAATAGGCCTAGACCTGTGACTATGTCTTTGGGTGGGCCCTGGGGTGTGACTTGGCATATAAAGGCAGCTCAGGAAGGTGTGGCACTGCAAATGTACCACAGGCAGAATACAAGGCAAGTGAGGCACATAATACACATATGCACTGTACTGTTGACTGTTTAGAACATGGGTAGGCAAACTAAGGTCTGCGGGCCAGATCAGGCCCAATTGTCTTCTGGATCCAGCCTGCAGACGGTCCAGGAATCACTGTGTGGATCGCCAGCACGCACATGCTTTCCCTCCACCTCACAAGGCGCCGCTTCCTCCCTCCCTCCTCCCGGCTTCTCCCCGCCCTGCCTAGAGGAGGAAGGGGCTGGGCTTTGTTGGTGCCAGCAGCAGCAGCGCTCGAGCGCCGCCATTTTAAGCAGCCCCTCTCCGGAGCCCTTTCGCATGCTGCTCATCATCCCTCCACTGCCACCGCCAGCCCCTGCCGCTTGCAAGACATAGGTAAGCAGCCACCGGGGCTCATGGTGCTCTTGCATCACCCCCCCATATAGTCCACCCCCCCCAAGGTCTGAGGGACAGTGGACTGGCCCCCTGCTGAAAAAGTTTGCTGACCCCTGGTTTAGAAGATATTGTCCCATTTTATATGCAGGATTGTACTTAAGTATTTATTTATTTAGCCTGCTTCACTGAATGACATGGGGCTACTTGGTTATCTGCGTGATTTGATTCGGCTGTTTCCAGTCAGCGAAGCCAAAGCTAAATAAATAAATCCTTAAGCACAGCTTAAATGATACTAGTTGGACCTGTGTTAAAATTCCTATTCTGCTATGAACCTAACTCTGTGGCTGTGAGTCAGCCACTTTCTCTTCCTGTACGCTTGCCTCCTAGGGTGGTTGTGAGGATAAAATCACCATGCCTAGCACCCTCAATTTCTTGGAAGAAGGGTAGGATGCAAACATAGCAACATATAATTCATGCTCTTTATGTGCTTGCACACTGGTGTTTGTAGCAGTAAAGTGTGAAGAAGGCAAGCTTGTAAATGCACAATTGGCATGTACCAGGAGTCTAACCACAATTTTAACTTCCAGAGCATTCCCACTGCACGTATGCCGGTGCTGTGTGCCTTTCTTTTTATAGTTTACGGTGTTTCCTGCAGCAAAAACTGGCACACAGTGGCAGATGCTCTAGCGTTGCGAAGCATGAAACAGCTCCAACAGCATGTAGCCTCATCTGAATTGTGTCTCATCTGACTTCATCTAGATTGCACCTAGAGGTTAAAGTGCTAAGCAAAGCAGCCCAGAGGAGAGTTCAAAAAAGTGGCTTTTCATGGCTGCATCTTGTGCCTTTTATCTTTATTGTGAGCAGGGTTACCAAATAATTGTGAAACAAGTTACTCTTTGCCTACTTTGTGCAATCTCTGTAACTCTTAGAATTTTCACTTTAGCTACTTGATAATTGGGCTGCCTTTATGGACACTTGTGCTATATAATCCAATATAGCAGAATCAATCTTTACCTTTCTAGTTTTACAGCAAGACATCCAATGTTCTCCCTCTACTCATCCTACCTCTGCCTTTGAGGAAGGCACATCATCATTTGTAAACCAATTAAATAAACTGAGAAAAATAAATCGAAAAACACCACAGGTTTCAGTGTTTTATTGCAGCCACAGACTTTGGCGAAGTGTCCACAGGGCAGCTTTTACTGCGGCAGGTGAGGGGCAAAGTTTGTTCAGAACATGATTTTTACTTTAGAAAGAGTACTGTATATCCACCCATGCTCCTTTGTCTCTGAATCCTTGCCCTTTTCCCTATTGAAAGTTATCTCCTGCTTGTTCTCTAACATCAGACAATTGGCAGAACACCATCTCTCCTCTTAAATCATTACCTATTCATCCTGCAATCACATCCTCTGGCTTAGAAACCACTGGCCTCTATCCGGGGTGCACACTTAAATATTTTTTGGGGGGCAGGTAAGCCCTTCTACCACATAATCAATCACAAGACACTATTTGAATGGAATGCCCAACAGCTTGGGAAGGGAGGGGGCTGGCCCCTCAAATATTTTATTGGAGTGTGTGTGAAAAGTACCTCGGCCCCCAGCTGGCTCCTATGCTTCGTATGGGTTTTGGTCTGCGGGTCTATAGCTTTAAAGCTCTGCAAAATGATCGTGGCATTAAACGTGAATAAAAGCAAACTAAACAGATTATCCACAAGAAAGTGGGCGTGCCTCCACGGGCGTCCTGGCCGCTTACTTCGAGTCCATGCAACAAATAATACAAAATGACAAAACACAAGCATACACTCCTTCTCTGTCTCTCTCTGGCCTGTAGAGGCAGCCAGCAACCACTTATTAGACTTCAATCCCCACAGTGCCCTGCGGGCGGGAGGTGGGCCGAGCGTTTTCATTGGCCCACCCTCCGACTGCGCCTGCTTACGATTGGCTTGGCCCTCAAATTTCCATTCCTCCCTTTCCCGGGAGGGTGGAGGGGCGGAAGTGGCGGGTACGGCGGCCGTAATGAGACCGCGGAGTCCGCCTGCGACGGAGTGAAGCTGCTGCCCCGTCAGCCCCCTTTCGCGACGCGGCTCGCTGCTTCCGCATCGGCCGCGAAGGGATGGGGACTCGCACTCGGAGTCTCCGCGGGGACTCCCGGCCATGAAAGGCAGGGACTCGGCAGGGAGCTCAGCACCTGCCGCCGCACGGGGACCGCTTGGCGCGGGCGGGCGGGCGGGCTCCGCCTAGGTGAGTGCCGGGCCGGGACCCCTTCCCCGTCGACCTCCGTCCCGCCCCGGGCCCCGGCGCCACACCCCCGGCCCGGCCAGGATCGCCCTGGAAGACGCTCAGCCCGCGCGGTGGCCTCTGCTTCCCTAGGTGGGACGGACGGCTGCGTCCTCGAAGGCTGGCAGAAGTGCTCTCTGCCCATGCTCTGGGGAACCGCTTTGTTATTAATCCAGGGGCTAAGCTAGGGCTTCCGTACAAGATTAAGCTCATCCCCCCCTATCGCCCGCCCTTGTGGTTCCATGTGGGGCTGCTAACCAGTTTCCCCCGTTCTCTGTTGTAGCTGCTTTATGGGTTTCTTCCCATTCCTTCTCTCAACTCTACTCACAGACTTGGCTGTGTTGTACCCACTCGCTTCTGTAATTAGTAAAATCAAATTGGTCAGCATTTGCTGCCAGTTACATTAGTTTCACTTGCTGGTGCATAGGTGCTTCTCTACAGCATGTTATCTCGCTGGCTTCTTTCAAGCAGCCCTGCCCAAACTACTGCCATTTTTTTCACAGGTGAAGGAAGGAGGGAATTGGTGTGAGAGTTCTGGCTATGCAATAATTCGGAAATGCTTTCCTGGCTCGAGCAGCTGAAATCTGTCTGCTGGACTATACTGGCAGAAGCCCATTAGTTTTTCTTTATAACTGATGTTTGTACATTGTCCTGCATCCCCTGGGGCTTAACTACAGACCCAGCCTATGGAATTTAATCTCAGTTTTGTCTTCTGGTTTCTGCAGAAATCTTAAGATGTGGTTCCTCAAATATGTTGTTATCTTCCCAGCTGCCTCGCTTTTCAGAATCTTTCATCATGGCTTTCCTGGAGTTCATGTCTCCCTATATTGTGTTGTCTGTTTCTTCTGGTTTCTAGCACTTATGACAGTCAGTTTCTTGTTACCCGAGGCTGTATTTGCATGAATGTGAGTAAACTGTGTTGGGTATTTCTGCAGGGTTTATTCAGGAGGACACAGCTTCTATACTGGTTGTGTGTGTCATAACAACAGGATGTCATACACAGCTATCCCAGAGTTATGTCCTTCCTAAAATACACTCTGTAACTTACAGTTTGGGAGTGGAAAGAATAAGCCCTTCTCTTGTAATGCTCATGTGAACAAACACCTCTTTAAAGAAGAGTCTGTGCTCACGTTAGCTTCTCTTTTTGCATGTTTCAAGAGGTTGTGACTTTAAAAATAATTTGTTAGTTGAAATTCCTAATGGGAATATGATCTGGACTTGTATCAAGGTGGCTAACCTGTGGCTTATCAGAAGCTGTTGGACTCCTATCAGCTCCAGCGTGTGTGGCCAGTGGTCACAAATGATGTGAGTTGTAGGCCAAATACAGGTTAATCACCCCTGCAGAGCCTGCCATTATACAAGATCACATTGACTGGCAAAAGAATCTGAACTGTGGCCTGGCAGTTGCACAGTGTGGCAGAGACACCTCTGCACCCATAGCCCTGTCACCCATACCAGCTGCTGCGAGGGGAAAAGGAGCTCTGTACCAGTGGAGTGATGCAATCCAAACACACACACATACCCCAGTGTGGGCAGTGGGGGTTGAATTATACCCTAAACCTAGTTCTGTGTTTCTAGCAGAGGCATACTTAGGGCTTGGCAAGGAGCTGTATCAGCTCCCCCCCCCCCCCCCCGGTAAAAAATAAAAAAATAAAAATCACTTCTGTGTTTGGTCTTGCCACGACAGTGGCATCATGTCGCCACACACATATATGCCATACACTCCATAGTCTCCCATGGTCTGCCTTCATATCGCCTTGCCATTTCTCCTCCTGCTCAGCAATGAAATTCATGGCTAAACTCACAACTTTATGCAGATAACTAGGGTATGCCTCTGGTTTCCAGTCGTTAATCACAAATTAGCATTGTTTACCTATAAACAAGGCACTTGGATATATGGGTAAACTCTGGCCTATTACCTTTTTCTATAACAATCCTGTGGTTCCTAAAACCAGTTAGAAGAGATAATAATTGATCTGTGTTATGTGATCTGAGTTCTGCACCCCAGACATGTCCCTCTGTTACCATTTGACTCTCCTGCTGTCCTGTAATCTCTATTGTCTTTTCTTCCCACTACCCCATAGTAAAATTCATTCAGCCCATAGATTGCTACTTTTTTCTGGACCCCTTCCTAATTTCCCCCCTCTTACACAACATGCTTACTCTTTTCTGCCCCATTCAGATTTTCGGAATCTGTTAGCATTTCCTCACATTCTTGTTCCCTTTAAGTTTACTTTAATCTACTCCTGCAGCAACTAGCCTGCTTCTGTTCTAAGGGAGTCCTATCTTTCCCTAAGTATCCCCATTTGCTTCACTGCATGTGACCCTCATCCACTGTCACTTCCTATTGCCATTGTGGCAAAATACAGTGGTACCTCGGGTTAAGTACTTAATTCGTTCTGGAGGTCTGTTCTTAACCTGAAACTGTTCTTAACCTGAAGCACTATTTTAGCTAATGGGGCCTCCCGCTGCCACTGCGCCGCTGGAACACGATTTCTGTTCTCATCCTGAAGCAAAGTTCTTAACCTGAAGCATTATTTCTGGGTTAGCGGAGTCTGCAACCTGAAGCGTATGTAACTTGAAGCGTATGTAACCTGAGGTACCACTGTACCCCTTGCTCCACTTTGCTTGCTTTATACCCAGCTGCCCTGCTTTGTGTTGTGTTTGGTTTGCTGCTGCTAACCTGGCCAAGAGATGGGACAGCAGTTGTGGGCAGAAACTGGAGCAGGGAGACATAGTGGGATGTTTTTGTGGTTGGTAGGAGCAAACTAGAAAAATAAACAAATGTATATTTTTGAAAACTTAAACTGGCAGAGGGGTTCATGTTTGCAAACTGCTGCAAACACTTGAATTTGCTTATTATGGGGATCTTTCTACCTCTCTTCCATTGGAAAAAGTCGCAAAAAGTATATTAAGAACTCTTTTCATTGAGTGTACAAGATCCCCTAGAAATGCTTCTGAAAGCAATCAGTGAGATGGGATGCTCTGTCAGTGTCTGAGTTATTTGTATGAAAATCCTTGGGCTTCATTTTTGTGGTGTGAAGTCTGGTGTGTGTGCGTGCGCGCATATATAAGCCAGGAACTTGGAAAATGAAAGCAACTGCTAAAAGCATTGAAATCTTGCAGTTCTGTTCAGGACTTTGATCTCTGTAAGGTTATGGTAGCTATTTGTAATCAGCTCTGCAAGCCTACCCTTTCTCCTGTGAACTTTGATTTCCTCCCCGGAAATGCTTACTGAGATCACAGCATTTTCTTAAAACAAAAATATCTGAACTACAATAAGGATGCATTTATAAATATCCCCCCCTATAATAACAAAGTGAATGGCTCTGTGCCAAAAAAAAGATGGCATTGAAAATGGGGCCACCCAGGGAGAATAGTTTTGGCATATTCAAGGACAGAGCCGTCAAAGGGGGTGGGATACAGGAGCTGCTGCTGTATTTGTCCCCAGCAGGGGACCTAGACTCTAAACCTTGCAGAATGAAAGTCATAAAGCAAAATGTGCAGGCACCATTTGAAGTAAGCCCATACTGACATCCTTTTGGCACCAGGTGTTGAAGGAAAATGTCATTGTAATGTGGGGTGGAATTGAACGTAGCTCTGACTGGGGTATGCTTGCATAATAGGACCTCCATGCCCCCTAACCCTCCAGAGCTGGTGGGGTGTGTGTGAGGGGAGGAAAGTTTAGTTGCATGAGCAGACCTTGTTCCATGGCATATGCAACAACTGAGTTGAATTTATGCTTCCGTTTTCAATGTAAACCACCTGGAGACCTTTTAAGTAACAAGCAACTAATAGGTCTAGTAAGTAAGAATACCTTTGCAGCTGTGCTGGAGTAGAATCAGAGTTGTTGAGGGATGAAAAGGAAAGTGTACTAGTGCACAAAGCTCCCACCCATCCCTGTAGTGAGGATGCATGTGTATTTTTGTCCTAGCTATAGGATAGTGGCATAACTATAGGTTGTTTTTTTACCTATATGACATCATTATTTGCTAGCAAAATGCCTGAACAGAAGCAAAACGGTAAGCAGTTCCTTAGAAAGGTGGCTTCTATACTGAAAAGTAAACACCAAATCATAGTTTCTTAGCTGGATTAGTGCAAAGTGACAGAGTTGATCCTTTGCATGTAAAACTGGGGTTTCCTCAGTTATCTTACCTGGTTGTGTCTTGAGGCAGATAATCCTGTTGGTTCTAGTCAGAAGTGGAGTTGAGGGGGGTTGTGATCTGCTGCTTCTGAATATCCAGCAAGAAACAGATTAAAAGACTCAACACAGGCCTGTTCTTTTAACAGTACAGTCTGCTAGTGTTGCATATCTGTGTAGTGCGTGTCTTGAGTTCTTTAAATGACTCCTTTCCTTGGCAAGGTCCCATTAAAAACAGACGGAATGACAGACTCTACCTAAAGGGGGAGCAGGGAGAAGTACCTGCCCCAAGGCAAAATTTAATTAGGAATGCGTAACCCTGTTTTGTCATGCTAGATTGTCCTGCGAATCCTTTTATAGAGCCAACTACATTCAACCATCTCCTTTGAATAGGCCGAAGAGTTTCTTCTACAGAATTATTTCTTACTTTTTGTGTTGATTCTGTAATATGTACATGCTACCAAAGTTATTCTGGGTATCAATTTGCACCACCTGCCCTGCAACTGGCAGTTTGTATATCTCAGCACTTAGTTTAGTGAAAGGATCTTGAGGATAGTGGTGGGCCAAGACTTCAGCTCCATCCTCATAGTGACCGTCCTGCTGCTACAGCCTCTGCTGTGTCTACATCTCACTTTGGCCTGTGTGAGAGGAAAAGATAGCCCCCATTAGACTGGACTTTGCACACCGTTTGCCAATGGTGAATTTCACTCAGGTGAAATAAGAGCTAGGTGAGATGAATATTTCCACCACTGAAGAACCTCTTTATTTCAGTGTGCTGTATATCTAACTGGGTACCTCTCCTGCTTTCTTCAGTTGTAGGAGTTTGGAGGACAATATAATATTAAAGCTAGAACTTGCAAGGTGCCTGCAACAGCGGGTAGCCTGGCTGCTCATCTCTCCTTCTTTGAACAGGGATGTGGTAGCAGGTTTCTGTCTGTTCAGACACTACAGTTTTTCAGGTGTACATGTAAGGTGGTAACATGTGAATATGACCCAACACATGTTTGCAAATGTGTGGATTTACTTGAACATTCATCAGAGAGCCAGGATTGGTGGTTGCTTATGAAGGGTATATTTGTTTGCATAATATGAAAATTGGCCTGGGCTCCTTTCATTCTCTAATCCAGAGCTGGCCAATGTTGTTTGATTACAGCTCCCTTTATCCCTGACTATTAGCCATGCTAGGAGAGGTTGATGAGAGATGGAGATCAACAGCATCTGGAGGGCACCACACTGACTATCCCTTCTCTAATGTGTTATATTTTATAACTCAGATTTCATTCAGAAGTAGAATTTGAGTGCTAAAATTAAAAGCAACATGGTGGCCAATCCTTGAACAAGACGACACCCTTTGCCCCTCCAGCATCAGTAGTAATGCATTTTCTTAAGAGAAAAAAACTAAATTGTAATTGTGGCTGTTTCGCTTTGTGTGCTATTTGCGCTATTTTTGTTTTGAACGTTCTGCAAAGAGTCTAACCTGGCTGCTGAACTGGCACAGTTTCTGATGAGCAAAGCTAGACCTATGGAGGGACTTTTCATAGATAAATGTAATGAGTTAGTGTGGCTCTCCAAACGGTTTTGATTTAACTAAATGAGACTCTAAATCGTCCCAGTGTAGAGAATGTGGCCCTCCTAAACTTTTGTTTTTTGTTTCTGTTGGTAACTCGTGTTTCTCCTCCGGCAGTACTGATTATTGCAACATACCGTTTATTTTAGGAGGGATGTGCATGTGACCCCCCCAAAGCATTGTGTATGACCCCTGTGAGAATCTTCTCAGCTTCTCTTCTTCTGCATTTCAGCTCACTGCTATGGACAGTGCGATCACCTTGTGGCAGTTCCTTTTACAACTCCTCCAGGAGCCTCGGAACAAGGATGTCATCTGCTGGACCTCCAATGACGGAGAGTTCAAGCTGCTGCAGGCGGAAGAGGTGGCCCGCCTCTGGGGGATCCGTAAAAACAAGCCCAGTATGAACTATGACAAACTCAGTCGTGCTCTCAGATATTACTATGTGAAGGTAACTCCAGCCTTTAGTTTGTATCAGATATGGAACCCTCCTTTCCTTCTGCCCCAGCCTAATGAGCTTTTCTGTTTTCCAAGGGTAATGCAATGCTATACAGTGGTACCTCGGGTTAAGTACTTAATTCGTTCTGGAGGTCTGTTCTTAACCTGAAACTGTTCTTAGCACCACTTTAGCTAATGGGGCCTCCTGCTGCTGCCGCGCCGCTGGAGCATGATTTCTGTTCTTATCCTGAAGCAAAGTTCTTAACTTGAAGCACTATTTCTGTGTTAGTGGAGTGTGTAACCTGAAGCGTATGTAACCTGAAGCGTGTGTAACCCGAGGTACCACTGTACAAGCTTGGGTATCATGAGAGCTGTTTTCTGTGGCTGAGAGTTTAGCTTTTCAGGCCCTGAACTACTTCTAAAGAGTTATTAAGTGTCTTAGACGTTTAAGTGAGGCTTTCCAAGAAAATCACCTGTCAGGTTGCCAAAAATGAGTGCAAATTTCAGGGAAATGAAAGCCCTAAAAACACAAAGTAATGACAACTTGCTATACTCCTGTGATGCCATTTTGTATTTGGCACTGTCCTAAAATATTTTGTTTTAAGTCTGAATTCAAATAGACTTTAATCTCCCCCACCCTTTTACTTCACATATATATGCATTGCCTTTTCCAGAATAGTGAACGACATAGGAAGCTGCCCCACCTCCTGTGCAAGTACATTGCTTCCCCCCCTAGAAGGAGCCTATTCAGTGCTACCCAAGTAGAAGGAAGAGGGATATTTTCATATGATCTTATTTTTCAAACTGTCCTTGTGTGGGTGCATGGGATAAGAAAATAAATGTTCCGGAGGCCTGCAGATTAGAACTTAAAGTTGAGATAACATTGGCTTGCTCATTAAACTTACAATTCAGTACTTCAGTAAGTACAGAAGGAAATAAGTGTTGCTGAATACGGCTTAGAGGCATTGAAGTGGCTCCAGTTCATGCTGTTTTGCTGAATGTCAGCTGCTTATTTCCCATCAGCTACATAAAAGTTACATAAATCTTCTCTCATTTGAGTACTTAACCTTGGTGCTGTAACACAGTGCGCCCACAGATGCAAACACAGTGCCCATCTTCAGTATTTGGGCTTAAGCTTCCTTGCCTTTTAAATCAAGGCCATAAAATGTGTAGGTAGTAGACTGAGTCTGGGCCCATTACGTGTGACATGGGCCATTATGATTTAATGCACATTGCGGATGGGCTTTTTAGTGTGTGGGTGGCCAGACAGGAGAGAAATGGCAAAACTTTCCATGATCGGTGAATGTTCTGGATTCAGCCAGTGCTGTAGCCTTGTTGAAGCTAACTTTGGGTGTGACCTGATTACTGCAGGGATGAACAGTACCTTGGACTCCCCCCACCCCCTTAAGCCACTCTGAGTTTCTAAATGGAAGGGTGGGATATAAATGTAGGCAGAATCCAGGCTAAGCTAGTTGTACTTCATTTCCATTAAAATCAATGGGGCTTGGTCGTTGCTGATGAAGTGTTAGCAACTTAGCCTGGATCTAACACATAATAACTATGTAACTAAGCTTGTCCTCAAATGTAAGTAATTTTCTTACTGAAGTGGGGCGTCCTTGGGTTGAGGCGCCGAAGGAAGAATTCAAATGAGAGGAGTGCCTGACGCCTTCTTATTGTTTGATGTTTCCACAGAACATCATCAAAAAAGTGAATGGCCAGAAGTTTGTTTACAAGTTTGTGTCTTACCCGGAGATTTTGAATATGGACCCCTTAGCGGTTGGCAGGATTGAGGGTGATGCCGAGGCTCAGGCGGGCTTGATAGACATTAGCAATGCTGCAAAGGACTTGGAGAACTGTGGGAAGGAGAAGCCTCAGCCCTGTGCAAAGTCCTCCAGCCGCAACGATTACATCCACTCAGGCCTATATTCTTCATTCACTTTGAACTCCCTGAACTCTTCCTCTTGTGTAAAACTCTTTAAGCCAATCAATATGGAGAACCCGACTGAGAAACTGGTGGAGAAAAAGGGTCCTCAGGATCTGACACCGTCTGTCATAAAATTTGTGACCGTGTCCTCCAAGAAGCTTTCGATCTCCCCCCTCGCCTCTACCGCTCAGCCACCCTCTACTCTGTCAGCTGCTTCCACTCTCCCTTCTGGCTCAGATGAGAGTCTCCAGGCTTTGGAGTCCCTGGTAACACCGAAAGCTGAGACGTCCACACCCTTGCCGTGCTTGACCGCCAATTTCGCCCCTACTCCTCCTGCAGCCTCCGTTTCTCCTCCTCTCCAGGTTCCTCCCAGGTCTCCTTTGCCACCTTTAAGTTCTGATCTGGCTATAGACACAGATCCTGAGCCTGTGTCGTGCCAGCAGCTGGAACATTCTCAGAACCAAGTCTTGGAGTTCAAAGAGCAGGGTTCTTCCATTCTAGAAAAGGAGTTTCGTCATAGCCGAACTAGAAAGCCTAAAGGGCTGGAAATTGCTCCCACTCTGGTCATTACTGGCAGTGACCCAAGTCCGCTGGGGATACTAAGCCCTTCTCTCCCTACTGCTTCTCTTACACCAGCACTTTTTTCACAGGTAATCCTGTCTTCCGTTACTTCTAAACCAAATCCTGTATGTGTGCAGGAAGCATGGCAGAGAGATGACCTCTTCAGAAGAGGTGTGCTAACTTTTCTAAAGGTTATGAGTCAGCAGACAGGGATTTTTCTAAGCTGGATGGAAATCTAACCTGTTGCCTGTGATCAAGTACATAGCCAACCAGACCAAGGTGTGTTTAGTGTAATATGTACTGATCTTTACATGATGGAGGTAGAGCATAGAGTCAGTTTAGAATGCCTCACGTTTCTAGAACTTTTTGGCAAGGGTGGCATGAAAATCATTTGAGAGATCCAAACATCCTAAGCTGATTTTTCATGTTTGGATACACGAAAAGCCAATGCAAATGTCATGCTCTTTTTGCTAGCTTAATTTCAAAGAGAGAAATTTCTGTGCTAGCTTAATTTCAAAGAGAGAACGTATACAGCAAGGTTTAGGTGCATGGTTTTTTGGTTTTTTAAAATACTAGCCGTGCGAGTACAGCATGAACAAAGCTTAGATGTCAGAAATTAGTTCAGATCACTGTTAAAAGTGACCATCTTTGCTTGAATCTGTTCTATCTAGCTCATGTTCAATTGTAGATTTGCACACATTCACCAAAAGCTATTAAACTGAAGTAGTGACTTTCCAAACTTGATCACCTGCTATTTTGGGTGTCTGGTGCCATCAACTGATGCTGAAACAACTGCCTTGGCTTCCTTAGAGCATGGTGCTGATAATGCCAAGGTTTCAAGTTCGCTCCCCGTATGCTGCACATTCCTGCATTGCAGGGGGTTGGCATAGATGATCTTCAGGATCCCTTCCAACTCTACAATTCGATGATTCTAAGCCCAGGTGACCTCGGTGGCTTGGAAGTGTTAAATGCTTGCTAGTTATACTGCTGGTAATGGAAGTTCAGGTGTTAAATGGTTTCTTATGTTAAGTTCCTATATTAAACTGGTGTTGTGACATTGTTTTGTATGTCTCACAGACGCCTATTTTGCTGACCCCAAGCCCCTTGCTCTCCAGTATCCATTTCTGGAGCACTCTCAGTCCAGTTGCCCCTCTCAGCCCAGCAAGATTGCAAGGTGCTAACACCCTTTTCCAGGTAAGTTCCAGTGGATGACTTCAGAGGTGGAGCTAGCTGCTCTGGCACTTGGAGTGCCCCACCTGCTGTGTACTCGGGGGCGGGGCAAGCATCCCAGGGGGATGGGGGGCAATATC
The DNA here is from genome assembly GCF_965113315.1 of Podarcis vaucheri. Taxonomy (NCBI): domain Eukaryota; kingdom Metazoa; phylum Chordata; class Lepidosauria; order Squamata; family Lacertidae; genus Podarcis; species Podarcis vaucheri. Next base: position 66,194,285 of record NC_138764.1, on the reverse strand, counting down.
ACCCCCCCTTCAGGGATAACAGCAGGGGCGGGCCGCACCCACCGCACCCCCCTTACTCCACCAGTGGATGACTTATGTAAAAGAGCCAACAAGATTTGCAAAAATAGAAATATCTCCTCTTCTTATAGGTTCATCTCAATTCAGATGGTTCTCCATTTGAGAAACAAGCCATGGGCTCCTCTGCTCTTTCCTCTTCTGCACAGTTTCACTTTCACTTTGCAGCTTACTGCTGACTTTAGATGCTGTGACAGTGAATCAGAAAGCTGTGGTTAACACTTGCACTGCAAACCAGAATTTTTAAAAAGCATGCTTTTCCAATTCTGACTTGGAGGGTGAGTGCTAACAATAGTCCATGTAATCCAGACTTTGTAGCACCCTTAGTTCTGGAAGCCTTCCAGTTTAAGCACAATGGATTGGAAAATGTTCTTTTAATGTGTTCTTTTTAGCTTTGTTCTTTTAATGGAAAATCCTTAATGAAACATGGAACATGAGCACAGTGGAGACTGTGTTAATCCCGAAGAGTAAGCATAGTTTTGTCATTGAGATAATCCAATGGTAAGATGAGCAAATAATTGTTCGCTTTGAGTGCCGCACCCGATTCCAGGTGAAGGATACCGTTTAGTGATTGAATAGGAACACATTGTGTATGTTGTTATGTTGTGTACAGTGGTACCTTGAGTTAAGTACTTAATTCTTTCCGGAGGTCTGTTCTTAACCTGAAACTGTTCTTAACCTGAAGCACCACTTTAGCTAATGGGGCCTCCTGCTGCTGCCAAAGCACAATTTCTGTTCTCATCCTGAAGCAAAGTTCTTAATCCGAGGTACTATTTCTGGGTTAGCGGAGTCTGTAACCTGAAGCATATGTAAGCTGAAGCATATGTAACCCGAGGTACCACTGTACATAAGAGTAAATTTTTTTGTTGTAACTGCCCTGTGATCTTTGGATGAAGGGTAGTGTACAATTTTTCACTATTATTCAAGCCTTTCAGAAAAATTAAGGTACAGCTTGTATCTTTAATTTGTGTGACTCGGTGTGTACATCAAAATGGCGTAAGTAAATTACTCAGTGCTTGTATATGGATGCTGAGATGAGAGAACCAAGGTTGTGATATGCAGGTTAAGGTATGCGTATGAGATATATATATATATATAGAGAGAGAGAGAGAGAGAATATACTCAATGTAATCTACAGCAAACTTTGAAGCTTGAAGTGGCATTTATATATTATGTGCTGGCAGGAGCTAAGAACAGTTGTCCAAAGCTGCTTTTAAAAAGGTTTTCCAGTTGATCTGTTAATTGGCAGAATAAAAAAATAACAATCTCACAAGCATTTTGGAGTAAAAGAATTCAACCCAGGATAGCCTTTTATCTCAGTCATGTACTGTAGTCAAAAGTGGCCCAGTGAAAACGCCCTCTAGTGACAAACTGTTATAGTACCAGGTTAGAAAAACGGAGGCATTTGTCGCCACGTCATCTCTGGTGGCTTTGCTCCCTTGGTTTGTTTCTGTAAGATCATTTTGCAGTGTGAGTAGTGAACTGAAAAGGCAAGTATGAACAGACGAGCTTCTTAGAAATGGTAATGTTAAATTGTTAATTATTCTGCTGAAATGAATAGTCTCAACACACCAGCTATCAGTGGAAAAGATAAATGCTAGTGCACAGAAAACCTTTTACACTGGTGCAATCTTGGTATCTGTTTCTGTTTTTCAGTTTCCATCGGTGCTGAGTACTCATGGACCATTTACGATGTCCGGAATGGACGGCCCCTCCACTCCTGGGCCTTTCTCCCCAGATTTGCAGAAGACATAGGGTATGGCCTTCTGGAAAAAGGACAGGTGGAAATCAAGATAAAGAGGTTTCATTGAAATGATGAAATCTGTTTTTCAATATGGGGTTTGCAATTCCACAGAGACAATATGAACAGGCTTGGGTTTTTTTTGCTATTCCCGGTTTAAATGCCTTTTCAAAAATTCCTTTCAAGACATAAGGGAATTTTTATGGAAACGCCTTAATTGGAGACTGTTCTCCAAGATCACTTTTCTCACCTGGTTCTTCTGATTTAAGAAGGCTTCTCTTGGTAAAGCGATTTTTCTTGAGGGGGGTGGAATGCAATGATTGATTCTGCAGCAGCTGATACCAGTCACAACTTTCCTTTTTGACTGGTAACCTTTTGCCCCTTTGCTTTTGTATAACCTATCAAAATATTAATCTCCATTGGAAGCTGGCATTCCAAGAAATACTTGGAAAATGTTTTTTTTTTAAGGCTTGCTTTAGGGTTGATAATTTCTCTATTAGTAATGCAGGAATGCTGTACGAAAATATATTATCTCTTTGTAAGAGGAAACTTTTCAGGAGCATTTTATGGTGATATAGAAGAACTGGGCAAAATTTTAAGGGTGTTGCCTGTAAATAGAGAAGATCTAGTTGTGTATCCTTTAGCCAAAATTGTTGATTCATCTCCAGAGAAATGCATAGCACATGGAATGAATGAATCGTTTTGGTCTTTAGAAATATTTGGATGTTTTACGTCTGATATTGCTTGGTAGGTTTAAAAAACAAAACCCTGATATTTAAAGAAGCACACCATTTTAACTGCAGATCCTGGCAACTGATGTTTTGTGGCATTGGGGTAACCATATATCTGATATGCTGTGTGTGGTGTTGTCTTGATGCTTGATAAGGTCGTATGTAGATCTGACATTTGAGCAGTGAATGTGTGCTTGTATTCTATTATTTTATTCTCCCCTGTCCCCTTTCAACAAATAAGGTACCGTATTTTTCGCCCCATAAGACGCACTTTTCCCCCTCCAAAAATGAAGGGGAAATCGGGGTGCGTCTTATGGGGCGAATGCCTGCAAGCCTCGCGCGCCCGGCAGGAGGTCCCACCGGGTGCGCGAGGCTTGGGGCGGCAGCCTGTCGCCCGAAGCACGGGGAGCCCTCGGGAGGGCTCCCCCTGCTTCGGGCGAGTGTCTGCAAGCCTCGCGCACCCGGCAGGAGGTCCCACCGGGTGCGTGAGGCTTGGGGCGGCAGCGGACTGCTTGCGCGCACCTAGAAGCTTGGGGCGCGCTGAGCTCCGCACGCCCCAAGCTCCTGGTGTAGCGCAGCGCACCTGGGGGGGAAATAAAATTTTTTTCCTTTATTTTCCCCCCAAAAATCTAGGTGCGTCTTATGGGCCGGTGCGTCTTATGGGGCGAAAAATACGGTATCCAAAGAACAGTCAGTGCTGCTCTTGGCCCCTGATACCTCTGGGTGATCCACTTTTCTTTTTGGCCACACTCTCACTCGGATTTAAAGTGTGAGCATGTTGATGCTCCTAAAAGTAGAAATAATGTGTGGTTATTTGAAAGTGTTCCTGTTGATGAGGAGGGTGTGAGTGGGAAAGGGCAAGGTGGTGTGGGCTGCTTTATAGCCTGAAAGAGCTAAAAGCTGTTTTCAGACTGCACTTAATCTTGCGGCAAGGGAGTGGTTAAACCATACTTGAACTGTTCTTGGATGTCTCCACTATGAGGATAGTTTAGAGGTAATTTGGTGGTCGTGTTATGCTGGCTTCCTGATGTAGCAGTCTGGCTTATATGACTGGAAATTGAAAGTATGATGGGAACCTGGATAGATGTTTACAGCATTAGTTGTTATCTCTCCATAGAAAGAGATGCATTGAGAGGCATAGTATTTCTGCATAAGTGCTACCCTTATCTTCTAGATTTGGGCCAAAGTCCCGAAAGTACCACAAGACCTGTAGCGTCACATAGCTATTTGATGGAAAGGTAAGATAAATACCAGGAATGGTGTTTGGCAGGGCTTTTTTTTTTTTTAATAGGGAAGTGTTGACCAGCTACTTATTAAGGACTAAATGCAATTTCCTACCACAATTTTAATGATGACTTTTAGTAGTCTGCAGAAGCAGAGAGCGTGAAAAGCAAGCAACTATTTGAAATGGTACCTCCAGTGCAAGATTAAACCTAGTGGATTTGAGAGAAGCTTGAAATGCTGTGTTTTGCATCCATCCCATTCTTTAAGATCAGCAGGGGACTTGAGCACAGTCATCCAGGCGCTTCTGCAAAATCTCTGTTAATTTCAAAATATGTACCTATGTATGAGAGTCCCCTAGGGCTGAGTACCATGCTAAAGGAGAAGACATTAGCTGGTTCTCTCCCCCCCCCACGCCCACTGAAATAGATAAACTAAATTTCTCCTTCTCCCATAGAGTTTGTGATGCACCATTCACAAGAACAGTCAGAAGTTAATTTCTTGGAGTACCCTTCCAAAACCACTTCTGGTAAGAGGAAAGGAATGGTGTAATATAGCTTAGAACCCAAAGAGACAGCAGAAGGTGAGTTCTTGTCTGTTACTGAAGGTTCATTGCTGTCATTCATTTTCCAGACGTGATCAGCTAAGTCATTTGAAAGGTCCATGTCTGTTGTGCCTAAATTGAATGTGCAATATTTCCATATATTCTGTTTAATGCAGCCATGCAGAAAAATAGCTGCAAGTAGTAAGTGAGAGGAGGCAACCTGCGTCCCCGAGTTTGCACAGGGGGTTGGTATTCTGCCTCATGGGCTAAAGTAATGACAGCACTTTTTAATAGCAGCCAATCTAGGCTGGCTGCTTTTGGCATATGTATTGGGGGGGTAGGAGAGAAGTCAGAGCGAGGTTTTGCTTTGCTTTACATTTCTTCTTGAGCACTAAAGGAATGCAATCAAACTATTTGTTCTTTTGTCTTCTTTCTCCCATCACCAAAGGAAACAGGCAGGGTATCTTTCGTCAAATATTTCTTGTGTGGTATATGGTGCACCTGTGCCGCATGTATATTTAAAAACATGTAAGTGAACCAAAGTTGGGCCATCTTGGTAGCAGTTTTGTTTATCCAGGTTTCACAATCTAGCCCCACCAGCCTCAAAAAGACGCACTGTTGTAACCTGGCTTGTTATACTGGGCTGAGGTATACATACACCTATTGCTCTTCTGTTTCAAGTGATTTGATAGAGCTCCGTGGCTTCATTTTGTGGAGGCTTTGCTTTTCTATTTGGTCTTGACCAGCTCTCTGCTTCATCCTTGACATGGCAGGTTGTTGGAGGGCTTACAGCGAACAACTGTCTCGTGCTTTTAGCCACTATGCTACAGCACCTTCCCTCCACCCCAGTGCCACCTTTGAAGGGTGGAATTGCTGCAGCTCTATTCTGTCAGTGATCCAAGTGCTAGCAGAATTGGGATTTCATGCTGCAAGGTTTCAAAAGAGATAACCAGCTAATATAGATATTTTGTATTTGTGTTTCAGCCAGTTCCAAGGTTGGACAGGTCTTTTTACTTTCATGCATGTTCTCTTTTAGTTTTTTTTTGGATGTGTTGAAAACATTTTAATTTACAGAAGAAGTTTTTCTTATGCTTTCAACTGTGTGCAAACTTAAGTTAGAGTCTGATCTAACTTTAAATGCTGGATGTTATATGTGTGTGTGTGTGTGTGTGTGTGTGTGTGGAAAAGAAAATAACCAGGTGTGTCACCGAGTTAAGGGAGTTAACTGTTTCTTATTTGGGAGTTATTTGGGAGAGAAGAGCAATCCTGATTTGTATTCTGCATACTATGTTGGCATGAATTGGTGTCCGATTGCTCTTTACCTCATTCGCTCAGTTTTGGCAGTCTTTGGGGTAGCCTAAATCATTCATTGTATCTGCTAGAGTTATATCGTTGCCAACTGTTTTATTGCCTTTTGAAGTATCTAATTGCATGTAAGCACTTGTTCACACAGCACATCTTTGTATTGTAGCAAGAGGGCTGTTGTTCATTTTTAAAACAGAAAGAGTGATTAAGGGATGCCCAAGAAACTAAATGTTGTTTTTCAAGTTCTAAGTAAGCAAAAAGGACTTCCTTCTCTTACTTTGTGTCAGTTCCCCCAAGCACGTGTATTGGATTTCAGCCGCCATTTACAGTCATCCCACCAAGTTTTACAGCAGTTGAGGTTGAAACAGATTGCGAGAGGGCGCAACGAACCCATTTTTATCTTTGATTCTATGTTGCACGGGGTTGGACTAGAAGACCTTAAATTCTGTGATTCTAAGAAATGCCAGAGAACTTTAAATTCTCCACGGCTGTTAATGGCAACATAAATAGTATCAGTAAGCCACAAGGGAATGACCTAATCTAGTGCCGCTGAACACAACAGCTCCTAATCTTGCCAATGTGTGCAGCCTTTATTTCTTGTGGAGAAAGCATTAGGCTGATGTCTGTGGCCCTGGAGAAAAGTGTGATGTGGTCCTTAAAGGGCTCAAGGGTAGAGGAGAGTATTTAACACAGTCATTTGTGAATCTGAAATACAATTAATGGGTTGTGGCCTGATTTGGATACACATCTTCTCCCCCCCCCTCCTTCACAGGGACTGTAGTGGTTAGACCTATCTTAAAAGATGGATGGATATTATTTGATTACCTTGTAATGTGCATTGCTTTATTTTGCTTTTCACATGTTGTGTGTCATATTTGGTAGTTGCTTGGAGATGCTTGGGTAAAGTTACTAATAATCTTAAACAGTGCTAATTCCCAGCTTGCTAAACCATAGCTTAGTGGGTGGAATCGAGCAGCTTGACTATTTCACTGCTTGCTTCTTGGTTTAATAAAGCGATGTTTAGCTGTTGCATCCCAAATGGGGAACTGAATGTTCACCTCGATCTTAAACCATCTTCAAGCTCTAGTTTAATATCCTGGCTACTAAATCAACATTGAACCACAATTCCCCATTTTTGACATAGCAGCTTGTTGTGGCCAGCTACTGAACAGTGGTTTAAGCAAGCTGCAAACTCAGCATCCAAAATGGGCCAGTATCTGTTTTGATATATATATTAATGCTTTCTTCCCTTTAATTCAGGGCTGGGCAGTGCCACAATAGGAATTATGCAGAAATGATCAGGGCTGGCTAACCATTTTGGTCTCAGAGTTTCTCACAGAAGATCAATGAGTAGCCAAAATCCTGCTGAATCCTGCTAAAAGGTCTATATAATCCAACATCTTATCTCCCCCTGCATAGTTAAATGGGTACTGCAGAAAGTCCAAAAGCAGGAACTTAGTGTTGCTTCTAACAACTGATATTTGGTGTCAGCATTTCCCTGAAAGGAGAAGACCCTCCCTCTGTTTCATGAATTGATTCGATCCCCGCTTTAAAGCCATCGGCCATCAGAACATCTTGTCACCGTGAGCTCCGTAACGTAAGTGGAGCACTGTATTAATAACTGGAAGCTTTTCTTTTCCCATGTGGGAGTCTTTAGAAAGTCTCTCTTTGGGAAGCATTGTGTGATCAGAGGAGCAAGTAGTGAGTTGAATGCACAGGTTTTCTAGCTGGTCCTTCTTGAGTGGTGAGATTTCTTTGGGGAAATGTTTTGAAACTGTGGCTTGGTGTTGACTTTTGGTCTTGCTGTTCAGTTGCACCACTTTTTAATGCTCCATACTAGAAGTTTTTTGTTTGTTTTTTAATCTACTCTTTCAAACTTGTATAGAAAAGTCTTGTTCTAAAGTATTTTTAAAATAGTGTTTGTATTTTTATAGCAGTGTTACCAGATGGCCTTATGTACGTCACAGTGTGGGTACAGTAGCATAATTCATGCATCCCCCCCCATATTTGTATTCGTAAATAGTATGCTCATGTGTATCTAAGAATACGCAAAAGGTAGAGGCTTGGGAGCTAATGAGAGAAGCTAGAACATAGTGCTCTAGCATGAAATACTTGGCAAATGAAAAAAGCCTGAATTAATATTGTGAAGGAGCCGATGACTTTACATAAATTCCAGGACTCCAGAATGCTTCAGTGTTCTGTCTTTCTATCAGGACACTATCTAGTCTGTAAACAGACCCCTGTGTTGCAATATAGACAAGCTGAACAATATAACACAACACGATGGCCAATAACAATGGCACTAAACACTATTTACTGACTAATACAAATGATCAGAAATTACAACCAAAGTCTCAATCTTCTTCACCAGTCACGGTGGAATAATTCAAAAGTTTGATATATACATAATCTGTCGCCAAATATCAGCGGAACAGAGTTTCCGGATAACCAATCTGTTTTGTTCAATGCTTCATCAGCCAATCTTGATCAATTCTTCATCAGCCAGACTTGTAAGAATTAATATGAGAAGGATGCAGTTCAATTTCTTAACGAGCCAATCTTACATGTAAGCAAATATAAACGCTGTAGAAAATATGCTCTGGATCAGTGCTCATATGGTACTGTCTTGGCTGATGAAGCATTGAATGAAAGAGATTGGTTATCCGGAAACTCTGCTCCGGTGATATTTGGTGACAGGTTACGTATACACTGGTACCGCAGGTTAAGTACTTAATTTGTTCCAGAGGTCTGTTCTTAACCTGAAACTGTTCTTAACCTGAAGCACCACTTTAGCTAATGGGGCTGCCGCGCCGCCGGATCACGATTTCTGTTCCCATCCTGAAGCAAAGTTCTTAACCTGAAGCACTATTTCTGGGTTAGTGGAGTCTGTAACCTGAAGCGTATGTAACCCAAGGTATCACTGTGTATTGAATTTTTGAATTATTCTACTGCGACTGGTGAAGAAGATTTAGAGACTTTGGTTGTAATTTCTGATTATTTGTATTAGTCTATAAATAGTGTTTAGTGCCATTGTTATTGGCCGTTGTGTTGTGTTATATTGTTCAGCAGGACACTAGCTAGTGCATTGGTTTTCAGTGGGTGGGTTGAGAGTCATTACCATGATGGGAGACTTGATCTGAAGCTGGCTGCAGCAGCACCTCTACCACTATACAAATATATGGTAAAAATTAAGGACGGTATCCATCGAATTAGTTCAGTTAGTGCCATGGAGCTTCCTCTCCCTTACCTCTCAGAGGACTTGGGGGAACCCCCAAACAGATTTAGGGGGCATCAGAGGAGAAGTTCTGTAGCACAACTGGAAGTCCTTGCACAAACAATTACTTCATTGGATGCCACCCAAGGGGATCGGTATCCAAATGCATGTTTGAGGTAATGCTATGTCTGAAAAGGCTTGAGGACTCCTAGTCCTAGTGCATTTATAGGCACCATTTTGTGGCAGGAGGAGCAAGTTTGGAGGCTCCTGATGAGTTTCAAGTGGTGGCTCTGGGACATTACTGTTCAGATCTGAGCCTTCCATCTATTTTTGTTTGGGTTACACCTGTTTTAAGATGGCAGAGCATGTTCCTGCAGTTGCCATTTTACTTATAAGCTCATGTACTGTTGATTTCTCCCCCTCCCTTTCTAAATGACTGCTGTTCCTAGAGCAAAGTCTGTGCTTTTGCTCAGTTCTGGCATCAAAAGTAGAACTGTCTTGAGTCTTCAACTTAAGGGCTCCAATTGGTTATCCCCCAAGCTGACCAATGCAGGGCAGAGCACTGGCAGTGGATTACGCTAGGTCCTCAGGTTATTGTTACTTACAAGAAGTAACAGAGCAGGTTTACAGAAGGGAAAGGGCTTTCTTATTTTAGCTCCCTTTGGGAATAAAGTCCCCGTTCTTCTCCCAAGGCCTTTGTGCGGCTGGTTGTAGAGAAAATAAAATTGGCTCTAGCTTCTACCAGGGAAGTACTCATTCTAGTACAGAGGACCTTGGGCTGCATGTGTGTTCTGCAATATGCATGCAGTCTCAAACATGGAAGGGACTGTGTTGGTGCATCTTAGAATGGATTCAATATATGAACCTCCATGTGTGGAAGGTTTGGCTGGCTAAACAGGATTTATTTGGAAAATAAGTGAATTTAGCTGGGGGAGAGTAGGTTGTTGATGTTTTGTTCCCATTTTTTTTTAAAAAAACCCTGAAAATCTGTACCATTTGATATATATCCAGTATGTTAATGCCATTCTGTAAAATATTGCTGATATGTAATGCAATTGCATAATAGCCAAAGTTCTAAGTATGTTCTCAGTGTTATTGTTTTGACTATATAAGCACCTCTGGGTAAGATATGAGGGAGGCCTTCAAAATGTTAACAGGTTGGTTAGAAAAGGAAGAAAAATCTGCCTCTTAAGAAACAATTTTATTACAGGAGTATAATTCTCGGTCAAAAGCTAGTCTTAAAAGTCTTCAAGAAACTGTACAGTGATGCCATTTTTGTGGATTAGTTTGCTATTAAAAGTCGGTATATATTGGCTGTTGCACATCCAAACATAATGAAGGTCTTTGCTGCAAAATCAGGTGACTATTTTCTATTGCTTAGACTTTTGTGCAAAAAAGGTTTAGGGTAATCTTTTTTTTAAAAAAGTAAAGTTTGGAGGAAGCATTGCTTATTTTGTTTAAGAACTGACAGAGGGATATGTTTTGTATAATAATGCAAGATGGCTTTAAACAGTGTAGCAAATCATGTTAATATGTGCAACCAGACTTGCAAAATAATTGTATTTTTTTAAATAAATATTTTTTAACAAATGTCATTATTTGGAGTGTTACTCTTCTGCAGTGGAAAGAAGTTGTCACTGCAGTTCAGTTATAATAGCCATCTCACTGGATTCTTGAAATAGAGGTAGCAGTAGTGTAATCACCAAGCATTGTCTGAACTGTGTAATATATAAATGTAGATGTGCCTCTTCTCTATCAGTAGTGATGGTACCATTCTCAAAGAACTGAATGTATTCAAATGATGCCTATTCATTACTAAGTACTGTTCTAGGTTTCTCAGCCACAGCTGTAGCGCTGTAAGCAAAAATAGATTGGTGGCATCGTGGTACAATTTGAGAAACCTGCTTTGGAAGAAACAGACTGAACCTCCTACTTTCTTTTTGCTTTCTGGCATTTGAAGTATCTGTGACTGTTAACCCATTTGTGGTTTGAAGAACACGAATGGCAAGGAAATCAGTCTGGAGAAGCAAATTTAGGAGACCAAGGCTATTTACAAACCATACATTTAAAACACCTCCCCCAAATAATAATGGAAACTGTAGTTTGAGGGGTAAACCACAGTGCCTAGGATTTTGGGGTGTTTTAAAGGGATGATGTGTATACAGCCGTTCAGTGCCAGTTTACAACAGTTTTCTGCTTGAATTAAATTACCCCCCCCCCAGATTCCTTTCTCTTAGATCCCAATACCTTAAAGCTTTAACTCATTCAGACTTTCTGCATTCATGTCTCTTGCCTTGCACCCGTGGTGCATCTGAAACAGTTCAAGAGAATTTATCAAGGTTCCAGTTTTCTAACTGATATTTCCTGAGCAGGCACATGTGTTGTTTTTGTAGTTATTTTTAGCTATTACAGCAATATTTTTTCAAAATTGAGATTAAAACGTATACTTATGTAGTTCATACACCTTTTCAGTTACAGAAGCTATACCTATTTAGTAGAATAATTGTAAAATTATGCTTGTTTGTCTTTCTCTCTACACTTGAAAGGGACACTAAAGAATTAACTTTCTATAAAGGCTGCTAGCTACTGGGATGAACAGTGATGCTGCAGTACATGTAAAGTGTCTATGCTTGTTAAATAAGTAATGAAGTAGGTATGGATTAATTGCATGTGAGGTGTAACCTCAAAATAAGCCAAATCAGGAATGCAACTTTTACTCCTGCTGTTAACACAGTGGTTGCTATCAGAGGCAACAGCAAAGCATGGTTTGCCATAAACAAGCAGGTGTAATTTTTGCTCAAGCATGTTCTTCATGTACACAGTGGAATGAAATTAAAAGTCCCCACTTCTGGTTTATGGCAAATGATATTTTGCTGTTTCACCCACACCTGGTAAACCATGGCTTGCTGTAAACCAGCATGAGAACTCAATATTCTTGCAATGCTAACATTCTGTTAAAGACAAATTATATTGTTGCTCAGGTTCACAAGAGAAATACAACGTTTTGCTTAATCGGATTAAGGTCTACCTGGTTCTGCCGCCTTGTCCAAGAATCCTAGGGAGCAGTTGCTGTAGGTAGTCCACTGGAAAAGGCTGTGGTCCAACACACATATATAAACTTAGAGCACAAGATGACACAAGCTCTGTAATCAAGGCGTGTATATTTTAAGGATTGGACAACATGGAAATCAAAGATGAGGGCGCATACCCATGCAACATAGCAATTGAAGTCAAATGACAACAGAAAAATTCAGTATAATGCACAATTTTGAAATGAGCAGTGCAACAAGCCTCTAGGGGGAAATAGCTCTACTTGAGTGAAGTTGCTGGGTCCCATCTTAGTTACTCCACGAGTTCATGCGACAAGAGCAATCACATTAACATTCCTTTATATATACACACACACATGTATATCTATCTGTGGGACAGAAATTGCAACAAAGCCAGCTCAAGTTTGCTAAAGCTAAGTTTTAGACTATCCCAATACCTTCTCTCTTTAGAACAGTCAAGAACATGGCTGCCTTCTTAATATTCAGTACCTCTCAAGTTCTGCTTCCGGAAGGCACCTCATTATATTGCACAAATGGAAGAGACTTGATGTTTGGCTTCATGTACTTCAAAATTTTCATACTTCATGGGTAAAGCTGTCCCATCAACAGAAGTAGCCTACAGCTCTCCTGTTCCTTCTTCTGTACTAATTGTGAACCATCAGTATATTCTGGTTCTACTGAACTCAACCCACCATTAGTTTCACTGTACCTTTCCCACTGCCCTGGCATTTCCGCCATGTGAAATCCCATCTGGAGACGCACAAAACTTGAATACTTCAACCTGGGTGATGCAGTATTTTTTAAAAAATAAAATAAAATTCTGGATGCCTGTTGTACAGCATCAGTGAATAGAGTTCATAATGCTGCAGCAAACGTTTTGCAACTTGATCAAATTAGAAATATCTACAGCTGCCTCTTGGTTTGCAGTGAATGAACTTTAGGAAGCCTCCCGCTACCCCCAAGGTTCTAAAGTGACAGGAATACACCTTTCACTGCCTGTGTTCCTGAAGGGATATGGGAGGTTACCAGAGGAGTTAAACTTTCACATGTCAAGATTCCAGCCCTTCTAGTCTTCATTCTTGCTACAGTGATTCTTCTCTAGCGACGGACCGACTGGCTGATGTGAATGAGTTGGAACCGACAAGTCAGAGAATAGAAAATCCAGGTAGTTTTAAACCAGACGGTAAGAGCAAATCTTTCTTTTGGTTGGTGTGACGGTGTGCTTGATCCAAATACAAACTCACGGCTTCCTTTAGCTCTGATAAAGTCCAGGTTCTTCCATTGATGGTGGTGGCTTGTCCGGTGACAGATCCAGATCTGCAAAACAAGATTCCTCTCAGCAGCCATTCAGAAACGAAACAGCCGGTGGATGAGCTTTGACTTTTAAGGTGGAAGTCATTGGCAGGCTACATACCTTCTACCCTTTCCAAACACAACCATGTGCTCACATCAAAGAGAGCTACGTTTAGCTCTCTGCATGTTCTAAGACATGCATTTCCACTTCACTTTTCTTGGTTCACTGTGTCTTCATGGCACTGCACTGGGTGGTTCCGAGTCTTGCCTACAACTGGCTCTTAATCGGGTAGCGGGGTGAAGCTGCGCCGTTAGCTTCCCAGCAGGTGGGTCACTCTTGTTTACTGCGGGAGGGTGGTGAGATCGTGCGGAAATCGGCGTGGCATGAACGCACCAGTGGAGTCCATCTGGTGCTCCTACCAGTGCATTTGCACTGTGTCCACTGCCTCATCCATCTCTCTCCTGGTAAGCAATAGCAACCCTCCTGCTAGTCAGTGGCTCTGCCCCACCTGGTGAGCCACTTCAGCTCATAATGGGACATTTGCTACTACTTGCATAATACATTCTACACCTAACTCAGTTGAGCTCATATCTCCTTTTATCTGGAAAAACAATGGACTTAATGCACTGTAGTAAGATGCTCATGTTGACAGCAGCAGATGCAACAAGAAGTGGAAACAGGATTAGTTTAACCACCCTATGCACAAAGCTCAAAGCGCACCTGCTCTGCTCCTCCCTTAACCAAGAAGGGAAAGTTCATGGAACCACTGGCTGCAGCCCAAACTCTGGTTTGTTTTGGGGAGAATAAAACCACGACTGGGAAGGCAGGAACAAGCCTTGGCTTCAGATCATGGCTTATTTTTTCCTCTCCATGCTACAAGTGTTGGTACAGATGCAAAGCTACACCAGCTGCCTTTTGCCATGACTTAGATTGTCATTTTTAAATTATTGGTTCTACTGAGACTGTAATCTTGTATTCTCTATTGGTGAGTTGACAGCTTTGTGGCCTGTTTTCCCCGTTCTACAGGGTGAGTTGTGTGCACCAGCCTGTAACATGGGTAGGTAAAAGAAACCATGCTTGTTGAGCTGTTATTGCATTTATATCCTACTTCTCCCCCAAAAGGGTGGTGTACATGGCTCTCCCCCTTGCCATGTTAGCCTCCCAAGAACCCTGAGAGGTAGGGCTGGGCTGAGAGTTGATCACGGGCCCAAGGTCACCCACTCAGTGAACTTCATGGCTGAATGGGGGATTTGAACCCTGGTCTCTCATGGGCAAGTGCAGCACCTTAACCACTACCTCCCAGCTTAGGATTTAAGAGCAGGCTGGCTAATCTGTGGCCTTCAAGATGGTGTTGGGACTACACCTCCCATCACCCCCCAGTGTCCGCCATGCTGGCTGGGGCTGTTGGGAGTTGAATTCCCAACATTTCCAGGATTGGCTACTCCTGGCTTTGAAATGTTGAAGTCTGTTTGCAGCTTAAGCAAGGAAAGCTGACTCATGCTTGTTTTTAAAAATTGATTGAGCACCTTTTAAGCTCTTCCTCCACCCCCACTTTCCTGCTATATTGTTTTTAAAAAGTGCTTTATTTCACCCCCTAGCCTCTTTGTTCAACAGCAAAGAAAGTAAAGTTTGGGGTGCCAGACAGATCATTGTAGGCCAAGCCAGGCAGGAAGAACAGGCAGGAAGCAGCTGTAAAGCAAACACTTCCTTGCATTTTCTCCTTGGAGCAAGACACCCTGGCTTGCTTTGCAGTAATGCCGGACCCCCCTCTTCCATTCTTTTCAGAAGTGTGGAAGGAAGGGGGAGAGGTTGGGATAATGGGCTGGCAGTCCTTACCTGATTGGGGTTGAGGGTGCATCCTGTGGGAAAACAGAAGGAAGATGTAGAAAACGAAGGCAAAGGCTCCAAAGATGGTCCCACACACTAGGAAACTGTAACTGCCCTGGTCATGAATGATCTGTCGCAAAAGAAAAACAGCAAGGTTCAGGGCAGCCTTCGCACCTCATGAGAGCCACACATTGCCTTGAATGGGCCTGGGAGCCAGAGGAATAACGTCAGAGTGCACCAGCTGTGCTGACGGGGGTTGGATAGGATCCATTTCCCATGAGTGGGCTGTTTCAGACAGATTGTCTGACCTTCAGAGAAAGCAGCAGATGCCATCTGTTTCCCTAGGGTGTCTACCTGCCAGAAAACCTATCTCAGAAGGGAAAGAGCAGGAGTTCAAGAAATGTACTGCCCAGCTTTCAACTGCAAAGGTGTCTTGAGCCACTCCATGCAACGCCTTGACTCAAAACAGAAAAACATTTCACCCACTGGATGAGGAGGCTCTCTGTCAAGAAATTTGCTTGAGTTAAACCTCTGTGTTATTTCTTAATTTGGTATCCTGCCCTTCCTCCTAGCAGCTCAAGGTAATACACGCCATTCTTCTCCTACCCCACTGGCGGAGGAAGGGGTGTGTGGTCTGTCCCAGGTGTCATCCTTGAGATGGGGTTACATCATCGCAGGTGGCACCCCCCCCCCGGTGGGACAGAGGTGGAGATCGCAGCCCTGTGGGACGCTTGCCCCACCCCCGGGTGCATAGCATGTGGGCTGGTCCAGGTGATGGAGCAGCTAGCTTCGCCTCTGTCCTACCCCCCCCCAGCTTTATCCTCACAACCACCCTGCAAAGTAGGTTAGGCTGAGTGAGGAAGACTGCCCGCACCCCAAATGCCACTGAGGGATTTGAGCACACATCATGGTACAGTGGTGCCCCGCAAGACGAAATTAATTCGTTCCGCAATTTTTGTCGTCTAGCGAATTTTTCGTCTTGCGAAGCACGAAATCCCATAGGAATGCATTGAAAATCAATTAATGCGTTCCTATGGTCAAAAAAAGTCCAAACAAAGCCAAATTTGGTACAACAACAGTTTATTAACTGCTCTTTAAAGTCACACATACTGTAAAGAGCAGTTCAAAAATTTAAGGGAAAATAAATTAACTTTATAAACAAAACATGTCTTTGTTTTTAGTCAAAGAAAAAAAGTCGCGAGACGTTTTCGTCTTGCGAAGCAAGCCCATAGGGGAAATTCGTCTTGCGAGGCAAATCGCGAACGGAAAAACCTTTCGTCTAGCGAGTTTTTTGTATTGCGAGGCATTCGTCTTGCGGGGCACCACTGTACCTTCCTCAAGGGTTTGAAAGAAGGCAAGACTAAATATCACCCAAGGGGCTATGCTGCAGGACTGATGACATGAGGATAGCTGCAGGTTGCATGTTCTGCCACCAGAGGCCACCAGGTGATAGCCATCATGAGCGGTACTGCATACACTTTGCATACAGGAGATAAGAGATTCAATCCAGTTTAAAGTGGCAAGGGGTGTGGACTAATTCTTAAGGAGACCCCAGAGAGCTGCAAACAGTCCTGGCCTAGGTAGACAAATTGCCTTGGCAGAAGGTTGCTTCCTCTGTTCCTTTCACACTTTATTAGAAACAGATCAATTGCCCTTTGCTTCAGTCTTAGCTTCAGAATAAGCTTGACTTTCTAAAAACTCCAGAAAACCATGAGCAGCATTTCCATACATGTTGAGTTCCTTCTTGCAGGAGTATTTGGATGGAGACAGTCATTAACATTATGAAGCATGTGGTGGGACACACAGGGTTGTAGCCAAAGCAATGCTAAGCAATGTATTCCATTAGCACAATGGAGCTTCTCCTGCTTACCTCCCCAGGTCCACCCCCAATCTGCGCTGATTTTCCTCCCGAACCTCTGGTAAAGATTTGGGGAGGGCATGGGGTGCAGACAGAGGGAGGAGAAGAGGAGAAGTTGCATTGCACAAGTATAAATCCTTGCACTAATGGAACAAATACACAGGATATCATCCATGCTTTGCATGCAGAAGGTCCCAGAGTCAATTGCTGGCTTCTGTAGATAAGGCTGGGAAAGTCTCAGGTTGAGCTGCTGGACCATGGATGGGGAACCTGCAGATCTTCAGATATTCTGGACTCCCAACTCCCATCATTCCTGGCCACCAGCCGTGCTGGCTAGGAATAACTGAACATGGTCAGAAATTATGGGAACTAGAATCCAACCATAGTTGGCCACAGAGCACCAGAAGCCTGTTGGATCAGACCGATGCACCATCTAATCCAAAATCCTCTTTCCCCACAGTGGGCCACCAGATGCCCATGGGAAACCAGCAAGCAGGTTCTCTGCCCTATTGTAGACAATACTGAACTGGTGCTCCAGCTGATGGCCATGAGAATCAGTCTCCTAAGCACTAACCAACAGAAAGCTTACGCCCAGCAGGGCGTTGGTGGATTCTGCACACTTACCGACCCTACCAGCAACTGCAGAACCATCTCTCCAATACCTGCTCCTGTCACCAGCACAGTAGTGGCACAGCCTGGAATGAAAGTGGCACCACGTTACACTTTTTGCAAGAAGCAGATAAAGGAGACTGAACAGATGCAGCAAGATGCACATGTCCCATCTTTAAGAGCAAGATACAAAGGATTCTTGGAGATTTTTGAAATGTTATGTGGTATAGAAATGTTTTTAAACTCCAGTGGGTGAAGAATGCCGCGGTGAGACTCCTTACAGGGTCTTTGCTGCGAGATCACATTCACCCGCTACTATACCAGCTGCACTGGCTCCTGGTGGAGTACAGGAACAGGTTTAAGGTGCTGGTTTTAACCTTTAAAGCCCTATACGGCCTAGGACCCTCGTACCTACGGGACCGCCTCTCCTGGTATGCCCCACAGAGGAACTTACAGTCTGCAAATAAAAACATCCTGAAGGTCCCAGGCCTCAGAGAGGTTAGGCTGGCCTCAACTAGAGCCAGGGCTTTTTTGGCTGCGGCTCCAATCTGGTGGAACCCTCTGTCACAAGAGACTAGGGCCCTGCGGGACTTGACATCTTTCCGCAGGGCCTGCAAGACAGAGCTGTTCCACCAGGCCTTTGGTCAGGGCACAGCCTGACTCCCTCCTTTGGCAATCTTTACAGAACTTAAGCTGTAAGTTGCCATCAATTGGATTTTAATTAATTTTTATAATGAAATGTTTTTAGAATGTTGCACTATTTTATTGTTGTTAGCCGCCCTGAGCCCAGCTTCGGCTGGAGAGGGCGGGATATAAATAAAATTTACCCAAATGTAAATGGCAGAAGTCTGTGGTACAAATGCTATGCTGACGGAAAGGACAAAGGCTTTCCTATGCAGGCGAGTAAGAGACATGAATGTTGCTCTTTTATGATAAACCAAGTGCTTAAAGCAGTCATCCTTGCACATCCCCCTGGCAGTAAGCTCCAGTGAACATAACAGGACAATGGCCACCATCCTGTTGCCTTCCAGATGCTGTTGGACTATAAGTCCCATGAGTCCCAGCAAGCAAGACCAGTGGTCAGGACTGATGGGAGTTGTAGTCCGGCAGCAACTCACAGACTATGCCTACAGTTAAACAAATACACAGAGGATTTAGTTGTTTGCTTAGCTTGTGACAAAAAATAAAATAAAATAAAAATAAAAACAAACCAGGGATTCCCTTTAATTGGAAAGTTAAAAGCATGGCCCTCATTTAAAGGGCTCTGTTTTTATTGTGGTTGTTGAAGCTATTCTTTCTTGGTAGAAAGAAAGAACAAGGAGAGATCTGGTTTACCTTTGTACTGGAGAATGTCTTCAGTGTAGGCCAGGACACTAGGGAAAGTGCTGCTGAGGAACAGGCCCAGGGAGGCAGTCCCCACAAACAAAAAGACAACGCTGTAGGAAAAGATCAGGAGCAGGAAGAATGTTACAAGCACTCCAAGCTGCAATGACATAAAAGGAATGAGGGAAAAAAATAAATTAAATATGGAGTAAGATTTTTTTTTTGCGCTCAGCTAAAAAGACTTGAGTAACCACCACTGCCACCCAGGGTCAGGGAGTAAGCCCCGTGAAATTCAGGGGGGGGGACACACAACCCTGACTGTATGAGCCTTGCCTCTGGAGAGATTCACAGACACGTGGGCATCATTTGGTATCTCATCTCCCGATAATGCCCAGCTGAACATGGAAACTGCTTCAGAAAAGACACACGTTGCGTGTCTTAGATAAGAGAGCTTTAGCAGAAGGCGGCTGATCTGAGCCATTTCATGCATGAAAATCACCACTTAATGCTACTAGTGTAGCACATCGAAAATCCCCCTTTGATTTTACAGATATGGCCACCAAGCTCAACTACTGTATCTGATGTCCCCAGCAGACATCACAGCGGAAGCAAAGAGCAGGCTCACTTCACTAACCCAGGACACAGCAAATTGCTTCTACTCTGCATGTCTGCACCACTGGCTGTACTCCTTATTTGTAGATATATATATATATATATATTTAATACATTCTACCTTCCCTCCAGTGAGCTCAAGGTGGCATTAATGGTTTCCTTTCTCTGCATTTTATCTTCACAACCATCTGTTGAGGTGGGTTAGGCTCAGGGCCACCCAGTGAACTTCATGTCCAAGTGGACTTATGTCTCCAAGGTCCTAGTCCACATAATATGCTTCCACCTTACTCCACACTCTTGAAAAGTAGATTCAGAAGACAAGAAGTTGGGGAGGGGGCAAATACTCTTTTCCTTAAGGACTAGAAGCTTATTACTTCCCTTGCTGACAGTCCTGCATAGTTAGGGCCTTTAAGACTAACCAATTTAGGCTGCATTTTTATACACACTTATCAGGGTCAGGGAGTAAGCCCCGTGAAATTCAGGGGTGAGCATGAGTAAGAGCCTACACAGTCACTGTGGCATAAATCCATTCCTGCCTAATATAAGATTAAGGCATAATAAACGTGTTTGTTGGTGGCTGCAGGTTCTCTGCAGCTTGCTTGGGACACGGGAAGTGGGGGGGGGAGATAACTACTTTAGAGTAAAGTTGAGACATCCTGCTGCCTGCCAGCAGAGAGGGGCTGGTTTAATTCATTTAAGTGTTCTGCTTCTTCACAAAACACACAAACACAGGGTGGGAGGGAGGCATACACACAGACAATCGTACACCCACAAACACAACAGGGGAAAGAGGGAATCGGCTTTTATGCTAGAGCAGTGTCTTTTTCTTTTTATTATTACCCCAGTTTATATTTTTACGTGAGAACAGGAGGAGAGAAGGAGCTTGGTTCCAGAAGCCATGCTTCTACCTAAGCTGCCTACCAGCCTTGGTGCCTGCCTTTCAACAACAACCTGGGGTGTCTCTGAGGGAGGGAAGCTCCCACTTGGAGGCTGTCAAGCTCCACCTGCTTGGGAGACAAGAGCGCTGAGGAGGGAGGCAGGCAGGGGAGATGGCAAAGAGTGACCCTGCAGTGCACACACAATATCCCAAAGAGCAATTTTTGTGTCAGTTTGCTGCTGCCGCTACAGGATGCACGGAAATGTAGCTAAGGCAGAGTTAGCAATAGCAATGGCCGCACAGGACAGGAAGCAGCACCAGCTTCCCAGTTTTACAGTCATACCTCGGGATAAATATACTTCAGGATAAGTATTTTTGGGTTGTGCTCTGTGGTGACCCAGAAATAATGGAGCGCATTACTTTTGGGTTTACCCGCTCGCGTATGCGCCGCCGCATGCGCAGAAACAGCAAAACGCAACCTGCACATGCGCAGACGCACAGTCACATCTTACGTTCTATTCAGGATGCAAACAGGGCTCCGGAACTGATCCTGTTTACATCCCAAGGTACCACTGTTTCGTGTTTTTTGACTATTGCACACAAGCACACACACACACACGATTCACAATATACAGTGGTACCTCTGCTTGCAAACGGGATCTATTCCGGAGGCCCATTCGCAACATGAAAGGCCGGCAACCTGAAGCGCCGTATCTGCGCAGGTGCGCGGCGCGATTTGGCATTTGTGCGCATGCGCAAGTGGCGAAACCCAGAAGTAACCCTTTCCGGTACTTCCGGGTCGCCACGGGGCGCAACCTGAAAAAACGTAACATGAAGCAAACGTAACATGAGGTATGACTGTATTGCCAGGTATTTTTTTTTTAAAAAAACCCCGTTATCACAAACTACTCTTAATATCGATATAAGACAGTATATTGATATATCGCCCAACCCTAATAACAATTCCCTCAAGAAACCCTGGAATTGGAAGGCATGCAAGGATAAGGAGACTGCTTTGCTAGAGATCTCCAGTCGCCCCCCCCCTTCAGCACAACTTCCAGGGTTCTCTGAATGAAATGTCCCAGGAATAGGGAGCCTGGGGCCACCCAGAGGTTGTTCAGCTGCTTGGAGCTGGAGGCCAATGATGTCTGAAGGGCCACAGGTTTCCCATTCCTGCTCTAACCAACTTGCTTGCACTCCTCTCAGCTGCAGGAATAATACGCTCTTGCTTCCAAATGAGGGTGCCAGTCGCTGGTTATATCCATGTTCCTGGTCTGCCAGACACGCCATAGCCAGAATAAGCCTGTCTGCTACCTCGGAAGAGAGGGAGGAGAAGAAGAAGAAATCGCCATACCACATTGATGAAAACCATAGTTGCTGGCTTCATTCTGTAGGACACAGGGATGGAGATGAGCCGGCCCAGAGTGATGAATCCCCAGAAGAGGCTGGGCAAGTAACCAGCCACCTTGTGTCCCACGGAGAGTGGTTCCTCCACGGCGTAGCTGTACACAAACCCAGAATACTCGCCCTGCAGGAGAGACCAACCCACATCAGATTTACTTACGTACATAATCTGTATACCACACAAACCTTCAATCGAGATCTATATTCCCAGGACACACAGTAGTAAGAAATGAAAAAGCATAATGTAAAATAATTGGTTTACTAACATATGTGAACCAATATACAAAATTAAAACAAATTGAAATCACAATAGTGCATTTAAATTTATTTTACTTTTTAGCGTTTGAGAATGCTTGCCTTAGCAGTTCTGAAAAGCCTGGGGGAAACAGAAATGCTTTTGCCTGGCACCTAAGTTCTAGACATTAGGTCTCTGGGTGGGATTCCTTGAAAAGGGCATTCCAAGGATGAGGAGCCACCACAAAAAAGGCCCTCCAACTGTGCAGTAACCACGCACCACACTTCAGACAGCAGGGGCCTGTGATGGGGATGTCAGCGAATGAACAGATTCAGATGGGACAAGGCAATGCCACAAAATATTTGAGTCCTAAGCCATGAAGGGCTTTGAGAGTTAAGACCAGCACCTTAAATCTCACTGGAAGCCAGGGGTGGTGTTTCAGTGCAGCCAGATGTGAGCTCTTCACTCAGTCCATGTTAGGAAACAAAGTTAGTGTGTTGGGCTAGCTGCAATTTCTGAACGGTTTTCAAAGGCAGCCCCATGCAGCCCACCCTCAAAGTTACCAGGGCATGGGCACCGGTCAAGATTGTATCTACTCAGGAAGGACTGCAGTTGGTGGATTAGCCACAACCAACAGAAGGAACTCGTGATCCTGGAGGCCCAAGAGATAAAGATTAATCTAACAGCACTCCCACACTGGCACCATACTTCACAGAGAGTACAATCCTCAGCAAAGTTGGTTGAACACCACCTCCCTGGGCAGACAAACTGCTGACCCACACAGCACACCTCTGTCTTATCAGGAATGAGTGTCAATTAGTGGAGGGAGACAAGTTTTTAGCTAAAGGCTCTCCATGAGCACTCAAGCCAAGCTACACAGATCAAGTAAAAGACAGTCTTGAAAACACTTGTTCAGCCCATTCTAGGTAATCTGGAGTGCCCCAGTAGTGCAAATTGGGTGGGTCTGACACTGACTCCTCAATTGTTGCTCTTACCAGGATCCCATCGGTCATAAAGAGGAGAAGGGCACCCATCACATGGACAGCAAAGTAAGAGCAAGGAGCTCCTATGAAGTTCTTGCTTTGGCAGCATCCGAAGAGGTCCTCATGCCCTGGGTAGAGAAAACAAGAGTAGTACACAAGAGTAGTACACAAGAGTAGTGAAGCTTCATGGGGACCCAAATGGGGTCTCTCTCTCTCTCTCTCTCTCTCTCTCTCTCTCTCTCTCTCTCTGCAGCAAAGATTTGCCCCAGAACAGGCTCCAGAGTTCAGCAACAAGTTTATGACTAAAGTATTGTGTCTACCTTCCAAACCACTCAAGAGGTCTCCTCTGGTAAATAATAAGGAGGGGTTATCACTCCTGCAACCCACTTCCCACAACTGAAGGCTGGGAAATGTGGCATTATGGTTAAAATGAGTAGACTACATCCCTGTCACTCCCCAACTCCACCAAATTGTGGTGAACACAGACAGGGGAGAGGCTGGCCTGACACTATATAAGCACACAAGTGAAGCACACAGACACACAGGGCTGAAGTCTGTGAGCCTTGGGAGGCCTGACTTGGGACTCTTTTCCTGCTGTCTCGGCTCTTGGTCTATAGAAGTGCTTCTGAATTCAGAGTGGTCCAACTGAAAAAACACATTCAGGAATGTCACACAAAATTAATTTGGGTAGCAGAGGGGGGTTGTTGCTTTTGTGGCCAGGAGTTGTCTGGCTAGATGGTGCTGGAAACAGAATGCTGGGACTAGATCGTAGGTGGGCAGCCTGCAGCCCTAGAACAGAGCATGGTCCTTGGGCTTAATTTCATGTGGCCCTCAGTTTAACTTAAAAAGCCCCCTGAAAGCAATTGGTTAACACCTCCACCAAGAACAATTCCTCCCTCAACAGCCTACTGGACAGGGAGGAAGAGGGAAGAGAAGAGGGTGAAAAAAAGAAAGCAGGAAATGGATTGCCCCACATTCATTGATGGCTTCAGCCCCATCCACCACTGGAATATGGCTCCTGACAGACATCTATTTATTTAGTTATTTGGGATTCCTTGGTTTACAAAAGTATGCGCAATGTCTCTTTTTTCAAGTTACATTTTCCATAGGTCAGTTTCATTTGTTGAGACATTAAGGTTACATTAGGAAGAAAAGGGGGAAAGAGGTGGAGGGGGCTATGGTGGGTGGGGGTGGGCTCAGGAGGCGATGTTTCTATTCTCCTTAGTGTATGTGTGGGGTTTTGTGTCAGCATCGCTTGTGTGGGTTCTCTTTACTAATTGCTTGTGTTCTTTTGGTGGTGAGAGAAGTTGGGGTTGGCCTAGGGTGTGGCTTTTCATTTGTGATTGACTGTGGTGAACTTTGTTTTCGTGTGTGAGTGGGGTGGGTGGGTGTTTTTGGTTGATTTGTATGCTGTTGGTGGATTGTCGTTTTCTTGTTGGGCCATACCAGGGTAAAGGTGTCTTCTTCTATTCTGACAGGTTACTTCTGAAGGAATGCAGTCCTTGGCAGGATAAAGGCTGCCCATAATTAGACTAGATGGACCTTTGGTCTGATGCAGCTGGCACTATGGGAGCTGAGGCCCCGAGGCAGATACCACCATTTTACTGGTTTTCTACATGCACCAAAGTGGAATGGGCATTAATATTCTATGGCCTTTAAAAATGTGTCTGTGGGAGACGGGCTATTGGTTTATTTTGCTTTTGCTTTTATTATGTGTCAGGGTTGCTTCCAGATCCTAGCTCACAGAGGATCACGCCAGCCAGCGATCATTAGATAAAAGTCTTTATTGAGTTACAGTCTCCATTCTCAAGCTGCTGCGTGCAACTCTACGTCTTATGCTTAGATCGGCGAAGCTCCGTCTGAGTCTCCGCCCCTTGCGCACCAACTTAATATCCTAGCCCTGCTCCACCTTTTCCGCCTGACAGTTCTCCTCTGGGTCCCTCTGCCCCCGGGGTCTCTTCCTTCCGGGATTCTTCTGACGCTGACCCCCCGGACCCTCCTGTCTCCTTGCGCCGGGCTTTAGGACCTGGCTCCCTTTCCGGGCTGCCTACTGCGCCACCTTCCTGTGCATTTGAACTTGGCGCGCGCGCCCAACCTTCCACCTTCCGTCTAACCGTCTCTTCGCTCCCCGATGGAGGTGTGGCCACTCCTGACTCGTGCCCTCCCTCCTGTTGTGAGCTGCCAGCGCTTGATCCCTGGCGCCCTTCCTCTTCCCTGCTCTCTGGCGGTGACGCTGGTCCCGATTTCCAACTGCTCCCCTCTGAGTCCCCTCTGGCTCTATCTTCCTGGGGTGTCCCCCTAGTCTCCCCCCTTGCCCTGGCCACTGGTGCTCCTTTTTGTGAATCTTCTGATTCACTGGACAGACTCGGAGATCTCGGGTCGTCGTCATCACTCATCCTTTCTTCTGCCTCCTCCCCCTCGCTCTCTGTTTCCTCCCTTGCCCTCGCCTCTGCTCCTGAACCCCTGACATCCATCCCCCCCTCGAAGCCCCCTCTTCCCCCCTCCCCTCCATCCGGTGCGGGAGCTGGGTGCTGCCGTGTCAAGGGGACGAATGTCGGGTACATTTCGCTTCCCGTGGCGGGCCTCCATCCGAAGTCTTCCGGTTCTTCCTCCCTGCTCTCGTCGACGACGGTCACCTCTGCTTCCATCTCTGTGCCGCCGTGCTCGAAACCCTGGTCGTCCCCGAAAACGTCCATGTCCGTCTCTCCCTCGCTTCCTTCTGGAGGCGTTGCTCGTCCTGGACCCTCCAGCCACTTTCTGCGCCACTGCTCCTCTGGTCGATCATCCCACCAATACGAGGGTTCTGAAGCAGATCCCGAGGGCGACCCCTCCGGGGAACTGGCGTCTCGTGTCGGTTCCTCATCCGAGTCGAACCCCCGGAACGTGCTGGCTGAAAGCGTGGGCGTGAAAAGCCAGTCGTCGAAAAAGTCCGCTGGCATTGGCCTATGTGGGAAGAGGGCATGAAACTCTTCCTTGAGCAGAGGTTCGTCTAAAGCGTAGCCCGGCACCCAGCTGTTGGCACTGGCCGGGGTGCCCTCCTTAGCGAGAAGGTATTCTACCCCCTCTTCCCCCCATCTGGAGTCCAAAATCTCCGTGACTTCGTTGATGCGCACCTCCTGTGCCACTCCCCGTTGCCCGGTTCCCTCTCGGAGCGGACTCGGCGCCGTTCCTGGTTCCTGAAACCTGTGCGGTGCCTTGTAGGGAGTGAGCACCGATCTGTGGAACACCGGATGCATCCTGGAACCCTCCGGAAGCGCCAGCCTGAAAGCCACCGGGTTGACCTGCTCTTCGACTATGTAGGGCCCCAGTTGCTTATGCCCTAGTTTCTTCTTGGCCAACGACCTGGCCGGCACTGCGTGGGCTGCTAACCAGACCCAGTCTCCCACACGGATCTCTTCGCCAACCCTTCTGTGTTTGTCTGCCTGCACCTTGTATGCGTGTTTGGCCAGCTCCAGGTGCCGCCGCAGCTGATCGTGGACCTCCTGCAACTCCGACGCGAACGCATCTGCTGTCTGCGGCTCCCCCTCCACCATTCTTTCCAGTCCCGGGAAGGTTCTGGGGTGCCTCCCGTTGTTGGCGAAGAACGGCGTGACCCCCGTGGACACGTGCTTCGTGTTGTTGTAGGCGAACTCGGCGAGCGGCAGGTAATCCACCCACGTCGCAGGCTGTTGATTCGCATAGCATCTCAGGTACTGCTGCATGATGGCATTAACCCGCTCCGCTTGCCCGTTGGTCTGCGGGTGTCTCGCCGACGCCAGGTTGATCTTGACGTTTAGGAAGCCCATCAGCTTCTGCCAGAAATTCGAGATGAACTGCCGCCCGCGGTCGGACAGAATAGACCGTGGCAGACCGTGAACCTTGAACACGTGGTCTATGAACAGTTTGGCGGTTTGTTCCGCCGTGGCCACCTTCGCACACGGGATGAAATGTGCCATCTTGGAGAACAAGTCCACCACCACCAGCACGGCCGTCTTGCCCCTCGAGCTGGGCAGATCCGTGACGAAATCCAGGGCGACTCTCTCCCATGGTTCGACCGGAGTTTGCAGCTGTTCCAACAGTCCGGCCGGCGGTCTGTGCACTGGTTTGGCCCTCTGGCAGGTGTCGCACCTCGCCACGTAGTCCGCGACCTCCCCTCTCATTCCGGGCCACCAGAAATCCCTGGCGACTAATTCCACCGTCTTCTCCTTGCCAAAGTGCCCGGCAGTGGGCGCGTCGTGCAGCTGATGCAGTACCTTGGCGCGAAGTTCGTCTCCCGGCACGTAGATGGCCCCTTTACGGATGAGCAATCCATCTCTCAGCTGGAACCCATCGGTCGCTGCCGTGCCCCTTTGCATCTCTGCCATCTTTGCTTGCGCGAAGGAGTCATCCTGCAACGCTCGTCGCACCGCCTCCAGGTCCACTGTCGCCGCAGCGCACGCCCACACTGTTTGTGCGAAGATGTGCATGGCGGCCGCTGGCGTGGCGTCCTCCAGATACTGTGGCTTACGGGAGAGTGCGTCCGCCATGATGTTGGTGTCCCCCGGGACATACTCTATTTGGAAGTCGAAGTTCGCAAAGAACTCAGCCCAACGTATCTGCCTCTGGTTCAGGAACTGTGCCGTGCGCCAGTGCTCCAGATTCTTGTGGTCCGTGCAGACCTGCACCGTGTGCTTGGCGCCGATCAGGAAGTGCCTCCACGCTTTGAATGCTGCATGAATGGCCAGCAACTCCCTGTCCCAGATGGTGTAGTTCTGTTCGGACTTGCTGAGCTTCCTGGAGTAAAACGCCCCCGGCCGCCAAACCCCCTGCGGGTCTCTCTGCAGCAGGACTGCTCCCACGGCTCTGTCCGAGGCGTCTGTCTCGACCCTCATCGGCCTGCTGGGGTCGACATGCAGCAGCTGCTCTTCCGACGCGAAGAGACGTTTGAGTGCCTGAAAGGACCGCTCCGCCTGCTCCGTCCAGATGAACTTCTTTTTCTTGGAGCTAAGCGTGTCCGTGATGGCCGCTGTCTGCATAGCGAAGCCTTTGATGAACTTGCGATAGAAATTCGCGAAGCCGACAAATCGTTGGACCTCCTTCCGGTTGCGTGGGCTTTTCCAATCCAACACCGCTCGAACCTTGGCGCTGTCCATGGCGAGCCCCTTGTCAGACAACTTGTAGCCCAGGAAATCCACCTCCGTTACGTCGAATTGGCACTTCTCCAGCTTGGCGTAGAGCCTATGTTGCTGTAGCCTGCTCAGCACTTCCCTGACGTGTCTGTCATGCTCCTGCTGCGATTCCGAAAAGATCAGGATGTCATCCAAGAAACAGACGCACGTTTTGTAGAGGAGCCCCGCCAACACGTGATGCATGAAAGCTTGAAAAACGTGGGAGCCATTTTGCAATCCAAAAGGCATAACTCTATATTCGTAGGTGCCCAGGGGCGTGAACATGGCTGTCTTCCACTCATCTCCTTCCCGCATGCGAATAAGGTTGTACGCCCCTCGCAGGTCCAACTTGGTGAACACGCTGCCCTTGCGTACTTTTGCGAGTAGGTCGTCGATTCGGGGCATGGGGAAGTCCGATGGCTTGGTCACACTGTTCAAAATGCGGTAGTCCACCACGAGTCTTTTTTGGGGCATGTCTCGCTTCTTAACAAAGAATACCGGACTGCCCCCCGCTGCCCTGGACTCTCGGATGAAACCGCGCTCCAAATTATGATCTATGAACTCTTTGAGTTCCTGCAGTTCGTCCTCAGACATGGAATACAGCTTCCCTTTGGGCAGCGCCGCCCCCGGCAGCAGGTCAATCTTGCAGTCATATGGTCTGTGGGGGGGGGTAGCCTGTCTGCCTCCTTCTCGCAGAAAACCTCCAAAAATTCTGCGTACTTGTGGGGAATCGCTTGCAGCGTGCCTAGCAGCAGCTGTGACTCCTCTTGCTCCCCTTCCTGCCGGGGCATGATGCAGTGTTCAGCACAAAAGGAAGAGCCGAAGGTCAGCTGCCTCTGGTACCAAGCCAGCGTCGGGCTGTGCTTGTCCAGCCAACTCATGCCCAATACAATAGGCGTGTCCGACAGTTGAGTGACGTTGAAGCTGATGATTTCCTTGTGATTTCCAAGCCGCAGCACCATAGGTGGCGTCTGCTTCACCACTTGCCCCCCTAGCAGCTCCCTGCCATCCACCGTGACAACCTGCAGGGGCAGCGTGGCAGGCAGCAACTGTATAGCGTGCCGGTCGACAAAGTCCTGCCCTATGAAGTCTGCATTGCTTCCCGAGTCGACGGTGATTGGCACGTCCATGGTGATTCCATTGGGTAGCTGGAGCGATGCGGTGAGCCTCACTACTGGCTTGGGCGGGAGGGGGTCCATGGGCGGTAAATTCCCTGGGGACTGTTTCACTGACACGTCTGGCTGGGCCCCAGTGCCTCTTCCTCCAGCCAGACATCGTCGTTTCCCTGCTGTGGTTCTCCTTGCTGCGTTGCTGCAGTCACCATTGCTGAAGCTGCAGTGTGCTTGTGGAGCCTCCGGGGACACTCTTTCGCCATATGCCCTGGATCCTCGCAGATATAACACTTCCTGTTCCCTCTAGGAGGCTTCGCTTTCACTGCTGCCGGTGCTAGGGCTCTGGCTGCTGACTGAGCCCTTGCACTCCCAACCTCCATCGGTTCCACCCCTCCCCCTGTTGGAGGCGTGGATTGCGCACGCGCTGCTTCTCTGGGAAGGAAGGAGGAGCCCCTGGCTGGTTCGCGCCCGCTGCGCCCTTCTTCCCTGCTCCACGGACGTTCTTCCAGCCGCACCCCCACCGCCAGCGCCCTCTGAACGATCTCCTGCGTGGTCCGGGGTCTCTCCCCCCTCGCAATCTCATCTTTAACCGAGCTGTGCAAGCCCTCCCAAAAAAGGTCTCTGACAGGAGCCGAATCTCTGTCCCATTCCAGGGCACTGACCAAAGTGAAAAAGCGGGCATGGTACTGCCTTACGCTGGCCCTCCCTTGCCTTAGTCCATGCACCTCCTTCCGGGCAAGATCCACGTCAATGCTTGATAAAAAAACACCCATCCATCGCTTTAATAAAGGCGTCCGCATTTTGGAGCGCAGGATCCTTATCTCTCCACAAATTGCGCAGCCATGCTTTTGCGTCTCCATGCAAATGGGACATGATGAACCCCACTTTCTCTTGTTCATCTCTAAAGTCTTTGTGCAGTAGTTGCAGTGCACACATTACGTCTGCTCTAAAGTTGGGGTACTGTTGCAAATTCCCATCGAAGTGAGAGACCAGACCGCCTGTGCGTCTCCCCAACCCAATCCCCTCTGGTTTGGGTGTCCGTTGCCCTTGCTTCGTAAGCACGTCCAACCTGACCTGGAGATCCCTGTAGGCGGCAGCTGCGTCCTCCTCTCTCTTCCTGGATGCCAGCGCCTCGGCATTCAGTCGTGACACTGCTTCTCTGAGTTCCGCTATTTGCTGTTCAGCCGTCATATTGTCTGCCGTTCGTGAGCTCGCTTGTAGGCACCCGCTTTCTCTCCTCTCCGCGAGGCCGTGGATGCCCACAATTTGAAGAGACGGAGCTTACTGTCAGGGTTGCTTCCAGATCCTAGCTCACAGAGGATCACGCCAGCCAGCGATCATTAGATAAAAGTCTTTATTGAGTTACAGTCTCCATTCTCAAGCTGCTGCGTGCAACTCTACGTCTTATGCTTAGATCGGCGAAGCTCCGTCTGAGTCTCCGCCCCTTGCGCACCAACTTAATATCCTAGCCCTGCTCCACCTTTTCCGCCTGACAGTTCTCCTCTGGGTCCCTCTGCCCCCCGGGGTCTCTTCCTTCCGGGATTCTTCTGACGCTGACCCCCCGGACCCTCCTGTCTCCTTGCGCCAGGCTTTAGGACCTGGCTCCCTTTCCGGGCTGCCTACTGCGCCACCTTCCTGTGCATTTGAACTTGGCGCGCGCGCCCAACCTTCCACCTTCCGTCTAACCGTCTCTTCGCTCCCCGATGGAGGTGTGGCCACTCCTGACTCGTGCCCTCCCTCCTGTTGTGAGCTGCCAGCGCTTGATCCCTGGCGCCCTTCCTCTTCCCTGCTCTCTGGCGGTGACGCTGGTCCCGATTTCCAACTGCTCCCCTCTGAGTCCCCTCTGGCTCTATCTTCCTGGGGTGTCCCCCTAGTCTCCCCCCTTGCCCTGGCCACTGGTGCTCCTTTTTGTGAATCTTCTGATTCACTGGACAGACTCGGAGATCTCGGGTCGTCGTCATCACTCATCCTTTCTTCTGCCTCCTCCCCCTCGCTCTCTGTTTCCTCCCTTGCCCTCGCCTCTGCTCCTGAACCCCTGACATTATGTAAATTGTGTTTTCATTTTGCTTTTTTACGTTGTAAAATGTCCTGTGATATTCAGATGAAGGGCAGTATAAAAATTTAATAAATAGTAAGAATAAGAATAATAATGTGTTCCATGTCATTGCTACATGGCTTGTGGGGTTAAGAGCAGCCAGAAATGTTTGCATGTACATAAATGCATTCCAGTGTGTGTGCATAGAAAACGACAGAAATATGCAACACCTGGCATTCTTGATGCACATGGGCAAATGCATCTGTAAGCTGCTACACACCACAGCAAAAGCCACCAAATAAATAAATGAGACATTTTTAGAAGGTGCACAGAAATTGCTTCTTTCAGAGTTCCAGTAATAACCTTCCTGGCAGAAAGACAGGCTGCTTTTCATCTTCAAACCACTCTGTGTGAGAGATAATTGCCTCCCTTTTGCTCATGGGAGTTATCGCAATGCAGGGAAACAGATGCCTTGGCCCAGAAGGAAACACCTTTCTTGCTAGGAGGGCAGAGTGGGCATAAAACATCATTCCCAATTTGGCAAAGGCCTTAACATGGACCGGAACAAATGCTGGTATTAAATGCAGGACAGGAGAGGAGCTTTTGCAATCACACTGACATTCCTTCTCTGCTACAAACTGGCGTGGAATCTACAAACATATAAAAATCATTCTGAAAATGCTTTTTTAAAAAAGCATTTTTAAAAATATATTGAATTTTCTATAAGGCTCACGATCGCCATCTAGTGTCACATTTTATATTGCACTTAAAACAGATTTAAAACGTTTTATTTGCAGCTGTATAGCTGAGTCCTGGGTAAATGCCAGCAGAGAAACCTGCCCCCAGGGATTTCAATTCATTGCCTACAGAACTAATACTAAACAGAAGCCAAGGACAAATAATGTACGATATTCTAGGATCAATAGGATTCAACCTATTTGGACTGGTTTGGCTTCCTTAGTTTTATGTGTGTTCTGGGAACATAACCAGACCTATGTAGCTGACAGCACAAATAGGGTTCTAGCCTAGTACTCAAGCCTTTTCAGTTTCCAAAATACTGTTTCCATGTGTTTGACTCATTTGTCCATGAACATTTCAGAAGATAAGAGGATAAGAGGAGCCTGGTGGGTCAGGTCCAGTGGCCCATTTAGTCCATGTATAGACAGTCCCTCAACTTATGTGCGATCGACTTGCGCACAACCGTGTATACATGTGGTGCCAGGAAATAATTCAATGATCCAATTCAAACCCAGAAATGGCAGGAGAGAGCTGAAAAGTCCTTGTGGCTCACGAGGAGAGAGAGCCTGGAGAGGACCTCAGTGAGGGTGGAGGAAGCCCCAAAGAGACCGGAGGGGCAGTGGGAGCCTTGTTGATGCTGCTCAGCCTTTGCACCAGGTGTGTGTGGGGTGGGGTGGGGGTTGCAGGGTGCCATGGGGGCCCGTGGAGCCAGTGTCCGTCCCTCAAAAAGCCGGCTGAGCAACTTTTGGCAATGTTCTCCCAAAAAAGCTTGACGGCTTTTACTGGTGTCCTTAGAAAAGGGTTTGCTACACCACTGTCTCAGTGGCCACCCATGTAGGACCTGAGCTTGACAGCCCTTTGCCCTCTTGCAGTTTCTGGCCAGAAGCACACAGTCTCTGTCAGAGGAGGTAGAACACAGCCATCAAGGCAGTAGCCACAGACAAGGAAAAACCTGGGAAGCTTAATGCAGAATATTTCGCTCTGTGCTTTGCTTCATCCCTTTCCCGCAGCAAAACAACACACTCTCTCGCTACAACCTGTGGAGAGAAGAGGGCTCTGATACCATGGTAATGGGCTCTGCATGCACAGCCCGGATTGGCAGCTCTCACCTATTTCTGGCTGAGTTCTTGGCGAGGAGGTGGAAGAGTCATCCCGGTCGGCTATCCGCGTTTCCAGTGCCAGCTCATCCGCAGGCAGTAGTGGGGGGCTGC
Organism: Podarcis vaucheri; assembly: GCF_965113315.1. Taxonomy (NCBI): domain Eukaryota; kingdom Metazoa; phylum Chordata; class Lepidosauria; order Squamata; family Lacertidae; genus Podarcis; species Podarcis vaucheri. Next base: position 66,161,181 of record NC_138764.1, on the reverse strand, counting down.
CGCTTTGACACCAAGGCACCAGCCTCTCCTTGTAGAGCAGCAGGAAGACCGCAAAGGGGACTGGGAGCTGCAGAAGAACAGGCAAAAAGAAAAGTCAGCTGGGCGCTCGGTGTGTGTCTTATAATAATTTTCAACCCCTAGGGTTGATACCTGCCCTTCTCCCCGGAGGGGGCTGCTGTTGGCTCAGATTTTTTATTTATGCAGGGCACATCTCAAAAGCCAGAGCTTGTAAACCTCTGCACCTCCAAATGCCATTGAGCTCCCGCCAGTCCCAGCTGGCATGGCCAATGGTCAGGAATGATTGGAGTTATTTAACTGTTGCATTTAGATATCACTTTTTCCCTCCAAGGAGCTAAAGGCGATGTCCATGGCTCTCCTCTCCTCATTTTATCCTCACGACGATCCTGTGAGGTAGGCGAGGCTGAGAGGCAGTGACTGGCCCAAGGCCACCCAGTGAGTTTCAGGGATGAGCAGGAATTTGAACCCAGGCCTCCCAGGTCCAAGTCTGGCACTCTGTTTCACACTGGAGCTGCGAGTTCAGCAACATTACTTGTAGCTGGATTGATGAAATGTGGGCTATAAATCTTTAAAATCAACAGTTTGGTAACAATAACACCCCCCTCCCACTGCATAAGGAGAGAGAGAGAGAGAGAGAGAGAGAGAGAAAGAAAGAAAGAAAGAAAGAAATGCCCTGGTATACTGGGGCTCCCAGCAAGCCAAGCTGCAAAAAACTTAACCTAGAACATAACATTTCAGCCATCTTCTGGAAAAACCTCCTCCCACAGCTCACCACCACTAAATGGCTCATTCCCTTTTTTAAAACCTAACTTTCCCTGTGAGTTATAAAGAATACACCCATTTTCAGTTGATATATTGACGTCGAGAATGCAGTGCCATTTCTTGCTCTGCCAGCAGATGGTAGGCGAGCAGCATAGATGCCCACAGCGTTTGTGTCCAACCCAAACTGCCTTGAGAAGCTACACATTTAGAAAGGAGGGGCTTACAAGCCACAGTGTCTCCTCGCCTCTCTCCCCACAAATCTGAACAGGCGTTGCCTAAGCTTTCACATGGGACAATTCAGTCCTGCTTTACTGTAGAGACCGCTGTGTAATTCTGTGTTCAGGTACACAGAAGCAGCGCCCTCTGCTGTTCCTCTGAGGTTCCAAAACAGAACATATGAATTTAAAACTGAAATGTCACAGTGCTTACTTTTAGTTAATATCTGCTGGGGTGTATTCTTTCATGTGTGGGATGGTGGTGGGGTATGAAAGGAATAAATGAAGCCATCTTCCTCCTCTCCCCACCAGACTGATGGCAGAAGCCAGGTCGTCTGTCATTAACAGCTGGTTTCACATATATTGTTTTTGCTCTCCTCTGTGAATGAGCAGGAGCTGCAAGTGCACATTTCCTGGTTTTTGTTGGCTGGAGGTATTCTTTCAATGTATGGAGCATTTGCTCCCTCTTGATTCCCCCTCCTCAGCTGAATTCATTTAAGAGCCCTCCATTGTTCACAGAACAATAGGAACAAGAACAGCCAGTTCGGTCCCATGGAAGAAAAACGTTTTCCCCTAATAGTTAGAATCCTTCCGGAGGTCAGGAGCAGTTTGCGTTAATGGCCACGAAAATCAGAGCAGAATAAACAGACCTCATGCTGCCCTTTGGGAGAACAGCAGGCTAGACATGTATAAGGCCGGTATCCTGTATTTCCCCTACTGTCTCAGCCTTTACTTTGCCCTCTGCGAAATGGCAATAGTGACTTTGTTTGCAAATGCTGCAAAGGTGAGTTCTAGCCAGGAGAAAGCACTATCAAACATTGAAGTAGCATACAAAATATCCCTATTAATCTTCTTGTGGGATCCCTGTGGATATAACTAAGATTTGGTCTCTGAATTGCACACAAGTTGTCGCAATGCTCCAGAATAAAATGAGGAAATCAATCTCAGGCTCCCAAGAATGGAAAACTCAAGACAAATGGAAGGCTTGGATTTTTAATGAACACAGATAATTAAATATGTGAAGAGGAATCTCATCTAGAGTGCCACCTCTGTGAGCAAAGGTTGGAAGATTACCCCAGAATTGCCGTGATTTGCTTAACTGGGTCAGCATGTTAGTCCAGTTCAAAAGCAAGAAAATGGTAATTAGAATCTTTGCTACAGCTTTTCTTCTGCTAGCTCCTCTAAAAATAAACAAAGCCAAATTAGAGAGAACACATGCAGCACTGCCTTCAGATATTACAGTCTACAGATATCACACACACCCAAACCCTACATGCACAACCGTCTCCTGCTTCTGGTTTAAGTGTTGGAGCAGTAAAGCTGAAATGATAATTTTTAAAGGTAGCATTCATTAGCTTGTGATGCACCTCCAATGTCTGCTAATCTGTTGTCGGCCCAAGCTCCTTTTCTGCCTATAGAGCAGCAAACACTACTGGGAATCCGAGCCATATTGCCTATGCTGAAATATTGGATGCTGCTCTTAGGGAGAAAAGGTGACCCCAATGGAACCTTCAGCACTACTGTCTGCTAGATCTGCATGGTTCATTTCACAGGTGGCACCTGGCACGACTTTTGCCCATGCAAGCCACATTCTGAGCCCTGAAGCTGCAACTGCCAGAATTCCTTGGGGTGAAAGTTTCTGCACACACCCCTGGAAAGTTCCCAGTATCAGCCAATAGTCAGGATGCTGAAAACCCCACTCAGAACTTTGATCCTGATCCACAATTACAGTAAGCCCGCAACTTACACAGAGGTTACATTCTGTGGATCGCGCCTAAAGCCAAAATTGTGTAGTCAAAATTCATTGGGTGCAATGGCAGCTCTGATTGCCAACGTCATTTCCCGCGGAACCCCAACCCTTTTAAATTTATTTTTGCCACGCACATAAAACTGAATGCACATGTTCAATGTCCGTAGGTTGCGGGCTTACTGTACCAGAACTTCAGAAGTATCAACAAAGCTGCAGAATGCATTCTATGGTTGCCATATATCCTCCTTTTCCAGGAATGAAAACTTAAAGAGAAATTTGGGGATGTTGCTGGTAGAGCTATGAGAACAAATGAGATCTAAAGCCTGCATACCTGCACAGACAGCTTCTCTCAGAAGTGTGTGGGTACTTATCATGTATTTATTGAGAAATCAATATTTAGTCAAGAGGAGTTGTTGTTTGGTCCTGCTTTTCCATAAAACTATGCCCAAAGCAATTTTATAATGCAGAGGGCTGTGATTTATGTATTTTTTCCATTTCCATCCTACCCTGCCTCCAAGAACACTGTGCACTGTTCTTTTCCCCTCTCAATTTAGCCTCCAACAGACCTGCTTGGTAGTTTTGGCTGATAGGCTTAAGATCTCCCTGCGCCTCCACCCAGCCTCATTAACAAATGAAGATTTGAATATGGGTGTCATCTGGGATGCAGGTGGTGCTGTGGTCTAAACAACTGAGCCTCTTGGGCTTGTCAATCAGAAGGTCGGCAGTTCGAATCTGTGTGATGGGGTGAGCTCCCTTTGCTCTGTCCCTGCTCCTGCCAACCTAGCAGTTTGAAAGCACACCAGTGCAAGTAGATAAATAGGGAAGGTAAACAGCATTTCTGTGTGCTCTAGCACTTGTCACAGTGTTCCGTTCCGCCAGAAGCAGTTTAGTCATGCTGGTCACATGACCTGGAAAGCTTTCTGTGGACAAACTCTGGCTCCCTCGGCCTGAAGTGAGATGAGCACCGTAACTCCATAATGAGCGCTGCAACCCCATAGTTGCCTTTGACTGGACTTAACCGCCCAGGTGTCACATCTAGTCCAGCATTTGAACTGCCATGCCACATGGCAGGATAAGGAGCACATGGCTTCAGCCAATTTCTATCCTGAACTCAAGGGGAAATGTGAAGGTGGCATTCTGCCTCCCAGGTAGTGGGAGCACCATTGCCTTCTGCAATAGTGGTGCTGGGGCAGCCATGTTGCAGGTGAGGAGAAACAATCCACAGATCAACCGAATTGGAAACACACAGGTGGAAGGATCAGTTTTGCAAATGCAATTTTTATTTTGCAAAGTTCCAGGTGCAAAAATGCAGCTTGCGAAGTTGAGCTCAGACTTAGTAGGAAGGAATCCAAATGTTAAGAAAAAGCAACAAATGTTATTGAGCATGGGCAGAGTGCTGTGCTTTCCTCTCCCCTCCTGAATAAGCACAACCCCCACTCAAAACATCTGGGGCAAGGGCCTCCACTTGGAGGGAGTGAAGCTTCCATGCAGGCAACTCTTTCTTTTTCTTTGTTAAATAAAGGAAAATAAAATAATATTGTGGCCCCTGAAAGACTTAACAGATTTATTGTAGCACAGTCTCAGATGGACAACTGAATACTATGCTTGGGTGAAATCCCTCTTCCAAGTCCATCCAAGTGTTTCACGGGAACAACGACCCCTTTTCAATATCTGCTTGTGTTTTTCACCTTTAAGAAAAAAAGGGGGGGGGAGGATAGGCTGAATGGTGCTGATGAGCTTGTTTGGCTTCCACAGCTGGGTTCATCTGCCAAGATACACACAGGCAGGGCCAAGGCATTTTATTACAGGATCTCACAACTCGGCATGCTTGCTTTGGGGTAATATACTAGACCTCCTGGTACACTGTTTAATGCGAGGCCTTGGCACAGGCCTCACCAGCCTAAACAAACAGCAAAATCATTTCATGGCTAAATGCTCTGCCCACAATGCGAAGCAAAACCCAGCCTGTGCATTGATGGAAAAGGTCACGGAAAAGGTGGCTCTACCTATCATATGTCTTTGCGGCAGAGAATGCTCATCTAAGAGGTTTTGCTATCCTGTGGATGCAGTGGGTTGGCGTAATTATGAATTCACATTCGGTATGCCGTATAACAAGTATTTATTGTTATTGCTGGCATATGGTCCAAACAACTAATTTGATCTGATCTGAAAAGTGTAACAGTATTTAAGTAAGTAGGTCTTTGCCTAACAAAACTAGCAGTTTCACACTTGGGTGACATTGCTCTTCTGAACATCAAGGGTTCTGTTGGTCACACATCTGCCGCTAGGAGTAAGTCACACACCATATTTTTAAAAACACTAGTGGTGTTCAGCCATGCACATTGGACATGATAAACACACACACACAAATCTAAGGGTGCCTTGAACTGGGTAATTTTCAGGTGATCATCAGGGGCTGAGTGATGCAACTTCAGTTGCCAGCTTTTTCTTCTGGCCCTGCTCCTGTGCTATTTACAGCAGTCTGTCACGGAAAATTTGGCAGGTGAACCTTTTCCTACAGCTGGCTCTGGAATATCTTCATTTGATAAATCTCTGCATATCAAACAACTATTAGAGGAAAGGAGAAGCCAGGGATTGTACCTGAGACCTTCTTGCATGCAAAGCAGATGCTCTCACACTGAGCTATGGTCCTCTCCCATTATATCCTTTGACCCATCACCCATTTATTTTTATTTAGTGCTCTACCTCTAAGCTTGCTCAAGAAAAAGCTTGCTGCTAGTACAGTCATACCTCGGTTACAGCCGCTTCAGGTTGCATTTTTTGGGGGTTACGGACCGCCGAAACCCAGAAGTACTGGAACGGGTTACTTCCAAGTTTCGGCGGTCGTGCATGCACAGAAGTGCTAAATTGTGCTTTGCGCATGCGCAGACGCGCCGAATCGCAACCTGCAGATGCGCAGACGCAGGTTGCGAATGCTGCAGGTTGCAAATGCTGCAGGTTGCGAACGTGCATCCCGTACAGATCACGTTCGCAACCCAAGCGTCCACTGTATAAAAAAGTACAAATCTTGCCTCGTTTGTCTACTGTAAGCAGAAGACTAGCACCCCCACCCTCACTTAGTACCTCCTGCCCTCTGTCCCAATTCTAAAAAAGTCATGATCCCATTTCAAGGTGCCTCTACCAATATGTGAGCATATTTTTCAGCACAATGCACCAAGTTTATTAGTGTGTTTGGCCTTCAGGAAAATAGCCCAGATATGGTAAGAAGTGAGGTTATAGATATAGATACAGGCATACCTTGGAAGTTGAATGGAATCCATTCTGGAAGTCCATTCGACTTCCAAAATGTTTGAAAACCAAATCGTGGCTTCTGATTGACTGCAGGAAGCTCCTGTAGCCAATCAGAAGCTGCAGAAGTCCCATCAGACCTTTGGGTTCCAAAAGAACATTCGCAAACTGGAACAATCACTTCCAGGTTTGTGGCATTCAAGAGAAAAAATGTCTGAGTTCCAGAGCGTTCAACAACCAAGCTATGACCAAGCTTCTGAGTCCCCTAAACACAGAAATTTCTATGGACTATCATCCCAGTTCTTAAAAGTCCCTTCTTTTCTTCATTACTTCATTACCAACATATGGCCATATCCATTGCTTCAACAAACAAAAGCCTTTGGGACAAGGGTCCATTTTTAGAAAGGCCCCGAAAGGCTCGCCTTGAATTGCATATCAGGCAGCACAGAGGAGGACTTGCTTGTTCGTGCAACACATTGAGATGAGCCCAGTTGCTCTTTTTGCTGTCACCTGCTGCATTCACCTCCAGGTTCTATTACTCAACAGGTTGGTGTAACAGGAAGCAAAACGTAACCATTTTCAGCAGAGCTGTCAAGTGTTTCCGTGCTCAGGTGCCAACTATGACAAAGTCTCTGAGTTCATGGGGCAGGAGGTTCTCCCTTTAGCCAAGACCTGTTTTAAGAGTGCTGCAACTGCTCGTTTCTATAACCAGGGGAGAGGGTTCATGAACTTACACACAAACCTTGCCCAAAACCAGCACTCAGGCAATTTAAGAATGACTGTGGACCTTTAAGAGTACCACTGCTGAAATTTTAAGTTCCCACTTATCAGATACAACTGCTCTGTCTCAAAAGCTGCTGTGCTATGCTAGATGCAGGAGCTATCCAATGCAATATTGTCTTCCCTGAGCAATGGTATTCAGTAGTTCCTGTGTCTTGAGCCTAACCGGACCTTGCAACCATCATCTGAGGCTCTTCTTCATGTGCCTCCTCCACAAAGGGCGGCAATATGAGAACAGGCCTTTTCTGTGGTAGCTTCCTGCTTGTGGGATGCTCTCCCCAGGCAGACTCACCTGGCACCTGCGTTACATATCTTTAGGTGTCAGGCAAAAACATTCCTCTACAACCAGGCCATGGGCTAATTAAGCAATCAGTGGCCTTCTAAATTGTTTTTGTTTGTTACTATCTTACATATTTTTATGTTTTATATATTGTAAACTGCCCTGTATTCCGCTACCAAAGAGAAGCTACATAATTCACATCATTTTAATAAATTCCATGTAATATGTTGACTGTTGATGCCCATTTTTCATCTGTTCTTTCCTCTGTGACCAGAGATTTTGCACTTTTTACTGAACCTGGTTATAGTGCTTCTGTTGCATTTTGAAGAATCTCAGGCTGGAGTTTTTTGCCAGCCTCCTCTTTAAGCAGAGAACATTCATGTCCTCCTTATCCAACCAGCTCCATATGTTTAGCTTGACTACATCAGATCTGGCATACAAACAGGTGGTTCTAATATTTCACAGGCGAGGCAGAAAATAGAAGTTTCAACGCCCACCCAAGGGCTAGAAATCCTTGCAGAGGCTGCGAAGTGTTAAAAAATTATGCAAGCATATTGTATGGGATATCTTTAAAAAGATGAGGCTTATGATATCAGGAGGAAATAAATATAACCAACTGTCCCTTTAGCAACAGAACTTATGGAGATGCTACCCAGAAAAAAATACTTTGGCTGCTGAAGTTCGGTCATAATTTGGTACCAAAATGCTGTTTTAGAATACTTCCAAAATGTATTCAGAATCCGTCAATGGGCTTGCTTCGCAAGACGAAAAGAATCCGTCAATGGGCTTGCTTCGCAAGACGAAAAGAATCCGTTCTGTGATTCTCTTCGTCTAGCGGTTTTTTCCGTCTTGCGAAGCAAGCCCATTGACGGATTAGCGCTATTAGTGGCTTTTAGCGGCTTATCGATTTATCGGATCAGCTGATAAGCGGCTTAGCGGCTTAGAAAAAGGGGGGGAGGAAAAAACCCCCGCAGGAACTCGCAAGACATTTTCGTCTTGCGAAGCAAGCCCATAGGAGATTCGTTTTGCGAAGCACCTCCCAAAACGGAAAACTCTTTCGTCTAGCGAGTTTTCCGTCTTGTGAGGCATTCGTCTTGCGGGGCACCACTGTATTCAGAAACATATTCTGAATGTATTCAGGGGACGGGACTGACACTAATTACCTAATAATGCAAGATTGGTATGGCTACTAGCCAGCGATTGCTGGCTCTCTGCCCAGAACAGTTAGCTCCTGCAAGTGAATGGTCAAAAGACGGTTAGAAATCTGAGTTGAATGAGATACCTTCCAGGTCTTGGAGAAAGAGACTTCACCTGTCCCCATCCTGGCTAAGAGAAAAAGGCAGAAATGTGTCTGCACATACATGAACAGATATCAGTTTGCAAGAGAAACTGGGTGTGTGCTCACATGGAGAAGAAAATGAACTACAAGTTCACTATAGCTGGGATATAGGGCAGACATGGGGAACCTGTGGCCCTCCACACACTGTTGGACTCAAAGTCCCACCAGCCCCAGTTGCTATGGACAATGGCCAGAGATGATGGGAGTTGTAGTTTGGCAACAGCTGGAACCCCATTTTTTATTTAGTGAGTCTCACCCTGAAGATGCGATGTGGGCCAGCAGATCAGCTGCCTCATAGGAACACCTGCTGTTTGTAATTTTTTCTCTAGGTAAAACTATAGAGGCAAAGACACCCCGTGTCTTCAGATGCTTTTTCATCCAAACCAGGCAGCCCTGTCCCTGGATCTTCTCAGCAGTCAAGGAAACGGGAAGTGCGCAATAACCCAAGGACACACATAAGCATAAGGCACAGTTAATCTGCATCTTACCAGCAAACATGCTGTTGAACACTGCACAGATCACTGATGCCCACCCTTCCTTTGCTGTGCTGGGAACAAATTGTTACAGGCAAACCAGTATTCCTTGCTTGCTCTTCTCAAACAAACAACAGGGACAAGCCAAGAACAAACCATGGCTTATTCTTAGCTCGTTCTTGTAGCTTTCCCCTTCCCAGTGTGACAAAAGGAGGAGGGGACAATTTGGGCAGTGAGCACCAGGGACCTTACTCTATCCTGATAAGCCAGTTAGTTAGAAACTCTGGCATGCCATTTTTGCATCCTTCTGTTCATCCAAGAAGCTCAGTGTGGCTTATATTATTTCCCAAACAGTCTCCCATCCAGGCAGCTTAGGGAGCCAGCCAGGTTAGGTTCAGTGCCAGAGCTGGCAAGGAGAAGCTGGCAAGGTGAGGACAAATCAATGATGTAAGAAAACAAAGCCTTTCGCTAAATGTGAACTCTTGTCCTGTTTGCTTAGTTTACACCTATATTTTCTCAGTAACGTGGCAGTAATATTTCTGAATCTTGCCCTGCTTCTCACAGAGCTCGAATAACTGGTTTAGTTCATAACTAACTGCAAAGCACAGGGAATGAGGCTAGAGAGAAGAGAGATAGGGAGAAGAGATAGAGAGAGGGATGGAGAGAAGAGAAGAGAAGAGAAGAGAAGAGAAGAGAAGAGAAGAGAAGAGAAGAGAAGAGAAGAGAGAGCCTCTGCTTGAACTTGACACTCAAAAACCAGCAAGAACCTTAATAACTGAGATGCTTTAAAAAAGCATTTCCATTTCCTTTAATACTCCCATTTGTCTCCCAAGTCTTTCCTACTCATCATGAACCAAGCATAGTTATTATAATCTTGGAAACCAAGAGGCATGCGTGACAGCTGTACCATGCATAATACTCACAGTGGAGGCTGTACCATACAAGACAATGTTCAAGATGGAGGCGTTCCTACCACCCAGCTTAGCCAGGCTGCACTAAGCACATTTGCTGAGGCTCAAGGATGCAGATCCACACCACACATTTAAAGTACACCTAACATACATGTAAAGCACATGACTTGCCCCAAAAGAGCCTGGGAACTGTAATTTGTTTAGGGTACTAGGATCTGTAGCTCTGTGAGGGGAAAACTCTTAATTCCCCAGATTCTTTGGGGGAAATCACATGTTTTTAACTTGCATTGGGTGTGCTTAAATGTATGGGGTGGCTCTGCCTGCAGTACCAAATTTTCCTGGAGAAGGGAACTTGTGAGAATCCCTACTTTTACAGAGGCAGTGAAAACCTTCCACTTCTCCATTTGATTCCCAGACAAAAGCTTGCCACACTTATGGCTTGTGAGGAATCTCAGCAGGAGTTTGGTGAACAGGGCTGTAGTGCCCCCTCTCTAGAGCATTTGTCCCCAGAGTTTGCTGAACTACAGATCCCACCATTCCTGACCATGGGCCATGCTGCCTGGGGTTGACAGGAGATGGCGTTCAACACCGTCTGGAGGCTACAGCAGGATGGGGAAGGCTGCACTCGAGTTTCACGTCAACTGCTTTTGCACATGCATCTATGTGCAGATCATTCACACCCCAACAGAAACACAACCATACGTCCAAAGCAACACAGACCCCTTTGATTCATGCTAACCAGCAGGAAGACTGGAAGCTACACACAGGCAATTCCAAAAGCAGGAAGAAAAGCGGAAAGGCAACAATGCCCCTGATATCAGTATGCCCAAAGCCTTCTATATGCTAAGGGGGGGGGGGATTGCCTGTGTTTCCTATGGTATATGTACACAATAAAATCATGCCATAGGTTTGTCATGCTCATTTTGTCCTAGAGACCTTCATAACAAGGGTCAACTTTCCCAGGAGGGTGATTTGCCATGCCTGTCTGTGCCACCTGTCTAAATAAATTCCTTCTAGTGTTTTCCAGGCCAAGGTTATCACTGCCTGTGCTGCCACTCAAAAGTGGCTGATCAGTTCTTTGCTCTTTGGACCTCCATTAGCCACTGAAATGAAGTCAGAAATGCTAATGGGGGCAACGTAGCTGTGTGTTGCTTGGTAACAGGTGGATATTAGCCGGGTATTGACTATATTGTGTTTGTGGTTTTAAAAGTATTGATCTTAATAAGCTTGTATTTCAGATGGCTGTAAACCACCTTGATATTTTTGAATGAAAGGTGGTATCAAAGTGGTTTTTAGTTGATCATAATACAAAAAATATAAAATATTAAAGCCCAAAGATTTGCAGAAGTATATATATATATATATATATATATATTTTTAAGAAATAAACCTGGTGTGGATTTTCAAAATGGCCCAATGAGAACTGAACAAGCCCAGAGGCCTGAGAATGCTGACTGGCTGCATGGGGTGTGTGGGTAGATGTGGGAAAGGATAATGGAAAGAACGACGAATGATGAAACACAGTGGCTGAAATCCTGGACAGCAGCATCCCACACTGCCACATTCTGTTGCAGTTACCATTTCTTTCAATACTATTTCACTTTAATGAGAGAACAATGAAGGCAGGAAGACAGAAGAGCCGATTTGGTGCCAACATAAAACCAAAAACGGTTTTAGACGTGCAAAGTGGAATCAATTACAGATGGGTAGCCGTGTTGGTCTGCCATAGTCAAAATAAAAAAATTCCTTCCTGTAGCACCTTAAAGACCAACTAAGTTAGTTCTTGGTATAAGCTTTCGTGTGCATGCACACTTCTTCAGATACACTGAAACAGAAGTTGCCAGATCCTTCTATATATAGAGAAGGTGGGGAGGGGTATTACTCAGAAGGGTGGTGGGAATCGGAGATTGGCAGATAGCTGAGATGAGCCTGATGAGCCTGACGACTGTAGTGGGTCTTACAGGAAAAGGCAAGGGGTGAGAAGGTGAGAAGTGGCTTTTAGTCATATATAATGAGATAAGAATCCAATGTCTCTGTTCAGACCAGGTGTCTCCATTGTTTTAAGTTTGGTAATGAGTTGCAATTCAGCAGCTTCTCTTTCCAGTCATCCAGACATCAAGAATCACAAAACAGAGAAACCAGTAGGAGAACACTTCAATCTCCCAGGACATTCTATACAAGATCTCAAAGTAGCTGTTTTACTACAAAGGAATTTCAGAAATACCCCTCCCCACCTTCTCTATATATAGAAGGATCTGGCAACTTCTGTTTCAGTGTATCTGAAGAAGTGTGCATGCACACGAAAGCTTATACCAAGAACTAACTTAGTTGGTCTTTAAGGTGCTACAGGAAGGAATTTTTTTATTTTGAAAGTGGAATCAAGTTACTTTCCCTGACACACTGCCTTATGCGGGCTCCTCTGAAGAAGCCGGCCAAGAGACACCCCCCCCCCGCTGCCCTGCTGGTCAAACCACTTTAAGCGCTGGGCTGGAATGATCAGCCAGGATGAGGGTGTCACTACTTACGTTGATCAAAGCCATAATCCAGAAGGCGTAAGACACCCGCGTCACCACCAGCCCTTTTGTTGGCAGGTCGTAGTGTGACAAGTTTCCAGGATGATGGGGGACGAGCGACTTCCGGATGTGAGGGAGGTTGCTGCTGCCAGTGGCTGTGCTGTTTGTCAGGATGCAGTTGGTGTCCGAGAGAAAAGGGTCGGCTATCAGAGGGCTCAGCAGGGCACCAAAGCCCACAAAGAAATGAAGGGCCTACACAAAGGAATGAGAAAATATCCTTATGATGTCCAGCAACAAGGCACACACAGCACTTCTGACAGCACATTAGAACCCTTAACAGTAAGAACCCTCAAGTAAGAACCCTCTAGCATCCTTCCTGGGACAAGCCTTCTCCCATCACTACTGGTGCATTATCTCCAAAAAAACTTCCAACATGCAACTTTTAATGGCACACAAATCCTTTGTGGGTTAGAATGTGTTATTTCATTAGGTCTGCAAAGGGTTTTATATGTGATCCTCAGCAACTGAAGTGCTCTTGCTGCTGTGATACAAGTGACTGGCGTATTGTGCATCTATCAGGTGCAGACATATGATGTGCTGCAAACAGTATGAACTAGGACTCCGGCTAGCACAATTAAGACGGCGTCAGTGCTGCAATAGTATTGGGTGAGTGTGAAGGGAGCCAGCTTTACACCACAAGGTTACTTCTTTCCATGCTTTTTTGCTGGGGGGACGCAGGGGTACACATACCCCTAAACATTTTGTGGATCTAAGTTTGACCTCATTGACTGGCAGTATTTCAATATGAGTAGGAAAATGAGAGTACCCCTAAGCATTTTTAAAGAAAAAAAGCGCTGCTTCTTCCACTTCGAGTCCATGTCAAAGCACCTGGATGGGGGCATGGGCTGTGTAGAGATGCCCCAAGACACACAAAATTGGCAATACCTACACAGACCAGCTTCTGTGCAGCTATTCAATGTTACCATGAACTCTTCCAAAACAGAATTGAGTAGTTATATCTGAACCTGCTTATTTAGAGTGAGATTATTAATGGTGCAAATAACTTCAGGAAGACAATGGTGATTCAAGTGTGGCTACACCACCATCTTCAGTGCACAGGACGTTGTGCATGTGTGAGGTAACTGGATGTGCTTACAGAGGGCATTCAGTCCCTGTGTTCTCAAAAGACATATGCTCTGGTGATCTTCACTGTCTATGTGAAAGATGGGCAGAACATGGAGGCAGCACAGCAACGAAGGAACAATCCAAGCAACTAAGGAACACTCCGTGAGTTAGATTCTGATGCTAAATTGTACCTTCTTTTGGAAAGTGATGCCTGGAAACTGTTTCCAGTTTCACAATTAAATGCTAAGCTGAAAGCAGGAGAGGTTCTGTCCTGATGTGACTCAACGATTCTAGCTGTACAATAGGGATAGCATTCAACCTTACAAAATACAGTGTGTGTAGACAGAGAGGAACAAGGATTTGGGACACAAGGAAAGATCAAAGGTCCACAAATGCACCTGCCATTGGTGGCTGCAGATTGTTCTGGCCACTAGTCCTGAATTAGGGAGAGTCCTACCTTTCCGCCAAGTTTAAAGACAGGGTAGGGACTTTTCTTCTGGCTGCATTGATTCCAGAGCCACTCAAGAAAGCAGCAAGACTGGCCAGTTTTTCCAAGTGCCTCGAGTGTTCAGCAAAACAGAAACATACCCCTCATCCTCCTCTCCTGCTAAAAAATGGCAGCGCTGGCAGGAGTTACTCACTAATGGTCTCATTCAGTGTGGCAAATCAGAGGAGATGGCAACCCCTTCTTTGGTGGGAAGGCGCAAGGATACCAGGCCAGCCAACATGTGTGGGTCCCTAACAAGGGCTCAAGATGGGGAAAAAACTCCAAGCATCTAGAGAGAGTTAAAAAAGGGGCCAACCACCCCCTGTTACTTGTCTAACCTGTAGGAAGACAGCAGAGTCCTTCTGATAAATCTTCACCAGCTGCATATTGGAGAGGGTGTCGATGCAGCCCATGGCCAGGCCAGCCACGGCCATGACCACTGCAAGCACCACCACATTGTGGCAGACTGGGATGATGGCAAAAACCACAGAGATCGCAAGTGATGACACAAAGAGGGCGAACAGAGACTGAGCCAACCTGGACCAAAAAGAGAGAGAGAGAAAAAGCAGTTTCGTTATTTAAAATATAGACAGCCCACCGTCCAACTGTAGCCTTTGAGGCATTGTGCATTAAAAGAAAAACTATATCACACACACATATATTATAAACAGAAATGTACAGTTTTCTGCAGATTAAAATTAGCAGCAGAGTTGAACACTTGGACCTCCGGTACAACAAGATGTTTACATAGTACCTGAAAACAATCAGCGTAGGAATCAGAATAGTGTATAAAGGAGATACATCTGAGGCACCACCACAGAGAAGGCCCCGTCTCTGGTTGCCACTACTTTACCTCCAAAAGTAAAGGTGGGTTTCCTTTTTTTAAAAAAAAACAACAACAACCATCCAGGGGTGGGGAACCTGCACTCCAGCAATACCCAGAGGGCCACAGCTCCCGTTATCCTGGACCCTTGGCCATTCTGGCTGGAGATGTTGGGAGCTGGAGTCCATCAACATCTGGAGATCACCAGGTTTACCATCCCAATCTTAAAAATATTGGTGATGTTAATATGGGACCAGACATACTGCTTCCTATTTCTACCAATCTGCACAGTAGCAGCTGTATTTGGGACCAATCAAAGTTACTAAACTTTCATGAGCACTTCCTCATATAGTGCATTACTGTAGTCACACCTGAATGCTAACAGAGTATGAGTCACAGCTATAAACCAATCAACTTTGTCTAGAGGTGCTTTACGCTACGAATGACACGTGAGGTTCCGCAGGGCTGGAACTAATAGAACCAAGTTTGATTCTTTAGGGCAGCCTTGGCACTTGACACCTTCCAGCTGTCTTAGACTATATCTGCCATTGACAGCTGTGCTGGTCAGAGCAAATGGGAGCTGTGGTCCAAAGGCGCTGGAGGGCTGACAAAGGCTGCTTTGGGGGCAGTGCAACCCAGCCTAGAACAAGCTGTATCCGAAGTCTTTGACCAACTATATCACCATCCAATAGGATGACCCAGTTTACTGGCACCCCATTGAGCCCATTACTGATTCCAGCCACCTTTTCAACACATCACCTCACCTGTATTTGATATAAAAAAGGAACAGAACTGTCCACCCCCACTATGCTGATGACACCTAACTCCAAATCCTCAAATAACCTCCCTCGGAGCTTTCCAAATACCCATGGTATGGCTCTGCTCTTAGACTAGAACCATGTTCAAATTTCACATGGAGATTTTAGCTTGGCCTTAAAGCTCAACTGGGGTATCTTTTGGGCAAATCAGTATTTCTGCCTAACCTACTGGAAGGACAGCAATGTATATTTGCCTAAGCTCCTTCAAGGAAGAGTAGGATAAAATCTTTAAAAATAAAAATAAAAAACAGCTTCAAGTGAAATGCCTTTAGGTAAAATAAAGGAAGCCTTGTTGTGTTCTATGGTTCTGTGTTACAGAGGTGAGACGATAATCTTGCTAACCTCATAAAAGGCTATAATCAGTTAGCAAAATGCAGAAAAACCAGGAAGGGCAGCTATAAGAGGCATCAATAAAACTGGATAGCAGCTGGTGGAGTGGGTGCATTTTGACTGTAACACTTGTAGAATCTAGTGATTCAAGACATGCAATTAATTCTGCATAGAGAACCAGGCCAAACCATCCTTTTTAAAAAAGAATAAGTTTGAATGTGACTGCAATCCCAATCCCACTTGCTTAGGAGTAAGACCCACTGAATTCAGTATGATTTGCTTCTATGTAGATGAGGTTAGAATTGCAGCCAATGTCTAGAAGAGGGGGACGGACGGACTTGTTAAAGCTAACATAATAGCAGCTTTCAACAGGAAAAAAAGAGGTCTTCCTATGTTTGTTACAGTAATCCCACAATTCACGCGCATTTAACTTGTGCTTTCAGCTTTATGTGCTTGGCTAAATAAATAAATAAATAAATAAATAAATAAATAGGGGGTGGAAATTTGGGGAAAATACTTTTGTAATCCCACCCCCTATTGAACCCAGTGTGTTTTCACTATACACGATTTTGGCTTTAGGTGCGACCCCCAAAACGTAACCCCCATGTAAGTTGCCTGCTTGCAAAAGAGGCTCCAATTGAAGAAACTGGCCTCACCTTCTGAATTATACAATTGTCACTTGAATAAAGAAAAAAGCCTAAATATACTCAGGCCGCCACATACACTGCAGGAAGAACTGCATTTAGAATGGGGGGGGGGGCAGAACCTGCCTCTGGATCTGGCATGAACGCTTGTGTAGATCTCTATTCACTTGGGCTTTCAGTGTGGCCTCTTATTCTGAAAGCAGTGCTACAACCTTCCTAACTAGTAGCCATGATGGAGAAAATAATAATTTTCTAAAACTGTATCATTTTAAAGATTCCTTTTTCTTTTGAGCCTGTGGTCTAGCTAAATTGGAAAGGCTCGTGCCTAACTTTTACTGTGCAGAACCAACTAAATGCTTTCCAGTACAGTACTGTTATGTGATGCCTGTTCTATCTGGAACGCTGAAAGAATAGACTGATGGAATGCATAAAACACTGTATGCATTAAAAGAAAATCGGCTAGGTGTGGCAATTTTGCTTCGTCTTGCATTGTTTTGTAGACGGATGAAAGAGGATGCTGGGAAACATTTAATGAACAGGAAAATTACTCAAAGTCTTAATTAAGAAAGACATGGAAAAATGATTATATGTAATCACAAGATACTATGAGGAGAGCTGATCTGAACAGAGGAATCTCTAGGGCCCCTTGAGTCCCTGGCAAGGAGCTGCAATGGCAACTCCCCATCACTTTACCCACCAGCCGAGAAAGCCCCACACAAGAGCTACATGCAGGGAGAGAGGGAGGGAGGCAGGCCTAGTTGGGTCCCCAGGAAGGGGGGACTTCGAGGGCTGTGCACACACACAAAATGCTCAGAGTGATTTGGCTCCGCCCTCTGGCTCCTCATGACATCACGCACGTGACGTCAGGATGTCCTGTGACATCACACGCGTGGTGTCAAGACGTCGTGTTGGGCCCCCTCAATCATCCGGAGAAGATGGCGCCTTTGCCTATAAATATAACAACGAATAAATCACAATGAAGGAAAGAGCAATGCTGACAACAACCCAGACTGGCGCTTCCTGGTCCAGCTCCCTCCTGCAAGCAGAACACCTCACACTACGGCCAAGGAGCTGATCAGCCCACTGCTAAGGAGGAAGCTGCTGAAGACTGAAAACAGGCAGGCAATAAGATACCAGGCAGCGGAAGGCTGGGAGAAGCAAAATCAGTGTGGAGTCAGGGAGCAGAAGCAGCCGCATATAAATCTCCCTTAGACAGGAAGAGTGATGTCTTCATTCTCGGTGGTTTCTAGGGCACACTGCTGCTTTGAACAGGGACATGCATCTGTCAGGTCAATGTTTGGCTTCTGCTAGACCTGGGAAGGAGCAGGAAGTGAGAGGCAGCAGATGGGAGGAATTCTGCTCAGCATTCCTCTGGCGTAAGGGAGCCAGAGATCACTCACACTTTAAAGCTTACCTTTGTAATGTTAAGGACCAGAAACTTTAAAAGAACAATGGAAGGTGAAATTCTTAACAGTTCTTTTTAGCAGCAGTTCTGTAAGTGCACTATATGGGCTCAGAATGACTTGGGACAAAATGGAATGCTTAAGGGTTGCATAAGCTTGGGCCTCAGCAACCACCTGAACCCTCCCTGAGATCATTTGCAGGAGCATCTCTGTCTGTGCCCATCCCCTCTGCCCTGTGTTGGTGAGGCTCATTGATATGAACATGAAATAGAACCTCCAGTATCGCTGACCCAGTCTTATGGAACGCTCTTCCGACAGAGATTCACTAGGCATCTTTTAACACTAAATTTTAGGTGTTGGTTGGAAACTTTACACTGCCATGGCTTATGCGGACATGCCTCTTTTTCACAGCTAGATGGTGATCTGCAATTCTGGTTGTTTTCACATGGGGTTGTGAGTGTGCGTTTATTCATTTATTTGAGGTATTTATATAATGCTTCTCAGGTCGACATAAAAAAGCAGTTTACATAAGCTTATTGCAGCAATAAACACCACTTTTTAAAAAAAAGTTACAGTAAAATGGAAAAGAAACTTCTTTGTTTAGAAGAAACTGACTGCTTCTTTCTGTGTCCCTCAGGGCAGGATAGCTCTGCAGAAGCCGGTGTAGTGGCAGCTAGGGAAGGGAGGGGCCAGGTACAATGGGTGGTGGGTGGCAGCGATGCCTCAAGCATGTGAACCTGTGTGTTGGCCGTCAGATGTAGGGAGCACATCTGTGTAGCTGCAGATACATTTTGGAGAACGGTTTGGTGGGTTTGTTTTTTTACAAGGCTTCCCTTGAGCACAGGTCAAATTTCAAAGAGGCAACAATTCACACATATCTATATTTATATACAGAGAGAAAGGATTGCCAGGGGGAGGGGGGGCAAGGAGAATATGTATGTTTTTGTGACCTCTCTCTCTCTTTCTCTCTCTCTCTCTCACACACACGGTGTGGAGTACCATCACGTTTTTCCTGCTGCCTGCAGTAGCCATTTTGTGCCAGAACCCATGCCACTTTAATCAAGTTGGGTAATAGCACCTCATTTAAAAAAAAATAAAAAGCTCACTCTCTGTGTGTATGAAATTGCAGTAGAAAAGTATTCTTACAAATAAAGAAATAAGGGCTACAGCTCCCATACTGGATAGGAAATGCAATTCATACTTAAAAGCCTGTTTACCTATGCAGTTATGGCCACATTATGTGCCTGCAATCCCATACAAGGACTGCACACTAGGTCCAATGTTGCTAGCAGATTGCAACAGCTCTGTTTCCAGCTGCTGCGATCATGATACCAGAGGGAGACATCTTTCCACTTTCTCCCATTGAAGTCAGTCAAACTGTGGTCCCCATGCCTTTGGAATTCCCTGACACCTGGAGGCCAGCAGACCTACTCAAAAGCTCTGTAGGGACACCTGATGTTCTTGGCCTTCCCCAGGAAGACCAATTGAGCCACAATTGGTTTTAGTTGCATTTTGTTACTGAATGTCATTTGATACTGTTTCTGGATGATTTTATTGTCTATGGTTGCCTTTATTAATGCATTGTGGTCGGTTTCCATCCTGTAAACTGCATTTAAGCATTTTACACAAATAAATAAATATTGGGCCTAATTATGAATTTGATGCAAGTGATGAATCAGCAAACTGTACCAGTTTACTCACAACACTTGAGATGAACCTAGTAAAGCAAAACAAAAAACAAAAAAACCCAACCCACTCTGAAATAGCAAATGTCCTCAAGACTTGTCCAAATGCAACAGATTTCCTACATAGGAAAGACTTGCTGTGTTTGCAGCTACATGGATGTACTCCACACATGCAATTTCTTACAAAGGAGGGCATCATGTAAGCAGCCTAAGTTGGTGCTTAACGTAAAAACACACAGCCATGCGAACAAAATTTAGGATTGCCAGACGACAAACAACTGCCAAATGCTAATGCTGCCTCAGCAACAGGTCCAGAACTGCAGAATGACACCTCTGGGAGACAAAATAGCACACCAGGGGATAAAGATGCAGGTGCAAGCAGCAGATACGCTGGAGATGGGAACTGCGCCAAGACTGGAACTCAATGCGTGCTCTGTAGAATTAACAGGAACAGCTTCCCCCTCTGTCTTCGCCTGGCTTAAGAGCACACAGAGCAGTTAAACAATCAATCATTGCTTGTGGGCAGCAGCATAAAGATCTGTGCTACTTAAAAGAGTGTGTGTGGCGATGGTGGCAATTGGGGAGTAAAGACCAAGTTTCGTTCCCTAATCTATAACAGAGATTATGAAAAAGCTTTGTTATGCACTGCCAGCAACCATCGCAATAGCCTGCTTTTTGCTCCACTGCATCGATCCCCTGGGCCTGGCCATGAGGAAGATGGAGGAACTGCTTGCCTCCTAATATCGTATCTGGAATTCAATTGCCTGTTTGTCTTAAGAGCAAGACGCCACCTCAATTGGAGAGCCACAAATTCTTTTGAGATTTTTAGGATTCTCTGGGGCAGATGCTAAGTATCGATCAAGGCCCACTGGAGGCACCAGGAACACAAAACAGTCCTCTCTATACCACTTGCTTGCAGTGCCGGCCCAGCCACAAGGCAAGGTGAGGCAACTGCTTTGGGCAGCAGGGTCAACAGGGGCAGCAGACAGCTCAGAGGCTGCAGCTAGTGCAAAACAGCATCTGGACTAATGACTGGCACTCCTATCACACTGCTTCTGATATAATTGTATTGGCTGCCTAGCCACTTTAATATCTTATCTTTGATCTATAAAGCCCCAAATGGCTTGATTTCCAAATACCTGAAAGATTACTTCCTCCTTTATACACTAGCTCAGGAGTTAAGATCCACAAGAGACGCAATGCTGGCAACTCCAGTGCCCTTGGAGGTCTGCAAGGTGGAAGCATGCGAGAGGGCCTTTTCTGTGGTGGCTCCAGATTTTGGAACAGCACCATTCACTGTGGAGCATCGGGGCAGCAGTGTTTAGAGACTATTCTAACTTGATGATGCAGACATAGTGGCTCTTGGTGGCTGCTCAGTGGCTTAGCATCAGAACCTGGCCATCTGCATCAACACAGTGTCGCCACACAATAAAACTGCTCTGAGTTGAAGAAGGGCATGTTTTCCCACTTACATTCCCCACTGTAAGTTGGAATCCAGGAATAAGAGAGAATAGTATAGGCTCCTTCACACATATTGCTAAATAAACATATTGTATTTGCCTGTGTCTGTGCTGCAAATATAAAAACTCTGTTCACTATTATGTCCGTTCCTCCCCTTAGAACTCTTGCTTCCCACTAGCACTGCAAGAGGGGGTTGAAAGTGCTTTTTATGAAAGCCATTAAGGCTAGCAAAAGGTCTCTAGAGGATACAATCAAAGTAAAGCTTTCTAAATGGAATTTTGAACACTCAAACTATGTTACTGAGCCTCCATGTTCAAAGGCATTGTACCTTGAACACCAGGTGCTTTGTATACAAATGGGGAGGGCTGTTGCACCAGTATCCTCCTTGTAGAGTCTTCACAGGCATCCAGCACCTCTGGCAACAAAGTATTAAACTAGGTGGATCTTTGGTCCTATTGAACAAGATTCTTCTGATCCTCCCATGTTTCTCTCTCTCTCTCTCTCTCTCTCTCTCTCTCTCTCTCTCTCGTTTTTATAAATGTACATTCTGGACAAACTTGCCTAGAAAACTAAACAGAAACTTCTGCTTTCAGAAATGGCTCAAAATGCAATCATAAGGGGAAAAAAACCCTGCTTTTAAAAATCAGGGGTGGGGAAAGAACTAAAACAAGCAAGTGCAGCTGTTCCAAAACATGCTGAATGTTTCCAACATCTCTTCTTCTCAGATTGTACTAAAGGAGGCTTTTCAGTGGGAAAAAGAATGAGCCTCAAAAAGCATAATGTGTAAACTAGGAAAGCACTTTAAGAAAACCCAGGTAGGATGGAAGGCAAATGTGAAGGCGCAGTGAGAAAATATATGTGTGTGTATGTTTTTGTGTGCATGAAAAACACAGAGGAAATAGCAGGCAGAACAGCAGCAGACTCCCTTCTATTTGCAAAGGGGTGGGGGGGGAGAGATGCTATATGCACAAAAACAGGACTAGTGTTCAGAGCTATTTCGTCCTTTGCAGCATCCCAAATCAGAACACATAGGAAGACTCCATATTAAGCTCTCTTAGAAACCTGGCTCAGGGAATATTGCAAAACAGAGCTCTTTAATACGTCTTGCCAACCTTCAGTAAAACCACAGAGCCACTTACAAGGCAGCAGCCAATAGCGATGTACAGGCTGGCCAGCCCTTCCTTGCATGATTAAAGAAGTTCAGATCACCACACACTTCCCCCATCATCTCAACAACAGGGCATTAAGAGCTGACAATACAGAGAGCAACATCCCTTAACACTTACTAGCATATGGAAGGAAATATTACCATGGGGTGGATGCAGTACAAATCTATGCATGCCTTCAGTCCTAAAATGCGTCGTGTTGGGTGGAGCTGGAGCTATTAACTGGTCAGTTTCTTCTAACTTGAGATGCTTTGCTTTTAGCAACATCCTGTTGATCAGCACAAGAGGGGTGTGCAGTGAGACAGACAAGAGCAGCAGAATAGCATTGCCAGGTCTTGTGATAGCATCTCAAGCCTTATTGCATTTCGTTGTGTTTCCCCACCCGCAACGAGCCAATCCAGCTTCAAAGAGTCTTGGGAGTTGGACTTGGTCAAAAACATAGAGATGTCTAAAAATAATAAAAAACTTTTGTGATGATCTAAACCTGAACCGCAAGCCAACATTTCCCTGAGCTTGGGTTGTTGTCACTTTGGCGTGCTTGGGGTCTGCAGCTGCTAAGGCCAGAAATGCAGTGTCTTCTTCCAGCAGTATACTTGAAGCAAGGGGCGACTGCAATTCTCTCTCCAAATATAGTAAGAACAGGATTCACCATAGCCCAATGTGCTAGCTTGCTCATTTACTGTAATTTAGATGATGGATGGACTGATAATTTTTGAGACACAGCAGGCCATTGTGTGTATTAGCATAAGCTAACTGATTACAAGACTCACAAATTAGATCTCCCTAGTAGGGGGACCAAGACGTACAGAAGTCTCTCACCTATGCTGCATTTATTGCAGAAGAAGAAAAGTTCCAGAAACAAAGATTCACGCTGTTTTGGGGTCTAAAAAGACCCATCATGGTTTGGCTGTGTTTCTATACATAGACATTAAAGCTTCTTCAAAGGGCTGTTACTGAGATGAAGCAGAGAGTAAGACCTAAATTAATGGGTTCAAATTTCAAGAAAGTGAATTTTGATTAAACATGAGAAGAATCTGCTAACAGTTCAACTTGTTTAACAGTGAAACCAGTGTTAGAAACTGAGATATGAAAGCTCGGAGCTAAATGGCACCTTAATCCTAGGTTATGGGTGCAACAACAGAATGTCTAGGCACTTTTTTTTTATAACAAGAATACAAAGCTGAAAATGAATGAACTGCAGCTAAACTAAACTAAACTAAACTAAACTAAAATGTTCATTTTTCACGTGGTCTAGTCCTTCCCCTGCCCACCCCCTAATATTCTTAAGAGGGTCTCTTCTGCAGTCTTCAGAGAGTAGCTGGAAGTGGGGAGGCAGAAAAAGCTCCTCCTTTCCTTCCAGCAGTGGCAGTTTTCCCTGTCGCAAAATGCGCCTAGAACAATGCGAGTTTCAAACACTGAGTGAAGCACAGTGCCATGGAAGGTGACAGGACTCTCCTTTGTTAGAAGTTTAATAAGACAGTGGCGTAGCGTGGGGGTGCAGGGGGGCCCGGCCGAACCGGGCGCAAGATCTGGGGGTTAGGGTTAGGGGGCGCAAATCCACGGGTTAGGGGGCACAAATTACTTGCCTTGCCCCGGGTGCTGACAACCCACGCTACGCCACTGTAATAAGAGACTAGATAGCTGCCTATCAGTGAGGCTGTAGCACCAGATTTCCTACACTGTCAGGCAGTTGGACTAGAGGACCTTTGAGGTATCTTCCAATGCTTATGATTATATGAAAGAGTCACTGAAAATATAGTGAAGAACACAGGAAACTGCCCTACACAGAGCCAGGTCAATGGTTCATTTGGCTCCCTATTGCCTATACTAGATGTAGCTTTCCTCCATGGGTTTCAGAAACCAAGTATTTCCCCGTCCTGCTTGGAAGAGCTGGGGACTGATCAGTTGTGTCCATATATAAAGGTAAAGGTAAAGGGACCCCTGACCATTAGGTCCAGTCGTGACCGACTCTGGGGTTGCAGCACTCGTCTCACTTTATTGGCCAAGGGATGTCTAAGCCGCTTCTGGCGAACCAGAGCAGCGCACAGAAATGCCGTTTACCTTCCCGCCGGAGCGGTACCTATTTATCTACTTGCACTTTGACGTGCTTTCGAACTGCTAGGTTGGCAGGACCATATACAAGTACTACTATTCCAATGGGATGTGAGGGGAAAGAGTGCATATCCATTCAGACTATGCAACTTCCTCTCAGCATGCTTTGAGAGATGGTTTTTTTTAGTGACTAATAGTTTTTATTAGGATGGGACACAGCTTATTTGTTTTAAGCTTAATGATTGTGTGCTTGATCATTTACATAACTGAGCTACATTTTAAAGCTCCTTTAAACAAGTATTAGCAGAATGGAATTTACATTATGAAATAAATAAGTACCAATTCATATATGCCCATGCTGAGAGCTGGCACTGTTACATAGGATGGGCAGAAAAGCCCCCTAGAACCATTTTTGTAGGATGGCAAGTAATTAGCTGCCTTCTGTCTTGTAAGTTTTGTACAAACCTCTGAGAATCAGTAAATGGGATACAAATTCGTCAATGGCATCAGTCTAAAATATGCGTTCTAATTAGTTCTACTGTGCAGACAGGCTGGAGAATCCCAGCTCAAGATCAAGAAAGCACATCACAGAATAGGAAATAATGACCACAGCCTGATTGCAGCCAAATAATTAATCTCTGCTACAGCTTTTAAATGTTAGGGAACTGGCTTCCCGCTCTCAATAGGAACTGCTGTGAATGTGTAGATTTAAAACATGGATGGTGAATGTGTGTGGTTCTCCATCTTGTCAGATCCTGACTCCCATCAGCCCCAGCCAGCAAGGATGAGGAGAGCTGTTGTCCAGGAGAAGCTGGAAGGCTACAGGTTGCCACATCCCTGATTTTGAAAGCTTGATATTTTTGCTCATGAGTCCATAGATAAGTTTGCCTACCGAGTGCCTACTTCCTATGTCAAGCTGCTCATGCACAAAATCCATGTGTAAATAGGACATGCACAAAACCAGAGTTCTCTGGGTGTATTTATGGTGTGTGTATGGTAAGGAGCTGTGTCACAGTACATCTGTATGAAGCAACACACACACACACACACACACACACACACACACACACTTCTTGCTGCCAAACTGCACACAGGAGGTGGTGAATTACTTTCTGCATCATGGAAATACTTTCTGCTTAGAAGAAATGTTGCTGATGAAGCCAGCTTCTGAACACATAGTATCTTGGGCAGTAACTGGAGTCGAAGGAAATTAAGGAGTCATGCACTTTCCAGATGCTCTGCAGAGACAGGCCTGTGCTCAATGTTTTCTCAGTGACCTCAGATGGAAGGAGCACGCTTACGACCCACTGTCAGCGCATCACCAGCTCTCACGAGGAGTTCAAAGGTATGCTGCTCACCAGGTCACCAGATCCACAGAAGACATTAAGTATCTATTAGACCAGAAGCCCACGTATCTGGCATGACTGCATCAGAGGAGAGCAGTGCAGGTAGCACAATCAAGCATTTAGTTGGCAGAAGCAAGGGGTCTTCTGCACTAAATTTCCAACCACCTTCTGACAGTAAGAGCTGTTCGGCAGTGGAACCATCTCCCTCGGGAGGCTGAAGATTCTCCCTCCTTGGAGGTTTTTAAGCAGGAGTTGGATGGCCATCTATCATGGATGCTTTAGCTGAGCTTCCTGCATTACAGTGGGGTTAGACTACATGACCCTCAGGGTCCCTTCGAACTCTATGATTCTATGGTTGCAGCTTAGGGAACAGTTTTCTGCCTCTGTTTCCAAACAGTGTCCTGGACTACTACAGCCCCATGTTGCAGCAGGTCAGTATGTGTGTATGATAGCAGCCAACGTCAACCTGGTGTTGATGTTTTGGACAGAAACTCCCATAAACATCGTCATGTTTATGCCAAGTTGTTATAAGGGATAAAGCAAACCTGGGCACATCAACAGTTAAAAGAGCTGGACTTGTACTTCTAATGTGCTGTGCAAACAACGTAAAATTATATAGGCTAGTAAGCCATGATAGCTGAGTAACCCAGTCCATAATTGTAGGGCTGAAAATAATAATCGGTGTAATTAATTTTAATCAGAACTGTTCCCTGTTGAACTGTGCTCTCTATCTAGAACACTATTCTGATTACTCTACATGCTTGCCCTGATTGGAGTAATGTGTTTTCAGAGGGATCTTTAAAGCATGAATCAGTAAGGAAACAGCTCTTTAAATATAATGTAAATATAATATTTATAAGCAAGATAAGGGTTTTCTGCTTGATTCATTTTTTTTACATTTATAGTCTGCCTCTCCTCCAATGTGCTCAAGGTGACACAGATGCTCATAGCCTTGTGACGTAGGTTAGGCTGACAGTGAGTGACTGGCCCAAGGTCCCTCAGTGAGTTTCATGCCTTGCTTAATAATCAGCTGACTGGTTTAATCAACTATAACTCCAATCTTTAAAATGCTCAAGATTAGATCCAGGATAAGTAAGTTGCACTTGGGTCCCTTTAGAATCTATGCAAAACTAACCATGAATTTGTTCCCACTGAAATAAATGAGAACTAAATCGGGATTAATTTTACATATTCCAAAGGGATCTAAGTGCTGATAACTTTACAGCAAAATCCTATGAATGTTTACAGATAAGTAAAATCCATTGTGTCCCCTGAGGCTTGCCTAGAGCAGCAGACTTTAGCCTGGGTTCAATTCTCAAATTTATAATCCTGAGAAAGCCAATATATCTGCAGACCAATTAAACAGTAGTTTGAAGATGTTCATAAGTTAAATGCCTCAAAAGTAGCACTTAAATATTAGCATGAAGTTTCAGTCCTAAAACAAATCCAAGCAAGATTGGTGCTCGACAGCAGCTAAGGAGTTACAGCAAAGGAAGATTGGTATGTGTGTGTGTGTGTGTGTGTGTGTGTGTGTGAGAGAGAGAGAGAGAGAGAGAGAGAGAGAGAGAGAGAGAGGAGTCACCACTCACAAGCTGTTTGTTTTAAAGTGATCTCTATGCGAGAGACACTAATTCCTCATTGATGGTATCATTGATGAATTGTCAAGCATAACACTGTTCTTTCCAGCAACGCTGTGTGACAATGGAATCTTTACTGTGCCTGTTTTATCCTACGTCAACCTTTAAGTGCTTGTTTGACACTGGATGTTGCTTGCCAACTTTCTGGAGAATGGGAGGCCAGCTTGAGTTTTGACATCAAGGTTATTAAAACAGGTCCTTTACAAGAGAACCACTGGGTTACAGAAAAACACATTGAGAAATCCCTGAGCCGATTTCTGCAGCCTAAGGATTCCTTGTCAATGTACAGCAATGTTCTGTTTCCTCAACGACATATGTTTTTGCATGATCATGCCATATGCCCCCCGTTTCCCAAATTCTGAAACCAGCTCCATGTGGGAAGAGACCTCAGATATCCATGCTGACATCACAGGAACAGCAAGCAGATCCGAGAGTCTGCCTGCGTAGGCTCTGCAACAGAGCCAGGGTCCCACAGAGCAAAAATCCTGCAGCCGTGGTGATTTCAGGGGAGTCACTCAAGTGACTCAGGGCTCTAGAAGTTATATAAAGCTCATTCTGCATGGCTTCTGTGTCAAACCTGTCTAAATTATTTTTGGATCGATCAAGAAGCACCCAGATTACTTTGATCTTATTTAGATGAGCCCTTTGAATGCTTTTGAAGATATGCCCTTAAATAATTCAAGAGAGGAGATAAACACAGGCAAAAAAGGAAGACAGAAAGGAATGGGGGTGGTGGGAAAGGTTTCTAGGATGCTATTGGAACAGAGACACTGGTGATGGGCTTAGGCCAATGGGGAAAGAAAGACGGGAAAGTAGCAGGAGAGGAGCAAAGAAGAGTATTGAGCTAAATGTGAATTTAGCTCACAATAGGTGAACAAATTCCATGATGCTGCTACCAACACTAGTCAACTTTTGTTTTACTGCCTCTGCTGCCTTTAAACAACCTGATGGTGGAACGCTTGCCAGGAAAACCTCCAACTTTTCAATGTGGAATAGCAGGTATTACCTGCCAATTTACTCCTACAACAAGGATGGAATGTATTGCCATTATGAGCTATCAAATCTTGAAAAGTACTCAGAATACAACCCCCCTTTGATCAATAATAGGAACTCTCCAAAATGCATTCTTCCTACTTCTTATGACTGAACTGTTACTCATTGAAATGGGTGTCCACATTAAGCTATTTAACTTCTGATACAAATATTAGACATAGGAGACACAACATTATGGTCAAGAGTATTGTAAGCTTTGTCTTTTTAAAAAGAGGGCTTTCTTGGTTTCACAAGACCATGTGTTTAGTTCATAAGGTTCCTTCTGTGAAGGTCTGCAGTAGCGAAATCTCTAGTTAAGACAGAGGGAGAGATGCATTCACACATACACAACCAGAGATGTTAAAACCAAGTTCAATCAAGGCTGCCTCCTGGAATCATATGCTTACAAACATTTTGGATGAGAAAGCTACCAGCTCTTCCAAAAATACCCAACCAGGAAACCTCTGACCCTCGTGCAATTCA
This sequence comes from Podarcis vaucheri, assembly GCF_965113315.1. Classification (NCBI taxonomy): domain Eukaryota; kingdom Metazoa; phylum Chordata; class Lepidosauria; order Squamata; family Lacertidae; genus Podarcis; species Podarcis vaucheri. The sequence goes on along the minus strand of NC_138764.1, from coordinate 66,132,399 downwards.
GCAGATGCCTGGCACAGTCCCAGGATAGTAGTTACAGTAATATTCCTTTAAAATCTGAGACATTGTACAAGACCTGCCACATTGCTTATCCCAATGCCCGCTGTATAAAGAATTCAGAAGCAAAGACTTGGATGCAGTGGCGTAGCATGGGGGGGATGGACAGAGGGGAAGTGGCCCTGGGTGTAAAATTTGGAGAGAGGCGCAAACAGGTTCCCCCATGACAGGCTCCCTTATCAAGACCACGTGGCTGAGCTCCTGCCACCTTGCGGAGGCACTGGAAGGCAAGCTGTGTCCAGGCCTTCAAGGCTTGGGTGCACACCTCCACCCCAGCTGCCCTGTCCACCAGGGGGTGCAACACTTGCCCTGCCCCAGGCGCCAGCAACCCACACTACGCCACTGCTTGGACGATGACAACATGCTCACTGAACAGGACCCGTCTGCAAGAACCTGGACTTGCTAGCCAGAAGCAAAAAAGCAACTTAATGGAAAAAGATAGCCTCCATTGTATTGACAATCACAAGGTCTTGGGGGAAGCTTAAGTGGTTAATTGTTCCTAGGGCAACTGAATTTTCACTTCTTCTGCAATTGTACTGCAAATATGCCTCATTCTTACTTTATTTTTGAAAGTGGTCAACACAGATAAACATGTACTGCTGGAGCTGCGAGATTTTGACATGTGAGGCTGCTACTACAGGCACAGAAGCATGTCTGGCAAAAAATAAATTTGGCCACTCTGTCTCTAGAACTGGTTAGAGGTGTCCTAACTGAGTAAACATCACTGAACTAGTGCTGTTCACCACCGAAGCTCTACATGACCACCATTCTACAACATCTCCCATTTTTTTCTGTTCCATTGCCAATGCACACTCAAAATTAACCCAGGCACAGTGCATCTCATCATGGATATGCACAAGGTCTGAGCAGCCACACCGTTTGGCTTTCTGCATGGCTGCCCAACAACAGCAGAACTCCCTGTCCCTGGAGACTTCAATCAAATTCCCCAAGCCACAGTGATGAATGTGTAGCAACCATCAAGAGACCTTCAGGTGCCCACATTATAAACAGGCACCAGGTCACTTACACAGACTACATTTCCCCCCAGGCTGCTTCAAGCTCGATGGTTCCTATGCACATCCATTTGTTCCGAAACAAACCCAGCTGAGTTCATTCACCCAAGCGCTGGCAGAAATGCAGCTGAGCATCCCGGTTCTACGAGGAGCTGGGCACTGCTCCCACTGGGTTCAGGCACACCTAACTTTGCCCGGGATCCCTAAGTAAGAAGGGTTAGAGACCCAAGAGAGAGGCTAGAGCGTCACAGAGGGTGATAGGAATAGATCACTGTAAGGATGGGGTGCTGATTTGCAGGGCAAAGCCTGGCACAGACCACGTTGCAAAGTAGACCTATCTGGAGGCTTTGAAAGGGGGGCGAGGTGAGAGATTGGGGGGGGGGGAGGCAGCTTCTCAGGGGCATCAGGACCCTTCTCATTCCAGAAGGAAAGCGGGCGGGGGGTGGGGGGAGTAGGTAGGCAGGCAGGCGATGCTAATGGCCGGAGAGCGAAGCGCCCGCAACTGGGGGAGGAGAGAGAGAAGGAGATTCGGGGAGGGGGGGGGTCGCCTTACGTTCTCTTGAAAATGCCTCCCAAGCAGCTGCCGAGCAGCAGGCAGAACTGTTGCGAGAAGAAGACCCAGGTGATCTGCGAGAGGGAGCTCTGGGTCTGGCAGCGCAGGTCCAGCAGGGTGGGCCCCAGGAAGGCGATGCAGAGGCCGAAGCTGAAGAAGACGCTCCAGTAGGTCAGCGTGGGCTGCAGGTTCCTCTTGAAGAGCGTCGTCACCCGCGCATCCCACCACCACATCCTCGGCTCCCGCGGCCCGCCAGAAAGCAGCGTCCGCGGCAGCTCGCTCTCCCGCCACTGCCTGCCTGCCCTCGAGAGCAAGTCCCTGGGCTAAGACCGAGAGAGAAACCGGAGCGGGCGAGTGGCGCCCCCTGGCCGCGCGCAATCCGCCGCGGCCGAGAGGGAGAGCCGAGTCTTCGCTGCTGCCCGGGTCTTCGCGCCGGAATCCCCTAGGAGAGCAACACCTGCCCGTCGGATCTACCGCGTCCTGCCCTGGGCGAGCCCGTCGTCGATCACATGCGAGGAGCCTCCGCCCCGAGGATCCGGCGCTCGCCTCCTTCCGCGGGCGCTGCAGCCTTGTCCGCGTCCCGCTCGCCGGGCTTGCAGGCAGCAGCAGCAGCAGCAGCAGCAGGCGGAGTGCCGCGCGCGGGGCGGGGACTGGCTCCGCCCCTTCGGCCCGGGGAGCCGCGCACAGGCGCCAGCAACGCCCGCCTCCCGGGCCAGCGGAGCGGCGAGGGTCCCAAGCTGCGCTCGCCGGACGGGGAGCTCTGGTTCTCCCCCCGGCCAGCTCCCAGGCGAAGCCCTGGCGGGGTCAGCTTTGCAAAAGGGGCGCCGCCAGCTAGCAAAACCTTCCGGGCGAGGAAGCAGCTGCAAGTGGTTTCCCTACAACCGAAAACACCTGCGCGGCTGCCCATCGCCAGGTGTGATCACTGCACACTCGTCTCCATCACTTCGGAAACGCGGCCCGCCTGCGAGAGGGCTGGCGTGGCCCAGCGCAGCTACCTGCCTTTATCTCGTTTTGCAGGCAGTTGAAAATACCCGCAGTAATTACACGCGACGATCATTTGTCGTACACGGGATGGAAGTAAATCGTAACGTCTGAAACAACTCTTTTGCGCTGGTTTCTTTTCCCTCCTTTATTCTCTCTCTCTCTCCCTCCCCCCACCCGTAAGTGAGACTCACAGGTGACCTCAGTCTCTCATCCACACCATCATCATTCCCTTACTGAAGTCAGTGCTACTGACACGAGTAGCTTACTTACCATTCGCTTCACAGGGAGAGACTCAAGTTGAACACGTGGGTAAAGGTCGTGGAAACGTCCCTTGAAATGCACATAGAAGCTTAGGAGAGGAGATGGTTGTGGAGACCAGGGCAGCAAAATTGTTATATTTCCTCTCCACCCCCACCCCTGCAAACAGGGGTGCCAACTTGAATAAAAGATTGGGGAGGGGGCTGGTAAGCCCCGCCCCGCATAATCAATCACATGACATTGTGCATGCACACTATTTAAATAGCAATGCCCATCAAGTATGGGGGGCTGGCCCCCTTAAATGTTTTATTGGGGGGTGGAGACGCCTGGGCCCCAAGGAGGTGACTCCTAAACTCACAATTCTGAGAATACAGAGGTTTCCCCTGCAGACCCTCCAAGTGTCCCTGTTTCCCAAGTCCTGGATTTACAGAAGCTGTCCTGATTTCTGATTTGATCCTGGAATGTCCCACTTTTCCTTAGGACTTCCCTATTTTCATCAGAGAAATGTCAGAGGGTATGGGCTATGTGACCCCCCCCCCCTCAGACAAGCAGATAAGTAACTATACAAATTCAGAAGACATCTGAAGGCAGCCCTATATAGGGAAGTCTATGTAATGTTTAATGTTTTATTGTGTTGGAAGTTGCCCCTAGTGACATGAGCAGCCCAGTCAGGTGAGTGGGGTATACATAATAAAATTATTGCTATTATTATTATTAATATAGAAATGTTGGCGGGTATGCTGCTGTGTACATAACAAACCCAAAGGGGCAGCACACTGAGACTTGCACTCACTGGGTCTAGTTTAGCCCTAAGCCTGCAGAAGCTACACTTAGTCAAAGACCAGTCTTTCATCTGAGTTCAGTTGAACCCTTTACTGATCCTGCTTGGGGATTCTGACTTCCCTTAATCTTGGGCCTTTCCACCCAGTCTGTTAGCTGAGTGCGATGTCAGAAAATAGCAATAAGATATAAATGGGTTGGATAGTGTTCTTGAAGCTACCAGCATGAGTTTGACCAAACTGTGGGAGGCAGTGGAAGACAGAAGTGCCTGGTGTGCTCTGGTCCATGGGGTCACGAAGAGTCAGACACGACTAAACAACAACAACATAAATGGGCTCACCTGATGATGAGTCTGATGTGCAATACTGTACTTCATGTAAAGAGTAACAAAAAAGACAGCCATGAACATTATGTATCACTTCCGGTGATGCATAATGTTCTGGGGCAAGGGTATTTATACAGCAGGCCATGTGCCTTCCTCCACCATCACCAAAAAACCTCAGCTCTGCTTGACTTCCTTGAAATGGTAATAAGGAATCTTGTGCCTTTCTGTACCACAAAGTGCAGAAAGGAGGCAGAAAGTGCACACACACACACACACACACGGCAACCTCTGAATACTAATACTGTAACTAGCACACTTGCAATATAGGCAGAAAAATATTTTTTCCTTTTGTCGATTCTCCATGGCTTTTTCATTTGTTTGCTTAAGGGATATATGTAACTACTATGACTGTCAAATCTGGGGCTGGGTTGGAGTGGTTGATGCTTATGCTTACGCAGAAAACTCCCTCTGGAGGAGGCTGAGTTTATAAATATTTCACCTGCTGCATTTGAGACGCTAACTGGCAATTTTTAGAACGCTCTTGCTTTGCTTCCTCTCTCTTCTCCAAGGCAAAGCAATACACAGACGTGTTCAGCTGATTCAAGTGCATACTGGAGTGTCTTGCGGTTTCTTTCCTCTTCCTGTGCCTGAGTGCTCTGGGGAGGCACGTAATGTCATTGCCCACTCCTGAGATGTGTGTTTTGACAGGTTGAAGGTGCCAATTTGTGCGACGCAATTGTTGTTTTAAAGCTCATCTTATCTAAACAGTACCTACCTCAGCCTGTTCCTTTGCCAGGCATCCAAGCAATGTGTGGGAGGCGGTTTTGCTGCCAACACCCCCACATTTTTTGTGTGTGTCCCAGAATCCAGATTATATAATCTAGAGAACATACTTCAGTTTGACTGAATGCAGGCTAATGCTGGCTAGAAATACTTCTCCACATGGACAGTGGATCTGTGGGTGAGAGGTTCCCAGATCTGCGAAACGGTTCAGTTACCTCCAGGGATTCAGGAAGGGAGTCTTTCTCCAGCCTACCTGGAGATGCCAGGGACTGAATCTGGCTGCAGAGCAAATGCTTTACCACTGAGCCACAGCCCTTTCCTAAACATGCGTAACATGGACTCAAGGGCATCCTGATCAAATTTGCAGATGACACCAAACTGGGAGGGGTGGCTAACACCCCAGAGGACAGGATCACACTTCAAAACGACCTTGACAGATTAGAGAACTGGGCCAAAACAAACAAGATGAATTTTAACAGGGAGAAATGTAAAGTATTGCACTTGGGCAAAAAAAATGAGAGGCACAAATACAAGATGGGTGACACCTGGCTTGAGAGCAGTACATGTGAAAAAGATCTAAGAGTCTTGGTTGACCACAAACTTGACATGAGCCAACAGTGTGACGCGGCAGCTAAAAAAGCCAATGCAATTCTGGGCTGCATCAATAGGAGTATAGCATCTAGATCAAGGGAAGTAATAGTGCCACTGTATTCTGCTCTGGTCAGACCTCACCTGGAGTACTGTGTCCAGTTCTGGGCACCACAGTACAAGAAGGACACTGACAAACTGGAACATGTCCAGAGGAGGGCAACCAAAATAGTCAAAGGCCTGGAAACGATGCCTTATGAGGAACGGCTAAGGGAGCTGGGCATGTTTAGCCTGGAGAAGAGGAGGTTAAGGGGTGATATGATAGCCATTGTCAGAGCTGCTTCCAGATCCTAGCTCACAGAGGATCACGCTAGCCAGCGATCACTTTGTAAAAGTCTTTATTGAGTTACAGTTTCCATTCTCAAGCTGCTGCGTGCAACTCTACGTCTTATGGGTTAGACCGGCGAAGCTCCGTCTGAGTCTCCGCCCCCTGTACACCAGCTAAATGCCCTAGCCTTACTCCACCTTTTCCGCCTGACCGTTCTTCTCTGGGTCCCTCTGCCCCCCGTGGTCTCTTCCTTCCGGGACGCTTCTGACGCTGACCCCCCGGACCCTTCTGTCTCCTTGCGTCGGGCTTTAGGACCTGGCTCCCTTTCCGGGCTGCTTACTGCGCCACCTTCCTGTGCATTTGAACTTGGCACACGCGCCCAACCTTCCACTTTCCGCCTGACCGTTTCTTCGCTCCCCGATGGAGGTGTGGCCACTCCTGACTCATGCCCTCCCTCCTGCTGCGAGCTGCCAGAGCTCGGTACCTGGCGCCCTTCCTCTCCACTGCGTTCTGTTGGTGATGCTAGTCCCGATTTCCAACTGCTGCTCTCTGAGCCCCCTCTGGACCCTTCTTCCTGGGGTGTCCCCCTAGGCTCCCCCCTTGCTCTGGCCACTGGCGCCCCTTCCTGTGAATCTTCTGATTCACTGGAAAGACTCGGAGATCTCGGGTCGTCGTCATCACTCATCTTTTCTTCTGCCTCCTCCCCTTCGCTCTCTGTTTCCTCCCTTGCCCTCGCCTCTGCTCCTGAACCCCTGACATCCATGTTCAAATATATAAAAGGATGTCACATAGAGGAGGGAGAAAGGTTGTTTTCTGCTGCTCCAGAGAAGCGGACACGGAGCAATGGATCCAAACTACAAGAAAGAAGATTCCACCTAAAGATTAGGAAGAACTTCCTGTTTGACAGTGGAATTTGCTGCCAAGGAGTGTGGTGGTGTCTCCTTCTTTGGAGGTCTTTAAGCAGAGGCTTGACAACCATATGTCAGGAGTGCTCTGATGGTGTTTCCTGCTTGGCAGGGGGTTGGACTTGATGGCCCTTGTGGTCTCTTCCAATTCTATGATTCTATAATTCTATGATTCTATGATTCTATGATTCTATTCCCTTAGGTAAAGGTAAAGGGACCCCTGACCATTAGGTCCAGTTGCGAACGACTCTGGGGTTGCACTGCTCATCTCGCTTTATTGGCTGAGGGAGCCGGCGTACAGCTTCCGGGTCACGTGGCCAGCATGACTAAGCTGCTTCTGGCAAACCAGAGCAGCACACGGAAACGCCATTTACCTTCCTGCCGGAGCGGTACCTATTTATCTACTTGCACTTTGACGTGCTTTCAAACTGCTAGGTTGGCTGGAGCTGGGACTGAGCAACGGGAGCTCACCCCGTCGTGGGGATTCAAACTGCCGACCTTCTGAATGGCAAGCCCTAGGCTCTGTGGTTTAACCCACAGCGCCACCCGCATCCCATAACATTCCCATAGATATTAGTATATATGATGGTTGTCCAGTTTTTGGAAGTAGATCACTGTGCTCAGGCTCTTCAGCACTTCAGTGCATGGCACCTTCAAATCATGTTAGAAGAAGCTGAAACCAGCAATATAAATGCACCCTTGCAACAAGGCTAGTAGCAAAGCAGGCTCAAACTCCTTCAGTATTGAGATAGTTAGGGTGCTACAGCTGAACACGTGTCTCCTCAAAATCACACAAATTGACAAAAACACATATACAAACACACTTCCAGCTAGCTATCCCTCTCTGTCTCAAGGGCAGCATGCCTGGCAATAGTTATCTGGAGGCTTGTGCAAACATAGCATTAATCTTGCAGTTCCTTGTGGTGTCCATGTTTATACCAAGAGCAGGGAAACTGGCCTTTCAGATGTTGGACCGCAACTCCCATCAGCCACAGCCAGCATGACCAATGGTCAAGAGATTAAGGGAGTTGTAGTTCAACAAAATCCACAGGGTTTCCCACCCTGGTTTATACTAAAATTTGAAGGACACTTTCTGGTACCAGGAGGGTCTCCTAGCATGACTCACATAAAATGTAACAAGCGCATAAGTAGGCAAACATATGCAGCAAAATAAAAACTATGTATCAGTCATCTTTAAAATATGTCTTTAAAAACATTCTCTATTGCAAAAAATTAGTATGCATTCCCAAAATGAATAGTGGAAATTGAGTAGGGAATGGGAGGTTTCAGAAAATCAAACTAGAAAGCCATTATGTGTGTAGGAAACCTTTGGCCCTACAGATGTTGCTGAACTACAGCTCCCATCATCCTTGGTCACTGGCCATGCTTGCTGGGGCTGATGGGAATTGTAGTTCAGCAACATCTGGAGTGTGAAAGGTTATCTATCAGTTTGGCCTGTTTAGTTCGATTTAGTTGAAAGGAGAATCTGACTAAACATAAGATCTGAGAAGAAGCTTTCTGCCAGGAAGAGCTGTTCGACAGTGGAATGGACTCCCACGAGAGGTGGTGGACTCTCCTTCCTGGGAAGCTTTTAAGACAGAGGCCATTTGTCATGTATGATCTAGTTGAGATTCCTGCACTGCAGGGGGTTGGACTAGATGACCCTCGAGGTCTCTTCCAACTCTACAGTTCTTTGATTCTGTTATTCGATTGTCTCTCAGTGGTCATTCCTCCAGCTGCATCAGAGTGAGAGATAAGGCAACAAGGCCTCCTCCACTGGCTCAGCCAGGACCAGCTGACAATTAGCTCCTTCCTCCCCAGAACTGCCTCCAGTAGTTCTGCTTAGGCAACTCCACAATACAACATTGTGAAATAGTTGGTGACTTTAATTTGCTTATTTTCTTCACCCCTTTTCCCTCTAGTAGCATGCCTCCTAGACTGTAAGCTGTGGTATTAAATGGCAAACAACTTTGGGAGTGCGTTGGCAGAAAGTTGTTAGATAAAGCAAGTAAATAAATTTAAGAATCAAAACATTTAGATAGATCCCATTTATATTAGTGCTAATTAAGAGGAGTGGCAAGAACATGTCACTAGTGCAAAACAGTAATTTCAAAGGGAACCATCATTAAAGGAAGGATAGTTGCATTTAGGTTAATGCGCTAGCCGGGTGAAGAGTGTGTGGCTGGTTTTGACTCATGCTCTAGAAGTGGTGTGCATGTTACAAAACATTCTTATGCTTATGACAGCCTCTGCAGCTAATAGGGTGCAGTGGGAGGTAGGCGAGTATGTTGGATTCTTAAAGTGTAGATCAGGCCTCATTGTAAAAGATTTTATAGCATTGATTAGCAAGAGTAACAAAGGAGGTAAACAGGCCAAGTTGATAAACAGTTTTGAACCTACCACTCAGAGGCTGAACTGAGGAGGTATCTCAACACCATTAGATCATAAGTCATCTACCAAGTTACTAGAGGAATAATGGCTGGAGGCAGAATGACAGCCTTGGGCAAGTCCTTTATACATTAATGACACAGTCAGAAATACCTCTCTCTCTCTCTCTCTCTCTCTCTCTCTCTCTCTCTCTCTCTCTGCTGTTCACCAATGACCTTGATGCCTTTCAATTGCCTCATGGAACATTATCATTTCAGAAGAGAGGTGTGGCCCTCTAGAGTTGTTCTTCATTTCATTTCGTAAATCTGCAAGGGTGTGTGTTTGTGTGTGTGCATGGGGACAAGCATGTTAGCTAGTTCCACTTCCCATTGCTATTCCTGTTGCCCTGAATGAGTTCTGGAGGTTCCCTGGAAAATCAGGCTTCTAAAAAGGAAGGGAAGCCTACTTTGAAAGATGGCTAAGTGTTCAGAGGTGGCATGCCACTGTATATCAGTTGCAGGAGGGACAACCGCTTGTGGGCTTCCCAGAGGCACCTGGCTGGCAACTGGGAGAACCAGGACTTGATGGGTGAGGCTCTTTGTAACTGAACCAATGTGTCTGCTGATTTTATATTGGTTTTTATATATCCCATCACAGGTTGAAGTCCAAATGTTTGTGAGCCGCCCTTGTCCAGCTCTTTTCGCACCATATCCTGAAGTCACTACAGTAACATGCTTTGCTGCACAGAACAGATCACTGCATGAAAACAAGTACAAGCATGAAAATGTGCTTTGTCATACACCATCTGGCCTAATTAAGAACAATCTGTCCGCAGAGAATACATCCGCAACATTCGGCCTTCCAAGTACCCTCTCATCTCCAGGTAACAAAACTATCTCTGGCTTGTTTTCTCCCAGGGAGGATGAAGGCCAGATTCAAAATCGGAAAAGATAGAAGTTTATCTTTAAAAGCAAAGCGGTAGAAGGTTCAATGGACTTAACCAAGCAGAGCCAAAGGGAAAGAGACAGCAGGCCAGTCTCAAGCTGAAATGTTGTTGAGATATTCCAAGCAGAGTATGGGATTCAGTCAGAAGTTGTATGAATTTTTCTCGCCACCAATCAGCAACTGGTATTTGATCCAATCTAAGCCAATAGTGAGAATTGCTACTAGATGCAGTTTGCAGATAGGACCATAGGCAGTTGCCTTATACCGAGCCAGACTTCAGCATCGTCTACGCAAGCTCCCCCCCCCCAGCTGGTACCTTTAGATGCTTTGAACTACAGCTCCCCATCAGACCCTGTCAGCACAGCCTCTGTAGCCCAAAACATGTGGAGAGTGTCAGGCTGGAGAAAGACTGGTCTACACTGGCTGTAGTTGCTCTCCAGGGTTTCAGAGAGGAGCCTTTCCCAGTCCTACCTAGAGACATCAGGGATTGAACTTGGAACCTTTTGCTTGTGCTACCATAGCAGGCAGCTTAAAGAATGGAAACAGATACCAAATAGTCCCATTCCTGTATCTACTTGCAATGTGTATCGTTCTTTATGGGCATGCTTTGAGCAGAGTTACTTTAGTGCTTAGCCTTGTTGTTTTAACAGCAATTTTTTAAGGATGAAGCGAAGCAGAGCAAAGTATCATTAGTTAATGTACTGGTCATGCTGTCACCCTTTAAACCCTTTGGGTATGTTTCAAAAGGCTGCAGATGCATTTCTCTATGAAGCTGCTTTAGAATAAAGGCAAGGGATGGTTCTGATTCCCTGGAGTTCTCTGTGCAACCTCATTCTTTGACCCTATTCTCAACCGGCTTCATTTGCCCCCATTACAGCATCACAGAGCCAGAGAGGATTGGCTACTTCACACTACGATGCCATCACATTTCTTGTGGGTAAGTTCCCTAATCAAGGGGCAGGTAAGTTGAAGGTTGCAAGTAAGTTCCCTAACCAAGGGGCAGGTGGGAATTGTGCCAAAATAGTAGCAGATTAGGCTGCAAACAGGAATGAAAAAGATGAACATTTGGAATGGAGAGGGGTGGGGAAGAACATTTCAGTCCCCCCTGAAAGCAGCTTCTCTCCCTCAGTATGCTTGTGGTGCAAATCTGTCTAACAATGTATAAAGCTACAACTGGCAAACAATAATATGGTTCACCCTTGCTGTTTCAGTAGCCTCAGTGACACTGAAGTCCTTGAAGGACTGAACAGCATGCAAGTTTTAAGTGGGGTATCAATGATATCATGTTTCACTTTTGAAAATTATAGATTGCCATGTCACTCAGGCCTTTTTGGCAATTTAATGTCAAGTGACTGGAAACCCAGAAGGCACATTCGTCGGATCTTATCCATTTACTCCAGGTTGATTAACAGAATAAGTACAACTTGTGGTTCACACTGCAAATTAGAATCGCTGCACCACTGATAAGCAAAAAAGTAGGGAAATGCTACTTTTGGCGACCAGGGTAGCTAAGTCAGGTTCAGCTCCAGGTCTGAGGGACTTCTGGAGTACATGTACTCTGGCGGGCCCCCTCTTACATTGGTGAGTCCCCTCAGGCTTACATGGCAGTAGTGGTGGCAGAAACAACATTGCCCAAGGGAGGCTGGAAGCTGCCATTTACATTTCCCACAGTGTCCCAACATAGTGTCACTCTGGGGCATCACGAAGCTCACAGGCATAACATACAAAGCCTAGGACAAGATACCATTGCAGGTGGACCCTACTGGGGCCCTGGCAGCAGCTGTAGGATGTCAGGAGCTGATGCCAGGACTGGACTAAGGCATTGAAAAGGCCTGTCTCTAACTGCTGAAACTCTTATTGATGTTTAAAACAACATGGACTAGCTAATGGAACCTCACTGTGCCTGCTTCTCTGTTCACAAAATCGAGATAATGTAAGCTGGTATATACTTCAGTGGGTTTGAGATTAGCACCACTGGGGCTACACTAGATATGAAGGGTCAGGACTGCTCCTGAACCCCATGAAGCAGCAAAGGTACACCTGTACTTCTCCCCCAAACCTACATTTAAGCCATTTTCTGCTCTGGCAGACATAATCCCAGCTGAAAGAAAATGAGACCGAAAAAGTGGTTGGGGAGGGAAAGCGCCACGGTGCCCTGCTTTCTCCCTGGCAAAGGGAGCAGGGCATTTACTCATAGAACAAAGGTAGCATCCCAAAGAGCAGGAATCACAGCAAGGCAACTCCAGTAAGACTAGATGCTACCACAGCTCAGACAGGGCCAGGCAGAGCATAAAATACCTTATCAGCACCCCGGAGAGCTCACAGAAGCGTAGCACTCACTCAGAGGGAGCTGTTACCTCAGCAGTATGCTGAAGCTTTCTAAAGGCTGGCTTGAACCTTCCGGTTGGCCCCGCCCCCTCTGAGGAGCAGACTGCTCTTTTAAAGGTCCACTGCCTTATTCTGTAAGTGCCGGACATGGAGATGGTGGATAGTAAGAGAACAGGACAGGTAGGAAGGGATCAGCTTTCTCCTCCTCTTCTCCCATGTTAAATGCTAAAAATCACCCAGCTCCCCATTTCACAGGGAGCTACCAGGACCTGTCTGACACATTCAGGTGGGTATTGCAGTTACACCTTCCACTACCCAGAACATGAGCCTTTCTTCTGCAAGAGCACAAAAGTCTCTCTTTCTTATTAAACGTCTCTCATTATTGCAAGATGGTTGCCTTTTTTGCAGTTGGCGCAAGCCAAAGCCTGTTTAATGTAATGGGACGTGACTTACAATGACTGCATTTTAATAGTGCTCTCAGCAGGAAGCCAGATGCTCGCATTCAGCATAATGTGATTATGGTGTGGTTTCTGTTGCTACCTCTCTCACCGGACCATTTTCTAAAGGAGAAAGGAAATGGTAGCTTTAAAAGAAAATGAATTAGGACCTTGCAGTGCTACAGAATAAGAATTCTCCACCATTGAGGATAACTCACCTTGGAAGACAGAAGAGGAATTTTGGAGCAGGGAAACTTCAGAGATATTATTTAATAACATGTTCAGACTTCACAGGTAGCAGCTACATATTTATTATAGAGCAGAATCCCCATTATATGAATTTCGATTATGATCCCTGTTTTCTTCTGAATCTGTACTGTGTTCCCTATATTTATAGCACACCCACTCACATTTAACTGCTCCCTGCTCTGCGTGCTGTACCTTACTGATAAATGTATATTTTGATTTTATTTGAGAATCTGAGGTACTTCTAAACGCTTAGGGGCAGCAAAAGGGAAAATAACCGGTCTGTCTGAAGTAGTGGGAAGTTATTACTCCTTGTTTTGTGATAGGTTCATTTACTCGGTGACAAGAACACTTGCATTTCTGAGTGTTCAAGGCAAGACATTTGGGGGGGGGGGAAACCACCCTGCTGAAAATTATTAATTTGGTGCTTCCTTTGAGCACTCAAGAGATTTCCAGCCAGGGGAATGCATTGCTGAAGGGGAAGTCTTCTTGCTCCATCTAGTCCAGTATAGCCACAAAAATAAACCAGTTTTTCCTAGTTGAGGCAACAGACGGATATCTTTATACAATGGGACTATTTACACAATAGATGCCTAAGCTTCTGCTTTTCCTACTTAGGGGTGTGAACTTCAAAATCAAAGCCTTTCAACATTTGTGGCTAGGCTAAGACTCACTTAACAAGTTGGTGTGGAAATGGAAACTCCCTGTTCTTGAAGCCTGCCCTGTACTTGAAATGCACTCTGAGCACACCCTGTCTAGAAAGTCAGGATTTGTTCCAGATTCTGAACCTTGGGCTCAAAGGCCCAGTTCGTTGGCCAAATAAAAATGCCTCGGCCTCAGAAACCTTTACAGTTAGCAGTGAGGTGTTCTACTTCAACAGCGAAGGAGCAGTATTGGCCTGAGAGTAAGGGTGTTGGCTGGGAAAGGTTGAATTTGGGTTTCTGTTTTCCTCAGACTTCTTATGCAACCTTGACCAAAGAAGCAGCCTTCTCCCTGAATCACTGCTGCACAGTCATACGTACGTGTTCTGAGGTACTTATATCTCAGGATCTAAACCTGAGGTGCTAAGCTTTCTTATGCAGAGAGAATTACATAATAAGATAATAAGATCAGGCCAATGGGCCATCTAGTCGGGAATCCTATTCTCACAGTGGTTTCCAGCAATTCAGAAGTGTTACTGTCCCTGAAGTATAGCCATTTAGGCTAGTAGCCACGGATAGACTTATCCTCCATGAATTGGTCCAATACTTTTTTAAAGGCATCTAATTTGATGGCCATCGCTGCCTCCTGTGGGAGAGAGTTCCATAGTTTAACCTGATGCAGGGGCGGTTCTTAAGCAAATTCCCACATACATTCTGAGGTGGTAGAAACCATCCATGAAGATGGAGCACCACACAGCCAGGATGTCTGACAACAGAGGTGTCACTTAATGGCAGCAAAGGGTGGTGGGCATCCTCCCCTCCTTTGAAAAAAAAAATGCCTTGCTGTTATTTCCTCAGCTCACCTATTGATCAATGTTGACAACATTTGTTTTCCTTATGCCCTAAAACTGCAGCTGGCCCTGGCTGCTAGGGACAAACTACATGTAACATCTATCTTCAATTTCAAAACAACCTCTCTGGCTTCCAGGAGGTTTCCCATCCCAACTCAAGGTAGTATCATCTGGTTGATGCTAGACCAGATAGGCCCTTGGTCTGATCCAGCAGACCTCTTCTTATGTGCCTATGGTTTTCTTACTTAGTTAGTTATAAAAAAAGGCATTATACCTTATATAGGTATAATGTAGTACCTTGGTTGCCGAACGTCTTGGAACTCGTACGTTTTGGCTCCCGAACGATTGAAAACAGGAAGTGAGTGTTTCGGTTTTCGAATGATTTTTGGAAGCCAAATGTCTGGTGTGGCTTCTGTGGCTTCCGATTCGGAAGCCACGCCTTGATTTTCGAACAGTTCCAGGAGTTGAATGGACTCCCGGAATGCATTCTGTTCAAGAACCAAGGTACAACTGTATACCACTATATCATACAAATGCTCCTGCTCTTTGCTTCTTCTCTGATGGTGGTGCAAAGGATAAACATGCAAAACTGGTCCTTTTTGCCTGTGACACCAAGCTTATGCAACTTGTTCCACAGGATAGCTTACCTTGCTCCTTCTTTGGTAAGTTTTAGACATCTGATCATGGCAATTTAGTTTTAGAGAGCTTTCAGGATCGATTGAGCTACGGATTTATGTTAGCTGCTGCTGCTGCTTTTGCCAGACTCTTGGGTTTCATTGTTTTTATTTGCTTTAACAATGCAAATAATTCCTTATTATTTTTAGTTGTTGTAAATTTATTTGTGTACCCATCTGGAGTCAAAAGGTATGGTATAAATGTAGTAAAGGATTTGTAGCAGAATATCTGGCCATCCAGTAATGGTCTCCACAAAGTAGGGATGCACAAATATGGGCAAATTTGACTTAAAAAAAAACCAACACTCTCTGCCTATTAACTCTGCCTATTAAAATGAATTTAGATAATTTAAGCTTCATGTCTCAGTTTACTTGAATGGGTAGAGTTAAAAATGCTGCAGCTCCAACAATGGCTGGAGTAGGGCTTAACTCAGCCTCCTGCTTGGGCCAAGAGGATCTTCAGTAGTGGATCTTCAGCTTTTCATCCTGCTGCAGCCATTTTCAGAGCTGCAAGCTTTGCAACCCAAGATCATGGATGCTCATAGCAGCCGGTGATGCAGCTAGGTAATTTAGACCCTGGACCCTTTAGATGGCCATGTGTATTGATGCAGATGAGAAGCGCACACTCAAGAGGACTTTCCTCTGCTGTTCCATGCTTTACAACTGCTTCTAATTCCTGATATGTTAGAGAAAAAACAAACAAACAAACAAACAAACAAACAAACACAGTTGCCAAGTCCCAATTAAACAAGTGTATATATTCCAAGCATTTTAAACCCACTCAAAATCATAGCACCATCATGACTACAGAATTAAAATGGGGTCTGCTTCTGCTGCCCTGATGCACACATTTACTAGGGAATAAGCTCCATTTTGTTGCAGAAAAGGGTAGTAGTTATATAATGTAGAAGTAATAAAATGAGCACCTGAAACCCTGTAGATGCCTACCTGGTTGTCCTCCTGGCTATATATCTTTTCTAAGAAAATAAAAAATGCTGCTGCAGTGACAAGCATCATACCTAATGGGCCCTGACGTTCCTAGGCCAGCCCAGCAGGTGATGTGAAGCCTGTTTGCCACTGCCATAGGCACTCTATGGATGTCCTTTGGGGGCTCCCTGCACTGCGAGGCTCTGGATTCTGGCCCCAAGGTCCAGTGCTAGTTGCACCACTGACAATAGCTATGGTGTTGGGCTGCAAAAAGCAGTCTGGACCACTTAGCCAGAGATGAGGTGTAAGCAGAATCAAGGCAGGGGACCTGCTCAAGGCAGGCACAATAGTCCATTTGCAATCAATCAAGCAGGGGTGCTTGTATAGTTGAGCATCTCAGCTTCAAACGCTTGTCCCCATCTCTACCACAAACCTATGGCACTGGACAAATTACTCTATTTCTCTCCCTCCCTCCCTCTCTCTCTCATAGCAGAGAATTTAGTTAATGGTCTCTGAAACTTCTGTGGAGTCAAGAGGGAGATATTACGTAACTATTTCACACAAACAACTCTGAGCAACTGCCTCATTTCCCTGCCATCTCCACCCTGTGGATAATTAATAAGCATTTTCTAGGTCACACTCGGTGTGTGTTTGTATGCTTGCACACATGCCCAAAGCAAAGAGAAAGCAGGAACTTGTTAAGGGTGTGAGGCAGCTTACAAAAGCCCCCCACCACAAACCAGGTAGTTCTTTTCAGTGAGTCAGCTGTGAAAGAGCGAAGGAGCTGGGGAATCTGGATGGCACAGTGAGAGGATTTTTCTGTTTAGAGCATGGCTTCTCGTCAGAGGTGAACACACCGCTGAAGGACCAAAGAGCTGTGGCTCACCTGCAAATCGCCTGTGCATGGCAGCCAAAGGATTGATTCAAATGTAATGGAGGGGGCACATGGTACATCTTTGGAAGTGCCTGCACATAGGGGCTTGGTTATTTGAAAGAAGCTCCATTTTTAAATCCCGCTGATCGTAAAAAGCTGAACACATTAAGAAGGAGCCAGCAGCTGGAAAAAGTAGGTTGTATGTTCTTGGTTCATCACCTGGCAGATCAATGGTTTCGGGTCAGGACATTTTTAACACCAGCACCTCTAGGTGTGTGTTTTTTTATGAAGAGCAGTAACATTTTCATTTACTACAGGATGGGGAGCCTGTGGCTCTTCAGATGTATTTGGGCTCCAGCTCCCCTCAATCCCACCTAGCATGGCCAATGGACATCATGGGTAAAAGGAGTTAAAATCCAACAACATCTGGAGGCCCACATGTTCCCCATCACTGATCTAGAGAAATCTCCCCAGATCCCTTCGAGTAACAGAGAGAGTCCAATTACCTCCCATCCTTTTGGTGAAGAGGCAGGGGGGTTACTATCCCTTCTATAACCTATTAACTGATCATTTGGTCTTGTTTTTTTTTTTTTTTTGTTTTACTAATAAATTCTAACCAATCTGGTTAGAATTGGCCTTGAAGGATGCAGGTCTGTGGTCACATGATCAGCAGCTGATTTCCACCCCGCATCCTTTCAGCAGTGAAGGGGGCATTCCCAAAATGCTGAAAGTGTGTGTGTGTCTACCTTGGGCAGTTTGGGGAGGTAGAAGGTTATCTTGCTGCAAAGCCAGGACTTAGGAGAGAGTCTTTCCTAGCCTATCCTGCCCTGTCCTGACTGCCCCCATTCCCCATTAAGTCCTATGCAGCACATCCATTTTCCAAGTGGTGCGACAGACCTGGGAGAACAGGCAGCTTATTTTGCACACTTTGAAATGACTCATCGGCTAGAAATGAGGTTAAGTTAAAAACTCAGCTGAGCAACATAAAACTCCCTTCAATCCTGACAAGGCAGCAGCTATAAGGATCGTTGGTGTTTTTGGCTGCCGTTAGAAGCTGAAGCTTTGTAAAGAGATGGTTCAGCCAAGAGTGGTCACAACAGGCTGCAGGTTATGATTGACCAACGTGGCAGCAATAAGCATGCCTCCCATTGATAGGATAAAATATATTCACACGATAAGAGAGCTCTTAGCTTGTGAATCTCCACTTTCATGATTTTGGAAAACTGCTATCCTATGACAGCTGCATGATGAACACAAGTGGGTGACTCATCCAGTAAGTTGACTGGGTGTCTGGGAGACTGCCCTCGACACCTCTAAGCCTAGATTACCCCTGCCTTTGGACTTGGTAACATCTCTGCTCCCTTTGGTTCTCCATGGGAATGTTGCAGGTGTCATGCCAGGGTGCCAAGTCTGAAGCAACATTAAAGGAATGGCAAATGGAGGAAACCTGTTTGGTGAACAATTGTCACCCACATTTCATTCGTATGTATGACTCATACCTGTTCCAGGCTGCATCCTTGTTTGAACATGAGCACAGCTGGCAAGACACCAACATTCCTTCCAACATTCAGTGGAAGTTCACGTTACATATTAAACCCAGCCTGCAATGTTGGTAGCTTGCAGTCTGCTCCAACCTTTGTCATAGAGTCTCTCAGTGTAAACATGGCAGCCCAGGTATCAAATTATTACTTCCAGAGAGTGCAAGGTACCTGGCTATGTGGGAAGTAGGTAGACAGAAGAAACAAGGGGGTATGGCTGAAATTGATGTCAAAGTGTAAGCAGGATCTGAATTGCATAACCTAAAGGAAGGACATATGAAGATGTATTAGATCCCATGAGAAATAGCTTAGTAATCTATTTATCTATCATCCCTCCACACACACAGAGGGTGTATGGGGTGTTAGGTGGAGGACATGTTGTAGTCCTTCTGGGATACTTTGCCCACCTCTGATCCCTACCCTGCACTCAGCTCTCATCCATAGCTCCTAACACACACTTTGATTTCACCCCTGGAGGCGCACGCCATTGTCTCTCGAGACAGATGGATGCCAAGTTAAGTTACCGTATTTTTCGCCCCATAAGACGCACCGGCCCATAAGACACACCTAGATTTTAGGGGGGGAAATAAAGGAAAAATTTTTTATTTCCCCCCCAGGTGCGCTGCGCTACACCAGGAGCTTGGGGCGTGCGGAGCTCAGCGCGCCCCAAGCTTCTGCGTGCCGGCAAGGTCTCCGCTAGCGTGGGAGAGCCGGGCGCCTCTCCCAGGGCTAGCGGACCCCTGCGCTAATCCAGAAGCTTGGGGCGTGCTGAGGTCAGCGCGCCCCAAGCTTCTGCATGCTGGCAAGCAGTCCGCTGCCGCCCCAAGCCTCCCGCACCCGGCAGGAGGTCCCGCCGGGTGCGCAAGGCTTGGGGCGGCAGCGGACTGCTTGCGCGCACCTAGAAGCTTGGGGTGTGCTGAGGTCAGCACGCCCCAAGCTTCTGCATGCCGGCAAGCAGTCCGCTGCCGCCCCAAGCCTCGCGCACCCGGTGGGACCTCCTGCCGGGTGCGCGAGGCTTGCAGACACTCGCAGGAAGCAGGGGGAGCCCTCCAGAGGGCTCCCCGTGCTTCGGGCGACAGGCTGCCGCCCCAAGCCTCGCGCACCCGGTGGGACCTCCTGCCGGGCGCACGAGGCTTGCAGGCATTCGCCCCATAAGACGCACCCCGATTTCCCCTTCATTTTTGGAGGGGAAAAAGTGCGTCTTATGGGGCGAAAAATACGGTAAGTTAACAAGAAGAAAACTAAGCTACTTCTTAAAAATCAAAAAGAAGAAGAGAAGAAAGAACTACCCCAATAGTTAGGAATTGAAATTCATTAAAAAGTTAAGTACCTAGGAATATGGTTAACAACGAGAAACATAAATATATAAAAAGATAATTATGAGAAAATATGGAATGAAATTAAAAGAAACCTAGAAATCTGGGGAAGGATGAATCTTTCCCTGTTAGGGAAAATTGCCGCAATAAAGACAAGTGCTTTGCCAAAGATACTATTTCTATTTTAGATGATCCCGGTGATAAATAACAATATAGTCTTCAAAAAATGGCAAAAAGATATTTCAAAATTTATCTGGAATGGGAAAAGACCAAGGATAAAACATGAGATACTAACATACTTAAGAGATAGAGGAGGCTTTTCTCTCCCAGATTTGAAATTGTATTTTGAAGCAGCATGAATTGTTTGGATACAGGATTGGATAAAATTAGAAAAAGAAGAAGAGTTAGAATTAGAAGGCTACGACAATAGATTTGGCTGGCACTCATACTTATGGTATGGGAAAGGGAAAATACACAAAGGCTTTTCAAACCATATAATAAGAAAGTCATTAAGAGTGTGGGAAAAATATAAAGACTTGTTAGAGCGGGAAACACCACGGTGGCTGTCATCCACTGAAGCATTTCACTTAAGTCGACCCAAAAAGTAAGCTGGTTGATATATAGAGAGTTGTTAACAGAAGAAGAAGTTAAACTCAAACTAAAAGAGTATGATGAGCAGAAAGGTTATTTACAAAGTTGGTTACACCATGGGCAATTAAATGAAATTTTTAAGGAAGACAATAAAAAAGGGTTCAGTTATACAATCTCCAGGTTTCAAAAAGAAATAGTGGAAGAGAATTTTAAATTGTTAAAAAAAGCATTGGGTATTTTATTAGAGTGGGAAACCAAAGAGGAAGAGATTAAATCATTTATGATTAAATGGGCTCAGGATGTGGGTCACAACATCCAATTTGAAAGCTGGGAAAAATTATGGAAAGTTGATATAAAATTGACAGATTACATACTATTAAGAGAGAAGTACATGAAAATGATGTACAGATAGTATATCACACCAGTGAAAATGGCAAAGATGTTTAGGAAAGAAAATAACATATGTTGAAGATGTAAGGAAAAGGAAGGAACATTTTCTCATATGTGGTCGGAATGCAAATGCATTAAAAATATTGGGAAATGATATACAATGAATTGAAAAAGATGTTTTAAATGAATTTTGTTAAACACCCTGAATCAAGAGCTACCAAAAGAAAAATGGACATTATTTATGTATGCTACAACAGCGGCAAGAATCTTGATTGCACAATATTGGAAGATGGAAGAAATACCATCAAAAGAACAATGGCAAGAAAAGCTGATGAACTATGCAGAATTGGCTAAACTAACAGCCAAACTATGAGAGAAGGACAAAAAGGACTTCAAAAGAGTCTGGGAACCATTTACAGTTTATTTGCAGAAACAACAGAATGGACTGGATTCACTGGCAGGATTTGAATAAACTTCAACGATTTCATTTGAGCAAAAGATATTTCAGAGAAATGATTCTATGATTCTATGATTCTATGATAAGGGATTTTATTTTTGTGTAGGAAAAGCAGGATATGATAAATAAAACTAAATAACTCAGCAGAGAGGGAGTTGGGGGAAGTCCAGAGGAGGGAGAATAAATTGTAAATAACATGATGAATGAGATTTGTATCAATAAATATACAAAAACAAAAAAGAGACAGATGGATGCCAACAATACACCCACACACCATATATATATATCGTATTTTGCGCCCCATAGGACGCACCGGCCCATAAGGCGCACCTAGTTTTTTGGGGGGGAAATAAAGAAAAAAAATTTATTCCCCCCCAGGCGTGGGGCTGGGGTGGGGGAAGCCCGAGCTTCCCCCGACCCCAGCCCCCAGAACAGGCTACTCTGCGCAAGCCGCGGGAGCCGTCCCACGGGAGCCTTCCTGCGGCTTGCGCAGAGCTACCCGAAGCCCCGGCGCAACTGCTCAGCACGCCGGGGGCTTCAGGATAAGAGGCGGTTCTGCACAAGCCGGGGGAGGGCTCCCGCGGCTTGCGCAGAGCTTCCTGAAGCCTGGAGAGCGAGAGGGGTCGGTGCGCACCAACCCCTCTCGCTCTTCAGGCTTCAGCGAAAGCCTGCATTCACCCCATAGGATGCACACACATTTCCCCTTCATTTTTGGAGGGGGAAAAGTGCGTCCTATAGGCTGAAAAATACGGTATATATATATATATATATATATATATATATATATATATGCTGGAGATTGAACCCGAGACCTGCTGCATGAAAAGCACTTGCTCTGCCACTGAGCATCAGTCTTTCCCATCTTGAAATGTGGGAGGCAAGGGTGCTCTTCAAGTAGCTGTAGAAACTCATGTCCAGGTTGTGGCCATTTTAAAACACTTTTCTGACTCCAGTAATCTGATTTGCCTTCTAAAACCAGGTAAAGTGATGGGCCTAAGGCTGCAAACATACTGGGAGTTAGTTTCATTGGGCTGGATCCAGACTATGCTATTTTGTTCCCACTGAAATCAATGGGACTTTAAAGTTAGCTGTGGCCAACTTTTCACCTTGTCCCCCGCCCCCAAAGGGACCTTGCTTAGTCTGGATCCAATCCATCAATCTCCATTGATGAATTGACATGCTTAGGGTTGCATTGTATGCAGTCTGGGTCCCCCTTGTGTGGGGTTTACACAGTACTGAGCCATCTCAGCCACTTGCATCCGCTAATACTTGTTGGTTTGATGTAAAAAATACTAGTGCGCTTGATGCAGCAGATTCAATGAGAGCGCTGTAAACATGAAACACTGTGGTGCTTTTGACAAAACTGCACACTTTGTTTTAATTAGTTTTGGTGGCAACTCCAACTATTGCATAATAACATGCAGCGCTTGTATTTCACCTATTGCTCTTGCATGGTTCTCTCCCGGGCTTCAAGTCTTCTTCTGAGCTGAGCTGCGTCTCCCAACAGATGGGCCCAGTTTGTGATTGGCTTGTTGCTTGTGCAGTGTCCCAGAGGAGAAACATATTGCCAAGTACAGCTGTTGCTAGTTCCTATTTCAGTATTTGGATAGCAGGCATAATGACACCAACAGATGATGGAGTGAGTGCAAGTCCAATAAACTGGTTTCTTCTCTGTTGATGGCACACAGCATCTATAAAATTGTATTGGTGTTCATCAGCAGGGATGTCAGGAAGTAAGTGGTAGCAAACTTGTCCCAAATATATATAGGGGTTCTTTTTATTAGATTGTGAGCCTGTGGGCAAGGTTTCTTTTTTCTTAACTTCGGAACAGTGCTTAGATTTTTTAAAGGGCTATCAGTCAAAACACATTCTTACTGCTGTGCTGCAAGCCAGAGAGCTGTTAAACATTTTGAATTAACTGGGAGCTTCTCTGCCTTCCTCTGTACTCCTCTCAATTCCTTTGGCAATCCTTCTCTCCCATATGCAGGGTAAGTCTTCAACAGGCAGGCCTAGGAGAAGGAGGGGCCCAGAGACATTTGGGGGAAAGGGAGAGAACCAAGGAGGCTGGAAGTGACTAAAAAATGTTAATGGGATGTGCACATTTTCTGGATTACACATGCCAATGGGCAAAAGGAAGGGGGGCAGGATTAGAACCATTGCGAGTTGTAAACAGTACAATGTTCCTGCTCGATACGATATGATACAATAATCTTTATTGCCATTGTCCCATACAGAACAACGAAATTGGGGGGAAAAAACCAACCAAATAAGACATTCAAAACCAACAAGCCTGCTATCCCAGCTATCCCAACCTGGTTAGCCCCCTAAAAACTCTGACACCCCATTTTTTAAATACAATATACTCCCATAGAGACTCCTTACACTGCGGTTAAATCCAAAATTGCATTTGGATAGAAACTGTTTCTCAGGTGGCTAGTCCTAGTCTTTATAACTCTGTACCTTCTTCCAGAAGGCAGAAGCTGAAAGAGATCATTTCCGGGGGGTGCGCACTAACCTGCGCTATCTCTGCAGCTTTCTTATAGCACCTGGAAGCATAGATTTGATCCAAGATGGGAAGAGTGCACCCAGTTATTCTCTCCACAGTCTTTACAACCCTGGACAGCATTGTTTTTCCCCTGACCGTGCAGCTCCCAAACCACACACACAGAGCATAAGTTAATACACTCTCAACAGTACAATGGTAAAATGCCATCAACAGGTTCTTTGAGAGATTGTTTTTCTGTGTATGACACTGTTATTCTATTCTGACTATGAAGCTAATTATGATGTAACTACTTTCATGGGGTAACCATGGGTTAGCGGGGACCGGGGGGGGGGTTCCCAAATATTCAATATCCACAAAGATTATTGAGAGGCATTGAAATTACTCAGTTATCTGAGGTCCACCCCCCAGCAGAAGCCTGCCCTCCCGACAGAAGCAGAACTTTGGCTGCCCCCCCCAACAAAATCCTGGATATGCCCAGGGGGGTAAGCATGCAAGTCCTGTTGCACTATAAAGACTCACAACCAGGATAAGTTTCGGTGGACTACAGGCCACTTCATCATATGCATGAAGCGTCCTCCTAAATTGCAAGTATATCTGGTGGGTTTGGTTTTTTTAGGGCGGGGAATGTGAACAGTGGGATTAGAGGGAAGTGAATTGCAGAAAAATGCAGAGAATGATAATAACATAATTAACTGGTAATTCACAAAGCAGGTGTTGATAACAAAGGCATCCTGGTCTTGGTAAGCCAGTTAACATGATTAATGTGCTAAAATTCCCTGTTTCTTGCTTCAGACCACAAGTGATAGTTTCCCATTGAAACTCCTTTGCCTTAGGAAGGTCACTCTAATGTCACAGAGTGCCCTGGGAGGTTGAAATATTCTCCCTCTAGCTTTCGAAAATTGCTACTTCAGTTTATATATATATATATAATTGTCATTCTTTTGTGTAGAGCAAGTGTGTGGAACTTGAGTTGCCCAGTGGGTAAATTTTGACAGGTCCGGCACTTGACATCACAATGACATAAAGTGACCTGTAACTTTGAGCAGCAGAGCCTTTCATAATGCTTTGAAGGTGCCAATTGGGGGACTCCAAAGCATTTTTGCCCCTTGCAAAGAGCCCTGCATGGTGCACCCTGTTGACCCAAGCCAGCCAACCTTTTTGCCTGCCACTTGACACCAGGTGAATGGCAGGTGGGCATGGCTTGTGCCAAAATGGCCTACCGGGCCTAATTATACATGTGGGCTGGCCTGTTTTTCCTACATGGACTGCAGAAAGGCACTGCTGGCAGGTATCAAATTGGAAGACAAGCAAGTGAATGAGCTCAATGTTGTGGATGGCATTAGTTCTTGTAATAATGTTGCCAGAGCATATACAGGGACAGTGTTGGCATCTGGGCATGCCACAGGGGCTGGTCCTGTGAAAGCCAGTGTGGTGTAGTGGTTAAGAGCGGTAGACTCCTAATCTGGGGAACCGGGTTCGCATCTCCGCTCCTCCACCTGCAGCTGCTGGGTGACCTTGGGCCAGTCACACTTATTTGAAGTCTCTCAGCCTCACCTCACAGAGTGTTTGTTGTGGGGGAGGAAGGGAAAGGAGAATGTTAGCCACTTTGAGACTCCTTAAAGGGAGTGAAAGGCGGGATATCAAATCCAAACTCTTCTTCTTCATCATCTGTGTCTGCATCGTTGTTATATGTGGTCTGTTGTTGCTGCTAAGTAGAGAGAGAATAAGCAAGTACAGTGGTACCTTGGGTTACAGATGCTGTAGGTTACATATGCTTCAGGTTACAGACTCTGCTAACCCAGAAATATTACCTCGGGTTAAGAACTTTGCTTCAGGTTGAGAACAGAAATCGCGCAGCAGCGGCAGCAGGAGGCCCCATTAGCTAAATTGGTGCTTCAGGTTAAGAACAGTTCCACGTTAAGAACGGACCTCTGGAACGAATTAAGTACATAACCAGAGGTACCACTGTATTGCCCTACCACCCAAGGCCTGTGCAAAGTGTCATTGGTCAAGAGAAGTTGCAGATCACTAATATGATGAAGCGGTTTTAGTTACAAACCATGACATATGGTATTCTGTTGTTTTCTTCTCTAAGTCTGTCTGCCCTGTAGATGATGGTTCCTGGGTACAAATTCTGCTTTGCTGATCTGTTGTTTCCCCCTATTTACTGGGCAGGTATTGTACTTTGAGGAATTCTTACATTGTGAATCACTGGCTGGTGAATCTGATCAAATGTGGTTGCATTGTATGGCTTGGCTGGAGACAGTGGGTTTTGTGGTGGGAGCTGGAAGCATGTAAGGATGCGTAGCATAACTTCCTCTATAAGGTAGTGGTTTTCATGCTCATTATGTGAATCTCTTATATTGGCTGTTTGAGGCGTAGGTCAATATTGCAGTAAAGCTTATTGAAATCCTTGTGCAACTGCTCAAATGCGTATCATGTCATTGTCACATGTCATCAATGTGTATCAGGCACGTCTCTTTGTACTTTTCTGTAAGCCACTTCAGGAGGGCTTTGTCCTGAAATGTGGCATATAATTACCATAAAGAAATACATTAAACTGTCAATTTAATTTAAGCTACCAACATGAGTTTAACCGAACTGCAGGAGACAGTGGAAGACAGGAGTGCCTGGCGTGCTCTGGTCCATGGGGTCCACGGCTAAACAACAACAAATTTAAGCTGTGCAACTGTTCTTTTATCATAAAATGCACCTTCCTTTTAAAAATGATTCTATCCACACCATGTTGGAGGGATTTGGAACAGCCAGCCTTTGCATTTTAAAGCAAAAACAACAACACAGAGATTGGCATTTCACCTTTCTATTTTCCAAAATAAAATCTCTGATCAGAACAACCTGGTACTCAGCAAAGTTTATTTCCAGTGTTTGTAGCATTTATGATATATTTGCAGTACAAGCCTCTGTGAGAAAATGATCAACATTCACAATAATCCATGTCACGTCTGCAATACAAAACACCCACACCCACTCATTCTTTATAAAACACTCAGACACTGCACTGATAAATGAATACGGTTTTTATATTGGTAACTTTTCCATTTATTCCAAAACTCTCCATTAAAAACATCATTGCTTCACTTGGAATAAATCTTATACAATCATCTCCCCTTTAAACACGTCTTTTGTTTGTACAATAACAATACACTTAAATATATTATCTGCATTTTCAGTATGAATCGCACGAGAGAATGTTCACAGTAGGATATATTGTGCCGTCTTGAATACACAAGTTTCCTCCTCTACTTGATGTGGAGGGTGAGGCAGAAACCAAAGGAGGCGTTTCTGACCTCAGGGCTACATTTGGGCCTCTTTGCTGCAGGGCACCAGTAAGCAAGAGACAAGAAAGGGAGCATCTGGGCACATTCCACATATTACTCTACAAGACAGGAACTAAGATAGATACAGGCACAGCCAGAGTAGTATGGATCAGGCATCAGCCTGTGGCTATTGGTTTCCAAAGCCTCATCTGTTTCACATCCTGGCCTCATCAGGAAAAGAAGTACGGTGCACATGAAATACAGTGCACTGCTTTTGCACTTAAACCCAGTATGTAGTGTAAATGGGCCACGTGGATTCATACCCATAACCAGACAAGGGAAGGAAAAGGACCAAAAGTGAAGCCATCCCAGGTCTCAGCAATTATGAAAACAGGACCACAGCCTGGGGCTCAGAAAGAGACCGTGAGGCAGGCGCCAGTGAGCCTGAGTTGGACAGTGAAAGCGTTTTCAAAGGGGACCTTTAAAACATGACATTGCCGGGCCCTGTGCTCCTAACCTGCCATCAGCTGATCTTAGCACCTGCTGGAAACACATATTTGCCTGCTTGCCTGTACTGCCTTCACATCTGTGTTAAATTAAATAAGTAAACTTTTTTTTAAAATAAAAAGCACACCTCAAGTTCATGTTCTAACAGTCTTGTTTTGTTTATAAAGTGAAAGCAATGCATGAGAGGGAGAGAGAAAGAGGGAGGGAGAGAGGGGAGGAGGGAGAGAGGGATGAAATGAAGTGATGGGGTGGAGAAAATATGTGACAGTTTCCCAGTATATGCTGGAGGAAAGGGAGAGAGTCAGCATGGCATAATGGTTAAATTGTTGGACTAGGACTCAAGAGAACCGAGTTCAAATCCCTTCTCAGTCACAGCCATGCAGCTCACTGGGTGACCTTGGGCCAGTCACTTACTCTCAGCTTAACCTACCTTGCAATGTTGTCGTGGCGATAAAAGGGGAGAAGTGAAGTATGCATCTGCACCTTGAGCTCCTCAGAGAAAAGGTGAAATATACCGGTAAATGTAATAAACAAAACAAACAACTTCATCCTCAGAACAACCCCATGAGAAGCAGAATAGTTGACAGATTGGAGATTTGAACCCTGGTTTCCCAGGTCACAGTTCAACACTGTGCACAGTGCACTAGCTCTCTGCAGAGAGGGAGCTATGCACGCGACTTTGAGTTCCCTGGAGGATTTAAATGTAATAATAACATAATCAAAAATTTCTATTATGCCTTAAGAATGTCTTTTTTCCACTTCAAGTTTTTGCCAAGATCTGAGAAGGCAAGGTAGTTGGCCACGTAATCCCATGCATGTCAACTCAGAAGTAAGCCCCTTTGAGTTCAACAGGTCTTACTCCCAGGTATGAGTACAAGAGTTCAGGCTGAAGGTGGAGAAGGCAAAGCTCTGTGTTGGAAAATGGGTCCCATCTAGCTCCCTCAGATTACGTTTTTTTTTTGTTGAATCAATATAGTTATTAGGAACTGAATTCTTCCGGATGAAGAAAGGAAAGGAAAAATTGGCACGAGTAAAAGAAAGAAATATATATACAGTGGTACCTCTGGATGCGAACGGGTTCTGTTCTGGAGCCCCATTCGCATCCTGAAGCAAACACGACCCATGTCCGCGCGTGCTGCGATTCGCCGCTTCCACGCATGCGTGTGACATCACTTTGAGTGTCTGCGCATGCGTGAACGGTGAAACCCAGAAGTAACGCACTCCGTTACTTCCGGGTCACCGTTGAGCGCAACCTGAAAATATTCATCCCAAAGCTACTTCAACCTGAGGTATGGCTATATATAGAGAGAGAGAGAGGGAGAGAGAGAGAAAATATGTATAGGACTGCAGCTCAGGGCTGGGGCTGCTTTGACCCTCCAGACATTGCTGGTCTACAAGTGCCATCACCCTTGACCATTGGCCATACTGCCTGGGGTTGGTGGAAGTTGGAGATCAACAACACCTGAAGAACCACAAGTTGCCCAAGTAGCTGGATTCCTTTGCAGTGGACACAGGTAGTGTATACAGAGGAGTCGAATGTCTCAAAATAATTAGGGTAGCCACTTACCACTGCGTTCTAATAACAGTCTGGTCATCTCCAGTGAAGAGAATAGAGATAGTGCATATAAACAATCAGAGGGACTAGGTGACTTTACAAAATGGAACATGCTAGTGTTGTTACTGCCTCTGCTAGAATGATACCTACACAGACTTACTGACTTGCAAGTGCTTACTCAGGCACAAGGGAAAAGGAAAAGTCATACAGGCAGTGTGTGCGTCTGCACACAAACAAACACAGCCACCGACTGGAACAGAGTCTGCCAAGCCACATGAGTGGGCAAGCAAAGCGGGATTATAAATCAAGGCTCACACAGCCTAGAGCCAAATATTTGCACACAATTATCACTTAGCTGAATAGGAGCAAAGAGCCATTGAACTGCACTGGAACAAAAGGGGTTATCTCAAACTCACACTGATATCCAGACATGACCTAATAAATAACAGCGTCCTGACAATGAGAAATCCTTCAGGAAGGAGCTGTGGGGGAAACCTGGCTAAATTATTCAATAGTAGGCAGAGGAACAAGTTACAGGAACAGGCTTTCAGCTTCAGAGAAGGTTCCTAATTCCGCTCTCCCTAATAGCCATAGGAAACCACTTTTCAGCTCTGGTCTTTTGCTCAGACATTTCCTTGTATTTCAGACTCTGGATCTGCTCTGTACTAACAGTGCCAAGAGGTGAAGGATTTATGTTAATGGGAATGGCAAGATTTAGATTGTACTGGTTCTCTTTTACAGCATGCTATAGCTCACCATGTACTCGGTGGAGTTACAGAATGGCCACATTCCATGCTACACAATGCCGGCACATGCTCCCGCTTCCCTTTACAGGTCTTGCATCAAACAGAACCTGCTGATATATTAAATCAGTTGTTAGCCACCATTGTTCAGGTCTCCTGAGGCCAACGCTGGTGTTGGGCAGACTGAGGCAGCTGCCTCAGGTAGCAGATTTGGGACGTCATGAAAGAGCAGAAAATTGTTAGGTTTTTACATTTACTTTTTGTTGTATTTTTACAGCCAGGGAGGTCAAACACCTTTTCTGCTGCTCTATCACAAGTAGCAAAATTTACTGGACCAGCTGCCCCAAATCCATGGTCACTCAAAGTTTTGGCCATGCAAGAATTGCAGAGAGTGAGGCTGAAGCAAAATTTGAATAGAAGTTGGGCATGTGAATGTGCAAAACAGCTATAACAATAATAATTATTATTTATACCCTGCTCATCTGGTTGGGTTTCCCCAGCCACTATGGGTGGCTTCCAAGAAAAGATTAAAAATATATTAAAACACCAGTAATTAGAAACTTCCCTAAACAGGGCTGCCTTCACATATCTTCTAAACGTCAAATAATTGTTTATTTCTTTGACATCTGATGGGAGGGCGTTCCGCAGGGTGGGCGCCACTACCGAGAAGGCCCTCTGCCTGGTTCCCTGTAACTTCACTTCTCACAGTGAGGGAACTGCCAGAAGGCCCTTGGCGCTGGACCTCAGTGTCCGGGTTGAATGATGCGGGTGGAGACACTCCTTCACGTACACTGGGCTGAGGCCGTTTAGGGCTTTAAAGGTCAGCACCAACATCTAGGATGCTTAAAGATACCTTTTATTAATTTATTGTTGATTGAAGAAGAACATTCTGAATAAGATTTAATGTCTGTAGCTATGAATCACCATGTAGTTTAAACGGATTCTTTGTTAGTTGTGAATACTGAACTTTTAAAGCATGTGATTTTAACTTCTGCATGTTTTACAGTGCATTGTTTTGTTTCTTTTCTCTTTTTTGGTCAGTAGAAACAAAAGAGAGTTGTGTATTACTTCCTTTGCTGAATCGTGACACACGTTTGCACTCTTGCAGAAAAACTACATACAGTACCCCCAAGTTTTATGTAGGATCGCCAGCGTCCTCCCCGCCCCCAGCAAAACTCCTAGATCTTTAACAGCGGACTGGCAAGAGGAAGTTCAGCAGGAGTTTTTTGCATCATTGCATATAAATGCCAGAATAACCTTTCCCTGCTGTTCAAGGACTTTGCAGACACAGTTATAGTATCCCTTAGGTCAGGTTTTGTAGGAGGTGGTTACATGCATCAGCTGCAATGATTTTGCATTAAGCTGTAGGCACAAGTTCTGCTGAGGTTCTGTGGGCATTTAAACTGAGGACACTGGGATTCTTTTCACAGGAAAATCCCACTGAAGTGAATAAGAATTATGGAACAGCACTAGAAAGTTGCTGGTGTATATGTGCAATGAAATCGCTGGGTCAAGATGAGAGTCGCTTTCATAGTCTCAATTAAGCAAGCTCTGGGATTTTGTTCAAAGCCATTAGAAGATGTGTAGATGAAGACACTCAAATAAGTCAAGAGGGATGTACTGATTTCATCCGGGTGGCACTGACTGCCACTCCTTTGCCAGTTACAAGAAAGATTCTGACTAAACATTAGGAAGAACTTTCTGACAGCAAGAGCTGTTTGACAGTGGAACAGACTCCCTTGGGAGGTTGTGGACTCTTCTTCATTGGAGGTTTTAAGCAGAGGTTGGATAGCCGTCTGTAATGGATGATTTAGTTGAGATTAGTTGAACTAGATCAGGCTTCCTCAACCTCGGCCCTCCAGATGTTTTGAGACTACAATTCCCATCATCCCTGACCACTGGTCCTGCTAGTTGGGATCATGGGAGTTGTAGGCCAAAAACATCTGGAGGGCCGAGGTTGAGGAAGCCTGAACTAGACAATCCTCAGGGTCCCTTCCAATTCTACAACTCTATGGTTCTATGGTTGGAGAATACTGTACTAATTTGACTTTGGCCCCAATATACACGGCACTATATTAATTTTGTTATCCCCCATCAGCCCCAAAAGGATAGATGTTTGTTACACTGCTCTTATCTCTCTCTAGGAAAGCATTGTATTAAAGCCGATGCTTTTTCACAGGTATGTATATTTGTTTAGGTCTGGAACCCTTTGTTAGAGTTTCTGATAGTATGATTATGTTGATGCCTCCCCTCCTCCAGTATGACATCAGCAGGCTTTGAATTTATATAGTTTATTTTGCTTCAGGTGCTCAGAACTCCATGTTGAGCCACCACCTGAGGGGAGGCAGAAAATCCTGCCAGATTCCTGAATGGGACTTTCAAACACCAAGGGAGAATAATAATAAGTGTTGAAGCTAGAATCTGCAAAAATTTGGACTCAAGATGGTTAACATGCTACACGTGTTTACTCAGAAGTAAGCCCCACTATGCCAAAATATCTGTCCATATGCTGCGATCCTGAATACAAACCCAATAGGGATGAAGCAAAACTGAACTCATTGGGACTTCATTGTAAGGTTGCTTAGGATTACCCTGCAAGTGAATTACAGGAATCAAGCTTTAGTATGTAAGGGCGAGATAAAAATCAAAGGCAGCTTTTTGGTGTACAAATCTATTTGTAAGTGCTACGGAAAGGGGCATATGCCCCCAACCCTTTATTTTAAAGCAGAAATATGGATTATCATCCTATTACCTTGGAAGAGATTTATTACAGCAAGCTACCAAGGTACTCAGGCACAAGCCTAATTCTTAGTGTATTGATCTCCATAAGGCAACCTAGGTGCTGAGCATTAGCATACGATTAAATGCTTTGCTTAGTCGGTGTCTTGTGGGAGCAATTTCATCTAAGGATCAAACAGGCAGCTGAGCTGTTAACTCATAAATAGGACTGTCAGTTGAGCCACTATAGCCAGTGAAGCTCAGTCAATACTAAGTGACTATTAAGCATTCGCATGCAGTCAATTATTTGAAGCACCCAATCTGAGCATGGAATGAGGCAAACAATACCATTATAAGCTCAGCTCAACAGAGTGTTTATTGGGACATATGTTATTAGTCTAATAACCCGACTTCACAAAAACATTCAAACTTTGCTTCATTTACATATGGTGAAGAGAAAAGCTGGTGAGCTGTGCTTGGTTATTTATTTCCATTGATTATAGAAGTGCTTTGCTTTTTCCTGCACCACGCTAATAGGGCAACCCTACATATGTCTATTCAGAAATGGATCCCACTGAGTTCAATGGGGCTTACTCTCACGTAAGCAAGCACAAGACTGAAGGCTGAGACTTAGAAACAGAAGAATGTAAAGAGTTCTGAAATGTAAATGTATATGTGGTCGTAAGGCCTGATATATAATCTGACCTTTGAGGTACTAATAAAGAAGCACCACCAAAATGAGTGGGCCTCACACGATGTTTTCCTGTGGAAGCAACAGCAGGACCTGACTCAAAAATGGAAATCTGTATCTCTAAGAGCACAGTCCGCATGCTGAAATGCACATTCCCTGCCTCCAGTTACAGTTTACTCTTGCAAAATCTACAAGGCACCTGTAACAAAACATCGTGGTGGGAAAAGGGCCTGCTCTAGGTTGGAACAGGACCACTGTAGCACTGTTCAGGGTTGGTAGAGTGGCAGAGAAGGTGCCATCCTCCTGAAAACTTTAAAGACAGAGCTTTAAGGATGGAGTTTTGAGGCTGGCTGCCAGCCCTGAATCTGAGCGTTGAGTGAGAAAGTGAGAAAGAAAAATACAGAATGTTGAAGGGTTATTGATTTTTTAAAAACTTATGGGATGCATCCAGTTAACCCTAACCTCCCCCCACCCCAATAATATTCTTAAGAAACTCAAGCAGGCAAATACGTCTGCCCATTTTTCTTCGCCCACTTCAACTGACACACTCAACATTACCTGGCTCAACTGCCCTCTGCAGTCCATAGATCTTGGAGGTCCATGGGCATAGCTCCTTGACAAACTTCTTCTAAACATTTATTTACCTCTTAATCTACAGATGAAAATACGTTGGCACACATAAGCATCCTCTGAATATGCAGGGACCACCTTATTTTGAGAGGCCCTATTTGTTCCAAACTGTTTGGCTGAAATGGTGTGTCAATGTAAAATGTGTTTATCTGCAGGTTCAGGAAACTAAAGTTGTCAGAATATTTTCTGTTCAACTTCTGTGAGGGAAGGGAAAGGTGGCAGTCTGGCTGAAGATTAAGGCTGAATGGAAGCTGTAGAGATAGGAACAACTTTGTGGGGCAGTGCAAAGCTCCAGGAGGTAGGGAAGCTTAAACAACAGAGGATTCAGAGGCAAGGTGGTTAAAGGAAGGGTACAAAGGAGCCTGTGAACTGAGAAACAAGAACTTGAAGGGATTAAGGAGGCCTGAGGAAAAGAAACAAGAAACCAAGCAGCTTCTTGCAAAAGGAATTTTGAATGAACCCCAAGGTAGCCACTATCAGGGAGCTATGTTATGAGGAATGCAGCACAGGTAGGCCAAGAGAAAGGATGGTTAAAGCAAAAGGATGAAGGCAAGAAGTGGGTTGAAAAGCAGTGGCTTGAGGAAACAAGAGCTGCAGGTGACACAGCATGAAGATAGGATGAGAAAAGAAAGTCTGGGGTAAAACATCACACAGAGCGCAGCAGGAAGGGTTGTGCATTATGATCAGGAAGGAGTGGACAGGCAAGGGAAGTCTGAAGGGCTCAAGATGTCAAGAGGTCATAGGATCGCTCCATCTTGAGTCCAGACCTAGTCATGCCCTTAAGAGTTGCAGAGAAGGGGAATTCTGTCAGTTGTAGATTCCACTGTCCCTGCAGCACTGCTGGGTAAAAAGCAGCAAGAGGGAAGAGGCTGAATTTCACATACTGATTTGTATTAGACACCCAATTATTTGCCTTGGATAGAAATACATGCAATATTTGCAGTGAAATCTTTCCTGGTCCCAAACACCTCGCCTCAAGAAGGGGAACTACAATGCTAGCTTATTTACCTAAGTTTTCAACTTAAAGGGCAGCAATGCCACCATCTCTGTCTCTAAACCCTGCCTGGCCAGGAGTTTATTTGAAAAAAGAAAAATCAGAGAGATAAAGAGAGGAGACAGTTCACTTGGTGCTCCTTATGGAATCTGGTAAGTCTTGGTAAGTCCAGCTGTGTGCTTGATTTACTGCACCATACAGATGCCTGTATAGTTCTGCCAGTATTCAGAAATATCACTCAGTCAAATGTCTCCCTTTAGTGACTGGAACCCTGAGGGGTTATTTCTCTCATGAGGCTGTACCGATTGAATCTTATAATCAGGATAAGACCTCAGAACAGAAAGAAACCATATCTGATTATAAGAATGTGCTATTTTCTCATGACATTTCTGTCCATACACATACTGCGCTGGTGGCTAGCTGACGGTTGAAATAAAAATAGACCAATACAGGAAAAGTGACAGAAGTTCAGATTCTGTTTTTTAACGTTCACAATCAAGACATTTTCAGAACTGGCCTGCCCTTTTGGAGACATGTTCCCCAAAGAGCCTTGTTTGACTTGCCTGAATAGCAACTGCTGCTGATGCAGCAAAAACAAACTGCCTGCCCTGGAACCTAAGAGCACACTTAGGTCCTATAGATTTCACTGGGTTCATATGGCTGCAGGCCTTTGCACACTTACCTGGAAGTAAGCCCTACTGATATAACAGGATATACTTCTGAGTAAACATGCATGGATTTCAGTTTGTGTGCATATGTGTCCTTTGAAAACATTTACTGGTTATTAAATAAGGTTTCTTTCCCTGGTGATATGGGCAAAAAAGTAAGGGGACAGAACATCTTTGAACTCTGGTCACAAAGGCAGAATCCACAAAAGAAACTTGGAATAGCAAGTGGAAGATTGGCTTGAGTTCTTTCACATTTTACCGTGACACATTTTATAGGGACTCAGCTGTTTCTGCAATTCCTGAATTACTGGGATCCTGGATCTCTTTTGTAGCGAAAGTGCACCTATTTATTTAGGTTTCTGATGAATGATTCTCAGGACGAGCTACAGAGAGATTCTCAGAAACACTGGGTAGAAATCTAAGAAATCACGATTCCTTGTATAGCAGCTTCAGTTCAGAAAACAAACACTGGAAAACAGAATGAGGCAGGGAGCGAGAGGGCAAAGAAAATCCAGCAAAAGGCCTCCCCACTCCCATCCTCTCTCTTAAATGTTTGTACCATTTGGAATTGAGATTCATTCCTGATAAAGAGAGCAGAAGCAACTCAAAAGAAAACAGGTTTCCTTTTCAGTTCAAAGCCAGAGAACGCTGCATAAAAGTGGATCAAAGGGCTTTCCTGCTGTTAACATCATACTCATCATGTTGTCCTAGGAGTCGCCTGGTGATGGGGGTGGGGGGAGAAACAAAGAATGGAATTCTGCACATTCATCATGACACGTCATCTAAGAAGCAAAACAGGTGTTGACTCTGCAGCGAGATCTTGGCCCTGGTTTGCTGCCTCTATGTTGCTTCCCTCTAAAGAAGCAGCAACCGTACTTGGGGCAGTTAATTGCTTGATCCTCATCCAGAGAGTAGGATTATGCCAATTGCTGTGTGATGGATGGGGGCTGGGCCAGGCACCAGGTCTTTTTGGGGTGTTGTGGGTGGGGGACTGCTGAAAGTTGTGGAATCCTGGAAAGCAGTCATGCAGCAGCTTTGTAATGCAGGGCAGCTTTGGTTGTATCGATACCGGCCTTCATCATTCTGAGCGTGGCCTCCATGGGATCTGTGTGGTCCTCTCCCTTCTCAGTGCTTTGATCTCCCCAGTGATGCAATGAATGAGTTAAACCAGGTTTAAAATATGCTCTGCCTCCTGTTCTTTCCTCGAGCTGGGGGGAAATGAGAAATGTTAAAAAGGCCTGAGAACGATGGGTCAAAGCCTGGAAGATTACACAGCAAAGGGTATTTCAAAGAGGAGTTTTCCTCCACAAAACAGGGTGGCAACGTACGGGGAACTGAGGCATGCAAGGACAATGCCTCTATACAGGGATCTCTGGCACAATATTGGGGTTCGGTCACTGAACCAGCCTCCCAAGCCCAGTTTTATCTCCAATTGTCCATTGACTCACATTTTGAGGGATAATTATAACATAAAGTTGCTCGATCCCTTTGCACAGAAGGTGATGTAAGTGCAATTTCCAAACCATACACCAGAACTACCAGTTCAAACACACAGGCTACCTTCGCAGGGAATCTTTTGTCCCCCGAGCTTTTGCCCGTGGGGTATGGTCTAGCATAATGGACCATCTGTGACACTTCAACAATCAAGAGCTTCATTGTTCACAGAGCCACATCATCACAGGGATGTGATGATTCCTAAAGGTTGCATTGTTCATTACATTTCTCCAGTTTTAAAGGAGGATTCATGCTCAAGATACCGAGTGTCACTGTAAGTGGCTAAGGTGGAACTCAGAATGCAATTTCTTCTCTGCCACAGATTTCCCACATGGCTTGGAGCTGCAGTTCCACAGGACTTTGCATGCAGGAGATCCCAGGTTCAATCCCTGACATATCCAGGTAGAACTGGGAGAAAATCCTGTCTGAAAACTTGGAGAGCTGCTGCCAGTCAGTGTAGGCAGTGCTGAGCTATTCATTCATTTCTTAAAATTTATGCATCGCTTGATTGTAAAAAACAACAACCCTCAAAGCAGTTTACAAACAGAAAAAAAAGAAATCATGAAAAAATTGCAGTCATAAAACATACAACAGTTAAAATATACTAAAATAGATTAAAAGTCACTCCAGCATTTCTAAGCATCTGGGGAGGCTTGTCTAAACAAGAATATATTTAGCAGGCACTGAAAAGAATACAGTGCCTGCTTGAGGGCACAAGGAGAAGGGGACGACAGAGGACGAGATGGTTGGACAGTTTTCTTGAAGCTATCAGCATGAGTTTGACCAAACTGTGGGAGGCAGTGGAGGACAGGAGTGCCTGGCTTCCTCTGGTCCATGGGGTCACGAAGAGTCGGGCACGACTAAACAACAACAACAAACCAGGCATAGGCAAACTCGGCTCTCCAGATGTTTTGGGACTACATCTCCCATTATCCCTAGCTAACAGGACCAGTGATCAGGGATGATGGGAACTGCAGTCTCAAAACATCTGGAGGGGCGAGTTTGCCTATGTCTGCACTAAATGATTGAGTTCTTACAAATGCGGAACGAGTATTATGTGGCACCTGCAGTAGTGCCAATTCTGCAGATTGAAGCAGTCGAGCTAGATGGATCAATACTCTGATTTAGTATAAGGCAGCTTCCTCTCTTTAGGGGTTCATTGTTCCAGGGGGAAGGGCAGATCAAGGTGCCCTTTTAAATCCCAAGGAACTTAAGAGCACAAGACCCTTTCTGTTCCTTTTCTAGCTCCACAATATCCTTTTAGAGACACAGTGACCAGAAATGAACACAGTATTTGATTAACGTTTTTTTCTAACAATCTCTAGCATGGGGAAAGGATGGGGAGGCGGGGGGCGGGAAGCTGACAGCTTCTATGCCAAGGTGAGGCAAAATCTGAAGTCATGATCCCCTAAATCATATAAATGCGGGGGAAAAATTGCACAATGTATCCTAATACCCAAATTTGAAACTTCTGGCTTTGCTGAATTGCACGTGAGGAAGGGTGCCTTGTGAAGATGAATATTTGGATAAGACAGAGAGTGCGTGAGAGAGAAAGCTGCTCAGCCCCTTCTTCCTCAGCTTCTAAAGGTTTATAATGATTTAAATTATCACAACAGTCACAACAAGTGCCAGAGAGCGGCTCTGGACATTGTAAGGTTTATTGAAGTTTATCGCTCAGAAGCAGTTAGGCCATGCTGTGCTGCACGCTAGCTAATATTTCAAATACTGGCTCACTGGCTTCATGCCTTGTTGTGAGGATAAAATAAGAGGGGGAGGGCAGGAACCATGTACTCCAGCACCTTGAGCCTCTTGCAGGAAAGGTGGG
Organism: Podarcis vaucheri; assembly: GCF_965113315.1. Classification (NCBI taxonomy): domain Eukaryota; kingdom Metazoa; phylum Chordata; class Lepidosauria; order Squamata; family Lacertidae; genus Podarcis; species Podarcis vaucheri. The sequence continues at coordinate 66,093,637 of NC_138764.1, read as the reverse complement.
ATGTAGTAGTAGTAATAATAATAATAATAATAATAATAATGGTTAAAATATGTATTTCAAACAGTCTTAAAAAAGGACAGCCAATAGAGCCCAGGAACCTGAATAATGCTTATAGATCAACTTTGTCACCATAACTAAGGCTACATTCAGAACAAACGAACTTGGAAATTGGGCAAGTGCACACAGCAAGGTATGTTTAGCAGGGACAGGAACATTAAAAGCTTCCCATTCAAGGTGTACATATGAGTGGGATTGTCTATTGTAAAGAAGCACTGTCAGATCTTTGGTCCAGGGAATGTCATAAGAACAAGTGGGAAGGAAGTTTGGCCTACTGGGATTCGACTATTAGCAGGGCAAAAGATGTGATGGACACTACCCTCCCCCTTTTCATTTTGCTAACTACACCAGGGAACTTACAAAATAGGTGGCAGCAAAATCAGGCTTCAATAATGCTTTAGCACACACAGAGGAGCGTGCTATGAGATCAAGTTGCAACATGGCTGCTTTGCACTTGGGAGACTTACGACTGAGTGGCGCAGTAGCACAGAAGACAACATGTTTCTGAAAGGCCCTGAAACTTGCTCGTCTCCCACCCCACAAGACAATAAGACCAAAAAAGCATCAGGTACCTACCAGAATGCTGGAAGCTTGAGCCTCGATAGCCAGGGTCCTTTTGAAGTTGTATTTCTTTCAGAGAAAAGATGGAGGCAGCTGGAGGAAAAGGGTGGATGAGGAGACAAGGACAGAGGGGATGAGAATTAGCGTACCTCAAAATTACAATTTCTGCAGAGAACTGAGACAGAAGCATAGAGACAGGAAGAGGTGCCCCTAGTTGAAGATGAAGGGCAGAGAATATGGACTGTATTGCTCACAGTTCACTTGCCATTCTGATCCTATGCAGATTTACTTAGAAGCAGGGACCACTAAGTTTAATAGGAATTGCTCTCAGGTAAGTGTGTATAGGAGAGCAGCCACCAGCTCCATTTTTATATTACAGAAAACAAGGATTGCAGGAGAGATATGAAATGTCTGTCTGGTATACCAGAGGGTGGAGGGAAGGGAAGGGAATAAAGGTCTCAGCATAAGCCTTAGGTTTCCAGTAAAGTCCTTGATGCTGTATGACTCTCTTAGAATTGCTTCTAATCTTTCCAAGTAGTGTTGTCTGTGCAAAGAGACTACTATACTAGGTTTTACCAAATCTGTCAGAGGTGGTTCATCCCGGCAGCAGTTCCTTTTCTCCTTTTCTGGGAATTATCTCTCTCCTTGCACTCAAACTCCCCATCCCCTTTCTTTTAAGTCAGCAATAAGAAAAACAGGCTGTGCTCCTTGAACTGCTGTATTTTTCGCTCTATAGGACGCACCCGACCATAGGACGCACCTAGTATTAGAGGGGGAGAACAAGAATTTTTTTTCTCTCTCCCTCTCTGTGCAGCGCCCCTTCAGCGAAGCGGCAGGAGAAACGGAGCCCCTTCCATTTCTCCTCCTGCTTCGCTGAAGGGGCGCTGCGCAGAGAGGGAAAGCTGTGCAGCGCCTCTCCAGTGAAGCAAAGCCAAGAGAGTGAGAGGGATCGGTGTGCACCGACCCCTCTCGCTCTCTAGGCTTCAGCAAAAGCAACGCGCGGGAGTGCTCCCACTGCGCATCGGAGGCTTCGCGTTGCTATCGCTGAAGCCATGGAGCCTGCATTCGCTCCATAAGACGCACACAAATTTCCCCTTAATTTTTGGAGGGGAAAAAGTGTGTCTTATAGAGCGAAAAATACGGTAGATTTAGTGAGTCACCTGCACAGTCAAAGCAGGGGAGAAGAATATAGCTGCTCCATGCAGCAGTGGTCACACACTTACTCTCAGGAAGGAGGTGCACTTGTTCACCGAGTGCCGTAAAGTAAGGGTGCCGCAGGGCAGATTCTGCAGAAATGCGTCTTTTGGCTTCATACTAGCAAGAGAGAGAGGCAGAAAGGTTTACACATAAGTGTCCATATGCATGTAAGTATGGGCATTTATCTCATGTGCCCAGGTGCTTATTTGAGTGTGTATGTATGCAGGCATGCCTGATTCCCGAACCCTCCTACATTCCTGTGCAACTCAGTATGGGTGCTATGTGGCTCATGGAGGTCAACTGATTCAGCAAAATACTCAACTCCCCTGTGCAGCTGTGCCATGCATGATTTCTTTTTGCTGCTCAGGCTGCATGCAGCCACATCCTATCTTTCTGGATAATATGTGGCATTTCTTGTTATGCGGCAGTTATACTTTCCTGCCTGTACACAGAGACAGCATAGTGAAGCAAGTGGGAAGCACTGGGTGATCTTGGACAAGTCCACCTCTTTCAGCCTACCCTGCTTTGCAAGGCTGTTCTGATGCTATACAACATTCCTTTAAAGCACAGCCATATGCATGTGGACTCAGAAGCAAGACCCATTGCGTTCAGTGGGGCTTATTCCCAGGTAAGTGTGCAGAAGATTACAGTCGTAAGCTCCTTGAAGGATAAATATGATCTTCATTGTAGAGTTTGCATTATCATTGTGTGTAGCTATAATGCACCTGGAAAGAATGACTGAACTTTAATGGTCTCAATGATTATGGAAAGAATAGGTGATGACGCAGGCTTCCCCTTTGAAATATGCACATACAGGAAGGCAAGGCCAGTAATCGAAGCTGAGCAGGGGAGGAGAAAGCTTCCTTGGCTTTCAAGGCCAAACCTGAGTGAAATATTCCCTGCCACTTCATATCCCACTGACCAAGATAAATGCAATTGTACCTGAGGAACTCTACGTTTTGTACTTTAGTTTTTGCTCAGCTGGGATAGGTCAGGCAGCTGCTGCAGAGCTAAACAATGTCTCTCCTAGGAGAGCTTGAACAGGAGCAAAAGAATCTTGGCAGGAGAGGGAGGACCAAGCCACCAGAACAATCAACAATGCTCTGGACTTCCATTGATTTCGATTACGGAAGCTTGGAAAGATCAAAGTTCAGGTCCAGAAAGGAGGAACCATTGTCTCAGTTCCCCATTATGACCAGACATCTTGAATTTCCTTGAGCAAATCCTTTTCTGAGGACTGGCTTACCTACTAATTTCCACTTTGGTAATTTCTGTCTCTGTGAAGTGGCAGTAAGTCATACCTAACAGATAACAGGTATTGACATAGTTTTGATCTGTGAGTGCCTGACTCTAGGGTGGCTAGGGCAGGGTGTCCTCAATAGGCTTCCCCCATAACTAACTTGTGGGTGGGCAGCAAAGTTAGATAGCTGATGGATCCAGCAATCATAAGACCAGGCAGCTCCCTGTCTCCCAGAGGGAGCCTCTGAAACTGATTCAGTGACGCCAGCCAGTTTGGGGTAATTTAAATGGTCTGATAGGTTTGATCAGGGTCTTCTATTTTTTAACTCGATGAGGTCTGGGCTGTCCAACTATTCCCAGGTCTCTGTGCTATGAATTGTCCTGCCAATGGCTGTAGTATTTCCTTGGCTTTTGCTTACCAGTTGGGTTTGTTTCTCACCTGGAGGGGGAGGAGAATTTAGTTCTGTCAGCATTTTAAAGCTAATTAGCCTCATTTTAAGCTAAGGACAATACACGGATCAAAATATGATTAGACATAAGTGTCCATGTACAGGCAAGTATCAGCATTTACATCATGGGCCCAGGTGCTCATTTGAGTGTGTGAGTATGATTCTGCACCTGCTCAAATTTTGGAGTATGATTTCATGCCCCAAAAATGCACACCAATTTAGGATACAATACATTTAGAAATGTGTACATTGAGAGAAAACACATTGTATTTTGTGATAAAACATGTAACTATATATGGATTTTCATTTGGGTTTTAAATGCAAAATGAGACACAATAATAGAATCAAAGAATCATAGAGCTGGACGGGGCAAAAAGGGTCATCTAAGCCCCTGCAATGCAGGAATCATTTTGCCCAACGCAGGGCTCAAGCCCATGACCATGAGATTAAGAGTCTCATGGTATAAAAGTAGTATAGAATTGGAAGGGACCCTGAGGGTCATGTAGTCCAACCCCCTGCAATGCAGGGATCTCAGCTAAAGCATCCATGACAGATGACCATATAAACAAACAAATAAGTAAATACATCTCTCTCACAAATCATCAAAAATATTATTTACATGGGCAAAGAGATCTACACTTTGATGTGACACTTCATTCATTTATCACTCCAAGCCATTGTCTGTATGAGGTAAGAAAGGGGACATAATCTGTATCTTAAAGCTTTTAAAAAACCATCCCTATGTAACCTTTTATACCCTTGAAAAGAAGCAGGCACAAAGATGTCTTTGTCAGAAATATCAAGACTCGTAGAAGAAGATGGACACTTGAAACAATTCCCTCAGCAGAATATTTGCAGCTGTCACTGGGAGGTTCTGCCCTGTGCACCTAGATACTCCCTGTTAAGCCATTAAGTGGGAGAACCACTAAAATTGGTACTTAGCCATCACCACCATCCCGGACATTAAGCAGCTGCAGCAGCAAAGTATATGTTGGATGAAGCATGGAATCTTTGGTATCTGGCTCAGCAACTGAAGCCACCTACCAGGAGGAGACTCTTCAAAAGGTCGATTCCTTCTGTGTCCAGTCTGCAAGAGAAGAAAGGAGCTTGGGAGGCAATTGGCTATTGTCAAGGGCAGTACACTTGGGACACGTGTACACCAGAACATATGAAGAAAAGCTGTGGAACGTCTAGAAAATACTAGACCACAAGTGGCAATTTAGGTTCTTTCCTGGGGAAGAGGCAACTCAACAAGTTGGACATAGATGCTGCTTGCAGAATGCTGATGCCACCTAGTGGCAGCCCCAGAAAGACCAAAAGGAGATGGGGATGGTGCATACAGTGGTGCCCCGCAAGACGAACGCCTCGTGAGACGAAAAACTCGCAAGACGAAAGGTTTTTTCATTTCCGAGTTGCTTCGCAAGACGAATTTCCCTATGGGCTTGCTTCGCAAAACGAAGCTTGCCTCGCAAGCTCCGGGGATAGCGGGGAAGCGCAGCGCGTCTTCCCCACTGTCCCCGGACCTCTTTTGAAGCAAGGGGCAGTGGGGAGAAGATCGCTTCTCCCCGTTGCCAGCCCCGCAATCTCCGGGGACAGAGGGGAAGGCGCGCGCCTTCCCCTCTCTCCCCAGACCCCTTTTGAACCAAGGGGCGGCAACGGGGAGAAGCGATCTTCTCCCCTCCGCCCCTTGCTTCAAAAGAGGGGACAGAGGGGAAGGCGCGCGGCGCTTCCCCTCTGTCCCCGGACAGTCTCCATAGGAACGCATTGATTGATTTTCAATGCATTCCTATGGGAAACCATGCTTCGCAAGACGAAAAACTCTCAAGAAGAAAAAACTTGCGGAACGAATTAATTTCGTCTTGCGAGGCACCACTGTACTGAGAAAAAGAAGAACTGTTGATCATATGTTGATCACAATGCAGATTATTGATATACTATTCCACACAATTAACAGAGATTCTTCTGTCACCCTTGCTTGTTTTGTGTGCATGTTTATCCAGTGAAAAACAAGAACTGGTGCTTTCCTTCCCCTAGTATTTTCCAGCAGCAGAAACCCATTAAGAAGTCTGCCCTGCCTTTTAAGGCCACTGTCCTACCTTGGTGCATGGTTTATCAATGGCTGGGCTCGATACTGTGTGAAATTATATGCCTTGAATTCTTCATTGGATGTGATGCCCGGCCAAGATTCTTCTGTAGGGGTTCCTGCAGGAAATAGGCTTAGTTTCACATTTACTGTATCCACATGGAGCGTTGCACAAGATGGAATCCAATATCTGGCATTTAGAATTTAGAATCATGAAAAACTCAACACAGAGGGAAATCCACCCACCCACAGACACAAAGCCCTTTTCACGGCAGAGGAACACTGAGAAACACACTTGCTGTTAAAAGACTCAGAAACCAAATGGAGTGTTGGGCTGTTAGAACACAGGAGGATGGCTGATGCTGAGTCACTGAACTTATTTAGCCTACTGTTGTGTAATCTGACTGGGCTTCTCTGGCCCTGCTGTCTCAGACCCTTTTAAACTGAAAATGATGGGTAAGAAACTTGGGACTTTGGGCATTTACATCCCACCTTTCCTAGGAGCTAAAGGTGTTTCACATACTTCTCCCCCTCCACATTTTATCACCAGGACAACCTTGTGAGGTGATTTGACCAAGGTCATCCAGTGAGCTTCATGGCTGAGTGGAAGTCTGAACCCTGGTCTCCCTGGATGTGCTCTTAAACAAAATCAGAACAAAACAAAATAAAACCTTGGATGCATATTTAAATTATGAAAACATCATTGACAGAGATTTGCTTTGGGGGCTGTGCATTCTGTCACCAGCCAAATAACCCTGCTAGTTCACACGTAGCTGTTAAAGGCTACAGTTTTTTCTGTATTCTTCTATTCATTCCACCCTCCTCCCCAGTCCACATCAAGTAGTAGAGAATTACAAAGGACTCACCCAATGTCCTGAATATTAAATGCAGCTCTTCTTTCACGGTCGATCCTGGGAACATGGGCCGTCCTGTGACCATTTCATAGTGTATGCAACCCACACCCCTACCACAGACCAAAAAGAGATACAAGAACATGAAGCAATCAGGTCCTTCAGAACATCCTATTCTCTGCCAAGTCTTCCTCTCATTGCTTCAATCTCTGCAGAAAAAGCAGGAGGACCACCAAGATGTTTTGTAGAAGACAATGTGAGAGGCAGGAACTGTTTTTCTCTCCCTCCCCCCAAACTAATCAGTAGAGAAAAGAAGGACTTCAGGAACATGAAGGAACAAGCCATGAGAAACTGCCTGTAGCTGGGATGGGGAACCTATAGCTCTCTAAATGATACTGGAGCCCAACTCCCACCAGACCCAGCCAGCATGGCCAATGGTCAGGAATGATGAGTGCTGGCATCCAGCCAAACATCTCTAAACTACCAAGTCCCACATTCCTCCTGAATAGTGTTAAACACTGAAAAGGCTCTGGAAGCAATATGGAGAAGGCAAACCGGGAGAAAAAAAGTCACAATGGAGAGAATTATTGTACCCACCCTTTCCCAAACACAGACCCCTTGGCTCACCACATGTCAATGGGAGTGGAGTATTCTGTGGATCCTAGTAGGACATCAGGAGGCCGATACCACAATGTGACCACTTCATTGGAATATGTTTTTGTTGGGACAGATTTGGCTCTGGCTAGACCTGAGGGTGGAAGGGAAGTCAGTGAGAAGCAATCCTGTGGTTTGCGACTACCAGTTTCATCCTGACAGTATGTGTGAGGGACAGTGATTCCCCAGAAAAGGCGTGGGCTTTAGCAGGTACCACACTATCTACCATGACTCCAACAGTGGCCCTAGAGAGTGGCTGGGAGTATTTTATTAAAGAATCAAGAGAAAAATACAGTGGGCTGAGCTAGGAAAAATCAATTTCGTGATTGCTTCACTGAGCAGGCATTGCATAATTGTATAACCTATAAGAGCAATAATGGAAATTGTTCCTTGGATTTGGAAAGTAAACCCAGCAGCCCAACAGGATTCATGGAGCATCACAAATTGTAATGCTTTGCTAATGTTGGTCATATATTCGACAAGCGCTGTTGAGAGCTGCACAGAGATGCAAAGCATGACAGATCAGAATATTTGAAATACAAGTTGCCAGTAGCACAATCCTAGACAAGTCTAATAAAAAGTGGGTCTCACTGAGTTGAGCTGAGCTTACTCTGAGGTGACTATGTATAGGATTGCAGCCTAAAGATGCTTGTGTGGGGTGGTGGAGTTTCATATGGTCTCTAAGCCACAATGTATAAAGCACCACATGAACAAATAACTGAAAGTCTGTGTTTGGCAAACACCTTTACTCCGTTTAAAACTTGTTGCATGTAAATTAGAAGTGGGGTGGGGGGCAGTAGTGGTAGAAGTCCCCCAAAATAATTTCCTCACAATCTGAAAATGTAGGAGCACCTAAGCCAGGGATAGGAAATTGGTGTCCTCCAGAGGTTGCCGAATCATAGCTCCCTTCCTCCCAAGACCATAGGCCATGCTGGCTGGGGCAGATGGAAGCTGCAGTCCAAAAACATCTGGCAGGCCACAGGTTGGTCCTTCTGCTCCCTGACATAGTACCCTCCTATTCAAAACCGAACTGAAATTTGTGCTGGCATGTCCCCAGCTTATCTCCTAACTTACCAAAATCTGCAAGTTTCAGTTCCCCTTTCCCATTAATGAGCAGATTCTGTGGTTTGAGATCTCTGTGTAGGATCTTGAGCTGGTGGCAGTAGGACAAACCACGCAGCAGCTGGAACATGAAGATCTTGGAACCACAGGGAAAGAAGAGGGGAGAGAAAGCAGTTAGAGATAGTTTAATGGTAGACTCTGCTCTGTGGAGAATTAAGGCATGAGATATCATTCCTGAAAGAGATGGAAAATCCTCTAACTTGGTAGTGGGGGAACCTGCATAATTTGGCCCACCAGACCTCCAGTCTCAGAGCCGGCTCACCCATGAGGCTAGGTGAGGCAGCCACCTCAGGCAGCATCCCTCTTGGGGTGTCACCTTTGTTCTGCTGCCCAGCTTTGTTGCTGGTCTCCCCAGCCTCTAGGGGTCAAGAGGGACTAGTGGCAAAGCTCTGTGGAATGCCTCCCCTCCTGCTGAGTCAGTGAGAGGGGAAGTGTTCTGCCACTCAGCTTTGCCACCTGGTTGGGGGGCTTTGCATCAGCTTCTGCTTAAGGGAGGAGCTGATGCAAAGTTCCACTGCAGGGCAGGAAGGGGGATCTGGAAAGGACCTGGCAGTGGAGATTCATTATGGAGTATGCACCCCATCATGGGGGTGACAGCAGGGTGTTTCACTGGAGGTGCCAAAACCCCTTGGGCTGCCCGAGTCCGGTCTAACCCACAAGGCCATTCTGGGCAAGTCACACACACTTGCCACTCACCTGCCATCAGGTGTGGGACAGGTAAAGCTGTGACTACAGAGGAACAAGCAGAACACATCCTCAACTGTGTACCCTCAATTGTTCCTTTCCTGCGCCTGACATAGGTCACCATGTGACTGAAGGGTGGGCAACCCTACCCACTTGCAAATGGGGCCCATGAGGGCCACTTTGGGATTCCTACCCCTGCCCTGACTTGAAAGCCTACCAATCATTTTACAGAAGAGGAAGCCCTGTACCTATCCAGCCTGTTCACTCACCTTCACATTGTGCATGCTCATCAGATTCCCACAGTTATCCAGGTACTGCTTCAGGTCACTGTCCTGCAAAGACAAGCATGTCCTGAGAGGCCCCAGTTGCCTTGAAGACCAAGGCCCCTGAAGTGTATTTGGCAACAAAAAAATTGCAAGTCAAATACAGTGGTGCCTCGCAAGACGAAAATAATCCGTTCCGCGAGTCTCTTCGTCTAGCGGTTTTTTCGTCTTGCGAAGCAACCCTATTAGCGGCTTAGTGCTATTAGCGGCTTAGCGGCTATTAAAGGCTTAGCGGCTTAGCAGCTAAAAGGCTATTAGTGGCTTAGCGGCTTAGAAAAAGGGGAGGAGCGAAAAAAAATGGCAAGACTCGCAAGACTTTTCTGTCTTGCTAAGCAAGCCCATAGGGAAATTCGTCTAGCGAAGCAGCTCAAGAACGGAAAACCCTTTCGCCTAGCGAGGCATTCGTCTTGCGGGGCACCACTGTAGTATTTCCCAGCAGTTCTGAAGCAAGGTAGATGCTTGAAGTGAACTGTCTCCTCTGGCTCATACACAGATCAAAACTACACAACCTTTCCAGATGTATCTGTTTTGTTATATGAATGCATACTAGTAGATTGCTACAGCAAGAGATTCGAAGTCACTATCCTAATCAACATAGCTAGGTCAGATTCAGTCCAAGTATTTTGTCCCTTAACTGGCACGTATGTTGTGGAGAATTTCCAGGTTCCCTGAACTCAAACCACATTTTGTTCTGAGAAAACACACACATTTTTCTATTGCTATTTAGGGAAAATCCTATTCACACCTAGCTGGGAGCAAGCCCACCAAACCCAATTGGACCTGCATGGTGTTCCACCTGGAATATTGGTAAGCAATTGTGGTCGGAGAACATGATTTCTTTTTTTTTTTTTTTTTTACTGTGTACTACACGGAGACCACATTTTCTGCAAGATGCTGCTGTTGGTGGGCAGGGAACCTTCAGACTTACCACTGACCCTGAACACATGAGGCTGCCTTTTACCTTTGGTCAATCTATCTCAGTACTGTCTGCATTGACTGACAGCAGCTCCCCAGGGATTCAGGTTAAGGACATAGCTGGCCCTACCTGGAGATGCCAGAGATAGAACCTGAGATCTTCTGCATGTGAACCAGATGCTCTACCACTGAACTACAGCCCTTCCCTTACTGCCCAAATAACACTTGCGCTGCAGACAAGCCTGGACCAGCCAGCCTCTCCGTAAGACAGAAGGTCCTGACTCACCAGAAACTCAAAGACAAGAGTTAGGGAGCATTTCGTGTGAATGATATCATGGAGGGTCACAATGTTCGCATGCTTGAGGTTCTTCAGCAAGGAAACTGCAAGGCAGAGAGACTTCAGTCACAAGGGTATGCGGGTGGGGTGTACGCCCTGCACTAAAATCTCAGGCCTGGGGACTGAAGGCAGACCACTAGGCCTCTCTCTGTGGCCCTCAAGACTCCCCCCAGACCAGAACTCCCTAGCCAGACCCCACAGCAGCCCCGTTTCTCACACTCAGTGAGTGTGTCTGTCTGTCTGGAATGTGCCCTTGAACTCTGATAATGTTTCTTGCTTGCTTGGATGGAGGGTGGGGGTCTGTGAGTGGGGGTAGAAAGAACCCTATTGTACAAGGTAAAATTTACATTTGTTACCTCACCCACTCTGGCATCTGGATTAGCCCCCCCCCCCACTGGCATGTGGCACCCATTGCCAGTATTTCCATTGCTACTATTGCAGGTTCACATGATCGGATGTTTCCATTCCTTACCATGTTTGTGTATAAGCAAGGCAAGTGTATGTGGAAATAGCATTGCCTGATGTTTCTCCATTTGCTTACATTTTGGAAAATGAACCCTGCTCCTCACCTTCCCTTATAGCTGTGCAGGGGGCCCCTTCCTCGTGCTCTAATCGGATCTCCTTCAGGGCAACCAGGTTCTTGGTGAGCTTGCTGCGCCCTTTAAAGACAGTGGCATAGGTGCCCTGAGAGGAAGAAGCCAAGAAAAGTAAGCAGCTCACTAACAAATCCCACAGCAAACCCCACTCATTACTCCCTACACAAAACAGCATTATTCTGGTTCTGCTGAACTAGATTAGATCTCTGTAGCACCCCTGCTTAATTTGGATTAAAAATGACTCCTTTGCAGTCTTCTTCCAAACAATATCTTCAGATGGGCTTCATCTGATTTAAAACTTTGTCTCTTTTGGGTTGACAAACTAGATTTATTTCTTGTCATGCTTCTTTGAGAAGCATTTGCTGGTAAATATATGCTTAATAATCTGCATCAAATGATCTGAAATTAGTTTTTAAAAAGAAGTTTATTTCAGCACGGAGGAAGCATTCAATTTGGGAAGCACATCCTAGTCCGTACTATAGGACACTGAACAGAACCAAATTGTTTCCTTATGCTGTTGATCCCTTGCAAAACTTTTGAAAAATTCTACTCACAACTCAAGGAGCAAGTTTAAATGCAGGCAAGGAACCTGGTGTCTCTCCAGATATTATTGGACTCCAACTCCCATCAGCCTCAGCAAGCAAGGTCAAGGTTCAGGGATGATGGGAGTCAAGGCCCAGGAACACCTGGAGAGCCACTGCCCCCCAACCCCGATTTCAAATCTATACAACTCTTAACATATCAAGACTGGCTCCCAAAGTGGATGACAACAGTTAAAATTCTATCACAAAGACACAACATGGGAGTAGAATGATGACAGAGCTTATTCTTACCTCCCCTAGCTTCTCCAGTTTAACATAGGTTTCGATCTTTCCAAACCCAATGTCTGACTGTCATGAAAAAGGAAGAAGTGTCAATACAAAAGATCACATTCTCTTCCTTAGGAAACTTAATGATGATCACATTCTGCAAAGCAGTTCTTGCCTGCAATACATTTGGTGGAGAGGAAGGGGACAAAAAAATCAAGGCAGGTCCTTGAACACACAGTTAAACACCTTGTGTGAGCTACTTTTTGCAAAAGTGAAATCATGGACAAGTCCCCATAGTGCTAGTGCATAATATATTCAGTGAAATCGCTTTCTTCACTTGGGGTGTGTTGCAGCAAGGAAAACTTCCAACTGCTTTCATTTCTCACACTGCCTCATCAGTCTGCCAGATTGTTCTGTTCAGAGAGCTGTTTAAGCTGCCTAATTGGGTCTTCCCTTCCCATTATACAAGATTCCCTTGTGTAATGCCTTTCGATCCTGGCTCAGCGTTGACCTGGGGTCAGGAGAACCAGGTCAATCCCCCCAACCTCTTCCACCAACACCTCATATGGCCCTGAATAAGCAGTTAAATGTTGTTCACATCCCATGTACTCTATTCTTGCTGAATATCAAAAAGGGCTAACAATGCCTCTTGTTAAACGTTGCATATTTGGCCTGCATTTTACTGTGTGAACATGGTGTTTGAATGTACGTACCATTTGTAAACATGATGGAGTAACAGGATTAAACCTTCTGTGGTGATAAGAGGCTTTTCAAAGCAAGTATTAATGCTACTTAGGTCATGTATTGCCTTTTAAGCATGATATTATTCAGCACTAGGTGGTGGTAAAGAGACAGCCACCTTTGCAGAAAAGGACCCATGGGATTCAATAAATATTTCATTTTCAGCTCAATAGGGAAAACTTGTGAATGGGCTGCATCTGAAGCAATTTAGGATCATGAATTAACCAACGGTTCTCGCTCAGTATTTCAGGTGTTTTCTTCAAGCTCAGCGCCTAAATACTGGGGGCAGGGAACGTGAACAAGATTCTAGCCATGGGATTCAGATCGATCAATCACACTGCAACTTAAAACACACAGCGGCTGTGAGTGTGGAAAGCAGAGAAAGAAAGCAATACGGGGAGCTGCTTTTGCTAAAGAAACAGGGTGGTAAGCATGTTTTTAAAGTGTGTGCTTAAAGCGACACATAGCTTGTCCCTTTTCCTGGAATCAGCTACCAGTATTTCAACACAATGCACTTCTGACATACTTCTCTAGTCTGGCACTCCTATGCACCTCCAAGTAATGCTTAGGACTGGATTGCAATGCATTTTAGATACCTCAGAGATGTTACACGATCCCCACACAAAAAGCGCCCCTCTCCCTGCTTTTCTGCCTCCAGCTCAACAAGTTTCTTGGCCTGATCAGTTGTTGGTTTAAAACGAATCTTACAACTATGATTCCTACTGGATCTAAAGGGTCAACCACACACAAACTCTGAAAACGGGTTGCAACCTGCACAGACATAACCCAGGCAAGACTGGCCAGAGGTGGAGTGAGGTGGAAGGGAAAAAACAAACATTTTCCATATTTTAAGCAGGAATACTTCTATTTGCGTGTGAAAATGATAATAAGGCTGCAGACAAAGCAAAGGAGGCTTTAACATGATCCAATGTTTCACAAAAGTAACAGCCCCACATTTGTGAGTTTCAAAGGAGCACACATTGTTAATTTATGAGGTTATTGATATTTATGGGACACTTGCTTCAGCTGCATATATTTTATTCAACAGACAAACAACACTGCACAGGTAAATGGGAAACCCTGAGATATAAAGTTTCATTCTTCTTTCCGCCTTAGAGTTCTGAGTTCCAACCCCACCTCTTCTTGGGGGAAAATAAAGAGCTACTTGCTGGCCTTAGCTGCCCAGAGGGACTGGAATAACTGAACAGAACACATTTCCGATGCAGTTTCAGTACTGAAGTAGGTGTTTGCCCTGGTTTAGGCCCATCACACTTGAGCTTTTTCATATGTGCAAGTGCACAGGGGCAAAGTTCTGCTGCATTGCATGAACTTGCATGTTCTAAACCCCTGTCAAAGAGTGGGACTCACAAGAGAAGCCCGTCGAGACATCCTGCTAAGAGGCTTTGAAATTTCTGGACTTTCCATCTCTAGTTTCTGGAGGAACTCTGGGGGTAGGCGAATATCCATGGGCAGAGAGAGGCGCTTGCTGACGTCCTGTGGAGAAGAGCAGCACAGAATTAGTTCCCAAGGCCTCCTAGCCATCCAAAAGACTTCTGGTGGTCACAGCCCTAATGCTGTATGTCCCACAACAACCCTTTCATCTTCTGCTCATTTGGAAACATAGAACAGTTGCAGCGCTAGCATTTGAAGGGTGGGAGAAATACAGTTAAAGGCAACTGCATTGCCCTGTTTATCTGTTTCACTTCTTCAACCCACTCTCTAGCCTCAAACTGATAGTGAAGATGAGGCAGGAGAGCCTGGCTTTAGTTTTGAGCAAGTGTTATGTGTGTTCTCTTAAAAATACATGAATTCAAGCATTTTTGTCATGTTGTGTGACTTTAATCTCTAAACACTGGGTCTCAACTTTGTCTGGAGCTAATACTCATGTCCTCTCACAAAGAAGTGATTCCCCCATCTATGGGTGTAGGAGAAATAATTATTGCTTCTCAGTAGGCAGACCATGGCATTTTACACTTTTGTGTACAAATGGAATTCAAATTCTGATGCCGGGGGGCGGAATTGTAGCTTGCAAATTCAAGAAGTCACTAGCCTCTACCGGCACAGACATGTTCCCCGGAAAAGTAACTCCAAGTTCCCCAAGGTCACATAATGTCCTTTGCCAACGCTGACCACTTTACGGGAACATCCTTGAACAGGCACTCATGTAGCCATTTCAAAGCTATTTCAAAGTTTCGTAAGAAGAATTCCTACACTGAGTAAAGCACACACATCTTGAAGACTAACTGAATACACTAATTGGGGGAGGAAATCACAAAGATGTGGGAAGGGGCCATCAACTTTGTTCCAGTGTTGATGTTGTTGTTGTTAGATATTTGATTTGTATATCGCCCAAATCTTTTGGGAGCTGAAAAGTGGGGTATAAGTACATTAAAATAAAATAAATTTCAATTGCAACACTAGTTCTTTTGTGATATGAACAGACCACTCATTCTCAAAGATTCTTGGTTGACTCTGATTCTCAAGCAGTCAGCATTCTGTTGCAATTAAAAGGGGACCATAAACATCATATCTATTAGAGCTAATGACAAAATTTCTCCAAATTTTTCTGAGAATACACCTGATGACATTTCAGAAAGCACTTCAAGAATTCTTTTTCTTTTTCTCAGCCTCCTAGAAAAAGAAGCCCACTTTGCGTAATAACCCCCCCCAATATTATTATTATTTTGGGGGCAGCTGCCATCTCAGCTCCACAATGTCCTGGAACACTGGCATTGTGGGGGATGTAGAATGATGGCCAGGATGCCACTACGACAAAAAAAGAGGAAAGAGTCTATGCTACTTGTCATTGCTAACGGTGAGTGCCATGCCCGGGAAACTGCTGGAGAATTTCTTTTCCCTCTGGAGAAATTGTGTGAAATGGCACCCCACCCACTCAGTTTCTGTGCCCACAAATAGGGCGGCAAAATTCAAGAGGCCATTTGTAAAGGTAAAGGTACCCCTGCCCATACGGGCCAGTCGTGTCCAACTCTAGGGTTGTGCGCTCATCTCACTTAGAGGCCGGGAGCCAGCGCTGTCCGGAGACACTTCCGGGTCACGTGGCCAGCGTGACGAAGCTGCTCTGGCAAGCCAGCACCAGCGCAGCACACGGAAACACCATTTACCTTCCCGCTATAAAACGGTACCTATTTATCTACTTGCACTTAGGGGTGCTTTCGAACTGCTAGGTGGGCAGGAGCTGGGACCGAACGACGGGAGCTCACTCCGCCGCGGGGATTCGAACCGCCAACCATACGATCGGCAAGTCCTAGGCCCTGAGGTTTTACCCACAGCGCCACCCGCGTCCCTTAGGCCACTTGTACACAAGTCTAATTTCTAACATTCCATACAGATTCCCTGCACTCTGCAACTGCGTATCACCTCCATTGAAAACCGACGCTGGTTGCCATTTCGGTAACGCACAGTGGTTGGGGACGGGCCTTCCAAAGGCGAAGTGGAGCTGGGCTGCGTCTGGATGTCCCGGTTCAGTTGACTCAGATGCAGGCGCCCTTGTGCCATATCTGATGAGAAAAGAAGAGCAGATAGCAATTGACCAGATGATTCCACAGACTGTCAACACTTTGGACAGTTTGGAGTCACTGCTGAGAGGAATGAAGGCAAACAAAGTGACCTTTTTGCTCTAACCTTTTTAATCCGTTCTATCCTGAGCACTTAGGACACTTAACTATACTTTTGACTTAACACCATACATTATTTAAGGAATTTACAGCTGGAAAAAACTTAACCTGGATGGATTTAACTAGTTAAGCACTACCTTGCATCTGGATACTGCAGCTCACAGAGACTTGGTCATTTGCATGACCTTCTAGCATTTTTATTAGTTCCCAAATGGCACCCATAAGAAAGGACAACCCCAAACTTGCCAGAAGTCTCCACCTGCTGCTTCCATTTTGATGAGCACAGACATGAAGCAACAACCAATTGCCATTTCCTATCATACGTTGTTTCAGCAAACGGACATCCATATTCTATACTCATCAGAGGTGACTGCACACATGGTCTCCCAAAGCAAAAAATAATGCCCATATAAGAAACCATAGGAGTGAAGCAGCCCTGAGACATAATTGAAAGAGGGACTCAAAAGGATTTGAGTGGCAGAGAAGCCTGAAATATTTTATAAAAAATTCCCCATGTTTGTAGCTTGTTAACACAGCTCTTACCAATTTTATTTTATAATTTTTTGGTGTATGGCATACTAGTAAATTAAGCTGCTATTCCGAAAGCACAGATCTGTTTCTGGTTGCTGTGCTACATGGAGTTCCCCCTACCCAACCCAAGACTAAAAGAGGCCAGGATAGAATCCCCACAGCCCAACATTCTGTTTTGTGCTGGAATGTTGGCAACTATTATGAAGTAAACATCATGCCTCACGTTGTGAGTGCTAAGTGCTAAAGTGTTCAATTCTCCAATTTCACTACTGATTAGTGAATCTTAGGCTATACGCACACCCCATTCCATTTTTCTGGGTGTCCTAGAAATGCCATAACCATTCGGGGGTACACTTTGAAGGAGTAGCACACCAATGTCCCAGTTTCAGAACCACTCCATCCCCCATAAGTGTGTGTGTGTGTGTGTTCTATCCAGGTGCTAACCTAAGGACCCAGGCTCATTGAAAGTATCCTAAAACTTCCACTAATCCTCCCATGTAGAGCACACTAGCCAGTAGCAATGATGGTGTGAAGGCCCAAATGTATTTTAATGTGCCACGCCAAACAGGAAGGATTGTCACAAGCCTTCTTCCCAGAAGAAGATGGTCACAATCTGCTGTGCATGAGGGAACTGGTCTAGATAATGCTTGTGTTTTTACCAGGTTTGATTCCCCCCCCCCAACAGCTGTTGAGAATGACATTTATCATATCAAAGGTCCCTAATTCTAGTTGGCAGCCATGGCAAAATATGGCAGCTGTGAAAAGAGCCCTTTGGGGAGGATGCAGTGTGGTGTAGTGGTTGGAGTGTTGGACTAGGACCCACCCATGCGCTAGTCACCATCTCTCAGCCTAACGTACATACATCAGTGAAGGCGGTGAAGGTCCTGTGTGAGTGTCTGGAGGCGGTTGGAGGTTGGATGGTGGCTAATGGATTGAGGCTGAATCCTGACAAGACAGAAGTACTGTTTTGGGGGCACAGGGGCGAGCGGGTGTGGGGAACTCCCTGTTCCCGAATGGTGTGACTGTGCCCCTGAAGGACCAGGTGTGCAGCCTGGGAGTCATTTTGGACTCACAGTTGTCCATGGAGGTGCAGGTCAATTCTGTGTCCTGGGCAGCTGTCTACCAGCTCCACCTGGTATGCTGGCTGAGACCCTATCTGCCTGCGGACTGTCTCGCCAGAGTGGTGCATGCTCTGGTTATCTCCTACTTGGACTACTGCAATGCACTCTACATGGGGCTTCCTTTGAAGGTGACTCAGAAACTACAACTAATTGAGAATGCGGCAGCTAGACTGGAGACTGGGAGCGGCCACCGAGACCATATAATGCAGGTCATGAAAGACCTACATTGGCTCCCAGTACAAGCACCATTCAAAGTGTTGGTGCTGACCTTTAATTCCCTAAATGGCCTTGGTTCAGTATACCTGAAGGAGCGTCTCCATCCCCATCGGTCAGCCCGGACTCAGAGGTCCAGCACCAAGAGCCTTCTGGTGGTCTCCTCACTGCAAGAAGTGAGATTACAGGGAACCAGACAGAGGGCCTTCTTGGTTGTGGTGCCCGCCCTGTGGAATGCCCTCCCATCAGATGTCAAGGAAATAAACAACTATCTGACTTTTAGAAGACACCTGAAGGCAGCCCTGTATCAGGAATTTTTTAATGTCTGATGCTTTACAATTTTTATATATGCTGTAAGCCACCCAGAGTGGCTGGGGAAACCCAGCCAAATGGATGGGGTATAATAAATAATAATAATAATAATAATAATAATAATAATAATAATAATAATAATAAGCTTAGTGAGGACAAAAGAGGGAGTGGGAGAACCACATACACCACTTTCAGCCACTTGGCATAAAGGTGGGGAAAATATTATATATATATATGTGTGTGTGTGTGTGTGTGTGTGTGCGTGCACACACCTACTCTTAAGCATTCAACTGGTTCTGCTGCTTTGAGAAACGACCCTTTAAGACTACAATCCTGTAACCTTTAAGCCGCATTTAACTCAACAGGACTTATTTCTGAGTAGGCATGCATAGGATTGTGCTGTAAAACATTTAAATGACCTCTTCTCTTAAGAGCACAGCTCTGAAGTGTTACTGAGTCACAAATGGAAAATGAAATATGAACAAAGAAGGTTCAGAAGTCCTCTGTGGAAAGCTACTTCTCTCTGGCTTGTGGTTCTATGCTCCGCACTTAAGCTTGATAGGGCTTGTGATGAATGACGGGTTGCTTGGAGGTTCTGGAGTTCAAAGGCCCAGGACAGCGGTTCACAAATTCAGTGCAGGTCACCCAGAAACCCATGAAATAAAACCCTGTGAATTTGCAGAGGCATTATTTCTAGGATAGGCATGCAAATAAATGAACTGTTTGCTAATTATCATCTTTCTGGACAGAGATGTAGCATTTAATGAGAACTCAGCCCTGCTTCCTGCCCATTGCCTTCGCCCTTCCATATGGCAGAAACTGGGCTCTTTTGACAAAGGATACAAAAGATGGATGCAGAAGCACCATACATGACACACAATCAAACAAGACTGAATTTGGCATCGCGAACTGATTGCATAAGCCCTTTGCGGAGGTAGGCAACGTTGTCCATGTTTAAAAAATGGTCATGGGAAAAATGGAAAAAGAAATTACCTGCATAATTTTAATCTAAGTCAGATTTCAAACACAGTTAGGAGCCAGCATGGCATAAAGATGCAAATCATCCTCTTGTTTCTGATCTGCCAAGTGACACTGCTAAATGGTTCCTTCCAATTTCTGCTCTTTAGTTCTCCCTCCCTGTAAGCTGTATATGGAGCTGCATGTGGACTTTTGCATATGCATCCTGCTATATTCCGTCCTCACTAGTGGGCATAAGAAAGCTTAGCCTTTTCCCTGACAGCTGAAGTTCTGTTGAGCAGGAAAGTAATCATGCACCTAAGCCATCTCTTAAGGATTCTTTAGCTGTGATTCCTGCATGGCAGGGGATCAGAATAGATGATCCTTGTGGTCCTTTCCAACTCTACACTTCTATGATAAAGCACACCATTTTAGCTTTTTTAAAATATTTTTTAATCATTTTATGAAATTCGTGTTAAAACCCATCTTGTTTAAAAGCTATTGTGCAAATAATGTTTTTATATATAGATGAAAAAGCATTCTAGTGCAAGTTTAAATGCTGACTATTATTATAAAAGCAAACAAACAAGTATGCTGCCGAAATGCTGCCAACAGGGGAAAAGGTCTGTTGAAGTGGCATGGCGATACGATTCAATTGCCTGAAACATGACTGCACACATTAAAGCCATGCTTCTCAAAAAGAGACAGAAGAGAAGCAGGAACCTGTTGAGATTGTGCTGCTTCTTCCATTCCTTCTAAAAAAACCAAATTTTGTAAACTCTCAAAAGAAGCAGGAGAGGCAGGGGTAAAAGGCAGGAGAGTATTTATTTATTTAAGGGATTTCTTACTCACCCTTCACCACAAGGTCCTGAGGCATGTTACAACCATTATAATTATACCATATTAAAAGCCAATGAAACACTTGAAAACAAACCCAGGAGTGAACATCAGGCAATTGTGGTGGTTTCATAAAAGATTTAACCATAAAGGGCTAGGATAAAGCGGTGTGTCTACAGCAAAGGATGGAAACTATATAATGAAGTTACTTAACAGACATATACTTTGGTGGTAGGGGTAGACTGTGAATTTGCTAGCTTCTGGGGCATATGCCAAGGCTGCTTTGAGAAACATTACAGTCAATAATAACTGCTGTTTCACTACCAAGCATTTCAAAGTATGACGTTACCATGAAAATTAATCTAGGCCTCCCGTGTGCTCACTCCTCTGAAAGATGTGCACTTGCAAAAGGCTGCCCTGGTCATTTTGCCACAAAGCAGTGGGGAGTAGGGCAGTGAGAACACTTCTCACCATTCCAGCAATGATAACATAATCAGAAGGACAGATGAAATGGATAGGGATGGGATCACTGCCAGGAACAGAAAAACAGAATTGATCACTAGTCCAAACTGGAAATCTCTTATGTACCCAAACCCCCTTCCAGCTGCATCTGCTCTGTGTGCTTTATTCATCACAGGAAATGCAGTCTATGAGCATGAAAAGGCCAAATATCAGCAGGTGGACTTCTAAGCAAACTAAAATACAATGTTGAGCTGCCCAAGGCATGTTCCCTCACACTCTTCCCCACTTACTGCTGGGTTACAGCTGACAGTCTCACCAGCTGAAAACTACCCTACATGGCAAACATTGATTTCACTGCGTTCATTTCACTCTACTTGGACAGTTGTACGATTTGCTCACTAACCAATGAACTTGTACACGCTGCATGGATCAAAACAGCTGCCTGTATTGAACAACTCATTGCAGGCATGAAAAACTGCAGATGAAACTTCTTCAAAGCATCAATATTTCCTGGCCATCATTGATAAGTGAACCCTTTCCCGAATACTGGTTCAGTGTGGCCCAAAATGCTTCCCCAAAATGGTTTCCGATATGGATATTATAGATTTGCCATCTGCAAATGGGGAGAAAATTTGGGAGAGCCATTTCATTTCTGCCCTAGTGCAAATCTATTGTAGGGATGTTTAATGACATTCACATGAATAAAGAAATAAACTCAGAATTAACACATCAAATAGGAGTAAAGATTTGCAAAACATGAGGTGTGTGTCATGCCAACCTCACACAATATTTTGTAGAAGACTACCCTGTAAAACTACTTCGCTAAAAATATGATGCTTAGGTGGCCCTGAAAACAAACATCATGAGTGCATTAGAATACACAGTGGAACAAAATCTGTCTCCAGATTGCACAGTAGAGCTTGTACCAAGCTGGGGGTTGGACTGCATGATCTTCAACATCTCTTCCAACTCTATTATTGCAAACTGTAGAGTTGGAAGGGACCATGAGGGTCATCTAGTCCAACCACCTACAATGCAGGAATATTTTGCCGAACATGGGGCTCGAACCCACAACCCTGAGATTAAGAGTCTCATGCTTTGCCGAGCTTCCAACTAGTCCGCACATGGAAGATTCATTAGCTAGTGCACTGGCAGCTATCGATCAAAATGGCAAACCCAATTTAAATGATTATTAGGCAGGCGAAAATGTGATGAAAAGAAGAAGAAGCAAGTATAATAACACCACAATAATAAAAAAGCTGTCATACAGCAACGTTTTGAATGCTGTGCAGAATTCAGGTTGTCCCAGGTGAAAAAGAGAAAGGGGCTAGAGTATTTTCCCTATGAAGACAAGCTAGTGATCCCACTCAGTCAGCAGGGAAGTGAAAGACAGTGCCAAGCAAGCAGAGTTCCATAGCAGGAATCCTACTGGGCTGCAGCCCTGTAACTGCCTTGGCCAAGGTATTTACTAGAGATGTAAGCAGACTCTGGGTGAACACTGCAGAGACCTGTTTGATTCTGTTCCACTTTTTTTTTATGAGGATTACAGCAGGATTCGACAGTCAGAGCATAATGAGGGTGCATACAATATCAAAGCAAATTAAAAGAGAAACTGCAGACACTGCCACTGCCTTTGACAAGTCTCGATCCTTTTATAAATATATTTAAACATTGCCTCTGCCAAAAACAAGCTTTGATCTCCTGGGGAAAGAGGCCAGAATCTCTCTTTGCTCTACTTGAATTGCAAACTTTTAATTACTTTGCTAAGCGTTAACATTTCTGCTCAGTCCTAAGGGCCAATCTCCACAAAAATCTGTTTTATATGGTCTATTCTTTCCTCTAATCTTTTATTTCTTACACCCCAATCAGCCACCCGATGAAAAACCAGACATCCCCCTCAATCTGTTTCTGTCTGTAGCATTTGCTAGTCTGTCTGTATGCACGAAATTTATTGCATTTACCTTTACAGCTCTTCTGTGGAGTGGGAGGAAGAGGAAGAGAAAACAATTACTGTATCCATTGTATAGGCAGAGAGCCTAGATAATCTTCCTGACTTGCTCCACATTCGCTCTGAGATTTTGTAGAGAAGAGGAATAGACCAATGCTAGTCCAATTGCAACTCTGCTGTTGTTCTTAGAAGGACCTCAGTGGTCTCCAATAGCTGTAAATCAGAGGTAGGGAAATGACATCCCTAGTTTTTCCAAATGGGACTGGCACAACAGGAGGTCTGTATAGCTGGAGGAGAATAAGGTCCTCTTGGGCTGCTGGGGACTTTGAAAAATATCACCCCCAGCTTTGTACCATCAGACTACGCCAAGCCCAAAGGTGGCACTGCCTGGAACTCCTTGTGCCCAGTTAGGTAATTGGTTGCTTTTCTGATCGTTGACCTAAGTTTTCCTGTGCGAGATTTATTGTTCCCTCTGCCCAGGTGAGGGGTGTGTGTGTGTGTGAAAGAGAGAGGGGGGCGGGGGAGAGGGAGAGGGGGAGAGGGGGAGAGAGAGAGAGAGGAAGGAGTCAAAGGCCATTGTCCTTGGTCCTTGACAGCAGTGAACTCATATGACTGAAATTATTAGGTTGTTTTATGGATTTATATGCTGCCCTTCAATAAGTTTCCAAGACAGCTGACAAAGGCTCAAAATTACAATAAAAGCTTTTTTTTTTTAAAAAAAAATCAAAATCAAAGTAACAGAAATATGGTGCTGGTACCTGGAAGTGAAATCATTTGGTACGAAGCTCCTTGCAGAGTCCAAAGCTACTACCTTGTAATGCTGTATATAGTCCAAGTTTAGCCAAACCCCACTCTTCTCTTGTTGTTTGCAAATACAATAAGCCTGTAACTTAAGCACATTTAACTTGTACACATTCAGCTTTACGTGTGTGGCAAAAAATATATGAAAAGGGATAGGATTCTGTGGGAAATGATGTTGGCAATCCCACTTGCCATTGAACCCAATGGGTTTTGACTATATACAATTTTGGCTTTAGGTGTGATGCCCAGAGCACAACATTACAGGCTTACTGTAGACTAAACCATAAACTTGAGCAGGATGTTTTAGCCAGGAAACAGGAGGCAATCCATGTTCTTAAATAATGGGCACATTATTTAAAATTTAATTACAAAATTTTAAAAATCAATATATTAATAGTGCAATCATATCTACTCAAATGTAAGCCCCACTAAGTTAAATGGGCTTACTCAGGTAACTGTGCACAGATATGCAGCTTAAGAAATCTGAAAAAGATGCAAGATTAGCCCCTCAACAATTAGATTCCACTATAATCAAACAAGAACAATTCAAAAGCATATATTCTATTCATTGAGGAGTGTGATTGGTTTTATAGTATTTAATTGACCAGTTCTGAACAAAGCTAGAGTTTGTCTTCTCTCTATTATGCAAATATAGCTCATAAATTTTGACAATGTCAAAAGTAGCTAATGACACACCAATTTTTAAATTGGAAATTACAGGCTGGTTAGCTTAATGTCTGTTCTGCTTAAATGGGTGGTATTGTTAAAGATCAACTAGCCAAGCATATAGAAGAAGCAGAGCCAGAATGACTTCTGCAAGGGCAAGTCCTGTCTCTTGTATCTTTATGAGTTAAACAGAAGTGGTCTGGTTGCCACAGCATACTTGGACTTTCAAAAAGCTTTCAACTAGGCACCTCACCAAAGACTCTCGAGTAAGCTTAGTAGTCATGGAATAAGAGGAGAGATCCAGACATGGATCAGGAACTGGAGAAATAGCAGAAAGCAGAGGGTAGGAATAAATGGACAGTTCTCTGATGGAGAGAGATAGAAAGTAGAGTCCCTCAAGGGTTGAGACCAGTGCTGAAGTAAGATTCAGTTACGAGTCTAGGAAGATTTTGTGCACAGAATGGGGAATGCACCACCTTGTCCTTTGCTTCAGGCAGTAAAATGGCTTGGGCCATCTCATGAAGAACAGGATGCTAGACGAAATGGGCCACTGGCTTCATCCAGAATGCTCTTCTTATGTTCTTGGCGGCTGGTCAGTTTCTGGTCACAATTCAAAGTGCTGGTTATGACTTGTAAGGACACACACAGATTAAGATGAGGGCAGCTGAAGAACTATTGTTTTCCACATAAGTCCACCCTGGCTTTAAGATCTTATGGGGCCCATCTGAGGCCCATCTGGAAGGGTTAAGAGAGGTCCTTTTCAGTATCCACCCCCCCCCCCCGGAATCCCCTTCCCTGGAAAGCTGGTCTTGCCCCTTCATTGATTAACCTTCTGCTGTCAGGCAAAGACCTTATTAAAGAGGAGGCTTTTGGCCTATGATATGAGTACTCAGCCTTATGGGGATTTTAACTGGGCATAACCATCTGCCACTCTGTTTTTATTGTACTTGGAATGATTTTATCTGGTTTGTTTTTTTTAAAAAACAACATATTATTTTGTCTTGTATATCCTTCTATCTTTGTAGGGCGCCTGACGCACTAATGTGGAAACGAATAAACAAATAAAACAAAACCGAATCTAATAAATAAACACATCAAGATCCAATCCATAACTGTCTGTAAACAACTGCTCTGATAACACAACTGAAGATCAAAGTTTTCCATTCCTTTCCCTTTCTTCGCATATTGTGCTATTGTTTCCTTTGGTTTATGTTTCTCATTCTTTCCTATAAAAATTGGAGAGAAAGCTCCTGCTATTTTTTTATGTGGTTAACTTCCAGCTGTGTGGGCAGCACTTGAAACAATAAGCTAATCTGAGATAATAAAACCATATTTACAGAAGAAAACCATATTGAAAATGGCAGATGCAACTGTAGCTATTGTCCTGTTGGGGATTTGACATCAAAACACATTCCTTCTATTTGTACATAGTTCTTCTTTTCTACCATTCAAGTGTGTCTCAAAGTACCTTACTTTGCCTGTTGTTTAAATGATAGGCTAGCCCTGCTTTCACCAGTTTTGGACTACAACTCCCATCAGCTCCAACCAGGACAATGTTGGCTCTCAACAGCTGCAGGCAGCATGGGAGTTGTAGTCCAAGTGATCTGGAGGACACCAGATGTCTCTTCTGCAGATTAATTCCAATTGTTTGCGTTTCACTGTCTTTATTTTTAACTAGCTAATTTTCCATTTTCAGCTACCTCTAGCTCCAATTAATTTCACAGACCGCATCAGTTAAGGTCACCACAATGCCATCTATGTATAGACTTAGTTTGTATTCATTGTTTTTCACTTTTATACCCTGAATCATCCGGAGCTCTCTTACTGCTAATGGTTCCAGGCACAAGACAAATAAGAGGACCTATAAATTGTTGTTTTATTGTACTGTCATTTTGAAAACCCATTTGCATACAGAGGGAAAAGTCTGGGTCCCTGTTAATACTATGGGTGAGACAGAGGATCTTCCTCATTACTAATTGCCTTATGAGGAAGTTAGAAAACCCATGCTTCCTCTCTTAGTAAATGACAGTAAAATCTCTATAATTTACCTGCTAAAAGGTAGAGTAAATTTTTTTTACTCTGGCAGTGGCTTTCCTTCCAGTTGCAAAAATCTGAATAAACTCATGCAAAGCAATGGAATGGAAAACTCACTTCCTCTGCATGATGGTTCTAAATTATTTTGCCTCTCAACATTCTATTTTGTACAACTTATGTTTCTAGAAGATGTAAAGATAAAGGGACCCCTGACTGTTAAGTCCAGTCACAGACGACTCTGGGGTTGTGGCGCTCATCTCGCTTTACTGGCCAAGGGAGCCATCGTTTGTCTGCAGACAGTTTTTCTGGGTCATGTGGCCAGCATAGAATCATAGAATCATAGAGTTGGAATAGACCACAAGGGCCATCGAGTCCAACCCCCTGCCAAGCAGGAAACACCATCAGAGCACTCCTGACATATGGTTGTCAAGCCTCTGCTTAAAGACCTCCAAAGGAGGAGACTCCACCACACTCCTTGGCAGCAAATTCCACTGTCAAACAGCTCTTACTGGCAGGAGGTTCTTCCTAATGTTTAGGTGGAATCTTCTTTCTTGTAGTTTGGATCCATTGCTCCATGTCCGCTTCTCTGGAGCAGCAGAAAACAACCTTTCTCCCTCCTCTATATGACATCCTTTTATATATTTGAACATGGCTATCATATCACCCCTTAACCTCCTCTTCTCCAGGCTAAACATGCCCAGCTCCCTTAGCCGTTCCTCATAAGGCATCGTTTCCAGGCCTTTGACCATTTTGGTTGCCCTCCTCTGGACACGTTCCAGTTTGTCAGTGTCCTTCTTGAACTGTGGTGCCCAGAACTGGACACAGTATTCCAGGTGAGGTCTGACCAGAGCAGAATACAGTGGCACTATTACTTCCCTTGATCTAGATGCTATACTCCTATTGATGCAGCCCAGAATT
Organism: Podarcis vaucheri; assembly: GCF_965113315.1. Taxonomy (NCBI): domain Eukaryota; kingdom Metazoa; phylum Chordata; class Lepidosauria; order Squamata; family Lacertidae; genus Podarcis; species Podarcis vaucheri. Next base: position 66,066,584 of record NC_138764.1, on the reverse strand, counting down.
GCATTGGCTATTTTAGCTGCCATGTCACACTGTTGGCTCATGTCAAGTTTGTGGTCAACCAAGACTCCTAGATCCTTTTCACATGTACTGCTCTCAAGCCAGGTGTCACCCATCTTGTATTTGTACCTCTCATTTTTTTTTGCCCAAGTGTAATACTTTACATTTCTCCCTGTTAAAGTTCATCTTGTTTGTTTTGGCCCAGTTCTCTAATCTGTCAAGGTCATTTTGAAGTGTGATCCTGTCCTCTGGGGTGTTAGCCACCCCTCCCAGTTTGGTGCCATCTGCAAATTTGATCAGGATGCCCTTGAGTCCATCATCCAAGTCGTTGATAAAGATGTTGAATAAGACCGGGCCCAAGACAGAACCCTGTGGCACCCCACTAGTCACTCTTCTCCAGGATGAAGAGGAACCATTGATGAGCACCCTTTGGGTTCGGTCAGTCAGCCAGTTACAAATCCACTGAGTGGTAGCATAGTCAAGACCGCATTTTACCAGCTTCTTTACAAGAATATCATGGGGCACCTTGTCAAATGCCTTGCTGAAATCAAGGTAGGCTACATCCACTGCGTTCCCTTCATCTACCAAGCATGACTAAGCCACTTCTGGTGAAGCAGAGCAGTGCACGGAAACACTGTTTACCTTCCCACTGGAGTGGTACCTATTTATCTACTTGCACTTTGACGTGCTTTTGAACTGCTAGGTTGGCAGGAGCAGGGACTGAGCAACGGGAGCTCACCCCATTGCGGGGATTCGAACCGCCGACCTTCCGATTGGCAAGCCCTAGGCTCTGCTACCTGTATAATGGATTAATGCCAATATTATTTTTGTGTGGACAGTGCCATTTTGCCTATATAAGGATCCACACCCACCTCTGTACCTCAGAAACAGAGAGATTTATTTATTTATTCATGTAAACTAAATTACCGTACTTTTCTCTCTATAACACACATATTTTTTTCTCCGGAAAAGTAAGGGGAAATGTCTGTGCTTGTTATTGAGTGAATGTGTGGTCCCTGGAGCCGACTGGCCGGAGCGCAGGGGCAAAAATCCAGCAAAAATCCAACCGCGCGCGTCAGGGAGGAGGGAGCTCCGTGAGAGAGGAAGCTGTTGCTTTCCTGCATTCTGCCTCAGGGTCTTACTGCCCACCCTGTTCTGTTTTGGTTCCTGTTTGCTCATTCGGAAAAAAGAGCAGGCAAATCCCCTCCCCTCCAGGCAAGCAGAGGGGAAAGGACATAATCCCATCCTTCCTTCTAATTCCTCTCCGTGCTCCGGTGCTGCTGCGTCCAGGAAAGCATTTTAGGGACTCACAGGCAGCCAGAAAACATGCAGGTGGGAGAGAGAGAGAGAGAGAGAGAGAGAGAGAGGGCTGGCTTGGGTGTGTGTATGGGGAGGGGGGGGAACTTTTGCCTTCCTTTCCTCCCTCCCGTTAAATCCCTCTCCTGCATTCTTAGCCAGCTGCTTCTCTGCACACCCCTCTCATGCTCCTTGTCCCTTCTGTGTTTTTCCTTCCCTCCCCACTTAAAACGTGGTTACAAAGCACGGATCCACATGGATCCTCAGGATCTTTGCATTGGGTCACCCCAAATTCACCATCAGATCACATAGCATGTCCATGGCTACAGCCTGCACCAAAAAAATCACGCACCCACTGTTGCCTGGGGCCACAATGGTGCAAAAACGTGGTTACAAAGCACAGATCCACAGGGATTCTCAGGATTTTTGCATTGGGCTACCCCAAACTCACCATCAGATCACATGTCTGTGGCCACAGCATGAGGCACAAAAATGATACATCCACTGTTTCATTCAGAATTCCCCCCCCCTGTTTTCCTCCTCTAAAAACAATGTGCGTGTTATGGTTAGGTGTGTGTTATAGAGCGAAAAATACGGTAAATGGAACTATAATCACCACCAAGCATGCACTACCCCCAATTGTATGGACACCTATTGTCTCTGGGAACTTCAGCTGCCTGAGATGGGCTTTGAGACCTGCTCCCCATCACCTCCCATTCAGTGCTGCTGACCCCTGTTATTTTTTTACCTTCATTCTTTCTGTTGTTGAGCTGGTTAAACTGCTCGGTGAACTCTGTCAGTGACTCCTCAATCGTTTCTGTCCGGGGAACCGAAAGGGAAAAACGCCGCTTGAAAGTTTTCATCTTGTTCATTGTACCTTCTGTAGCAAGGTGACAACAGGATCTGGATTGGGAAGGAAGGAAAAACAGTCCATTGAGGAACTCAGTCAGATTAGAGAGCAGTGTACCTGGGCATTGCAATCCAAGCACAGAGGAGGAAATCCAAGCCCCATTGCAATGACAGATATTTCCCCAAAAAATATCCAGTGTTCCATTCAAGAGCAGTTCATCCAACTTTGGGTTAGAGCTTATTTCTCATCTGATGAGATGGATCTATATTTAGCAGGCCTGGAACGGACTTTTAGGGTCCAATGTAACACAACAGCAGCAGTTCCATGTGCTTAAATGCAGAGTTTTGATTATACAGAAAAGCGTATGTGCTTTCAACTTCTGGTATTGGAGTGCCAGCTCCAGATTTAGGTGGGCAGGGGTGGGGCTTGGGAAATATGCTCTCAGAGCACCCACCTCCACACCACTGCTCATTGACTTTGATTTATGTCTGCTCAAAATGAGAGGACAGAGCAAGGATAAACTGTTGCACCTTCTGGTTTGCAGGCTGGTAGATGACAGGTAAAAAGGGAGCAACAGCAATAAGGAGGATGAGGAGCATGGCCAGGGTGGGTTAGCAATAGACCCCATGATAAGTAAGGTTTGGGCCTTGGCAGGTGCCTGGTAATGATAGCCCAATACTGACCCTGCAGAGGTCAATTCTGTGTCTAGGGCATCTGTCTACCAGCTCCATCTGATATGCCGGCTAAGACCCTACCTGCCCGCAGACTGTCTCACCAGAATGGTGCATGCTCTGGTTATCTCCCAATTGGACTACAGTCGTACCTTGGATCCTGAATGCCCTGGAACTCGGACGTTTTGGCTCCTGAATGCCACAAACCCGGAAGTGATTGCTCCAGTTTGCGAACTTTTTTTGGAACCCAAACGTCCGAAGGGGCTTCAACCGATTCTGCTTCACTGCAGCAGCTTCCTGCAGCCAATCAGAAGCCATGGTTTGGTTTTTGAACATTTTGGAAGTCAAAGTACTTTTGGAATGGATTCCGTTTGACTTCCAAGGTATGACTGTACTGCAATGCACTCTATGTGGGGCTACCTTTGAAGGTGACCCAGAAACTACAACTAATCCAGAATGTGGCAGCTAGACCGGTGACTGTGAGTGGCTGCTGAGACCATATAACACCAGTCCTGAAAGACCTACATTGGCTACCAGTATGTTTCTGAGCACAATTCAAAGTATCCTAAACAGTCTTGGCCCTGTATATCTGAAGGAGAATCTCCACCCCCATTGTTCAGCCCCGACACTGAGATCCAGCACCGAGGGCCTTCTGGTTGTTCTCACACTGCAATAATTGAAGCTACAGTGAACCAGGCAGACGGCCTTCTCAGTAGTGGCACCCGCCCTGTGGAACGCCCTCCCATCAGATGTCAAGGAAATAAACAGCTATCTGACTTTTAGAAGACACCTGAAGGCAGCCCTGTTTAGGGAAGTTTTGAATGTTTGATGTTTCATTGTGTTTTTAATATTCTGTTGGGAGCCGCCCAGAGTGGTTGGGGAAACTCAGCCAGGTGGGTGGGATATAAATAATAAATTATTATAATTTATTATTATTATTACTGCTGACTGGAATAAAAGTATCTGGAGAGAGGAGCTACATTCAGACTTCCGGAGGCGGCGCGAAACAAGTAATGGCGGTCCTCTTTGCGCTGCGAAGAGGGGCTCCGCAGGAAAGGGTCGTTCGCTGCGGCAAAGCGACGACCCATTAAGATAAACCACGAGCAGAGCGAGCTCGTGGCCGTGGGATCCAGCGGGCACCCAGAGCGACCCCCAAAACGAAGAAGGGACCCCGTAAGGGGCTCTGGAAGCGCGGAGGGGAAGCGGTGCTGTGGATTCATCGCTCTTTCTGCGGGAGTGAAGCCACGCGGCTGTTGCTGATGAGCGCCGACCTTTCTTCCTTAAGTATTGGACTCTAAACCATCTACTCGTGAGTAAGAAGAGTATTAAATTCGGGACTGTAAATTGAAAATTTGGCTGAAAGCGGGAGACGAGAAAAAGGAAGTCCGTCTCCCGGTAGTGCTTAGTTATCAAAGGCAAAGGAACTGACAAGCTGGAAGCAATAGAAAGGGATTTTAAAACGGGAAGTATCATGCGTCTGGTGGAGCTAGCAACTGAAGGGAAAGGCAAGCCTTCTTTTTTTTCTCTGCTATTGTGTTGATTTTATTTGGAGACCTTCTCCTTTTGTGGACTTTAAAAACTTTAAAAACCCCAGTCCCGGGCTTGCAGGGGGAAAAGGGCTGTTTTGCGGATACATATACAAAGTCGAAATGGATACATAGAGGCATCATTGGAGGATACAATTAAATAACTGTATCTTGCACCTTCAGATAGACTATTGTGGCAACATTGAAAGGGCTCTGCCAGTGGAAAAAAGTCTTCTTTAAGGACTATTGTTAATGTATTTAACTGCAGGAACTTTAATGGCGACTGAAACTTTGTTTCTTCTTTCCTGAACTGCAACAATACTCCCTCTAGTGGAGTTTGGGATTTACAAATTCCTGAGAACCAACTTTGTTTTGACTCTCTGTGGTTTGGTTATCTACTTTGAGGCCTGTCTTTCCCATGGAATATTTGACAGCTTGACCTTGAATCCAAAGACAGGTGTGGAATGAGTGGCCCACCAAAAACAAGAGCTGCGTCGAAAGCAGGGAAAGGCCAATTTGTACAAACAACTCTGATCTCTCAGGCTCGCAGATCTTCAGTCCCTGCTGTTTTACAGGGAGCTGTACCCTTAACAACAGCTCCATCTAAGGAAGCTGAACAGCCAACAACTGAGGATATGGCAGCAGGGGGATCTGGCACTCTTTTAGAGGAAATGCTACAACAATTTGCAATTTTGAACAAAAAGGTTGATGACCAAACAGCAAAAATTGACTTAGCCACATCTTCAATTACTAAACTCTCTGAACAGGTGGCTAAGCATTCACAAGACATTGGGAATTTAAAAGACGTTACATCTGAAAATCGGAAATTGGCCGAGGCTGCGAATGAAAAAGCAGGTCAAGCAATCCAGAAAGTGGATGAACTGAAAGGAGAGGTAAGGCCGCTACACAAACATATCAGCGACCAGCAGGCCTACCTGTCTATGGTGGAACTGAGAAACAGGGAAAATAATTTAAGATTACGCTCTATCCCAGAGATTGAGAAAGAGGATTTGACCGGCTTTTTGACAGCAGAATTCTCTAAATTCTGGGGTATAAAGGAAGATACAGATTTTAAAATAACAACTGCATTCAGACTGGGAAGAGTTGCCAGGAAAGACAGGCCTAGAGATTGCTTGATTATCTTAAGGACCAAGCAGGAGAGAGACAAACTACTTGACCTACATTTTAATAAAGCACTTGAGATCCAGGACAGAAGAGCACAAATCTACAAGGATATCCCTAAACAACTACTGGATCTCAGATCTAACTACACTGACCTAGCTGGACTTCTGAGAAGTAGTGGAATACCTTACAGGTGGGAGTTTCCACAAGGCCTATCATTCAACTACAAAGGAAAGAAGATTAAAATCAAAACGAAAGAGGATAGCCAGAAGTTTCTACACGATCACGGAGAAGACCTGCAGAAGGGAGTAGCAGCCCTTTGGCCTCCACCAGAGTCTGGAAAAGAGCCAGCACCCTCGGATTCGGATAAAAAAGAAGACGCCCCATAAAGAGCAACAACAGATTGATACAGGATGTCTCTACAGCTGTATAGTTGGAATATTAATGGTGCAAATTCCCCGGAAAAACGCAAAAGGATTTTCCATATTTTGAAGAAAGAACATCTGGACATAATCTGTCTGCAAGAAACCCACGTGACCAGGTCCCATAGGAAAGTGTTAATAAACAAAAGATTAGGCCAAGAATTTATTTCATCAGACAGAGTTAAAAAGAGAGGCGTGGTGATCTACGCAAAGGAGAATTTATCACCAAAATTTTTGTTTAAAGATGAACAAGGAAGAATCCTGGCAATTGAAATACAAATCCAAGGAGAAAAAGTTTTGATACTAGGAATCTACGCACCAAATGAGGGGAAATCAGAATTTTAGAAGAAGCTACATGAGACACTACTGGACTATCTGGACTACTCTAACATCATCATGATGGGAGACATGAATGGGGTCGTCTCTACCTATATGGATAAGTCACAGAACCAGAACCTGACCAAGGATGGAAGACTACCAAAAACTTTCTTCGAACTAACTGACAATATGGATTTGATTGATTTATGGAGGACAAGAAACCCCCTAGGTAAAGAAGGAACTTTCTTTTCTGAGGCCCACCTGTCATGGACAAGAATCGACCAAATTTGGACAACTAGAGGGCTGGCACCTAAGACTACAAGAGTAGAAATCTGCCCAAAGACTTGCTCCGACCACAACGCTCTGAAAATGGAAATGAGATTTACTACTGCCGATTCCTTCAGATGGAAAATGAATGACAACCTGCTAAGAGATCAAGAGATTGTAAAGAAGGCCCAAAAAGCTTTAAAGGAATATTTTGAAATCAACTTGAATACCTCGGTGGAAAAAAGAATAATCTGGGACGCAAGCAAAGCTGTTATGAGAGGGTTTCTGATACAACAGAATACGATTAAGAAAAAATTCTGGAATGGGAAAAAGGATAAGATACTAGAGAAGATAAGAGATGGAGAGAAAAAATTAAGATTGAATCCAAAATCAAAAGAGACTTTAAGAGAAATCAAATTCCACCAGTCACAATATACGAAATTGATCAACCAAGAAGTGGAATGGAAAATCAAACAAATGAAACAAAGATCTTTTGAATCTGCGAATAAATGTGGGAAACTGCTAGCTTGGCAGTTGAAAAAGAGACAAAAATTAAATTATGTTACCAACCTAGAAGTTGAAGGGAAAAATATTCAGAAACCGGGAGAAATTAGAAAGTGTTTCCAGAAATACTTTAAAAAACTGTATACACAAGGGTCCGAGGAAGCAACTGAGATAGAACAATTCTTGAAAGACAATGGCCTACCAGAACTATCTCAAGAGAAGAGATCAATCTTGAACTGTAAAATAACACAACAGGAAATCGAGGATGCCATTCAGAATATGCAACTAGGCAAATCTCCAGGCCCTGATGGACTTACCTCCAAGTACTACAGGATGTTAAAAGACTACTTGATACAACCATTAATGGAGGTTTGCAACCAGATTATGGGGGGAGGGAGGGCACCAGATACGTGGAAAGAAGCATTCATCACACTGATACCTAAAGTGGAAACTGAAAAGACTCAACGTAAGAACTACCGTCCCATCTCACTCCTAAACGTGGATTACAAAATATTTGCAGATATTTTGGCTAATAGATTTTAAAAAGTATTAAATGAAGTAATTCATAAGGACCAAGCCGGCTTTCTCCCAGGTAGACATTTGTTTGATAACACTAGGAATATTATTGATATTCTGGAACTTTTACAAACAAATATTAACACTAAAGCAGTGTTAATTTTTATTGATGCGGAGAAGGCCTTTGACAATATTTCTTGGAAATTCATGAAGAAAAACTTGGAAGGGATGGGAGTGGGAAGGGGGTTTGAGAATGGAATAGAAGCAATCTATTCAGAACAAAAAGCTAAGTTGATAGTGAACAATGTGGTGACAGAAGAACTTCATATTGAAAAAGGAACACGTCAGGGGTGCCCCCTTTCCCCTTTATTGTTTATTTCAGTCCTGGAGGTTTTGCTGAACATGATAAGGAAGGATCGGCAGGTACAAGGAATACGGGTCGGAGCGAAACAATATAAACTGAAAGCATTTGCAGATGACTTGGTTTTAACATTACAGGAGCCAGAATCTAGTACAAAAAGAGTTTTGGAATTGATTCAGAAATTTGGTCGGGTGGCGGGTTTTAAGCTGAACAAACAAAAAACTAAGGTGTTAGGGAAAAATTTGACAGTTATTGAAACAGAGGGGTTTCAGAAGGAAACAGAACTAAACATTGTCAAAAAAGTGAAATACCTGGGGGTCAATCTGTCTTCTAAGAACTTGAATTTATTTAAAGACAACTATGAGAAATGTTGGTCAGGAGTTAAAAAAGACCTAGAAATCTGGTCAAGATTGAAACTATCCTTGTTAGGCCGAATTGCAGCTATAAAAATGAACGTTTTGCCAAAAATGTTGTTTTTGTTTCAAGCCTTGCAGATTGTGGACAGAGTGGAATGTTTTGGAAAGTGGCAGAAGGACATCTCTAAGTTTGTCTGGCAGGGCAAAAAGCCCCGAATAAAGTTTAAAATACTAACTGATGCAAAGGAGAGAGGGGGGTTTGCCCTGCCAGACTTAAGGTTATATTATGAAGCTGCGGCCTTCTGCTGGATGAAAGATTGGATTCTGTTAGAAAACACTGATGTCCTAGATCTGGAAGGCTTTAATAATTCGCTAGGTTGGCATGCGTATTTGTGGTATGACAAGGGAAAAACACACGGAATGTTTAAAAACCATATTGTCAGAAAAGCAATATATATGGTCTGGAAAAAATACAAAGACTTATTGGAAAGCAAAACTCCGAGGTGGATATCACCAATAGAGGCCAAGGCTCGGAAAAAACCCAATATGGAGGCCTGCTGGCCGAAATATTGGGAAATAATAGAAAACATTGGAGGTAATTGGAGGTTGCAGAGCTTTGAAAAACTAAAAGATAAGGTGCAAAATTGGTTACACTATGCCCAAATTAATGAGGTCTTTAAGCTAGACAAAAAAACAGGATTCCAGGTGGAAAAATCGAAACTTGAGACAGAGTTGTTAGAACCAAAGACCAAGTTATTATCGAGAATGTATAACTTGCTGCTTAAATGGAACACTCAGGATGAGACAGTTAAATCAGCTATGATAAAATGGGCTCAGGACATTGGTTATAATATCATGTCTGAAGACTGGGAGAGGTTATGGACCACCGGTATGAAGTTTACTGCATGCAATGCTCTGAAAGAAAATATTATGAAAATGGTATACAGGTGGTACATGACCCCGGTCAAGCTGGCTAAGATATACCATTTGTCCAATAATAAATGTTGGAAATGTAAGGAAGCTGAGGGGACATTCTTTCACCTTTAGTGGACTTGTCCAAGATTGAAGGCCTTCTGGGAAATGATCTATAACGAGTTAAAAAAGGTGTTTAAGTACACCTTCCCCAAGAAACCGGAGGCCTTCCTTCTGGGCATTGTCGGCCAGAAGGTGTTAAAGAAGGATAGAACTTTTTTCATGTATGCTACTACAGCAGCAAGAATTCTTATTGCTAAGCATTGGAAGACTCAAGATTTGCCCACACTGGAGGACTGGCAGACGCAATTGATGAACTACATGGAACTAGCCGAGATGACTGCAAGGATCCGAGATTTGGGAGAAGAAGTAATGGAGGAGGATTGGAAAAAATTTAAGGACTATCTGCAAAAGTATTATAAGTTATATGAATCTTAAGATGCCGCATGACTTGGAATGTTAGCCCCAGCAACGAAAGTGGAGTATATATGAAATTGGATAATATTTATGAAAAAATCAAAGTTTAAATGGGTAAAAATGATAATGTGTTATATTTTTAGAGTAAGTGGAAAATAAGAGATTTAAACTTAAACTGCAATTGAAAGTACAAAGAAACACATGAAACAAGGTTATAATTTGCTGATAACTTTATTGTCAAGAATGCATTATGTGGGAGATGTGGGGAAGTCCGATAGAAATTTGAAATAAGTTGTTGAAATGGTTGTGATTTTTTGTCTTTTCTTTCTCACACTGAAATAATTGAAGCTACAGTGAACCAGGCAGACGGCCTTCTCAGTAGTGGCACCCGCCCTGTGGAACGCCCTCCCATCAGATGTCAAGGAAATAAACAGCTATCTGACTTTTAGAAGACACCTGAAGGCAGCCCTGTTTAGGGAAGTTTTGAATGTTTGATGTTTCATTGTGTTTTTAATATTCTGTTGGGAGCCGCCCAGAGTGGTTGGGGAAACTCAGCCAGGTGGGTGGGATATAAATAATAAATTATTATAATTTATTATTATTATTACTGCTGACTGGAATAAAAGTATCTGGAGAGAGGAGCTACATTCAGATATTTTGCCCAAGGTTACCTAAATCCCATATGGCAAAACAAAAACTGAACAATCATAGGTTACTCATCCCCAAAGCCCAGAACAATATTCCCATCTTTTTCCTATGATGGGCGATTGACCCATAGGACAAGTCAATCTGGGCCATAGCCAATGGTGGGCAGAGTCAGCACAGATGGTGGGTGGAGCCACAGTCCAAAGTGGGTGGGGTTTGCAGCATTGCAAGATTGTATAGTTCTCTCCCTCCTTCTAATTACCCCATCAGTGCGAGCCAAGGGAAATGGGGTAAAGAATTGCAGTTTCCCCATCCCAGGGCTAGACGGTAAATTCTTGAATTCTTTACAGCCCTTAATGGCTTGGGATCAGGTTACTTAAAAACTAATGTGTCCTACATGTACCCAACAGAACCTTAAGATCATCTTCAAAGGCCTTGCTCCAGGTGGTCCCACTGAATGAGACCAGGGAAGGAGGAGGACCTTTTTGGTTGTGGCATCTTGGTAGTGGTACACCCTCTCCAGGGAGGCTTACTTGAGACCATCTGTGTGGTCTTCTCAGCACTAGGTGAAGACCTTTCTGTTCACTCAAACAACTTGCAGTCTGGGCCTCTCAGTTCTTAAATCTGTGTTTTAACTTTTTGGGTCGTGGAAACTTTTGTTTTTGTTTTATTTATGCAAGGCTTTGGTTTTAAGTCTCATTTTGCATTTAAATGAAAATAAGTCTTGTTTATTGGAAGCTGCCCAGATGGGCAGCATGCAAATGCCATGAAATACTACATAATGATTTGGAATCGCACAAAATGCCACCACACTAAGTGGCTGCTTCCTAATCTGAAAGAAGCAATTGCAAATGCAACCTGGATACATCTATGTCCCCAACATAAGCCTCCAAATACACACTTCAAGCACACTGAAATTGACCACCCATAATGAAACTCAGTTGTCACTTTATCTCTAGTTTATGGCTGCTTCAGGAAGCCTCAGATTCAAGATCACTTGGGGCCAATTTTGTGGTTTTGTGAAAGCATCCTTGAAAGCTAGAGAGACATTATCTTCAAATTATAAACACAATCTATTAAAAGCAACAATGAGCTCATCACTCAGCTTCCTCTCAGGCTGCCTGCATTCTAGTCAGGCCACCTTTCCTTGGCCTTTACCTGAGAAATGATTCATTCTAAAAACATTAGCAGATGGTTGCTGCCTGCAGCTGCCTCAAACCAGCTTTGCTTTCCCCTTGGGGTTCCCCGCCCCCACCCCACAACAAAACTAATAAGCACGATAGATTATCAGCTGTTTGGAGCAGCTAGACGGCAAGACTAGGATTCTTCTCAGAGAATCATCTCAGTTTAAGACTTAGATTTCAATGTAAAATATGTGTCATTGGTTGGGCTGTACATCTGGGGCCCAGGGAATAACAGTGCCTTAGCTGGGGCAGACTCAGGTCTCCTTTATTTCAGCTCACATACAGTTAGGAATTTGCAGCCTCTCAGAGGAGAGAGATTGTCAAAACACAGCAACTAAAACTGTACATCTTGTGCTCCCATTAATTAACTTTGCTTCCACAGGGACATTTCAATTGTTAATTAGCACATATGCACCCAGGGCACGAAGGCCAGTCTGGCTGCAGTTTCCAGCATCCCAAGCATTGCTGCTCTTCTAGACATGTTCTTGCTTTGCCAACCTGGTGCCCTCCAAATGCTTTGGACTACAGCTCCCATCAGCCCCAGCCAATCTGGCTGATGGGAGATGTAGTTTATTTTCTATGAAAGTGCGGCTTGTATTTAAATAAATAAATAAATAAATAAGTAAATAAGTGTGTGTGTGAGAGAATGTGAGCCTGGACTTAATGCTGAGCAGTGCCCAGGGCAAGAAATAAGTGTTGGCAAAGCAAGGGCTTTGTGAATACAGGGCTATCAAATTAGGTATATATGTAAAAGGGAAATTTCCAATTTCCAGATGCATTCAATTTCAAATGACAAAACCTCTACAAAATAAAATATACAAATGAGTTAAAGGGAAAGCCAAGTAGGTCAAAGATGGATAAGATGGGGGATATTGGGCTTGTGATTGGTTACATGTGAAAAGGACCTAGGGATCTTAGTAGACCACAAGCTTCACATGAATCAACAGTGTGCTGCAGCAGCAAAAAAAAGCTAATGCTAGTCTAGGCTGTATCAACAGAAGTCGAGATCAAGGGAAGCAATAGTCCCACTCTGTTCTGCTTTGGTCAGACCACACCTGGAATACTGTGTCCAGTTCTGGGAACTACAATTTAAGATGGATATTGACGAGCTGGAACATGTACAGAATAGGGCAACCAAGATGATGGGTCTGGAAACCAAGCCTTATGAGGAACGGTTGAAGAATCTGGGTGGGCTTAGACTGTAAATGAGGAGACTGAGAGGAGATATGATAGCCATCTTCAAATATTTCAAGTGCTGTCACATGGAAGATGGAGCAAGCTTGTTTTCTCCTGCTCTGGAGCATAGGACCCATACCAATGGATTCAAGTTAAAAGAAAGGAGATTACGATAACATGGGGAAGAACATTCTGCCAGTAAGAGTTTACTGACAGTGGAACGGACTCCCTTGGAAGGTGGATGACTCTCCTTCCTTGGAGGTTTTTAAGCAGAGGTTGGATGGCCATCTGTCATAGGTGCTTTAGTTGGGAATCCTCAATTACAGGGTGTTGGACTAGATGACACTCGAAATCCCTTCCAACTCCACGATTCTATGTCTCTAAATGTCTTCAGGGTACCTGGAGGTTATTTAAAGCTGTAGCAATAGAAGCTGAGCACACCATACTTTAGAAAAGATAGCTGAGCAGCTTGCCAGCAAGAGCAGAACCAAGGAAGCTATAAAAAGCAAGAAGGCTTCCTTAAAGATGTGGAAGTGTCACTCAAATAAGAAAGAATCCTGGCAAAACAAATGCAATTTAACAATAGAGCAAGAAAACAACAACAAGAACAATATGTGAGGAACCCATCGTTAAGAATACAGGGGCAAAACAGCAAACTTTTCTATAAATACATCCAAAGCAGGAAGCCAGCCATGGATTTACCCAATGAAGTCGGTTGGCAGTACATTCAGGACATGCAAAAGGAAGCACTTCTTCACACAGATCATAACAGATTTATGGAATTCGCTGCTGTGAAATGTGGCAAAGGCACGAGCTTAGCTAGCTTTGGAAAGAATTCAAACAAATTCATGGAGAATGTCTATTCACATATACTAGACACTAAGGTTTCGCAGCAACAGGCTACAGTTCAATGTCAGTTGCTGAAGGGGGAATTTATTTACCATATTTCTAACCAGACTTTCACTGCAATGTCCCAGGAAAACAGTGTATACAATTATAAACGCTATTTGCTTTCGTAAACGCTATGGTTCAAGAGAGCTATTGTCTCCACACCCTACTTAAAGGCTTTCTAGCCACTTTGGGAAACGGAATCCTGGGCTTTGGGCATAATGTGTGAAACTTGCCTAAGATTACTCTGATAGGCTTTCCAAGCAAAATAAATAAATCGAACACTGTGGTGTGCTAAGGCTCAGCCCCCCCTTGGGTGAAGCAATAACTGATCTTCTTTCCTTCTTTAGCATTTATTAGAGGCTCCTTCTACTTTTGCTTCATACTGCATTGTTAGATTTTAAATTTCAAAGTGCCTGCACACAGATTTGGAGCATGTAGTTCGTTAACAGTTTCCACTTGTTTCCAAGACAGTATTAATGCTAAAACCATTTTAGCCCCAAGGGCTAGCCCTATCAATCCAGCTGCTAAAATACACACACCTGTGGTATGCATGCAACGCTGTTTATTTCCAATGTGATTACCTTCCCTCACTTTGCTGGTTCTTGCAGCTGCTCAGCAGTGTAGATGCAGCTAGACAGAACCTACCCTTAGGGAGCTGTTGACAGAACTGTATGAAGATTCACTTCATTTGGCTTTTTCTTAAGAGTACATTTCACTTGTTTCCTTCTCTGTCTCCTGGATAAATTAGATCCAATTTTATTCCTGCGGTGATCTCTTTGCTTCAGTTTCATCCTTATACTGCCGCCATTTCCAATTTAATTATTCTTTAATACTCCCTTCTTGCAACCTGTGATGGAAATGGTTCTGTCATAGCCCTTGCAGCATGTGAAAACAACATTTAAAAAAAAAAATAACAAAAACAATACTAGAATAAAGAACTACACCTAGACTAAAACATAAAAGTTGAGAATATACATAATCCAGAACCCAGGACCAGTGTTGCTTACATGCTTGAGGGGAGGTTTGGGGGTGGAGTAAGAAACATGACTCGAGTCCTTTAGGCTGGGGAGATGAGCTTGAAAGTGTGTGGGCAATGGATGCCTCATATGCTGCAAGGCCAAGTTCAAGGTTTTTGTATTAACTTTGTATTGACATGCAAAGTCCATAACAACTTGGCTCTAGGACACCTAAGGGACTATCAGATTTCTTACATCCCTGCCTGAACCCCCAGGTTTGTTGGGGAATCACTGTTCGTGGTATTCCATGGCTTGGACATAGGGTTCATATCTTCCAGCAGCCATGTGCTCAGTACTGTGGGCCCAATTCTGTCAAACTTGCTCCACAGCTGAAACCAATAAAGTCTATCTTCATTGCATCTTTTAAACCTTACTTTATAGTGCACCGAGACCATGGTGTTACATGGTATATAAATTGTTGTTGTAAATAATAATAATAATAATAATAATAATAATAATAATAATAATAATAATTTATTTATACCTCGCCCATCTGGCTGAGTTTCCCCAGCCACTCTGGGCAGCTCCCAATCAAGTGTTAAAAACAATGCAGCATTAAATATTAAAAACTTCCCTAAACAGGGCTGCCTTCAGATGTCTTTTAAAGATAGGATAGCTGCTTATTTCCTTCACATCTGAAGGGAGGGTGTTCCACAGGGTGGGCACCACTACTGAGAAGGCCCTCTGTCTGGTTCCCTGTAAAGAAAATAAATAATAAAGGAAAGAGAAGAAGCCAGAGGGTTTCTGGGGACCCCAAGGTCTTGCACTGCCCTCCTTCCCATGGACATTGGAAATGGTACTCCTGCTTTCACCCTCTGAACGTGTGGGTGGGCTGGATCATCACAGACTGGGTGCCTGCCAGAACAGGACATTCCAGAGACAGGGTGGGGATGAGCCAGAGCCATTGGATCCCAAGCCAGTTTCACTGCTCTCAAACCCTGTAGCAGCTCCAGGCTGGCACAGAGATCTTACTGCCTCCTGCCACATTCTGGTCCTCTCTGTGAATGTGGCCCCACCTCTCTGTAAAGCCATTGCTGTTGGGAAGCGGAGGTTTGGACTGTAGCCTAAACTAGCAGAAAAATCAATGCTCTCCAGTGGCAGATTTAGCAAATACCTAGCTAGCTAAACATGCACATATGTTGAGGCATAGCAGTCAGGCAGATTGGAGCTGGCCCTTCAGTTCTTGTCCTAAGGCTATTTGAAGGACTCTCCCAATGCCAGCCACGTGCCACTATCAACATCCCAGTCCTAGAATAGCCCAGCCAATTCCCAAATCCATTTTCAATCATAATCCACAAGCCCTTTGCTACCTTTAGTCTTTGCTTTGATATCTAGCATGTCCTTCTGCCATAGATATGATTTACTACCCTCTCTGCTGTTCTCTGCCTTTCTCCCAAGGTAAACTTGCACACAGTTCAGTAAATCCTCAGCAGTTTTTCCACTGAGCTAAAGTCCACACAGCACTTTCCCAGGCTATGCAGATGGGCACACAAAACATGGCTCCTTCAACCCCAGCTTACCACTTTCATTTTTCTTATTTCAATATCTTCCTTCCTCAAATCATTCATATTCAATTCACTCATTCTACGTTGCAATTTTGCCTTGTAACTCACCAGCCTTTGCAGTCTTAAGCAACCACGTAGATCCAAAAAAGCCTTGCTAGCCGCTGTGTGGTTTATGGAGGCACTGGGAGGAGTTTGTGGTGGGAAAATACCATTTCCAATCCATAAATGCTTTTACTCTAATGACTTGACAGCCCTCTGATGAACCAGAACAGCCTGTCTCTGAGCTGCAGTGGAGGCTGAGCCTTGTACCAAACATACTTTCCCTCTGCCAACTAGGACAACATAGTTAATATAACAGGCACTGTTTAAAAGAGGTTGAAACAAAACCTTGCAAAAGATGGTTCACAATTGTTGGTGGGAGGGAGAATGCATTTATGGATGACTCCTCATCAGTGGACAGTTGCTTTCCTCAGTCTTAACATGCACACAGACAACAGATTCCCATTAAACAAATAACTTTCTTCCAAAGACATTTCTCATCCTGCAAGATAGGACGAGCTTTGAAATACTAGCCAGAACTTCCAGTGCACCAAGCAGAGAGGACAGTTCTTCTTACTCAAGTATTATGTGCAAGGCAGAACTAAGGCCAAGGCCAAGGTGCAATTTGTTCCCTGGCCAGTCCCACGATGGGATATATGCACAAATGATGATGGCATTCCAGTCTGATGTGGTCAAATGCAGTATCCAGAGCTAATACATTGCCTCACCATGGCAACAGAACACATGGGTTTATATACATGTATCCCAAAAGCTTAAAAGATTATCTATCAATGACACAAACATTATGCAGCCTAATTTACTGCTGTTTTGGGGACATTACAAGGCCAGCCCTTTACTTGCTGTGCCCTGAGTTCAGAACATTTGCTTTTGGCTTCAAAGTTTACACTGTGCGACCCTTGCTCAGTCAGGATGAGACCAGAGTGGGACAGTTGCCTTTGCTGTGCCTGTGAATGTGAGTGCCATGTCCAAGGGGCAGTTTAGGATCATATATTAGGGTTGCTTAGCAAATACTTTTTTCCTCTCCCCTTCACCTGCCTCTGTCAAGATAGTCATGTCACAAAATGAGGATAAGGTGAGGAGGAACAGAAGATTTGAAGGAAGGATATAACAGAAAACACAATGGCACTTCAAAAACCTGACATCTATACAGTGGTACCTTGGGTTACATACGCTTCAGGTTACATACGCTTCAGGTTACAGACTCCGCTAACCCAGAAATAGTGCTTCAGGTTAAGAACTTTGCTTCAGGATGAGAACAGAAATCGTGCTCCGGTGGCACGGTGGCAGTGGGATGCACCATTAGCTAAAGTGGTGCTCCAGGTTAAGAACAGTTTCAGGTTAAGAACAGACCTCCGGAACGAATTAAGTACTTAACCCGAGGTACCACTGTACTGTGCTATTACTTTTTAGCACACCTCCATCTCCATACATGGGCAAATTATTAGAAGGGAATGACAAAGGTCCTAGTAATTCAAGCTGCTAAATTATAGAACTAGGAACTAAGAGGCTGCTTGGAAAGTTACGTTCTAAAATGTATCATTCTTGTAGCAGCAGATTGGAGAAAGCATCCCTCACATACCAGCAAGGAAACGGAATGAAAGGAAAGGGTTATTTTGCAATCTGAATGGAGCATCACAAATAGCATCAAGCCACTGTGGCAACCAGTTGCTTGCTTGATTGCATAGTTAGAAATTATATGCATATAATGCAACAGGAGGACCAAAATGAGCTTCTTGGCACCATTGCAATTATGGATGCTACTAAGTGAAAGCAAATTTCTACCTTTTTTATGGTGTTCTTGTGAAGCCATCTGAAATGTAATGAATAGTGCTAGCTTTTAACAATCCCAGGTTTAAATAAATGTAAACCGTGTTAAAGGTGGAAGAGATTTTCCTCTTTGGTTTCTTCTAAAGCCAGAAGCCCAGGATCAGCTCCTACAATGCACACACCCCTAAACTCACAAAGGAAATTTTGCCTTTCAAAACTACTAACAGGCAACAGGTCCTTTCTTCGAGCAATTGATGCCTCATTGCCAGTTAAACTACTTATTATGCAACTTTAACAGAATAAAGCACTTTTTCATACAACTGCCACAAGGTGCAATGGTTACTAATCCAGATGGCTTAAAAATGGGTTGGACAAATTCATGGAGCAAAGGTCATTCAATTGCTATTAGCCGCATAGCTAAACGGAACCTCTAGTTTCAGAGGCATCTGAAACAGGCTGTGTACACACCTCTGTTTACTCTGCATCCAGTGTGCTCCCACTGCTGAATTGGAAAGTTTCGTGCACATGAAGCTAGCCAAAATCCATATGTAACCTGTCATTTCTTAGAAAATGTGGAGTTTGAGCAGGGCTGGCCCAACACATTTTGGCACCTGAGGCGAACCACAAAATGGCACCTCATCCCACCAGGGAAGAATGGGTAAGCGAAGATCTACCTCAGGAAGAAGGGGAGAAATAAAGATCTACCTTGGAAACACGGGTGGGAGGAGATCAGCAGAACCTGCTGTTTGCCTAGAGGCCACTCTTAGAGAGGGCATAGCCGGGGGCTGCCAAGAAGGTGGCAGATCAGGTCTCCAAGGAGAATGCTGCAACCATTGCTGCCACCACAGCAACACCAAGCGATGCATTCCTTGTAGGCCAGGTCTGCTGCCCCTGTGAATCGTGCCACCTCACCTTGCCTGATGGATGGGCTGGTCCTGGGTTTGATGCATTCTCACCCACCGTTCCCTGTCCAACAGCTTTAATCCAAATTGAGAAAAAGAATGACCTAGTTTAGTTTTAAGCTGGTAATATATATGCAGCCTCAGATGGTGGGGGTGGGGCATGCATAAGTCAAGCAACATGGAAGGGTATTGCCTTCATGCCTTGGCTGTGGGCTTCCCAAAGGTATCTGGTTACTATGAGCATGCTCATATGTTTTGGATGAATCCTGAATACCAAACTGGGCTGCTTCTGAGGCATTAATTTGCAAACTGGTCTGCAAACTTGATTACTTTCATTGTGAAGTAGTATTATTGTTCATATTTCACAAATAAGGGGCTGAAGCTGTGTATGATAGGAGTGGAGTTTTAACTATTACTACTGAACCACACCTGTTTCTTCCTGTTCAGT
This sequence comes from Podarcis vaucheri, assembly GCF_965113315.1. Taxonomy (NCBI): domain Eukaryota; kingdom Metazoa; phylum Chordata; class Lepidosauria; order Squamata; family Lacertidae; genus Podarcis; species Podarcis vaucheri. The sequence goes on along the minus strand of NC_138764.1, from coordinate 66,047,395 downwards.
CTTACAATACCCAGGACCATCACATTTTTTAGAGACAGAAATTTAATCCTGTATTCATCTGGTCCTGAAATGTCAATATCCCCAATCAGTATCAGCCACAACAATCTTGCACACAGCTCTGCTTGCTTTGCAGGCAACACCTGCACTTCAGCGCTCCTCAACACACAGGCACCCAACATTTCAGCACGGCATTATGTGTCAAGTGCCAAGGTTGGATGTGAACACACAGGAGGATAACTCTATTATTATGCATAACAACATGTTTAAAAAGATGGTGCTCTAGCATTAGCAAACACCCACAATTACCTTGCTTTAAATGCTCATGAATGACGGTAGACTGACAAGAGGCTTGGCAAGCAGGCTTTTCTCTGTGCATCAGGAAGGAAACACAGCTGTACCAAATTCCTCAGCATTATCCTAACAGGCAGTGTGAAATTCACCCTGCAAAAGCTGCCCTGAGGTGATTTCCACCCCACCCAGCCCGTCCCCAGGCCTCCTCCCTGAGCACATGACTGAGAAATTAAGGAGGGCAGATCCTTTACTCTGGCCCTGGGGCTTAGTATGTGCGTTTCCCACAGGATTTGAGTTATTTTCTCTTTTTCCCCCTACACAGAGGCAGGACCTTGCTCCGCACTAGTTCTGCTTCACTGCCCATCATTACCCATTCCACCACCCGACTCAGCCAGTGGGAGACTGGAGCTCAGCCAAGTTAGCACTCAGGTCAAGTTCTGCACGGCTGTGCAGAGCACAAAGTTGTTTGATCTAGCATAGGCAGCAAGCTCAAGCTGACACGCATGGAAGGAATGCCTCTCAGAAGCCATGACACAGGAATTAGCGTCACACAGCCAGCCAGTAAAAATAATATAGTCCTTCACCTGGCAAGTGACCCTGCAAACGAGGGCATGCGGTCACTGCAAAAGCAAGATGGTTCAAGGAATATCACAACTGCCAAAATATGTAGTTCAGAGCCAGTTCACAGAACCAAAAGTTGCCATCCCAACTAAAATTTTAGTTGCTTTTGGTCAACATTTAGAATGCATGTAAACAATTCAGATTATGGCTCAACCCAGGTTAGGTTCAGAACAACGGACAAGGTGGTGAAATCTACACAGTGACTACCATTTATGCACTGACATGTCTGCGCCAAATGCCGAGAACCAGCACCAGAGTACTGGGACTGGGACCTGGGGGGCCAAAGTCTAGACTCCCCATCTCAGCCACAAAGCTCACTTGGTGTCTTGGGACAGTCACTCTCTCCCAGCCTACCCTACTTCACAGGGTTACAAGAGGCAGAGGCACCAGCTTGAGAGGGCAATTGTGGGGGGCAACATCAGGAGGAGTTGAGGGTGGAGATGAACCCAGCAGCAGCAGTAGCGGCAGCAGCAGTGCAGCTTCAATGACCAGCAGCTCCTTCTGCTGCTGATGCCACTGCCACCAGTAAGGGTCTGCTTTTACCCTCCTTCCCCTACATGGCAGCAGCAGCAGCAGGAGCCTGCCACTGAAGCCATGCTTTGCTCAGCTCTGTGCTTAGCTCTGCACTTGGCCTCCTCTACCCATTGATTTCTTTGGACATTGGGGTCTGCCCCCCCAAATACTGGGGGTGCTCGAAAGGGCTTCGTCCCCAGGGGTAGGTGTCCCTGCTGTGAGGATGAAATGGGGAGAACCATGCACCACCTTGAGCTCCTTGGAGGGACAATGGGACAAGAATAGAATAAATAAATAAACTGATGACTTCCTGACTTGCCATTAGGTAAATGTAAAGGGGTAAAGGTAAGGTAAAGGTAAAGGGATTTATCTTCTTGCACTCTGACGTTCTTTTGAATTGCTAGGTGGGCAGGAGCAGGGACCGAGCAATGGGAGCACACCCCGTCACGGGGATTCGAACCGCCAACCTTCTGATCAGCAAGCCCTAGGCTCTGTGGTTTAGACCACAGCACCACCTGCGACTTACCATTACAGTACAGCAATTCCACCACTGGTACTAGTAGGTCACTGCAATCCTAGGAATGACCTGCACTTTGGGGTTTTGCCACCTCAGCTTCTCATCTAAATCCATAGCCAGAGGCTTATATACCTCACTTTTCTTCCATGGAAGGAAGGGTTCCCAAGCGCCTTCCCATTCAGGCACTGCCCAGTCCTGCTGCATAATGTGCCTTGAAACCATTCAAGGAGAAGGTACACAGCATGCAGTTCCCTGGCATCTCTGCATGGGACTAGGAAACCCTGTCCCAGACCCTAGAGAGCCTCTGCCACTCAGAATAGATAATGCTGAGCTTCGTGGAGCTGTGGTCTGTCTCAGTGGAAGGCGGGTTCTTAGGTCCCTGTGACTGGCACGGCAAGTGGAGGGGGAAAACAAGGAGCGCTAAGGGGTGGAGCCAGGACCAGTCAAGTAGTGGTGAAGGTGCAATGAAAGACAAGGGAGGTTAAGAGAAGATTCATTTAGATTTGCATGCTTGGCATTTTGAGTCTTACACTGGCAGCTTAGCAGACACAGTGTGACAGCAATTGTGATTTCCACACATCTACATGCTATATATTTTATCCTATGTGGTCTCTCAGTAGAGGAAAGGTTGAATTGTATTGCACTCCTCATGCACAATTTTGACCATTTTACATGAAGCTAAATGCTATTGGCAGGAATCAGCATCAATATATGTAACATTTGGGGAATTGTGTTTTAGACCCAGGCTGATACACAGCATATTATGGCTACAACAGAAATGTCTGTCCTCAGGAATTCATAGTGATTATCTACCTGTTCATAATGGGCTCCTGCAATCCGGGCAGACAAAGGTCTACCTAGATTGCATAGACTTCAGAATGGTTTGGACCAGGGCTTTTTTTCAGCCGGAACTCAGTTCTGGCACCTCTCAGGTAGGTGCCACTGCCATTATAAGAGAACAAGAGAGGCGTTCATGGTGAGTTCCGGCACCTCTTTTTCTAGAAAAATAGCACTGGCTTGGACCAGCATCTCTACAGAATAGCCACTTTGGAAACTTCCAAATCAGAGTTTATTATGCAATCAGTCCTGCTCATGTATGGAAGGTTTTTGCAGTGTCCACATGATGTCATCTTCAAAATGCAAGTCCATGCTTTTTTTTTTTTTTTACACATTTAATCCGGATTTCCTCTTACCAGCAAGAAAAAATAACCTATAAATAAAAATCCATCTGTAGTTAATACTGGTGTTGAAGCTTGTCAGTGCTTTTTTTTTTTTTGGCCACGTGTGGTTTTATGTCATTGGGTGGCCTATAATGCTACACTCACCTGAGCACACCTCAGTCATTTTGTTTGTGATGAGACTGGCTACTTCCACTAACTGCAAGATACTGAATACACATTCAGTTTCAACATGGTGAGGAAGAACTGTTCTCTCAAGCTCTCAACAGAGATTACCTTATGAACTGCACTTCATAAATCTGGCTTTAAGTGTGTGTGTGTGTGTGTGTGTGTGTGAGAGAGAGAGAGAGAGAGAGAGAGAGAGACTGTGTGTGTTATTACAAAGGTCTTGCATAACCTCTTTCTCACTCTTGTGCAAACCTTAGTCAGGTAAATGTCACTCTAGTTGAGCAACTCCTCAGCATTAAAAATTAAAAGCAACACAACTGGAAATTTACGTTGCCCACCCCCTAAAAGCACAAGCCTCCATCTTGCATTGTGAAATATGATAACTAAAGCTGACAACTTTAGTTTGCTCTGGCACATTTCCTGGATTTTTTTTTTTTTAAGTTGTGCACGTACAGGTAAAGAAATACCTCTGCCAAGAACAAAAGAAGGGAGTAGAGGGTGGAGGAGAAGTGACTACAGGGAGTGACAAACTTACACAAAACACCTCTGGACACACCATTACTCGTGTGGATGGCAAGCAGCACAATAGCAATGGACAGCCATGACTGAAAAAGTGGGAATGTGCAGACGCCAACATGCCAATGATGCACATAGAAAAACTGGAGCTGAATGACTCCTACCCAAAAGACCCTTTGTTTCAGTTGCAATGTAAACACCTGCAAAAGGGCTGTGTCTGAGCTGCTTTTCTTGAAACATTTTGCTTTCATACATAGTTTAGAGTACTTCCCAGTCTAAATCTTGCAACACTTATTAAAACTAGTATACTTTGTTGTTGTTGTTGTTGTTTAGTCGTGTCTGACTCTTCGTGACCCCATGGACCAGAGCACGCTAGGCACTCCTGTCTTCCACTGCTTCCCACAGTTTGGTCAAACCCATGCTGGTAGCTTCGAGAACACTATCCAACCATCTTGTCCTCTGTCGTCCCCTTCTCCTTGTGCCCTCCATCTTTCTCAACATCAGGGTCTTTTTCAGGGAGTCTTCTCTTCTCATGAGGTGGCCAAAGTATTAGAGCCTCAGCTTCACGATCTGTCCTTCCAGTGAGCACTCAGGGCTGATTTCCTTAAGAACGGATAGGTTTGATTTGCTTGCAGTCCATGGGACTCTCAAGAGTCTCCTCCAGCACCATAATTCAAAAGCATCAATTCTTCGGCGATCAGCCTTCTTTATGGTCCAGTTTTCACTTCCATACATCACTACTGGTAAAACCATAGCTTTAACTATACGGACCTTTGTTGGCAAGGTGATGTCTCTGCTTTTTAAGATGATGTCTAGGTTTGTCATTGCTTTTCTCCCAAGAAGCAGGCATCTTTTAATTTCGTGACTGCTGTCACCATCTGCAGTGAAAAAACTAGTATACTATGGTCCTCCAAATGCTACTGAACAACTCTCAGCATCTGTATTCCATAGCCTTAGCTAGCAGAGTCAATCAGGATTTGGACTCCAACAACATCTGGAGGTCACCAGGTTCCTCACTCCTATTGCTTACCATAAATTGTTACTGATATGCTGCTACAGTGCACACTTCAAGGTAAAGTGGAGTTAAGTGCTTAAAACAAGCTTTGGCTAAAAAACAAGACCCTTTGCTCTGCCTCTTTGTGCCCACAGGTACTAGGGATCAGTGGTTTCTAACAAAGGTAGCACAGAAATTGCAGACTGTGAAAGATTTCTTTTCATATGTCTTGTTTGTTACGTACTACTAAATATAACTCTGCTCAGAGAGGAAGTGATGTGGGGGTATAAATAGTTGCTGAGAAATCACAGGATATTGTTAGGTGCTGTTGCTGTGTGCATGGCTATTCCGCATTCATTATCTTTATGACTCCCTGAACTCAAGAACTTGAGCTGCTTCTCTTAACTAGACGGGGACATTTCTGCCACTTCCAGGGGGAACTCCAATTAAAGTGTCCACAGGTTGAGATGGATGGGGCTGTTGCTGCTCATTTGCTTCCTGCAAGAACAAGTGTTCACCCTGTTTCAGTCTGTACTTCTAACCAATAGTTGTAATAAATCAGAAAGCCTTCCAACTTTTTGCTAGGGGTGCTGTCTGGTTGCTAAAAAGCCTGCCCAACATTTGTCAGGGTCAGGTTTCACCTCACATACTTGTCCCAAAGGGTTTGTCTGCTTCAGGTTTTTCAGCTGCAAGACCCTCAAGCGCAGAGAGCTTCTACCTGTGGTGCAGCAAAAGTTCTCCATCAGCGGGAATTCCAAAGAGGCTTGAGTTGACATGCCCTCCTCAATTTGCCACCTTATACACATGGGCCATTTCACTGATATTGGGTGTTGGCTACATATAGAGATGAATTTACCACTTTCTGTTGCTCAGCACCATTTTAAAAAACCCCAAAATGAAGACAGGAACCATTGCCCTCAGTCTGATTTGGCGTCATGGCGATGCCTCATCATAGCTGGTGAGATATGGTTATGTGATAACTGAACACAAATCTGAGCAAGTGCCACCTTGTGAAATGATGGCCAGCTGCAACAGGAACCACGAGTTATGTGACCCCTGAGCGAGCACAATTCAAAGTGTTAGTGCTGACCTTTAAAGCCCTAAACTGCCTCGGCCCTGTATACCTGAAGGTACATATCCACCACCATCGTCCAGCCACTGAGATCCAGCTCTGAGGGCCTTCTGGTGGTTCCCTCACTGTGAGAAGTGAAATTACAGGGAACAAGGCCTTCTTGGTAATAATAATAATAATAATATAATTGCCACTTTCACAACAGAAACAGGTGCTGGTGAAAAAGACGACTAGAGAGTGAGGTTGTGAAACATTTTTCCACTCCAAAAGCTGAAGAAGTTCATCAGAGAATTTCCGTCTCAAGACTTAATTTGCAACAGGCAGCAGAAAAGCCATGCTTCTTTGGAGGTCAATCAACTGAAGAACAGCCAGAGATTTTTTTTTTACCCCAGATGAGGGGGACCTAGTCTAAGAACCTCTGGGCTTCCTGAGAGAGCAATGCATAATGAACGCTACAAGAGCCTGACTGAAGACCCCTTAATGTTTATGGAAAGATCTGCACTGACATGAATGAGCTCAAGGGTCAGGCTCTATGTCCATTTCTGAATATGCTCATGGGATGAAACTTATGGGGGAAATGCTATAGACACATGTTCTGTTTCTGCCATGTAACCTAATCCAATGTGATCCCCACAGGGAGGAAGTGTGCACACTGGGATGCTCAAGGTTGTTGTTTGGCCCACATTTTTTCAGCAAGCCAAACTGATTCATGTTTCCTAGACTATTATGTGGATTGAATCTTTTGGGTTTTGCAATTCTACAAATTTTGCAATCCAGCTTACAGCTCAAAAAATACCAGAAAGCTTATTTTAGGATAAAATGCATACTTTGAGGAAAACAGCTGTTAAAAATAATGCAAATTCTAATGGAACGAACACAGGAAAAAGTGGCATAGACTGGAAATAGACCTGTCAAGCCACAGGATTGCAGCCTTAGCATTTTTTCCCATGTGCTTGATCAGCATTGTCACTGGTTATGACAGCATGTCCCTTCCACCTACTTGTTTCACTCTTCTCTCAGCCTGCATGCAACTTGGGGCAGATGGTTTCATTATAGCTCCATAGAACAGGTTACCTACTAATGAGCCACAAAAAGTCTTCTCTCCCTCTGGATGGATTTCATACAGTCAGCTGCCAAAAGTTCACTTTCTAACTACAGCCCAAACTAGCATTCAACGTATGCTTTTCCAAAATGTTAAATTTTGCTACTGCAATTACATGGGAAGAATAGTGCAACTTTATTTTATGTCATATCTTTGGGTTGCAGCCAACTAAGCCCTACTCACAGCAAACCCATTGAAATCAATGGGTGTTAGTTATATCCACTTATTTTAATAGATTTACTTCAAGTATTACTCAGTTGCATACAATGTTTTGCACTCCGAAGCGCCAAAACAAAATAAGGGGTAAGGTTTGCCCAGTATTGAGTCCTGGATCAAAATGTTTCCTGCCAGTTTAGCTCTGACAATGCATCTCAATTCTGAATGCTCCCAAGCCCCACTCTGTCCAAATCTTAAGATCCTATTTGGAGGACCTGCTCCAACTGGTAGCCACCACAGAGAGGGCCTTTTCAGTGCACCACACTGTGAATTTCCCAGTGCTAGGTGAAGACCTTTCTGTTACCAGAAACCCTTTAAAAAAACAAGCCACCACCCGGAAAGACTGGGTTCCTATTTTAAATTATTTTATTTTAGCTTGGGTTTTCAGTGAGTTCCACTTTGCTGTATTGATGTAGTTTTGCCCTTTATTCGATAAAACTGGTTTTTACGCATTTATAGTAAGACAGCCAGAGAACTTTATGTTATGGTGTGGTAAACAAACGCCGTAAGTACAGTGGTACCTCGGGTTAAGTACTTAATTCATTCTGGAGGTCTGTTCTTAACCTGAAACTGTTCTTAACCTGAAGCACAACTTTAGCTAATGGAGCCTCCTGCTGCTGCTGCACAGAGCACGATTTCTGTTCTCATCCTGAAGCAAAGTTCTTAACCCAAGGTACTATTTCTGGGTTAGCAGACTCTGTAACCTGAAGCGTATGTAACCTGAAGCGTATGTAACCCAAGGTACCACTGTAAAATAAAACAATATTCAGGATTGCCCTGTACTGCCAAAAATACATTTTTTGGGGGGCGGGGACAACTTGTTTTACACTCACAGCCACTACTGGGGTAGAAGCTCATTAAGGCAAACAATTCCTTATGTTTCAGTGGACAGCTTGTGATGTGCATGGTGTTCTCCTTCACCACACTCCCAACTTTGTATTTGCTCCCTGAGCACTACCCTGCTTTTATTTATTTTTTCCTGATAGCCCCCAATACTAAATGAAGTGAGCATGACATTGGAGTGCATATTGGTTTATCTGGATGATCAAGAACTAGTGCTTCAATGTACAGGGATGAGATGGTTGGATGTGCTGAATCAGAGTGCCCAAACACCAAAGTAAAAACCAGGATACCCCCAAGTTGTTGAGCCTTTTGTTACAAAAACGTCAAAAACCTGTGATTATTCGATTGACTTGCCAGGGCAAAGTGCCATCTTTAGGAACCGCCCCCCCCATGTCAATTCCGCCTTTGAAATCCCAGTAACGTCCAGGAAAATCCAGATGTATGGCAGCCCTAACCAAATTCTACTAGGTTCCAGAAGGAAGTGCAGTCGCTGGGAGAAGCAGCGAGAGAGTCAATTCCGTGAAAATGGGATAGCGAGAGAAGGGAGCAAGTTTTGCTCCAGGGACATAGCCTTTTACTTGAGTGGGGGGGAGTGGAGTGGAGGAAGAATAGCCACACTGCTTCACAAACAACAGAAAGATTGTGTGCTGTAGCTGAAGGAAGGGGAAGCAAAGCCTCTGAAGGAAACCACATGAGAAAGGCTGCTGCAGTTGAAAACAGTGTGTCAACTCAGACATTATAACATGGACACACGCAGCTGAATGAACACTCCCCTTGTGCTGTGAAGTAGAGGTTTGGGAAGCAGAGAATCGAAAAGACTGTGTTGGTGGCCAGTAGCCAGACTTCTGAGCATAAGGAAGTGGCTCAGAGGGAAATTAGCCAGGGAAAAGTTTTGTAGTTTGCTCCTGACAAAGGCAACATCCTAGACAAGATTTGAAACAAAGTGTGCATGTGTGTGTATGCGCCAAACCATCCTTTTGCTTCATGCTCCTTTCTTTTTTTAACAGCCCCTGCCTTTTTCATTCCTCCAGCTTTCTCCTTTTCTCTTGAGCATCCTGGGGAGTCTGGAGACAAATAACAGGGAATTAACTGAAACTGTTAGGGACCCATGAGGTATGTGTGCAAACAACTGGCCTTTAAACTCCCTACATTCTCTAATAACTGCTGTATCACATGTTCGCATGAGTACCAATTGTGCAAGAATCAACGGCTGCACAGGGAACAAAATATTGCTGGAGGGAAAATGTAAAATGACATGCCTGAAAAGGAAACATGGAAAGTGCCTGAATCTTCTGCAACAAACAAACAATTGCAAATGCAAAAAAACCAAAAACACTTTTATAACCTAGACAGGGTCTTTGAAGTCTGACAACCTATGGCTATTGCATGAATATCCTGTTTTTTATTCCCTGAGTGCATATGCCACTGCAGCAGTATCTAGGAGCTGAAAGCAGTCCAAGTGGGGTAGAAAATATCTCCCTTTCATGAATGTGTTCAAGGTTAGGCTAGGAAGGTGTTTATACCCCTGCTAGCATAAAACACAATTTTTCCATCTCTTTGATAAATTATGTACTGCCATCAGTTGGAATTAGATACATTAATGGTTCCCCCCGTGACTGTATTATTTCCTATCGTTGGGTTAAAGCAGCTTGGAGGGCACTGAACAGGGGGGGGGGAATGGATGGAAGGGAAAGGGTTAAGCAGTCCTCCTCCAGCCCCCTTTAAACCTGCAACCTCCCAAGGCTGCTCTGGGTCTTTAAAAAGTCAAGGGAAGCATACACGCAGCTGGTGTCACGTGTGATTTCAGCCTTGCCCTAAGGAATCCCATGCCATTAAATGATTGACTTGAATTGTGGCAAAGAGAATGCAGTCAACAGACACACACAAGGCAGCAGGCAAAAAGGAATCTAGTGAGATTCTTTCTCCACTGAACACATCATTTCTCCCAGCTCAGGAAATGCTGAAAGGACACTTTTGTCAACCCTGCTGGTGGGTAAAGGAGGACTGCAGGAGGATAGAATCTCAAGGTTATTTTGCAATCTGCAGCCCTTTGGTGCTTAATTTGACAAATGTTTAAGGCTGCCCAAATGTTCATTAAGGACAACAGTTGTAAGAAGTGAGTCAGTGATATTAGACTGAACTGAAGGTGTCCTTTATTTCCACTTCCTTGCAACCACAGTCATTGTGAGGAAACGTGGTTCTGTCAACACTGCAGGTAGAGTACAAAATTGTTTTAGAAAATTTTCCAGCAAAAAAATGTTTGGAAAGCCCTAGTTCCTCTTCAGTGGTTTAGAACCAACTCATATCCTTTGCACAGCTAATCCTGTAATCCCCACTTCTGCCCACACACCCAGGACCTGCTCCCCACAACCATTCCACTCCCTGTTTCTTCCAGCCACAACATTCGGTCTTGCAGTGGTGCAGGGAAGTGAAAGTCAGTTGCAATTCATGCCTTCATCCCACACTAGAAGTGTGTGCAAATGCTCTCTTATGCCCTGCCATAATTTGTGGGCAGAGAAATTGGGGGTGTCATTTCCATCTAATTTCTACAGGGCAGCAGAGAATTTCTCCAGTCATTTCTCAGAAGCAGAGTTCACAATTAGCAGACCATTAGGTCCAGTCGCGGACGACTCTGGTGTTGCGGCGCTCACATCGCTTTATTGGCCGAGGGAGCCGGTGTACGGCTACCGGTTCACGTGGCCAGCATGACTAAGCCGCTTCTGGCGAACCAGAGCAGCGCACGGAAACACCGTTTACCTTCCCGCCAGAGCGGTACCTATTTATCTACTTGCACTTTGTGCTTTCAAACTGCTAGGTTGGCAGGAGCTGGGACCGAGGAACGGGAGCTCACCCCGTCACGGGGATTTGAACCGCCGACCTTCTGATCGGCAAGCCCTAGGGCTCTGTAGTTTAACCCACAGCATCACCCGCATCCCTATTTCAGAAAGTACTCTTTTATAAAAAGCAGTGAGAAGATGGCTTTCCGAGAACCCCTCCAACCAAGGAAGCACAACTGGCTTTGGAAAAATATCAAATAAATCAATCCCCTTGATGTTGAAGCACATACCTGAGCATGGTGGTTGCCACTATTTGAGGCAAAAACATGGAGATGACCCTATTTTTGGTTTCTCCACCTGAGCAGAAAACAATCCTTCCCAAGATCTTGCTATGCAATTGAAAGGGCAAGGGTTACATCACTTGTTAGCTGTAAGAAGCCTTTCTCTATACTGCTCTAAGTGACTGCTGAGCCCATTACTCAGTACCTGAGAGCAGAGAGGACAGAGCAATCTCCCTGCCTTACCTGCTCATCTCTCTCCACAGGACTCTGCCGCTCAGTCAGGGTCTTGACATTTCACTGACAAAAAAGAAACATGGCTTCCCTGCCAGGTGGTCACATTCTTGTCTGCAAGAAGTCAATTGGCATCCTGCTCATCAATATGTCTCCTACAGAAAACTGCTAAAGCCTGAGATCAAAAACAATGTGAGTTACATGCCGTGCTTCCCCCCCAAAAAAAATGCTTGGGGTACTCTCATTTTGACTCAAGAAAATCACCATTTTATAGCTCAAATTGGGGAAAATAAATACAGTAAATGGACAAAAGTGCAAAGATTCACAAAATGTTTAGGGCGTATGCGTCCCCCCAGAAAAAAAGCACTGGTTACATGAAAGAAAAACTTTTGCAGTAGCTTTTTGCTAGGCTGACCAAAATGACAGAATTTGTCTTCTGCCCTATTTCAGCATGGTTAGAAATGGGACTATTTCCACCCTATCTATATCAAGGGTGGGGAACCTGCTGCCCCAGATGATGTTGGATCAAAACAACTCCCACTATCACCCAGCCACAGCTACATGGACTGAATGTACTTGCAGCATCCCATTTGCCTGGTCATGCATTTCAGTACATATGTAGAAGAGTGGGTTGCCTTCTGGATGCATCTGAGATCTCCCAGTGCTAATCCTCCCCTTACTTTCATGTAAGTGGAAGTGACATACTTCGCCACAAGCCAAGCAGCACAGAGAAGAACCCAAATGTTATGAAGCATACAGTATGCATGCAAGCCTGCAAGCCTGGCACTTATTTTAGGAACTTTTGACCTTGAACCTGAACATGCTCCAGAATTTGGCACTTCAAGAGGTAATGTAGTCAAGGGCAACAAAGATAAATCTCAAGTCATTTGATCATATCAAAAGGGCATTTGCACATTTATTAGTTATTAACTTTGCTTACTTTGCTGCCTTCATCACATCTACAAACAGCCAACCAGCAGAGTTTTTCCATGTGGTGAAGGGAATGCTGACGCCTGTCCACAGGAACAGAGTGCTGGGACTCTAAGAGGTCTGCTGTGACAAGTTTGCCAGAGACTTTGAGTGTAGTCACTCTTAAAGAAGTGTTACCCTCCCCAGAGTAACAGCTATTGAAAAGTCACTAATACTCATTTAATAGGTAAGGCACTTAGGAGAGTGGTGGCAGTCTAGCTGCAGGCGCTTTTGGAAAAAACTCTTGCGCAATAAACCTACTTCTGCCAAATACCAGACTTTTCGCAACAAGTGACACGAAAATGCACTGGAAAGTGTGGGACAACAGTTGCTTTGATTCAACACTGTATACCTCCTCACAAGTGAATGTTCATTAAGTATCACCAATGTCATCTAACCTGCCTGCAAACAAATCAGAATAAATGCTCAGAATGAAGGTCACCTCGAGTCACCTTCTTTTACTGTCTCTCTAGACCAAAACAAAGCTTTCCTGATCAGGCACAGGCTACTGTGGCAAAAGATGGATATTAGGGGTACTTCATAACACAGCCTTCTGAGCCTTTGCCCCGTGCAGTGCATACAAACAACATTCAGTACAAGATAACCAAGAAGGCAGGGAAAGTAAGTGGTATATATTGGAAATTTCAGAATCACACAAGTAAAGGAGGGTAGGAAGAAAGAAGGATCATGAAAGGATCCATGAAAGGTAAAACTTTTGAGTCTCATGTTGACTGTCACATCCACCCCCAAAATAAACAAGAATCTAGCAACACCTTAAAGACTAAGAAATATGTTGCAGCATAATCTTCCATGAGCAACAGCCCACTTCTGCGGAATGTATAACAAATGCAAGAAGTATGAACCAGCTCTTACTGAAGCATGAGAAGCACACACACCTTTCGCCCGCCTTAGAGATCCCCTGGCCTTCATTCTTCACTTGTAATCAGATTCATCACTTGTGTCAACTTCTCTCCACCTGGGAATCTAAGCCTATTCTCTTCGGCTCAAGAGATTTACCAGCAACAAGTCAGTCTGCAGATGTTTTATGGGCGTTCCTTCCTTGTGCAGTAAATTGCCCAGCAGGAAGACTCTAGGCTTTTTGCTGTTTTAAGAAGGGAGTGATCAAGGTTGGTGTCTTTGCAAGTGTTGAGTCGGGGATGGTGTATAGGCATGCCCAAGGCCCTTGAAGATGAGAGTCATTAATCTGCAATGAGGATGTGCATATAAGAAGCAAAGGAAGGAGCTTCACCTGGGTTTCATTGAAGACCTAGAAACGCCCAGTAATGGAAGCAGCACTATATAGCAGAGCAGAGGGGGCTGCTTTCATTTTGGTATATTCACCTCTGCATAAAAAGAGAGAAACCGACAGATAGTGCAGGGTGGATGCTATCTCAGTCTAAGGCCTTTCATTCCAACCGTGACAAGAGCGGAGCAGTTCAGACAGAAGACACTAAAACGACAGTCACTTTTTTTTAACCTCATTAAATGAATCTACACCAGGAATCAATTCTTTTACTGGATGTGATAAAAAGCATCTTGTGTTTCCCTTGGCCGGATAACGTGCTACTATGTGCCAGCTTGTCAAGTCACACCCCAGTGCCCATGGCTTGTTCAATACCCATATTGTCTGCTTTCCTAGAGGGGTTCTTGTTGAACTGTAAAGAAGTTGGTTGTGTCAGCATTTTGCATGGTACACTCCTGCTTTTCAAAGCATCACACGCCTTCAGCCAGTGTCAATCAGTGTTATCACCACAGAGGTTCACAGAACTACAGCAGCATCCATCAAGAGAGGATTGAGGGGTGATTTTTATAAAGCCACAGCACCACTCCTCCGCTACACATGGAGATGTGATTTGAAATTTCCATCCCTCAGTCTTTCCATATTGTAGGATTTTATTTTATTTGTTTACTTTCAGGCTCAAGCAGAGAGACTAAATAATGTTTTGAAAAATGAAATGACTTCTTAAAATGTTGACTTCTCCAACATCAAACAAGGTGATCTCGGCAGTACATTTATTGACCCAATCTTGCCTAAATCTACACACATCCTCAAACCAAATCACTTGGATATTCTTCCCAGGTAATGAGTCAACACTGAGAAGCACAGACATGGTACTGACACTACAATAAAAAGTTCCCATACAGACACTGTGGGTTGGTGTAGGCTGGCTACTTCTTTCTTTCCCTTTCCTATTTTTAATTAGCGCTTTCATTATCTCTACATCCTTGCCACGCTCCAGTCCACACAGAGCTCCCAGGATCCCCAGAGTCACGAAAAGCCTATGACTGTTCCACTTCAGACATGCAAGATTTCAGCTTGCCATCAATCCAACCTCAGAAGGAAATAGCGGAGAGACAACCACAAGTTAAGAATGCTGCCCTTTAGTGAGAAGAGGTCCTGCTACTTGCGACAGCTAAGACTAGCCATCTTACTTTTACTCTGCACTGCCCTTAATTATTTCTTCTTAGTGTCATGTGGCAGCAAGTGATTAAAGCAGAGGGAGTGGGATCCAAGGTATCAGGCTTCTATTCCTGGCTTGGAAAGAAAGCGAGACGGAGCAATTAAGAGAAACAGGTCTCTTGGGCTCAGTTCACAGCTCAAAGGAAAGAGCAAGTGTTTGGGCTAGGAGGAGGGAAAAGTGAATGAATGAGTGATTCTCAGAGATGGGCTTACTTTGCAAAGCAAAAATTGAATATAAACTCTATTTCTATGCTCTGCATATATTGCCCAAGTTTGTATACAAATGCCAGATTATTTTACAGGCATTTGTACATGTCTGCTTCGGCTAGCAATGTTAAGCAAGTGCCAGTGGCTGGAGGAAAGGAGCTATTTTTGCAGTCAGAAGGACTAGAAACATGTTTTTTATTTTTAAAAAACTTTTTTAAAAAATTAACTAACTAACAAATCAGGGCTGCACCCTTAGAAGTGGGAATTTCAGCATCTGGCACAACTATTAAAGGTGCGGGATCCTGTTCTCTTTTCCATCTGGCCACTGTAATCATAATATGTTATTGTTATCTTTTATTTACTTAATGAAGCTGAAGCCATTAGCCATTAGAAAACAACAAAGAATAAAATACATTACACAGTTAAAATAATTATTAAAACTTGGCATTGTGACAAATGAAAATTTGCTGTGCTGAAGAATTTAACTTGGCGTCCCCACAAAGTTATAAACTGCTGCTCTGAAGAAAAATCAGCCACCTTTTCAGAAATGTAAGGGGACCTGTCCCCCCTCATAAAAAGTTATCAAGTATTCATAATCATAACATAGATCTTCTCAGCACCAAAAATTTGAGCTTTCAAGGTGCAATTCCCCACATGTGGATAACACACAGACCTACATATGATCTGGAATGATGCAAAGGGATGCAGGCTAAGGATAATTCTGGATGTTACATAATACAGGTGGAATAGGAAATAGAATGGGCTGGTGCTCCCTGTTCTCCCTGTGTGTTCACACAGTTCTAATTTGACATCTTCTCTTGCAGTCAGATGTGACAAGCCACCTCCCAGAGGTTACCATTCAAGCAACGCACACATTCACAAAGTTCGTCTGTTTCACTTTTAAGCAGAGATTGAATGGCAATCTGTCATGGATGTTTAAGTTGAGATTCCTGTACTGTAGAGGGTTAGACTTGACAACCCTCAACTCTATGATTCCATGAACAAATTTGTGAGATGAACCTGCACTGGTCCATTCTTGCTGCACCTTTTCAAGGTTGCTTATTCTTCTACTGGCACCCTATTCTTCAGGATCATCTCTTGGTCTTTCTTGGATTACTCATAGTTTTGTAGCTCAGTCCATAGCAAGCAGAAAACATGGAGAAAATATTGCAATTGTTTTAAAAGGCAGAATTATGAAGCTTATTCTGACACAAATCAGTCCCTCAACTCCTTCAGTTTCAAAAATGCCATTAAGAAAATATTGTTTCTGGAGGCAGCAAACAACAAGCATGCTTTATTTTTTAAGGGGGGAAAAATCAATAACAGTTCTTTTCTGGAAATATAATGCATAGCATTGTTATTTTGTTTTCACTACCCACACCAGAAACTGAAATAGCTACATAGAACAATTAAGGGGCTAGCGTGACTATCTAGGCATTAGTACCCTATCTTATGGAGCAGCTTTGGGTTCTGAGCCTGATACTGGTGACCAGGGGCACACTGGACCAGATCCCAAGATCCGTAGAACTAGGGCAGACACCCTCAAAAGCACCCTTCCCATTCCAACACCATAGGGAGTGCATCAAATGGGAAATCATGGAGCGAAGGAGAAATGTGGAAAGGGGGTGGAGCCTAACAGCTGGGCTGGAGGCAGGTGCTCAGTAGGCCTCAGTTCACCACCAGCCCCCACAGAGGCAAATTGCTAATTCTCCTTGCTGCCATGCACAGAGTGCTTCTCCTTGGGGCCAGAACAGGGCAGCCACTAAAATGAATGTTAGGCTGGTCAGATGAAAAATGATAGGGCCCCAGCACCTTTAATAATTGTGCAGGGCAGTGAATTTTAGCATGAACCATCTGTCACGAAAGGAAGCATCCCAATGGATCAGCCTTTATTTCTCTATCAGATGACCTGGCATTTGCCCAATGCTCCCACAAACCTGGGTGGGTGGGTAGAAGAGGAGTCCAACTTTGCCTTCCCCAGTAACATGGGGTTAGCAGCCTCTAAGCCAGATTTCCGGTTAAAGGCCAAAGGGTTCAATATTCCCTGGACTTTCCGCCTAATAAGAACTCAGCAGCAGGAGCTGTAATCAAAGACGGCAGTTACCCCATTTTCTTATCCTGGCTTAATGAACCAGTTTTGCAATAGGGGCAATAAATAATAGATTACTCTCAGAGGCTGGTGTAGCAGCAGTGCTGCTGCTGCATAGCACTAGCCGCCTAAGCCTCACTGCCGTGGGGCTCCAAATCTATGCTGCTTAAAGCTGCTACACAGCCACATCATACAAAGCCAGGAAACCAAACAGTTTGGCTCCCCTGTCAAAGGCTAAACCAAAAGCAACTGTGCATGCAACCCAGCTATGGATTATGCCCCCTCCCTTCAAGAGGTTCACCTGGGGCCTTTGTTATAGTCTTTGCAATGCCAGGTGCAGACCTTTGTACCCTTCCAGGACCTTTAAATTTGAATGATACGTTTTATCGCATTCTGATATGGCTTTCTCTTCTAAATTCTAAATGGCTTTCTCTTTGCTATTTTCATATTTCATATGTGAGTTTTTGTGATGTCATCCCTATTCTATAATACCACAGCATTTCGGCATTTGTTGAAATAAGCTGAATACTGGTTAATACCACAGTTTCAAAGTGGCATACGATAGAAATACAGCCCAAAAATCAGGTCCCCTCCAGACTAATGTCTGGAGGAGGGTGTTCTGCAATATGTCATTGACACAACAATAGTGCATTAGAAGTGGAATTGCAGAACATCCATACACCATTTCACTTTTGGTTGTTTTGCAATGCTTCAATAATGCTACCCCATTATGGCCATCTAGGTGGGCACTCTTACAGTATAGTACAACAAAAGTGGGTCCACCCCAGGGACGCGGACTTATAAAAAATATTGGGGGGGGGGCCCCGGGAAAGCTCATGAATAATAAATAAGCTCATGAATATGCAAATAAAGTGGCGCCGCCTCCTCGTGAGCGAATAGGGGAGAGCATGCTGCGCCTATTAATCAGCTCCGGAACAGCTGATATGCGGGAAACGTGGGGCTAGCCGGAGAAGAGAGGGCGAGCCCCCTCCGCTCCGGCCCTAAACCGCTGAAACCGCCGGGAGGAAGGAAATTCCCCCTGGCAGTGCCTTGGCAGTGGCGGTGGTGCTGCGAAGCAGCGAGGCAGGAGCCCCCGCCCCCGGGGATTCCCTAATCTCGCGGGGGACGGCCGGGGCTCTCCGACTAGGGCGCGCGGCTGGCTGGCTGGCTGGCGAGGGAGCAGGTGGGGAGGAGGCGGGGGACGGCGGCGGCGCTCTGCTGGAAGGGCGCCCGAGATTATGGGGGGGGCTGAGCCCCCCCCAAAATTTTTTTGAGGGGGCTCGAGCCCCCTCAGGCCCCATGGAGTCGGCGCCTATGGTCCACCCCCCAGAGTCACAGGATTTCAGCAGGAAGCTATGGCACATGCACTACAAGAAACGAAGCAGTATGTGCAACCCAAAACTTTTGAAGGTCCAAACAATATTAAAAGCAGGATTGTGTATAACCACCCCAATGCCACCATTATCACAAAGGATCACAAAAGAACAGTTAAAAGGAGGCCTGGAGAGGCTCTAAGTTAAATGTAATCATAAGATAAGCTTCCTTAACATCTCTACTGAAATTTTAAAAATTAAAAAGACTTCACAGGAAGCTCAAAAGAGGGGTGTTGTAAAGAAAGGTGCTCTTGTGTATTTACCTTTTCCGCCACACCAAGGATCACTGCTGGAGTGCCCTTTCCCTCTGATTACTTATTGCCAAAGGCTCTCCTCTACGTATGCTGCATGCTGTTTTACCGCACAATAGCCAGATCTGCACTGCATTCTGTAAAAAAGACAAAAAACCAAACAGCCTGTCATAGCCAGCTCTTATTCATTTATTTCAGTTCTTTAAAAACGTTCCCCCCCCAAAGTGCACAGACTGCTTTGGGGGCCTCTGTGAGTGTGGGTATTTAATTGGGTTGTACTGATAAAGTGCCATAATAGGGCAGGCTAGTCTGGAAAAGGGTCGTGAGAACGCTATTTCAGGGTGAAGGAAGGATTGGCAGGATTGCAAGCCAGGAGTCCAGGGCAAGGAATCTAAGCATAGGACCATCCAACTTCTGCTTTAAAACCTCCAGTGAAGGAGAGTCCACAACCTCCTGAGGGAGTCCATTCCACTGTTGAACATGATGTTTTGGATTTTAGACAAGTTCAAAACCTTCCTCCCAAGAGATACATTTCAGGTCTAGTCAGTGATGTGGGGCAGAAAACTTTCAGTTGAAAATCTTCTGTTTCATAAGTCTGTTAGTAACAATGAATGTAAGCTAATTGCAAATGCAGTATTAGGCAAGCTTAGCAGCTTCAAGATGTTGGGCTTTTTAAAATAAATACGAGTAATATAAACATGCTAAATTGGATCACTGAAGGGGTTGCCAACCCTTTGGGGTCAGTAGACGCATATGGAATTTTGAGGAAAGTGCTCTGGGCCCCAGTCACAAACATTGCATAACAGAAAATAGCTGCCACCTCTAAAAGAGCACCGGGGGGGGGGATAGAGGACTACAAAATGGTATAGGCATGTCCCCCCCAATCAATGGGGGGAAAGGCACCTCCATCAGCACTTGCTCACAGAAAAAAGCTCATTGCACCTCTCCCCTGTTCAGAATGGATTAAAAGGAGGATGCCCAATTCTGGCATCTAGTGACACAATGGGAAGATTTGAGGGGGGTGTTCGATGTAGAAATGGCTGAGCCAGTACAAACAGGAACAGAGCAGGAAGATTGAATAGTCTCTTGAGTATTGTGGATTTCTGAGGGCATATTTCCTGAGACCTTTCAAGGGTGGCTTAGGAGATACCGGTGGGTGTACTGGCTCCCACTGGAAACCCCTGCTCTAGGGGTTGCTATGATGAAACCTGAAAGTCCACATCACTGCAGAAGGCCTCAGGTCTGTAAGGACTTTTTCACAAGTGGATTAAGAGACAACATAGCCCTAGGCTATAGAATAACAGGTGGCTGCCAAAACTGGTCTCCTGAGGGCACCTCCTGCCTCACCAGTCCCAGGTGCCTTGTAGGACTTGCCAGGTAGTCCGCTGGGCGTGTGAGTGTGGTCAGAAAGGGAAGCAACCCTGACTCACCCCTTTCCATTTTCTCCTTAAAATGTTAAGTGTGTGTGTGTGGGGGGGGGGTATACAGAGAGAGAGAGAGAGAGAGAGAGAGAACACACCAATCATGGTCCTAAATTAAGAGGGAGGATCCCATCTCTTATGTTAGACTGGAACAACCAGAAAATTTAAGGCGTAAGCCAAAATGTGGCAACTATGTAATATTCTGAAGATTAACATACATTTTACATAATTTGAATATCTGCTGACATGGGTAAACTATGTAACTGCAGACTTTGGAGAATGACAGACTTCAACTACTAATTTGATTAAATCACTATGGCACATACTGCCTCTTAAATTAGGTTATCACTTTGCATTTGAATCAAAAGGAAATATATGCTGAACAAAATTTCAGCAGAATAAAATTAGAATGTTCAGTCCTTAAATTTCCCATTGTTTTGCTGTGTCCCTTTCATTCATGCATTTCACTGCATATTTGTTTCACTATGAACTCATGGATATAATTTCCAAAAAAGGTAGGAGACCTGTAATTGAAGACATAGTTATTGTCATTTCTGTTAAGCATACTAAGGATTATGTGTAGAAGTTATAGAATAGGAGACATTCTCTCCACCTCTGAGCAATTTACAATCTAAATAACTTGCTTATGTTCTCTTCCCAATTCTGAAAAAGTCATACAAAGAAATACAATGGGACTGGATTATTCAGATATTCTGTACTTTCAGATCTGGAAGTTCTGGTTTTCTTATTCTGCCAAGCAATATAAAATGACCAGTAGCAACCCAGTGGGAACTGCATTTAGAATTCAGATTCTATTTTATTTAGAAACAAAAACAAAAAACCCAGTCTGATTCACACTTGACTCTACATGCCACTCAATGTCACTAAATGACTTATCTCATTTAAGCCCTGCTCAATCATACTCTGAACTCTGAGGGGTAGGATTGTCCCCTGTTGGTGTTTAGTCATTTAGTCGTGTCCATCTCTTCAAGACCCCATGGACCAGAGCACGCCAGGCACTCCTGTCTTCCACTGCCTCTCACAGTTTGGTCAAACTCATGCTGGTAGCTTCAAGAACACTGTCCAACCATCTCATCCCCTGTTGTCCCCTTCTCCTTGTGCCCTCAATCTTTCCCAACATCAGGGTCTTTTCCAGGGAGTCTTCTCTTCTCATCAGGTGGCCAAAGTATTGGAGCCTCAGCTTCAGGATCTGAGCACTCAGGGCTGATTTCCTTCAGAATGGATAGGTTTGATCTTCTTGTTGTGCATGGGACTCTCAAGAGTCTCTTCCAGCACCATAATTCAAAAGCATCAATTCTTTGGCGATCAGCCTTCTTTATGGTCCAGCTCTCACTTCCATACATCACTACTGGGAAAACCATAGCTTTAACTCTACAGACCTTTGTTGGCAAGGTGATGTCTCTGCTTTTAAAGATGCTGTCTAGGTTTTCTCCCAAGAAGCAGGCGTCTTTTAATTTCGTGATTGCTGTTCCCTAACCTGGTACAATTTCTACACAATGTCTGAAAGAGCCTATATGCTTACCAAGTGTGCTCATGTAGGCTCTGTCTGCACAATAGGGACTCTGCATATTACAAGGGTCCCAGGTTACTCACAGGCATTCAGGTTCTTTCAGACATTACAATGAACATGCATCACTAACGGGATCAGCAGGCACTATCCCCAACCCCCTTCTCTGTACAAGTTCAGAGAGACAATGTCTAACTGTGTTTCCCTATAGCTGACATGTGAACTACTTCCATTGAGAAGCAGTTTATCTGTAGCATTTGTTCTGCAGTGGTTATCTTACATATGCAAATTAGAGGTCCAGGGAGGCCTGGGCCACCTCCAGCTGTTGAGGCCTCTAGCCATACTAAAAATAAAAAACAACAATGCAGAAAAACAAAATAAGGCACGCATACAGAAAAAGAGTTGCTTGTTTATATAATCAGCTGAGCCGAGAAGACACATTCATCACAGTCTAATCTTGTGTCATCAGAACAGATATAGTTTTATTAATATTTCCACACATTTCTAACTCTTCAATATGACAGAATCAATATCAGTTAACAAAACAAAATTAATTTCCCCCACACCAAATCACTGCTCTTACTAGCAAAAATTAGGAGCTCTAAGCTGATAATGTGTGTCGTTTTTTGATGAAATCTCTTTCCATCGCTCTATTTCAAATAGTTACCTCATCAGTCTTACCCAGTAGCAGCACCGGATTTAGGGTGGTGCAGCTGGCTCTCCTGCACAGGATGCTAAGCCAAGATATATAACAACAACAACAACAACAACAACAACAACAACAACAACATATATTTATATAGGTACCTACTGAGAAGATCCATTTAAAAAGCAACTATACCAAAAGGTATTATTGTGAAAATAAGAAATATTTAGGGGCATGTGCCCAATTTTGTCCTCAGTCAGGGCACCATATTACCAAAGTCTGCCCCTGCTCCTGCAACACACAGCCCACATTGTTCCAGGCAGTGGGATGCCTGGAGCATCATTTGCAATTGTCTCTGGGGAAGTTTCCATTCTTTGTTGAAAGCATGCAGTGTGGGTGGGTTTGCTCTACTTCAGCAGGGAGAATAATTGCTACAGGAGGTGGTGAGAAGTTATTAGAAATTAGGAGAGTTGTGCCCATTGCTTTCCAGAACAAATTGGTAGGCAGCAAGGGAAATAAAAACCACAGCAAGCGAGTGAGACAGGCATCATGTTCCAACATCTCACGCACGCCTGATTGATTTGAGGCCGCACATTTGGTAAGAGCTCAGATGAAGTACCTATTTCCAAGCCAGGCTGAAAAGATCACTGCAGCAGAACAAACAGTTTCCTCAAATGAACTCCCTGAATGTTCTCATTTGCCCTCAATGGGTGGACATTCCTCAGGTTTGGCGAAGCTTGGCAAGACCCACCCTACTCTGTATTGGAGGCGAAGTATTACATGCTGCTAAAACTCTACATTCCTAGAAATTCTTTTACGTGAGTCTCTGTAGTTTGATGTCTTACCAGCCCACTCTGCACTTAGCTGAACTCTTTCCTTCATACTGCACCATTAGCAATTTGAAGTGAGCTACATTTGACCTTTATAGGTAAAGGTAAAGGGACCCCTGACCATTAGGTCCAGTCGTGACTGACTCTGGGGTTGCGACGCTCATCTCGCTTTATTGGCCGAGGGAGCCGACATACAGCTTCTGGGTCATGTGGCCAGCATGATTAAGCCGCTTCTGGCGAACCTGTGCAGCGTACGGAAACGCTGTTTACCTTCCTGCCAGAGTGGTACCTATTTATCTACTTGCACTTTGACGTGCTTTCGAACTGCTAGGTTGGCAGGAGCAGGGACAGAGCAATGGGAGCTCACCCCATCGCGGGGATTTGAACCACCGACCTTCTGATCGGCAAGTCCTAGGCTCTGTAGTTTAACCCACAGTGCCACCCATGTCCCTTGACCTTTATACTAGGGGCCCAATCCAAAGACAGCAACAGAGCAACACAATGCATATTTAGTCAGAAGTATGTCCCACTGAATTCAAACAAAATGTGCAAAGGATAGAAGTGATACCATGTTTAAATTCCTTTAATATAAACAGGATATGATTAACACAAGTCCTATGGAGATCAATGGGGCTTGACTAGCATTTCCTGGTTCAGGTGTGGAGCTTGCGCAAATGGTTTGCTCCTTTGCAGGTGGGATCCAGTCACATACTGACAAGTTCAGTTTGGGCAATTAATGTGGATGTGTGGTCCATGTGCACCAATCCTGCTTCCAAACCCTGAACTTCCACCCAGTCTTCTTGCAGTAAGGGAAGTGATGAGAAAATGCACTGGGTAACAATATATTGATATGATCCTGCAAAGCCTCTCTGCAAATTTTTGTGCAAGCAAATCAGGGTGAATAAAAAGGTCGCCAGGAAGTGACCAGACACCAACTGACATCAAATTGTCCCTGCATACAGATGATTTGAAATTTCTGAGGAAAGTGAAGAAAAATAAATGCTTGCTTTCCAGAGTCAGTATAATCGCCTTCTAGCCCTCTATATTCATTTGCAAGAACAGTACAAATCATGTAGTTCATTATAAAATGGAAGCAGCAGCCTTTTGGCATTTAGCTATGCTAGGGACTCCACTGGTATCTGGAAGCTATTTGGCAGCACAGATGCATAATTGTGAAGGCAGATGTACTTGTGAACAGGGGTGGGTGGGTGGCTTTCGTTGCAGAATGAGCTTTGCTTTTTTTACACCTTCCCTCTTGCAAAGACAGTTGCTTTTGTACCTGCTCAGTCCTCCCTGCCCTTCCTTCCCAAACTTCAAGGAGGCAATACATTTTCGTATATGTTCATATTCAAGTATCTGTTTAAAATCTTTGTTCAGACAAAAAACAATTCAAAAAATTCTCAGAGGGGTGTGTGTGTTTGCTTTGCGAGTGAAATGAGGGCTAGCCGATCACTACTGTGCAAATTTGGAAATTAGAAACAATAACTTAAGTTGCACCTGAGCCTAAACAGCGATACATATGCATTCACAATGGGCCAAGGGAGAAAGCTACACATGTCCCTGTTTATCCTATGACTAGTCTAATTAATGTTTTGCCTTTTCACAAAATAAATTATGTTCAAAGCAGATCACAACAAAAACGTGGTTTTGAAACATGGTTTCAAAAACAATATTTCAATAAGAATATAGCTAACAGTTCAAGACATGAAGGTATTTCAGCAGCAAATTTTAGAAGAAAAAAAACCACAGCATCAATGCAGTTAAGTATCCATGTAGGCACATTTCAAGGCAAACACCAGAAGTGTAGGAAGCATTTTAGGGACCAGAAACAGTTGGCATCTCTCTGGGACTGAACTCAAATCTGCACATATAAGATGCACCTAATCTATATGCTACCATGGCAACTTTGGGGCTAGTTTTAACATCTAACTAGCAAACACACACAAACACATTCTAAAACAGAGGGGTTACTATATCGCAGCTGAGTTCCAAGCACCTGTCTCTTGGTCACACATCACGTGAGGAAGGTCTCATTGTATTCTCCTCACATCAACATTTTCATCAATTTGATTTATTAACCACCCTTCACCATAAGGTCCCATTATTCAGTGGTGTGTCTGATGCAAGGTGTGTGCAAGGCCCTTCATTTTGCAGCATATCATGCAAGGTGCTGGTACTACATCTTAAACAAGTGAACAATCCACTTCTCCAGTCCCAGGTTCTACTACTACTACTTCTGGAACAGGCCCAAGACATTTTGCTACCTGAGGCAGGGTGAACAAATCTCTCCCCATCTCCCGGGAAGCTGCATATCTCCCGGGAAGCTGGTCGTATTATTTTGGCAGCCAAGGCAGAAAATCTGCATGTGGTTTTCTCTGGCAGTAAAAGTGAGGTTACAGGGAACCAGGCATAGGGCCTTCTTGGTAGTGGCACCCACCCTGTGGAATGCCCTCCCATCAGATGTCAAGGAAATAAACAACTATCTGACTTTTAGAAGACATCTGAAGGCAGCCCTGTTTAGGGAAGTTTTTAATGTCTGGTGTTTTATTGTGTTTTTAATTCTGTTGGGAGCCACCCAGAGTGGCTGGGAAAACCCAGCCAGATGGGCAGGGTATTATTATTATTATTATTATTATTATTATTATTATTATTATTATTATAGTACAACAATAAATTAAATAACTTAGCACTTCCCTGCCGCATCAGGACACCCCAAACTGGTTGCCTCATTCCGGATAACAGTAGGATAACAACCCTAACTCCTTCATCCAAACAACTTTGCTTTGCAGTATCTAGCCCCTCCCTTAGCAAGACCACCCAGATGAGGCAAGGCAAGCTCAAAGTGATGAGCGAACTGAAGGCTTTTATTCCTCCAGGGCTGGATGACCCCAGAAGATCACTTCCTTTCTTTCTCAAGGATAAGGCCTTGAAGGAGCAGAACTCTGACGTGGATCCTAACACTCTACCTCCTTTCTGCCAATTTATAGCCTTACTTGTAGCTTTGCTTCACAGAGAATGGAGTACTTGACTTGGTTTTCCCACAAAAGGAGAAGTAGTACAGATCCAACTTCTGAACATCCTGATTCATGTCAGGTTGTCATAGTCTAATGGGGGCAAGATGTTCGTTTCTGTTATCATTTTTCTATAACACATGAAACAAATTGCTTCTGCAGGCTCAGTCCCAACGCAAGCCTTAGCTTCCTAATAAAGAGTAGCATACATGGCATTTTCACCAGCTTCCACAAAATACTGCATCCAAAAGTGCCAATAAAGAAAGAAAGGTACAGGACTACACAACAACCAACAACAAAGCCCTGTGGATTCTGCAATTATGGAGCCACAGTTTTCTGCAGTTTGATAGATTTTGAACCAGCATTCATACTATCCCTGTAAAATCTGACCAGTAGCTGCTAAGAATTATCATCTAGAATCTGGAAATATTCACAAGCTCAGAGAAACCACAGTTTCTGCCCCTGTGGCCTTCACAGTACCTCCCACACAGATACATACATCACTTCTCAGTATGCAATTCTTTGCAAATAAAGTGTGCTGCAAATTCCCTGAGTGGGTCCGCTTTTGATGCTAAACTTACACTATTTAAATTCATTTGAAAAGCACCCTTCATAATTTGAGAAGCTGCAGCTTATTCAGATATCCTTACTGCAGATACTGTATCTACTACTTATCACCATCATCGCCAGGGCTAGGGAAATAATACTGAATTCATGGAAATCTAACTACAATAAAAAATAAATAAAAACTAGCGTATGAAACTGGCAACACAAAGGTGTGAATTACGTGACCTCCTACTGAATATGCCTATATTCATGTTCCAAAGATAGGTCTGTATTTTGACAATTTGAGTTCTCTTTGTGACTTGGCAATTCCTACACAGCCATACTAAAGAGAAAGAGGGGGCTACCCCATCCAAAATCAGGTGAGTGGAGCTGAGTTGATAGTTAGGTCATGCAACAGGAATCTAACCACATTAGAAGACTCTTGTTCAGTAGGCCTAGTGCTATCATGCACTTTTAAAATTCCTTCCATGAAGATGGCTGTTGCCTTGATATGCAGGGGAAAGCACAGAAAAGTTCCTTATCCTGAAAACCTAAAGAACACTAGGGATACAATATAGAATCACTATCATATTTACACATAAGACAGGGAAGAGCAAGTGAATAATGTGCCCAAAGCCACACAAAGAAAAAGTGTGTGTATGAGTCACCTGCCCATCAGTGCTACCTACTCATTCTTTGTTGGACCTGATGCTTTTGGGCAGAACAAGAAGGGCAGCAAAACCTTGCTGTGCATCTTTCTCAGAATTGATTGAACACCCTCTCTACCTCATGCGGTGTTCTGTCATCTCCCCAGCCTCCCAAAGTTCACCCCCTTTTCTCTCCCTTTCTTTTGAAAGTGTTGCTAATTTCTCAAGGACACCAGAATCAGAGTTACTTGCATGTAGAGAAAACTTGAACCTGTGTGGGAGACTAAACGGCTGCCTCAGAACAAGAGATCGGAGAGTTTCAAAGAGGAAGAAGAGTGGGTGAGTGAAGTAGACTAAGCACGGGAACAAGATCTGAATACATCTGAGGTGGGGAAGAATACAAATTTTAATTTACTCTGTTTCTCTTACAGGTTCTCAGCTACACAGTTGATGCAGCCCAAGTTGACTCTCTGAACTGATGGGAGTGAGGAGGGCACATTCTCAGATCAGCTTAGGTTAAATCACTGTTTTATAATAATGAACATCAGAACCAATAAGATGTGATAGATGGCTATTTGGCAAAGGGCCTTTTCAGTGGTGGTACCCCAGTTTTGGAATACTCTCCTCCGAAAAGCCTTGCTCGGCATCTGCTCAGATACCTTTCTAGCACCAGATGAATATATTTTGAATGATTTTACTTGGATTAGTTTTATGCTGCATTTACAAAAATGCTGTTGTTTGCAGATGACTTTAATATATTAGTTATTTAATTATGCTTTTACTAATTTTAGCATAAGCCACTCTGATATTTTAAGGGCAAAGTATAAATCTAAACAAGAAATATGCGAACCATTGAACAGTTAGAAAAATAATTTGTGTGTGCTGGATACACCAATATAGGGCAGAAACCTGCCCCATTAACTGGAATAAGTGTTGTACTCTTCAGGTGTTTTGAACTGCCATGAAGGTGTCAGAAGGCTGACGGGAGCACCAGCTATCAACACCTTCCTCCTAAGCGCCTACCAATTATGCAAAGGTACAGTGTATTCACAGAAATCAGGGTAGAGTCTGGGTTACTGGTTGCATCAAATGCCTGAAAGTCACCTTAGAAGCATCCAGCCTCCAGATTATAGAGCAACATTAGCATCTGTGGGTACCCCTAGGGCCCCCTGAGTGTGCAATACTGGGAAGCACATAATTCTACTATGTACTTAGAATCATAGAATTGTAGAGCTGAAAGGAACCCAGCCCAACCCCCTGCGGTGTAGGAATATTCAGGCGGCCTATATGGTGATCGAACCCGTGACCTTGGCATTACCAGCACCATACTCTACCTAATTGAGTAGGCACCTAAATCACCTACAGATCAGTAATAGGCATTGCCTCAGTGGCAAGAAGTAGAAGTCACTCTCCTCTTGTGTTAAAAAAAGCCTCTGGGAACAATCATGCAACATGCAATTAGCTATATCCCCACGTAGGATGGCAACAAAGATGCCATTAGCTCATTACCATAACACTACTAATTGTATAAATTAATCATTCATAATGGGAGGCTAGGATGGATTAAGAGCTTAAAACAGAAGGCGGGCTGCTGGGGTGGTTCATTTCCCAATGGCCTGTTCTCAATCTCTAACAGAAAACACTTTGAGGCAATCTCCTTTCCTGCAGGAAGGCAGGGGAGCTTAACATTAAAAAAGAGCTTTTTCACTGTGTTGCACTGGCTTTCTTTCCACCTCAGCATAATTCCCCTTGCTGGGTCCCAATCTGAGGCGGGGGGGGGGGAGCACATTGCTTGCACCGCCAATGCCTTTAAAGCGTCACAAAGTAACCACAGCTCTTTAGAAACTGTACAACAACAAAGCCCAATGGACAGCACTAAGAAAATTCTCACTGCAGCACAGAAAAGTGCTGCTATTGTTCCTGCCCAGGGGCCCAAGGAGATTTATTGATACGCAGGGAGGGAGGTCCAGATACGAGTCAGGAGAGGAATTAAGGTAGAAATTTGCTGGGGTGGGGTATTTATTTTCATGCTAGGGATAATACTGCTTGCAAATGGGGGTGCTCTTCTTTCTCTAAAGAGAAACTCCTTTTTCATAAGAGCAACAGATTTCTTCTTTCAAAAGCTCAAAAGTATTTCCCCTTCAAAGTGCACACAAAGCACACGACTACTTCAGAGTGCACATGTGTGGGTTTGTCCTCAGAGCTGGAGGGATCTCTCCAAACCCAACTTTCCAGGCTTCCAGCCTTACATTTGCTGGGCTTTGCTTCCCCCTTGACTGAAAAGCCCAGGATTAAGGCAGCCTCTGCAGTTTTCATCTAAGGCTGTCAAGTTTTTGTCCTGCTGTCATCGCCTCCTTTATGTAAGTACTCGAGATCTTGGTTTTATTTGCATCCAAAGCAGCCTAGAGGAGGTAGGCAACCTAAGGCCTGGGGGCGGATGCGGCTCAATCGCCTTCTCAATCTGGCCTGTGGACGGTCTGGGAATCAGCGTGTTTTAACATGAGTAGAATGTGTGTTTTTATTTAAAATGCATCTCTGGGTTATTTGTGGGGTATAGGCATATAGTCTGGCCCACCACATGGTCTGAGGGATGGTGAACTGGCCCATGGCTGAAAAATGTTGCTGACCCCTGGCCTAGAGTCTCCTCATGCAGCCTAGAGCCCACATAAACAGGTTGAGTGAGCCTTCTCTGCCCCAGTTAGAAGAGGGAAGATAACCCACATGATGTTATTTCAGCAGCGCTCTGTGCAATGCCAAAATTTGGTGCCCCCCACCACTTGCACTCCATTCCTAATAACAGCTGTGGTATCCCTTTGGGCTCTGTGCTCAGTGCAAGCAAACTGATTGTGCTCCCCTAAATCTGCTACTGGCTGCAGTTCCAAAACATCTGGGGACTCAAGGTTGAAGAACACTGCATTACAGTATTCTGAGTACAGGCAACAACCGTTTTGCATGCGTTCAAAGCATGTGCGGTTGTGCATGTGTGCATCGCCACAATCCAGAAGTGGCTGGAAAAGGGGGTGAGGCAGGGGTCATAACGGGGCAGGGCAGGCATACACATGCTCTGCCAGTGTGTGCAGGTGTCAGGAACACAACCCCCACTCAAAACATTCAATGCCTGTGAAAGAGTTTCAGAAGAACAAGTAATCTACTTTTATTATTGTAAAGAACACTGCTGATGACATGAGCCTGATGTTCTAAAATCATTAAATCATCAATGCATTATAGCCACATATGTATGTGCTACACTGTCCAATTGGTTTAATTATGGATTTAATCATAGAATTGTAGAGCTGGAAGGGACCCTAAGGATCATCTAGTCCAACTCCCTGCAATGCAGCTGTTCCATACGAGGATCGAACCTGCAAACTTGGCATTATCAGCACCATGCTCTAACCAACTGAGCAATCCAGGTGGTGTATGACTGTATATACTCAGAGCATAACCTACTACAATGCAGAAAGGGAAACCAGGCCTTTTGGTTGGGTCTGTTTGCCATGCAACTTATTAATGAGGAACAGAGGATTCTGGAGTGCATTTTCAGTTCATGCTGGGTGCTGCTCACCATACCAGAATCTGTGTGGGAGCACATATTCCTTGGTTGGGTGTTTGGGTAACATCACTGACTTTGGAGGATATGTCAGACTGCCTCCATAGCAACATGGATGCTTCAAGTTTCAGACCGAGATTCAAGAATTTACACACCAGCCGAGAAGCAATCCCAAGTATTTAATACACAATTATGCATATTCACCATTTTCATCCGGGTGCAGCATTCATGATTAGGAACAAACTTCTTAGTGGAAAAATAAAACGGGAACTTTACCTTGTTTGATAACTGAGAACTAGAAGGTTTTGTGACAGAGATGGAAGTAGATATATGAGGAAAGCAAAGCAGACTGGGACATGGGAACTCACTCTGACACACAGACATCGTTTTTAGACCTATATGACAGCTTTGTAAATTAAAGCTTCTAAACTGGCATTTGCTATCATGTCTAAAGGTTTGTGGAAATGAGGTGTCTAATCAGGAAAAAAGATAAATGCACTGAGAAATGTAGAGATGAAACTCAGGGATAAAAACTGCCTCCAATAAGACAGGGGTATCAAGCATCCGCCTTTGATGCTTTCAGACAAAGCTTGAACAAATAACACTTTTGCCAAGGGAAGTAGTGGTTAGAGTCACACTTTCATGAGTTCAACCATGGTTTGGTGACACTTGATTTCTGGTGCACTGCACCTTCCTTTCCCTTATGGCCTCCCCCCACCCCTTCTCAAAATTTTGATGACCAATTCACGGCTTCATACATAAACACTAGTTTCCACCACAATGTAACATGCAAATAAACCTAAAATAACTTTCAACGCTGCTGAATATCATGTGTGAATCTCTGCTGCCATAATTACTCTTCAACAAAATGGACACTAATGAGGCATGAAAAACTGGAACATACAGAAACCAGTACAGAAACATTTCAGTCTCCATGGAGACTCCATCCAGCTTAGAAATCACTAAATTTCACAGTTTGTGTGTGCTTCTCAGATTGCAATTGGTGCACTATAAAGTAAAAACATGTTTGTTCCTCAGAGTCTAAACACAGAGGAAAGGGTTGCCCTCTCAAAATATTGCCATTTTATTATAAATTACATTACATTAATAATAATACATTAAAGTTACGGATGGAAGAAGAATCTGTTTTACATGGATTTATACATGGAAATCAAGTTTTGCCTGGATTGAATTACCCCTTGTATGAATCACCCACTTATGAAAGAGCTGCTCACTTTTTGTCATACAGGCACACATATATATACACTATGTATATTAGAAGTATAATATATATGAAAAAATCATGCCCTACATGGTTGTATATTTCTGCAGGATAATTTTGTAAGTATTAATACGTGTTTGTATAGAGTTCATATGTATTGTTATATGCAGCTGTTTACTTTAGGGGTATAATAAAAAATCCAATTCTTGTGCAGATCAAAGAGAAAAATGATAATTACAGGGGGAATTGCTAAGGATAAGTTCAACATGGAAATTTTCAGAAAACCGCATCCCTGCAAAAATTCTAAGTATCAATTCTTCTGCAACCATTCTGGCTACGTTGTACCCATCCTCCAATGATCAGGATACTTTTCCTGTTATCTTTTGACTTCTTGTTATGTTTGATTGTTTGGACTGAAATTTACAAGGATCTTGTAATGATACGTTGTTTAATTGCCTGTTTTTATTATATTTGTTCTTGGTCTTGGTCTTAGTTGTAGTTTTATTTTTACAAAAAGCACTGCAAGCTGCTTTCAGTTTTCATTAGTGAAAGATGGAGCACAAGTGTTGGCGGCATGGAGAGGGAATAAATGCATAAAGGTTTGCGGCTAGTTTTTTTCAACATTACAATGATGGACTTTGGTCATATTGCAGCTGCTTCCTGACACACGTCTTTAATACACAAGCTGGGAAATGCAAAAGCTAAACAAATGAGTTTCTTGGGTCCCATTGAATTTTCTATTTGCAGCAGTAATGACCATTCAAACCAATGCTATTTACAAATACACAACTGTACAATTACTGGTGAGCACGCACACCCCCTTCTCCATAGCTCAAACACACAAAAAGCTATATTCTATTACCAAAATTGCACAATTGCTCTATTGTATGCACAAGCTGTTGGGACTTTGTAAAGAAAAATAAAATCTTCTGAAGTAAAATAGGACTAATCCAGCCTAAGTAGTTTGAGAAATCTTTGGAGTCCTATATGTAAACTGTAACATAAATTGAATGTACAAACTGGGTTTGATAAGAGCCATTACAGCAATTTCTGGCAGAAGTCAATAAACTGCAACATGCATCTTACAGGGGGAAGGGGGCTTTGGCATGCTCGGCAAATCACAGTTAATAATTCCTTAATCCTGTGCAACAATTATTAATCACTTAACAAGAGATTCAGCCGCGCCCCTGGCTTCGACCAAATATTAGGAATGCTCCATGTTACATAAATTTGTGAAATGTCTGTAATGCTGTATATTTCAAGTGGAAAGAGGCACACACCCTTTTTGTTTACCCTTATCTATCTGTACATACACACGCTGTGGAAATTCAGGATCATTCACTGATTCCTTTGGCATGAATACACAGTGTACCCATGGTATGACTCTAACACACTGAGAGGTACACAGGAGACACACACACCTATAAACTGTGTATGCCAGGGAAATGCATGAAGTGTGGAGCAGTCTTTTGCCACAGCAAATTCAAAATCACTTCCAGTGTACAGAAATAGCCCAGACACACACGTGCACACACACTCTCTCAAAAACATCCTAGCAAGAACAATCACACACACCATGCTATTTACCTTGATCATAAAAGGATAAGAGAGACTATAATGTTGGGTATAAAACTAACACACCAAGAGAAATTCGCATTAAATATTTTCAGATGTCAACATATTTCCACTTAGGTTAAGAGAGATGGTTAAAATGCACTCGTTCTTTAAATTAGAGTAAACATCTGTTAACTAGTTGTTGTTTTTTCCATAATCTTCAGCATAGTGAAGTGGTTACCTAGTTGTGAACAAACTGTCTGACAATACTCAATAGCAACAAAAATTAAGCTAGTTCACTATAACAGAATTAAAAAGTAGCAAACGCCACCATCGCTAATAACAAATGCCAAAACCTAAAGCCCTCTTACCAGCTTACATATCCCCTCTCCAGAGCAAAGAGAATAATTTTACACTGTTTCTGAAAGATACTCAGGCTATGGCTTGGGGAGATCTCCAAAGGAAGGATGACAAGCTGTGGATCTGGCACAGAGATGGTTGTTGGAAGCCGAGCACCCGGAGACACAATTCCATCTAAGATCCTATCACACATCTTAGAGAAATTGTTTTACTTCTGCTTCTAAGGAAGTAGCCCTAAGGCAGGGCTCAGCAACCTTTTTCAGCCGTGGGCCGGTCCACTGTCCCTCAGAAGATGTGGTGGGCCGGACTATATTTTGAAAAAGAAAGAAAAAACAACGAATTCCTGTGCCCCACAAATAACCCACAGATGAATTTTAAATAAAAGGGCACATTCTACTCATGTAAAAACACACTGATTCCCGGACCGTCTGCAGGCCGGATTGAGAAGGCGACTGAACCGGATCCAGCCCCCGGGCCTTAGGTTGCCTACCCCTGCCCTAAGGAAATGTAATTTCCTCCCAGAGTCATTGCTGTAGGCCTGCCTCTCCTCCCTCTGCTGCAGAATCCTTTCTGCTTCTAGATTTAAATGGAAAGGGGAGGCATGTCGAAGCTCACAGGGATGGAGTTAGGTAGAAGGAGGATTAGCTCAGAAATAAGGCAAGCTATTTTCTGGGGAATAGCTTGCTTTATTTCTGAGAGGATGCAATGCAAGCAGCAGTGGTGGGGAAAGCAGGGAAAGAAGCTCACTGGTACTTCATAGTTAAGAATGCCAGATTTTCCCACATAAAGAACTCCCTGCAGGTAGAAAGCTAACACACTGGGATAAAGGTATTGGATTACCGTACCTTTTCTCGGACATGCAAGCTTTCCATATATGGGGAAGCAAGTGATGGTTTTGTGTTAAGGAAACATTTGAACATGTCATCTCCCACATGGATTCTGAGTGGCAGCACGATTTCAGGAGGAATGCCCATGTGTTTCCTTAACACTTGAGTAAGCTTCAAGTAATCCTGAGAGAAGGTGACAAAGCATAGGGTAGGATCCTTTGACACCCGGATTACAGAAGCAGCTGGGGTCAGATTAGGTGCGAGAGCAGGCCAGACATACTTTTGCTTAAACTTGGCCCTGCCCACCTGACAAAGTGGTCCACCGACAGTGGGGGAACTGCTGGCCAGATCCAGTTCCCCACTCCCTGGGAAAGGATGGAAATATTAAGCCAATTCCTGTTTTCCCATTTCCCATCTAGGCAGCAAATACTTGGAACTGGGTGACAAAGCATTCAAACCTCCGCAACCTGTCATACTGGAGAGAGTTTGGATTAGGCTCTGCCTGGCTATGTTGTTGTTGTTGTTGCTGCTGCTGCTGTTGCTGCTGCTGCTGGAGAAGAAATTCTGGTGAAGAGGAAGGCACCCATCCAAATGGTGGGTGGAAACTACTGCCGATGGTATCCCTGCTGGCAGCAGCCAGTGGACAGACCTGGAACTGGGTGTTATGGGGTTGGCATAGGTTCCACTGGATCCTTCTGTTATGATTTGGGCCCCTTGACTGTAGCAGCCTGGGAGTTGGTGTGGCAAAGAGACATTCCCCCCTCCTTGCAACCAGCCTTGAATCAGGGCTGTGGGTGTGGACCCACCACTTCACTGAACCATCCCTCTGCTGGTCAGGGGTTTGGATTGTTCTCTGAATGGCAAATTCCAAAGTTCACCACTACTCCAGGGGCACATTTTGAACCAAACCTAACCTCCGCCAGTGAGTTTGATTGATGTCCTCACACCCCCACCACTGCAGTCTTCTGCTGAAATGAGGACCTAGCAGAGCACTTGAGCTCCACCAGGCCATCAAAAGTCTTGCTCAGTCTCCTTGCAGTTTGTGAATTGAGATTGGCTTTTGCAGACATGTTTTCAAATTTATCTATGCAGCAATACAGGTTTGAAACAGGGATTAAGAGGAGAAAGATGAAATGGAGCAACATAGGATACTGGACTCTATGCCAGACACAAAGCTCCTTGCTTCTATAATGCAAATGTTGATGTGCCAAAAAGCACATGGTATTGACATCTAGTGGGCAGGGGGAGTGTCTGGGGAGACAGCAGCTAAGGCACAGGAGAATTAAACTCCCCTCACCCAAATATCCCTTTTTATATTAAAAATAGACCCCGTGCACTGCTTTGTAGATGAATAGAGCAGGCACATGAACAACAAACCTAACTACACCATCACATATCATTTGACCTTATGTCTCATCTGGAGCTATTTCAATTGTACCAGGCAATACTCTGGCAGCTGACATTGTATGTAATAGCTAGACTGATTTAGGCTAGCCTTTTCTGTGCACCCATCACAATTCCCTCTGTTTCTCTTTTATCTAATCTCTCACCTGTTTCATAAGAACATTTCTCTATTGTGCTTCTCTAGTGGATGCCTTTGATGTGCTGCTGTCTTCAAGAACCACATGCCTTTTCTTACTTCTGCTTTTTTCAGAAAGATTAGATCAAAACCTTACCTAATTCCTTAGTCCTGACTGTGCATCTAGGTTTACTTCCCTGTCTGTCTGAAATGAGTTTAGTGCATCAAGGTGTGCAGATATGAAACAGCCAGGTCTAGGACACAGCATAATTTGCTTTGCCTCACAAGCCCTCCAATGCCCACTCCCCACATCTGAAACAAGAGACTGTCACAACTTTGGCCCTACTCATCTCTCTGCCTGAGCGTGGTTAGTTCCAGACATGCTCTGGAAATAATCCATACAACATGAATATCTGTGCAGGGAGGCAGGTGGCAGAGAAACATATTGACTGCTTCATTGTTTACAGAATGCAGGGATAGTGAAAGAAAGCATCTGCTGCCCTCTGGCCCCTGTAGAAGCCAAAAAGATAAGACAGTTATGAACACCAGTTTCTCCCACTCACTTGTAGAAATCTAGAAAATAAATTTAACTGTATTGCTAAGCAATAATCTCTCTCTCTCTCTCTCTCTCTCTCTCTGTGTGTGTGTGTGTGTGTGTGTTAGAGAGTCAGAGAGTCCATGTGTGTGTACACAAAGAGCCATTGCTAGATACTGAAAAGTCTCAGAGCACAGGCCCATGACACAAATATGAAGGTGGGGGTGGGGGTGGGGTGGAAATGCATGTACTAACTTATATGTATAGATGCAGATTTAGGTCTCTTGAGCAAATTAATTTGGGGTGTCTGTGGCTGGGGGTCACAGCACTTTGTGTCATGCCCAGCAACCCTGTAAGCAATTTTTTTAAGAAGGTGGTGAGAAAGAAAATCTGGGGCTCAGTGCAAAAGACCTGGAGTTTGGGGTCCCTAGACTGTGCCCCCAAACAACATGTGCATATGTGTGTGTGTTTGTAGAGAGGTGCAACAAGAAAGAGGAACTCATCCCTGCTGAGGTTTGGAGCAACCAGTGCTGTTTGGGATTGTGCCACCTAATTCTGCAAGTCTGTGTTCTGCTTCTAGGAGTAGCAAAGTAGCAAGGCTCAAGCAAGAGGACTGGCATAATCCTTGTGTAGCTTGTGAGGGCAAGACACACCAAATGAGCATTCATGATATGTGACAAGTCCACCATCTAGAAATACCCCTAAGATCTGGATTGGGTTTCATATTTCTGGGACGAGGTGCACATACCCCCTATCTGAGACTCAAAAGTGCTCAGGCTCACATGGAGGGCTTGAGCAAATTCCTTTCTATTGGCTTTAGCTTTCCAATTCAGGGCTCAGTGACTTCTGAAAGTAGCACCCTCAGACTATTCCCAAATATGTGAGTGATGCAGCCATTCACTACCAAGCCAAATTTTACTCTTTGTATGCTCAGAATCGTTCATAGTACTGGGGTCTCAAAACAGTTAGACATTCCAAAAGTAGATGTCTAATGCAGATAATGAGATATTGCAAGGAACTGGTACAAATGATAAGGCTTCTAGTGCATTTGTTCTTTCCAATATCCAATGTAGATGTTATACTTCGGTAAGAACAGCTTCACAATGCCCCCAGAGCAAAGCCTGTAGGGTTGGAGCAAGTGCAGGATGCAACAGACATGACAAGGGGGGGGGGAATGCCACCTTAAAAAGGAATCTTGATTGGAATTTTTAGATGATTACCTACAGTTCTGCAAAGCCTAATTGCTTGCAGGATTGAAATCCAGGCACTTTCATCGACAGCAGCCACCAGGCAGTTTTCTGTTTCTCATTTCCCTTTGCAAAAAAGGGCACTGCACATTAATAAGGGGATAAGGGACAGATTCAATAGGCAGATTGCACAAACAGATTCCAATTTCCTGGGGTAGGGGGAACCAGAAGAGCACTTCCATCATTTGCTTTTCCTTTTACTAGATAGATACTAGATGAAAAATGGGGTCAAGTACATGGTATTGGGTGCCCAACACACTTAATAAAGAATCTATAAAGGTCTGGTTCACACATCACACAAATCAAGCCATCCTATGCCAAACACTAGTACAAATGTGCAAGTGTGTGGTTCCTTGGAGAGGTGATTGCAGTTGATTTGCTACTTCTCTGGCCTTCCTGTTGTGATGCTACTGTGATCTAAGCCATGGTTTAACTTAGAATGCTGCTGTTCCAGACAAACCACGAGCTGTGACCAAGGTTTGCTCTTTATAGCTCAAGGTTTGTCCGGAGGGGGCAAACTGAGAGCATCTGTTCAGATAACCCAATAAACCATGGCTTAGCTCAGTGGTAGGCAGCCTAAGGCCCATGGACCGGATGCGGCCCAATTTCCTTCTCAATCCAGCCCGCGGACGGTCCGGGAATCAGCATGTTTTTACATGAGTAGAATGTATCCTTTTGTTTTAAATTCATCTCTGGGTTATTTGTGGGGCATAGGAATTCGTTCATCCCCCCCCCCCCAAAAAAAATATAGTCCGGCCCACCACATGGTCTGAGCGACGGTGGACCGGCCTATGGCTGAAAAAGGTCGCTGACCCCTGGCTTAGCTCATGGCAGCATATCAGGAAGGCAGCCAAGGATGAAGCAAAGCATCCATTATCTCCTCTCTGGAGACATGCACACTTGCACTAAGTAAGATTTGGCTTAATGTGATCTAGGCCACATTGTGTTCATTCCTCTGGGCCTTGCTTTTTGGGTCTGACTTCCTGGCTTTACTTCTGACTTCTCCCTATAACTCAATTTTGGCACTGTGAAAGAAAGCCAGGCTAGCAGGAACTACTTTTAAGGGACTCTCAAAAGGAATTTTTTTGAAAGTACTGAAGGAGACAAGGGGAAGTTTTCTCCCTACAATTCTTCACATAACTCAAGCAACTGTTCTTATGAACAATGTTATTACAGTACTGCACCTGGAAGGTATCAAGAATAACTTTGACCATGATAGGGATATTTTGCTCCACTGAGAGCTTTGTGAACTTCAGGAAGTCCTGCCTTTTAGCTGACCAAAGTCTGATGTGTGTAACAAAGCCAGAAGGAAAATGTGCTTTTTCCTGCATGCTAAAATATCTGTTTCCAGGAAGGCAAAATGACATTGAAGATGACAAAAATGAGATTATTATTTTTTTGGATGAAAAAGATAATATTCTTTTATCAAACTGCAAGCACGGGTTTTACAGCTAAAGCTATGAAGTACACCTCCATAGATGGATTATAAATTAAACTCAATGGAACAACCAAAATTTTTCTTTCATCAGGGATACATAATGTTTTGCCATTTGGAGTTTTTCAAAAGAGAAAGGGAAAGGGTCCAAGGTTGCAGGCCACAAGGAAAAAAGAATTTGAAGGACACAACACTGCCCTAAGACTGGCAAGGTCAGCGCAGTGGCGTGGCGTGGGGGGTGCAGGCCGCACTGGGTGCAACATCTGGGGGAGGCGCTCGCACTCGCAGCTCTCTGCCCCTACCTGGCTCACTCACTCTCTCTCACTGCAGTGCTGGCTGTGCGAATCCGATCCGAGCCGCTGGGTCGCCGCCCACTGTGGAGGGGGTGGGTGCCAGGCGTGCGGTGCAGAGAGAGAGCGAGGGACTATCTGGGGGAGGGACAGTGCAGCGGCCGCCCAGCGCAGCACTGAGCGCAGGAGAGAACCACACCAGACCAGACCAGGCAGCAGCAAGAAGAAGCTGGCAGCGGCGGCAGGTTAGGGGTTAGGGGGCGCAAATTACTTGCCTTGCCCCGGGTTAGGGGGCGCAAATTACTTGCCTTGCCCCGGGTGCTGACAACCCACGCTACGCCACTGGGTCAGCGTTCGACTTCTATCTCTATTCTGAAGCTCCACTTGAAACGTCAAGCAAATTCATATGCCTCAGGGCCCTGTTTTTATTCTGTGGGCAGTAATTTTCCTTTGTGGTTTAGAGTGGATGAGCTGCCTTGCATGAGGGACCTTGGAGCTAGCTGCTAGAGGGTGCTACCACAATACTGAAAACCAATCAAATTTGCATTGTGGCAGCTAAAATGTCAGAAACTGAAACAATCCAGATTTTAAAATAAGTTATAGCGGCACAAGTGGTTGCCGTGTTCTGAATTGCTCATAAGAATGTGCAGCCACAGCTCTCTTAATATAAGGAAAGCACTGTAACTGGATGTAGCACAGTAGCCCCCAGGGTAAGTTTTCAATCTTGCCTGAATAGATGTGCAAGAGCAAGACTGCCAGCTGATATATTATGCACTGTAGTCCAATTCTGAATTTATTCAGAAGAACAGGGACTCTCTCTTGGGACCTTTAACCCACACTATTTGCATCTCTACCCAATATATTGATCTCTCCCCCCCTCCAACTAGTGATAACTCCCCAGTTTGCCCTTCTCTTACTTTTGCTCACACAGATAGATTATACATGGAAAATGCCTCTTCTACAGTGCAGATTATCAGTGAGGGGCTGCAGGTTCAAATCCACATTCTTGAAGGCATCCCCCAAGAACAGTATCTTATGGAATTAACCACCCTGGGATATAAAAGTCTCTGGAATCACCTCACTTCAGCTTCTTTATTGCCACTTTCAAGAGAAGAATTGCAGATTGAAATAAATTGGCAGAAAGTCCATAATTCCCAGGAAGACCTTTTGTACCCATACCAATAATAATATAGTTGGGGGGGGGACACCTTAAAGTTCATTTAGTCCAGTGGTACCCAAACTTCCCCCCTTCCAATGGCAACATGAAAATTGCTAAGCGTCTTGGCAGACCACTTAATGATTTGCCTGCCTGCTGTAGCAATTGTAATGTGCAATAATAGATGCCACATGATTTAAATTGAATTTTTATTGCTTCTTTTATTTCTTATATTGTATTTTGTTGTTTTACAACCTGAATTCAAATTCCATTTTATTGCATTACAGCAAATAAAAGAAGCAATAAAAATTCAATTATAAATCAATATGAATATTTAATACAGACACATCACGGACCACCTGAATGAAGCTCATGGACACAGGTTGGGAAACGCTAATCTAGTCCAACCCCTTGCTAATTCAAGAAACCTACTACTACTACTGCAGCGTATTTTTAAAAACAAATTATTAAATATTTTCTTGGGTTGCAGAAGTATGTGCATTTTCGGATCGTAGAGCCTTTTCTACAGATCAGTTACATTCGATGTGAGACATCTGATGAGAAGACTAGGTGGTCACCCAATAACCTCTAACAAGAGAGATTCCATGTCATGTAGCATTCACAGAAAAACACAGTAGCATCAACATTTCTGTCAGAATAGGAAGCAGGGTGTCTCAAGAGTGGCCAACACAGTGCTGTGGTGCCCTTGTCCTGACACTGGCACCACCGGCATTTACTTGGATGGTACAAATGGAGAGTCAGGATAGAACAGACGTCCATAGGACCAACCTCTCTGTTGGCCTGCCTCACTCCTCACTGTCCAGGTAAGCAGCCATGATGCTAGTGTCAGAAAGGTGGCTCTGTGGGTAATACACCTAAAAGAACCTGGAATTCTTTGATTGAGTAAACAGGGATGAACACCCCAAGATATCAGTTATGAGGGAACAACCTTTGCTATTTGATTGTGTCAATAAGCCTTGACTAACAACATTCCTCCAGCGTACTAACAAATGCCACCGGTTCTGTTTTTTTAACTTCTTTCCCTCAAGTTAGTCAGGTTCAAAGTGGATTCTTCCCCACAGACACTAAATGTAGCAGCTGCTCCTACTCATGGAAAATTTCAAAAACGCTGGTGCACTATGAATAGCCGGCTAGTCAAAAGTTTAAGGACGTATAAAAGGCATTGGGAACGTCGTGCAATATGCACTCTTGTAAGAGGCACAAGCCAAGAGAAGGGTCAGAGCTTCATAGAATGCTTGCAGAAACTGAACACACACCTGCTCACTCCCTTCCCATTTCAGGACTTGCGATAAATGTACGAAAGGGATGGAATAGAATGGAGACAGTCTTTTAGGCAACCTGTGTAGCATAGCAACAGTAGGGGAAAAGGTGTTGCTTGCAACAGCACAGCTTGGCTCTTTACAGAATACTTTCATATGAAGTGCTCGCTCCAAGATTATACGAAAGTGGAAGCATCCCCATCTCTGAATGGCACAGCTTCCTCCACTAGATCTACTTCCAGCTGAAGGGAATGATGAATACAAATGAGAACAGAACATACTAATGTCCACTGGAGAAAATGCTTGCAGTCTAATATTACTATTAAAAAAAACCAAACCCTTTGTGATGGAAGGAAGGTCACATTTGAACAGATTTCCTGTTCTGCCACCCATTGTTTTTTCCACTGTCCCTTTATAAGTCAGCTGCTAAAAATGCCTAGCAACTCCACCAGCTTCCTTAATACCTTATATGCTTGTCTTCAACTTTATTAGAGATCATCATCCTTACAGTAACAATTTCCTCACCCCTAAAGCAACATGCCAATCAACTCCAACTCACTTGGCTGGAAGAAATTAAAAATCAATGCCAGAAGCCTGAAGTTTCAAGGTACTAGGTCTTCCCCTTCACAATTAATGCCAGTATTGTGCTCATCCATCTGCGAAAGTCACTCTCCCTTTTGTTTTCTTAGAGAGAACAGTCAGTTTAAACACCCCTGGCACAAATTCTAGTCGGGCAAGACAGGTGGTTCCAGTCTTATGCATTATCTCATCTTGCTTAGGGAATCTCTTAACTCTATGGAAGAAAACCATGTCAAATAAGTATTTTAAAGATAGTTGTTCCATGAACTCAGAAAAACAATGGAGATGCTGGAGGAATCCAAAATGTTGTATGAGCAAAAGATTGTGCTTAATCTTTTAGATTAACTCTTGCTTGGACATTACATCAGGTAGCAGAGAAAAACAGAAACCTCTGAAGAATAGGCTTGAAGAATCTTATACTGGATTTCCAAAGCAGAGTTCCTTCCCTTCCCTTCCCTCCTCCTCCTCCTCTCCTCCTCTCCTACAAAAGCTTGTACCTGACAGAAGTCCACCTCAAGGGGTCTGGAGGCCAGGATAATATGGTTTAAAAGATATGGGAGGCTTCCCGGTGAACACAAGACTCCCCAGGTTACATAATGTCCAACTTCACTATCTGAATGGTCTGCAGGCATCAAAGATTTCAGATAAGCCAGCATGCGCCTAAAGATAAACACAGGGCATGGCCTGGGTTTTTAAACACACAAGATACAGGGATAAACTTGTGAATGCTCCAAACCGCAAGTGGACCCTGCACAGGATTGCGTGCTCCCTAGAAAATAACTCCATGCACACAGAAAGCCAGCTATTCAGAGAGAAGGCTGGTCCTTGTATTACCTCAGTAACGGGCTAGCTTTCTGTGTGGAGGAATCTGTCACCAGTCCTCATGGAGGGAGAGCTCACAACTTCCTTCTGCCATGTCAAAACTTAGACCCAGGGAAGTCAGAGGTGAGGTTAACCTTCAAATCCCAGGGTCTGTTTGGGCTGCTGCCTTCTCCCCCAAACCGAGTCAGTTCCCCGAGTCTCCTCCGGGGTCTGAACTTTCTTCCCTTCGAGAGCCCCAACACACAGCCATCGACAATCGCACCCCTAAGAGGCGAGCAGCCGAGAAGGAGCGAGCTGGAGAGCTTAGCTCGAAGGGGGCCCTGCAAGAAAAGGCGCTTGTTCCTGGAGCCTCCTCCTCCTCCTCGCCCCACCTTTGCTCTGTTTACACTGCCGCGCCGCCGAACTGAAAGAGAGAAGCGCGCCACGCAGGGCACGAGCCGGCGAGGGCTTACCGGCTCCGAGGGGCTCCCCTTCGAGAAGCAGCCGAGCCCCACTTCCACGCGCCCGCGCGCCTCGCCCTTCTTCCACGCCCCGGCTGGGACTCCCGGGTCTTCCTCACCGGCCGGCCGAGAGCAGAAAGCAGAACTGGCGGCTTCTGGTTTCCAGCGACAACCTGAGGCAGGAGGAGGCGGAGCCAGGGCTAGGGAGCCACCAATCCGACTTCGCGCGGCGCTGGCTCCTCCCCCCGTCGCTCGGTGGCATCGGGCGTGGGGTGCTATGGGGTGTTCTTTTTTTTTTTTTTTTTTTGCTGAGGCTGCAGAGGGGGCGGGGCTGCCTCCCCCCCCCCCGCTTTAGAGATGCCGCTCTGTCAGCGGCAAAGCGGCGCGCAAGGCGGAAATTCAACAGGTGCTGCTTTTCGTGGAACCGTTTGCTCCAGGGGTCAGGCTGGATGATCCTTGGGGGTCTCTCCCAGCTCTACAATTCTATGATTCGGTGGCAGGGCATCATCTTTGCATCCAGAAGATCCCAGGTTCAAAACAGCCCCCAATATCCAGGTAGTGCCCAGGGCCAGATTTAGGTTTGATGAAGGTAACGGGACCCTTTATATGTCCAGCTGTCCTTTGTCAACAACAAATTGTCGCTC
Organism: Podarcis vaucheri; assembly: GCF_965113315.1. Lineage (NCBI taxonomy): Eukaryota > Metazoa > Chordata > Lepidosauria > Squamata > Lacertidae > Podarcis > Podarcis vaucheri. The sequence goes on along the minus strand of NC_138764.1, from coordinate 66,002,636 downwards.
TTTTTTGTGTTGAATATATGCTATATGGTAGGACACGAGTGGCGCTGTGGTCTAAGTCTAAACCACAGAGCCTAGGGCTTGCCGATCAGAAGGTCGGTGGTTCGAATCCCCACAACGGGGTGAGCTCCCATTGCTCAGTCCCAGCTCCTGCCAACCTAGCAGTTTGAAAGCACGTCAAAGTGCAAGAAGATAAATAGGTACCGCTCTGGCGGGAAGGTAAACGGAGTTTCCGTGCGCTGCTCTGGTTTGCCAGAAGTGACTTAGTCATGCTGGCCACATGACCCGGAAGCTGTATGCCAGCTCCCTCGGCCAGTAAAACGAGATGAGCGCCACAACCCCAGAGTCGGTCACAACAGGACCTAATATATGCTATATGATAATTTATGGACCTAATAGGTATCTAAAGCCATTTTCACATAACAAAATATGTATTTTATCAAAGTAATTGTTGAACTGAAATCCAATTAAGAAGAAGTACAGTGGTATCTTGGATTAAGTACTTAATTCGTTCTGGAGGTCCATTCTTAACCTGAAACTGTTCTTAACCTGAAGCACCACTTTAGCACCACTGCTGCCGTGCCACCAGAGCATGATTTCTGTTCTCATCCTGAAGCAAAGTTCTTAACCCGAGGTAATATTTCTGGGTTAGCGGAGTCTGTAACCTGAAGCATATGTAACCTGAAGCGTATGTAACCCGAGGTACCACTGTATATTAATAGTGAAATTTTTTTTGGGGGGGGGAGAGTGGGGCCCTAAGCTATAGCTTGTTTAGCTTATAAGTAAATCCGGCATATTTACGTTCATTCACTAGTGCCATAGGAGCCGATTCCTAGGGACCAAGGTCCCTTTGCCCCTCCCCAATAAAATATTTGAGGGGATCACTGTCGCCCCCTCCAAGTTGATGGGCACACAATATTGCCATTCTGTAGACATAAGGTTAGGCTTTGGGTCATACAGGAGGTCTGAATGAGGCCTGATCTCCTCTATTCATTTCAGGAAAATAGGGCTGGCACCAGGATTTCCTTACTCATGTTATCTGCCAGTGCTGAATTGCACTGGGCAAAGTATTTCTGCCGTTCCAAGGACAGAAACAACAACATGAGGTAGATCTGACAGCCCTGTGATCATTTCCAACAATCCAATTCCCCTTTTCAATAGCAATGAAAACACAAGCCTATTATTTTGTGACTTGGCTTTTGTATTCAGTCGCTTCCCCATTTTTCTGCAGTGGATTTTGTTATCTGCTTTCTGCTGCAAAATGTTATTTAAAAGCAAAACCAAACCCGGCTTCCTCCAAATAGATATCCACATCAGACAAGTGAAGGTGTGAACACCATCAAAATTGAAATTATTTAATTAATCATCACCACCACCTCACACTCATTTTTTATTGCGTCCTTGCCATCGCAGGAACTGGAATAATTAATTCCAGGCTAACTTCTAACCTGAAGGAAGCATAAGGTGATTTAAGAATCCAAATACAAAGCAGGGGATAGAAAACATGGACTATGTTGTGATTAACATATGGAATGACACCAGGATCTTGTAGCAGGTAGATAATGATGCAAATAGTGATTATAAATGGAAAAATTTGCATGTTGGAATACAAGGCAAAGAATGTTATTAAAAGAAAACAAAGTTAGCAGGCGCGGTGCTCCCTCATTCCCCCAGACAGATAGAATATTTTGCTTTTGTATTTGACGCGGGTGGCGCTGTGGGTTAAAGCCTCAGCACCTAGGGCTTGCCGATCGAAAGGTCGGCGGTTCGAATCCCCGCGGCGGGGTGCGCTCCCGCTGCTCGGTCCCAGCGCCTGCCAATCTAGCAGTTCGAAAGCACCCCCGGGTGCAAGTAGATAAATAGGTACCGCTTACCAGCGGGAAGGTAAACGGCGTTCCGTGTGCTGCGCTGGCTCGCCAGATGCAGCTTTGTCACGCTGGCCACGTGACCCGGAAGTGTCTCCGGACAGCGCTGGCCCCCGGCCTATAGATGTGAGATGGGCGCACAAACCCCAGAGTCTGTCAAGACTGGCCCGTTCGGGCAGGGGTACCTTTACCTTTACCTTTAATCAGGTGTTTTTTTTCTTATTTAGATTTGGATGCTACTAAAAGATGCTACTAAAAGACAGAAGAGTGTGCATACAAAATGGGAAAGGAGATTCTCCCTCCCCCCAACAATACAAAAATTATTTGTGAAACTCATTAGTATCCATCAGTAGCTATCATAACCAAGTTGGGCCAGAAATGTGATTCCCCCCCCCAATGCATTTTAACGCATGTAAAACTTGAACAGCATGCTTCCCCCCTGCTGCATTGTTGAAAGAAAACAGTTGCATTTCACATCAGAAGTCCAAGGTATGTTTGTCAATTCCAAAGGCTGAGTGAGAGCCCCTGAGCTCCAGTCTCAGTCAAAAGAGAGTCCATTCATCTCTGCTTTCCAGAGCAAAGAGTCCAGCCCAGTTAATAGTGTCCAAAATCAAGTATATGTTGGTGGTGGTGATCATCCATGTTCTGCAAGCAAAGTTAAACATGTATCAAACCCATTCAGAAAAGTCTTTTTTCCCCGGCCCACTGGCAACTCTTTAACATTTGTGTTAACTTTTCAAGCAAAGCCACCTGCCATACCCCCTTATATGCATCCCCTGAAAGTTTTTCCAATTACATGTCATCAGTTTGCTGGCTTAGCAGCTCTTTATGCTTCAAATCTAAATCAAGGCCTATATATAGATTTAAAAGCGCCAGCTGTGGAGAGGGGTAGACCCACTGACCTGTAATTGAGCTGGCTTCCTGAAACACCTGCACCCCCCCAAAAAAAAGCCTATGCTTGGGTGTGATTACTTATTTGGTTTGGGTGGAAGGAATGCATGTAACATGCCCAGATGATGCATACAACATCATTGCCTCCAGGACTAAAATTGATAGTTCATTCAGCAGCTTGGAACTCCCTGGCATTGCATACCAAACAGGTGCTCTCTCTATCATCTTTTCAACGCCTGCTAACATTCCTCTTTCAAACAAGCCTTCTAAAATCCCAGCTGCTACCCGTCTATTAATTGAATTGATTTTGTGCATGTGATGTTGATGTTTTACACTGGTTTTTTATATTTAGAATGTTTGTTGAATTGCCTTTCTATATGCAGTTGTTTCAACTGTTTTACGTATATGCACAAAGTGTCAAATGTGGTGACAGTAATAATAATGCAACAAAACAACAACACCACAGACTGGCTTATAAGTATAAAACCAAATTTACTAGAATAATAGCTAGAATAGAGATAGACTTGTAACCATTCAAGCAACAAACATACTAAGGTGCCATATGCAAAACAAAGCCTGGAGATACTGTAAACATGGAGTGGATAAATGTACAACTGTATCTTAACAAGTTACATGTGCAATAAACATTATACAGACTGGATAAATGAACCGTTCAACAAGTAGCGTAAGTTCAGTCACAGAATGGCAACCCCGTTGCGCCACAATGGCAAGGGTAGCACACTGGAGAATATGAAAAAGTTTTTCAAAGCTGTTTTTCAAAGATTGAACTGGATGAGATGTTCTTCAACGGGTCTTGAGTTGGAAACACAAAGCCATATGCATGGTCAGTAACAGGAAGGCAAATCAAAGCCACCACCCTGGTGAGAAGAACGCAAGTGGGCAAAATGATTTTTTATGTTTTTGTTGTTGCTTGAATGGTTAAAAGTCTATCTCTATTATCAACTGTTTTACGTACAGTAATGTCACTTTTACAATATTGTAGATCTCTTTGGGGTGCCTCAAGGGAAGTGGTTTGTAAATTATATAAATAAAACAATTCTACTTTGTTTTTTTTTATAAATGCTTTTTATTAAGTTTTCTTCACCACACACATCCAAAGAAAAAACACAACCAATACACATTAAAAAGACATTAAAAAGAAAAAAGAATTAGAAGAAAAAGAAAAAAAGAAAAAAGAAAGAGTACATACAGACAGTTTGCTAATAACAACTTCCTTCCCTCCTGATTTCGGATTTCTACCTTTAATGATTTCTTTATACAGCTGGTGTAGATTTTTAGTTTGTAACATTGGAAGATTTAGGTCAGACCTACTGTAGTTGGTAAGTTACTAAGATTTCCTTCAATGTATACCATAAATTTATTCCAATCTTCTTTTAACTTTGTGTTTTTTTGATTTCTAATTCTTTGCGTCATTTTTGCCATTTCTATAAAGCCATAGAGTTTCAGTTGCCAATCTTTCACCGTTGGTAAAGTTGAGTTTTTCCAATTTTGGGCAATTAACATTCTAGCCGCGGCTGTTGCATATTGGAACAGGGTTTTATCTTTTTCCGGTATTTCTTTTCCCACCATCCCTAGTAAAAAGGCCTCTGGTTTTTTGGGAAATGTGAATCTAAATATTTTTTTTAATTCATCATATATCTGATTCCAGAATTTTTTTATTCCCTCACACATCCACCACATATGTATAAAGTTCCCTTCATTTGTTTTGCATTTCCAGCAGGCCTTGTTACCGGTCTTATACATCCTATTTAGTTTTTCTGGGGTTAAATACCATCTGTATATCATTTTTTCTAAGTTTTCTCTAATTGCAGCACTTGCTGTAAATTTTATTCCCTCACTCCATAATTTTAGCCATTTCTCATGTTCTATATTGTGTCCCAGGTCTCTTGCCCACTTTACCGTAACTTCTTTAATTTCTACATCTTTTGTGTCATGTTCTAGTAAAATATTATACATTTTGGATAATAACTTAAACTTACTTTCAATTATTTCAATTTGGAATTTTGATTTCTTCTCGCTCATTCCTACTTTCTTGTCTTCCATCCATCTTGCATTAATTTGATGATAATGTAGCCAACCCTTCAACTTTTCTTTCAACTCCTCGTACAGTCTTAATTTACAACCTTCATGGGAACTTGTCAGTAGATCTTCATATGTTAAGCTTTGTTCATCCAAATTTGTTTTTTTAAATGATAAAATATCTGTTGGGGACAGCCACCAGGGTGTTTTGGGTTCTAACAGTTTTCTGTTTCTTTCCCAGACTTCATATATCGGACCTCTGATAATGTGGTTCAAAAAGCTCTTATGTACTTTTCCTTTACTTGACCAAAGGTAGGCATGCCAGCCAAACCTGTTTTCTACCCCCTCAAGTTCCAGTAGATCCTTGTTTTCCAGAGTTATCCAATCTTTCACCCAGCATAAGCAGGCCGCTTCATAATACAATCTTAGGTTGGGTACCGCCAATCCTCCTCTCTCCTTTCGATCTGTAAGTAGTTTGTATCTGATCCTTGGCCTCCTTCCCTGCCATATAAACCTTGAGAGGACTTTCTGCCAATCTTTAAATATTTTAGTCCCTCTAATAACCGGAATATTTTGGAAAAGGAACAACATCTTAGGGAGAATATTCATTTTTATTGCCTCCATCCTGCCGAGCCACGAAAGGTTTACTCTATTCCAGACATCCAGGTCTTTTTTAACTTTATTCCAGGTCGTTGTATAATTATCTTCAATTAAGTTTATATTTTTAGGAGTGAGCCATATACCTAGATATTTTATTTTCTTGGTTACTTCAATTCCATGTTGTCTCTCTAGTTTTTCTTTTGTCTCATTTCTCAGGTTCTTTGTTAATATCTTGGTCTTTGATCTATTCAATTTGAATCTTGCTAGTCTGCCATATTCTTCTAATATTTCCAACACCTTCTCGATACTCCTTTGCGGTTCTTCTAAAGATAACATCAGGTCGTCTGCGTAAGCTTTTAGTTTAAACTCCCTTGATCCTATTTTAATTCCTCGGATGTCAGATGTTGATCTTATTATGTTTGCCAGGACTTCTAATACTATAATGAATAAAAGCGGGGAGAGGGGACAGCCTTGCCTGGTTCCTTTTTCAATTTGGAATGTATCTGTAAGAATGTTATTTATCACCAGTTTAGCCGATTGTTTTGAGTATATTGCCTGTATTCCTTTCAGAAATTCTCCCTCTATCCCCGCTTCTTCCATGGTCTTTAGTAAAAACGTCCAAGAGACATTATCAAACGCTTTTTCTGCGTCTATAAAAATCAAAGCCGCTGGTGTATCGTTGTTGATTTCCAAATATTCGATTAAATTTATGGTGTGTCTCACGTTGTCTTTCAGGAATCTATTCGGTAAAAAGCCTGCTTGGTCTTTGTGTATTAGATGTATCAGGCATTTTTTTAATCTGTTTGCCATAATATCGGCATATATTTTATAATCGTTGTTCAATAGAGATATTGGCCTGTAGTTTTTAATGTACATTTTATCTGTGTCCGGTTTTGGGATTAATGTTATAAAGGCTTCCCTCCACGACTCAGGTATTTTTCCTCCCCTTAAGATATTGTTCATGGTATCACAGAGCGTCGGTAATAATTGATTTCCTAGAACTTTATAATATTTAGCCGAGAGACCGTCCGGGCCTGGAGCTTTTCCAATTTTCATTTTTTTTATAGCATTCTGTACCTCTTCTATACTAATGGGTTTATTTAATTGGAATCTTTCTTCCTCTGTAATGGTCTTCCCTTTATGTCTCTTCAAATATCTGTCTATTTGTGTTGTATCCTCTTCCCCTTTCTTATATAGTTCCTCATAAAACTCGAGAAACTTCTTTCGTATTCTTATTGGGTCTACTATCAGATCTTCCTCTACCTTTATTTTGTTTATCGTATTCTGCTTCTGTCTTTTTCTCAGTTGCCAGGCCAAGAATTTCCCTATTTTATTCGCTGACTCGAAATATCTTTGCTTCATTTGTTTGATTTTCCATTCAATTTCTTGACTCGTCAGCATCGAAAATTGTGTTTGTAGGATTTTTATTGTTCGAATACTTTGCTCGTCCTTCGGGTGATCTATTAATTTTTTCTCGTACTCTCTTAGTTGCTTAAGTATTTCTTCCTTCTTCTGCTGTCTTATCTTCTTCTTATAGTTATTTTGCTGAATAAATAAGCCTCTTGCTACCGCCTTACTGGCGTCCCATACCACTTCTATGTTTATTCCTATATTCAGATTCAAGTCAAAGTACTCTTTTAAGGTAGTTTTGGCCTTTTCAATGACGTCATCACTTTCTAATAGATATTCATTTAGTCTCCATCTGAAACTTCCATGTGTTGCACCTTTAATTTCTAAAGTTATCAAATTATGATCTGAAAGTGTTCTTGGGTGGATTTCACAGCTTGTTGCTCTTAGGGTGAGTGTTCTCGAGGTCCAGATTTGATCTATTCTGCCCCAACTTTTATGCACTTCTGAAAAAAAGGTGAACTGTTTTTCTGTTGGGTGTAGATGTCTCCATATGTCTATTAGGTCTAGGTTTTCTTCCAGATCTTGGAAAGATTTCGGTAACTTTCCTGTACTACTGATGTTTGTTATTGTCTGCCAAGATATTAGTAATATTCTCAATCTTCTTCCTTTGCTCATTCTACTTAGATTGCACATGCTTCTGGCAGAGACCATGTTACTTTTAAGCAGTCCTAAAACACAGTGGGAATTAAATAAATATTATGGAGAAATAATTATCCCGCAGCAAGAAGACTTGGGTCATCTGACTTAACTCCTTCTAAACATTGGTGGCCTGCAGCCTAACTTTGTAAAAAGTCCTTTCAAATAATTACATCAAATGTTGTTTCTTGGCTTCTGTACTGTGAAATGGGATATAGGAAGTGCTATGCAAAAAAGGCCAAACCAGGTGACATTGTGTGAATGAAATTAACATGGTGAGTGGTATGGGGACCATGGGGGACGGGTGGAGAAAGAATTTTATGTCCTACAAAAGTTGCCCTTCTCAAGGCAGTACAGGATTCCCTTCAAATGCAAATAGCAGCCATGTGTGTGTGTGTGTGTGTTTCATCAGGATCACAGCAGAAGGGAAAGGGTGGAGCTCCACCTCCCCACTCCTTCAACCATTTACATTTTTTAAAAAATGTGCACTTTAATTGCATCCACAGAATTCACAATGAACCTCATTTGGCCCCTAACAAGAGCTGGACAAAAAGAGAAAACATCCTTGCCATCTTTGAAAACTGGCTGCACAGCCTCTGAAAATATCATAGATAAATTTAATGGAAACCAGGTCCCTTTCAGATGGAGTCACTGGGTGGTAATAAATGCACAGGCAGAACAAATTCTGCTTGCATAAGGGGTCTCCCCCTCCCGCCCCACATGTACCCCACCAATGTTCCCAAATCTGCTCTGAAGAGATGACAGAACCCCCAGAACAGTTTTAGGGTGGGCGGGGAACAGTTCACCTGCTGAGCAGACTATCAAATATATTGTCAAATCTACCTTGTTGTTGGATTGAGAATCAGTAGCTAGACATAACATAGGGAAGTGTGGCTGGGACAGATTCTGCCAAGTGCCTGGCCTAAGACTGATGACTTTTCTCTGGCAGACTCACTGTGCTTTGAGCAGGTGTAGGAAAGGCTGCAATTTAGCAGGTGCAATATCCTATCACTTCATCTCCATGCTGGGAAATGTTTATGTACCAATTTCCTGCCTTCAAACTATTATGGCACATGTGTGGTAGATTGCTAATAGAATAACTGCTTTATGATTTATCGTAAGGCAGATATGGGCACATCTGGAGGGTTTTATTTTGTAGTTTGGAAGGGATATGATCAGAATTATGTTATGACCTGGAGCTGAGACAAATGCTATTCATTTGTCGTCTGTCTTGCAACTGTGAAAGGTAAATCAGCCTTGATAGTTATTTTATCTGTCCATATGAATGTTATAGATTTGTTTTAACTACAGCTTCTGCTGTTTATTTTTTTTTAGTGGTTTATATATTTATTGCATTTTTAAAAAATTGTATTTCAGCCAGGAAGTTCCTCTACCCCGTAGTGAAACCAAACACAGACCCTTCTCTTTCTGTCCCTTTGAATTCAATGATTCAAGATGGCCTTAACAGATTGCAGATCTGGGCCTAAACTAACAAAATAAATTTTAATAGGGACAAATGTGAGGTTCAGCACTTAGGCAGGAAAAACCAGTAGTACGTGTAGAAAGGGTCTAGGGGTCTTAGTAGACCACAAGCTTGACATGAGTCAACAATGTGATGCAACAGCAAAAAAAGATGTTGATGCTATTCTAGGCTGCATCAGCAGAAGTATAGAGTCCAGATCAAGGGAAGTAATAGTCCCACTCTATTCTGCCTTGGTCAGCCCACATCTGCCTGTGTCCAATTCTGGGCACCACAGTTTAAGAAAGATATTGACAAGATATTGACATGAACAGAGGAGGGCGACAAAGATTATCTGGAAACCAAGCATTATGAGGAATGGTTGAGAGAGTTGGGTATATTTAGCCTGGTAAAGAGGAGACTGAGAGGAAATATGACAGCCATCTTCAAATATCTAAAGGGCTGTCGCATGGAAGTTGGAGAAAGTAGGAGAGTAGGAGCTGAACAAATGGATTCAAGAAAGGAGATTCTGACTAAACTTCAGGAATAACTTGTTGACAGTAAGAGCTGTTCAACAGTGGAACAGACTGAGGTTTCTAAGCAGATGTTGGATGGCCGTCTGCCATTGATGCTTTAGTTGGGATTTCTGCATTGCAGGGAGTTGGAATAGATGACCCTTCCAATGTTACAATTCTATGATTGCAAAGTTTGGCACTAAGTGAGAACAAGTTACATTCAACACATACCTCTCAAATCTACACTCTCAGCCCACCTAACAAGAAAGACTAGACCCTGGGATTAATGGTAAGATTTTGCCTAGCCATGGAATCTGTCTTACTCAGTTACCCCATGCTAAGTTTTCAAAGAGAGAGACTAGGAAGCACAGATTGATAAGACACACACACACACACACACACACACACACACACACACGATCACTATAAACACAGCTGATGTCCAACCCACATTAGAATTATTCTGCAGTATTGTTGCTTCTTGCATGATCATAAGTACATGTTCCAACCTGTAATACTGCTGCTATTTCTGCCTCTTCATTCCAGGATTTTTCAGACTCCTTTATGATTATTATTTTTATTTTTTTTACATATTGCGTTGTCCTTGTGCTGCTGATTTCAATGTGAGTTTTTAAACTGAAAGGCAAACTGTGTGCTTGCTTTGGATACAAACTGGAAGAAAGGGTCTGCTTCAATTAAATCTGGTATAGAAAGTGTGAATTCTCTGCATGGATTCTCTGGGTTCTCTGCATGGTCTGTCTGCATGGCAGGAGGCTGTTGTGGGCTGCAATTTTATGCAAACTACAGCTATTGCAAGAACTAGAAAATGAGACAAGCAGGAAAAGTACAGTAAAGGGGAGGGGGAAAGCAGTTGTTATTTAGGATCCCAGGGATTTTTATCACTTGGTGTCCAAACAGCTTACCCCTCAGTTATAGCTCTGATAAGTGATCACACTGATTATCACTTAAAGCTTGTATCTGCAGATAAATAATATGAATTCCTCAGTTTCCATAATCTTATGTCGCCATCCAATCCATGCAGAATGCCTGCAGTTTATATCTGCTTCAGAAACATGCTTTTTTAGAGAGAATAAAGGCTTGTATTGCAAGACAACCAAGGCCAGCCCTGCCATTAGGCAAAATGAGGCACCTGACTCAGGCGGCATATGCTGGGGTGCGCGGCAACAGCCCCTGATTTTTTTCTCCTAAGGCTCTCTGTTTGTGAGTACACCTATGCCTGCTAAACAGCATGCCTTTGACTCCTCAAACTAGCCTGCTGCCTCAGGTGTTGCAGAGGACACTATCCCATCCCCAATACTGAAGGAAGATTCAGCTGCCTGTCAAGGCTGCTTGCCTGCTTGAAATGTGGAGGTGCACCATCTTGTCCACCTCAGGCAGCAAAATGTATTGAGCTGGCCCTGAAGACAATATAGAAAGACCTCAGCATGTATTTTTCCACCACAGCCTAGATCAGCCTAAATTCAACATGGACTGCAGCTCCAAATTAGCAATGTCAGCAGCTGCCATCAGCTGCATTTCCTGATGTTATAATGGCCCAGCCCTTGAGTTCCTGTGGATTTACCAAGCCTGTGGTAGATTAGGCAAGTCCAGACATTAGGTGTGAGCAAACTCTGGAACTGGAAACATGTTTGTCTGCTGTGTTTCCTTAGAAAACCAAAAGCAGCCTTTAATCCTTAATGTAGACAATAAGAAGAAGAAGCCAACTATGTATCTCTGTGGCTGGGTCTTAAGAAGAGGACATTTTCATTAGGCTCTGGGGCTTCTTTTCCTAGAGTATGCTTGTGAGGCCCAAATAGCCTCTCAGTCAAAATGTGAATCCATCATTATTGCTTTCCCTCTAATCCGAAGCTCCTTCAGGTGAGAAAAAAGCAGTTTCAGAAGACAACTCCTGATGAATCCAAGTGTGATGTTCTGGCCTTATGCCAGGGAGAGTGATGATGAAACACTTAGTTCCTTGCTCCCCCCACCCAATCTCTCTCTGCCCTGGTCAGAGCACTCCCCAAATCTGCTTTGCGTGGTTGTGGGACCCTTCATAACAGCATGAGAGGTGGTGTTGGGGATGAGGAAAATTGGTGAAAGTGGCCTCCTTCCCTCTTCTATTGAAAGTGGTACCTCGGGTTAAGAACTTAATTCGTTCTGGAGGTCTGTTCTTAACCTGAAACTGTTCTTAACCTGAAGCACCACTTTAGCTAATGGGGCCTCCTGCTGCTGCCGCTGCACTGCCACTGTGCGATTTCTGTTCTCATCCTGAAGCAAAGTTCTTAACCCGAGGTAATATTTCTGGGTTAGCGGAGTCTGTAACCTGAAGCGTATGTAACCCAAGGTACCACTGTACTGGAAAAAACTCACACAAAGAACTTTGCTTTGGTCTAGTAAGCTCAGCTCTTCAACAGAAACCCCAGAAGGTTTCATCAATCAATGTATTTTGAGCTGGACGCTTTTCCTCAGGTCTAACCAAACCATTAGGCAGAGTGAAGCAACCACCAATGGCAGCTGATTTGGGGCATCATGGAAAGGCAACAACTTTTCAGGCACAACCCCCCCCCCATCTGCTGCACAGGGTGTGTGAATGGGGTGGATGTCTCCCTACACCCAGCCCACAAGAGCTCCAATGGCCTGTCCCCACCAATTGACAACAGTGACACTCTGTCAGCATGGATCTCCTTGTTCCACTGGCTGAAAGTGTGGAAGGGGAGAATTATCACCATTGGGAAGGACTACACGAGGCATTCTGGGAATGAAGAGGGGCTGAGCCAGCCTGGAATTCACTGGATCTTAATCTGGCCCCACAACACTATCGGGCCAGATCCTGACCCACTTCCTGTGCCAGCTCCGGAGCAGGCTTTTCCCTTGCCTTCTCCCCCAGCCAGTGTGAATGCCAGGGCTGCAGATCTGGCAGTGGCTGTGCTACTGTGTCACACCCTGCCTGGTCAGAGTTTGAATTGCTTTATTACTACATTTTTATGCTTAGGGAGAGGTGCTTGTGGGATTTTCAGCCTCTGGTGCCAAAATGACTTGGCCATTCTTGGGTACTTATGGACCTTGATCGTGAGAAGAGAGCTGGCCTGGCCCTGCTATCATCCTGTTAGTCGCATCAATGTCCATGATTTGTCTTTTCCCTTTATTCATGGCATTAGCTTCTGCTGTGATCCACTCCCCGCACCCAGAATAAGGTACAGGTGGCCTTTTCCAGGGTCAGTATTCTAGTTACTAAGCTGCAAGCACACAGCAGTGAAATAAATACAAGCAGCTCTATAGCCCTGAGGATTTAGCACTACACTATAGAGAAATAATGAACCCTTTATTTCACAGCAGCACTGTGTATCCTAGACACATTATTCTCTGCATGTCTAATCTAGTCTGCAGGTAGCAAAGGCACCTCCTGTTCCCTGTTCAAGGGCAATCAGTCTTTTCCCCATCTGTAGCTTCTGCTCCAGCAGAACGGCCAGCTGCAATCATTCCTGGAGGAGTCCCAGCGAGGTGGGCTACAGATGCTCAAGGACATGTTTTTTCTCTGCTCCACCAAACGTGCTTGTTCACCAACATGCTTAGCTGCGAGAGGAGCAACCATGAGGGATCCCGAAAAGTGACTCCCCGCTTTCCACGGCCTGCTGCAGTTCCCATTGCATTTATACTCTGAAGCAGCACAGGGCCCAGCTCAGGAATAAAGCCCATCCATTCTCTTCTCAGCCAAGCTTCATTATGCAAAGATGCACGCTTGAGCATAATTATACCGCTCCCCGATTTTAGGAGTGGGAAATATTAGCTCCATCCTTCCCATCTCCCTGCACCATTTTGGGAGCCCGTAGTTACTTGTAAATGTTGTTAAATGTTTTAGGTTCTTTGAGCAGAGCTACTGCTTGCCAGGAGTTTGCTCTGTTGAAAATAACTGGCAGGGGGAATGGATGTGCATGACATTTAGCCACTTATGAAATCACCAGAGATTTCAAATAAAATGAGCATGTATTTACAAAATACATAGATTCGTTTGGATGTTTCACTATCCAAATAACTTCAGAGTTTATGGAGGTTCCTTTGAATGAGGCTACCTTCATAATGAAAGGGGTGGAGGTGGGGGCTCAGATGATTCCCCTCACCCTTTCTCCAAATGGCCCCTTTGTGAAAGTGGTTCCCCTTCCCTACATACGTAAAATGAAAGGACGCAGGAGTTAAGTTACACCTGCTTGTATGTAGCATGTAGTTCGACCCTAAGCTGCAAATCTCTGGTCATCCAAAGAGGCTGTTTTGCTTTGAGGTTGCAAGGCTTCTGAGTGATTTCTGTAACTTTCTGTTGTTGCTAACATGCACACACACACACACACACACACACACACACACAGACGCACAGCTTGTAGCTGTATTCTGATCTTGCCTAGTCTTTTGAGGCACTATGGCTGCTTGCCAAGTTGGATTGCTTCCTCTTTCAGGTCTGTGGAAGCACATTTTTAAGCTGGAGTAAGACTACAGAAGTGAGCTCATTGCTCAGGAGGTCCCCACCCCCAACCACAAAAGTCACATGCACAAATAGATCAGAGGGTTTTCACAAGCTGAGAAAGGAGGTGTGGAAGCTCAAATCCAGGGCCAAATGTGGCCCCATGGGCATCTCTGTCTGGTCCTTGGAACTCTCTCCAAGCCACCCCCCCCCCGGCCACATCCCACACCAGACCTACTTTGCATCCTCCTTATGTATTTTTGCCTGGCTGATAATGCCTCTTGCCTGCCTGCATGGAAGAAGCAGAATGGTGTGTTGAGTGTGAAGATACCAGCTTACAGTACAAAGGCAAAATTCATAGTAATCGCCCTATTTACTTTTGCCTCTGGTCCTCCTGCCACCAGTGTGCATCTCTTGGAAGGTTGTCCAGAAGGAAATACAGCCCCTAGGCTGAAAAAGGTTTCCTGCCCCTAGCCTAAAGGTTTGATTCCCTTTTAATAAGACAACAAATCCTTAGATATTGCCATTGAGGGACACAATCATTAATACGGTCGTACCTTGGATCTCAAACACGTTGGCTCCCGAATGATCGAAACCCAGAAGTGAGTGTTCCAGTTTTTCAAACATCCTTTTGGAACCTGAATGTCCAATGGGGCTTCCGTGGCTTCCGATTGGCTGCAGGATCTTCCTGCAGCCAATCAGAAGCCGTGTTTTGGTTTCTGAACATTTTGGAAGTCGAACAGACTTCCAGAACGGATTCCGTTTGACTTCCAAGATACGACTGTAGATGGTTGTGGCACGCAGGACAGTTCCTGGACTTCCAAATGTTGTGAGTCTGCTGAGGTCTGCTGAGATATGTAACTAGTGTGTTACCTGTCTTCTGTTGTGGCTTTTATATACGCAGCCATAGGAACATATATGTATGTAGTTATTAAGTTATGCATTGGCTGTAAAATAAACGATGCATATTTCATGCACCTACACACCCTTCTATATCAGAGAGCTCTCCACCTCATTCTGGACATTCAGTGAGAAGCCTAGGTATTGCTTCAATAAGCCAATGTATTGAACTGACTGTGACCTTGGACCACAGGATAAAAACGTAAGCTCAAAATGCCTTAAACAAAATAATTTAGATGGGAAAGGGCAACTGAGAGGAATTCATGCTATATTTTCCAGCAAATCTTCCCTCTCAGGTTAATTTTAACAGTGGTTTCCCAGATTTAGTACCAGAGCCCGTGTTCAACACCCTGATACAGTTCCAGTAATAAGAAAAAGAGCACCTCTGAGTATATTAAGAGTGCTTTTTTCTTTATTGTTGCACCCCACACATCTGGCAGAAAAGTGAGGGTGCCGGCCATTGGAAAGTATGGCTTCCAGGCAGGTTTGAGCTGGAGCATCTTATTTTAGAAACTAATAACAGCGAGATCTCCTAGTCTTACATATAGTCCCAAGCTAAGTCTGCCACCAGCAGTGATTCATTCTCTTCCAGCTGCACACACTTATTATTTTATTACACATATAATTCCATGTGATTAAGTGTTCTGAGGGAAAGTGGAGTCTTCCGCACTTCACCCCGGCTCTTTATAAATCATGCTCTTGCAGAAACGGAGACTTTGCTCCACCTCTTACAAAGGAAACAAAAACAGTGTTTCAGAGATTGTTACCATTTGCGTTTGCTTATATAAAGTTTGACTATCCTTGTTTCTCAAAGAAGCAAAGATCACATGAGGAAAAACGAGAGCAACAGAAGGTCTTCTCTCTTTCTGTGTGCCCCTACGCTCCCAACAGAGCAGATTTAGATTTGAGGGAGAGGAGAGGGAGAGGAAGTTCCCCTGTTCAGCCAGAAGTCCTTGCACTAATGGAACTACTTTGTTGGACAGCGCCCATCTGGGTGTTTTTTTGGCGAGTGGAGATTGTATCATGAAGGCAGCCTTTGCCAAGCTGGTGCCCTCCAGAAGTTTGGGACTAGAACTCCCATCAGCCCCTGATGGAGGGCACTGGCTTGGCAAAGGCTGCATGAACCAATGGTTTTTTAAAGTATGGGGCCTTTGTTGTTGTTTAGTCATTTAGTTGTGTCCGACTCTTCGTGACCCCATGGACCAGAGAACGCCAGGCACTCCTGTCTTCCACTGCCTCCCGCAGTTTGGTCAGACTCATGTTTGTAGCTTCGAGAACACTGTCCAACCATCTCATCCCCTGTTGTCCCCTTCTCCTTGTGCCCTCCATCTTTCTCAACATCAGGGTCTTTTTCAGGGAGTCTTCTCTTCTCAGGAGGTTTAGAGTACTTCCCAGTCTAAATCTTGCAACACTTATTAAAACTAGTATACTTTGTTGTTGTTGTTGTTTAGTCGTGTCTGACTCTTCGTGACCCCATGGACCAGAGCATGCTAGGCACTCCTGTCTTCCACTGCCTCCCACAGTTCGGTCAAACTCATGCTGGTAGCTTCGAGAACACTATCCAACCATCTCGTCCTCTGTCGTCCCCTTCTCCTTGTGCCCTCCATCTTTCTCAACATCAGGGTCTTTTTCAGGGAGTCTTCTCTTCTCAGGAGGTGGCCAAAGTATTGGAGCCTCAGCTTCAGGATCTGTCCTTCCAGTGAGCACTCAGGGCTGATTTCCTTCAGAATGGATAGGTTTTATCTTCTTGCAGTCCATGGGACTCTCAAGAGTCTCCTCCAGCACCATAATTCAAAAGCATCAATTATTCGACGATCAGCCTTCTTTATGGTCCAGCTCTCACTTCCATACATCACTACTGGGAAAACCATAGCTTTAACTATATGGACCTTGGTTGGCAAGATGATGTCTCTGCTTTGGGGGTATGGGGCCTATTTGTCACTAAAAAAGGAAAAGGAAAGTGCATCAGCTGTTACACCCCAGCAGTTCTCCTCTGAGCTAATGTATCACAGTCCTGCACATGCAGTATTTTTCTCTTTTCCCAAAGCTGTTCTTGTTTATTTATAGGGAAATTGGTTAACTTTTAAATTCTTAATCACAGAAGAATTAATTACACAGGAGCAGAAATCGAAGGAATTACCTCTCATTTGTCATTAGTAACAGCCATTAAAGCATGTAATCAACAATTCTGTTATTCCATGAACTATGTATGGCACTGTGAGCTCCTGAGATAAAAAGCTGGGGTATAAATTCTGTGCACGTGTTTTAAAGACAATGGGAGCTGCACTGTACAAAAATACTTGAAGTTAATCTGAAGTTCATAAAGTCCAGAGGTGGCTTTTTGGCCCTTCCCTTGCCTTTTTCTCTGGCAGGTATGCATAGACCTGTGCACCTTTTCTTTAGGGAGAAAAAAATCCCAGGAAGGACAGAAGAGTGCAAGAGCAAATGTTACCAGCCTTAGCTGTCCTATTTCACAAGAGGCAGAAACAGGGGAAGAATACCCTAGCTTAATGGTAGAGGATCTGACCTGCAAGCAGACAATCCCTTGTTCAACCTCCAGGTAGGGCTGGGAGAAATTCCTGCCAGAAATTGTGGAACTGCCAGTCAGTGTAGACAATACTAGATGGACAAATAGTTTGACTTAGTATGAAGGAGCTTCCTATGTTCCTAGAAGCTTCTGTTTTTTGAAAAGGGAGGGCAATTTCCATCTGGGTTTCTTGAATAATGGCTTTTAATACTGAGGTCATGCTCAACAGCAATATTTACCTGACTTAGTCTTGCTCAAGAGTGAGAAAGAGGTATTGTGCAAAACCTTGTTGTTGTTTTTATGATAAAAAAGTATGTATTGCATTAGTCTCCAAAGCAATCTCTCACATGTAGCACAGGGAGATCTTGGGACAAGAAGCTCTTCCTAACTGGTTTCTTAACATTCAAACATGCCTTCAGCACATGACAGTCGGTGGAAATAGGAACACTTGCATTACTTGAGCGTTCAGGAGCAAAATGGCATGGTTTTGCCCAGGCAATGAGCAAACGGCCTTGGGGTCTGTCCATTGACATAGCACAGCAGCCACCCACCCCAAAGGCACCAAACAAGTTTTCACACTAACAGAGACTGCAAATGCATAACAGGTTATTTTTTCTACTCACTGGATTTCCACATTTCCAAATTTGTATGAAGTGTAAACAACAAACAACAACAACAACAACAACAACAAAGACACAGGTTGGAATTTTGATGAGGAAGATATTTGCAGACTCTGAAAAAACCTTGTGTGGATGAGCAGCCCTGATTCCACACTGAACTCCCACCTGGAAACACCTCACAGTTCCCTGTATTTTATGGCTGTTGTGTTTTTTTGTAGGTATGTCTATTGTGATAGTAAGAATTACTCTAAAAAGATGTTCATAGAGCTAATCTGAGAAGCCTGTGTATCAGACAGGACTCCTTTTCCCCCTTAATAAGGGAGAATTCCTTTGAAGGCAGAGGCAACACCACACCTGTATGGGGAAACCATCTCCTCCAGAATCCTTTGAAGCGAACAATAGGTTCGTTCATATAAGGCTTAAACTCGGCTGTTGCTCCAGGAATGGGAAATTACATATTAGAATCTCATGTATGTAATTAGACAGTGCCATTGTGATAATGGGCTCAGATACAGGAAGGCTCGGGTTGCGTTTGAAGAAGTGGTGAAAGCCCCTTCAACACTGGTTCAGGAATAATGCTGGGTGGGAAAGTTTATACAGGGAACAAATTTATTCGGGAAACAAGTATTTCCATATGGATGGGACACAATTCACCATGCTTTAATGTTCAGTATTTGTTTGTTTTCTGATGTTTGTGCTGCAGAAGTCTGGATGGGTAGATTCCAAGCTTGAGGACAAAGAAATAGTGGGTGATATTGAGTGTTAGTCGTGAGTAGACCCACTTGCAATTAACAGACAAATAACTTAAGTCTATTTTAATTAATTAATTAACACAATTTAAACACCTCTTGATTGTGATGAGAACTCAGAGCGGCTTAGAAAAATAACAATTAAAACATTAAAATTACCTATAAAAGACAACTGTTCCTCATAAGGTTTCCAGACCCTTGATCGTCTTGGTCACCCTCCTCGGTACATGTTCCAGCTTGTCAATATTCTTCTTAAATTATATAGCTCCAAGAACTGGAAACAGTATTCCAGGTGTGGACTGACCAAGGCAGAATACAGCAAGGTGGAATCTACAGAGATATAAGAAACACTGTGAAAATGCTTTTTTAAACAACATTTTGAAAAATACATTGAATTTTGCATGGCACAGTGTCACCATCTAGTGTCACACTTGTATATTGCACTTTACAACACATTTAAAACGTTTTGTTTGCAGCTCCCAAGACTATTTGAGTCCCAAGACTACTACTTCCCTTGATCCAGACACTATACTTCAAAGCAGTATAGAGGATGAATCAACAACACTGGCTATATGTCAGGAACACCAATCAACTCTGCAGCAAATCAAAACTCAAACCAGTCACCCTCATATTTCATCTAGGGTGTACACCAGAGCTTTCCAAACTGTGTGTTACAACACATTAATATGTTGGCTGTAGTGTGTAGGTGTGTCACTCAGACACTCCCCACGCTCCTCCTGGGGTTGGAAAGGGGTTGGTTTAACCTCCAGTTTGCTAGTAAAACTGAATTATTGTGTCATAAAATGATGCATGCCTAAAAAATGTGTCACCAGCATGAAAAGTTTGGAAAGCTCTGGTGTACTCACTCTCCTTGTTCCTTCACATACAATGCTAGCGTCATCAGCCACCTCCAGATGTTGTTGGACTCCAACTGCTGTCAACATGGCCAAAGGTCAGAAATGATGGGCGTTATAGGCCAGAGAGCACCAGCTTGAGGAAGGAGGCCAGGGGAAAAGGTGCGTCACCTTTCAAAGCTCTGAAAACTCACCCTCAAAAGAGTTCTCAACTCTTTCCTAACCATTAGCTCCCTTTCAGGCAACATCTCCCAGCCATCATTCCTGGGTCATTAAGCAGAAATCTGCGAGACACAATGAATAGCTGGCCAGCAGCCATAACAATATTTTCATTTGCTCCGAAGAAGTGTTGCCCAACTGCACAAAACCAGCTAGGTAAGGTTGCTTATTAGCTTGCTTTTCTCCTTATAATGACTGCTTGCCTAGAGCTCGTCTCTCACCTTCAACCTACCTGGACAGTGCGTTGTAGACTGTGATGCTATGCATATTAAGCCCCACTGTGCTCAATGGACTCTAATTCAATGTACATTTACCTGCCAACTCATAGATAAGTATGCCTAGGACTGAGCTGTTAATTGCCCTCTTCACATAATCCAATTCACACGATTTATTGGAAAATGCCTTGAAGGGCCCTTAGCTGAGTATCGGAACAGGCAACAGGACACTTAATGTATGGAAATGCTGCCACCGTGTGGCATTTTAGGTTCACTACCAAGGATTCACAAGGAGAAGGGGACGACAGAGGAGGAGATGGCTGGACAGTGTTCTCGAAGCTACTAAAATGAGTTTGACCAAACTGCGGGAGGCAGTGGAAGACAGGAGTGCCTGGCGTGCTCTGGTCCATGGCGTCACGAAGAGTCGGACACGACTAAACAACAACAACCAAAGATTCAGAAGGCCACACATGCTCCAAAGAAGGTTTTGAATTGTTCACAGAATTTAGCACATTTCTGAAGTGAAGAGTTTGGTTTCTAAAATGTATAATATGTTGACTGACACACATCAGTATTCTAAATACCTGGGTAGGTTTGTCTGCACACAAATGTTTTTAACAGGTGCCAAATGAATACAGTGAAAGCACCTGCCTGATATCAAGAGGAAGAGATTCCCAAGGTTAAGTGATGCCACGCTAAACTAATCTTACAAATCTGGAACAGGGATTGTGGTGGCACCTGTAACTGTACCAGTTCCTCAGATTGAAACGGTAAGGCAATCTCATAGGTAAACTGTTCCCAACTTGTCAAGGTAAAGGTAAAGGTAAAGGTCCAGTTAGGTCCATTAGGTCCAGTCGTGGCCAACTCTGGGGTTGAGGTGCTCATCTCACTTTATTTGCCGAGGGAGCTGGCGTACAGCTTCCGGGTCATGTGGGCAGCATAACTAAGCCACTTCTGGCGAAACAGAGCAGCGCATGGAAACACTGTTTACCTTCCCACCGGAGCAGTACCTATTTATCTACTTGCACTTTGGCATGCTTTCGAACTGCTAGGTTGGCAGAAGCAGGGACCGAGCAAAGGGAGCTCACCCTGTCGTGGGGATTAGAACCACCGACCTTTCGATTGGCAAGTCCTAGGCTCTGTGGTTTAACTCACAGCACCACCCACATCCCAACTTGTCAAAGAGCTAAAGCTAATTGTTGCAATGTAGCTCCCATCATCTCTGGGCACTGGCTATGCTGGCTGAAGGGATTAGGAGCCCAAGACCTGAAGGGCTCCCACCTGATGCCTTCTTACTTACCATCAGTCCAGAGGATGGCATTGACTCTCACCTTCCTCCTCCTTAGTGCCGGTGTTGCCCTTGTAAAGCGCAGCAGGGTGGAGGATGAGACAAAACTTGTTGGTTTTGCCTGTCTTTGGCTCTGGCTCCCCCTACTGTTGGATTCCCTGCCTTCTACCCAACAAGAACTGATGTACACCAGCCACTGCTATTAGAAAGACCTTCATCGTTGATGCCACTATTTTAGGTTGCTGTTCCCCATTGGCGGTTAGTCTCAAGCACCTGCTGTGAAACAAATTCCTAGCAGGCATCTAGGCAATTAGGTGGCATGGCAAGTAACAGCAGAGGACCTGCTGCTAAACCTGCATTTTGGAGCAAGTCCCAGAGGAGGTGATATTTTGAGTCCAGAAAATGAGATGCTAAACAAACAGCACATACATCCTTGGCACGTACTTCTCATGCATATTGATAAAGAAATCACAGAAAGCCTCACCAGGGACTGCAGTAAAAAATGAATTTTGAAAAGGCCTATTATTTATGGGCACAGAAGAGTTCAGTCTTCTGATAATGCTGAAACTGAACTCTCTAGCTGCAGGTCTTGCCCTTTTATCTCCACTTTTGCTAATCTACATTCCAAGTAGAGTGTGCTAGTTGATGAAAAACTGCTGTCATCCAAAATACTGTTACCGTCCTGCTTGGTAGCAGTGGTTGGCATGGTGGGGTGGCTGGCTGTGCTTATCTGAACTCCCAACAGCTGAGTCACTGCTGCTTCCCGAGAGGGAAAGTGGGAGGTGCAGCAGGAGCAAATCCACTGGCAAGAGTGCTGGATTGACTCCACTGGTACTAACTCCCTTCCCACTTTGCTCCAACCCCTTCCTCCTGGTAAGCAGCACCAATGCACCCACCAGGAGGACAATTAAGCACTGCTGCTGCTCCACACAACCTGCTACCAAAACCTGCAATGGAGGAGAGTCCAGCACCTTCCGAGGCTATCCGGTGCACTGCTGAATAGCTCTTCCCATGAGAAAGCTCTTCCTAATGTTTAGTTAGAATCTCATTCCTTGCATTTTGAATCCGTTGGTTGCTTCCATTCATGGATGCTTCTCCTGAGAATTTGTCCAAAGGCTGGTTAATATTGTTGGCATCCGTCTGTCCCGGGAGACAATGGAGGAGTGCACCTTTGGGGGTGAAGTCAAACCATTGGAGAATTACAGCGCCTGCTGTAGCTGTAGAGACCAATATGGGAGAGACATGTTTTGTTGCAGCTGGGGCAGATGAAGGCGTCCAGTTGTGCTGCTGCTGCTGCATCATGGTATTTCTTCTGCCTGCGCTCCTCCCAGTTGTCATTCCTTCTCTGGCCACTGACTCTGACAACCTGACTGTCTGTCTTCAGGCACAACGGTCATCTGCAAGTGGTTGGTGTTGCAAACCTTCATGTCTCATTTGCAGACTTCTTTGTAACATGGAGTTAGTCTGCCGGTGGGTCTGGTGCCAGAAGCCACCAGGATGACCAAACCATATTCACATTTGAGGCACAGTAGCATTGATTACTGGGGAGCCTCGCCAAGCATCCACATAGATACCAGGAGATTGTACGTGGTAAGATAGATGATTGGTATAGCCCAAATCCTGTATTACCCATAATACCACATGTGCCACCAGGAGGCAGAACTTTGATGGGACTTGTGACATTGAAAGGAGCTTGAAAAAATAGAATTGAGCTGTTGTTGGTCTTATGGCCTGCCAACACACACTATCATTCCTAGTTTAATGTTAGCACCTCATGATAAGCCAAAGAAAAATTGCAACAAATAACAGGGGGCCATCCAGACATCCTTTTTATTGTTCATTCATGGTTATTTGTGCTCATGGTGATATTGGGGTGGTTAGAAGCAAACCCAATTTCAATACTGTTGGCACCTGCAAAAGTTTCAGGGCAAGAACATCCCTCTAGATGGCGCTAATGTGGTAGCATTGAGGAAGCATCACAGAATGACTAAAATAGCAGAATGATGTGTAGACAGTCCAGCATAAATTCACTATTACTGTGTCAATAACAAAACAGTGAAAACTCTCCAGTCCTGAGGGGTTGTGAGTTGTATCCAGTGCTGTTGTGTGTGAGAGGAACAGACTTCTGCTCACACAGTGGGACTTTCCTTTCCTCCTTGCAACAATCTCACATTTGGTTTCAGTGGGTTAGGAGAGCCTCCACAATAGATTTTGGGGGTGTACAGAGGGGAGAGGAGCAAAAAAGTGAAGCCCTGTCTCAGAGTGGTACTCTGTTCCCACTGCTCTGGACTCCACTCAGTTTTCTTTCCTGAATAATGACTTTGCTACTGGCACAAAGAGCTGAATACATATTTTTTGTGATCTTATTAGACTTATTAGTCACTTGTCATCCAAAGGTCTCCAAGCAACACACAGCCGAAAAACAAAAAATAGATATACAATGCATAATACCATTGGGGGGGGGAAGTGGGAGGGGTGTGTCATATAATACACTAGTGTTTCATATACCGGTAACATAACATTCATAAAAAACATATTCAAATAATACACAAAGCAATACTGTGACCCACTAACTAACTAACACATAAATAAAAATAACAAACAAAGCAATACTCTCACCCCTAATTAGCAAATAAACAAAAATAAACAAAACCTCAATTCCCCCAGTCCAAAAATCATTTACATCGAACCAACGACTTCCCCCCTTTAACCTCCCCAGCCCTCCCTGAAGCCTGGTGTCAAGGCCAGCTGTTACAAATCAGTGGTGGGTGGGTCCAAGTGTCCTCCAGAGGTGGTCTGACATCTTTCCTTTCCCTTCAGGTTGGAGCAGTAGCAAAACAAAGCAGGAAGATGGTAGCAAAAGTTTTATCTACTTTGCAGTTGACCTGGCTATTGCTCCTGTCCTGCTACTGGTGGTGGGGGGTAAAAAGGGATCCCTGACCGTTAAGTCCAGTTGCGCTGGGGTTGCGGTGCTCATCTCGCTTTATTGGCCGAGGGAGCTGGCGTACAGCTTCCGGTTCATGTGGCCAGCATGACTAAGCCACTTCTGGCAAACCAGAGCAGCAAAAATGCCTTTTACCTTCCCGCTGGAGCGGTACCTATTTATCTACTTGCACTTTGACATGCTTTTGAACTGCTAGTTGGCAGGAGCAGGGACCGAGCAACGGGAGCTCACCCCATTGTGAAGATTCGAACTGCCGACCTTCTGATCGGTAAGTCCTAGGCTCTGTGGTTTAACCCACAGGACCACCCGTGTCCCTGGTGGTGGAGGGTGCTTTTTATTTAAATTGCACTCTGTTCTTTTGATTCCATTTATTATCCTAAATATAATATGTAATTTATTTCACAACAGAAAAGTTTGTGCTTGACCGTTTAAAAAGCAATTTCAGGTTGCATTTTTTTTGAAAACAACAGCACAACTTCAGTTTTGGTGTATAATTCTGTCGACACATGAACATTTGCTTCCAAATCCTTATCAATAGCTTGTGCCCCTTTGAATCAATAGGAAAAGACAACGGCAAGTTCACCCTTTGCACAATGCATGTTGAAGGTTTGAAGAACACGATGAGGACAGACTTGAGCTGATCCAGTTGTGCCATCTTTGGAAGCTACTGGAAGCTACGGCAGCAGGAATTCTCTTAATAACTAGACACGGACACGAAGGGCAGAAAGCTGAGAAGTAAACAGGGACATTTGGCAAATACAAATTTAGCAGAGAATTAGCCCCAGGCCTAATAAAGAGCAGCATGAAAAGCTGCTGTTTGCCATGGGAAGCATCAAGCCCCGGAAATTAAAACTCTGGTGCCATATGCTGAAACACGATCCATGCATATGGAAGGAGCTGGCATTCTCCACAGAGAAACTAGCCGTATCGTTGAGGGGAGCTGGACATCTCCGGGTACCATTTCCAAGCAGAGCCGCTTGAG
This sequence comes from Podarcis vaucheri, assembly GCF_965113315.1. NCBI lineage: Eukaryota > Metazoa > Chordata > Lepidosauria > Squamata > Lacertidae > Podarcis > Podarcis vaucheri. Next base: position 65,977,472 of record NC_138764.1, on the reverse strand, counting down.
GGCAGACTTGACACGTGCTGCCTTTCCACACTCGCTTTTTCGCCCGGGGAAGAAGTCAGTCTTTTAATTCCTCCTCAGCACCAAAGGGAGCAGGACAGTGACACAGGAATAAGGGGAACTGAGGCGAGGGATGGCATGTACAACCTAACGTACTAGCACAGCTGCCGAGGAGCTGAGCCAATGGCTGCGCAGCCAAGTCCACCCATCCAGTCCTGCTCTCAGAGCCTTAAGTTACTGCTTTGAACTACCCTCCTTGCTCAGAGAGGAACATGATGATGATGCTCAGTGTGAGTGGAAAGGAAGACCCTGCTGACAGTTAGATGACATGGCCCCTGACAGGGATTGCTGCTGAGAGGTACGTGGTTTCTTCCACAGGCCGAAAATGCAAAGCAATTGCCTTGGGGATGCAAGCTAAGCGCCAGCATTATTAGTATTATTATTTTCATTTTTAAAAGCGGGGGGGGGGGGGAATCCAGCTTCATCTAAAAATTATTCATCTTGTCCCCTCACTCCACAGCTTACAACGCTCAGCTGATTTGTGCATTTCTTAATGTTCCTGGCAGTGCTCGGTGCAGAGGCTGAGTAGATACTTCAGGGTACAGTGGGTGGGTACCTGTTAAGGCTGTTAGTTCTGGGTGAAGGTTGGCTTCTGCATGGCATGAAGGTTATGTGATGTACAGGGGTGTCCATGTGTGTAGGTTCTGGATTTAATGCTTTGCACTGAGATCTCCATAGTAAAAAAGCATTTCCAAATGGATGAGCATATGTCCCAGTGGAGGTATGTGTGTGTCCATGGACAAGCAAGTCTTTCTTCAGACGTAGGATTGCAGCAAAGTTTCTGTTGTGAGGGAGATTTGCAATGCAGCCTCTTATAAAATCAGCCCAGGGACCCGTGTTGAATAAGCTGTTTCAAATCCTCCTCCTCCCTGCCAAACACAGGCACCAGCTTCATATGTTTTCTTCTAGAATGGTGTCCTCTCTCTGTCAGTCTGTGAGACACAGCATTCTCCTAGCCCCTCTAAAATGGGTAAGGGATGCTAGTTTATGAGGGCACATATGCAGTTTCTTCAAAACTGCAGCAAGAAGCAACGGAAAGGGCAGAGGGATGAAGTTTAGCAACAGAGCAGAATAAGGCACTGCCATATGGCAAGAAATCACTGCTCATGTTGATGCCATACCCTGCTTCAGGGTCAGAGGAAGACACTGAAGTGATCCCTTAATGTTATTGTCACATGATGGTCACATGACGCATTTACAAACGGCAACTCTCAAAGCACAGAGAGCTAACTCCCTCGGTTATTTTTTTTAAAAAGGAGTTTTAAACGGGAGATGTGGTTCTTGATTCACTGTGTATGCTCACTCAGCTGAAGATTGCTGCAGTAAGTGTGTGACAGTGACTTCTACACTTATAGGGTGGTGTGGTAATTGGACAGATTTTGATCTCTGACCCAGATATTGTCATTCTGGTGATGCAGATAGCTATCTCAAACAACCACCGCGTCTAAACTGATATATCAGAAGTTGTATTTGCACATTCTTGCAGAAACTAGTTGGGGCTTTATTGTTGAAATTCTCTAACACTTTCTTAGGAGTCACACCCCACGAAACTATCTTCTGAGTAAACACACCTAGGACTGTGCTGGAATGAATCGTTATGGAAGGCACATTCAGGGACCCTCTGGACCAGTGTTTTTTGCAGGTGAATTCTGGAACATGTCATCGATGGAATAATAGTATGTTGGTGATGGAGTTATACTGGACTCCACACTGGAGTTATACTAGAGATCATTCTGCATTCTTAGTTCTGCAGCACTTCTTCAATTGCCACATTCACACCATACATTTAAAGCACTACGGTGCCACCTTAAAATGCTCAGCTTCACCCAAAGAATTATGGGAGGTGTAGTTTGTTAAGGGTGCTGAGAGTTGTTAGGAGACCCCCTCGCAGATTCCAGTTCTCAGAGTGGTTTAACAATCAACCCCTCTTCACAAGGAACTCTAGAAATTGTAGCTCTGTGAGGGGGATAAGGGTCTCCTCAGTGCCCTTAAGAAACCACAGCTCCCAGAATTCTTTGGAAAAAACCATGGCTGTTTAAAGTGGTTTCATAGCGTTTTGTGCCAGCACATTATTGCCATCTGGAGGGGCACTCTTGCACTACAGCTCAGCAAAAGTGGATTATTATTTTTAACAAAAACCTAGAACATTTGCTGTCTGAAAAGTTACAGGATTTTAGTAGGAGGCTACAGATATGTCCCGGTTGCACACAAAGCAGTATGACAGTGCCAAAAGTTTTGCAGGCACAAATGGTATTTAAAGTGTGATCGCATCTATCGCCCCACATCATGAGTATGAGTCATGATGAATGCTCAGTGAAAAGGACATCTGCAGGGGCTCTCAGACAAGACCATAAAAGGTACACTGGCATATAGGTACTTTGAAAAGCAATGGAGTAAGCCAGACAGCCCCTGTGTTCAGTTGCTCGTTCCGATGCACATTTTCATGTGCTTCCAATGTACTTTGGCAATTCATAAAAGCATCCTGTTAAAGCTTCCAGAGATGTTCGAGCCTGTGGGTGGACAAATGGAAAATCCCATGGAAATAGAAACAGGTCTCACACATTCCTACTCTCACACACCTACTCAGCTGGTGCTCGCAGAGAATGCCGAGTTCTGCCTTGACAAGACTTCAGTCTGCAGGAGGTCTGCTTCTGATGTTTGTTCCTCCAGATGGCAGGGATTCATCCTAGCGCCTGGTAGGCAGGGATTGGCACTTGGGGTCAGCTGACTGAAGCAGTGGCGTAGCGTGGGTTGTCAGCACCCGGGGCAAGGCAAGTAATTTGCACCCCCTAACCCATGGATTTGCGCCCCCTAACCCTAACCCCCAGATGTTGTGCCCGGTGCGGCCAGCCCCCCCTGCACCCCCCACGCTACGCCACTGGACTGAAGGCTCAATCAGACTGGGGGGCTTTAAATGCACCTCATTTATGGAATCACCTATTACAAAATTAATAGAGGAGGGTGTGTGATGATGATGATTTGTCAGCACCACAGCATGTGGGAAGAGGTCCACTCTTTGCTCTCTTGCTGCTTCCCCCACTCTTAGCAGTAACAGGACACTGGGGGGAGGGACATTGGGGGTGCAGAAGAAGATAACAGAGCCTGGCAGCCGGGAGCCCCAGTTTGTGATTCACCTTTCTGCCTTGCTGACATCTTAAGGACATTTGCAATCTTCAAGGAGGAGCCCTGCCCAACATAAAGGCCTTGCTTGGGCCAGTCGCAGTCTCTCAGCCTGATCTACCTCACAGATTTGTTGTGAGGGTGAAATAGAGCCAAGGGGAAAGCTGTGTGCACCACCTTGAGCTGCTTGAAGGAAAGGCGGGATACAAATAATAATAAGTAATAAAATATTGCAATGCACTTATTATAAATCTATTGTGGTATCGTAATGTATTTATTATACATCGGCACTTGAAACACTATGTACAGTGGTACCTCGGGTTGCAGACGCTTCAGGTTACAGATGCTTCGGGTTACAGACTCCGCTAACCCAGAAATAGTACCTCGGGCTAAGAACTTTGCTTCAGGATGAGAACAGAAATCGTTCAGCGGCAGCAGGAGGCCCCATTAGCTAAAGTGGTACCTCAGGTTAAGAACAGTTTCAGGTTAAGAACGGACCTCCAGGATGACTTAAGTTCTTAACCTGAGATACCACTGTATTGCTTACCCCGTCTCCTAGAGCTGGAAGAAGGTGCAGAAAGGGCAACCCAAATGATCAGGGCATTAGAGCAACTTTCTACCCACAGCAGCTACCACATTGGGAGGTTTCTTGGGTTAGAAAAAAAGATTTTTTGTGTGGTGGTGGTGGGGTTAGGATAGAGGCTTATTACATGATGTATAGTGTGGAAAGACTGGGTGGAGAAAACCTGGATTTAGCCAATGAAATGTATCTGAAGTAGTTTTAGGAGTGACAAAAGCCAGTATTTATTTGTGTGGTGCACCACTGTTAATCTGCGGAATTCATTGCCACAGGATGTGGTGGTGACCACTTGCTTACAAAGGGAATATAATATACAAGCACATACATTAATGGGGGGAAATCAACTGTGGACTACTCACTAAGGTGCCATAGGGTGTGTATATATATATATATCCCATCTTTCGCCCAGTTGGGATATATGAACCTTTCCTTCATATGCCTGTTGCTGTGGAGCAACAGCAGGAGAGGATGGATGCCTTTTTGTGGGCTTCCCAGAAGTGTCTGGTCGATCACTGTGGGAAACAGGATGTTTGGTTCAACTGAGCTCTTTCTTATGCTGTTACAATAATGAACTCTGGCTCAGAGTGGCAAGGGGCCGGCTCACCTATCCACACGCTCTCCTTTCCAAGGGCGCAAAGTTAGTCTCAGTCTTGCCCTCTACTGACTAGAGGCATGCCTGGTTGCTTATACCTGACAGGAAGTCCCACATAATTTGGTGGAGTTTCCTTCTTGAGACATGCATTGCAGTGCAAGCAGACAGTTTGCTCCCTTCATTAGTACCCCCAATGCCACCAGTTGAGTTGGGCTGCCTTTCCCTACCTAAGGGGGCCAGGGAACCTCTCTGTCTGGCTTCCAGGCCACTCCCCACACCAGTCTTGCTTCATACCCTGTTTGAACTTAGCTGGAATGCGTCCTTGAACTCTGATGTCCTCGCTTGCCTGAAGGAAGGTCAGAAAGGGATGTGGGTAGAAATCAGGCTACTGTACAAAGATACTGTTTGTTCATATTGCTCTATTCACCTTTGCCTCTGGCCTCGACTGCCATGGAAGGGAATTTCCCTTGTGTGGAAAATAGTTCCTCATCCCTGTCCTAACTGACGATGCCGCTAAGACTATTGATGTTATTCAAGAAAGAACTTAAGATGCTTCCTAAAACTGTACAGTCATACCTCATGTTGCGTCCGCTTCAGGTTGTGTTTTTTCAGGTTGCGGACTGCCGAAACCTGGAAGTACCGGAACGGGTTACTTCCGGGTTTCGGCAGTCACACATGTGCAGAAGCACTAAATCGCACTTTGCGCATGCACAGAAGCACCGAATCACAACCCGCGCATGCACAGACGTGGGTTGCGAACACTGCGGGTTGCGAACGTGCATCCCACATGGATCATGTTTGCAACCTGAGCATCCACTGTATAATGAGCAGAAATGAATGCCCTTTGGTTTCCCAGAGGAGGCTTCCTGGCTCTTCAGGAGCTCCCCAATGACTTGTCCTCTAACTGCCAGATTGTTGGTCCCCAGAGTATCTGTTTTCCTCTCCCCAAACCTCCTGGTCCTGCACCTAAAGCACCAGAGACTTTTCTCCTGGGGTATGTGACAGGAAGGGAACCTTTTCAGCACAGTGTGACACCACCAGCACCAGCAGCCACCCCGTTCTGGCGTGAGGGAGACTGTCCCTCGTTAATCAGCATTTAATTAAAGGACATGCTGACATTTGGAAATCAGAAGCAAGTCTCCTGTGTGGGCTGGCTCCCTCTCCTTGCCTTCATCTTGCCTTCTCTCTGAATCACTTGCTGACATTTTGCCAGACGGCCATGCATTTGTCTCCTTCCCCTTTTCAATTTAAAAAATAAACAGAGGAGGAGGAAAGCTGCACTGCTGCTCCTTTGGGAGAAGATGATGCGAGGGCCTCAGAGGCTCCGGCAGTCAATGGCGGGACTGCGCGTTGCTCTCAACAGTCTGTCAAGACAAGGAACAAGCAGACAAGTGCCTAATTACTCCTTGTTGTAAGCCATGCCAAAAATTCCTGCTAGGCCTTGTCTAGACGGGGGTGCAAATGGCTGCTGTCAGCTTTTGCTACCATTTTCTAAAAAGTGTAGTGTAGTGAATGCAAGCAATCCCTGCATGTCATGGCTAAAGCATGATGCTTTCCTTGTTGCTCTTTTGATGCAATCCTTTGTGCACTGACTTAGGACCACATTCTACTGAACTAGATTCTACACAGCCATACTTTCCCCATCTCAGACACCTTTTCTCCTGCCAGTAAGGTCAAGCCAGTCCCATAATATCAGCTGTGCTGATAATATCTAATGTAGATTCTATATTGTCAGGAAACTAACCACTCTTGCCTATTTATACAAGTTGCTAGAAAAACACAAATCTAGTTTTGGGGTGGGTGGGTCAACTCATGTTAATTTCAGGGGCTTTTAAAAATATGGATTGTATCCAGCAAAGTCATCCTGTTTGTACAATGATTTCCATCTGCTCAACTGGACTTCCTTTCCTTCTGCCCCCATGCATAGGAGCCAGCTCCTAGGGGCCAAGGTCCCTTTGCCCCCCCATAAATATTTGAGGGCATGGATGCCCCCCCCCAGTTGGTGGGCATTGATATTCAAATGGTGTGTGCACACCACATATTGTGATGAATTAGGCATGGAAGGACTTACCTGGACCACCCAATATTTTATTCAAGTTGGCACCCCTGCCCCCATGTGCCCCCCCATGTGCTCCAGA